>NC_140083.1:74076585-75449116 GCF_964194135.1 Talpa europaea | reverse complement strand
CTCTTACCACACTACTGTTCTGGCGGCTCAAACCTGGGTAACCTGGTTTTCGCAGGGTGGAGAGGCCTGACAAAAGCTGGGTTAGTTCAGAGGTTAGCTGGGCCCTGGCCGCCCCAGGAGGCCCGGCGGCGCCCCCACGGCCTGCTGCCCTCGCTCGGCGCCCCGCCCGAGCTCCTGGGCCCAGCGCAGCCGGCAGAGCTGGGACGAGTGGGAAAAAAAGGAGGAGAAGCTCCAACTTTTTTTTCCCCCCACAGGACGACGGCAGGTTCAATAAAAAGCATGACTGGAGGGGGGTAAAAACAGGAAATTAAAAAAAAAAATAAATGAAAGGAGGTAGAGAGAGCGTGAGAGAGGGAAACAGGAAGCAGAGGAAGAAGGCAGGAGGTTTCCTGGGGAGGGCAGTCATACTCACATTAGTTTCACTGAGAATGACGTCAATTATGCTGCCAATTACGATGAGGAAGTCAAAAACATTCCAGGGATCACTAAAGTAACCCTACATAAGGGAGGGGCAGGCAGGATGGGGATTAAAAAGGAATATTAGACAGACAAGAACAGAGCAACATCACCATCAGAAATACCGTCCAGGCACTCAGTGTCGCTGCTGGAGTTCCGAACGCCCTCACGTGGCCAGGAGCCCAGGAAGTTTGGGGGGGACGCTTGAGAGGCAGCTAGTCCAGCCCGCCTGCCCTGGCTTCCCTTGGCTCCTCCAGAGCCATCCCACCTCACCACCCCCTGCACAGAGGCCCTTTCTATACTGCACACCAGAGGCAGGAGAGGGCACAGGGGCAGGCAGAGCCAGCTGTAATGGTGCAGGGACGTGGCTGGACTCCTCAGTCCACCACCAGCTTCTCTTGTGTCCCCTGTCCTCATCCATTGGAAGGTTCTGCTTGGAGGGAGAGGGGAGAGGTGGGTTGGGGTCTGGTGGGTGAGTTGGGAATTAAAAAGCTGCAATTAGTGTGGCCCAGAGGGTGGCCAGGTGATCTAGGCTCTGTGGTGGCTCACGTCAAGCTCAGCAATCACGAAAGGACCACCTCATGGAAAATCTCTAGGGTAAGTTGGATACTTTACAGAGTAGTGTCCACCCTGGTTGCAGCAGTGGACATGCCCAGGGGCTTCTAGGGACATCTCTGCCCTGGCAGGGGCTTTACCTACTGAAGGGAGACAGAGTCAAGGTCAACCTCATAGTTTGGTAGTAGAGGCTGTGGTCCTAGATAGGGTTTCCAGGGGTGTCTGCCTCCCTCAGCCTCTTTTCCCAACAACATCATTCTGACATAGGGACCTGCTGAAATGCAAGGGCTCCCCCAAGGGGAATAAAGTGATGAAAGCCTTTCCCAGAGAACAGAACTGATCAGGGTAGGCTGGGTAGAGGAATGCAGACTCGGGCTTTTTAGGAAGTCAAAATAGCTGTCATGCCAAGGAGAAGAGATTTGGGCACAGGAGGGGAAGAGCAGTGTCCTGACTTCACTTGAGCCCGTACACGTGGATTTTATTTGTTTTACATCACATTTGGAGAAGGGAAGAGATCAAAGGCTTTAGAAAGACTCAGTTGAGGCAATTGGACAACTGGTCAACCAGGGCATAGCCTGCCCCAGTTTCCCCAGAGGATTCCAGGAGTCCCGGGTGGATGGACTCTCGACAAAGAGTGGTTGGGTTTCTTGGGTCGGGGTCATCTGCCTCTCTGAGAGGTGTGGGGTCCAGAGACCACTGCTCTCTGACCACCCAGGATGTCCGCTTACAGGTCGGAAACTCAGGAACAGGACAGTCACCCCCCCAAGAGTGGAGTGGGGCATCCACTTAGTACATGGCTTGTACGAAGGGCCTTTGTCTTTCAAAAAGGATATTTGCTCCTTCTGCTTTTCAAGGATCACATTTGCTCCACAGGACTAGAGGTTTCCCCTTCTCTAAGCTTGGGATTCCAGGGAGAGAATTCTAGGGGTTGGTGATTGGGGATAAAGGTTCTAAGGCTCCTCTGAGTTTCCCAGATCTCTCTCTCCAGTTCTGTTGAAGCTGCCAACTCTCTCTTTTTATTTTTTTACTCACAAGAGCCAAGAGTCTGTCCTTTCATTTCCTCCTGGCTCTAGCCGGCTCCCTTAACTTCCCCACTTCCCAGCCATGCCCTCTTTCTAGAGGGATCACAAGACATGCTGTCCCGGGGCTGTTATTCTTAGTGTGGGAGGTCAGGTCACAGGGAAAGGGGCCTCTTGGTTCCCAGGCCTTTCTGCCAAAAGAGAACAGAAATGCCACAGCAGAGACTCTGGGCGGCCGGAATGGGGAAGTAGAGGTTGTCCAGGGCACGGGTGAGGTGAGGGTCAGCTTGCATCACGGCTTTCTTGTTGGCTTCCCAGAGTATTTTTCTGAATGTTACCAGGGACTTCGAGGCAGAGAGAGAGAGAGAGACTGCCCCATGAAGTCACACGCTAGATCAGGCAGCAGCCAATCCCCTCCCAGATTCTCAGATACCATTCACAGGGCAAGTGGAGAAGGCTGCTTTCGAGTGCAGGGAGGGAGAGTGAAGACCCCGAAAGAACTGTGTACCCTCATGTGCTTTTAAGTCAGATTTTGCAGAATCACTAGGGGACTATCTCGAGGTAGCAATATCATGTCTGGGGGTAGAATAAATACAGAAGAGGGGCGGGGGGGGAGGGAATCAAGGAAGAGAGAGGAGAGAAACAGTAAGCAGAGAGAGTTCAGGAACAATCAGCTTCTCACCTAGAGAACATGGGAAAAAACGTTATTTGGGTGTGGGAGCAGGGGAAGGCGGGAAGGTGGCAGGGCTCTGTGCTGCAGAGAGGAGGGTGAGCTGGGCTCTTTCATCCACCAGAGAGGCCTGAAACAAAATGGGTCAGTGGGCCTTGGCTGGCACACCTCTGAGCAAGAAGAACAGGGAAAGGATGAGAGAAACACACAAGGTTAATCAGTGGGGAGCGCTGGGGAAGGGCCAGGACCTAAAGGGACCCTGTCAACCTCTTGGTTGGGCATCACTCGCTCCTTTTCCCCTTGGATTTCTTTCCAGTGGAAGAGAATGCACGAGACAGCCACCTCCCGCCTGGCCTCGCCCTCGCCACCTTGTGCCACGGGAGGCTTTTGATTGACTTCTCTGGCCTGAGGCCAGCAACCTGGTGTGCCCAGTGCCAGGGCCTCCACTGGTGGCAGAAAGCAACCAGTTCCTTGTTGCCAAGGGCTCCTGTGGATCTGCTCTGAGATGAACACAGAGCTGCAGGGCAGCGGGAGGGAAGAATACTTGTGTTTGGGGTGACAGGATCCCTTTAAGAGGCAACTCTCCACCCTGACCCACCCTGCCCACCTCCCCACCCCAAACCATGAACCCCACCGCCCATCCATTCCCCAGGTTTCAGATCCAGCTTCCAGCTCTCCTTTCCCTTGTGCCTGCCACTCCTCCGACAGCCCCGCCCTCCCACCGCTTCCAGAGGCACCATTCTCAGCGGTAAAGCTCATTCCTTCACTGAAGTCAACAGGGTGACGGGACATCTGGTTAGATCCCTAAGGGGTGGGCCTGGGACGATTATTCTTTCCCTGCACTCTGGAGGGCAGGAGTTTAGTGCTTTCTCATCATCCCCTTTACCTCAGTCTCCCCCACCCCCATTTTTGCCCACCTCCTCATTGGTGGGAAACCATTGATGATATAGGTTTTGTGGGTGTAACAGAGGAAGGGGGGTGGGGCTTTTTCTCTGATGAAATGAAGTTGACTCAGAGGTTATACTCACTACTCCTTTTCCTGAGGACAGGGGAGAAGCAGGGTGGGGTAGACGCCAGGCCTAGGAAAGGGTTTTCCTGACTCTGCTGAGGTGATGAACCAAACCTCTTCACGCCCAGCCCCTCAGAGTCCAGCAGGCTGATCTCTCAGAGAGCTAGTGTTTTCAGGGCTGGAAGCCTGCCCCTGGCCACCCTTAAATCCTACAGTTAGTGGCTTTCCTTTTTTCAGTTCCCAGTCTCTGGCCATCCTGGATGATGGCTACGAGCTGACGAGCAGGTACCCTGTGGCCTGCAGTTGCTTATATCCCAGCTCCTCCTCCACTCACTGGCTGACATGGGCTGAGGAAGCAGAGTACAGTTATTAGATATTAGCTTCCGTAAATCATTAGTAAGAAGGAAAAATGGCTGCAAAAGCATCATCTGATGCATTCTGCATGCACAAAAATTCAGGATTTTCCTCTTTTGGATTATCTGTGCCCTGATTCAATGCCATCACTGGACCTTTTCCAGAAGGGAAAAGGCAGTGCAGTGGTGAAGAGCATGGTCCAGGAGGCAGGTGCAAATCCTACCACAGGTGCCCACTAGCTGAGTGGCCTAGAGCAAATAACTTACCCTCGCTGTGCCTCAGTTTCCCCACTTATAAAATAGGGTAACCATAGGATTATGGTGAGGATTAAATGAGACAAGACATGTAACGCACTTAGACATGTGCCTGGCCAGAAGTAAACTCTAAATAAATATTATCTACTGTCGTGGTGAACAAGAGTTGATCTGCCTCTCTGCTAGTTCAATAGGCCCTACAGGCTTGTTTTGGGGGTGCGTTTGCGCTGAGGGGAAGACAAAGCCAGGTGTGTGGAAGGAGAAAGGAAGCAGAGGAGGGTCTAGAATCTTCAGCCCACCTTTTGTCTAAGGCCTTTTCTGTCCATCTAAAGCCATGAGTGTGACTGTCTTGAGACCCTTGGATGACATCCGGCAGGGGCTATTTTGAGATTGGTGACGTACCAAGTTGTCATGGCTAAATGTCATCAGACTCCGGTTCATGTCCACAATTAACTGCCAGGTCCTTAGGAACCACTTTTCCTACAGGGAGGACCCAGCTGCCTCTTTGGGAGGGCTGGGCTGGCAGGAGAGGGCTGTCCTGCTGTCTGTGACCCCCGCCCGGCCTCCCACCCCGAAGCACAGGGTGCAGGTGCTGACCCCTCGCCCTTCCATTCTGGATTCTTAGCAACTTCTCTGCCCAGAACAGAGGTGTCTTCTCTGATCTCCTTGCGTCAACATGAATTTTAGAGCAGGTGATAAGAAAGACTCCGCAAGAAAATCGGCACACCTCTGGGGCTGGGCTGTATTCTTAGGAATTTGAAACAAAAGTAATTTTTACTGCCGCTATCTGCTGACCTGCTTTCTCCTCTATTCCTTCCTGCTCTTCTTCATTATCTGCCTCCAATGGGTCCAGCAGAAAGAGTGTGAAGCAAAGGAAAATGGAGGAGGCAATTGTGGCACTTTCCCCAGCCCTGACGGGGCACTGACCTCCCGCTCATTTGGTGGGGTGGGGTTGGGGGGCATGGGGAGGGGGTTTCTACCCGAACTGCTCCCTTCCAAGGACATGCCAGAGATGCTGACGAGGCAGAGTCAACCTAGGAGACCGGAGTTGAGATTAGAAGTGGAGCTGCTGGGGCCTCCCCGGTGGCGCAGCGGTTGAGCGCTGGGTTGCGAAGCTGCCCGCAGCCTCTGCAGCGCCGGTTCGATCCCCGGCTGCTCCCCGGCCACCAGAGGAGGGTCCCACATGGCGCGCAGACCTCTCCAGCCGCCCGCTGCTCCCCTCAGCAGAGTACTTCGGTCCTTCTGCCTGTTCTGCTCCCCGCTCTGGCTCTGGTGAATTCTCTCACCCTCCCGCGCTTCTGACTGTACCCAGTGCTTGAATAAATAAATAAATAAATAAATCTTTATTTGAAAAAAAAAAAAAAAGAAGAAGTAGAGCTGCTGGAACTGAGGCAGAGAGCGGGGCAGCCAGAGAAAGATGAGGGGCGGGGGAGAGTGGGGAGAGGACCCCAGCCACCCAGAGGCGGAGACGGCAGAGGGGTGAGAAGTCACAGAAGCTGTGCGGGAAGAAGGCAGAGAGGGCCCTGGGCAGGGAAGTACCTACGAGAGATGACAGGAGGGGCCTCTTGGATGGTGCTAAGTGGGGAGAAGTGAGGGGCAGAGGGAAGGGACAGAGAGGGTGAGGTTGGGGAGGGAGTGGTGAGAGGAGGCCGGCAGGACGAAGGCTCCCAGGGTGGCCCCGGGCCTCTGAGGTGTCTGCCGCTCCATGCAGGACAGCAGCATCAGTACGCCAGGGACATAGTGGCTGAGGCCACTCGGGGGAGGCAGGGCTTGAAGTGGGAGGCGGGAGCCACCACTAGCTTCTACTTAACTGGAGGGGTGGGCCCCTGGAGGGGAGACAAAGTCCCTTGCCTTGAGTGAGTGAGCATTTGAGAGAAGGTCCAGGAAGCAGGTGCTGAGGAGAGGTGGCTGGTGATGGGAGGCGGGGGGCGGGGGCAGGCGCCTGGGGCCACTG
The DNA here is from genome assembly GCF_964194135.1 of Talpa europaea. Taxonomy (NCBI): domain Eukaryota; kingdom Metazoa; phylum Chordata; class Mammalia; order Eulipotyphla; family Talpidae; genus Talpa; species Talpa europaea. The sequence continues at coordinate 75,442,845 of NC_140083.1, read as the reverse complement.
GCCTTTCCTGGTCATGGAACAGGGAGATGGGGGAGAGACTGGAACCAGGGTGAGGAGTGAAGGCAGCTGGCGGCAGCGATGTCTCAGTGTATGCCTTGAAGAGCTGAGTCCATGGAACATCATGGAACGCAATGGTAACTGACACCAAGCAGAGATAATATAAATTGCATTACATTAGGATGTCATTTAGACATAACAGTAATCATGGAAATTAGCGGCGTCTAATGGAGAAGGCATAACTGGCGCGCACAGCTGCTCCCGGCCCCTGGCAGCCTGCAGGCAGGGAGGACTCTGCTTTCCTTGGTCCCCTCCCGCCTGTGATGTGCATCCGTGACAGTGGAGCAGAGGGCAGGAGCATGCAGGGGCGTGGGGTCAGGGGCGGGGGTCTTGTCCCTGGTGACAGGAGGCCCCGGGGGTGGTGGTTCTGCGTATGCTTTCGTAATCGTTGGAGAAATGCACACTTTGAACCAGACAACTTCTGCTCTGATTCTTCTTTGGAACGAGACTTTGGAATGAAGCTTTTTCTCCCCAGCAAAGTTTCAAAGACCTCATTCTTTTATCCATCCATTCACTTCTTTCTCTCTCCATGTGTAATGAGCACTTTCTAGTTGCCAGGGACTTTGAGAAGTGCAGACACGCAAGCACCATCAGATCTGATGGTTGCAGCCTCCCCCCAGCCCCAGGGAGCAGATGAAAACTGGGGTGATTGGCTAAGCCCAGGAGGGTCCTTCTCTGTCTCAGAGAGCAGAACCCCCAAAGACTGCAGAACCCCCACAGCTGCTTCATGCGACTCATGCTGGAAAAGAAATGATTTCCCCCGAGGACCCCTGCAGGACTGAGGTGTGAGTGGATGTGTCCCTGGAGGGAAAAAGGCTTTGGCAGACACACTGCAGTGTGTAGGCAACTTTAAGCTCAAGTGGGCATCGTGCTGCGCTCTTTGAGGGAGAAGGGAAGGCAGAGACCAGGCAGAGCAAGGGGTACGTCAGCAAGGAGATGCAGTCCTTGACTTTGCTCTGGGAGTGAATTTGGACATGGGCCAGCCCTCTGTGGTCCTCCGTGGTCCACCTACGTTGAATTCCTCTGACTGAGAGAGCCTTCTAAGCCCAGACCTGACCTAGGTGATCCTGATGCCCTTCCTGACCTAATAGCTGCGCTTGCCTACAAAAATGGTCACGCATGACCCAACTGCCATCACTAGAGAGACAACCTGCACCCCTTTTAGTGGAGACCAGGATTCAGAGATGATTTTGAGTTTGTGCAGGCATACCCTCCACATCCCTGCTTCCTCCTCTGGGAGGAACAAACGAGTGCACACGTGCAGAGCATTTGTGAAGACATTTGAGTTCAAGCAGAAGGCCCTGCCTTGCTGTGCACAGGGGTGCCTGGCACCTATCAGGCTGTAAATGCCCCTGGTACTGCTGCTGTCTGATCCCCCAGGAGCCCCTCTCCTGGCCTTGCTGCCCAGCAGCCTCCCTTGGCCACACAGGTGGTGTCTAGGCTCTGTGGGTTGGGTTAACGCCTCAGCCCTTGCAGGTTGGGGGATCCCTCTCCCGTCCCCAGACGCAGCATGTTCTGGTTTCTCTCCCAGTGGCAGGGAAGGAGCCGGGAGCCACTGTGTATTTTCCCACGGGGCTGCTTTACACAGCGTGAATAATTTTCCACATTAAATAATTAAATGTAATAGCTAATACTACCCTTCCCACAGGAAGGCTTTATGCAAGTCATATAATTATTTTTTATCATTCATAGTGACTTTTAAGCTCTCAAGTGCCAAGCGGGAAGGAAACCTGTCACAATGTTGCAACAATATGCAAATCTCGGGGTACAAGAGCCACGGTGGGGAGCCCCTTCCTGACAAAGCCCATTTGTGCCTGTCTGTTCGGAATCAGGTACCCTGTGGGCATTCCACAAATAAATAATAATCAGGGTAATGCCAAGTTTCCCATCAGGCTGCTGAGAAAGAGGCTGGAACGAGGCAGCACCTGCTCTTGACTCAGAGCTGGGGGCAGTTGAGACCCCGCGTCCTGGCTGCCTCCTTCTCCAGCCCTTTCTATGACTTTGACTGTGACTTATACACGTGGTGAGTTTTTGCGGGGAGGGGGTTCCATTGATGGTGGGAGACATTGTGGGTTCTTAATAGTGGGATAAAGAGGATTCAAGTAAATTAAATAATGGTGAAGAAAGGCCTACCACAGCCTAGAGCAGCTCCACCCAATGTGGGAAGCGGCACTGCCCTCTAGGGGTGCTTTGGGGACCTGCACAGGAACCCTTTCCATTGAGAGGCAAAGCTGGCATTGGGTATAGAGGTTGTGCTGTCACTTCTGCCCAGTGAAGAACTGTGGTGTCCACCATGATTTATCACAGACATTTAAGTAGGATGCCATATACAAATAAGGCTCGCTGGGAATAACTTATCTTTTTATTCTAACGTCTTATATATACTCCTGTTTTTTATTGCTCTCTACCTCTGTGCTGAATGTAATCTACTAAACACAGACTTCCCATTACATTATAGTTTAGGATATGTATTATATATAGGCACAATATATCTATTTCTTACACTATGTGCACAGATGTGAAATTTCTCTGCAGGAAGATTTAGGTCTCCTCTGAATTTTATTGAAGGGGAATTCAAGAGGTATTACAAAATATTTGCTATAAAAAGGGAGTTTGGTTCTGCAAAGACTGAAATCCACTGGACTAAAAGAATGCCTGAGTTTCCAAACAATTTTTTCCTAAGGAAGTATTCTTGCTCACACTTAATGTTTTTAAAGTTGAATTTTGCAGGGGGTGAGGAAGTAGAAAGTCATTCAGTCCAAGAGCACTTTCTGTTTCTAATGGTGCTTTTCTCTACACTGAAGCTTGGCCATTCACCAGTGACTGAAGGTGGAGAGGCCCAGGGCCCACAAGTTTCCTCAGATAAACACTCCTGAATTTGCCTATAGGACACAAGATAATTCTTCCTCGGGCAGAACTGTCCCATGCATGATAGGACAGCACCCTTGGCAGCTGCCCCCCCCAACCACCCAATTCAATCCTGAAAAAAATCCTATTTTTTTTTTATTTTTTCTTGCCTCCTGGATCAGATTTCCAAGACTGTGCTCCGTGGAACATGAGTGTTATCACTTCTGTGAGATGCCAATAGGCATTACAAAACAAACAAACAAAAGCCCAACAAAACCAAACCAACAAACAATGAAACCAAACTAGAAAACAAGGGTCTGGTCCTCCAGTACAGTTGGAAGTATCGAATCTCAGGCTTTTACACTGAGCTCTGACCCGGCCAATCTCACAGCTCATACATCAGCAACTCCAGCACTGAAGAATGCTAAGTGCCTTATTTAAGGCAGGATTTCCCTAATCTGGTGGTGGAGTTAGGGCCAGCGACCACCACCCCATATGGCAACCATTTTCCTTCCTCTCCAGCATGTTCCTGGATAGGGTGGTAGAGAATTAAAGGGAGTTGCCTTGTAGGATTTAAGAGTTTGTAATCCAGGGCCAGGAATCATTCTTGTGAGGAAGGTGCCCAGCCCCTGTGTGCTCCCTGCATTGACTTTCAGAGCACCTGGCCAATGCAGGTACTGCTGTGGTAGCATCTGGAGGGATAGAAAGACAGGCGAGAGATAGACGTGCTCAAAGACTGCCCAGAGCGAGCCTTGATTCTCCCTCCCCTTCCCCTCACATCCACAGCACCATCAGGTAATGTCATGAGTCTGCTCTCCTCTTTCCATCTCTACGGTGTCACCTGTGTTTCCAGAAGCATGTTCTGGATGGCCCCTCTCTTGCCTCACACCTCTCCATTCTCCACTTAGCAGTCAGTGTGCTGACCAAGATGATATAATCCACCCACTGAAGGCCTCTGGGGTTTCTGAGGGCAGTCAGGGTAAATCTACAACCCTTGCATGTCCTGAAGGGCCTGTTTGCTCTGGCCCTCTCCATGCCCGTTCCTCCCCCATAGTTCTCACTTCCCAGAACAAGTCTAGCTGGGCGGCCCCAGGGCCTTTGCACGTCCCTCTGCCTGAAATGCTCTTCTTCGATCTCCAGGGCTCAGTTTAACCCCCATGTTCCAGGCCACCTTATCTAAAACAGGTGTCTCTTCCCTGAGGTGGTCTACTGCCCCAGCACAGCTCTTGCCCTGCCTGTTTATTGGCATTTCCTGCATCGTCCTATGAGCCCTGCAAAGATAGCACCATGTCTCAGCCCCATCATTTGTGCTCAGTAACTATTTGTAGCAAGAAAAGATGAAGAAGGGGGCACTCATAAGTGGAAGTCCTCCTTCAATAGAAAGGAAGATTCCCAACAGAGTTGCCTTTAGAAATAGGGGCTCTCAGGGTAGAGAGAAGAAAAGAGTAGAGATTTCTGCACTGATGGAAGATAAATGATCTTAATGGTGCTTTCTGACACTAATATTTTGACTCTTCTCCTTGTGCTCCAGATCTGAAATTCTCACTCACTCATTCATACATGCATGCATTTAACTTTCACTGAATACATCTCTTGGGACATTAAAATGCATATCAAACAGTTCCTGCCTTCAAGGAATCCAGCAATCTAATTTTTGTCTCCCCAACTCACAAGTTTTCCTGTAACAAAATGCTTGGGCCCAGGGTGCATGTATGCATGTGTGTGTGTGTGTGTGTGTGTGTGTGTGTGTGTGCTTGCACATAAGGCTACATTTGGCTACCGTTTCATTTTCCTGAGTCTACCTCTTGTGACTTTTCTGGAAAATACCTGTCATTCCAGACTGGGAAAGGAAATCCAGAAGGTCCAAACCAATCTAGGAGAACAGAGGGACCAAACATAGACTGGGTAAGCAAGAAGGGGCGGGGACTGGGGCTTGGGAGGAAAGGAGTGGCTATATTAACTTCCACGGAGTTGTAACTTGGGAATGACTTGCTTAAATTTTGTCTCTGAGTTGCCTATAAAGAAGAAAACAGGCATTTGCTGAGGACCCACTAAGAGCACAGCAATAACTCAGCTTGTTTACATTGGTTTCAATAGGGTGTATAGTGGAAAGAGTTTGGCTTTTGAATCACCTAAATCTGCATTAAAATCCCCGAAACCAACAATAAAAATCTAGCTCTGTGATCTTGGACACATTGCTGAAGTTTTATCCTGACCTTCAGTTTCCTAAAGACAAATATACTGGTCTTACAAATTAATTGAGATAATCAGTGGAAAATATCTAGTGTAAGGTCTGATTCTTTTTTTTTTTTTAATAGAGGCATGTTTTATTTATTTATTTATTTGTTTGTTTGTTTTGTTTATACAAACACTGGGTACAGTCAGAAGCACGGGAGGGTGAGAGAACTCACCAGAGTCAGAGCGGGGAGCAGAGCAGGCGGAAGGACCGAAGTACACTGCTGAGGGGAGCAGTGGGCGGCAGGAGAGGTCTGCGCGCCATGTGGGACCCTCCTCCGGTGGCCGGGGAGCAGCCGGGGAGCAGCCGGGGAGCAACCGGGGATCGAACCGGCACTGCAGAGGCTGCAGGCAGCTTCGCAACCCATCGTTCAACCGCTGAGCCACCGGGGAGGCCCGTAAGGTCTGATTCTTTACAGACCTTTAACATATATGACTTCTTTTCCTCCTTGCCTCTGAATGTTACTGCATTTCAGTGTCAGGATTCATACAAAATGGGCTAATGTGTTTATTTATTGTTTCTTTCTAAGTAGGAACATGAGTATCCATTAGAACATTAGTTCATCCAGTGATGAATGAAATGGGAAAGTGGGGATTCCCCAGACCCACGAATGGGCAAAGCCAGGCAGGTCTGTTCTTAAAAAGGCAAACTGAGCAAGCCTGGCCCAGTCTGCTGTAGTCACCCTCGCGCCCCTGGTGCAGGCCGCAGTGCTGCTACGTCGGGTGCTCATAGTATTTGTTGGACCGTTGGTGAACTTTAGTCTGTAGCAAAACACTAGCCAACCAGCATATAGGCAAGGAGTTCTGGAAATAAGCCATTATGAAGAATAGCAAGAGCTAGAGACAGAGAGAGGATGGTGAAAGATGAGGCTCGAAACTTGTGAAGCCGCGTGATGGGTTGCACTAGACATAGGAAAGGGACACTATGATTGATGATTGTAGTCATTAATAGTGTGGTTTATGCTGTGTCTTTTACAGTCCAACTCCTAGAATTCATTAAGATGAACCCCGAATTTACATGATGGTGTTAGGCAGAAATCTGGCTGAAGGCAGAGAATAAATGAGCTCAGGAAGAAACATGGCAGAACACCAGAATTGCAAATGGACAATTTTAAAATGATAATGGACAAGAGGGGCACCATAAGCGGGGGGGGGGGGGAATATGAGGTTCTTTGGTTCTTTTTTGCACTGAGGGCTGGGTGCAGACCCCCCAGGCTGAGGCAACCTGCCGCATTCCATCTGGATGGCACACGCCTGAGATGCCTTAGTTACTTTTTAGGCATTCCTATGGTCTGAAAGTTTGTGTCCTCTCCAGCTTCACATGCTGAAATCCTGATGTCCAAAGTGATGGCATTAGGCCGTGGGACATCTGAGAGGTGATGGGGTTAGTGTCCTTGGAAGAGAGAGCCACAGAGCTCCCTTGCCCCTTCCACGAAGGGAGGACATGGCTTGAAGGCGTTGGCTATGAACTAGGAAGAGGGAACTTACTGACCTTGATTTTGGACTTCTTGCCTCCAGAACTGAGAAATAAATTTTTGTTGTTTATACTAACAGTCTGTGGAATTTTATTGCAACAGTCTGAGCAAACTAAGGCAGACATAGTCTCACATCCATGGACAAAACAAGAACTTCTAGGCACTATGTAGCCTACTTGCTCACCCCTAGTTCAGTGAAGATGCTGCTGAGGGGGGACCAGGTTCTCAATCTACCAGAATCATGTCTCGTGGTGGATTTGGAGGCACCAAATGATCAAGCAAGGAAATAGTAAATTCTGCTTTGTGAAAAAGAACGCCCTAGTGTTACTGCATCATGCAGCAAAGTACAGCTAGCTTAAAGCTTTTAGAAGAGGGAATTATTGGTGAGTGGCGCAGTTAGTGCCAGGGGTCTAGTTGAAGAGAAAGTAGATTCTTAGTTGGCCGTGTAAGTATCTGGTAAAACCAAACTGAGTTTCTAGAAGAGCGTCAGCTTGCCAGATGAGGAAATGGCCCGGCCTGCATCCTTTCTAACTGCTCATCTCACTTTCGCTTTCCTCCTCTTTACTGGGTTCTAAAAAGTCCTGACATTTCTCTCAACAGTCCAGGGAAGAGAATGTAGGAATCAGAGCCTCTCCTCTGTGTGGGAGGGAGTGGGCCATGTGGGCTGGGGCAGACCCAGGCCCAGGCCTGAGATAGCCAGGAGCCTTCTTGGTCCTTCCTGTTGCCGTACTGGCTCACTGGGAAGAATTCAGGTCCTATTCTTCCTGCTCCAACTGCCCAGGCTGCCCCAGGGCTCAGGAGGATCATCAGGGCCCTGGCGGCAGGTGCCAGGCCTCGGATGTTGATGACCAGTTTCTCTGACACAGGCCACTGTATCCCTTTCCCCGTGCTGCTGTGGCCACTAGAGTTGGCGACACTTGGAATCTATCCTCTGACATATTCCCCATTTGCCCCTCTAAGCGACAGAAAGCCTATCTGATCTTGGACATGAACAAGAACCAGAGTCCAAATGTGATACCTTGGTCTGAGGAGAAGACAGGCTGGGCTCACAGGGCCAAAACTGGCATCTCTTCCTGGGTCAACAAGAAAATCTGACACCTGACTTGGGGGTTGGGCGAGTGTTGGCTGCACCCTCTGGGTTTGGGGGCAGATGGCAGGAGTCACGGCCCTGGACAGTATAGATGGCATGCTAGCCCTGGGCAGTGGGAACTGGTGGGCAGGGCCAGGATGCCAGGCAGAGCCGAGCTGGGGAGCCCATGTGGTAGCTGGCACCCACTTTGGAAGTGGCATCACAGCTGCCAGGCACCAAGTCCTGGGCAGCCTGGGGTGGGTCAGGCTTGGCACCTGGTGAAGGGTGGGAAAGAACCAGGTCAGAGTGAGGAGCTCAGGTTTCAGTGTGTCTAGGGCACTGAAGTGCTAATCAGGAAACCGAGCGGGGAGTCCGGTGAACCAGGAAAAGAGTAGTTGGGTGTCCCAGGGCTCCCCAGACACATACTGTCTGGGCAGCAGGATGAATTACAGGCCACCCCTGTGAGGGTGCCCTCGGCTTCCATCAGGACATCAGGACACTCAAGACCTGGGCAGGGAAGGATCTGCAGGGAGAACTCGAGCACTTGCAGGGAACAGGGGCTGGGGAATTCAGCAAGACTGGGAGAACTGAGCGAGTTAGGAGAAAAGCCACATGGGGGAGGCCAGGGCAGAGACTGTCTTACCCTGTCAGAAAGGCTTTCACTCTTATGAGTCAGTTTTGGGTAGAAAAGTAGCAGCTGGAGAAGGAGGACAAGGTAAACCATCTGTCTTCATGAAGCCAGAGCAGCTGGGCTGAAGAAGCCAAGCCTGCTAGACAGAGGGTCACAGAAACTGCAGTTCTTGGGAAAGAAACTGGATTCAGAGCCGCACTGCCCCAGACTGCAGCCCCAGGCAACATGGGCTTATATACATTAAAATTCCGCAGGAGAAACAGAATTTAAAACTCAGTTACTCAGCTGCACATGTCACATTTCAAGTGCTCACTAGCCACAGGGATCTAGTGGGTTTATTATAGACAGAGCATATAGGGAACATTTTCATGTGTAGAAAGTTGTGTGAGACGGCGCTGCTCTGGAGATCACTTCACCCCTTAGGTCTGAAGGGCCTCTGGGCCCTAATTTGCAACATGAAAGTGAGCCCTGAGGCTTCAGTCCCCTCTTCTTCAAGAAAGTTGGGGCCATTATGGGCCTCCCTGGTGGTGCAAGGGGTTAAGCATTGCACTATGAAGCAGTCTGCAGCCTCTGCAGCATGAATTCGATCCCCCGCAGGCCAGGGAGCAACCCACATAGAGAAACAGAGCGTTTCGCCCACTGCTCCCCTCAGCAGTGTGTTTCAGTCAGTCTGCCTGTTCTGCTCCCCACTCTGTCTCTGGTGAATCCTCTCACCCCCCACCTCTGGCCTGCACCCCAGCTCTTGTATGCATAAATAAATAAATCTTAAAATAAAAAATAAAGAAAGTCGGGGTCAGCAGGGTCAATGAGTGTTTTCACTGGGGTTCCACTGGCCTCTCCGGGCTTTTCTCAGGCTGGGTGAAAGCTAAAAGGGGAGGCCAAGCTCTGACTACAGAGAAAAGCCAAGGTCACGTCCTTCCCTGGGGAAGGTACTAAGAGGCAGTGAGTAGTGAGTACTGGCTACTTCCTGAGCAGGCAGCAGTGAAGGGGTATGAGGAAAGTCCCACAAAGAACAGCCCCTGTTTCCTCACCCCCACGACCATATGGGGAGGGGAGTGGTTAGGGATCTCCCCCTGGGTGAACTTCTATCTTCCTGGCAGCCTGCCTTCTGCTCCAGTCCATCGGGCACCCCCCACCTCCCATCCCCGCTGAGTCATGGTCAACAAACAGGGAATCCTAGGCAACTGAGTGACGTCATCACCCCGTCTGGCACTCAAACCTGTAGCTGACACTGGGGCATCTGTGACTGGCACTGCTCCTGGAACCAGGTTCTTGCCCCCCACCTCTGTGATGATGTCTGAGCTGCTCAAAAGGGTTGACACCTTGGGACCACCCAGGGTTACCCTATTGGCCACAAGAGACTTGCTGGGTGACTTCTTTCTCCTGCCATTATCCCTTGAGTCAAGTTCTGTCAGGACATTTAATTGGGAATGTATTGAATTATGGAGCAGTTTGGAGAGAAATGACATCTTTATAATATTGAGTTTTTCTATTTATGAACATGATATATCTCTCCATTTACTAAGTTTTCTTAAATTCCTTTCTATAAAATTTTATAGTTCTCTGAGTAGAGATCTTCCATGGTTTCTTTAGATTTACTCCTAGGCACTGGATATTTTTCAGTGCTTATTATAAAGACTATCTTACAAAGTTTCTGGTTTTTTTTTTTTTTTTGTGGGACCCTCGCCCGTGGCCAGGGAACAAACCAGCGCTGCAGAGGATGCGGGCAGCCTCGCAGCTCAGCGCTCAACTGCTGTGCCACCAGGGGAGGCCCCAAAGTTTTTTGGTTTTGCCTGATAAATTTCAGTTCATGATAGGGGGACAGCTATTTAAGAACCTTCTAACCAAAATGCTTTCATGCTGACAACTTTGGTCCTGGATAACCATGTAGGACCCAGTGCCATCTGGTTATCTCTAGGTAATCCACCTGCTTCTAGGGAGGAGATTCGCCCTGGCTAGTGACTAGTTATTCAGATAAACACTGCTATCCTCTGTCCACTCTCTTCAGACAACTACAGATCTCTGAGGTTTGGGTGGAAGACTGCATAACTCTAAAATGATGTACATTTCTCTCTAACTTGTGTGTTTGGGACTGAACGTGAATTTAAGGAGTGGGGCAGTTGGTATAGAGCAGAGAGTTACTTGAGTAAATTCATTTTGCATGGAGTAGTGAAGAGAAAAGATAGAAAAGAAGCACTTGATCACCGTGAAGATAATAAAAGAATGAAATAAGAGGACAAGCTGACCGCCCACTGACCAGCAAGCCGATTCCAGAGCCGGAACAGAGAAGTTGAACAGGGGAAGCTTTAGATGATTTTCTGTGGCTGCGACTGGGGTAGACTTTCTACATCTTGCTGCCTAACTGCCCTTCTCAGCGAATACAAATGCAGACTCATTATAGCATGCGTAGACAACCAAGCTACTGAAGCAAAGGTGCAGAGTGAATTTCAGTTAAAGGTCAGTGTGGAAGCTCTTCTGTATTTCAAGACCTTGTTAGAAGCTGCTGGATCTTGGGCTAGATCCATCTAGATAGCTTTGGTTTTGTTTTCTGCCTGAAATTTTAAGGGATGCTTTTCCTGGAGTCTATTCCTTAACAGAGTACCAAGCTTGAAGGGAGTCCTGGGAATCCTGCTCTCCTCAATGTTCCTCCCAACTGGTCAACCTTCTTTGGCCAGCTAGATGTGCTGCCAGAAGCCCCAATAAAGGTAGTCACAAAAAAAATCCATTTTCCTTTCTCGTTATACTACAGCTTGGCCCTGGCATGTGTGAAAGACACATGGCCCCCGGATGGCTGTCTTCTTTCTTTGGGAAAAGGCTGCTATTTTACCCAGTTTTCCCACTATAGAAAACTAGGGGTGGGGGAAATGAAGGCACTTCACGTTTAGACCCTCACAGCTAGCTATTTCCTAGGAAAGCAGCTTGGTCCTTGATCGGCAGGACTTAGGCAGAGGGTCCTTCCAGCTGAGGCCATGCATGTGTCAATTTCCTCTACTTCGGGGGGTAGGTCTGCTCAGTACATCCCTTGTGCCCATGAGGCATGATTCACAAAGTCCATTGCAGGACTCTGTGGACTACATCAGACACCATCAGAAACACATCTGAGTCAATTGTGGAATGACTCAAGGATCTGAAATATTTAAACCATATGTCTCACGAAACTAGGTGGAAAGGAAGCCAGTTTCCCTACTAGAGGTTGTCATCTGAGACTGAAGCTAAAACTGGCAAGGATTCTGCATTCTCAGCCTCACTAGGTGGTGTTACTGTGGGCTGTGAGCCTGAGCAGTTCTGGGTCACCTGGCCTGGAACAGACCATCCATGGACAGAAGGATTGTAGGCCGGGCAGCCAAGGACATTCAGTGGTCCTTTCTCGACTAGGAAAAAACTTATGACCCTAAATGGAACTGGAAAGGGTAAGTGAAAAGAGTGTATTTGCCTGCCTTGGAGGAGGGAGGAAAATATTATTACACCAGATCATTTTCATTAGGAACCTTACTCTCTGAAAATTAGCCAAGATCCGAAGGCTTCCTTTGGGTAAGAGAAAGAATAACCACTGTCTTATCTTTGAAATCCCACAACGGTTGTTTCCCTCTTTCTGAAAAGCACCCAGCAGAACATTCGATGTGGAAAAATGATTGCTCACAGCTTGGTGTGGTGGAAAACACAGCGACTATAAAGTCAGAGGTGCTGGAATCTAGTCCCAGTTCTGCCACTTAGTAGTGGTATAAGTAATATTACACTTAATTGTTTTGAGCTTCTTGTCCCTCTTCCCTAAAATGGAGACATTAAATACCTATCTCACAGGGGTGTTTTGAGGATTACATGCAGGGGGATATATGTACCACACAGTAGACTATCAAGAAATGTTAGCTGAGTATTAATTCAAGGAAGATGACGGATAGGTTGTCAATGATCATGGATCCAACAGCCACGGAGCTCCTTCCTGCTCGAATTAATCACAGGTCAAGTGCAATTTTTGAATAAAAATGGAATATATTGCCAAGGGCTTTTTCTTTTTGCTTTCTGTTGCTCTATCTTGCATCTGCCAAACCTGGTAAAGGAGTGGGAGAGAGGGTTTGGAAAGCTGGAGGGCCTTTCTCAAGTCTGTAGCTGTACGAGTCTCTTAGAACCAACTGTTCTTGCTGTTTTCCCACAGGGGATGTGGTAGCCACAGAAGACACTGAGTTGTGATTCAACCCTCCCTGGCTGGGGTCTGTGAATCCCAGCCAGGGGATGCTAGTGATTTGAACCCGTCTTCGGGGGCACCGGATGGAAGTGAGGCAGTGAGTGCTACAACCATCTCAGTCTTCCAGTATCCAGGACAGTGGGGAGTGTTGGCGAGGGAGGGCACAGATAATCCAAGGTGACCTGAAATTCAACCTTCCTACCCTGCCTCACTTAGCCAGTGGTTCTAATCTTCTCTCCCAACCTTATTTGCTAGTAACCTGTTACAAGGAGCAAAGCACAAACATTTGAAGGTGACTTCCCTTCCTGTAGTGGAAGGTACAAGGAAACAATGATAGAGATTGGGAATGGGGTGGGGGTGTTCCCACGAGTTGGAACACTGAGCCCCCAGCAAATGCAGCGCTGGCTGAGCTTTTCACATTGAGCATGGTCCATGCAGCTAATGAAGTGGGAGGAGAGTAGAACAAAGGCCTGAGAAGATCTGGTGGGGCTGGGTTTGGAGAGGTTTGGTTAGCCATTCAGTGGGCATAGTTTTTTTTTTTTTTTTTCTAGAAAAACTGTGGCTGATGGGGCCAGTAAAAGGATGGGAAATAGGAAGAGAAGGACCATCCCCTGTCTCCCCCAGAAGGAGAGGCTCAGCTCAGGGAGGAGTCTGTTTAGGGAACGTCCCAGCCACGATCTAGACCATAGCTGAGACTCTGTTTGAGGGGTGGGCCTGCTTTAGCTCGTGAGCCATGTATGATGGATCGAGGGATGGTCCTTCACTGATGGTTTCTGCTCCTCACCCTCCTTCTTTCAATACTGGCTCCTCCACCTCTTCTCCATCCCACCGACACCTGTGGACCCGATGTTTTTGTTCAGAGGCCTACCTTGGGCTTGAAGGCAATGAGCTTCAGAATCATCTCCACGGTGAAGAGGCCGGTGAAGAGCATGTTGAGGATGTTCATGGCGATTTTGAACAGGCAGCTCTGACCGTAGTGCTAAGGGGAGGGGAGGGGCTGTGAAAATGAGGCAGGGACACCCCGACTCTTCACCATCCTCACCTCCCTCAACCAAGCTCTGAAAGATTGTCTACATCTCTGTGGGCAGTCAGGTAGACCCAGAAAGTCCTACAAGCTCTTTCTTTGTCTGCTGTCTCTGGGAAAAAAGAAAAAGGTCGGCAGAGCTCTGTGTTCCTACACTGATTGGTGATGACAACTTTCTGGAAGCTCCTGGCACTCAGAGCACTAGCACAAGCTGAGTTCCCTGAAGACAGGTGGTTGCAGAATCAGCCCCCATGCCTGTGCCTTACTGACAATAACCAGCATTTCCAGCTCACCCCCTTCTCCCCATTTCCTTCACTCTCCCCATTTCTTCAGCCCAGGGCCCAGTGGACTCCTTCCTAAGGGCCCATGCAGAAGCTCATCCTTTGTCTTTCTCCAGCTGGGGGGAGATGATGGCTCTTCTGTCCTTTCTCCCTCGGCCAACAGGAAGCTGATAAACTGGAGGTGATCATGTAGCACTTTCACACTTTAGATCCTCCTATAGCTTCTCCCCCCAACAGGCATCATGGGACCAGGCCCCCCCGGGACTGACCTGCATGGCCAAGCAGATGGTGTTGAGCAGGATGAGGACAAACATCAGGTACTCAAAGTAGGTGGAGTTGACCACGTACCACACTTTGTACTGGTGCTGGTTCTTGGGGATGTACCTCCGCAGGGGCCGCGCCTTGAGGGCATATTCCACGCACTGTCGCTGGGAGGGAGGCGGTGGCGGGTGGGGTGGGATGAGGAGATGGTGGGGTTAGTGACCTGCATTCTGTGTGGGGCTATGGCAAGGAGGGCGGGAAGTAAATGAAACTACAGACTCTGGGGGTGGGTTCTTGGGGAGTCAGAAAAATAATCTATTGCTCTAGTTTCTTTATACATTTGAGATGTAATTTACACATTAAATTTTTTTCTCACTCCCTTAATCCAGAGAATCTCCCCATTAGTCAATTCCCTTATCTAGACTGTAGTTGAGGGGCCCATGTCTCCTTGTATTCCAACTCAGTAATGCCCAGGATACTACCTGGCACTTGGTAACTATTGACTGTCTCTGCCATGGCCTCGCCTTGGGGCCTTCTCTCCTTAGTCCCTCTTGCCTGTCCTAAATCAACCAGTGTCCCTAAGAGCAGAAGACATGGTCCATGGCTAAGGAGCGAGAGCTTGGGCGAGCTAGATTCTTGGGATTGGAATCCAGCTCGTTTCTTGGTGCTGTGGGCATATTCCCAGGCCAGGAACTAGTGGCCCCTCCAGACTCTGCTCTGACCCTCCGTCTCCAAGCCCAGCCTCTAAACTTGACCAGTTTTATTTCCTTCTATTTCCTACAACCATTGCCTGCTAGTAGATCAGGGCTCACCACCTCTCATCCAGACTGTCTCACTGGCATCATTTATTCCCTCTTTTCTAACTCAAGGTCTATTCAGCAGCCAGAATGATGCGTTTAAACCCAAGGTGTTGAATTCCAAATCCACGAGGGGGTCAGCTGGCTTAACTGGGGAGAGCTGAGGCCAGGGAGCCAGATTTCTCTCCATAGCACAGGCATCTTCCCAGAGACTCTTCCCATGGGGTAACCTAGTAGGGAACTGACCTCTGTGACTAACCATCCACCCCACCCTAACAGCTTCACTCCTCACTGTAAGAGCTGCCAGCTCTTTTTCGTGGTTAACAGAACACGTCACGGCCCTGGGCATGACTATGTCACTCTTACTTCAGCCTCTTTCCTGTCACCACTTTGTGCACAGACCTTCATTGTGAATGGTGCCAGCACACCTGGGCACATTTTAACTTTGTCAGTTTCTAGATCTGGCATGAGATTTCTCCCCACCCCCTACCCCCACCACTGAGTCTACTATATAGTCTCCTTAAGCAGATGCTTAAAATAGACTAGTTGACTGAATGCATTTGCCAGATGTGCACTTTGCAGAGATTGCATTTCTTTTGCTCCAGCCCATCAAGAAGAATGAAATCCTATTCTGGTGGGGCAGGCAGGTGATCTTAGATCCACATGGGTCTCCCCCGATGACAGCCTCTCCTCCTGGTGGGCCAGAGCCTCTGGCACCTGGCATTCTTCCTGGGGACCACCGCACCCCCCTCACTGTCTTGCTTCTCTCCTTCCTAGGAAGGTACCTGGTTCTTGTCCAGCTCACAGTTCTTGTATTCCTGCTCCCCCTGCTCCTGGAAGGTGACGATGACGAAACCCACGAAGATGTTCATCATGAAGAAGGCGATGATGATGATGTAGATGATGAAGAAGATGGAGATCTCCACACGGTAGTTGTAGATGGGGCCCTTGTCCTCCGTGTGGGAGTCGATGGAGCGGTACAGCAGCCTGGAGGGGGAGACAGGCCCCAGGGGGGAGCTGGAGGAGCAGTATCCCCGCTGGGATGATGGCACAGCTGCTCCTAGGGATTCAGCTCTGTGCTGGGAGTCAGAAGACCTGGGTTCAAGTCCCAGCCCTGCCACTTACTGGTCATGTGAACTTGGCAAATCACTTAACCTCTTTGAGCCTCAGCTTCTTCATCTGTAAAATGGCGACAATAATGCCAAACTTCCCCACCTGGCAGGGGAGTTGATATAATATATAAAGGTGTTCTGAACTGCCAAGAGCTATTTACATATAACATGAGTCGTGGAATTGGGAAATATTGAGACAGCTTTGCCAAATGGCGTACCCTTGGAGACTGTAGCATGAACACGAAATACATCGATCTGAGAGCAAATACCCAGTGAGATAAAAATACTGGGTAAAGACGACCCATTGCTATCCAGATAACCAGCACGGGTGTGCACTTATACTTAGGGGGTTTGCACACCAGACCATTTATCTTGGCCTGGGCTCTGTGCCCACCAGCCTGGTTTCTCTTCATGGACCAGGATTTTCTCCTCTTCTTTCTTCCTACACCGGCTAGTTCTCAGTCTCCAGGTGTCAGCCATATCTTACCATATGACAATGACGCCACTCATCACATGCTATTGTTGACTTAGAATTTTCTGACTTTTAGATGGCAATTTCCCTGGCATATATATTGGGAAGCAGGGATCTCAGCAAAGGTACACGGAGCACCTGACAGATGAGCTGTCTGGTAGAGGGGAGGCAGTGTGAAGGTCAGCCAGGCTGGGCTGGGCATGAAAGCACTACCTCTGCAGAGGACTTTGGACCCAGGCTGCCATCTCTCCTTACTTTCTACTATAAATATAGGCACACCTTCCTCTAAGGAGACTGGGCACAGGCTGTTTCCCCATGCCGAGTACTCGGGGTGGTGGTCTTAAATCCCACGGTGATCCAAGGGTCCACCTGACCTGGAGAAATGCTCCCCACACCCTTGCTCCCAGATTAATGAGCATGAGAGAGAGAGAGAGAGAGAGAGAGAGCTCTCATTGTGGCTCACTCTAAGGTCAGGAGGGAGAGCTAACAGAAGCTCATTTGTGGTTAGAGTTTCTGAAATGTTTGACATCTTCTAGAGAAAGAAAAAAGTTTACATTTCAGCAGACTATAGCCTACGGATTGTTTCTAGATACATACTCTCACTCCTATTACCCAGGTCAGTATGACTTCTGGGAAGGAGAGTGGAACATTGATAAACTTGGGGGATGGGAGCGAGGCCCTTGCCTTGGCTTCTACTATCAGGTGGGTGGGTCTGGGCCGGCATACTCACTCTGGCCACCCCTCAAAGGTGGAGACGGTGAAGAGGGCCATCATGGCCGCCAGAACATTGTCAAAGTCAAACTTGCTGTTCTCCCAGCTGCGGGGCTGGATGATGGGGTGGTCCACCTCTCCATCCTTGTATGTGATGTAATTACCCCTGGGAAAGGAGAGAGTGAATTCTGGAATCTTCCATCTCCCTTCACACCCAACCCACTAATGACTCCTGGAATCTGGGTGGGCAGGACTGGATGGGTTCAAACCCCCGTGTACTAGCCATTGGGAAGGGCTTCAGTAGGCAGAAGCTTCAGGAATAGATGTTACATGTTATGTCAATCGGACCAGGTTGCAAACGGGCAAAACTTCAGCTGCCACTGGTGACTGAGAGAGCATGGACTGTCCTAGCTCTCACACCAAGTTACCAGCGTCCCAGAATTAACCAGCCTCGGCATGGTCAGCACGCCCACCCACCCACACTTACTTGCATTCTGCCTCGGTCTGTTTGGAGCTATCTGAACAGGTGTAGAGCTTTCCCTGGAAGCAGAAGAGCAAAGTGATTGGAGAGGTCCATCCATTAATTAAAAAATGCTAGTGATCATCTCTATAGCTCAGCACTATTTAGGGAGCAGAGACAAAAAAATGTTAAGGAGGAGAATTTAGGTGGGAAGGTGAGGTGCACGCATGTAAAGCAATCGGTGAGTAAGGCTGCTCGGGCCACAAGTGCCATCTGAATCCTAAAAAGAAACTGCAATCCAGGAAAGCTGGACTAAGGGCATCTGGGCTTGGAAGGGTGAATCAGATGGAAAGAAATCAGTGACAGTTGACATGGTGGGTGGGAGAGAGCAAGTTTGCTTCAGATGGGACAAGAGCAGAAATAAATGATTCAGGCAGAAGCGAGAGACATGTGGGGGGACTCTGGCCCCGCTGGGCTGAGGGGCCTGGTCAGGAAGCAGGGACAGGGGGTTTGGACAGACACAGACTGAGAGCCAGGAGGAGGGGGGCTTTGGTGCTGCTGATAATAAGGAGCTGCCATGGGTTTCGAGCAGATGACTGACACGAGGTGTCAGTGGATGAGTCCCCCTCTTTTTTTTTAATAATAAATTTTTTTTTAAGATTTATTTATTTATTTATTATTATTTATTTATTTTATTTTATTCTGGGTACAGTCAGAAGCGCGGGAGGGTGAGAGAATTCACCAGAGCCAGAGGGGGTAGCAGAACAGGCAGACTGACGAAATACACTGCTGAGGGGAGCAGCGGGCGGCAGGAGAGGTCTGTGCGCCTTGTGGGACCCTCGCTGGTGGTCGGTGATCGAACCGGCACTGCAGAGGCTGCGGGCAGCTTCGCAGCCCAGCGCTCAACCGCTGCGCCACCAGGGGAGGCCCTTTAATAATAAATTTTATTTTTATATTCCCCATACAATTTCAACCTCCCCATTTTGACCCCAATCCCTCCTCTCCCGCCACCCACCCGAGTCCCCCTCTTTTTCTTGTAGAATGAGGGGCAGGAACCTGAAGGCTGGTGATGCCGAGAGGGCCAGGGGACTTTGCCTGCAGGAGGAATGTTGCCTTCCAGGCTGGTCCAGCCTGGGTCTGGGATGCTGAGAGGAAGTAACATTATCCCAAGTCTGGCCCCAGCCCTGTCCTCTCAGTGCTCCCTTCCCTGGGGTGCTCCCTTCCCTGGGGTGCACCCTTCCCTGGGGTGCTCCCTTCCCTGGGAGTGCTGGAGGAAGGAAGCAGGACCCTGTCAGAATCAAGACTTTACCTTGAAGAGCTGGACCCCGATGCAGGCGAACATGAACTGAAGCAACGTGGTGACGATCACAATGTTCCCGATGGTCCGGATGGCCACGAACACACACTGAACCACGTGCTGCGGTGAGGGGGACACGGCTTCAGGGAGAGCCTGCGGCCTGCGAGCTCCTGACCCAAATTACCTGCCTCTCTGGGAAGGGAGCACAGGCAGCCCCTTCTGCCACATGTGGGGGGGAATCAGAATAAAGAGGCAAAGCTCCTCCCCAGGGTCACAACGTGAGGGGACCCCGAGGAACTCAAAGTCCCCCATTGGGCCCTAAGTGACAGTAGGGACAAAAGACCTGCTAACTTCCCATCCTAGGGTAGGAATCGTGGGGGTGCTGGGTTTGTGGGTGGGTCTCCTTTTGCAAAAGTTTTGCTTAGGAGTTCAGGTTTGGACTGGAGGCCTTGGCCATCGCTCTGTTCATCATGGAACCAGCACTGGGAGGGGGACTGGGGTACAGCCCCGGCTCTAGCAGGGCAGCCACGTGGCTCAACCCTCTCCTCCTCCCTCTACTTAGCTTCTACCACCCTTAACTGGGTGCAGGCTTGCCGGGTTGCTGGCTCCTGCCCAGGTCAGCATCTCACCTTTAGGCCCTTGGCCCTGTTGATGGCCCGCAGGGGCCGGAGGACCCGCAGAACACGCAGGATCTTTACAACGTTGATCGCACTGGACCTGGCAGGGAGAAATGGAGGAGGGGCTAAGCTCCTGTTTTTGCTGGCGCAGGTACTAAGTTGGTGGGGCGCATCCAACAGGCTAATCGCAGGTGAACTTGGGGAGATGTCAAGTCTGTTCTGGGGACATCCTTGTCCTAGGACCATTCTCTAGGCACATCTCCGACCCTGGCGCTTGCCTGTCACCCAGAAGGTCCAGAAGGTCCAGAAATAATAATAAAAGCAATTCACCATGAGTCATTAGCAATACCATGTGCTACTCAGAGGGGTGTTTACAGTGGTAAAGAATTGAGACTTCAATGAGGCAGATCTGAATTTGAGGCCCAGCTTTGCACTGGCCAGTCAAGTCCCCAGGCATGTCTCCTAACTTTTGAGTTCTTCATCTGTCAGAGGGGCGAGTACTCACTTCATTAAAGTTGTTAAAGGATGAAATGAAGAAATATCTGTGAATCACTAGCTGTGTGTTAGGCATCCCATGTGAGCTGAGAAACGGTAGCTTTTATTTTTTAAAGATTTATTTATTTATGCGTATAAGAACTGGGGTACAGGCCAGATATGTGGGGTGGGGAGAAGAGGATTCACCAGAGACAGAGGGGGGTACAGAACAGGCAGACTGACTGAAACACACTGCTGAGGGGGGCAGCGGGTGAGACAGGAGAGGTCTGCTGCACCATGTGGGATTGCTCCCTGGCGGGAGGTATCGAACTTGTGCTGCAGAGGCTGCTGATAGCTTCACAGTGCTGTGCTTAACCCCTAGCACCACCAGGGAGGCCCGTAAAAAATGGTAGCTTTTACCGTTGGGCCTATGAAGACATCACTAAACCTCAAGAAATACTATAAAAATGGTGGAATTTTAGGCCTTGTGTCTGGAGGCAGTGGGTGTGGGCGGAGACACTTTGGCATCATCTCCAAACACAAGGGCCCTGGTAGCTGCTCATCACGCTGTGTCTCCCCGAAAGGGTCAGACAGGCCCTTCTCAAAACGCTCAGAGCAGGCCTCCTCGGGTGTCACTTGAATTTGGGAAACCAGAGGTCTACTGTGAGCCTTGGGAGGTCTCTTGCCCTTAATTACAGAATGTTTTGGGAGCAGTGAAGACCTTGGGGTAGAAGAAGGTTCTTCCTTTCTCAGTCACCTGCCCTTTTATTAATCAAAGAAGCACTCACTGCTCTCCCTTTTCAGGACCTACAAGAAAGAACTTGGGAGGTTTCATCAAATGTAGGTTTATCTGTGTCTATAAACATGTTTTCTCCACCCGAGAAGCTCATCTTCACTCTCACCCCCTCCTTGTCTGTCATGTAAAGTCTCCCCTTCTCTGTACTTGAAGCCTCAGGTCCTTAAACAAATGATACATATCCTTGGTTCACCCCTTTACTCTTTAGAACTCACAACCCCATACATTCTCCATGTGTATATTATTACATTTTGATCTTTTCTCCTCCTCATCTGTCTGAGGTTAACTGTTCATCTGTCCAACTTTCGAAGAATCCAGATCAGGCAGGGGAATCATCTGCCTCTGAAGCCCAACACACTTGTATGTAAGCACCCCCACCTGCCCCCAGGTCACAGCACAGCACCCCAAGCAAGGTTTCCGGGGTGCCTGAACTTCTGTGAGCCCCAGGTCACTGCTGTTCTCTAGTTGGAAGGAGGCACTAGGATGCAGGTCCCCCCGCAGCCCCCTAAACAGGATGGTTCTGGAATTATCCATCTACCTATATGGGGCTTCAACACTTCAGCCTAGTGAGTAATTCTGAAGTGTCCCTGAGCCTCACACACCAAGCATCTGACTCAAGTTTCCGGAGAGTCATAACCTGCCTTGAGATCTAAAAAATGTACAACACACCAGCAAGCCCTGAGTTCATTCTCCTGCGGTCAGGCTGATACGTGCAGGAGGGAGCTGGTAGAAAAAGCTGATTTCTCTGGTTCGTGATTCTTTTATTCCAAAGGATTCAAAGGGCATTTGTACCTATCACAGTCTCAGGGAGGAAGTCAGTTTGTACTGAATCACAAGAGAAGGGATTTATAGGTCAGATAGGAAAAACACAGATTAAAGTTGGGGTGCGGGGTGGGGGGGCATATTTGGGGGGAGAGGGTTGCTTCTTGGTTCAAGGTTAAATAGTGATTTAGTGGTAGTGCTGGAATTCAAACCTAGCCCTGCCACTACCAGCAGGCAGTTTGCAGTAACATGATTAATGACCACAGAAAAGGGTTTTACTCCTAACGCCCCATCTCCATTCTTTCTAGGACAACCAAGAAAACACCCTTGGCTGTTTTCTTAACAAGAAAATAGTGATAACAACACTCATCCTGCCTGCCTCATAAGGTTTATGTGAGGACTTAGAAGAATGTGTATCTGACAGTGATTTGAAAGTTAAAGTGCAGGATTAACATCATTAGCTTTAGAAATCAGAGAAAGTGGCAATCTAGTTCTTTTGAACCTCAGCAAGTACAACTTTGATTGCACAGTGGAATCACCTGGAGAGCTTTAACAACTGCCAAACTCTAGGTTTTACCTGAGACCAAGTAAATAAAAAATTCTGGGGCAAGGATCCAGGCAGATGTCTTCCTTAAATCAACTTAGGGGATTCCACTGGGCAGTCAAGATTGAGAATCAGTCATATTTCTCTCTCTCTCGGCTGGTCATGGAAATAGCAGGCACCTGACACCTGACAGTCAAGGGCAGCCAAGGACACTGGGCATACAGTGGGGCAGGCAGGAAGGGCCTGCAGACATCCCTCTCATTTATAACTAGGCCTAGCCCTGCCTGTCATCAAGTATTTAAACATATTCTTGCTGTACCAATATATCCCACGTGTCACACTGCTGGGGACATGGACGCAAGAAATCAAAGCCGCCATGTTGCACATCAGGGGCTGTTCCCCATTCACATTGTCACACGCTGGTGGCCCTGCAGGAAGGCCTTCTGGAGTCCTGCTTGTCCTCTCTGACAATCATTCCTAGTTGCGTGCCCCCATCTTGGGCTGAGGGCGCCCTACTCACTGGATGCCGAAGGAGATGAGAGACACGCTGACCACCAGCAGGTCCAAGATGTTGAAGTAGTTTCGGCAAAAAGAGCCCTTATGTAGGAAGGCCCCATACGCGGTCATCTGCAGGGAGGTACAGAGAAACACAGGTGAGTGGCCCCTGCTCAAGTTCCAGAGACCCCCTTCACATCCCTTTCCTCCCACCACATCCCTTAGGCAGGCCCTTGTTGAGGAGAAGTGAGGGCATGGGGCAGGCAGGACTGAAGGAGAACACTGCTAAGAAGAGGGTTCAGCAAACATTTATACAACCACCCAACCATCCCCCAGCTCAGGATGTATAAGTGGCGCCTTACAACTACCAGACCAGGCCAGGCTTTTTCAATCAGCCCCCGATCTGCTCTCATTTCTACTATTCCTTATCATGTGTCTGTAGTTCTAGCCCTGAGAGGCCCTTTGCTGATGTTGCTCAGACTAGGTTTCCCTTGGAGGGAAATTTCCAACTTCCTCTCCAAATTCTATCCAAATTTTATCCACCCTCAGGGCCAGCCTAGGCATCTGGGGAAGGTAGGGCATGCACAGTAGGGAGACCAATAGTCCTGAATTCTCAGGACACACCAAATTTTGTACTGAAAAGTCTGAATCCTTGGAACCTCTTAGTCTTGGGAAAACTGGGGTAACTGGTCACCCTAGTGACCACTGGTAAGTTACACCAGTATGTAACTTACCCCCTTCTACTTCCTAGCCCCAAATAATGCTCATGAGCTATACCAGACATTCTAAACTCAGTTCTACTGTCTTGCTTCTAGACTGCATGAGCTCTACAGCCAGAGCCCTGGTTCAGAGGGAAGATACGGCACAAGGGTTAGGAGCACAGGCTCTGGAACAGATCCGTGTCTGAATGCCAACCCTGTGGTACCTTATTTGTGTGGCTTGGGCAAGTCACTTAACTTCTCTGTGTCTTAGTTTCCTCATCTGAGAAAAGGGGATAATGACTACATTACTCTATAGGCTGGGAGCAGCAGTTGAGTTATTACATGCAGAGCACTTAGAACACTAATCTGTAGGTATCAGCTCCACAGACATATGAGCTGTCACTATAGCCAACTAAGCTTGGGCCAGACAACTTAATTTGGATTCTGGATTCTTCCTGAACGAGGGAATTTCAGTTCCTTCATCTATAAAGAGGGCACATATTGGCTACTTTGGGAGGCATATACAGGAAAACAAGTGCAAGTACTCTGAGAACTAAAAAGGGGACAAAGGGGCAATGATTGGTACAGGACCTGGCTATTATTCCCTTCTCTGAGCTTGGTATAAAGTCACTGTAGAGGCTCAGAAATAGCCTTTCTAATTTTGTTGACTTGAACTAAGGGCCAGTAAATTTCCAGGTTAAGGGCTGTGGAAGGCCAGGGCCCACATAGCATCAGCCAAAGGGAGGCATTGGGAGCTCAGGGCCAAGAGACTGAGAGCAAGCCCAGGTCACGTGGGATCCAGTTTATCTCTTTGGAATCAGAGTGTGCCCAGAGCAGCATGTCCACAGAGCGATTCAAATGCAGACACAGGGGAAATTGGCAAAAATAGCTCTTGCAACCTAATTTTTTCTATTTATCTCTTGCAGCAGGGGTCACAGGGGATGTAGGCACCCATGTCTGCAACAGTTTCTAGAAGTGGGTAGATTATATAAAAGGCTGTGGGGGAATTAGTGGGAGCTCTCCTGAAGGCCCACCCTCTGAGGGGCATGCTGTCCTGTCTCAGGGAAGACCTGAGACCCCAGAGAAGGGACTTGGGCATGACACAATTCATGATACTCAAGAAACCTCTGTGCCATGGAAGGTGAGCGTGCCCAGGCAGCTCACTCTGAGTCTTAGAGAGGTGCTGGTCTGACCCCTCCTCATTCCTGATTTAGTTATTGTGAGGTCATTACTGAGCTCCAAGAAAGTCCCTGCATTGGGGTTGGGGGGAAGCATTCCCTGAATAGATGGACTAGCAGGGCCCAGACTGCCAATCTCTCTTCTTTGGCTCTATTTTCTCAGTGAACCCTCAAATGAGACCAGCTCTTTAGAATGTGTATGAGTGTGTGTATGGGTGTATGAGTGTGTGTGTGTGTGTGCGTGTGCGCATGTGTGTGCCCACATAGGAGCCAGGAACATAATAAGCCCAGGCAGAACCAGAGGAAGAATGGTCATTGAAAAAATGGCAGATGGACACTGGGAAAATGAAGCATTTATTTAAAATTTGTCTCTGGCATTCAGGGCCTTAGAAAAAGCCAAGTTCAGGTCTGCAGGCCAGTGCCCTTCCATGACACTATCATGCTGGATGCCATCTGCCCAGATCCTGCTTCTGCGAGGTTCCATGCCACCGCCCAGGACAAGCCCACTGCTGGGGTGTGTTCAGCCCCAGGAGAGCAAGGGACTGGGGCAGAGGGAGACTGTGCTGAGCTGGAAGGAGTGGAAGGTCCTTCTGTCCAGCCCTGGAGGCAACCACCTCTCTTGGCTGCTTTTGTAGCGATTGCTTGTGACTTATCTTTGGTAATTCCCACTCACTGGACCTGGGTCCAGCTTTGCTGGGCTCCCACAGACCTTTCCTTTTTAAGGCTAAGCAGCCTCAGGTCTTTAGCTGTGTCCAATACTGAATGTCCCCCTTGGATGTGGTTGTCTGCAGGGGGGCCGGTGCCGGGCCAGGCCGAAGCACCCGGCGGGCAGGGGCAGGGAGGGGAACTGGAATTGGGGTTTGTATTTAGAAGCACACCGAGCTTAGGAGAGAGTAGGAGAGCCGGAGGGTGGCAGGGAAGGGGAAGGTCTTGCCATGGCAATGCGCATAAAGGGGCCTCTCACTTCTGCTTGCATGGCAACCTCGAAGGCAAAGTAGCACCATTGAAATCCACAAGGGAAGCTCCGTAGAGGATACTATGAATCAGGCCGCAGAGCTTTCCTTGTTCCAGGAGAGAAATTGCTAGTGTTTGTGTGCCTCGCTGAGTTTGAAATCCAGGAAAATACCAGCTACCATGGAAAAGAATTTTACAGAGTGTGCCCCCCTCCCCTCAAGCCCTAGAATTGGGGCCTGGTCAGATCTACTCCCTGGAGTGGAAGAAAAAAACCCAGGGGCCAGTCTTGGTTAGCTGGGACTAGAGGACTGAAGCTGGGTCCTGACAACAGAGCCTCTGGGGGACAGGGACACAGTGGGGAATCCAGAATTGTCCCCAGAAATTGCAACTGGATGTGACAACACTGTCACCTACACAAAAGGTCTGGGTGATGACTTGGGGGTTTCTTTTGGGAAGAAAGGGTCTTTGGGCTGTTGGTGGCACCTGGTTAGGTGTGGATACTGGCTCGGATCAGCCCTTTAAGGGGTGATGAGGGACCTGGGATTCCTGATGCCCGGGGTGTCTCCCAGGAAGAAGACACTAAGCTGCATCACGAGCTATCACATTTGGGGTGAGGGTCAAATCCCTCCCTGGTCTCTGAGAAGAGCACAAACGCCAAGCCGAGCTTCCCTTATTTCTGAAAAATTAGCCTGAACCTCAGAAGAAGTAGCTTGTGATGCGTTCATTGATTTAGAGGTCAGAGGTATACCGGAGAATTTAGAAATAATAAAAAACATGTCATATGTGAATTACATGTTAATGTAAATAATATGATAAAACCTAGAAAAACTCTCATGCCATGTGGTTCTCTCGCTCCAGGACATGAGAGCTGTAGCTGCTCAGAACTGGGGCCCCAGCACCCCAGGCTGCTGGTGGCCAGTGGGGTGGGCCCGTGTGCGGTCCAACCCAGGGCCTGGGGCCTGGGAGCTCTGCTCCTCTCAGCACTTGGCCATCAGCCCTCTGTCTGTAGCTCTGCAGCGACCTGTCCCTCCTCCCGGCTTAGGGCCAGGGGCACTGAGACAAAGCTCTCCAGCAGGTAACTGAGGTCAGACAGTTGGACAGTTGTCTGGTGAAAGGCCTTGGTTAGGAGACTGGCCCCTCATCTCCACCAGCCCATGCCGGCCATCACAGCAGCCAGTCAGCCCAGCCCTAAGGGGCCATGCCTGGGGGAAGGCATTGAAGACGGGTTTCCAAAAGGGGAGCCCTGTGATCGTGTCCTGTGAGCTTGTCCACTTCGGGGTTTGTGTATATTTCCTCCGCACAGGAGGCGATTAGGGGAAGGTCATCAGTTTTCCAGAGGTGGCGTGTGGGGTATATGTGTGGTGTGTGTGTTGGGGGGTCATGTGTATGTGTGGTGTGTATGCGTGTGTGGAGGGCATCCGTGGAGACACTGCTGGCTGCTGCAGTGCCCAACTCAGTGGCCAAGGGGTGGTGTTGGGGTGGGTGCATTTCTTTTGGCTCCTGAGCCTGAACAAAGTGCGAGACAGTAACTCCTCCAATCTCAGGCTTGCGAGTAAAAAGGAGAGAGAACAAAACAGGGATGAAAAAGGTAGACAGAGCAGAGAGAACGCATCGCTCACATTCCATTACCTTAAGGATAATTTCTAATGTAAAGATACTAGTGAAGACATAGTCTGCATTGCCTAGGATCTGAAAAATAAGCACAATAGGATTAGTGGCCTGAGAGTGGACCCGACACCAGGAGGAGCAGGTGTGTTAGCGACAGACAGTGGAGAGTGAGCGGCACAGGGTGGAGCGAGGGCGGGGCTTTACCTTCAGAGCAATTTCAATGGTGAAAATGGTAGTAAAAACAATATCAAAATAAAACAGAATCTGCAAAACAAAAAGAAACAGGGTGGGAGTGGGTGGGGGCGGGAGAAAAGCAGGATGGGCAGGGAGGTCAGTGGACGTCCACAGAAACGGGGTCACGCGCCCCACCACCAAGCACGAGCTTCTCCATGTGGGGCGGAGGGAGACTCTGCACCCATGCAGCAGGGATCCTGGGGTGGGGCCTGCCTCTGGCCACTTGGGAGGCCCTGGGTGAAGCCCCAGCTACCCAAGGGGGGCTTCCAGGGCAGGCCTCAGCTGGTCCTAGGCCTGGGCAGCTAAGGTTCAATGCTTTTCTCATGAAGCCAATTTACATTCAAACCAAGTGAGACCGCTGGGTGCTTGCACAGAGGACAGAGTGGAAAGCTTAAAGCACAGGAGTGACCAGCTACTTCCCACAATGGTGGAAATCCACACTGTGTGGCAGGGCACACCGGGGCCAGGCTAAAGGTTTTGGGCTTTACTCTGTCTCAGGTGAAGGAGCAGAGCCAGGGCCAACACCTTTCCCAGTAAGAAAGTTCTGGACCGAGGTGGCTCCAGGACTGTGAATAGTTTGGCACACCAACAGCTTGAGATTGGTGGGCCCTTCATGCCCACCTAGCTGGCATCTGACAAAGCTTTGAGGCTTGGAGTACAGCAGGTATAATTCTAGCCCGGAATGCTGCTCACCAGAGCGTTGCCTGGGCTTCAAGCTTGGAGTTTGACTCTTAGATGTCAGCAAGGCTCTTTAGGTAAGGTCAGCCTCAGCACTGGCACCTGTTTGCCTGTGCTGCCCGCCTCTCCCTGAATATTAGGAAGCTCAGTGTATTTTGGGGGTGAGGCAGGAAGTCACTGGTTATTCTTTATGCCACTGACAGGAGCCAGCGCCTCCTGAGGAACATACCCACGGGGCAATGGTGGTCCTGATGGTGGCCAGTCAGGACAGCCTGGGTCCATGCATGGGGTCCATGTTCTATGCCCTACGGCCCTATGGTGGCTTTCTGCCAAAGCCCTACTGTGGTCAAGAAGTGTTTACTGCCAGCTGATAATGGATTGGGGATTGGGCTCCTGTTGGGACAATGAGGTTAGCAACAGAAGCTGTGGTTCCAGCCATTCCCAGGAGGAGGGGGTGCAAGGCGAGAACACGTACGTGGTTTCTGAAGGAGGTGTGCTGGACAGGGTCCTCAGCGGCCAGGGAGATGCTGCTGAGCAGGATGAAGAAGAGGATCAGGTTGGTGAAGATGGTGTCGTTGACGATGCGGTGGCACTGGAGGCGGAACCTGTGTGGGAGGAAGAGGAGAGAAAGGTCAAAAGGATGAGGATGCAGCTCCCCCGACTTGGGAGCACCAGCTTCTAGCAGTTTGCAAAAGGTGTTCTTTGGTTCAGGGCGAGGCGTCTTCAGCCCCAGGTTCACTGCTGCTGGGTGGTGACAGCCACTGCAGGCCCTCAGCGCACGCCTATCTGAACCCCGCGGTTCTAAAGCACTTTCACATTTTGGAGGGTTACATCTGAGACCTTTGGGAATCTCGAAGTTTTCAGTATTTCTGTGACATTAACAACTGGCCTTTGCTTGGGAGCTAATCTTCCTCAGCTTAAAAAAAAAATCACTTTTCTGAGATCTGCTTCCTATTTTTATGTACAGTTGACCCTTAAGCAACGTGGTTTGAACTGTGCATCTGCAATTATTTCTGATTTATTTTAACCCCTCCTCTGTCTACTCCTCATCCCCAAACTACTTAATGTGAAGACAAAGAAGGAGGAAACCTTTATGATGATCCACTTAGGATGTTCTTAATAACATTTTCTTTTCTCTAGCTTACTTTACTGTAGAATCACATATTTAACACATGTAACATACAAAATATGTGTTAGTCGTGGTTTATGATATTGGTAAGGTTTCCAGTCAAGAGCATGTGATTAGTACTTAACTTTGGGATGGTCAAAAATTATATACTGAATTTTCAACCATACTGGAACGGGGGTGGGGGGGTGGGTCGGTGTCCCTATTCCACATGTTGTGCTAGGGTCACAGTAGAGGGAGTGACAGAACGACCAGAGGCATGGATGCCGAGAGACTGGCACAGCCTGGCCAGGCAATTCGCTCCAGGGCTAAAGCTTCAAAGCTCATAATTCAATTCTACTCCTCGGCACAGTTAGAAAGAAGACATCACATGGCCCTCACTGATAGCCACACAAATGCCAGATTCTTGAATGTCAAGGGTGATGCTGTACTATCTCAGTGATATACTTACATACTTAGATATTATTATGCCCTCCACTCACGAAGGGAGGTATGGGTGTTGTGGAGTAAGGGAGTGAGGCCTTCAACCCAGGCCCTCAGACCTCTGCTCCTGGCACTGTGGTTGACAAAATGCTCTGGGACACCCCAGTGCTGCAGAAGCATCAAATCTTGGACAAATGCTCTGAGAATATTCTGGTTTCATGAGCGTTAGGAGAGGCCTGAAGTGACCACCCCCTCAGGTAGGGTCTATGTAGTAGGCAGCAGGAAGGACTAAAATACTAATCAACAATAACATATAAGTCAGAGGGCCTGGGAGGAGTTAAAATCATCTAAGCTTTTCTATTTTGCAGGAGGAGATTTAGGATATCGTTGAACTTGGGACTTCGTTAAGTTAAATAGACTTGGTCAGTTACCAGGAGAAGTCACCAACAGCACAGCAGTGGAGTTCACACACTTCAAAAGTGGGAAAAACAATAAATGCAGATACTTGGATTAGAAATCCAGAAACTCTTTCCTGTTTACACAGGTTGTGGGAAGTTGAGAGGGCCCCGGCTCCATCCAGAGGTTGGGGCTGCCAGCACCTGCTGCTTGAATCACGGAGGGAGCAGAGCCCCGCCCTCCGCGCCATCCCCACACACCTGTTGTTGGGGCTGAAGATGAAAAACGCGCTGGCTTCTGGCATGGGCGCCGCCTTTTCCTTAAGGTGCAGCTCAGAGAGTGGGCGAGGCCGGGGTCCCACAGGCATTTCAGGCTCCTCCTCATCCTCTTCTCCTGCAAGAAAAGAGTACACCACGCTCAAGATTCCACCCCTTCCACTTATTTTTACCATGATGCTTCCAACTTCCAGATACCTTCCAAAGGACAGGAATCAAGATGTCATTTGTATCCCCAAGATCATAGGGTACCAACCAAGACTCAGAGGTACCCGTGGGCACTGCTGGAGCTCATCTTTTTTCTTGGGAGCATCTGATAAGGAAGGTTGTGAGTTGGGTGACCAACTCATCCTGGCTTGCCCAGGACTGTCTTGGACTGAAATTCTCACATCTCAGGGCACCCCTCAGTCCTGGGCAAGCTGGGGTGGCTCATGATCCTGGTGGAAGGCACTAGAAAAGGTGACTGGGCAAGATTGAGGCATTGCCAGGGGTCACTCATTGGTGGGCAGCTTGTGGGGCATGGGCATGTGTAGTTCATGCGTGGGTTCCTTTGCAAACCACCACATCCTTGAAGGTTCTAAGAACTTAAAATCAACATTCTCCCCCTTCCTGAAAATACAGAAAAATAGTGCCACAGGCCCTTCACCCAAAGCTCTGGACACCGACACCGATAAAGGAATCCCTTTGTTTCCACGGGAGAGACTCAGCCTGTCAGTTGTGAGCATCTGACCTTTGCCTGCAGTTATTCCCTGACAAACTTTCCACTCACATCAAACTCTGTTTAGAACATTCACTGCAGTGGGTTAAATAATATCCCCCCAATGCATGCCCACCTAGAACCTCACAATGTGACCTTATTTTGGAAATAGGGTCTTTACAGCTGTAATTAGTTTTAAGGAAGTGTCACCTTGGACTGGGGTGGAGTAACGGAGCTTCTAAGGAGAGACACAGAGACACACGTGAGAAAAGATGGTGGGAACACAGAGGCAGAGAGATTGGAGAGATGCAGGAAGAGCCAAGGACGAGGACTGTGTGCAACCACCAGAAGCTAAGGCAAGGGGGTTGTTGCTCTGGAGGCTTCAGAGGGCGCTTGGCCCTGCCAACACCTTGATCTGAGAATTTTAAGCTGCACAGCAGAAAGGGAATACATTGTTGTTTTAAACCACCCAGTTCACAGTAAATGTTATGGCAGCCCCAGGACACAAAGACAATCAGTCCGTGCCTGGTGCTTTGTCCTTCAAGTTCTCTCCCTATTTAACCTGCCCTTCACCTTCCTCTCTGCAGAGCTAGGACGACTCCCACCTTGAGACAGCACCACTCATGGGGCTCTCGTGAATTTCAGGTTCCAGGGAATGCCCTTCAAATGAATTCCAGCAGCACTTCCAGCCTCATGCACTCACTGGCATGTGGGATCTGATACTTAGATGCCTATTTGAAGGGTATCTGCTTCTTCTCTTTATGTCCTAAAAGGTCTGAGAGAAGCCATGCATGTTACATAATAGCCCTTACTTCTTGATGATATTTAAATTGCCTCATCCACCAGCTTTGTAAGGAGGGGGACTCTGCCAAAGAAGGTCAGGGGCAGCGTAAGCTGGTGGGAAAAAGACAGTTATGAGAACCCATCTTAGGAACCAGTCACGCCTCTGTACTCTCTCTTCTGCTTAAAATGAAGCAGGAAAAAAAAATAGGGGGAGACCTGGACAGAAAGTGGTTATCAAGCAAGAAACATTTGGGGGTGTTTTTGGAGGACCAGCAGAATAAAGGCATGAACCAGATGCTTTCTCCAGAGTAATTAGAGCTCACTGGCAAAGCAATAAAGATTTTTAGCCCAAGAAGGACACAAATGAAAGACTGTGTAGAGGTCAAGGTTGAAGCCTTGTAACCAAACTGTTGTCGATAAAAGAAAAGTCTTCACCTTAAAGTAAAATAAAGACCTAAATCATGATATTTACAAGTGAAATATAGGTGAGGAGCATCTTAAACTCCTGCTTAGTTGTTTGTATGGTGTTGTGTTGCTCTTCGTGGCCCAGTACTTTCTTATTCATGATATCAGGCAAAACGCTTCTTTTAATCTTTTATGATGATTGAAAACCGTCTGGGCCGGCTTTATGCTTGTCTGAGTTCCTAGTGGAGAACCCCGCGCACTTTCTCCTCTGCAATAGGCTGCCTCGCTCTTAATGAAGTTCGCTATCCATTTCCAGTCCTGGAGAAGCAAGTCTGTGTCCTTTCAGACACACCCCAGCTGAGTTCCAGGAATAATATTTTAGAAGAAACTATTTTTGAAGACAAGCCCAAATTTGTAGAGACAGAAAAATGACAGCAGGTGCCATTTTGCATGTATTATGTGTAAGGAGAGAGGCTGACAGGTAAGAAGTCAGGTAAAATACATTTTTGGGGTTGGCAACTGAACCATCTAGACTCTCAGTGACCCCCCCCCCACCCCAGGCCAGTGGGATGCCAGGGGGATCTTCATTATCACCCCTCTGTTCTTGGATGGTGGAAGGGAGACATTTGCACTTGGAGTTGGGGGGGTTTCCAGATGGCTGGTTGCAGCATTCAAAAGAAAAACCCCCGTGTGGCTGAGAGCCCCTCTCGTGACCTTGGCCATCCCTGCACCCTCTACATCACTTGCACCTCTGTGATTCCGCCCCAGCCCACAGGAACAAAACAGTTTTTTTTTTTAACATCTAGAGCATTGAATGCAAAGCAGCAGTTCTTGCCCTCGATGTGCTTACGGTCTTCAGTGCATGGAGTGTGGGGTGGGGAGACAGTTTTCTAGCAGCTGGAGGTAATGCCAGATTGGTAAGTGCCAAACATCCAGCGTGGAGCTGTGTGGGTAAGTCTGGTGAGAAGGCCCTCTGCTCTGTGCTGGGCATCTTCTCTTTGCGGGCTCCACTCACAAACACCAGTCCCCCTTCATTCCTCATCTCTTGCTCCAGTTTCTAGGCCGTGAATAAGCCCAGTTCATCCCCTTCCCACAAAAAGGTACCCCAAGCCCACCCATTTTTCTTTATCTCCCTCCATTACTGGGGTGCAAGCTGCCTCCTGCTCTCATTTCCCCATCCCACTCCTGACCATGCACTGCCCTTTTTCATGCAGCTGCCAGAGTGGTGAGTCTCTTAGGAGGTAAACTGGACAGTGGCTCACATTGTCCTCTGCCTGAGAACCCCCTGCATCAGATGAGACCCAGCCTCTGGTGCAGCCGTGCACCCTGCCTACCTGGTCCTGCCCTGGACCCTCTCCCGTGGGTCCTGGCCACTCCTCGCACCGCCCTCTTTGGATTGCTCTGCAAACAGGTGCATCCTCCGAGAACTCCTGCACTTGCCAGTCTGGCCAATTCCAGGCATCTAGTTTCTTTGACTTGTTCAGGCTGCAGCCCAAATGTGGGATCCTCAAGGAGGCCTCCACTGCTCATGGAGCCCAAACCCCCACCCCCTACCCCCACCTCCCACCCCACCCTTGGTTTTACTATCCTGGTGACCTTAGTGCTACCCAGCTCTCCTTATTGGTGGGTTTGCTTTCTTGCTCACAGTCTGTCTCCCAGCTGAAATATGAGCCCAGGAGGATGGGCTCTGTTTTCCCACAGGCTAGACACACAGTAGGTGCTTCATCAGCAGTTATTAGGGGAATGACTATCTCCAACTTTTTCCAGGTCTGTGTCAACGACCACAGGACGGCCCTGAAATAACCTCTCCTCTCCAACTCTGAACTCATCACCCAGGCAAGACAGCGCCCTCCAGGCAGCCCCCACCCCTCTCCGTCCAGCCCAGGCCCCATCGTGGTGCCGACCATGCCCTGGTGTCCAATTTCTTCTTCATGTGCACAGCATTTATTTTAAATCCTCAGTGACTCAACATTTGTATGTTCATGCAAATAAACTAACAGAGTAAATAAAAGCACAATCTTGGTACAATGCTTTGCTTCCTGGGGGAGGAGATGTTTCTAAGACTTCATGTATTTTAAGCTCGGAGGCTGAAACCAAAGGGGGAGCTTTGGCCATTAAACTGAGAGGAAGAGGGCAGGACCCCACAGGCCACACTGCTGCCCTGGTCCTGAGGGAACTGGAAGCAGGCGTCCCCTCCGGGTGCTCCTGGGAAGCAGAGGCCCTGCTGACACAGTGCACACTGGAGTTCCCTCCTCCTGGGTACCGGGACACTCGCCTTTGGGTGCAACTTGGACAAGCAGGCACAGTGGCCTGGAGAGAGGGGTGGAGACAGGGGAGGCGGGATGCAGGAGTGAGAAGGAGGGGCAGGGGGAGGGGGAGCGAGCTCTCAGGTACTCTCCTTTCTCTCTCTGGAAGTCTGGTTGGGAGTGGCCCGGAGGGAGGTCCACTGTGCCCCGCCCAAGGGGCCTCTGTGTGGCACACACCTGGGGCCCAAGGGCTGGAGAGCAGAAAGGACCACGGGAGGACAAGAGCAGCTCTGCACTTCCATGGTTCAGAAGGAAGCGAAGTTGTGGGTACAATTAGAACAGTGAAATTGGAGGTTATCGCCCCGGATGTGTCTGCCCCTTGGGAAGGACACGTGAAATGGGAAGGACAGACGACAAGAATGGAGGCTCCGGGCCAAGTGGCCTTGGCAGAGTCCTTGGGCACTGCTGCGGCACCTGGTTCTGGAGGCGGAGGAGCTGGCTGCAGGGCAGGGCAGGGGGAGCTGGGAAGCAGAGGCTGCTGGGCCTCGGAAGAGGCCGTGGAGCCACAGGCTGGCCGGCCTGCTGTCCTTGGGGAGAATGGAAACTAGGGGAGTGCACATGCTGGCAGAGGCGGCCTCTGAGGCGGGTTTAAAGCCCTTAGGGGTGGTAGCTGAGCAGGCGGCCTCAGGGCCAGAGGTCTCAGCACAGAGGTAGAAGACCTTTGGGACGGAGAGGATGAAGGCCTGGGTCTGGGGGAGTTTAGAGAAAGGTGGTCACTGAAAAAAAAATCAAAAGATCTCGAGGAATCAGAAGAATGTGGATATGGCTTTTCGGCTTGTAAAAGCAAAACTATTGCAGAATCCCCAACAATCAAGAAGCCATGTCAACAGAGGTGTGTTTTTACCAAGGTCAATATGGTGACAATGGGTGTTTTTGTCCTCTTCTCCCTTTACCTGCTTCTCTCTGATTTCGTTAGAGCAACAAAGAACAGAAAAACCTGGAGTATAGTTAGAATAACGAAACTTGAGATTATTGTCTCCACAACAACATCTGCTCTGCTGCCCTGTAAAATGAACAGGTCCGGTGGCTTGTGGTTGGGTGCCCGTGTGAAGACCCTCAAATCTCTCTCCCCTAGCTGGGTGCTGGTGGGTGGGCAGGTGGTCCTGGAGACACAGGTCAGCTGGCCTGGTTCTGCTGAAGGCCCAGAGGGAATTGTTCTATTATGGCTTTTCTTTTTAAGCTTTAGAAATGCCCCCCAAACTAGAAAGACCTGGCTGGGGAGGACCCTCCCTTCCCAGTTCCACGGCTATTGACATTTGCAGATCTGGTTTTGTTTAACTTCCCTGCTCCCATTTTTCTGTGGTTGAAGTATTTTATAGCAACTTGGAAATAGTTTAGACTCCAGCCATAAACATTTAAGCATTTAGAAAATAGAACGGCAATACTATTATTACCCCAGTCAGATGAACCGAAACGACCTAAAATCACTTTGTTCCCAGTCCATGTTCAATTTTCCCTGATTATCTCAAAAAAGTCATTTTAAAGTTTATTTGCTCACTCAGGCTCAAGACAAGATTCTCCCATGGCATTTGGTCAACATTTCTAGTATGTCTTTGAAATTCTGTAACGGTTTCTGTCCCAGCCCCAGGAAGTCTAATCCTCTCTCCCTTGGGAGGTGGGCTGGGGTGGGGTTTGAGAGAGGATGGAATGTCCCCGGGGGCCTGCTTCCCAAGGACAACACAAGATGGCTGCCTGCAAGCGTCCCCACAGACAGCAGCAGGAGCCGGTGGAGCGAAAGCAGAGTGGAAAGCTGAGCTTTGCTCATAAATGTAGGTTTTGAGCTCCCTAACTGAGTTACCAACCCAAATATAGCTTAACCTACACAGAGAAGGAAATGTCTTTAAATCAACCACCCCTTGATCATGTGGAACAACTTCAAGCATGAAGCTGGTAATGATATTTGCAATTCTGGGTCAAAGGAAAAAAAGTAAGTCCAGGGTTTGTGCAGGATGTGGAGTTTCTCAAGGCAAGGGAAAGTTTCCTGGAGGGAGGCCCAAGGACCTCAGATATTAAAGCCCTCTGCTGGCTTCTGCCAGTCAGATTGAAGACAGAGACCGAGTTGGTAAGAGCTCTTGTTGTCATAAGAGACCTGAGCGCATTTTGCAAAGCAACAGGTGGACATCTGTGGTGGCAGCTGTCCTGTTTGCAGCACTGCCTCCTGGGTAAGGGCAAGCCAGATTTAGGATTTACTATTATTATTAGGTGAGCAGAATGCTGTTAACATATGTTATGCCAATAAATTATATAAGTTAATAACAATGATTTTACAACATATGATACAATAAAACCTTAAACTGAGATAGAGCCCAGCTTCCCAAGGACACAAAAGCACTGCTGAAACATGATTTATTAATAATATTAATTATTATGAAGAAACCTGGAGCTCCCCCAGGTGATAATTCTTCCCCAGATCATAATTGCTAATGCTTAAATACAGAGAGGAGATATTTGCAGTGCAAGGGACTTGTAAAGGGAAGCTGGAACCATCGGTTCCTAACACATGTGTAATTCCATATGGCTTTAGAATTTGGATCTCTTTCTCCCCACCTCTCGGCCTCAGGGGGGGCAATGGGATCGGTACCTGTAGCGTCTGGGTTGGTGTAGGGGCTCTTATCCTCATTTTCATTGGGCTGGAGGTCATCCATGTTGATCTAAGCAGCCAAGGGGGAGAGGAGGGAGAATCCAGTTAGATATGCACCTTAGTTTTGAGGCTTGGAGTAACCTTCAAATCGCGTTACAGTCAGTGGCTGAGCTGTTCACTCCCGAACATAACCTTGTCACTGAGCACTTGTCCTTCCAGGCAGCAACAGGAGGCTGGGATTCAACTGATCTGCTTTCTCTTCACAGTTATATAAGTTAATAGCAATGATTTTTACAATGATTCTCCTGCTCCATCATCACAGCCTCTTTCCTTCCTTCCTCCTTTGCACTGGAGTCTGGCCTGTGCCCTCCTTCTCTTGGCAGCGGCCCTCCCAGCTCCTGGATGGCGGCGGCTACTCACTTTGGTGGTGGGTGGGGACTCCCCATCCGCTGTGATGGACTTCAGCTCAATTTTCTCCTCTTTGGTCTCTTCCGCTGTCGGCTTCTCCACCACCTCTTGTTTCTTCTCTGGGCTGGCAGTCCTGGCCGGTCAGCAGGAGGAAAAATAAATGAATGTTTACTGGCATGATAAGGATCGGAGTAGAAGGGAACTACCCCAGGGTCTGTGGTGACCATGTCCCTATGTTCTGTTAGGAGCAGATTCCCCGGGCCCCTGTCCACCTTCCTTCATCCGGGGCATGTGGCATGGACAGCTTAGGGGCTACAGAGCTAGGCCAGGATCCAGGGACCTGGCTGTACCCGTTCTGCCTGGACCTCAGCTGACCATCCAGGTACCTGCCTGTGCCTGTTCTGCCTGGCCCTCAGCTGACCTCTTCTAGCCGCTCAGCTGGTCCAGAGTCTGTCTAAGCCAGAGCAAGACTTTGATCTCATTCAGGAGTGCTCCTGGAGACTCTGCTCAGGACCCAGCAGGAGTGTGGGTGCTGTGACAGCCCTATCTGGACACGGGCAGGCCTGATCATCACCCAGCAGGCCCTCTCTTACCAAAAGAGAATCTCCTAACTTCCTAACAGGTAGAGAAATGACAACACCTTGTGAAAACTGTGATTCACGGTGGCTTCCACTTTAGAGCAATGCCTCGGAAGGAGGGCAGAGCCCCAGCTTACTGGGGGAAGCTCTGGACCCAGTGCCCTTCTCGGAGGAATGGCCAGCAGAGGTCAGGGCACACCTCTCTGCAGCACTAATGGGAGTGGCACTCTGGGACTGGGGCCCTGGGGCCCAGCCCGCTTAGGGGGTTACCTGGCCAGCTTCTTTCTTTCCTTTTCTTCTTCTTCCTCCTTTTGGGCAGATGTGAGGCTTTCAGCATCAGCCAGGTTGTCCACAGCAATGGCCAAGAACACATTCAGTAGGATATCTGTTTGTGTCCATTCTTAAAGAAAATGACCCTTGGCCTTGGGGTTTTTAGTGGGCACTGGGGGTGGTGATGGGGGGGTGCAGGACATGCAGGAATAGAATTCGCCAGCAGAGGAAGCTCAAGATGACCTACTCTGAGGGGTTCCAAGCCCAGTGGTGTCCCTTCTCAGATCCTTTCCCTCCCAGCACCTTCCCAGCTAACCAGGGAGTGTCCAAGGGTTGAGGGAAGGCTGGAGCAGGAGGCAGGGAGGCTGCGAGCCCTGCCTTGCTCTTTAATTGCTGGGTTTCATTATTGGTTTCCCCACTGAGATGACTGGTGTAATTGACATTATAAACAGCATTGTCTCCAGCAGAACGCTCTTAAGAGTGGTTCATTATAACCGGGCACTGAGGAGGCGGCTGAGATCTCTGCCAACTCTGAATGTGAACCCACGCGTACAAAGACCCTGGGAGGGGCCAGCTGGACCTGACCAAAGCTTAGAAGTTCCTCATTGGAGCCGCTCTTTGTCCATCCCTTCCCCAACCCTGAACAAGAAACACTGCACGTTGGGGAAATGCAGGATCCAAGCGTGTGGTCTTAATGTCAGTCTGACCTCCCCCCAGGTACCCAGACACCCACACCATTCCTGTATGGGGAACCTGCAGCCTGGGGGCTGGGGGAGATGGGGGGTTGTCCAAGGTTGCTCCTGCATTCTTCATCCTTGGGCCCACGCTCTGCGGTAGGGGCTTTGCAGACATTATCCCATGAACCCTCACCAGGACCCGTTAAGTAGGAGGTACTAGTATTTTATCACTCCATTTTACAGACCATGAGGCAGAGAACCCTTGGTTTGCCTGAGGTCATGCAGCAGGTAAAACGTGAAGTCTGTCAGCTGAGTGAATGCCCGCGCTTTGTGCACTACAGTAAGTCGTGATCTAAACCTGAATCCTGGACCAGAGCTGCTTCTGCTTTTCAGCTTGCACATGTGAGCCTCTGCACACAGCCCGCATGGAAGAAGGATGAGGGGAAGACACAAGCACCCACAGCCCGAGACCCTGGAAGCCTGCCACGGCCTGTGTCAGCAGGCGCCTATGGGGGAACCTGTCCAGCGCTGTCCGGGACTGAAGTCCAGGAGAGAGGCTTCGGAGGGAGGGACGCTGGCCAGACAGCAGGGAGGAAAGGAAGGTCATTTCAAGGATGACGGCTGAGTCCTCCTTAACCGAGTGTCCTGCTTGCAGTGGCTGCCACAGCCCAGGGCAACCTCAGGTGTGTGCACCTCAGAGCGTGTGAGCAGGGCACCTGTGCACCGCCAGGGGGCGGCATTCTCCTAGACTAGACCTTCTGGGGAGGGGCAACCCTGCAGCCCAAACTGCTTCAGGATGATGAACTTGCATCCCCACCTATGCCAACGCTGCAGGTCTCCCCCGCCTCCGGGTGGAAGACCCGCCTCCACAGCGAAGGTGGTTCTGGGCTGGGAGATGTTTTCTCCTCCATACGTGCCTCTCCCCTGCCTGCCCAGGTGCCCTGTGGATGGGCACCCTGGTTTTCACCCCCAAGGCAGCACCTGCTGGGCACACCTATTTGGCATCGTGCTGCAGGCTGAGGGAGGGTAGGGCAGCGGGGTGGGGAGGCAGGAGCAAAGGATACAATTTCCACAGATGAAGAGGATGATGAAGTAAATACAGACTAACATCCCTGGAAAAGAGGGGCCGCCATAAGCCATGATCCCATCATACATCACCGAATTCCAGTCCTCCCCGGTCAGGATCTGAATGACACATTCCCACCAATAAGGGACACAGCGTTAGACCAACAGCAAACCCCAAAACTCCCCTGCCCTGCCCTGCCCCACTGTGTTAACGAAAATGTCCCAGATCTTTTTTCCACCTCTCCCCCAACTCCCGGCCCTCCTAGGGGCTCTGAACTATTTGACTGGGCCAGTTGAACCCCATCCTTAGACAAAAGGCAGCAATATAGTCTTCTGCATAATACTGATAATATTCACCAGCATAATGTTTTTTTTTGAGGAGTGATTGAAATGACTTCCTGGTCAAACCAGCTCTTCCTCCCACATAGGGAGCAGATGAGAGTCATCATATAGCCAGGCCCCCGGCATCAAGCCCCCCTTTGACAAATGTGCATGTGCTCACTGTGAGAGTAAAATGTAGCCCCAGTTCTGCCCAAACACTAGTCATTTGGGATCATCTTTAAGATTTTGGCAACATCCACATATCTTTCATTTTTATCTGTACATCAATTTACTTTTAAACTAAAACAGGGGCCACTTGAGCTGAGCCCTAAGTGAAACAGCTATGCAATCACAAATCTGGGGGGCTGGCTCTCTTGTTAGCAAAGGGCAGACTTGGGGGACAGCGAAGACAGAGCTGCATCGTCCTCTGCTTCCCCCATAAGAATAGTCTGATTTTCTTTGTTACAGTTTGGGCTTCCACAGAGGATTTATTTGGAAAAGACAAGCTGAGAGTGTTAAGCTGCTCAAAGGGCTTTTTTGCAGTGGCCCATGTGACAGTGGCCCATGTGACAGTGGGACTCCATGGAGGGCTGGAGTAGGGACACCCTGGGAGAATCCAGGCCTTCCTGGGCATGCGCCCTCCGTGGCTGACCTAGGCTGGTTTTGGCTGCCCAGTGCAAGGGTCAAGCTTCCCTCCTTTCCAAGGCTGCTTCTTCCTTCTCCCTCCGCCCCCTGCCACTCCACCACCCTCCTCCCGGCCGTAAGCCCAGCAGAGAAGAGGCCATACCTGAAACACCGTGAGGAGGGACTGGGGAAAGTTATCAAATGTGCTCCTCCGGGTCTGCATTTCATCAAAGTTGAACTTTCCTCCAAAGAGCTGCATCCCCAGAAGGGAGAAGATGATGATGAAGAGGAAGAGGAGCAGCAGCAGGGAGGCGATGGAGCGCACAGAGTTCAGCAAGGATGCCACCAGGTTGCTCAAGGAGTTCCAGTACCTGAGGACAACAAGAGGGGGTGGTGTCTGTTCCCCGCACTCTCCTGCACGTCACCCCTCACTCACACACCCCTAGAGACCTTAAGACACATTTCAGCTCCCTCCTCTTTTTCCTCTTCTGGGCATAGTGCTGGTGGTATAGCTGCAGGTCAGCTCACAAATGAAGAGGTCAGCTCACAATTAATTAAAACCTAAATTAATTCCAGGTCCCAGAAGCAGGACTGTGTGATGAAGAAGAGCTGGGGCCCAGGAGTCAGAAGCCTGAGCTCCGACCTGTCTCTGCCATGCGCTAGCTGCCATGTGCCTTTGACAAGTCACTTAACTTTCCTTCTTTCTGCCTCCCTGTCTGGAAAAAATAGAGACAACGGTAGCATGCATTTCCTTCGGTTACTTGGAGGATACATGTGAATTCCTTCCCCAGTAAGAATGGTCTGCTTTTCCTTGTCTCTATTTCAGGGTTTTGGATAGATTTTATTTGGATAAAAGGTGTCATGGCTAAGAAAGAACTTTAGATCTTTTTCCAGTGGTCCATCCAAGGGTGGAATCCCATGGAATCATAGTAGAATTATTATTGGCGTCTATGGAATAAGAATATTATTAATCATAATAATTTTGAAAGTCCGTTATATTACCTGGCGCATGGTCAACAAAGGTAAGTGACCATGGCTATCCCTATTGGTCTGCAGACAAGGTTGATGCCTGGCTGGCCCAGAGGGGCAGCTCTCTACCGGAGACATGAGTTAGGTCACCCTTGGGTAACAGAGGGTGCACGCATGGATGGAGCTGGAAGGGTTGATGCTAAGCCAAACAAGTCAGAAGGAAAAGGATAAATATCAGGTGGTTTCACTGACATGTGAAATATGGACAAAGGCAAACCTTGAAAGCTGACCATAGAGATGAGGTGTACAGGAGTGGGGGGTGGGAGAGAAGGGGTAAAAGCAGGGGTGGGGAGAAGAGCACAGGGAATATAGTGATGGACTCTGGGTGTTTGGTGGTGGGGGACATATGGAACGGTGACCACACCCGACCACTACATTTAAAAATTAAAAAACAATAGTAATAAAAAAGAGAGGGAGCATGGTTTTGCGGTTTCCCAAGTTTATCCTGTCCAAAGACTTGGTTTTCACGAGGTCTCTCTTCTGGAGATTTTGAGTCACTAGCTGTAGTTGGGGGCCTGGAGAAATTGGTATTTGTAATAAGCATTACAAAGGATTCTGCCAAGCAGATGCATTTGAGAAATCCCAGGTTACAAACCCATTCCACACACTTTGCATGGGGCTGGGAGGTCTCCGGGGCAGGATGGGCTGTCAGGGGGGTTCCTTGGAGAAGAGGGGCCTACTCCTGTGGTCACAGGCCCGCCTGCCACTGTCAACACAGGGGTCCTTCTTTATGGCCTTGGGGAAATCCAGCTCTGGGAAAAGGTGTGTGTGGGGTGGTGGTTAGGGATGGCCTACTCACGGCTCCTGGGCCTGGAGTATCTGTGAAAGGATTAGCTCAAGAAGAGGGTCTGGTCCACAGGGACACAGCCTCCCACGGGGCAGTGTGTAAGGACAGAGAACTTGCGTTTCTCTACAGCTTCCCTCTGGCTCGACTGCCTTCCGGGTCACGATCTGGACTTCAGATGCTCCCAGCTTCTTTCAACACAGTGAATTGCCTTTGGTGCTGAGGAGAACGCCACGTGACCTGCCGACACAGCCCACAGCTGCACCCCAGGTCCCAGCACCTCTCTCCAGAGATGGGTTCCATATTAAGTGACAGAAGCAGATGGGCCAACAGTTTGGGTGTAAACA
Organism: Talpa europaea; assembly: GCF_964194135.1. NCBI lineage: Eukaryota > Metazoa > Chordata > Mammalia > Eulipotyphla > Talpidae > Talpa > Talpa europaea. The sequence goes on along the minus strand of NC_140083.1, from coordinate 75,399,797 downwards.
TGAACTTCTTCCCAACCTGGAGCCTGGAATGCTCCTTTCTCCTTCACAGATTCAGTCTCTCTCCACCTCTGTTTTGCCTGCCAGCCTCACTCCTCTGTGTGCAGAATATTAATATACATTCATTTGTATCTGCTCTGTAAATGCTCACGAGTGTTTTTCATTTGTGATACACTTGTCTCACTGGAACAGACACTGAGTTCTTTAAGGAAGAGACCAGGGATTTTGTTCTCCGATTCCCCTCATTTTCACCCCCAAATAAGTTCTGTCCAGTCACTTTGTGTAACCAGGCTGTGGGAATCATTTAAAGCTAGAAGCAAGGGGCCCTCTCTAGGGCCAGTCACCCTCCCCTGTCATGTAAAGCAGTGCTCCCAAACCTGCCCGCAGGTGAGCCTGCTGAGGAGTCTGGGCAATTTCGAGATCTCCCTTCCCAGACCTCGCCCAAGAACTGTGAAATCTAATCTCTGGTGCTGGGGCCCAAAGAGTCTCATGCTACCAGCCCCACACTTGTCAGTAAGCTGGTAGTCAGGAAGCAGGGGCTTTAGAGCTTAACAAGAGGTTCCAGGGGAGTGTGCGAGTGGATCGAGTCCCCCAGGGATAGCCTGTGAGCTCAGCTGTCATGGAATAGTCTGGGAAAAGTCTCACTGCTCATGGAAGATCGTGGCCTTAATTTTCATGAGGCGTAAGTTTCATGGCCCAAAGGGAAACAACTCAAAACCAGGCTTGCAACTGAGGCTTAGAAATGCCTGAGAGGGGCCTCCCTTGGTGGTGCAGCAGTTGAGTGCTGGGCTGCTAAGCTGCCCGCAGCCTCTGCCGTGCCGGTTCGATCACCGACCACCAGCGAGGGTCCCACAAGGCGCGCAGACCTCTCCTGCAGCACCCGCTGCTCCCCTCAGCAGTGTACTTTGGTCCTTCTGCCTGTTCTGCTCCCCGCTCTGGCTCTGGTGAATTCTCTCACCTTCCTGTGCTTCTGACTGTACCCAGTGCTTGCATAAATAAATAAATAAATCTTAAAAAAAAAAAAAAAAGAAATGCCTGAGAGTTCCAGGGACCTTAGAGGGATCCAAGAGGGTAGGGGAGCCCAGACTCAAGCGAGGAAGTCAGCGTGAAGCAGGGAGAACTTTGGCAGAAGGGAACAGGCCAGGAGGCAAGGAGGGAAGGTGTGGGAGGAGCCCGATGGAGTGCCCGGGGTTCTGGGGAAGTGGAGGCTGTGGGAGAGAAACAAATTGAGTCATCCAGTAGAGTAGAGCTCTTCTGGAAGGTTGGCTACGAAGAATGGCAAATAGTGAGTAATCTAGCGGGGACGGGAGTAGAGTAGATGGAAGAGCTGGCCACGGTCAAGAACGCTTGGCAATGGGGCAGAGCATTGGATCAAAAGAGACTCTTTCCTCATGTTTCCCCTGCGCCCCTGGCTCCCCGCCTCCGATGGGTTTCTTGGGAAAGTTTGCACTCCTCTTAATCAATTGGGGTGGGGGGAGTGGTTCACCACATGCAGTTTGTGGTATGACAGAACTCCTAATTCCCCACTCCATCATCTCCCCCATCTTAATATGTGACAACTGTAGTTTCTGACTGACAGCAGAGTCATCCTCCACCTCTCTCTCACAGCCCACATCAGCGAATCGGGGCTGTGTTCAAAGCAAAGCTGAATTTGGCCACCCACTATTCTGTCACCTCGCCCAAGCCACCGGCATCTCTCATCTGGATTTCTGCAGCAGCTCCCAACAGGTCACGCTACTTTGGCCTGTCCCCTACAGCTGTCGTCCACACCACCCACTGTTTCAGGTGAAAAGCGCTTGAGTGCACCTTAAAAGTGATAAACCAAATTATAGCACATTGAGAAAACAATCTAAATCTGCTGCTATTGAAAAAAAGGAGGGGTTTTCTTTACAGAATATCAAATAAACAATATGCACGAATGCAAGAATTGGAATCATTATTTTGCAGCAGTAACTAATTCAAGCAAAGATCATTCCAGAAGCTAAACTCATGGGGGGAAGGTCAATGAGGAGCAGGGGGTTCATACAGCCCCAAAGTCGCACTGCCCAGATCCTACTGATGACAAAGGGAAAGGATGCCTTGAGCCTGGAAAGAGTTTGCAGACACCCCCTTGGCCAGGGCCCCACACTTAGAGAAAGCAGTGATGAGAGAATGACACATGCCTTCCTGACAGAAGGCGGTGGGCAGCACACGACGGCAGCCAGGCGTGCCACGCCACACGGCCACAGCACAGCACAGGAGGCCCTGTTTGAATGGAAATCACATCACACCTCAACCCCGCTCAGGTCCTCAAAACATGTCCCACGGAAGGCCTAACACCCTGTGCAACTGGCCCCCGGCCTCAGTGACCTGATCTCCTGTTCTGCCCCAGCTTACTCAGACCACTGGCCCTCGAACCCCACACACCTGTGCCAGGGCCTGCAGCCGCTGCTGTCTGCGTAGTGCTCCCCAGGGCGTGGTGTGGCTCACACCTTCATTCCGGCAGGCCTCGGCTTGATGTCCCTCCCCAGAGCCGTCCTACTTGATCACCGCTCTGTTCTCTTAGGGTGTCCTCACACCCTTCACCCCCTGGCAGACAGGTGTCTGTTCACTTTCCCATCAGAGTATCCTGTGAGAGCAGGAGTTGGTCTGCTCTGCTCAGCTCTTAGTGCTTAAAACAGTGCCCAGCCTGAAGGAGGTGGTCAGTGAATAATCTGTTCAGTGACGGGATGAATGTTACATAAATGTCATACATTTTCCTCACTGAAGGAAAGGCAAGTTACAGACTCCTGTGCGTGTATGTGTGTCGGGGGGGAGAGAGGTGTCTCTCATGCACACACACATGCTCACACCTAAGTGAAGCACGTTTGTCAGACAGGGAGGAGGGGCTGTCTGCATCACTCCCAGATCATTTCCATTCTTATGGCTTGACTAAATCCATGGGTAGAGAGGTTCTACCTGAGTGTTTCCTGACTCTTCCACCGCCATGCCCTACAGAAAACAGGGTTACTATGTTTTGTTTTGTTTTGTTTTTTTAAACTTTGGGGTAGGATTTCCAGAGAGGCACTGAGAGCAAGTGTCTCCCTTGGTGGCGCCAAGCCAATGGCTGCAGGTTTGCAGACATAGGTCAGTCTTTTTAAAAGATGCATTGCAGCCAGGGACGCTGACACCAGTTCACCATCACCCTCGGCTGAAAGGAATAGCCTTACCCGTCACACAGCTGACACTTGGGACAGCAAATGGAGACCATGGCTGCTTACGCTGCCTGCCTGCTTCCCATCCTGCAGGGGCAGGTGGGCAGGACTAACAGCAGGGCTGGTGCCAGCCTGGCATCAGGAGGGGCATCCAGCTTGCTGAGCAGAAGGTTGTCCATCCCCAACATGTGCTTGGTTGGAGCTGCTTTCTGTGCTCTCTAAAAGACCAATGAAGGGATGGCTCAAGCGATGCTGGGGAGGAACATTTACAGGTTCAGAGGAGAAAAGCTGGATTTCTGAGTCTGGCATGCCTTGGCTGACAGCAGGGTATAGAGCGGGGCCCATTATTACTGATACAGAGATTAGTAGGTGCCCAGATGGCAGCCTTTGCACAAGGTAACCTGAAATACCGCTAAATGAAGTAGCTGGCGGTCCTGTGGATCCTCAGACTTTCCCTTCCTGGAGTCAGTCTGATTCTTGGTGGCTGTTACTATGGTGGTTTGAAGGTGGGACAATGGTCTCATGTCCCAGAATCACTCTCCTTTTAAAAAGGCTAGCTGGTAGAGTTTATGACCTAATAGCAATCAACTACGGGTTTTATCCTAATTGATTAAAAACATGAAATACACTGACAAAGAAAGAACCTTGGAAAAAAGCAAGCAGCAGCACAAAGTATGTAATGCCTGGGAGCTTGTGGAGAAACTGAGGAAAACGGAGCATCCTTTCTGTAAAACAGGGCACACATACACCCCCCCACCCCCAGGGCCCCAACATGCTCCGTATTGAAGGAGTCTCAGGCCCAGGAGCCCACGCCCCGTGGAGAGAGTCACCCTGTCCCCATCTGCAGACACTACCTCTGCAGCCCCCCTGGAGTCCTAATACGCCTCTGCAATTCTCCCGGGGATCTGAACCATTCTCTCCAACATGTGTCTTTGCCACCCTGCTCCCCACAGAATCTGGCCCGCTGTTCTCTCTTTCAAGGGCTTTCCTCTTCATCTCTTCAGAACACTTCCTCTGCTTCTCCTCTTCCCCAGGCTTTCTTTAAATTCTCTTGCCTGCTGACCACAGCTTCACTCCTGGCACCTTTGCCTCTGCTTCTTTTGGTACAAGTTACCGGCATCCGTGGGGGGTGGGGGCACTTCTATCTCCAGCGTGCTCTCTGCTCTAAGTCTGTTTCTGGGTACGGGCCCCGTGGACTTCTCTCTCAGTGACAGAAAGAGGCTCGAGCTTTGCTGGAACTGGAACTTTCATCTTGCGAACTTTTGCTTCAAATAGCTCAGGGCTGGGCCCTTTACATTCTGGGTACAGAGCGGCGCATTGAGCCTGCTCTAAATAAAAGATCTTCAAATAACAGGACCAAGAGCTTTATGGTGCTTTGCAAATGCTCCACCCTAATTCCTCTCTGTTCCAGAGAGGATCATAACTAAATTTATACCTGCCCCAACCGTTCTTGTCCTGAGGGGAAAAAATAAAATCCTCTTACTTTTGGTGGCCATGACCTATGATGGGGCGGGTGTTTCTACAGCAGATTGCATGCGCTGGACCTGTGTGGTGTGGGGCTGCTAAGCACCATTCCCGAGGCTGGAGGACTAGGGGTCAGGTAAGACAGCTGGGAGGCTCAGCTTTGCTCTGGCTTCTCCCTGCAGCAGCCACAGAGAAATAGGGGTGGGGTCCCAAGGACCGGCAAGGCAGGAGTTGGGGCTCTGGCGTGTGAGATACAATGGGACCCAGGGGGATGGTGAGAGGCTGAGCTGGGCATCTGCCGGGCCAGGAGGAGCCAAATAGAGAATCCTAAACCACCTGGTCAGGGTCTGGGACAGCCTGGAGTCCAAAGCCAAATCCACGAGTTAGTCCCTGCTGATAAGAACCCCACCTCTCCCTCCTAGCAGGGCTGAAAGCACTTGGATGACAAGTTCAAGTTACATCAAAGGTCTTGGTCACATGGAGGACAGAACTGCAGAGGGCAATGTAACCTGGCCAAGTTGGCAGGGCAGCCTGGCCTTGACCTTGAGATTGCATTAGCTCAGGTGCCCCCGACCTTCTGGGCCATGGAGCTACTGGTGTCCCTTAGTTGGCCCCAATCCTGGTTGTGTCAGGGTCAGGGAGGGAACACATTTAAGTTGTCTCATCTGTGGGGCTTAATCCTTGGTATCCTAGACAACAGACTTCCTTTTATCTGACTGCAGTGCGTGGGCTCTGAATCTGAGTTGCCCTCTCCATAGGCCCTGGCCTGGGCACCCAGCAGATGCAAGCTGTACCTCTTTAATTATGCTCCTTAATGAGCTCAGAGTCTCTTCATCCCGAGAAGAGTGAGGGCTAGAAGGAGCTGCGAGGGTGAGGATGGAGTAGGATGGACTGAGGCTAGGGGCCAGACTCTGGCAGGGAGCCTGAAAGGCATGAGAGCCTCGGAGGAGTGGCAAAGGGCTCTCAGTGGGGAGCTCTGTGGGGGGAACCACAGGTGGTCATGAGTCACCTAGTAAATCTTATTGCTGAGTCAGCCCATCTCACATTTCAGAACCTGGGAAGGAAGCTGCAGGGGAGGAGCAGAAGAAAGAAAGGAATTTAAGGTTTCAGAGTGAAGATAGTAAGGGCTGGAGGGATTTTAGTGCATTTTAAAACCAACTGTATAAAAAAATGAGATGTAATTAGTAAATTGGACTCACATCCGGATTTAATCTAATTGAAGCTCTGCTTCCTCCCCCATAGAATGATGTCAGCCTGTGCTGACAAAGAATAGGCAAACGAGATATTGAAACTCAGCAACATTTAGAGTCCCATAAAACCTCAAAACAGGAGGAAAAAAACCAATGCATTGTGTGGATCGAAGGCCCACTAGGTGATTGACCCAAAGATGATAAAAACTGGGGCCACGTGCGTGCCTCTTTTTCTCAGGAGGAAGGAATCTTACTCTATTTCCCACTACTGGAACTATGAACACTCAACCATCAATTGATTTATACTTTAATGCAGGGTTCTAAGACTTCTTTTTTTCTCATTTGACATATAGGATGGATGATACTCATATACATAGTATACTCCAAAGTATTCTCGGATTATGACAAAACACAAACTATGTCAGCATGCCAACAATCACTTTCATCACATAGCCACAATCCTATTCATCATATGCCAAGGCTTCTGCTGCTTTTAAGCAGCATGAATGAGTCGCAGGCTCACCCGGTTCTTGTCCATTCATAAAAGCATTTGGGAATGCACGTGGCCAAGAGTGATGTATTAGAAGAACAATATTGAATTTATTTGTATTTAAACTTTCAGAAGGAAGTCATTCATAAACTTTGGTATTTTACTCTTAGTGCTTGCTACACACTGTTCAATTGCTCTGGACACACCCATGTGTCACCACATTGAACTTGAGAGTTGGTAGTCTAGATCAGTATTCACAAGTCTTAGACCACAGTCCCTGCGTGAGGGAAGGGCAGCTTGGAACTCCAGGAAAGAAACTCCAGAATCTATGTGTATCCCAAGCATTGTAACACTCCAAATAAATAGTCTGTCTCGTATTTACATTGCCACATTTTTAATATAGACAGGCATGTAGGAATTCAAGTTCAAGTTAATTTCAAAGCTTTCCTGAATTCATAGTAAATCTTTATCATTATGTGTTTTCTCAGTCAAGCACTTATGAACTTGGCTAGAGGCTACCATCCAGGGGAGAGAGTGGAGATGTAAGACTCAAGATTTCCAATTAGACAGAAAGATCCATATTTTAACACAGCAAAATGGACCGAGGGCACTGGAAATTAGATGGCTGTTTCTCAAAATGAAGTTGTTGGCGTACCAGCATGGAGCTCTCTAGAAATTCCTGGTTAAGTGTCTTGAGGTGGGGATCTAGAATGTGCTCCCTCGATGAGTTCAACTAAGAATCACAATCACTGTTGAGAATACCATGTAAAAAGTGCTTCTTCAATATACAAATAATAGTGAGACCCTGTGAAATATTTTCCAAGAGATTTAAAAAAGGATATAAACCTGCTCAATGGCAGGACCCTGCACAGATGACCACCTCGAGGGACCACAGTGTCCACCAGCAGCTCATATCTTAGGCATTTTCTTGGCCACTGGTGTGTACTGGAGGCAGGGCTCAGCGGGAATGTGGGCTCCCCCAAACAGTTTCTTTGTTGTTTTCCAAAAGCCCCAAGAGGTTTGGAGACTTGAAAACAGGAAGATGATGGCTTTTGCCAAATTAACTTCCAATTAGATAATGAAATTATTCTGTTTATAGACTTTATAGAGATTTGAAAATACCACTTGCGGAGAGACTACAGAAAGCTCTCAGATAAGGGTGGATTAACGGAGTGGTTTTTTGGAAATCGTTTGAGATTAGAAATAGATAAATTGTTGATGAAAAAGAGAATATATGTTAAATCTCTTCACGATGCTATGACAATATCTAGGAGCAAGAATTCTTCTCTGTAGGAATCTAAAAAACAAAAGCCCCCAAATCCCTAAATACACGGACTTTTGAGAATTATTTAAGAGGCACTGAAAACTCCAAGTTAAAAATAGCTTTTACCAGACCCCAGGAGGAGCAAAGATCTGGCAATTACCTAATAACAAAAATCAGTATGTAAAAAATCTTCAACGTCTTGACTTTGGAGCAAAGACAATAGAATAGCTTGGCTGTCAACTCTGCAGCTCAGGGCCGTGGTTAGGAGCACAGAACCAAAGCCAGACAGGTTTGTTTTTTAATCCTAGCTTTACCCCAGAGCTAGGGGTGAGCTAGAAGCTTTGTGTGAGTTAACTCTCTAAGTCACAGTTTCTCATCTGCAAAATGGGAATAACAATTGGGAATAATGATAATAGTACCCCATATTCACCCTCTCTTATTGATAATTGTGAGGATGAATCAAGTGAATGCACATAACGTTCATATAGCAGAGCAACCATCGCTGCATGTTAATGAAGATTATTATTAGTTTTTCTACTTGTATAAGTCAAGGATTTTCTGTAATGCAAGATGTTCAGGACACTCCAGAAGAGCTCTTTGTGTATGTGTGTGTGTGCTTGGAAAAGAAGTGTTGCTTAGGCATCTTAACCTTGCGGATTTAAATTCTGTGTATCCTTCAAGTCTCATCTGATAGTAGACTCTTCTCATCTTTTGTTTCTAACTCCCCCTAGCAGATATGCTCCACATTCCTGCCTCAATCACTTTGCCAGCTCATTTTATTCTGTTTTAGATTATCCTTTAGATGTTTCAAAAGCAAAAAGTCTAGCTCCCCAGCCAGACTCAGTTTCTCCTGGACGCAGATCACGGCAGCCATATTTCCCCTCTGACTCTCAGAGCCTGGTGTGTAGCATGCAGTGGTGGCTAACACATCAGTAAGAGAGCAGGCTTGTGCAGACCACTGTTTGCTATTTTCTTCTCCCTTCTGACAGCAACCACTGTAACTATTAGATTAATAATCCCTGCTCTGGTTGTTGGTGAGTCCTGGGCTGGGTGCTGAACTGAACACTTTAGATGCATTTCCTTGCTTGACTTTTACACTGCCACGAGAAAGAGTGTATGCTGGGTGCTTGCTGAGAGGACTGTGGCGAGAGCAGTACTACTTAGAGATGCCTTGCAGGCTCCAGATGACTGGCACAGTCAAGCTTAGACAAACATCTTGGGCAGGTATGGTGAGCTCCAGGCCCTTGAAATAGGTTTCCATTTCTCACTCCCTTTGCCCTAACATAACTCAAGTGATGGGTTCAGTGCTCCCATTAGCAACCAAAATCCCAAAGTAGAGATTCTTAAGGAAAAGATTCTTAACTTCAGGGGGCATAGTTTGAAAAACTCTCCCCAGTATCTCAGATATGTTCTCAGAAGGTTGACCACCACCTACCGTGAAAAGTAAATTTACACAGTAACTCAGCAATAGATGGCAAAGATCTTTGCAAAATAGGGCTTACATTCATGCGATGCTCTCTGATAGTTTTCAATTCTGCTTCATTCTTTCCTTAAAAATAAGAATATGTGCAAATGGGAACATGACGGTTGGGAATATAAAATGGTTCCTTCTTTTTTGAAAACATTTGGATCATTCATCTAAATCTTAAACATAAAGGTATCAAATGACCTAGAAATTCCCCTCTTGGGCATATATCCAAGATAAATGAAACCATACATCTATATAGAAACGTGAACAAGATTGTACATAGCAACATTATTCACAGTAGCCAAACGATGGAAATAAACAAAATGCCACCAACTGATGAATGCATAAATAAAGTGATACATAGAATGGAATATTATTCATCCATGAAAAGGAAAGAAGTAATGCTACACGCTACAACCTGATCGAAACACCAAGTAAAAGAAGCCAATCACAAATCACCACATAATACATGATTTCATCGATATGAACCATCCAAAACTGGCGAATCTAGAAAAGTGGAAAGTAAAATGGTGGTTGTCATTGGGAGGGAAGGCAGGAGATGGGAGGAATGAGTTTCTTTTGGGGTCGCAAAAATGTTCTAAAATGAGGTGGTGGTGATGGCTGCTAAATTCTGCGATACATACAAACATTGACTTGTATACTTAACAAAACGTGTCTTACATAGCATGTGAATTATATCTCCATAAAACTACTTAAAAACAATAGTTGTGATCCAATAAACAGATTTCAACACCCAAAATAGATCACAAGACAGTTAAAAATTTTTGTCCTGGAGCATGTTGCCCGCTCCCCAAACCCCTGTCTGTCGTACTCATAAAAACTGCTACAATCTTTGGACAGGTGGATGGACACGCAGGTGGAGGGGGCAAGATGTGGTGGGAGATGGAAGCCACCTGCTGCACAGCACCCACCATCCTCCTGTGCTAGGGAAGCCTGACTGAGGCAGCACACACTCAACTAGAACAGCACACTTCTCAGTCTCCCTGGCTGCTGGGGTGGCCAGGAAGGCTGAGTCTTTGGCGGGATTTGGGGGGAGCTCGGGTAGGGCTGACTCTGTGGATGGGTGCACCTTTGCCTCTTGCCCTCTCTTCTTCCCACCTTGACAAACATGGTGCTCAATCCCCAGAAGCCACCTGGTGGCCTGTGGAGTGGATGGCAAGCCTGAGGTTGGCAAAGCAAAGATAGAAGGAGCCATGGTCCCTGCTGTTTTCTTGAAGCCACTTGGGCTACCCACCTTGGGACTTGTTTTTACACAATGGGACATCCCTAATCTGCTTACCCCACTCTCTCGAGTCTCTGGTTTTGGTAACCAAAGGAATTTCCAAATGCTATGCCATTGACATGGGTAAAAGCTCCCTCTGTGGCAGATAAACAGAACATAGAACCTTCCAGAAACAGCAACTCCTCTCCCATCTATGCCTCCCTCCCTCTCCTGCCTTCTGGAAATGAGAAGCCAAATACCTGGTAATCTTAAATATCCGCAGGAGCCGGACACATCTCAGCACAGAGATGCCCAAGGGGGACATGATCTTGGTCTCCACCAGGATGGTCTCCAGGATGCCCCCACACACGATGAAGCAGTCAAAGCGGTTGAACAGGGACACAAAGTAGGCCTGCAGCCCCAGGCTGTACATCTTCAGCAGCATCTCCGCAGTGAAAAGAGCCAGCAGCGCCTTATTGGCGGTGTCTGCAGGTTCCGGAGAGGAGGCAGGAGCACGGCAAGGGTGTGTGCCGATGAAGGAAAAGAGAGAAAAGACTGTAAATATTCACAAGCCTCCCCACCCCTTCTTTCCCAGTCACAGCACCTCTCCTGTCCACTGTCACCAGAACAGACCAAGTAGGGCCAAACCCAGGGCAGGGGGTTCTGCTGAGAATCACAGTGAATGTTTGTGGAGCCCTCTGGGGCACTCTGAGGGCATCTTCCTCACAGCTGAGAGGTGGGCACACTCTCATCATGCCCATTGTTCAGAGATGAGAAGGGAGGTTCAGAGAGGTGAGTAATCTTGCCCAAACCAAGCAGCCAAAGGCTGTCCAAGCCTGCCCTCTTTGCCAGGAAACTGACCGCTGCCCAGAGTTCTGGAAAACAGCCCTGGAGTCCAGGGCCAGGTGTGCCTGACTCCCTGGCTAGTGAGATCCTCTCCTAGGGGGTGCCCCAGGGGTGCTGCCTGCAAACTACCCATCATGGCACTCGAAGCGTGGTCAGGCCTGAAGTACTGAAAGTCCATTTTGGGAAGCAGGCAGCCCGGGGCCTGGAGAGCCAAGTAAGCTGGAGCCAGTGTCCTTGTTCCTTGGACACAGCAGCAACTGTTGGGGCAGACAGCTGGTGTGCGCCAGCTCTGGGAGCCAGCCTGTTTATAACAAGGCTGCACATTTCACTGGGCGCTTGAGAGCGGCCATGGCCCTTGGTGTGCCCAGCCTGGCACCTGCCAATGACCATTAAAGAATTAGGGGGAAGGCATGAGAAGGGGCCTAGGGGCCTGATGTGCCCATCCTGGCGCCTGCCAGTGGCCACTGGCTGCTTTCCCATCACCCTTCTGCCAGGGTGGTGCCCCCCTTGGGGTTCAGGGCTAAGTAAGAGTAAACCCGGCCAGCATTAGGTGCTGCCTCTCACCTTGGACTTCTGTGAGCCAGTGGGGCTGGTTGTAATGCTCCGAGGCAATGGTGAGCGTGTTGAGGAACACCAGGAAGATCACCAGCCAGTAGAAGACATTAGACTTGACGGCAGCCCGACACTTTCTTCTGCAGAACCGATTCCACCGGCGCCAGTAGCGGCTGCAGAGAGAGTGCAGGAGGTGGCGTGAGATTCAGCTCTGTCACCCGGGAACACCATAGCTTCTTCCTTCGCCCCGGACTGACGTGGCTTCATGAGAGTGGTGCACCCTGGTGGGGTGGTGATGAGCTTTCCATCGAGCTAACTGCATCTGACCATCTGACTGCTTAGCTGTGCAGAGGGGCACACCCCTCACCTTCCGATGCTGGGGCTCTCTCATCTGTAGGCTGGTCTCACAGGGTAATAACGCATCTGGCATAGATCTGCAGGTGCTTAGTAAGTGGGACAATTTGCATTTTCTAATAATGCCATTATTAGAAATAGTATTGCAAATATTGAGAGTATTATTAGCACTGATGGGAGTGTTAGGACCGGGAGTGAAGGTCACCTTGAGTGAAACCTCACCTATGCCTTGTACCCCATTAAGTCCCTTCTCATGCCTTCTCCCTAATTCTTGAAGCAATTCTGCAAAGCAGGCATTATCCCGATTTTGAGGAGAAGAGGGAAGGCTGTGGAGGTTGAATGTGTGACGGAGATGACAGAGCTGTGATCACCAGCCTTGACGCTGCCTCAGGTATGACGTGTAAGGGGTGAGTCTGGATCAGAGGTTCTGTTTTTAGGGGGTAATAGACTCTTAATAGAATCTGACAAATGTTTAGATCCCTGTTCAGCTAAAAAAGCACACACTACACATACATACATACTACACACATGTTCACACACCACATGGCCCTTGGGGGCTCAGCCAAGCTGAGCGATGGCCCCATGGGCTCATGCAAGGGACTCTTATCCATGACCCTAAAATCTGGTTGGCCACAGAATTACCTGGGAGGCTTAATACAAGAAATCAACCCCTTTCCACCCCCTGTACCCAGGTCCCCACCCCAAACCTATTACACCTGATTCTCTGGGGACTGGGTATTAACCAGTCCCCCCAAATGCCACTGCTATCTTTAAAGTTGCTAGGTGGTTCTAATGTGTAACATGGCTGAGAACCATTAAGCCGGACGACCCAATGAAACAATCCCATCTTATGATCTTATGGTTTTCCCCTAATTTCATTCTCTCGATAGAGAAGATAAATGGCTATATTCGGTAACTCACTTGAGCAAACATCTAACAAATGTCTATTTTGAGAAGAGGGGAGAAGCAGGGGCTGCTGGAGAGGTGCTCGGAGAGTCTGCAGGGCCCAGCTAGGAGAACGACACGATGGGGTTTGATTCTAGAAAACCAAACCACCACCAAAAACAACCTGTCTGCTTCTAGGTCAGGGGCAGTATGAGGACCATCCAGGTTGGAGATGAGGTCGCAGCTTTATTAATGAGAAAGAGGACAGAGTTGTCACCAATAGAACTTGGAGGTTGTGAGGGCGAGGGGCAGGGGTGTCGCAGGGACGGCCACCATTTCCAGCTGAGGTGACTGGGCAGAGTGGCCGCTTTCTACATAGGTACAAGCAAGAGCAGCGCTCTGGGCAGGGAGGGAGGTCACTATGAGGAGAAATGCATTCGAGGTGCTCGTAGGTCAGGTATCTAGAGAAACCCCCAGGCAGCTGAAGGCAGAGCTCCTGCGTGGGCGATAAAGGCAGCAGGAGGAAGACAGCAGAATCTTGATCTCGGTATCCAGGAATAGGAACCTCCACTCTTATGGGTCCCCCCACCGGTCCCAACCACCCTTTGGGATAGCATGACTCCAGCTGTATTTCTAACTCTGTTAGCTTTCTACTTACTGCCTGTGGAAAGTCCTGCTGCCCAAGCTTTGTTAAAATCTTAAAATCTAATCTTAAAATAAGATTAGAAAAATGAGGGGTCTAAGTGGGTGTTGCTTCCACAGAACTTCAGGGAGAACTGGAGTTTGGCTTGCAGAGCAGGGAGAGAGGAAAGGGTGGATGGGCAGTGTCTGCTCTGCCCCTCTGTCACGGGGGGGGGGGCTGAATGCCACCTCCAGCGGACACTAAACTTTGCAGGGACACGTACCTGCTACTTGGGGGAAATTCTCTATTAGAGAGGAAATGCTGCAGGGTCAGAAAATTTTGGTTTTCAAATGCACTTTGGGACACTTCCCTCCTTCAGACACTCCACTCGGGAAGAGTAAGGCTCGGGTAGGGCAAAGAGGGAGAAAGGATGGACAAGGGGCCTAGGTGGTCCTGGGTCACAGCTGCTCCTGGAAATTGCCAGATCTTGCACCAACGAGTCTTATCTGGCCAGGGCAGGATTTTTTTTTTTAAAGATTTATTTATGCATATAAGAACTGGGGTACAGGCCAGAGGATTCACCAGAGAGAGTGGGGAACAGAACAGGTGGATTGACTGAAATACACTGCTGAGGGGAGCAGCAGGTGAGGCAGGAGAGGTCTGCTGCAACATGTGGGTAGCTCCCTGGCCGGCCAGGGATTGAACGCCTGCTGCAGTGGCTGCGGATTGCTTCACAGGTTGCATCTTAACCCTTTGCGCCACCAGGGAGGCCCAGGATCTTTCCTGTTATTGGTGGTTTTAAATATTGTTGAGGGAGTTGGGAAGGCATTTTTTTTTCCTGAAAAATGAATTTTCAGGACAAACTCATATCTGATCTTAAATAGCTTACATTGTAGTTGCGAAGACTATGTTTTAAATAGATACAATCTCATGTTTCAAAAATCACTGATAATTGCTATTCAAAGTCCAAAGGACCCAAGGTTGCTTCTTTTTACAGCACATGGAACTGACTGGAGTCAGCTGAACGGCAGCTGAATGCTGAGAACTTGATGCAACGTTTCATCCCCCCCAGTGTGGGGGTCGTGGCTGCGGGGAGCCACATGCCATACCTGTGCCATGCGTCTGGACCTGCCTGCCGGCCAGGAGAGGACACTTCGATCGCGCCGCTCCCCTGCAGTCACTCAGGAGAGTCACATGGATTTGGGCTGGGTGGGGGTGGGGGTAATTACTATCCAGAGAAAGTATTTAAAGATAATTATACACCTCCCACTCTTCAAAATATAGCTTTGCTTGACAACTGGTTTCCTGGCAACGCTTTCTACTGTATAATAAATGTAACGGTTTATTAGATGTGTAAATTTATTTGTGTGTTTACATATGCATGGAGGATATAGAAATTAAATGATAAAATAGGGAGGAGAAATCTGCCTGCTATTCATGCTCCTTTCACACTAACTGGAAAAGTCATTTACTCTAGAAACAGACCTTCCCATGTGCAGACATAGAAGGACGGATATGAATGTGTCTAATCTACTTCTCCGAATTTCTATATTGTTGCATGCCCATGGGAAATGTCTGCCTCCCCCACCTCTGTCTCAACTCTTCCCAGGTAGGGCAAAGAGGGAGCAAAGGGTTCTGGTTCTTGGCTTTCCACTGAGAGGGCTGCCCCCCACCCCAGCCTCCCCCACCTCCCATAACTACCACCATCTCTGCCTTCTGTGTCCTGCTCATTCTTTAAGGCTTAGCTTCAGACTCAGCTTCTCCATGATGAACTTCCCAGCCTCAGAATTCCTGTCATACATACTGTCTGCTTTATTCGTTTTAGTCACACATTCATGAAATATTTATTAAGCACTTATCATGGGCTAGGTTCTAGGTAATCAACAGTTAGCATGACAGATATAGTCTCTATCAGACAAAACCCATGGGGTGATGCAGAGTCCCCAGCAAGCAATCTACCAGTGTGCTTAGCAGCAGGGGTGCCTTGGCAGAGCAGTCTCAGCCCACTTCAAAGGGCATCTGGGGCAATACAGAAGAGCCAGTAAAGGTTCTTCAAAGGAGAGGACTTCCCATGTCCTTGCCAGTGGACTATATGGCTCTAGCCTTTCCAGTGAGATCACAGGGTCCTTGTGAAAAGGGACCGTGTCTTACCTAGTGTGGCCAACTACACAGTAAGAAACTTGGCTGACAGATTGGCAGAAGAGCAGAGATAGCTCTAAGGGGATTTACCAACTCCCTGCTGCAGACAAGACTTAAGAACCCCAGATCTCGTGACCCAGGGGTGAGGGTGGGAAGAGGAGAGGGCACTGCTCCTACAATAGCTTGCTCAGCATACAATTCTGACCGGCATCTAGAATGGTGTCAAGATGGCGGACACTTTAGGCTCTTTCCAGTGGCTAATGTGGTTTCTATCTTTTCTTCAACAGAATGTAGAAGAAAGAACACACAATCATGACAGTAACTTTAAAATGAACTACTAGTGATGAGGGAGAGGGTGGGTATGTGTCTGTGGCCTATGACATTGCAGAAGTGAAGTGACAATTTTAGGACCCCGTAAAGTTGAGATTGGGAGCTCCAACAGGTTATCTAATCAATCTCTTCAAGTTGCAAAAGGCTTTCTGAGTCATTTGTTCCATAACAGTTTAATTTAAATCCTATTCTGAACAGCTAACGCCAAATGTTCCAAAATTTCTTATTGTAACTAATTCCTCAGAGTGAACACTTGGCTACCCAAGAGAATACCCTAGTATTGCCCTAGTATTTTAAGTCCATGAACTTGATGAATTTTTCCCTAAAATTTTGTTCTAATAGTTCTTTTAAACAAACTGTGGCTTTGTATTATTAAGCTTTCCAAATTAAATAGGCCAGGTTGCAGCTCTATTATCTGACATGGTTAAACTAAGGAAGTGATTAGGGATATTTTGATTTTTTTAACTCAAAATTTTGATTCTTTTATGGAGTAAAACAGGCTCTGCACTGTTTACATGGTTATTTGAGAGCTGCAGGTATTTTCTCTCTATTGCCAGCCTCCCCCACCCCCCCCACCCCCTCCAGCTCACCTGTATTACTGTGTTTTTCTCTTATTCAATCTTGGTGGCCACAATCAGAGAGTAGGAAAAGGTAGGACATGTTTTCCTTGTGTCTGCAGTGGAAACCTTGGCAGCACACAGAAACTGTTCCAGGTTTACTCTGATAATTTTTGTGTCATTTCAACTCATTCCCAGCCTTTAATATTCCTACACAGACACCATCGGCAGGCTGCAGATTCTCGATATCTGCCCGCATGTGGCTATTGAGGCCTTGACATGTGGTGAGCCCAAATTGAGATGTGCAGTAAGTGCAAAATACACACTGGATTTCAAAGACTTATTATTTTAACTGGCCTTCGCCTTATAAAGGGATGGGCAGTAATTAGGACCAAATCTCCTAGGGTCCCAGCTGCCAAAAAGACGGACAGAGGTAACTCCACAGATATCAGCTCTGAATTCTTTGCTTGACAGATCCCTAAGCCTCTTCGTGATTGTGGCCCAAAGAGAGCGGTCACCCTCACAGAAGAACTACCCCCCCAACTCCATGCCTCTACCTGGCAGGTGCTACCTTAGCCTACTCAAAGAGAGTGGGGTAGAGGGGGTGAATAGGTCGAGAGAAGAGCAGCATGACTCACCTGAACTTGGATTTGGAGATCCGGTGGCTGAAAGAGAAAAAAGAGAAAAGGTTACTAAATGACACGCACACTTTCTATCATTTCAATGATGCTAACAACCCCAGAGGAGTGTGGCGTGACTACACGTGGGCCCAGCAGGGTCTGTGGTGGGAATCAGAACACCTTTGGATAGAGAGGGTCCTACTGGTCAGCCTCTCCTGACAAATTTGGGGGTGTGAAATATGGAGACGGGGCTGGTCCAGCTGACGCATTGTGACCCTAGACTCCTCTGCACTGTCATCTGGGAAGACCCACGCCTGTCCTGCAGGTTCCACAAGGTCATGTGAAGGGTATGTTAGGGGTGTTGCCCCTGTGGGAGGGCCACAGGGGCAAGGCAGGCCTCTCCTGAAGACACAGGAGTTCACCCAGCAGAAGGCATGGGCAGGAGCACGTCAGCCTGGACCTCACCGCTGTCTGAACAGGATTCCGCCAGCACTGGGGTGGGAAGCAAAGATAAGCAAGAGGCACCCCTGGAATTGAGAAGCCACTGCCGTCCTGGCCTGTGGGCTACAAGCTGGGCTAATGGAACAGCCACAGTCCCTGGGTAAAAGCCCAGGCTGCCATGTCTGCTCTGGAACCTGGAGAGGGCACTTGGAGGCTGAAGCAGAGGGCAGGTGTGCTGGCGGCTGACGTGAAGGGTCACTGAGTGGAGTGGGTGGGCCTTGGAAGGTGGAACCTTCAAGGAGGCATCAAGACTACTAGTTCCCACGAGAGAGCGCAGGGAGGCCTTGAGAAAGCAGCCTTGGAAAGGGAGAGGCGGGTGGGATGGAGAATGTAAGCACTGGAGACAAAAACACTCAACCGACAAGTCAGAAAAGGCTTGGGTGTTCAGGGAGAGGATGCTGGTGGGTGTGCAGGGAGCGTGACAGTGCTTGTGTGGACAAGCAGAAAGACGCAGGCTCAAGCTGGAGCTGAAGAAAGGGATGGAGACACCGGTAGAAAGACAAAGTATGATGCCGAGTGAACACAGGAGTGGGGGAGTGGGCAGCGACGGCTGTGAGCCTGTGATGTCCCAGCTCTGCAGAGTCGGCTCTGTCGCAGAGCAAGAAAACAACCCCTCTCGTTATTTTTTATTAAAAAAAAATTAAACCAGAAGATGTGACAGGTGGCAAAGCCATCGTGCATGAGATAATTATATCTCTGGGGCACTGAGAATCTGAGCCAAGTGCCTTTACTGCTCTGAACAGTTAGCTAATAACCTTTTCCCACCCCCGAAGACTGCCTGCTAGGGCTGGAGGCTTTAATCACATGTTAACAAAGCGTGTGGGAGGGGGACCCGGAGCCAAGGGCAGCGTTTTTATTTAGAGCCACAGTTTAATGGGGGAAACAAATGTTTTCCAGCTGCTAATTGGGTGGTGGGGAATCCGGGGTGCTCTCTTCTCCAGCCTGGCTGTGCTGAGCGTGGGACCTTCAGGGTCTCCCCAGACTTCCTTTTGGGCCATTAACTGTCCTGCTGGTAAACAAGCTAAAGCGAAGAGCATGACTTTTAGCCTTGTGACTCTGTCTACAGAGCCTGGCCTGGCCCCGGGACTTCTCTCAGAAATATCTCAGTGATCCTCTCTGGGGTGCACTTCAGGGCAGACCACATGCCCTTCCAGAAGGCTCTCTCAGCCCCAGTGTGTCTCCAATGGGGGAACTGAAATCAGAGTATTTATATCTCCCAAGGAAATGACTCTGGGATGCGGGCACAGGGGAGGATCAGGGCTAGGGATGACTGCTTTCCGTGAGGTCCTGGTTCAAGCAGTCATTGGCTAAGGGGTCTTTCTTGGCATTCTGGCACATTCTGAAGAGGAGGGCACGGGGCAAGACTTTCTTTTCTACTTAGTTTCACGTCCTGATGTATATAACCTTGGACATTTGAAGACTGATTTTTGCTGTTGCTGTTATTCTCAGGGGATGGTGAGCATTTCAGGCCTACGGGTCTGAAACATGACTTTTCAAGCACCACATAACCTAAGCCCCCTGCTAATGAGGAGTTGGTATTGTTCAAGTGGCATGTGTTTGGAGACAAAGAAAAACTCAGCCTTTGGAGAACTGAGGTCAGGACTCTGTAAAGAGTCAATGTCAGGACTCCTCTGCCTCCCCTGCACAGGTGGAACTCTATTGTAGGACCCCGTTTCATGAAAACATGGGACCCTTATTACTCTGCAGCTAGGGAGGTAAGCACCAGCTCCAGTTTTGGGAAGCTGGTCCAGCCCACTGATGAGAACTGTAGCTGGGGCGGGTGGGTGCCCTGGGCTCTCCCACATGTGACGGGCCCTTCCTCCTACTGACTAATAAACCACCTCAGGTTCCAGTAAGTTCTCAGAACAGGAGAGGTCTCCAGCTTCTCCATACACATGGGACATGCACAGCTTCCTCGAGATTTCTTGGCTTTTCTCATCATTATTATTCTAGGGGTCAAATTTGCTATTTCTGTAATTATTATTCTAGTATTTTCCATGCTACTCTACTCCACTCTATTCTACTCTACTGTATTCTTAAATCCTTATCTTATGTTTTCAGTGGGTTCTTGAAGAGCAGGGCATTAAAGAAAGTATCTAACACATGAGACCATCTGAACAGTTTCACTGTTGGAGCTGAAGTTCATTCAACTCAAGACACTCTCTCTGTCCAAATCTCCAAGGCAAACTTTCTAGGAAACCCTGATTCCACCCCTCCCATATTAAAATTCAAAATAGAGACAAACCCAAAACTCTCTCTTTGTTTTACTTACTCAATTTGCATTTGTCAGTATTTGACAAGTTTTGAACTTCTTGGGAGTTATTTATATTTCCAGCCGCTCTCCCCTTCTTAGAGTCAAGAGCACCATATGTTTACTTCCGGCTGTGAAATAGTATTTCCCTGAATTGTCTCGATTTGCCTTTAGCATACATCCAAAGGCACTGCAGTTGCCCTCCACATCAACATCATCTGACTTGACCTCCTTGATTCCACAACTGCATTACCAGCCACAGCTGTCAGTCCTAGAGGGTCCAACCCTGCACCTTGTCCTCTCAGAGCATGGCTTCAACTATGGGTGCTGACTCCATTGCTCCACATCTCTGGCCAGAGTCTCCTCCCTTGCTATTACCCCTTCTGCTTTCACTGAACCCAGTTTTTGCCCTCACTGAGTCTTTCTGATCACTCACATGCTTCCGGAGCTCCCAGGCTGACACCAAGCTTAACTTGTAGTTCTCAGCTTGGCCCCACGGCCAAGCAAGTGTTGTCTTCAACCCAAGGCAGACTCCCACGCTGTCTGGGCCTCTGCTGTGTATATTTGACTCAATCCCCACCCTAGTTCACACTAGTGTCTGTTTTTAGTGCTTTCAGGCTACAGAGTCTGCCAAAAATGATGCTGAGTTGTTGCGAGACTGACTCCACATTCACGATGTCAGTCTCCATCGTGGCTTCAGCTCTCTGTGACCTCTCTGTGACTCGCTGGCCTGTATCACCTCTAGTGCCCTTCAGTTAGAGAACACCGAGAACATCCCACATTCTGTGATGAGATGACAGATCACCCGGCGTCACTCCTAACACTGGCCTTCATCAGAGCCTGCTTCTGTTCTTTATTCTTTATAGAACTGTAGGCCTGGAGAGTTGGAAGGACCCCTGAGAGTCTACCAGGATCTCTGGGCTGCAACTTATCAAGTTGTAGAAGGCTTTATCCATAGGGACTCTTCTTTGGAACTCCAATAGATAGAAGAAGTGAGTGTCTTCTGCAGTTGTCCCTGCAGGAGGTCCCCAGGCCTCTGCTAAGGGCATCCTGTACCAACCATGCCGGTGAACCTATCACAACCCAGGGGAGGAGACTGACTCAGAACAGAGGTGTCTGTCTGAGGTCACAGGACAGTGGGAGGCTGACTGGGACTAGTTCCCAGGACTCCTGACGTCAGCTCTCTTCCAACCCAGAGGAAAAGGGTAAGCACAATGTCTCACACTGTCTCTGAAGTCAACCATCCTCTCTTACAATTTCTTCCAACAGATACTCATTTCCCTTCCAGCTTCTTCAGTCCCTCCCTTTTCACTGACTTCCGCTCTGGTGTCAAGAACGTCTAGTCTTTACTGTGAGGAAAAACAAGGCCTCTCTTGGCCATTGCTGCCAAATGCTTTCTTCTTTCCTCCGGGGCCCGCTCCCTCCATGGCTTCACACCTGGAGTGAGGCCCTCTGCTGGCTCCACTCTGTCTCCTTCACAGAGACCCTCGCTCCCGCCCTCCGTGCACCCTCACATCCTGCAGGGCTTAGCTCAGAACACACACAGTCCCTCCGTTCTTCCATCTCCACACGTGACTGTAGTCTGAGCCACCTTCGTCTCCCTCTTGTCTGCCTGCTCCCTTACTGGCCTCACTCCTACCCATTTTCCCAACATCGAAGTCGCCTTTCAAGAATGCAAAAATAACCAAGTCAACCCGCCCGCCCAGCTCCCAGTTCTTATGCTTACTCCAGGACTGCTCAAGTCCTGTGTGTGGGGAAGACCAAGACTGTGAAGGTCGCTCCCAGCCTCCTTCACCCACTGCCCCGGCCAACCGGCTTTTTCCCAGTCTTCAGCACAAGAGTCTTGAAATACACCGTTGCCTCTGATTGGGACATTCTTCCTTACTCTTCACCTCTCGACTCTTACGTTCACTCTAGTTCTCAGCTTGGATTTTAATTCTTCAAGTAGCTTTTCCTAACCTACCTGTCTAAATGAGTTACTCCCTCTGCCACTAACCCAACGCTATAGTTACTTTATCTTCTTAACACTTAGCCCAATTTATAATGACTTATTTACTTATTACTTATTTGATCTCACGTTCACAGCAGGTGGAAGCTCCAATGAGATGATGCCAGTTTACTTTTCTGTTATGTAAGTTTCACTATCATCCAGCACCAGGCTGGGAGTAATGACTGAAGAAATGTCCAAATAGCTCTGTCTTGAAATTCTTCCTCCCTTGGCTTCCACGCCAGTGGTGCTGTCCATTCTCCAAAGCCTCTTTGTCTGTTTCATTTACTGGTTCTTATCCTTCTGAAGGTCAGTTTCTAAGGTCCTGTCCCTGGTTTTTCCTTCTTCCATGAATAACACTTGTCCTATAACCTCATCAGTGGTTTTTACACTGACACCTTGTATGAGTGGACCTATGCCTGCTAAGATCTGAGCCTCAGCCTCCCCCCACCTTCCACCCCAGCATATCCATCCGTGGAGCTCCCTTGTCCTGCTCCATGCCCTCCTGCCTCTGTGAGACCTGCAAGTCCCTCCAGCTGGAGTGGTGTCTGCCTTGGGTTGAGGCTGTGGGGCCAAGCTGAGACCTAAAAGTCAAGCCTGTCATTAGTCTGGGAGTGATCACAAAGACCCAGTGATGGTGTTTATTTCAAGATCCTTAACATTTTCTGTCTTCAAACTCCTGCCCCCTCCCCAGTTCCTTTTCCTCTGCCCCCGACTCCCTCAGGAGACATATTCATCCAGGCCTTGGCCCTAGATGCCAATCCTCATCCTGACCTCAGCTAAAGCACAAAGGTTTTTAACTCTTAGTTTTAAAAATGCTCACTTCTCACTGTCTCCTGTCCATCACATGCATTTCAGCCCCCAGCCTGTTCTCACGCTGCTTCTCCCAAATCATGACTGTCTAAGGCAGGGGGTGAGGTGGGGGTGAGTAGGGAGATGGCAGAAGACCATAATTTTTAAAGTACACGGCATAATTACAGATGGGGACTGGGTACTTTATATTCAGAGTAGGTGCTTAAATAAGGATGCTCTTGGAGAACACAGTGCTCTCAGAGCAAGAAATGATGGAGACACGGAAATGCCAGCTCCCCTCGCTGGGGCACGCTCATATTCTCCTCCCAGCAGCCGCCACGTGCGCTGGCACCTACTCTCCAGTGACTTTCTGGTGCCTGATCGCTGGTCCCTCTTGTTACTTGGGCCAAGTTCAAAAGCCAGGGCTGCAGCGTCCTCCATCATCGTCTCGCCAACCCTCCTCTTGGTGTCAAAACAAGGGAACAGTCTAGAACTGACACACTCGGAAAGCTTTGTGTCTGCCTCTCCCTCGTGTGGCTGTCTGGGGTCCACTTCTAGAAACTCGAGTGCTTGTTTTGTGTGCTTCCAAAAGAAGAGAAGAGGGAAAAGCTTGGACTGCAACTTAAAAATGTAATTAGCTCCGTATTTTAACAACATTTTGACAATAATTGCTTTCCTATGAGGCTGAGAGATCTGCAGTGCAGACTCCCTGGTGCCGCTGTCAGAGTGAGTGATACCGAAGGCCCCGCGTACCCTGGAAATAGAAGTTACCAGGGCTGGTCTGTTCCTAAGCCTTGTTCTGCCTTCTCCTTCTGCTTGGAGGCATTGTCAAAGCTGGCATGTGTTTAGACCTACCCACAGCTGACCTTTTTAAAAGGGCTGCGTGTGCCCAGGCTACTGAGTCATGTGAGAGAAGTGGGGTGAGATGCCGCCCCACTGATGGAGCGACTTAGAACCTCATGTTATCTGGGACTGGTCCGGCTCAGAGCCTTCTGCTGGCAGCTCCTTCCACTGACCGGGGTGAGCACACACTTCTCAAACCCCCAAGGCTACAGGAAAAGCAGTCTCCATATCCCAAAGTGGATCCCAGACCAGAGAGATCTAGGAGGCCTCATTCTTGGGGTCACTGCTGGAACCTGACTCTACCTTTGGTCTCTGCTCTCTGGGACACTGGTAATAAAACCAGCAGTTTGCTAATTTTTAGCAGTTCAACCCTTTCTTCCCTTTGTTTTTGAGGGGAACATTCCCAGGCATTCCATTTTTAAGAACTAAACGGGTGAGTGTGATAAATAGGTATGCATTGCTTCTGGTCACACTGGCCTCCTCACAGCTGGCCCAGCCCTGGACCAAAGCCAGGGCTGGGGCTTGATCTGGGAAAGGGAAGACATGAACACTGAGGCTGGGAGGCTTGACCTGGGAAAGGGAAGACATGAACACTGAGGCTGGGGTTTCTTGGAGGAGGAGGCTGGCTGCTTGAGGCTAAGCGCAGGTGAATTTCTTGCTAACTTTAGTTGGCATTTGAGGCACCTGTTTCCCTTCACCAGAGGGACAACGTAGAGTGTAGGTGAGGACACACATGCTAGCACCTCCCAGGGTGTTTTCTTACCTGTTTGCTCTCCTTCCAGGTCACATTAATCAGAATGGAAAGGGTAGTTAGCAGGACCCAGGGGCCCTAACACAGCTAGCTTTCATGAAAGGGGTGACAGGGGCTGGGAAGAAATAGACTTCAGAGCCCCCCTCCCTCTGGATTTCTCTGATGTGCTGGAAAGGGGTTCAAAATCCATATCAGACTCTCACACAAGTGCTGAATTGAAGAGCAGTTTCAAGGGAAGCCACGTCCCTGCCTGGCCTAAGAGCCAGGCCCCTCCCAACAGGCTGCCACCTGAGCCTTCAGTTTCCTGCGGGCAGTTCTGCTCTCCGCCTTCCCAGGGACCATTCTGGACACCCTGACTTCAGGAAGCGGCTCCCTCGGCCCCGGAGACGCCCGCCCCAGGGCTTGCCGTGCCTACTCACGCCAGCCTGGCCCCGCAGTTTTCGCCTTCGATGTCACCGCCAGCCACGTTTTCAGTGTTGACAGACTCAGTCTCACTTGTGGGCATGCTCACTGCAAGAGTCAAAGGATGCAGAGCAAGGCATTGAGTGGGGAGGAGAAGGGAGAGAAGTATTAGTTGGCATCCAACCAATCCCAAACGCTGCCAGGGGCAGGGAGCTATTGGGGGCGGGGGCTGAGGCCCTGGCATGGCCCTGACTGTCGTGGCTGCTGCTTGTCTGGGGCCACCTGTGCTGCCGAGGACACTGTAATCTAGGGGGAATGTGGGAGGACACCTGCGGGTAAGATCGTTTATCTTACAGGCGACATCCTGCAAATGCTGAGCGTTTCTTTACCCTCAGCGCCTGGGTCTTGGAAATGTGGAATAAACTTTTTTACTCGCATCCACCACTTGCTATAAAAAGAGGAACTTTTGGGAAAATTTTCTAGTTCTCTTATTTCTTTTTATGCACCAGTTCTAAAGGGCTCGTTCCCCAAACTTAGAGTCCACCTTGTCTATAGAAAGGGCATTTTTGGCATTTGTGCCAACCACTAGATGGACGTGGAGGACGCCCCTTTCCCCGCAGAGCATGCTGGGCTCTGACTCGATCATGCCCGGGACCATTCCTGAAACAGAGAACTTGGGGGGATGGCCACCACCAGAATCATGTCCTCAGATGCAAACTGGCATTGAGACACCAGGGATGGGGAACATGTGTGTGAAAGCCTCCAAATTAAATTCAACTATGGCCTCAATACACTGCGCAAAGTATCATCTCCCCTTCCAGTAACCTGGACATTTCCATCTCGGCCGGCTGATTTGGGATACAAACATCCCATTCCCAAGAGAGCAAACTGCTAGGCCACGCTCCTGACTCGCAGGGGCTGACCCATCAGAGCAGTGCGGGCCTCCTAGCTTGGCACCCAGTTTGGTGGCTGAGAAGTAGCCATGCCTTTGATTACTTTATTCCAAACAAAAGTTTAACTCAAGAAAATTCTTCTTTACACTTTCTAGTATCCTTTTATATGATACAACGTGGTTGTTACTTTTGTTATTTTTGCCAAGCATTGTTGTTTAGAACAGCCATATGTCTTCTAGCCTGGCTCAGCTCCCCTTGCAAAACAGGGCTCCTCAGATGGTGGGAAGGCCTCTAGGCCCCAGCAGCCACAGAATCTACAGTAGTGCGGGCGGAGGGGTAGCATCAGTTGATGGGCCACCAGGTGACAAGTCCCCAGGGGTGGCCACAGCCCAGGAAAAGACTTGTACTGGCTACATGGATAATGGAGGTGGACGTGGATTTCCCCCAGTTTCTTTTCTTTTGGATGAAGACGAGATGGGCATGTGAGAAGAGACTCATGTCAAGAACACAGAAGGTACAAAGCGAAAGTCGACAACTTACCGTATGTTCTTGTATCAGAGACCTCTCAACTTAGGCCTTATTGTCAATAAAAGTGGGTAAAAAAGAAATCCAGATGTCATTTCAAAGGTGTTTGGGGCTGGATGGGACTTTAGGCATGAGTCAGCTCTAACTTGTCTCCGTCACTGCACAGGGCGGGGTCCTGTTCAGGTGCTGAGCTGGTGCCGTGGGTTTGGACTGGACCCGGGGCTGTGACCTCCTGCGTCACACTCACTTTGATAGCCCTCATGTTGACTGACTCCCTTCTCTATGCTCTAAGACGAGACCAAGTTCTTAAAGCTGAATCAGGTTCTGGAAGCATTGGAGGAGGTGAAGAGCCAAATGGTGGTGTCAGATTTTACAATGTTTATACTCCCTTGACAGCCCAAGGTCTGGGGAGCTGGTGAGTGAGACCAGACTTAGGGACATTTCTAGCACTGGGAGACAAGTGTCCTGGGGTTTCTTGCATAATGTACATTGAGTAAAAATTCATAAAACTGAAGAGCCTTCAGTCTTCGAATCCACCTTTCCAACCACCTCTCATCTAAGGTTCCTTTAATGCTCCAGACATTGCTGTTTAGAGTTGAGTGGGGTCCAAGGGGCTTTTTGACTTTTGGATACTTTGCACCCAGTGATCCCCTCATGTACCAGTGAGTGTTGTGACGGTGGTGGTGCTCGGCTGGGAAGGCACCCAAGATAGCAGGCCTGAGCATTAGGGGGCTGTATGGTATACAAATCAAGGCACTACCTGCATGGGTATCAAGCTGGTGTGTATGGTGACCTCAGTCTTGGCTGGCACTACTCAAAGGAGGGGCGCCACCAAGGCATAGATGCTGCTGATTGCCATGGTGGCTGACTGCACACATGGCAAGAGATTGGCAGTGGCTTTGAGTGGCACAGATTGCCATGCTCTCTCTCTCCCTTTCTCTCTCTCATCCACACACACACACATACACACACACACAGAGCCACTGCATCATGATCATCAAGAGAGACCCCTCCCCTCCAGTTTGGTGAGCACCAACATACATTTACACACAGAACACAGGGCAACATTACCATGGGTTTCTGTGGAGTGACTAAACCAAGCAAACTTCCCTTTCTTCTGATCAAGTAAGCCCGCCGGAGTGCCTCCTTTCACAGACAAGATGGTCAGTGTCAAGAACCAGGAGGCGGACATCAACAGAGAACATGCAGTCAGGCACGGGCAAAAGAAAAAACAAGGAACTCAGCTTTCACATCAACATCCGTTTTCATCTCCACAAATAAACTCAAAAAATTACAAAAAGCAATAAACTAAAACATATAAGAAAACATAACAAAATAGAACCAAAACCCCCAAATGAACTTGATTAACAACACAAAGACACATGAGGGACAAATGATGGTCCCTAAGGAGACGGAATTACTCTGGCAGAGGCTTCAGTCTACACTGATGTATCTGGTGAGTGACTTTGGGGAGTGGGCTTCCCCACAGGGGTCACCGCTGTCCTGATGCTTCTTTTACAGGTTCAAATGGGGTGACTGCTACAAACGACAGCATTGGCGTCCCTCTGCGCCCCCATCCAACGGCCAGGTGACTCGAATTCTCTGCCACCTGCAGTGGATTCAAGGATTTTCTCACTTCCACCCAGATTTTCTCACTTTCTTTCCACTTTGCAGGAGAATAAAGAACCCACTGATCCACCAGCCTTTGATTCCATCCAGTAGAGACCCACCAAGTGCCTCTGGCCCAATCTCATATAGAACATACACAGATCTGTTTTTAATCAGTTTAAACTGTCAAAATAGTTACTAAATTGCTTGTCAATGAGTGGTCTTTGGAAGTGGTTTGTTTGTAAGTGAGAATTCTGTAATTCTCTTGGGTCTGGACTGAGAGAGGAAGGACTAGTGAGCGTGTAGACACCCATTACTGTAAACGCTAGCGGAGGAATTCTGTGCTCTGCAATGCACTTTGGGTTCTGGATGTCAAATGTTTTAGAGGGGGTTATCTGAGGAACAGTGTTTTTCCCCTTCACTGAAATAGGGGTAGCTGTGGGGCCTATGCTGGGCCTCTAAGGAGGCTTTTGGGGAGGAGCGGTGAGTAACTTAGCAATGAATGAGGGGGGAGGTCTATTACTACTCAGAAAAGGGGGCACATGCCTGGGTAAGGAAGGGTATGTGGACCCATCAGGTCCAGGAAAAGGCATGAGGACAAAGTTAACCCAAGTTTTAGGTGCTTCTTTATTTCAGCTTCTTTTGGAATTTGGATCATGTTCAAAAAACATTCTTGAATCTTGCTTGTTGGTGAGAATTCTGAAGACTGGTTCTTCATAGAAAAGCAGCAGGCTTATTTCTTAACCTATGTAAAGGGTCAGGTCTCAAACATGCATCTTTGAAATCCAAAGCTTGGGATAAACTCTGTAGCATTATTTTTTCACTTCTCAAAAATCCTATATGAACAAAAGCACTGACAGTTATGAGCTGAGGTGAACGACTTATTCAAATTTCCCTTCTAGAATAATCTGTCTCAATTTAGAATGCTGACAGTCATAATAAGTGGTCTTTCGTTTGGAGGTATAAAGGTATAAAGGACTAAAGGCTGCCATCACCAAGTTTCTCTCTGTTCATGCAGTTGTCTGGGGAGACAAGCTACTTGGCCAATGATGGGCAGCCCAGAACACTTTGACTTTTTATGCACCATCAGCTTTGGGCTTTAGCATCAGTGTGGTCCCATCTACCGTGACACCAGAAATGAGGCTGGATGGTCTGTTCATCTGCTGACAATGGCATGATAACACCCTCTGTGGAGGGAAATGTGCTTTATCAGATGGATTTAGGAAGGTGAATATTAAGGAAGAGTGCTGGAGGGGAAGCTAGTTTCCTAGCTCCATTGTTGCAGGTTCTGTAGATCAAATAAGGGTTTCTGGGCTCTCCTGTCCCCTGACATATTGAGATGACTCCAAATGAAAATGAGATTTTTGTGAAAGAGTGATTAACAGCTGCCATTGTAGGTGGTGGATAACAATACATTTTAGGCAATATCACGAATGCCAAGATGACTTGGGTAGACTCCATGTTGTCAACAACTGACATTAAACTTGAATTAAAGTCTTCTCCTCATGAAACATCTACTCTTGGTGACAATTCCTTTTTGACTGGTGCATCCAATGTCCCTCCTGATCTGCTTGGAGGAAAGTGGTATGTGGATACCGGGGGCGGGGGGGATTATAGTAGGCCACTTCCAACATGGGACAATCCCTTGAAAGTGGGAGTCACGTGAATCTAGTGTGCTGGCGGAGAAGAAGCATTAGATGTAAGCTGTTGTGAAGATTGGTATTAATATTTAGGAGTCCTCCATCAGCACCAGGTAGATCTCTGAAAGTATGGCTGTACAGGTTAGCTGGCCAGCTGTGGTCAACAGACCAAAAGCAGGCTCACAGCATCACAATCCTCTCTACAAAATGGTTGTCTCCAGTCAATTCCTTCTACTGCTTAAAACAAATCTCCAGGTGGTGCACCTGCTCCAGCCTGTTCCGGCGTGTAGACACTCATGCTTCCAGTGAAAAGAAATTAGATCTCATCCAGCCATGGTGATGCAAGCATGATACAACATATGTCCAAAGATGGTTCCACTATCGGGAATAAACAGTGACTGCAGGTGGGGTGCTGGCCAAAGCTTGGGAGTTAGGAGCAACTTTAATTGTGATGAAGAAAAAGAGTCACGAGGTTACTTAGTAACCAATCCACAGAGGAAACAGTATGTAGCATCTTCTTAGGGATTCCTTTCTTTACCCTCCTTTTCCTCTTCCCTTCCTTCCTACCCCTGGGGCCGAGAGAAGATGGTGGGTAGCATACACATGTAAGATACCCAGCCTTGCTCCTTGAGGCCTTCTGTCTCAGCCTGGGTGACTATAGAGCAAAACTTCATGTGAGAGAATGAGGAGTGAACTTGGGGAGTGATGGAGAGCTCTGCCTACTTCTGAAATCTCTGGTCACCCAAGACAGCTTCGACATTGACCCTGAGATGGAGCTTTGCAGTGTCCTGTCGTGACTGTCAGCAGGGATGTTTGACCTCTTTTGAGATTTGCCAAGAGAAATGCCCAGTCTTCACCCTGGCATGTGACTGGGAGCTTCATTACCCAGGGTCAGAGAACTCATCAACTGCTGTCAATCTTTTACCTCCTTTTGGTGAAGAGTCTTGGGGTGTCAGGGCCAGACCCCATGTAGTAGCTGGGGAGTTAGGAGCTGAAGGCATTTGTCAACCAACCTGGGCTTCTGCAGTGCTGAGGGGGGCCATATGGAGAGAATGGGCTGAGTTCTGGCTCAGCCAGGGGGCCGGGATCCAATTGTCCAGGCATCCATGCACTCTTGGATGGAACTGAAGAATTACTTTGCCATCTCCTTGGCAAATGCCCATTTTATTGTCCTTTTTGCATATGAATGTTATAATTAGTATTCATTTTCTCAAAGTGCTAATCAGAGTGCTGGCTAACAAGCAAAAGGATTCCTAATTTCTTACTTCACTGACTCTAATCTGGAGTCTGAAAGTCCCTGTAATCTGGTTCATCCTATTTTTTTTCAATATTTATTTATTTATGCATACAAGAGCTGGGGTGCAGGCCAGAGATGCAGTGGGGCAAGAGGATTCACCAGAGACAGAGAGGGGAACAAAACAGGCAGACTGACTGAAAGACACTGCTGAGAGCTGCAGGCGAGACAGGAGAGGTCTGCTGCGCCATGTGGGTTGCTTCCTGGCTGGCCGGGGATCCAACTTGTGCTGCAGAGGCTGCAGATTGCTTCATAGTGCCACCATAGTGCCTCCCTTGCGCCACCAGGGAGGCCCATGGTTCATCCTATTTCTGATGGCTGATTATGTTCCCTCAGAAATAAGTATCGATGTTCTCACCCCAAACCTCTGAGCTACATTTGGAGATAAAGTCTTTAAAGAGGAAACTAAATGAAAATAGGGTCATGACTGATGTCATCGGAAGAAGAAATGTGGACACAGACACTTAGAGAGGGAAGACATGTGAAGACACTGGGGAAAAAAACCAAGCATCCTCACGCCAAGGAGAGACCTTAGAGGAAATGAACCCGGCTGACACCTTGATCTTAGACTCTGAGTCTCTAGAACGAAGGGACAATAGGTTTATGTTGTCTAGGTCACCTGGTCTGTGAAGGCAGCCTTAGCAGGTTAGGACGCTTACCCTCCTGACTCCCCACTACTTGCCACAGACACTCCCGCCCCAGTTGGGCTGCCCTGCTCATTGTCCTCAAACCTGTCATGTATATTCCAGCTTCTGGGGTTTTGCACGGATGATGTCATAGATGAAGCACTCTCCCAGAGTGTCCACCCAGCTTCAATCCTGAATTCCAGAGGTCAGGGGACTTCACATCTTGGACCAAATCCGGATTGCTATTACTGGTTTTCGTAAATAAGGCCTGATGCCCATTTGCTCAGTGTGATCCATGGCTGCTGGTTAGAGACGGGAGAGGCTCTGAGGCCTGCAAAGTCAAAGGTATTTACTAACTGGCCCTTACAGAAGAAGTGTGCTGAGCCCTGAACTCTTCAAATTTCATCCATTCCTGGAGGCCCAGTTGGAGTTTGTAGAGGCTTCCAGGACCCCTTGCTGCCAGCAAGTTCCCCCTTCTTAGTCCCCCCTTTCTGAGCTCCCCGCTTCGGGGATCTGTGAAAATTTTAAATAAAAGCCTGATTCAAGTTTTAGCCCCAGCCTCACCCACATGTGTATCTTTGGGTGAGTTACAATCTTCTGAGCCCAAGTTTCCTTGCTGGCAAAAAGGAGGCCAGGATACTGTTTATTTCAAGTGCTTCTGCTAAGCATTAAGTGAAGTAATGTGTAAAATAATCTTGTAAAATGTTAAGCACTATAAGCAATTGTAAATATTTGTTAATATTACTGACTAATTTTAATCTGTTTTCTCTTGTAGTTTGCTGTACATGTATTAGATTTGTCTCCCTGACTAAATTAGAACTTTCTTAAGGCCAGAGACTTTATATTATAATGCTGTGGCTTCTAGCTCAGATCCTAGAGGTATTGGGTATGGAACTAGAATAATAGCACTTTACACTTTCATGGAGTTTTATGGGCAGGCCTATTCATCGGGCACGCTAAGTGTGTGTCCTCACATACTCCTCTGTCCCTCAGCCACGCCCCATGCTTCAGGAGGCTGACGTTCCTAAACTCCTATGCTAGGGCATTCTCTGGATTGAACTGTAGCTGAGCACCCCCTCTTCTGGCTCCCTGGAGGGTGAGGCTAATATCCATTCCCCTGCAGCCTGTCTGTAAGGTGGATGCACATAGGTTGCATCCTGTTGCTAAGGTCACAGGCTAGACATTTGGTCACATGACCAGGGCCGCTGGTCACCCTCTCTGACCTCCCGCGGCTGCTGCTCCCCTGCCTTCCAAATACACACACTTTGTCCCTTTAGGCTTGTGGTGATAACAGTTTCCACAGTGTTACCTACCCCCAGGGTACTGCATGGCCCTTGCTGACTTCCTTAAATGCTGCCTGCATCTTCACAAACCTCTCCTTCAGCTCCTTCACAAACCTTCTCCTTCACAGTGCTGTTTCTGTTAGGACCCTGGTAAATGGCATTATCCCACCGACCGGTGAAGGGATGGTTCCCCAATTTTGCAGTGAGTAGCCACAGTGAGAGGTAGTAAATGGCAAAGGATGGCTGGCCCAAGTCCAGGGCTTTGCCTGCCTGACTCACATCAGCAACCTCCAGAATAACCTTACTCAATGCACATATACAGGTCAAATATTCAACAAGGACCGGTGGTGTTACAATGGGGATGGCTTCCGTCCCACAGAGTAAGGGAACCAGACGCTCTGCTTGGGATGACTGTCCCTGCACAGAGTCTGCTGGGAGGAACTGTGTTCTATTTATTCTGATTTCATCTTCTCTTGCAGAAAAATAACTTGGAAAGTTAGTCCTTCAGTATTTTTCTACAGCGTGGCAGATTAAGAACATGGCCGCATGTCAGCTCGGGTTAGTTGGTGCAGGAGCTCTTTGTATGTCTCTACCCAGCTCAGAGTCTTAGGGGTCTCCTGGGTCCCG
This sequence comes from Talpa europaea, assembly GCF_964194135.1. Taxonomy (NCBI): domain Eukaryota; kingdom Metazoa; phylum Chordata; class Mammalia; order Eulipotyphla; family Talpidae; genus Talpa; species Talpa europaea. Next base: position 75,366,601 of record NC_140083.1, on the reverse strand, counting down.
TGAGCCCCGGAGATGCCAGAGATAGTCCTTGCCTTGGTTTTGCAACTAAAAAGCTCTAAACCATTGACAAAATCAAGATTTTCTTGATCTCTTTCCAAAGTAAATTGAACGAGGTGATGTAGCGAAGGTCTCTGCTAAGGGAGAGAAAGATGAATTAGGAAAGAAAGATGAAGTAGGATAGAAGAAAAGCAGACTGTCAAAAGAAAAAGAGAAAAAAAAAAGGTGAGTGAGAAAGGTAAGAAAGCTAAAGGGCACCCAACCACAGCAGCCTGTCTGGGTAGAAACGTCACAGAGTCAGGTGCTCCCAGCCTCTAGAACCTTCCTCCAAACTTCCTGCCAGTCCACCCCAGCATGGCTTCCTCCACAGAAGCAATTAAAATCTGGTTGATTTTAAGCTATCAGAAAGTAAATATAAAACAGGATTAAATATTAAGAAGCCAAACAACATGGTCTTATTAAAACAGCACAATATAAGCATGATGTGCCATCATCATAATTATTATTACTGCTATAAACTGGGAGGAGGCATAAATGCCTGCCCTTGATCTGCAGCCATAATCCAAAGAAGAAAACCAGGGTCGTTGTGCTCTCAGCAGGCCATAAACATGCAGCACTCAAGCAGAAAATTTCTCTCTACAATTATGGTGCCACTGAGTGGGGCCACCTCAGCTATTACTGGGGGTCAGGACCAGGGAAGGTGGGTGGTGGTGGGAGGAGACACGGGAAGGAAGTTCAACTGCACCATACTAATGGCTAGAGAGTGGCATGTATGCATTTTCTTGCTCGCCCACTCCTGCTGCTCCCCTCTTCATGATGGGGGCATCTGATCTCATAAAGGATGCTGGACACCCCTGAAGAAAAACAGCTCACTGCAACCACCGGGATGAGACAGGGGCCTTCTAGATAAGGATGATGGCGACTCTTCTGTATAGGACTCCTTTGAGGCATGAAACTACTATTAGTTCAGACAGAGGACATTGCTACAGTTCCCAAGGCCAGGCTTAACCAGTATATGGTTGCCCATGTGGTATTGGATGAAAGGGTCAAGGAATGACTTGTGCCCCACCCTTTGCCCACTCAGTCCAGTGAGGGTACACCTCCACTTTAAGATGTGTGCCCCCAGAATGCAAATGCTTCCAGGATGCATCATAGGAATAGCAGTCACTCCTAAATAATAATAGCTCAGCTTCTTGATCTCACTACATACCAGGAACTTGACATATCAAGTGATGCAAGCCCCAAACAACTGTATACAGATCAGGAAACTGAGGCTTAAAAATTAAGTCAATTATTCAAAACAAGAACCTAATAAGATCCAGAATTTGGCGCCTAGTAGATGTTATGTGAAATATCCACTTAGCCACTCTGTAAACTGGATGAATTGATAAAGCCCTTTCCTAAGTAGAGAGAGGACTAGGGAGTTCTGAGGATGTAAGATAAGGAGAAGGGTAGAAAGTATGGAGGAGCAGATCCCGGGGAGAAGCCACAGAGCTCATCAACCCATGCACAGTGTCCTGCCAGCTTTTCTGGGTCAAGGGCGGGGAGCAATAGCAGAGTTGCATGCCTGGGAGAATGGGCGGTGGAGCCAGGTGCCTGAGTATGAGTCTGACCATCACGTGGATCCGCGAGACTTTGGATGTGTTGCTTCACTTTGTGGCTCAGTTTCCCCACTGCAAAGTGGAGATCTGAACCAGACCTGTGTTGCAGGGCTAGAAGGTGCCAGCAAGCCCTTCGTTTCACAGGTGAGAATGCTAAGGTCCAGAAGGTCAGTGACTCGCCCAAGGTCGCATAGTAGTAAGAGAGCCAGTCATCTTTCCTCTGTCCAGTGCTGCCTCCTTTTCCCACTCGTTCACACACATCACAGAGAGGCCGAAAGTCCACCCTTGGTAGCGACGGCTAAGCATAGGACAAGAGACTGACCTCCTTGTCTAGAATTCAAAAGTTCCTCTGGGGATGAGTTTCACCCTGTGTGCCCTGTTCTTTGCTGTTTATAACGGACAGAGCTCATGGTTGATTTTCATTTTCTCTTGGCCTTGGTCCCCTTCCTGCTTTCTGCTGCTCCAGATAATTTTGGCCCAGGTCAGATTTCTGGCAAGCTGGCCCAGCATGATCTGAAGAAGCCCACCCAGGGGGAGCTGGAGAAAGAAGCAGTACTCTGGAAGGGTCTCAGCCTTGCCTTGCCTTCCTGCCTGCAAGAAAATTGCTGCCTTAAATTTCTAGGCTGCCTCCATTAATGGCATTTATGTGAAGTGACTCACTTCAGCTCCCAACCCCATGGTGCCTCTTTGGCCCCATAATTTCATGAACGAGTTTATGGGCAGCTGTCAGAATATCAATCAGTTTGCCCCCTTCTGTGGTGAATCCTTTCCTTTAATCAATCTCCCAAATCTGCTGGTTGGATGCTTGCAGTTCTTACTTTCCTCTTGCTTTGCCCCAGCGAGGATGCAGTACTTGGTCTGTCTGGCAACATGTATTATCCAGGTCTTTAACAGAGAGGTCCTTAGCGCGATCACTTTGCATATTTCTAGGTTCGATGCTTTGGGCCAAGGTGCAGGGAGGCAAGCACCCCTTCTCTGCGTGAGTCAGGCTGTGAGGATAAAGGTTCAGAACTTAGGACCAGGTTCAAATAGAGGCAGCAGCTAGAGACACAGCTCTGGGACACCGCAGGGCCGTTTGTCAAATTCTAGAAAGAAACTGGAAAGAGTCCATGTAGATAAGGTCAAGGAGGAGACACACCTCATCAGCATCTTCAAATATTTGACGTCTTTTCAACGGAAGGAAGATACACCCTTGCCTCGAGGAGCTCTACCAGGAGCAGGCATTGAGAAAAGAGAATTGGCAGGGCAAAGATTTTGCCCTCATAGAGGAAACATTTTTAAAATGACTCGACTGCCTGGAGAGACTAGAGGTGCTCATTACTCCAAGTTTTCAAGCAAAGCCTGGATAAGCATTTGCTAGGGGTTTGCAAGGAGATTGCTGAGATTTCTTTTGCATTAGGAAAGATAAACTGAGATTTGCAAGAAGGCAGCACTCCTGCTGATGAAACCCCGGGCTGCAGAACGGTGAGAGGATGAGGGGCTGGGCCAGCCAGAGGGGCCCTTGATGGCTTCCGTCCTCTCCTCTGCTGGAGAAATCTTTCCTGAGCACTGACTCCTCCTATCACATCCCTATCACTCCCCGCCCAGGCCCTTCAGTCTGCTCCCAAGGCCCCCCAGCTTGGTTCCACACTACACAAGCCACCTCTTCCCCTTGTACGCAGCCCTTGCCTGTCCCAGTCACTCTGGATACGCCACATGTGGGCAGCCTGCTCTGACACCATTTTACAGGGGTGCTCGCCAGGTACTTTGCATGACCACGATCTGTTCTCTGCCCTGTGGCCACCTATCTAAAACTTTCCCTGGGCTTCTCCATATGTACCGATCTTCTTACTCTCTGTCCTACCACGTTTGTGAAGGCTTTTTGAATGCCACAGTGTTGCATTTTCTTCTAGAATGTGTGTGGTCTGTCCTGGGTCTAGTACTCTGCCACACACACAGCCCTTCTGCAAAGGAGCCCGCCACTGCGTGACATTGAAGCACATCCATGGAATCACTCACTGGCTCCTCACCCGCCCAGGAGGGTCAGGGAGAATGTCTCTGCTCACTCTTTGTGGGCGAGGACATGGCCTTGGTTGAGCAGGCCAGGCCAGACGCTGGTCTCTGCCGTGGGCTTCAGGCTGCTGTCCATGGCCGATGTGCCCTGTGTCTCACGGTTGGGAATGGGAGGCGTTGAGGCTGCCCTGTTCTCACCTCACCTACTCCATCTGCCATCTTCGGCCTCACTCTGTTCTTTCAGACAGGACACTTCCAGAAAGCTGCCATGGTGCAGGCAGACCCCTGAGAAGCCAGAGGCAACCTGCCCAGGACCTGGATCTTCTGCCAAGGCCAGGGGCGCTCCACACACTTGGGCTCTACTGGCTCACACATGCTCACTCAGTTTTCTTCTCAGACCCCTTCTTCACTCTCTGGAGGGGCACAGTGTGCGTGTCTGGGAGGGGTGAGCTGTTCACTGGTGCCTGTCTGGGGGTGGGATGGGAGTTACAGGCAGCCACTGGCTTGGGGAGGCTCTTCCTACCTCTTGGGAGAGTCTAGGGAAGAGACAAGACGTGGTTCCTGGGGGCAGTGGTTGCTCAGGCCCACAGATGCTGGGGGGACCCCACACCAGGCATGGAGAAGGAGAAACCAGCCCCAAACCAAATATGCAGGAAGGGACAGATTTTAACACTGGACAAAGTCACTTTTATTATTCTACTGAGCAGTCTCTCCCCCCAGATCCTTCCTCCCAAGACTGAATCTGAATCAAAGGTATTATTTGCCCTCTCTCCCTCCTCCCCTAATCTCAGAAGTCTCCTTTAATTTCTCAGGAGAGTTGGGCTTGCAGGAGAGGACGATTGTTCTTCCTTTAGAAAAGAAAAATGGTTTTTGAAACCTAGAGGACAGGCCCCACTGTCTTCCACAAGCAAAAGGCCTGGAGGCAAGGCAGGAAGTGGGGAATGCTAATGCTCCAGAAATCTGGCCTTAAATGGGTGGCAGGCCTGGTGTTCTCAAGGCCTGGGGCACAGATTCCACAGGCTGGTGCTGTGTGCTCAGTGGCCCAGGGCACCCAGGAGGAGGGAGAGGACACACACAGCAGTTCTGGTCTGGATGGAGTGATGGCCAGGGAGGGTGGGTTGTGGGGGGCTTCCGACCCAGGAGGTTGTGTGCTCTGTGGGGAGCAGGTGTGCATCACGGGCAGGGCAGACTCGAGCAGCTCCCTTGCCTCTACTGCCTGCATCACAGGAATCTTTCTTATTCTTAGCTAAAAAGATGTGAAGGCAGGATGCATGTCAGATTTGGGGAGAGCAGAACAGAGACAGCGGCCTATTTTTAATTCCAATAATACCATGGGAGCATGAGCCTCCTCGCAGAGGGGAAGGACCCAGCACAGAAGTGGCACTGGTGAGAAAAGAGGGGCCGCATCTCAGAGGATGGGGGTGCGGGAAGGAGAAAGAGAGAGGAAAGAGGAGAGGTGTCATGGAAAATGCACATGGCAGAGTCGGGCACACCAAGATCCAGGGTCCTCTCGGCACGGCCGCAATGGTTGGCGGGGCATGGAGCTTTGACAGCTCGGTGCTTTCCTCATACATAGATGGGCCAATGAGAAGAGGCTGCCAGGATCTCAACTGCACACCCCTGATGGAAACTAAAGCGGGGGGCGGGGGGGGGAGCAGAGACAGAGAAGCAATTAGCGCTCGTAATTAACCAGGCGAGGATAATTAACAGCACCATTGGGAGGACGCTGTGGCACCCACAACACCTCAGACCAGTGTGTGGAAGTTAAACAGCCTCAGGTGTCAGCTCAGAAGAAATGATCTTCTCTTAACTCGAACTGCACAAAAATGGCCAGATCTTGTGATCCGGTGCCTTCCCACAGCCGAGTGTACCAGAAGGTGGGTGTGGGGAAAACACTATCGAGATGCTATGGAGGAGCTTCGTGTGCAGACAGAGACACAAGGGAGGAGAGGCTTCTGGAAGCCCTCCTGGCACTGAGATCCCACTGCTGGATGCTTTCAAGGCAAAGACAAAGATATCAGGATATTGGCTCTGGGAAAAGAGCAGAAGACTATGGGCCATGAAGAGGTGGGCTGTTGGAGGCTGCAAAGAGGCCACCTGAGGTTCTTACATAAGGGACTCCTTCTTGTGGGCACCTGCTGCCCCACCAAGATGGGGAGAACCGTCTTGTGTCTGCAACACAAGGACACTGTCCCCTTGCTCAGCCACCCCCAGTTCTGGAATACACGGCTCAAAGAAAAAGTGCCAGAGGGGCCTCCGAAGGGTTCAGAATGCTCAAGGATTTATAGAAAAGAAGATGATTCAGGTGTCACTTTTGTATATTAGGAAGCTGAGGCCTAGAGAAGGTGTGGGCTAGTGAGTGTGGGCTTGTTCGAGGTGACAGTGCTAGTGAGTGTGACAGCTGAGACCAGGGCCAGGTCTCCTGACTGCCATTCTGGGTCTTCTTTCCCTGCACTTCCCCTTCCTATCGCTAGGATGAGATCTGGGGAGAGGATACTTGGTTCTCTGTGCTTATCTTTCCCCTGCCTGGGGAAAAGGGTGGCTTGTAGGATTCAGACAGGTCAGAGTTTGGGTAGTGGCAGCTAGCATCATAATATTCACTATTAATGCTCTGAGTGTAGAATGCCTGGACACCATGTATAGATTATTGGGAAATGAAAAAACCAAGCACAGTCCAAAAAGAAGAATCTCAGGATCACTTGCTTGGCATCTAAAAGGTCATCTGGAGGATGAGCATTTATTGGTGATGATAGATGGGTTCTCAGCGCCAGTCCCTAAGGATGGCCAAGCCAACCAGCCTCCCTTTGGGGTCATCAGCTGCCCAGATGTCTTCATCACTGTCGTCATTCTCATCATGAAACGTTCTTGAAGTTCCTACTGTCTGACAGTATCTGAACTACAGCATGTTCCCTGCCCTGGAAATGCTGAACAGCTTGTGAGAAGACAATGTGTAAAAAATCCTTAACTATGATGAAACACACAAAAATATTTAAGCACAACAGGAAAAAAGATAGCTACATTAATCTCACTTCTGTGCCTCTTGAATTCTTTTATAACCCTCAAGGAGATCGTGTTCTATTCTCTTAACCCACCCCATGTCACATCCCAAAACATGACTGGTGACCACAACCTTGGCACCTGGAAGTCCATCCAACCTTCCTTGGGAGGTGTGGGGTAAAGTGGAAGGCACCCTGGCCCTTTAGAGATGGCCACTGCTAATGATTTCCATGGTTCATTTGGAAAGAACTTCCGCTTTGATGAACCAGTGACTCTAGTAACAGAGCAATATGGGGCCTCTGCTCTAGTTTGGTTTTAAATAGATTTTGGTCTAAACATATTTTTAAATATGCAACAATTGGGTTAGTCTAATGACAAATGTCATCCCCTACCATTGCCAGAGTAACATGCCATTTCCATTAGGAGTAATGTTTCCTGGCCAGATTAAGGCATGGAAAATAATTTTTGGTCATCAACAATTCCCTTCAGTTTCACTGATCTGATTAAACTTAGCAACGGAAAAAGGAATTTACAAATTAGATGCTGTTCTCTATTTATTACCAAAATGGTTGCTTTCCACTCCATCCAGGAGATACAGTTGAGATCTCATTAAGTCTCAGCTTGTGATAACATTTACTCCATAAATCTCCATCGCAGCCAGTGAATGAAATGAGCATTATGCCAAAGACCACATAATGGATGAAATCAAACCTCTGCCCCCTTTGAAGGGAGCTGACCTTTTCAAGCCTTAAACGTATTCAGCTTTCCGGTCCTAAAGAAGCAGCTAGGAATTTATTCTTGGTACTCTCTTAACCATTTCCTGCCTGCCATTCTTAGCTGGCTAGCTGGATCCTTGAGACAGAAATAAAATAAGGATATTTCTGACATTCTCTGGATGCATTTGAAGAAGAGATGAGAGAAGAGGTGCAGTATGAAGAAAAGCATCGTGACACAGCCCTCTCCCTGAAGTTAAAAAGAAATGTTGACAAAGATGAAAAATTAATCTGTGATCAGTTGAACAAGATCTGGCTGGCCTGCTTTTGGATCAGACAGGTGACAAGGCAGGCCCAAATCACTTGCTCTAAGTGGCAGAATTACAAAGACTTCCAGGTCAAGATCCTTTTGTCTCCCTCAATTTCCATTCCTTTCCATCCACCACTCATTGGCTGCCTGTCTCCCAGATTCTGTGATGGTGCTGGGAAATACAAGAATTCCCACCCTTACCGGGAGCAGAACCAGGCAGATGGTGTAAGCTGGATAATAAATAGATATGCTACAGCATGTACAGTGAGTGCTATTAGGCAGAGATGGAACAGGTATTTGGGGCACACAAAGAGGGAGTGTGGAGCAGAGGAAGGGATGGTGAGGGCAGGGCAGGTAGAAAGGGAAATGATATCTGAGGGAGGCTTGGAGCAGACACGGCTCCTAAGGCTGAGGGCGGACACAGGTGACACTTTGGAAGAGGGTCTTTGAAGAACTCAGTGGCCTCCAGGGTTCAGGGAACCCTGGAGGAGACCCAGTGCAAGTTCCAGGGGTCTGAAGACTGCAGGACTCTGAAATCAACCCAGTTTCCCTGGGGTCTGATGGACTTGGAACGATCCAGTTTTGGCCCTGACTCCTAGGACTAAAGCTAATATATGTCAGCTTGGAATTATAGGCACAAAATGCCAGTGCCGGAAGGTGCCAGACTGGACCCCTGATTTTACAAACAAGGAAACTAAATGAGGCAAGCTGCCATTGGGTTATTGAGCAGGGCTGGAGGTCAGGTGGCCTGTTTTTCTCAGGCTCCCCTGGTGTCACAACACACTATGACTGTTGTGACCCCAAAGTCTGGCATCCAATTAGGAGAGAAAGATGAGGGTCATTTACCTCCTATCAGCGGAGTCTAACTCAGCTACTCAAGCATGACTTCATGGATTACTAGAATCAAGCCATTAAGAAATTATGGAAATGATGATGGAAATGATTTCATACCATCTCAGAAGCTCAAGAAGAAGCTCTACAAATTTTGCTGAGACCTTCCTGATGAAAACCTAGGGAGCTCTGTTTGGCCCTCACAGCTGACCAGCACAGCTGCTCCATCATGGAGAACGGAGGCTGAAAGGCCAGGCCTCCACCACTGGCCTTGGTTTTCACCTCAAGCAGAAGCCTTGCCCTCAGAAGACAGCAGGGGCCTTTCTCTCTGCCTCTGCTAGGCACAGCAAACATCACGAAGGCTTCCAGCCAACCCAGCTGACTGAAGCAAATATGAATAAATACAATAGACTCTAGCTCAGAACATTCCTGACAAGAGGGGAGTCCTCAGTTTCTCCTGGCTCATGTGTATGGTGTGTGTGCAAGTGCACATTGTTCTTATCAAAGAGTTTTGTGACTATAATAACTGATGTTGGATATCTTTATCATAGCTCATGAGTCACTGAAACAGATAGAATGGCTGGACAGGCTGAGTTCATGCTTGGAATGGGAAAAGTAAACAATGGCTTTTCACCTTAAAGCACCCTGTCAAGCATATAATTAAGGCTCTCACCTTGTCAGCATGGGGTTGGGAACAGATCTATAATATCACCCCCAAGTGAAAGGAAGTCAGGTTCCAGTGCAGTTGTAATAATTCTTTAACAGCTTTTGGCTCGTGTTTTTATTTTCTCTTGACCTCAGATCTTGGAATGTTTGTGTTGTGTTCTGCATACGAGGTGCTCTCGGAAGTCCTTCACGTAAGATGTAGGATATGTCAGTCAAAACCAGCTTTATGCTTGGCAAATAATTTTTAGAACATGATTTAGGAGGTATCAAAGGCTCTGCTGTCTAGACTTTTAAAAAACTTAACATTCTTACATTTTTCATAAGACCCATCACTGAAGAATCTTATCAAAATTCAAATAGATCAAAATTTAAATATGCAACAGAATATTAACAGAAAAGATGAGCCTTTAAAGTTCTTTCATCAAAGTTGTCTAAGGAAGCGCCCTGGAAAAATTTTGTGGGGGTAATTTTGATCAATCCAATAAACTAATAGGAATTAAGTCTAAATTACAAGGAATATCTGTGTTGTTTTTTTTTAAGAGAATTTTTTTTTAAAGATTTATTTATTTATTTATACAAGCACTGGGTACAGTCAGAAGCATGGGAGGGTGAGAGAATTCACCAGATCCAGAGCAGGAAACAGAACAGGCAGACCAACGAAATACACTGCTGAGGGGAGCAGCGGGCACAGCAGGAGAGATCTGCGCACCATGTGGGACCCTCGCCAGTGGCTGGGGATTGAACCGGCGCTGCAGAGGCTACGGGCAGCTTCGCAGCCCAGTGCTCAACCGCTGCGCCACTGGGGAGGCCCTATATGTGTTTTTTTTATGAATCTCAGTAAATGGCTAAATCTTTTTCTTCCTTCTCTCCTCCCAGGCTATCTGGCAATATCTTCTGAAATCACATTCTGCTGCCACCCTGGTGTGCCTCCATGACACTGTTCCTGGACTATGTTTTGAGAATAGGGTCTTGGGTGCAAACACATTTTCTAGCTCATCCTCTCTTTGAAAGGGGGTGTTTCTGCCCTTCCAGACAAGTGTGCCTGCTGATGGATCCAAGCTGGAAGCAAGAGGAGGCAAGTTTATAGTTTTTCCAGTGAGCTCCAAGTTTAGACTTGAAATTGGGTGTTTGGAAAGAAACAAAACTGCTTGTTCTCTTCTGAGAAGCCTTTGCACAGTCCCTTTTCTGTTACCTTTGAACACAATCTGTGATTTGTCCTCAGACAGTGTTGAAACTTGCATGCGTCTCTAACAGAAAGTGAATCTATAAGCACCATGATTGGGGAGGAAACCTGGAGACAGACTCAGTGGCCTAGACACCCCTCTGCTCCCTGGGGTCTTAGGATGCTGTGGATTTCTGTTTGTGATTGTGCCATCCACTTGGCTAAAGAAGGAATTTGGGGTCTGGCATAGCGACACAGTAATTGCACTGGGCTGAATATCTGTTCCTCTGCATGTTTTCACCCCTACCTCCCAATCCATATGTTAAAACTTTAATCCCAATGTGGTAATATTTGGAGGTGGGACTTTTGGGGGGAGTGCCATTAGGTGATGGTCCCTTATGGGATTAGTACCTTAGAAGAGGTCAGGTGTTAGCTAGCTCTGGCTACCATGTGAGAACACAGAAGCCAACCCTCTGTAAGCCAGGAGAAAGGCCCTCACCAAGAACGGGGTCATGCTGGTACCGACTTCCCCCCTCCAGAACTGTGAAAAATAAATGGTATTTAAGGCAGTCTACAGTCATCTGCAACAGGGCCTGCTCTGAGACAGAAATGATGCTTACATGGGCCAGCCCCCCTCGTCAGCTCTCACTACTTCCTTTAGCCCAGCCCTTCTGCTATTTTGCCTTCTGTTTTGAAGAATTTCATACGTCGCCCCCTGCCAGGGCCCACCCCTTCTATTGAGCAAGTCCCTTAAGACAATTCTCTGTTGCTGCCCACCAGCTGAGGTCCCTGCGCCTCTAACCACGTGACTTAAATGCTAAGTGATCACAGAGATGAATAGTCCAGCACTTACAGCAGGTGCTACAGTTATTTAAGAGGACGAATCTTTCCCTATTCTAAGGGAGCATAAATCTTTCTGGAAACGTTGTAGCTATCACCAGAGGCATGTGCATTTCCATTTGATGAAGTAATCCTGAAGGAGAGGGCCATGGAAGCTCTGTGTTTGGGGTTGTTACTCAACATTTTTTTCATAAGCCACTTAATCACAAGGCAGGCATTAAACGAGGGAGTCACTTGATATTCGGCGCAGGGTACCTTTCAGGGTAAAGGGACAGCTTGATGGTGTGTTTATAGTCAGGGGCAGAAGAGAGACCTGCGAACAGCCTTTGCGAACAGACTGTGCAAGGGTGAAGGGCAGGATGGGGCTCCCTGCAGACAGGACACACCAGCTGGAGAACGGGGGCCCCCCAAGTCTGTAGCCACAGTCTCCATCCCCACGTCCAACCTCAGGTCTGTGAAAGCACAAGAAGATGTCTCAGAAGGTTCCTGGGTGAGGAACCTGGGAATCTGCATGTGTTCGTCCAGGGAAGGCCTTTCTAATCCATCCCCTCCTAAGACTCATTTCAGAACCAACAGCCCCTGACACGGCTGCTGGCCCTGCGTACCCCCCACCGTCGGCATGCAAGCTCTCCACAATGAACCAGCACGTCTGCTGAAGTCCCTGCGGTGGCTCCTCCTGATCCACAGGAGAAAGCCCACATCTGAGCCCTTGGGGCCAGGTCTCAGTCCTTTGCAGCCTGCCCTCCGGCTTCTCTCTGAGCACCCTAGACAGTGTCGTTTCTTTCCAACCTTCCTCTCTCCTCCCCATCCCTTTCTTCATCTCACCTCCTCTTTCTTCTATTTGCTTCTACACTTTACATAACCAGCTCCCTCAGCTTCCAACGTCCTCTTCATCCTTTTGATCCTGAGAACTGCTACCAATTTGTGGGTGGCAGACACTGCTATGTCCACCCAAATCCCGTTCCTTGGCTCCTTGAGCACTTGGCTGGATGGAGCTTCCCAGTGCCCCTGAAGCAGGTGGAGCTGACAGCTGCGTTCTGGCCAGTGGAGGTGGGTGCAGGTCACACACCCAGGCCTGGCCTCCACAACCTGCCCGACCCCATGCTTCCTTTCCTCCCCCTGCTCTGCTGGCCAGATGCAGGGTCCACGGAGACCTCAGTGGCCCAGGGTGGCACAGCCACCAAAGGGGAGCAGGTGTGGTGCTGACGGCGGGCTTGTGAACTTCCCCTCCTGAATTCAACCCACACTGAACTGTGAGGTGAGAAACCCCTTGGCTGCATGAAGCAATTGAGACTTGATCTGGGGGGTGTTTATCACAACAGTTATCCCACCCTGACTGCTGAGGTGTGGCACCCTCAGAGCATTCTCTGGGTGGACAGCCCTCCCTACTCTTCCAGACTGTTCTCTCTGCTCTGTATTTCTCTGGCACCTTGTTCATGTCTTCCACTCACTGCTGAACCTGCTTGTCTCCTTAACTAGGCTGTAAGTGCCCTTCAGACACAGGCTGTGTTTATTTATCTTGGTATTCTGATGCCCAGTTGGTACTTAAATATGTTTTGAATGGAGGCGCCAATGCTCCCTCAAGCGGGCAGGACCGCCTGCCATGTGTGGGACCCCAGGAGGTCTCCTTCAGCCTGTCTGTGGCTCTGAGGCCAGCAGTCTGGTTTCTGTGCCCTTCCCCTGGCCTCCTGCGGCCTCTGTCCTGACGCTGGAGAGACAGCACGGGGCGCCTCTCCCTCCATCACCAGATGATAACTTTCCACATCAGCAAGCATCGCCAAGGCGGGAGCTGTCACTCTCTGTCCTCTACTCGCAGCCTTCTGACAGGTGCTCTGTCTTGATGTGACATGGGGTTTTTATCTCTCAGTGTTTGTGTGGAGGGAGTGAGGGCAGGTGGTGGGAACCAAGGGCAGCTGCACAGCAGGGGGCTCTGTTTGGGGGCTGAGTGCTGGTCATCGGAGGGAGTGGATCAAAGGGAAATTCAGGATGCTTCATCTCCCTTCAGTCCCTGTGCTGAGCTACCTGTAGCTCCCAGGTGTGTGGATCCTTTTGCAAAGCACCAAATGAACATCAAATCAGTGCTGTGTTGGTTGGGGTGGGGAGGGTGATTTCCTGCATGAGGTTGAGCAAGGAAAAGCAGATCCATCTGTCAAAGGGTTGGGTGGCTGTGCCACCCCTGGGCCCTACAGGTCTCCATGGACCTGTATTCAGTCAGCAGAGAGGGAGAGAAAGTGTGGAGGGGTAGAGGGTGGTCATCAAGGCTAGGCCTGGGCACGTGTGCCCACGCCTACCTCCACTGTCCACATAAGAGCCCTCACCTTGAGGTTATCCTTGGTCAAAGGACCCCTTCTAGGCCCCTGTAAGGCCAAGGTCTGGGGTGATCGGAGCCACAGAAGTGCTGGCCCCATAGGGCTCACATGCTTGAGTCATCAGAGCTGGATGGCACCGTTTTCCTCCAGGTGCCCTTGCTTAGGCCAAGTGACATAGGTGCGCTGGGGTGTCCCATTCCTGGAGCATTCTGGGTGACCAGCACCCTCCTCCAATCAAGGATATGAGGACCCTGAGCAAGAGGAACTGCTAGGGTATAAAAGTGATGCATCTCCTTTCAAGGAAACTGCCTCTTCAAGCATTCTGAAGGATGGCTTTTGATCTCACTTAACTTTTTTTTGGTTTGAGTAAGATAACGCTGTAACTTCCCCTCATGCTTCAGACAGAGTTCTTGCAATCAGAAAGCTGATCTTTCTTGGGCCTCCTGGTGGCGCAACGGTTGAGCACTGGGCTGCGAAGCTGCCTGAAGCCTCTGCAGCACCAGTTCGATCCCCGGCCACCGGGAGAGGGTCCCACATGGCGTGCAGACCTCTCCTGCCGCTGCTGCTCCCCTCAGCAGTGTATTTCGTCAGTCTGCCTGTTCTGTTCTCCACTCTGGCTCTGGTGAATTTTCTCACCCTCCCGCGCCTCTGACTGTACCCAGTGCTTGTATAAATAAATAACTAAATCTTTAAAAAAAAAAAAAAGCTGATCTTTCTTGCTCTCTCCCCTCATTTGTCAACATTTAAGAGCCATTTTCCTCCGCTATTGCCTCCTCTCTTGGCCCTCCTTTCTTCTATCCAGCCTCTTTCATGTTAGACTGAGAGCAATGACTGCTTTATCAAAGCAGAGGGAGCAGCCACTCTGGCTGAGGCCTAGTGGGGCTCTCCTAGTTCCCGTCACATCACGGGGAAGGAATACAGCAGAGCTGGGTGTCAGGCCCATTTGACAGAGCTTAGTGGCCACAGACAAGCTGCAGGACATGAACAAACAGACTTCTCTGAACTTCAGTTTCCTCATCTATAAAGTGAGAATATTGGAACCCACAGGACATGACCTTGAGGAGGAGGCCCTACATGAGCCCTTGTTTTCCATGCACACAGGGAAGACATGTCTCCTCTGGTGGCCCTGCCCGTGTCTCGCCTCTGCCCGCTAGCCCAGGAGTGTCATAGTCAGTGATGTGTGTCCACTTTTCAGCCTCAGAATCTGAAAAGCAATTCCACAAACTCTGGGAAATGCCTCCTCCTCCAGGAGTGAAGGTGGTAGTGACGGTGCTCACCCCTGCTCCACTACCGTCTAGACTTCTCTCTTGATGGGTCTAGTCTTCTAATTCCTTCAACTGTTCTTCCAGGCCCCTCTGACCCCCTAAATCATTTCCAGACTGTCAACCATGGTATGCTTTCCAAGGGCCTATCCTGAGTATGGCTGAGACTAGACAAAAGGTACTGGGTCAACTAGTTAGGAAGGCAGAGAAAGGAAACCTTCATTCTCTTGAGCCAAAGAAAAGTCAATTCAATGCAATCAGCATTTTCTGAAGGGGTGTCTGTTCATTTTGTCGCTGTCCTGGATGAAAAGGAGTGAGGAAGGCACGCTCTGCTGCCGAGGGCTTGCACGTGACAAGAGGCCCTCCCTCTCAAGCTGGGGAGGCAGGCAGAAGGCCCAGAAAACTCCGAGAGGGAGGGTCTGGGAGGCATCCATGAGGTTGTGCTCTCTGTCCAGGCTGGCAGCTGGGTGGGAGTGGCGCTGGGAGGCGGAGCAAGCAAGTGGCTGCCAGTCTGGGGCAGAAGGGCAGAGATGAGAGCAGGGAAGGGGTGAGAGGGACCCTCCAGGAGGGGAAGGGGTGAGACCTGGAGAATGTCTGAAATTAGGAGCTGATCAGGATAGAGGGACCACAGACGAGGGAGGAGGGAGGAGAGAGAGGGAGAGGAGGACTTTCCAACCTGGTACCTGGTTGATGACGGAGCCGCTGGACAGAGAAGGGGCTGGGAAGATGTTGTTCGGGCTGAGAGCCTGGCTGGCAGGTAGAGGACACCCCCTTTGAGGCCCTGGAGAAGGAACGGACCTCCCCTTCACTGGGGGCTTGACACCCCCCGTGAAGATTCCCAGCCTTGCCCGGCACTCAAGAGCCAACAGCCTCTTTTCTCCTCGGCCAGTGATCCCGGGAGCACGGCTGCTCACTTCTCCCCTGGGGACCAGGGAGTCCTCCTGTGTCTCCCAGAAACAGCAGCCTTGTCTCACACAGTGCCTGGCTAACATCCTAATGGCTACCTGGGCCACCTCTTTGCTGGCTTCGTCCTCAACATAGACATTAGGGCAGTAAAAGTTGCACCCACACAATGGCAGGAATCTAGAAAGGGTATAAGGAACCCCTTCCTGTAGCTTTCTCAGTGGGCGCTGACCATGTTCCCACTATCAATCTAACCATTTGAATCCTGCAGTTTCTGGGGTATATTAGGTTTTGGCGGGGGAGACTCCAGCAGAGCCCCGCTCTGTGTGTGCTGTCTGCACCCATCTCCCTCTTTGTGCTTCACTCACCTTCACTGCTGGGCCCCACGCTCCCTAGACCCTCCTATCTGGAGAGGGTGCTGGACCTGGGGGGCATAGGTGACTCCTGCAGGGGAACATGTCAACCTACAGTGCAGCAGACCCCAGGTACCTTTGCTGCCCTCATGCTGGGCATGGGTAGGCCACAAAGTCTCCCCCCAAAACCTTTGTAGCTTTTACCTCTTCATTCCTCCAGAAGCAACTAGTCTTCCTTCAATGAGAAGATGGGCATGGCCCCCTGACAGGTCTAACTTGCAAGATGTACCAGTAGCTGTTTTTTGATGAAAAAGACGGATTGCAGCTCACTGAGATGGGCTGGCATGCTGCCTTCTCCTTGCACCCTGGCCATGGCCGGGGGTAGCTCTTCCTCTGCCCCTAAGCCGGGGCACTGGCATCTACATGCAGTCAGAACAGCAGCCGGCTGTGCCCCAAAGGCAGAGGCACTGGCTATGGAGAAGTACCCTGCCTGGTCATTTGTGCCCACTCCACGGCACCCACATGGGGGATTCAGAACTACTAGGAGGTCTCTGCACTGCGAAGCCTCAGTGGACAGCAGCCCTGCTAATCACAGCATCTTGGGGGCACAGCACCTCTCATTTCCCCAGTACCTGCCCATGGCACTGCAGCGTGCCCACCCTTGCCATGGTGCCTGCTCCAAGGGTTCCAGGCCTGTGGGCCTGATCTCAGATGGCACCTTCAGGAGGGGAGCATGATTCAGAGCTAGCGGAGAGCAGATGTGCATCTGAAAGCACTTTGAAAGGAAGTCATTAATGATGCCGCCAGGAAGTCACTCCTGAACAGATCGAACAGCAGCCTACTCAAGTCCGGTGACAGTCTGTTCAGTGACAGTCGGCTCAAAGCTGGGCTGAAGAGGCTTTGCCGAAATTCGTTCAGGGACAGGCACTCGCCAACTGTGCAGCATCTGATGCATGTGCGCTGCAGGATCCCCAGCGCAGGGCTGTGTCAGTGGTAGGGACACAGGGTGAAAGAAAGGCAGCCGGCTGAGGACCCCACCAGGGCCCTAGAAGACAGGCAAAGCGGGAACTGCTCCTAGTGCCCCGGAACTCAGGGGGAGTCAGGGAGAGTTTGCTGGGAGGGCATCTAAGGAGTCTTCCTTGAGCATGCCTTGGTGTGGTGGAGAGAATCCTGCCTGGGGGCCAGGGGCCTGCCTGGGGATCGGGGGCCATGGGTATCTGTGGGTACCCCCTTTTCTAACAATTAGCCCAAGTGAGCTGTTCCCATCTTGGGTCCTAGTTTCCTCGCCTGATCTCTAAAGCAACTTTCTGCCACTAAGGTTTTAGGGTTCCGCTTAGCACCAGCTAAGAGCTCACGGGAGGGACATTAATGGGGTCTGCAAGGAGGTGTCTGCTTTCACCCATTGGCATGGTCAGGACGGCCCTCTAAATGCACGATAACTTTTTGGTGCAGAGGCAGAAAGGACAGGGAAAAAGATTGCAAGTGATTCTTCTCATGCCACTTGCACTTGAGTGGCATGAGCTTGGTGGGGTGGTCACAGAAATCTGGACTCGAGGCAAGCCCTGACCATGGGCTAACACAGGGTGAATGCTGACTGTACTGATTAAAAGGTCTTTTTTTTTTTTTTTTAAAAAAAAAGCTCAAATAATGATGCACATGCCTCTGACACATATATAATGTAAATCAGAGACACTAAGATTCCTGCTCTCAAGTCACACGGGGCCCTTCCATCCACAACCTGCTGCTCTGGTGAGCCTTCAAATTTCCGAATTTCAATAATATGCTCTCCTCGACTCCACAGGGTATGCAGCCGCCGTGCGGCTCTGTTGGTTAATGATGATTGCAAAAGTGGCTCCCGAGTCACATAACTGAATACCACCGGTGTAAATATTTAATCCTGCTGATCTGTGTGGAAATTCAATGTTTTGGTTCCACCGTCTGTCTGTCTTTTATAGGCTCATCCACATAAATGTCTGTCTTACACTGCAAGTTTTAGAAGGCTGGGGCTGCATTTAAATCATCTTAATGACATGAAAGAGAGGCCCCATGTGGGTAGATATTTAATAAATGCATTTTTTGATCTTGAGGAGGAAAGACAAGAGGAGAAATTCCTCTCTTGACATCTTCCTTTACAGCTTCTCCCTCTAAGGCCTGGCCTGTGACGGGATTCGACGAGGGAGCAGGAAGATGGACCCTTCACTCAGATAGCGCCTCTCACGGCTGACGGTGAGTCTGTGCAGCAGAGAGAGGCTGCACCTGTTGCTTTCCAAAGGGATGCTCTGCAGCTGGGAGGGGGTGGAGAAGCCCTTTCCTGAGAGGAGAGGGGCTCGGAGGCCAACACGCACGTCTTGGAAGGGGCACAGAGGCAGCAGGGCCCAAGCAGGGCCACTCTTGACTCTTCTGTCTTTTTGGCCCTGAAATGACTCGAGTATGACATTTTCTTTTTTCTGCAGTTGTCTGGAACCAAGAGCAGAGGCAACTGGTTGGAACTGAAAAGGCTGTGGCCGGATATAGACACGGACCTCCTTTGGGCCGCAGGCAGACGAGACTATGTCTGTCTCCTTATCTCCCCTTTGAGATGGCTGGCAGCCAGGCCATGCCAACTGAGCAAGATTCCACAGAGCAATGCTTATTGCCATTCTGGGAAGCATCTGAACTCAAAAGGCTCATGAAATAAGAGTGATTTGCGCTCAAGCTTCGGCCATCTCACCAAATGGTTCTTGTTGGGGTGCCATGACCTGTTCCCCCTGGTCTCCAGCTCAGCTGTCAGTGCTCTCCAGATTCGACCTCTCAGGGGCAAAGGCTCTTGGCCTCCCCAACCCACCACTTTGTCTTTCCTTCTGTCTCTCTGATCATGCTTTTCTAAGTCTTCTTGGCGAGATCGATTCCCATAGTCTCCACTCACCATCCCCACGTGGCTGTCTAACAGGTGTGACCTCCTAAAGGTCCAAGAGGGTTTCAGTGATATCCTTGCCTTGACATTTCTTCCTCTCGCAAGCTTCCCTAGATCAATAAATGATGATCCATTCAGAGGCTGTGCAGGGCAATTGCCTGGATGATCTCTGATTTCTCCTTCTCTTATAGCCCATATCTGATATATCAGCAAAAGTCATTACAGAGCTTGACCTGGCTCCCTGCCTCACCTATGCCCACCTTCACTTTATTCTTATTCTGTACATAGCACCCTGCCGGGGTGGGGCCTTGATTTGGGTGTCAGTCATGTCTTGTCTCAACTCAAAACTGCCAGAGGCTCCTTGGCTCACTCCAAGTTTATACAATGATTTTAATGTCTCTCCCTG
Source organism: Talpa europaea (assembly GCF_964194135.1). NCBI lineage: Eukaryota > Metazoa > Chordata > Mammalia > Eulipotyphla > Talpidae > Talpa > Talpa europaea. The sequence goes on along the minus strand of NC_140083.1, from coordinate 75,347,366 downwards.
GTTACCTTGAGCCTCACCTTCTCCACCCACATTAGCCCCCTTCTCTGTTCCTCAAATCCATCAGCCAAGCTCCTACATCTGAGATTTTCCACTGTTTCCTCTGTCTGGAATGTTCTTTGCCAAATATCTATATGGTTCATTTCCTTACTGAGTTCAAGTCTTCATTCAAATGCCACCTTCTCTGTGAGATAGTCCTGGTTACCTCACCTGAAATAACAACCTCTTTCTCCCTCTCACTTTTTTCTGCCAGTCTTCCTGGTACTTCCTGCTCTCTGACATGCTACATCATTGATTGTCAGTCTCTCGACTAGAATGTAAGGTCCATGGAGACAGGGGCATTTCACTGCTTTGTTTATTGCTACCTGCCTGGAGTCTAAAGCAGTGCCTGGCACAGAGTAGACCTTGAATAGGTGGGTGTTGGATGGCAGGATGTTACAGCGAATGAAGTGGAATATATTTTCGTATATTCTTAATAATTACTGGCTACTTCATTTACTCTAATTCCTTAGAGAAATGTCTCCCAGGTAGGCCCTTTCTCTCCTTGGTCATCCCAACTGTTGTTTCTTCTACTTCCTCAGTGGCTTTTATAGCTCTTCCTAGGCCTGCTCAGCTTCTGCATAATGAGGTGTCATTGAATTATTCCTGCACCGGTTCCATCCCCCACCCAGAGCCTTATACCAGTGACATGCAGCACTGACTGGGACTCTGCCCCAGGATGAAGCAGAAGTCACTACAGCATCAACAAAGAGTGATAATACCTGTTTTGCTTTAAAAAAACCTATTTAGTTTCTGAGCTGAAAAGAACCAGCAAGTACACTATATTACAACCCTTGAGCAATGATTGAAAGGCTAAGATACCACTTTCATTGAAACACACATATCATTTGTAGCAACATTTCTCCCCTCTATTTGTTTCAAAGGACAAACTATAAGATTCTGAAGACAAGAATATAGTTTTCCAGACGCAGACTTGCCTTTTCTGCAAATCTATCAGTTTCCCAATTCCTTAATAACTTAATCACATCAACTCTGCTTCAAGTGGACTTCTGCAATAGAGCCGGACTTTGGACTCTTTTCCTTACTCCCTTCCTAAGTCTCACATGAAGGTCATGCACATGCCCATTTCATTCTCTCTGTCTTGCTTTGTGGGATACTTATTCTTGCCCTATGCCCCTAGAACTGTTCCACCACCACGTCCATGACAGAAGGAGGCAGGCTCCAGGCCAGCCTCCTAGGCAGGGCTGGCTGAAGACAACGAGCAGACCCAACAGGGTCCTCCAGCCAGAAGGTCAAAGTATAAGGTGAGAAGAACAAAGTCTCCAGAGGCTGCTCTCATTCATACTTGGTATTTACCTTCTGGCTTGCAGTTTATTCATTTAAGGGGCAAGACAGGGAAGCAGCACACTTCTCCTTGGAAGCACTTGCTTTAGGCAGAGGAAAGAATAACCACGCATCTCTGAGGATGGCAATTGACTGCTAAGCAAGTAGCAGACACTGCATGTTTTTAATAACATGCCACGAGATGTGCTCATCACCATTAATCATGAGCTAGGGGATCCCCTGACTTAGGGAGGAGAAAGCAGCCAAAATGCCAGCTCTTATGTTTCAGGAGCGAGCTCCTCGCAGGCCACAGCACCCAGTGCCACAAAGCAAGCGAGCATCTCACCGTTGCATCCACAGTAGACTAGAAGTTGCCAGCTGTTTCCCCAGGAAGACCTTCTGTGGCATCGGGGCTCACTGTCATAATCCATCAAACGCCTCATTTTGCAACTTGCAAAACTACTTAGCAGAGCACGAGGCCTCCTCAGGTGATTAAATTGTGTTGCTACCTCTCCCTTGTTGTTTGTGTGTTTTAATTTGGTATTTGCATCTTGAGCAGAGTTATCAGGAAGGGAGTCATTGTTAGATGTATTAAATCAGCCTTTGAAACGTGGGAGCAGAGATTCTGTTCTGTGTTAACATCGTTGGCTGTCTCCTTCTCATCTTCCTCCACCTGTTCCTTCCCCCAGATTCCCAGGTAGCAGTGAGATACTAGTAAGCAGAGATCAGTCAGGTTGTTTGAACACAATGGATGTAATTAATGCCTGCTTACAAGAAACCAGACTCCCTATATTTACATATATGTGCTAGGGTATACAGGTACAGGCACGCCCCCCCCCCCCAAGGACTTAATACCCTAACTAGATACCATTGTGTTCCCTGGGCCAGCTCCCCACTGTCCCATGACCTGTCTGGCCTCCTTAAGGAAGGAAGTGTATGAACAGCAGTGGTCACCTGCTGTCCCTCGGTCAGTCTCCCTAGACCCAGTGGGTCTTCTCTTCTCCCTCTCTGCTTTGGGGACATTTCTGGCTTCCTGCCGTTACCTGTTTGAGTCCATACAGCCAAGCTTCTGGTCGGCTATTTAAGCAGTTTGGCTCCTTGACTACCCCAGAGGCTCAATGTTTAGGAACATGGTTTTCAGTTAGGCTGCTTGAGAGGGAGAAGTGCACCAATTCAAAGACGCAAAGTGAAAAGGAATGATCCTGCACACAGAAAGCGAAGGAAAGAGAGGGGCTAGATTCACAGAGACAGAGGTCAGGTTAGACAGAGCGGAGTCCGAGCTACCCCATGTTGTCAAGTGTGCCCTGCCTGCACCACTGTCACTTGGAGGGGCTGTTCGGACACAGATTTCAACATCCTGCCCCAAATTTTCTGAGACAGTAGATTTGAAGTGAGTCCCCTGAATTTGCATTTCTGGCAATTTCCCAGGAGATACCAGCGCTGCTGGCTTCTGCTGAGAATTGTCAGGCTAATCCAACTAAAGTTGGAAACTCCAGGACGCCCATCTTTCCCACAGGTAGGAGTCACTGTCATCTCTTCACTTCCAGCCCAGCAATAGACCCCTGAACAATCTACTGTGGACCCCCAGAGCAAGGCCTTCAGCTCAATTTCTAAAATCTGATTACATTCTGTCAAATTCCTCTGGGCTTCCCAACCCTCCTGCTTAGCACTTCTCCAGACCTGACCTCCTTAAGCAAAACCTCTGCCTCCTTTCTTTTGAGAAAGCTCAGTGGCGCCTGGAAGTCTATTGTACAGGGCGTGAGAGTCCTATTTTCCAGGCGGTTGCTGGGGGGAAGTTGCTCCTTTCGACTAAACCTGGAGTAAGAAGCCTGCCCCTGCCTAAAGAGAGGGAGCCTGGAGGAGGAGGTCCAGTTTGAAAACAGAGTCCACTGTAGCAGAATCTCAGCTGTCCTTTAAGATCAAGGCTTCTAAAAGGAACATGAGGCTTTTCAGAGCAACAGCAGTTATTTCACACCCATGTATCATTTGTAAGAGCAGCAAATGATCACAGCCGGTGAGACCCGAGCCGCTCCAGGAAGGCAGGCTGTAAGGGAAGACCCGTCTCCTCCCGCTCGCAGAACCAGCCCAGGTCGGAGGACGAGCTTACTGTTTCGGGGCTTCTCCTCATCCATGCCTTCGTCCTCGTTCTCGGGGTCGATGTCTTCTGCCTGCGTGATCCAATCCAGGTAGCCTTTGAGGTCCTCTTCCAGTTGCTGCTTCTCTCGCAGCTTTTGGAAATCCCCCCGAGCCTTGGCCTTCTCCCTCTCTTTGGAAAACTCTCTGGTGAGAGAGCAGAGTGGGCAGGGCAGGGGAGGGCATGAGGGAGAAATGGAGAGAAGAGGAAACAGAAGTATTAATTGCTTTGCACTAGGGAACCGCCCATACCCCCCTACTCCCCACAGACAGCTCCCTGTAGCACCCCAGGTTTTGTCCTTCCTCTCACGTAGACAGAAAGTCACTGATGGGGACATTCTTGACACAGGCCACGAGGGTATAAAGGGATGGATTAAGTCCCTTTCCCTTTTTTCTGGATCACAATCAGAGATTTTGCCTTTTAATAGCTACTATTCTCCAGTGACCTGGAAACCCCTTCTAAACAATAACCAATCCCCTCCATGACAGCTAGAGATCATGCATTTTCATTTGAAAAATCTCCCAGGAGTCTCCAGGTGAACAGAGGTGTTGGGACACCCCTTGGCCCTCATGGGTGTTTGAGAGCCTCTGTGCTCAGCTCCGCAACTCTGGCTTCAGTGATGTCTCCTTGGTGCCTTGCCATCGGCCATGGTAGGAATATTTACACCATGGAAATTGGCAAATGTTACAAACCAAGGCCTTTTCCCCCTCAAAGAGCCAGTTGTTAAATATTTACCAGTATAATGCCCTGGAGATTTAATCTCCTTAAACTCTTTTCTCATTACTGGAGTTTGTTCCGCCACTCTTAGCATGCCTGGAAGGATTTCCAATCTAGAGAAAGTTCTTTCCCACATGGAGACAAATGAGGATTCCAAACACAAGAAAATGTCCCGGGGGCTGCCCTTTTGCTTAGAGGAGAAATCTAATCAAAATGGAAAAATATATAAAATCAAGATGATATAAAAGTTAAATGATGCATTCAGTTTAAAATAATAATGAGTAAAAATTGGAATTGGATTGGGATTTTCTGGAAGAAGGGTCTACTGAAAATTTGACAGAATGGCGATTTCTTTTTTATTTTCTTTTTTATTTTCTATGATTCTGTCTTTACTTTCTCTCTGGCTTCCAATTTATTTACTGAGCAAGGAAAGGGCTGGCAGGAGAAGGCCAATTCTCAACTCTTGAGAGAAAACTTGTGCCTTTTCTTCCAAAATAAGCATACTAGAGCATTTTTGATATTGGATACACAATCTATGGGACATGGGACCCATGTGGTGGTGGGGTGTTTGTGTATGTTACAAGCACTGGGCATCTTGGTTAATTCTTGGGGAGAGTGATTCTCCTTTTTCTCACCAGTAAATGTCTAGTTCAAGGAAGGAGGCTACAGAAACCACCTTGAAGGAATTTCTTGCACAAGTCAAACATGCCACAGGGCAAGGCACATTGGAAGGAAGGAAGCAAACCACAAGAGGATCAGGACTCAGCTCCTGAGTCCACTTAGTCCTGTAGGGCAGGCTTGACCACCACACCCGTGGTCTAGAATTTGCATTTTGCTTGTGCTGCTTGGGAGAGCACAGACTTCAGAACTCACCATTCGTATGGTAAGTGGGGGCTGAGGAACTTTTTAATTGGGAGATGTGGGGGCTCTCAAGCTAACAAGTTCTCTTCAACTGCTGCCTTAATGACGCTCTGGTTTGGATGGAATTTTCTTCTTAAATTTGATTGAATCCAATTCTAATTGGATTGAACTTGCTCTTTCTCAGGCTTCCTGCCAACTGGCGGGTACCTTCATTTCCTTCCTAGGGAGTTTAATGCCAGGGAAAAGAGGCCAGATTGACAGCTCCCAGTGAGATGCAAGCTTTGCCTTGCTTTGCTCCCTCCTTCCTTTTGCTGTTGGGTCTGGGCATGGTCAGAGACCCTAAATCTGCTCACACTTCCCCGGCCCCTGCTGCACACCTCCTCTCGGGAGTCTGTCAAGTCAGTGTGGCTCCCTCCCCCCATTGTTGAAGATCACTTCCAACAAGTGGACTTGCAGGCCCCTCTGACTGTCTCTGCTCACACACGTCTGTGTCCTCCGTTCCTTCCCTATTGGCGTGGGTCGTGGGGTGACTGAGCCTGGGTGAAGGTTCATGTTAGGTCTTTCAGACCACTTTTCAGAGGGTTCGCGCAAGTTCTCATTACGAAACAACCCATCCTTTTTCTGGAGTCGAGAGAACAGGGTTGGGGTCAAATGACAGATAAACGGTTTGGGCAGTGTCCTTAGCCAGTTTTAGTGCCCCTTGCTGTCCTGTATCAAAATGAGAGTAGGGACAGCTGCCCTGGGATGAAAGCTCAACATTTGTGCCCGGGGGACCAGGAAAACGTCTGTGGGAAAAAAAGAAAAATAAAGTATGTTGGGGCCCAGGGTGGACAAGTGGCAGGTCAGAGTTAAGCCCGCAGGTTCCCTGGGCACCCAGGAGCAAGAGGCGTGGCCTGGCTTATGCTGATGGACCGTGAACTGCGGTTTCCCCCTCCAGACCCCATGCAGTACGGGATTTGCTGGGTGGTAGTGCCTGGCTCTCTATCTCCTCGCGTGGATGCCAGACATGTGCCTGCTCTGGGGACTGAACTAATGAAGATGTGAAGCCCCAGCCTGACAGGCTGTGCCGGGCCCAGGGAGTGGAGCTGGCTAGATGATCAGTCACAGCAGTGGGAATTGTCACAAGGCAGCGGCACCTCCTGCCAACAATGGCCAACATGAAAAACGAGGGAGATGCACTTGGAAAATGCAATCACTGTCGCCGGCCTGGCTCCAGGCCCTCTGATAATCAGAACAGTCGATCCTCATTATTCACAGGTTTCATATTTGTGAATTTGCCTCCTCGCTGGAATGTATTTGTAAACCCCGAATCAATGCCTCTATGCCTTTAGCGGCCACATGCAGCCATTTACAGAATGGCAAAGAACTGGAGTCACCTTTCCAGCTGAGGCTAAACCAGGCGATGCTCTGCCTTTTTGTTTCAGAGCTCATCCTGCAAAAAGTATCTTTTATGGTCTATTTAGTTAGTACCATGCTTTCTCCATTTCTGTGTCTTTTGTTGGTGATTTTTCTGTTTAAAATGACTTCCAGGGCCTCCCTGGTGGTGCAGCGGGTTGAGTGCAGTGCTGTGAAGCTATCTGCAGTCTCTGCAGCACCGGTTCAATTCCCAGCCAGCCAGGAAGATTCCCACATGGTGCGGCAGACCTCTCCTGTCTCGCCCACTGCTCCCCTCAGCAGTGCTTTCGGTCTGTCTGCCTGTTCTACTCCCTGCTCTCTCTCTCTCTCTGGTGAATCCTCTCACCCTCCTGCGCCTCTGGCCTATACCCCAGCTATTGTATAAATAAAAAATAAATCTTAAAAAAAATAAAATGACTTCCAAGCATAGTGTGGAAGTGCGGTGGAGTGTTCTCAAGTGCAAGAAGCTGTGATGTGCCTGGTGGAAAAAACGTGATAAACCCTATCTAGGCAGGAGACATATGCCACTGGCTGAGGGTTCAAAGTTAACAAAACAAAAAGAGATATTAAAAAAAAGGTGTCTATATAGAAACACACGGAAACCAAGCTGATGTATTGACTGGTTGGTATAAAAACATTATGAGGTTTTCAGGAACCTAGTCCTGTATTTCTTCTAAGAACAAGGGTTGGAATTTGCCAGTTCAGTGTCTTTGGTGACTTTCTAGAATGTCACTACTTGGGCAATGAGAACCAACTGTTCTGCTTCTACCCACAGGTAGGCAGGTCGTGGCCCACCCTTGCTTTCTTCTGGACCTACATGCTATGTCTTAACCGTAGTGTCCTGCTCCAGTCATCTTTTCAGCTGGTAAAATTGCTTACCCACTGGGTCCTCTGCTTTTTGCAGGAGAGAGACATGGCCCAGTGCCAGTTGGAATGTCTCTCCAATTAAGAGATCCAGGTCCCTGATCAACCAAAGGCACAGGTCTGCTCCCCTGTGAGCGATCACTTAACAATGGAACGTCACCAGGCTGCCACCACTCACAGCTTCAAGTCCAATTTTGAGAATCTTCTCATCATTCTCATTTTAATTCTAATAGATTGAGATTTCTGGAGGAGAAAGTGATAGAATCCTATTTTTATCTATATTAATGCCAGCCCTGTGGTTTGTGGGGATCAATAGATAATGAGCATGGAAGCACTTTGAGAAAACCCTGGAGATGTTTATTCTCCCCACCAAGTCTATCTGCCTCCTCTGGATATGTGAATGCCCCAGATAAGGAATGCTGAACCCCGGTGGACCAAAATCTCTGAACTTCCACCTTTTAAATGGAAGCTTTCTAGCATGTCATCCTCCATACCTTCACCAGCAGAACATTCCAACCACAATTAACCTTTTCTTGGTGAGTGAAGGACATAACTGATGAGGATGAGTTACCATGCTGGGCTATAAAATATTATCCTTAATTGATGGATGTAAGGTTTCACACCCACCAGTTCCAGAATGCTCCAAGACTGCAGTGCTGCTGAATAGGGGCTCAGCTCTCTCTCACAGATTGGTAAGATCTGAGGGGCTGCAGGTCCCCTGATGAAGAACCCTGCCCCAAGGCAGCCTTGTGGGGCGGGGGATTCAGCAGCTTCCTTTGGGGCTCTTTCTAGCAGCCCACCTGGGGGGTCACTCCTGCTGTCTGTTCCTCTTGCCCTTCCTCACTGCAGCTTCTGCTCTGACCCTCCTCACTTCCTGGCTATAATTTAAGAACGTGGGATTAAGTGGGTCTGGGGAGAGTATAGCATAGAGGTTAGGAGTCGTGGCTATATGCTTGGGATGGACAGAGCTTGGGTTAACCCTAGATCTTCCATTTTTCACCTGTTAGAATCGAGGCAGCTCTCTCTCATCTAAATCTCACATTTCTTCTCTAGCAAATGGAGATGTGAGTGGCCCAGAGCACAGAGAGGCGTGGGCCCCAGAGGAGCTAGTGCAGCCGAAGGGCCGAGTGCAGCACCTGGCAGGGAGAACTCAGGCGGCTATTTACTGCCACTGACAGTGAATTTTCAAGGAACTCTCAGACTTTTGTTTTTGAATGCTTCTGGAAGCATTAGGTTGGCTAATCAGAAGTCTGGCTGATGAATAAGTTGGCATTTTACTGTGTTCTTGTGATGACTATTATCTTGTTGTCCTGGCTAATCAAAGTGCTGACTCCAAACCGGAATTCTGGTCCCCATGTGGTCAGCCAGGAGGAGCCCGGCTGCAGGTTCATGGGCTTGTGGCAGTCCTTCCTGAGCTGGGTGTGGTGGTGGGGGGGCACAAGCTTGCTCACTGACGCTGCCTTGTCTGGATGGAGGGTCTACCCAGAGGTGGGTTTGGGAGCTGTTACAGCAGGAACCCCGGCGCCACAAGGAGCCAACAGGCACTCTGAGAACAGGCCAAGGATCAGGTGCTACAGAAAGTCTGTGGCAGAGACTGACATCTGGACTCACGGGGTCTGAAAACCTTAATATTCCTGCTCAGAGCCAACTAATGTTTCTGAGCATTAGTACGTGCCAGGACAGGTATTTTTCCAGTCAATTTCTTTTGGACCAAGTCAGGCTGAGGCGTGATCTTCAAATGGCTTTCTCTCATCATGGGCTTCTCTCACTTGGCTGTGAGACCAGCAGGAAGAGAAGTTTCTGGTGGAGTCAAGAATGACTCTGGGCTGATACCACAAAGTCTGGTCCTCACTCCCTACTTCAGATTCTGGGAGGGAATTTCGCCAGATCAGATTTGTTCCTCATCTCTGGGGAAAGAGAGTAGAATTGCATTTTCCAAAGTCCAGAGCTCAGGATCATTCATTTAACCTGTATTCAGTGGGCAGCAATGGGAAGTAGGAGCCAGGGTGTGCCCAGGTCTGACTGACCCAGTTCTGATATTTACCTGTGAGTGACATCACACCAGTCACTAATATCTCTGGGCTCACTCTCCTCTTTCTAAAAAGGAGTTGCAAGGTTCTAACACTTGACAATCCTATCAAATGATTGCAGTTATGAGAAGCACCTAAACAGACATTGTAAAGATAGTGTCATTATTGAGCACTTACTATCTGCTAAGTCATTTACATAAATGATCTCATTCTATGATCATGACAACCAACACCTGCTATTATTGTCTCAATTTTTTTCAGATGGATAATGGGAATTCTAAAAAAGGTGAAGTTGTGCCGCACAACTGTAGAGCTGGAATGTCCAAACTTGTGTCTTGAGTGGCAGTGATGAGGTTGACTTTTCAATGCTTTCCTTAGAGTTTACATAGAAACACAGGGGTATTTTCTTGTGTTGGAACATAAAAATGAAAGCTCACCTTCCAGGCAACTAATCAGGACATTAATTTGTTCTACTCATCATTTTAATCCCTGATGGCAGCACTAGTGTCCTGTGTGGCTGGCTCACTTTGGCAAAAGACATGATGTCACCAATGTCTCTCATAAGCCGCCCACCATCAGAAGGGCTAAGGGTGGGGACAGTCTTTGCTTTACCCAGTTCTAAAGACTGAATCCAATGCTCCTGCATTGCATTAGGCAGTGGCAGGAGGTGGGAGTAGCTGTTCCCAGTTACATTCTGATGAAAAACGAAGAGCAATCTTTCTCCTCAGATCTGACTACCTGTCAGCATTAATGCCCCTGGAAATCTAGGAAAGCTTATTCAAAGCAGCTGACCTGTCTGAAGCAGAGCAGAAATAGATTGTCCCTCCCCCACATAGCGAAGGCGGCAGAGAGCATCCTGAGCTGGTCCCCAAGAGCATTTAGGTGGTAGGCCTTGGCATGGCTGGTGTGGGCTTGTGAAGAAAAGGACATATCCGGGAACCTCCATGGTGGACAGCGGCCATGCCAGTGAGCACTCAGTGGTCCAGCCTTACGTACTTTGGCCACTTTTTAATTCACCTAAGCAAAGGCTGAAATTAGGTAGGCTTCCTACTTGTAGTTGATAGATACTCTTAAAGGAAGATATATTCCATCTCCTCTAGTCTCAATAATCTATGACTTTCAACAGCTTTGTGTCCATTCTACTCAGAAGAGAGAACAGCAGAGATGGACTGCTCAGCCTGTGAGTGAAAGCCCAAGAGACATTTAGTCTGTATTTGTTTATTTATCTTTGAAATACAACTCTTGTTACCCGTGTTCAACACGGAATCAAGGCAATGTGAAATCTCTGCCATTGGCCTGCCATCGGCGGGGACTGGCTCGGGATAGAAGGCTGCTTCATCCTTCAGAAGCACAGTCTCTGACTCCTCCCTCCAAGTCCTGCTTCCCACTCAAGGCCCTCGCATGCCACTCCTGGGGGACAAGGAGCAGCCTCCTGCCTGGGCATGGAGGAGGGTGGAATGAGCTGGCAGGAGACGGGTGGGCTGGGTTCCCTTGGCGAAGCCCAAATCAGCAGATTGTACCTTTGACCTTCTGCCCAGCCATGCCAAGGACATTCACTTCAAGGCTCCCGAGGTGGCCCCTTATCCCAGGTTCATCAGAGGCAGAAAAAAGAATAAAGCCAGGAAGAGCAGAAAGAGTAATAAGTAAAATAAATGGAAAAATCAAGACCTTTTTCCTCGGTCCTGCTTACCCGCTAAGAACACCGAGAACCAAGTTAAGTACAAAAAATGACCCTATGATGATTAGTGTAACAAAATAGATCCAGGGCCAGTCCCTTCCTACGGCATCATTGACCTGGAAGAATGGAATGATAGTTAGTGAGGCACACTCAGCAGCTGAGCACGGCCAAGCGTCCATCGCCGAGTCCCAGGCGCTGACCCGGCAGCGCCGGGACCTGGGAGCCTCGAGGTGCACATCACAGGCCAAAAAGCCTGCCCAGCCGATGGGTCAGAATTTGTGGTTAGACGGAGACTTTTGTTTCCGGACTTGCTGGGCCTGTTAGGGTCCCGTCCTTGAGGATCCTGGCGATGGACACAGTGACCCCGGGCCCTTGCTCAGCTGCGTTGTAAGGAGTTCACAGAAACAGTCAGCTTACCCGCTCAACACACCGAGAACCAGATTTAGAACGAAAAAGGATCCAAAGATGACCAGACTGACAAAATACACCCAGGGTAACTCATAGCCCATAGCGTCCTGCATCTGGAAAGATGAAGGAAAGTTAGGAAAGAGAGAAAGCAGATTTGAGTTACAGCAAGGAGGCAGGTGAAAGGGGTGGACAAAAGCTGGAGGACACTAAGGGAGCTGACCTTGGTTCTTTGCCCTTGTGGGTGGGGAGCCGTTGTCACCCCTGGCATCATCATCTATACTCAGGATACTGCCCCAGGACCATGACCTCAACTTCAGGGCTCTTTGCAGGCTCTGCCTCAAGAGGAAACTTATCTGGTTCTCTGTTGCTTTATTTTCCAAAACAGAAAAACTTCCTCAATGTTTTTTATTCAGTTGTCTAAGAAGCTGGGTTACCGACAAAATAATTTCTTCAGCACGGATGGTGGTAGCTCAGGTGGGTACGTGAGGTCATGAAATCTTCTGTTGCACCCCAAGGCACCCTGATCTTGCTATGGGAAGTGCCTCAAACTATTTCTGATAGAGCTGGAGATCCAGAACTTTCTGAGGAGGTGTGGCTAGGAGATTTTCTTAAGGGACTTGCCACCCTGAGCCAAGAATGTAGAGGAGAAACTCCAGGGCTTCATAAGCACTACTGGCCGGGCCTCCCTGGTGGCACAAGGGATTAAGATGCTGCACTGTGAAGCTATCCGCAGCCTCTACAGCATGAGTTCAATCCCCGGCCAGGGAGGTGACCCACATGGTGCAGCAGACCTCTCCTGTCTCTCCTGCTGCTCCCCTTAGCATTGATTTTCAGTCACTCCACCTGTTTTGCTCCCCACTCTGTCTCTGGTGACTACTCTCACCCCCACACCTCTGGCCTATACCACAGATCTTGTGGTATATGCATAAATAAATAAAGCTTATTATTATTATTTTTTTTAAAAAAGATTTATTTTTTTTTATTTATTTGTACAAGTACTGGGTACAGTCAGAAGCACGGGAGGGTGAGAGAATTCACCAGAGCCAGAGCGGGGAGCAGAGCAGGCAGAAGGACCGAAGTACACTGCTGAGGGGAGCAGCGGGCGGCAGGAGAGGTCTGCGCGCCATGTGGGACCCTCCTCCGGTGGCTGGGGAGCAGCCGGGGATCGAACCGGCACTGCAGAGGCTGCGGGCAGCTTCGCAACCCAGCGCTCAACCGCTGCGCCACCGGGGAGGCCCTATTATTATTATTTTTTTAAAAAAAGCACTACTGGCCACAGGCCTGGAAGGATAACCGCACTGACTCGGTTGTTTTAGTTTCATGTATTTAGAGAACATAGTCTAGATGAAAGTCTTTAACCTGGAAACTGTGACCTATAACTTACATGAAGGCAACATTCTGGAAAGGTTGCAAGCCTCTACAGTAGTTGAAGACAGCGCCTGGCACATGGGGGTACACGGTATGTGTTTGCTGAGTGAATGAATGAACTTATTATGTGCTAGAGCTGGTTCCTATGGGCTCTGGAGAGCTACTGTGTGTCTCTCTTCCCAACTGTATGTTCAGAAGTGGGCAAGTGATAAAGATCAGCCCCACCTCTACCCTTTGCCCCTCAGAACTGGTTGTGCAACATTTACCACCACACCACTGGCCAGAGGGTAGATGTGATAAGTCACAGAGCAGCGATTTTATCAAAGGGGAAATGTATTCTGATTTAGTTTTTCAAATCTGTTTCTTCTGATGCTTTCTGTCTAGACTAAGCAGGCTTTAGTCTTATCTTTCTAAAAAGAAACCTTGACTTTGTCCTTGTGATGTTAGCTTACAGAGACACAAATTCCCAAGTACACACACTTGCTTCCTGAATGATTTACACCAGCAGTTCTCAAGTCTGGTCCTGTGGACCAGAAGTATCAACATCATTGGGAAACTTGTTTAAAAATACATATTCATGGACCCCACTCTGGAAATCTGAGGGCCAGCGACACGTGCAATAGGTGTCTGATGCATGTTAAAGTTTGAGAATCACAGATTGATATCACTCTCCATAGTTTCCAACTTCAAAATAACACAACAAATATTGTGGCTCATGACATAGCCTCTGCTCTGCTGCACAGCAGTGTGCCCAAAGACCACCAGCATCAGAAACTTCTGGCAGATTCCTGGGCTCTGCCCTGTCATTCTGTCTCTTGATCACGCAAGTCATTCTAAACCCACTGGCATTTGCTAACTACTCTGAGGCGCCTTGAGTGAATTACAGATGTGCTGGATAACAATGCCCTCAGTCCGCAGGGCTTCTCAGACTCTGAGAAACCTTTCCACCCAGCTAAGTATGCTGGAAAAATATTATGTTGTGTGCTGTGAATAAAAAGGATGGAGAAGTACCAAGAGATCCACAACCTAGTCTGACCATTTGATGTGTTACATGCTAATATGTTCTTTGCAAATCCATGAATGTCTATGGGGGCCACACTATCTTGGGTAGGGGGGGCACCAAATGCAGTCACAGCACACAGCACGACTGTGTCAGGGGCTTGGGAATCACTGGTGAGGACTGAGCCAGCAAGGAAAGGCACACTGGCACACTTGGAACCACGTCCTAATGAGATTCAACTTAACATGAGTTTCCACTCCTGTATCTCCCCTGCTATTTTCTGCACGGCACTTTCCCCCTTCTAACTGGATAATCTGGTCATTTGCTCGACATTGTGTGTCTTCTGTGCTAGAATGGAAGCCGCTCAAAGACAGGTGTTGCAGTCTGTGCTGTTTACATATAGACCAGCACCCTGCATATGGCAGGTGCTCAGGAAGTGTGTGCTGAGCGAGCGAGTGAGCTGACAGGTGCCTGGGCACTGTGCTGTAAACAGGCAGCTAGGGCCAGCAGGGGGCAGGCATATCAGGCCATCCAGGGGAGGTGTAGCTGCAGCTGTGGGAGGAAACGTGCTGGGTCGGGTCAGCACACAGAGCAGCGGCCAGGGCCTGAGCAGGCAGGACCGGGCAAGCTCTGCAGAGCAGGGCCACCGAGGCAAAGGGAGTCAGGGGCAGGAAGGCAGCCCAGAGGCCGTGTGAGCCTGTGCTGGGAATGAGGGTTTCCTAGGAACTTGGCAATTGTTAAAAATAGAGGGGACAGCTGTAAAGCTAGTCTGGCTCTGGGATGGAGGATTTTCCCAGTGGCGGAAGACATTAAAATATCCAGCAAAACAGCAGCTGTTAGGAGAGGCAGGGCAGAAAGGTCTTTGGGGGTCAGACCCTGCCCCCGTCACAGGGAGCCTGGGAGTAGCCTTTAACCAGAACATGAGCCAAGGATGCAAAGAAAACCACACCAGGCGCGGGGAACTCAGAAAAAGTCATCACGACCAGGAGGAGGGAAACAAACTGCAGCGATACAAGAAGGGGCAGGGGCAGGGGAAGGAGACAGGAAGGGGAAGGCGTGGGAACCACGGCGCCTAGGCCATATTTCATGTTGGGGACTGTGGCAGTTGGGTCATAGTCCGCGTTCGCTCCACAAGTACTTACTGAGCACCTACTACGTGTAAGGCATTGTGTTCTGAGTGTGGGGGAAGCAACAACTTTGAAAACAGCCCTGAGATGGGAGAAAGTGCCTGCAAAGAAACTTCCAGGGAACCTGCACCTGAGGTCATGTGAAGGCTTTGGTGTTCGAGCGGCCCCTTTGCCAGTGAAAATCAACAAGAAGTCCCTTCCTCGTCAGGAATTAGTGCTTCTTTACTCTTTGGGGAGGGCGGGCAGGTCAGGAAAAGCTGATGGAACTGTGGACTTTCACTGGAGCAAAGGCAGGGACACTGCGCACACCTGCATGGACAGACCCCGAGTCACTGACCCTCGAGCCTGCTCTGTGCTAACCCTGGGAAGGGCTTTTCCCAGGCATGGTTAGGGGAGCAAGAGTGGCAGAGCTGATGTGTTCTCAGCAGCTCCCCACCTCCTTCTGGGATCACAGGCCTCCTCACCCTCCTCAGGTGAGTGAGTGATGCTACCCAGTCCCCCGAAGTGAAAGCTCTTCTGACTGGTTCCTCATACCCCCTACATTTTGTGAATGTTTAGCCTCCCAGAAAATGCAATCTCCTGGCCACATCTCTGGTGAACCAACTCACCGCTAGTCTGGAGATTTCCTTGAGCCCTTGATTAGTTTCAGTGCTCTTTCCTCTGTGCCATACACAGAGTGAGGGACTGCTGGTGTCAAGGACCTCAGATGGATGGAGCTACAGACCTCCTATCCTGTATATACCCACAGATGACCTCCTGACACCCCACGACCTGCAGACACCCACAGATGCCCTCGTGACCACACATATCCCCAGATACCACCTCAGCCTGTCGACCTCTGCACCCCACCTCTCACTTGGCCTTCATTTCTGCTTGGGTCTCTTCCTTGGCTGAGGGCTGATTTTTTCAGAGGTTTAAGGTAGGGGGATGTAGGAGGGCAGATGAGAGATTATCAGGCTTCCAAGGTGGTCCTGAGACGCCCTCACTCTCTCGATGCAATGATTCTCTGGTCTCCCTGATTCTGTCCTGAAAGGAAAGTGCTTCCTCTCCTACTCCTCCTGATTCTAGGCCACCTACTTTTGGGGGCAGCCGGGGTAGAGCATCCAATGCTGGGTGGCTCTGAAGTAGGGCAATGCCTGGAGTGATGAGATTAATATCTTAAATCAGCTGGAAAGGAACTATTAAGAAGAGAAAGAATAAATAAAGACATATTTTTAAAAAATGACCCAGATTGCTGACATCCTTATTTAAAGGTGGAAAGAGGGTGCGTCCTCTCAAATCATTCCAGTTAGATGTTTCTCAGCCTATAACAAAGGCGGCTGAGTGACCCGCTGAAGGAGGCACATGAGAGGCACCTTGATATCCACCACCTGCAGCCACTGGGCCTTGAATGCTAAGGAACTACCAGCGGGACACCAGCCTTCGCTGAACACACGTTTACTATTCCCAGAGTCTGTAGACAGCACAGGGAATATTGGATAAAAATGCAGAAGGCCCTTTAACTAATTCTCTGAAGGGGAACCTCAAACCTTCAAATCCCTCATTTGAGGGATTGTCCCACAAAAATTTAAAGCATAGCAGAAACAACACCCTCTTCCCTCAAGGCCACTTTCGAGCCCAGCTGATTTCCCTGACTTTTCAACTTGTGCCACTTCCCCTTCTAAGGCTGGTGGTGCAGGCACTGTGGGTCTAAAAAGACTGGCTAGTGTCAGCAAGGCTGTCACTTGCCATTAAAGGCAGGAGGTGTAAAGCCATAAAGGTCACAGTGCTTTTTACACGAGTGTAGTTAGAGGACTAGGTTTGTTGGGCCATCACTCGATCAATCTGTGACTACTCGTGACCTCTGTCACCTTGCTTATTGGGACATGGGTGTTCCCCCATGGGTCACTGAGTGAGCAGCAAGTCAGAGAATGGCTTTCAGCCAACTCCTTTGTGTTGCTTCCCTGCTCTCTGTTGCGCAGACAAGCCTGTCCATGCCTCCGGGCACACACAGAAGCCTGCATTGTGCAGAGAAGACACAACAGCCTCCAGCATAAAGGCAAGCCAACAAAATGAACTCAAATCTGTTTTAGAAAATCGCTAAACTCAGGCGGGATCACACACTGGCATCCCAGGGGAGGTTTAGTGCCTGGAGAGTGGGGAGGTGGCTCCAGGTAGGAACACCCGTGCAGGGGACAGCTGGCTCACATTTCTTGCTCCTTATCCAGCTTCAAGGTCAGTGAAACCCACCTCAACCGGAAGTGCTCTGGGCCAGGCAGCCCCTAGGTCTCCTGGAGTGTGAGTCACGCTTCTTTGTCTCCTATCTCTCCCATTAGATCCCAGTCTCCTTGAGAGCAGGCTTTTGCCCTCTCTCCTCACTTCTCCTACTCCAGTACCTGCTCAGTCCTGGAAACTCAGTAAATGCTCAATAAGTGCTTGTTAAGTCAAACTATTAAATAACAAGGACTCATCTACTACCAGTGACATGAATGCAATAAAATCTAATAAGTAAATAGATAAAAGCTTTGAAGAGTTGCTAGTTCTCTTTTTGATAAGTTTATAAACCATTTGGAACTTTTAAACAGCTGTTTGGCAGTTCAGAATGAACCCAGCTCTGAGGTTTTCATTCACTGCTCTACTTGAAATCTTAGTTGCTTCTTCCCACATGCTCCAGACTTACCCCTTGAGCTTGAAGAGAATGTATTCTTGAGTGGAAGACCCTACTTTCCAATTTCCATGGGAATTTTCTCTCTAGGCTGGTTCTAACCCAGTGGTATCAAAGCATACCACACAGAATCAATAGGTCTGACTTTTAAGGGTTTTCAAACTCCAGTATGGGCATCAGGATCACTAAGGGACATTTTACTAAGTGCAGATATTGGGGACTAACTCTGGAACTTCTAATTCAAAGGCTTGGAGGGAGGTCTTGGCAGCTGTGAATTTAGAAAACTCCATATTTAAATTCTAAAGTGCAATGAGATTTTACAGTCTGTGGATTTAGAGATACAGACCTAGAGGCAAGGGAGAGAAATGCTGAAGGGGAAGGAAG
Source organism: Talpa europaea (assembly GCF_964194135.1). NCBI lineage: Eukaryota > Metazoa > Chordata > Mammalia > Eulipotyphla > Talpidae > Talpa > Talpa europaea. The sequence goes on along the minus strand of NC_140083.1, from coordinate 75,329,436 downwards.
GAAGAAAGAGCAAGAAGAAGTAAGAAGTGGCCATAGAAAGGTCAGAGCAATTAGAGAAATGGTCTGAAAGCAGGAGCAATGGGCTGGGAGGTATTCCCATCACGAATACCCAAGTAGGAGGTTTGGTTTCAACTTTAGGTGTGTGTGTATGTGCATGTGCATGCGTGCACATACGTGCACACACACACACCATGGCCATGTCAGAAAGGTGCTGGGAAAATCAAAGAGAGGCATGTCCCATAAGCCTGGGATTGTTCCTTCACCTCTGATACTTTTTCCATTCCCAGTCTGCGCTCTGTCATACACACCCCAGGGGAGAAAGCACAACACAGCTGCTGAAAATTGGTGGTTGCAGTTGTGAGCTTCTTCTCATTCCCCTCTCTGGCTGTCATTATGACAGTAGTTCTGTGGGTCACATCTGGCTGGTGGGATATCAATGGCTTGTGGTGGGGGAGAGGGAGGGAGTGATGAAGGAAGATCACAAAAATACATCAGGGCCATCAGCAAAGTAAATTATACCTATTCCCCCCAACCCCACACCCACCCACCCACTGCCACCCTGCCCTCCATTTAATGCCATGGAAGGCGTTTCTCTAGCAACTTAAGGCATAGGTTTGAAGCTCATGCGGCTCCAAAGCATAGCTCCATTCAATCATATGTTTTAAGGTCCATGGCGGAAACTTCCTGCGTGTCAAGGTTCTTTCCTGGCTGCTCAGAAGTGTCTACCCAACGCTAAAGAACCAGTGGAGACCTTGGAGGTTTGCTCTGCTTTGCTAAATAAAGTGAATTTGACTAAGTAAAATAGATTCGATTCCTTCTCTTTGTCTAAATTACTCAAAACTAAGTTCCTATGGAGCATGGGCCCAAGAGACCTTTTCCCAATGTTTCATTTTAGTGGAGAGAGGGCTGATTTGAACTTCTTTGGAAAAGAATCACAACGTGGCCACTCCACCAGGGAGGGCTCCAGCTGTCCTGCTGTTACTCGGCTGAGAATTTAGTTAGCTTCCAGACTGAGCTTTGCGGTTTACTGGATGTAATTATGTCTGAATCCTCAGTACCGAGGGGCACCCCTGGCACGTAAGGGATGCTCAATAAATGTTTGCTGGGTACAAAGTACTCATGCAAGTCTCAAGGAGTTATTTGCAGAGAGGTACACATTTCATAGCAACACTGGCTTTTGGCATGTCAACCCTAACACAAAAAACTGGGAAAAGGATTTTGAATCAATAGGACATGGTGCTTTTAAAAACAACGAGAAGATACAATTCACGGTATCATATCTCCAAAACTCTTCCTTCTGATTCAGGAAGAAGTCAACACCTCTCTTGGCATCAGTTTCCTCCTAGCTGGCAGCCCTGCTCCATGAAAGGCACTCCCTGCTTCTCACTACTTCCTGCCTCAGTGTGTAGACACTGTTCCCTAGACAGGTTCTTAGATTGTTTTCAGGGTGGCCAAATAAATCTGACTATTTGCAAAACTCTGGGTGAGATGGTATTTCCAAGACTGGCAACAAGCATTTTTTCACCCAAATGTTGGAGAACAGCACTGTATCCTGGCAAGTCATTTCACATGCTGAAGAAGGAGCTACTACAAAGAATTATATTTTCTGGAGTTTTTACAAATAATGGATTCTGCCAGAATGGAGACAGCTCAAGTATGGCGTGTGTATTTGCCTATGGGGCAGGCTGTATAAAAGTCTGGCACTTCAACAGCTTGAAGGTTGGCAAAGTAATGTTGGCTGCTGGATAATAAGGGCATCGTTATTGTAAAATAAGATGTACTATTTACTGGTTGACATCAAGAAGTGGTACTTCTAGATATCATCAAATAACCAGCAGAGTGTTTTGTTAGTGCTGAAAATGATGACAATGCATTCCCCTGATGGACTATTCTAAAATGATAAGGTAAGATTAACACGAGAAATAAAAATACAATTGCATGCCATAATGCAACACAGTTTGTTAAAAAGTGGTTTCTTCATAGAGTATCTTTTTAGAAGATCAGATCTGATTTTTCTCATCAGCCCTAAAGATGAATAAGGATGCCCTCCAGCTCTCTTTTGGGGACAGAGGTAAGACAAGGATAAGAATAGAAGGAGCACTACAATGGGAAGAGGCGCTGGACAGAATCCCTGTGTCCGGCCTGGCCAGCTCATTCACAGAGCAACGCTGCATACCAGTGTTTCTCATCTGGGTAGGACAAACCAAGAGCCTTTCTCTTATGCTGGTGGGCAGAGAGAGGGACTCATCAGGGTGAATATTTTATTCTTCCAGGTCTTGTCTGGAAGAATAAAGAAATCAAAGACACTCATCAACTATTCCATCAAGGTATCTATGTGACCCACAAATCATGGGGCGGATGCAAAAGGGAGACATTGCGGAAAGCCTCACCACCTTCGGGACTCTCTGCCTGCTTGAGTACATACCCAGTACAGCACGTCTGTCCAGCCCTCCATGGTGATGCACTGGAACACTGTCAACATGGCGAAGGCAAAGTTGTCGAAGTTGGTGATGCCATGCTTGGGCCCGTCCCAGCCCGGCCTGCACACCGTGCCGTTCTGGCACTGCCGCCCGTGGCCTGACTCCAGAGCACACGGGGAAGGATCATCTTCTGCTGGGACATCTCAAATGGGGGGAAGAGAAGGTAGGGGGAAGGTGTGGGCGAGAAAGGAGAGAGAAGTCAGGGAGAAAAGTGGCAGGATGAGTTCCATGGAGCAGGTAAACAGCCACAGTAACCACCATAGAGAGCAAGTTTTGATGAGTGCCCCATGCCATACAAACTAAACAATGTGAGGAACCAGGGTTTATTTTAGGCTACCATCGCTTTAGAAAAATCAGTACTTTGAGTTAATTGTTGGGTAAAACTGCTTTTAACCTCAGTGATGAAATTAAATAAAATAGTAAGGCCAGTGCCCTCCTGGTGGTAATATGTCAGCATCATGATAGTCAAATGACTTCTCAAAAAATAACAATGTAGAAACCATTTAGAATGGAAAATGTTCTGGAAAATGATGGAAAGTCCACCTTTTCTTCTTTTTCTGGTGCTAAAGCAGCTACAGATATTTCCATTGGAATATTGGAGTTTAGAGTGAAGGCAATATTGATTGGAAGACGCTCACATAATTGGCCAACAGATCCCATCCAATACCACTTTCTGAGTGTATATGGGTCCATTACATGTCACATGGTACATTATCAGGGATGCGAGTCACTTTGTGGTGAAGCCTTACACAGATGGACCATAAAAAAGAAATCCTGACTGCAGGGGAAATAACAACAGTTAGTCTTGATAACCACCCTGAGGATGAACACCAGTATTTTATGCGCGTCTTGTGGGTTCTGCCCTTTGCTCTCCAGCATTAAGAGCTTTCTGAAGAGAAGAACCATCTTCTGACCTCTAATGGAGACAGAGCGGTAGTGGGTGACAGGAGTCCCTAGTTCTGGACAAGGCTTTTGCAGGAAACAGTGTAAGGTATCTACTGTGGCTTCAGACAGTGTTTGGGCTAGTTCCATATGGTGGGACTAGCTACTAAAAAATGAATGAGTTAAGAAATAATTTATATATTTGGTTTGGAGATCACTGATAAGTCTATATCAGAGAAGGTACATTTCAGTAAGACTTGACTGATTGAAGAATTCCCATTAGGGTAAAATACTGGGCAAGTCTTGGCTTCAGCTGTGAAAGTTCGAGTGTGGAACTCACAGAAGTATGTAAAATTAAGAACATCATCTTGTGCTTATAGAAAATAACAGTAATATACAGGATAGACCCCAGCTTCAACAAACAAATGACTGCCTCTAGCAATAGTGAAAATATGGCTCCAAGGAGAGAATTTGCTGTGGTTCTTCACCTAGAAGGAACTAGCCATTCAGCCCCTTTTCTTATTTCATATGTAGCAGAATAATCCCAAGTCTCCAGTTACCTCCGTGTGGGGACCGTTGGTTGGTTGGCTGCTTCTTAGTTTGTGGTTTCAAATTGGAAGTGCTCACTCCCAGAGGAAGACAGGAAGAGAAATATTAATCTTTAACGGAGAGATAATTCTTAGGAGAATGTGTTAAGCAGCATGGTTGAGAAATTACGCTGGATCGTGTCTTCTTGGCTTTCTTCCTCTCTCTTTTAACAGCTTCATTGAAATACAATCTCCATGCTGTACAATTCATCAATGTAAAATCCGTCAATTTATGTAGCTGTGCAGTCATCACCACAATCCTTCTGAAAACATTTCCCCATCCCCCCAATTCCCCGGTGTCTCTTTGCAGTCAATTTCTGTTCCTATCTCCAGCACCTAGCAACCTGATCTGCTTTCTGTCTCTATAGCGCTGCCTTTCTAGAAATGTCAGAAATGCCATATAAATGGAGTCATAGGAGACGTGGCTTTTGGTGTCCATCTCCTGTCACTCAGCATAATGTTTTTGAGGTTGATCCATCCTGGACTGATAATGCAACAGAGTCCAGGTTGCTCCTTTTCATTGCTGAGCAGTGTATTTCATTGTATGTTTATCTATTCACCAGCGGATAGACGCGTGGACTGTTTCCAGGTTTGGGCTATTGTGAATGATGCTGCTTCCTGGCTTGTTCTTGACCTGGGGCTTCAGGTTGTGGGGGAGCCTTTCCGTGCTGACCCAGCTGTAAAGGTCTGTATCACTGCTACCTGAACTGCTGGGGGAATGACAGTGTCTGCCTCACTCCCCCGCTCCAAGGAGGGCTCCCAGGAGGAATCCATGCAGGTAGATGATCCCTACTCAATTGTTTGTGACTCTTGGTATTTTGAAGTCTTTGGGGACTGGATGCAAGTTTAAACAATGGGAAGTTCTAAAAGGAGGGAAAAAAGAGTGAAGCCCAAACCCAAAGAATACAGAAAAAGTGAATGCCAAGCACCTAAAAATGTTGAGAGTTGAGAGACAGGTAAATCAAGAAGCTAACAGATGATAAATTATGCTGGCTTCGCATCCATTCTAATGATGGCTTTCTGGAGAGCTGTGTTCAGCCTCTACAAAAAAAGGGCTGGGAGGAAATGGAAGCGGGGACAAGAAGGGAAGGTGAAAAAACAAACAATGGGGAACTTGGGTTTCTTTTTCTCTTGTTTTGCTTTTTAGCGCAATAAAGATGCTGCTCATCTTTGCTTTGTGACTCCTCATCTGACAGTTCCCCTGCCTTTTCAAATCCTGAAATAGGCAGAAATAAGGAAAAGATGAAGGTTGCCAGAGTGAGGTCTGAGTGTCCTCCAGGATGAAAAACATATTTTGGAATTTTACAAATATATGTTGAAAAGAAAGTGGCATCAAGGGGAAGTGGTCTTGTTGATAAAGGAGAAAGGGATGCGGTTTTGAAAGATTATCTAGAGGCTTAAGCACCACTCTGCTATTTTAAATCTGTCTTAAACAACAATAAAAAAAGATTTGAGAACAATTAAGAAGCCATGATGATCTGGTAAAAATAGGTATCTATAAAAAGCATAAGAGGGAACACTTGAAAAATGTGAACACACACACAGGTCCTAGTGACAAGCACTCGAGGGTGAGGGGAAATCAGCTTAACCATGAACATGGGTTGGTTTTCTTCTGCAGACTCATGAAGTCCCAGGGAGGGAAGTGGGAACATGAGGTGGGAGAGAGAAACAAAGCTCTGTGGGCCCCACATTTTTAAAACAGAGACGAAAAGAAGTAGAGTCATTCTGGAAAGTTCAAATTAAGTTTGCGGTAAAATAATGGAGGCAAAGATTAGGAGTGATTTCAGAAAGGCAGTTAATACCAGCGAGAAAATGAAATCCTGGGAGAGTGCCAGTTAGGGGTTCCGAGGAGAATTCACCGAAGACAAAATCAATTACTTTTGTAGGACCCAACTTTAAGGAGTGAATAGAATGAGAGTAATTTCATTTCTAGGTTTTAGCCAACCAATTCTTTGCCAGTCCCAGGGGTAATGACTGTGTTTGGGGGAGCTATTCAGAGTGACCTGGCTCAGAGCACCATCACACAGATGGGACCACCAGAAACAAAAGGTGTGGCCAGATGGTGATGTTTCCATTGAGAAACGAGAAAGGTGCCTTGCACAGCCTTGGGGCTGGGAGGTGGGGAATGGCCCCTTCTGAGACCATCTCTTCTGGGGACTGCAAGGGCAGCCTTGAAGCAGAACAATAGTTCATCTGGCCAGGTCCAGAGCTTTCTTGCAAGGATTTGATGGCAAACTTGGTACAAAATCCAGTGTATTCTAAAATTGACATGTACTTGAAATTCACAGCCTAAGAAATAATCTGATAGTATACAGAGAAAAATGATGTAAATTCCACTCAAAAGTGACCATGAGGACTCACAGCACTTGTGCGTAATCTAACTTTGCAGGAAAATATGGAAATTCAATCCAAAGTCTAAAAAAAAAAAAAAAAAAAGGGACCCATTCTAAAGGTCATTAAAAAAATCTCTCCAAATCACATGGGGATTGGCTTCAAAGATGGCAGGTTTGGAGTCTCCTACTCCATGGCTGTGTGGACTGTGTCTGGATTCCCTCTGTCACTGTGGACTGAGGAGGCCCTGATGATGGTGGTACCATGTGCTGTCGAGAGCGACAGGGTGGTCTCTGGACTGTCCTCAGATGGCGAGTTCAGGAATGTGACTGAGACGAGCATCTCCTGACTGCAGGCGGGAGGGGAAAGGCTTCTGCAGCCAAGTGTCCTCGGCCCCTCTTCTCAGCAGGGAGGCTGGCTCCTCACAGAGTGAGGTCACCTTCCCGGTGGAGCCTGGCATTGCTCCTTCCTGGAACACTTCTCTCAAAATCCGTCCTCCAGCACCCTGGGTCCCTGTGATGGGGGCCAACTTGTCTTCTGAGCTGCAGGTACAGGCAACACCTACCACAGAAGTGATTCAATCAGAAGGTGCATTGGACCAGGTCCTCCTCCTGGGTTTGACCCTCAGGGATGGACAGCAACATGGCCCTAAGTGGGCAACTCCAGTGGTGGATGATTCTGGTCTTCCTCCGAGGTGCGGGGCGGCCACTGAAAGTGTCAGCAGACCTGAGGTGGTCTCTTCCCCAGACTGTCTTGGGGGCACAGAGGAGCCTCCCATTTGTGGCCCCTTGTCTCTCTGCTGAGGCCATTGAAGTCCTGACAACAAAGCCCAGTGAGTCCCAAGCAAAGCTCAGGACACTGGTCAGCAGGTAGAGGGTCCTGCCACCAATTGAAAGCACATGTTTGCTATTCTCCAGTAGGGCAGTAGGAACCATCTGTAATTTGGGGGAGCAGTACTGAGTTTAGTGAAGCAGACACGTGGTTGCAGGGAAGAGCTGACCTCTTTGGTTCTATGGAAGAATGCCACCATTTCTCTCTTGCCCTGTTGGTATGGTGTTGGCAAGAGCTCTTGGCATCAGCAATGGCATCAGTAATGCTGAATTGGTGGAGATCTCTGAGGATCAACACCCCCGTGGCTGTCTGAGGAGCTTAGATTAAGAAAGTCATTGAGCATCTCAGTCCAACTATACAAACTTTGACATACACAGTCAGTTCCTAAGAAGGTCCCAGAATGAGTTCTAACAAGGCCACATGACATCTGTTTACAGGCTCAGGGCTAGCTACAGGTCGAAATGAACAAAAGGAAAGATTTGAATTAAAGGGGAAAAGCTTATTCACAGTATTATTCGGTGTTTCTTTAAGCAAGGCTTGAAATCTCAGAATTTTAGCAAAAACAAGATTTGTTGGTTCCAGTTTAAAGAGCTTCTAATTTTTTTAAACATGACAATTTATTTTATACAGCGATGACCTAAGTAATTTGGAAAGTGCCCCCAGAGTGGACCAAAAAAAGTCCCTCTTAAAAAGATCCTCCATCAAAAGAATTAAAATTAAAAAAAAAATTAGTAGTTGTACAAATAGGTTTGTAGACATTCTGGTCTGTTTGTGGCTGGGGGTGGGGCAGGTGGCGGGCAGGGACCCAGAAATCTTGCAATTGTGCCGCCAACCTATCCAGTCAAACAGGACCATAGAGACCACGTGACCTATTTTTGGTTTCTGAATGTGAACGACCCATTTCACTGTTTGTTGTCCCTTCTCATCCCCTGCCTGCCCCCCCAACCAAAGCAAGAGGGGTCAAATTTAATTTAATGCTTGCACTGAATGGGAAGAGATGCAGTACTGATGGAGAAAAACGAGATATCCTTTAATGCTTCAGATAGATGCCCCCCTTTCTCCACCAAGATGCCAAGAAACTAAGATGAAAGAGCTTATTTGAAAACAAAAATCACATAAACCTAACACCGCTAACTCCTTTGGGGGGTATTTTTTTTCAGTGAGTTTTTGTGTTAAATTACTTTATATGCCTCTTTAAAAGCCTTGTCAATTTCAAATTAATGTTTATTTTAGAGGTCAAGCTGAGATTTTAGTAACTTAGAAGAGCAGTTTGTTGTAGATCCCACAGGTCAAAACTCTAGGCTTACACAGGATGTGCTGAGGGAGCCAGCGCTGCTTGTTAAATCTGCTGGTTTGTGGGAAGAATGTGGAGAGAGGTCTCAGAAAGGACTGTGAGGCCATGAGGTTGCATGAAACCTTCTCCTTGGGGCAAGGAAATTTGGGTGCAGACAAGAGCTGATTCCACTCCTACCATTCTCCCTCCACCCTGAGATGGGTGGGTGGGTGGGTGGGGTTTCTGCTTCTGAAGGGAGGACGGAAAGCATTAAGAGCAGAGGAGTCAGGATGAGTCTCAAGAGCATGGGGAGGACTCAGCCTGGGAATGGGCCAGCCGGGCCGGCTGATTTGTGGCAGAACTGCCTTCCAGAAAGGGCTTTTGGTGACAAGCCTCACAGAAGGATTGATGAAGCAGCAACACTCTCACCAGGGTAGTTATGACTCTTAAAATATTCAAGGTTGACTAAGTGTTGTTTCTAGAATTGCACAGCTCCTTCATTTCAACAAAGTGTAGTAGTGCTGGACAAAACGTACACTTCCCTGTTTTAGTAGAGATCTATTTTAGTAAAAATAAAAATTAAAACGGAGAGAAAAAGAATACCAATCTCTGCCTCTCACTTCAACATGGTATGGAAACAAAGGTGCTCAAATAGAAGGGCCGCCCCGTTTCTGCTGGCCAAGTGGCTCCAGCACCCCCAGCTGAATGATGGGAAGTATCCATGAGCCAGTGAAGCTTCTGGGAGCTGGTCACTTGGCGGCGTCCCTTACCTGCTATGCCTTCCTGGTTGTAACAGGTCTTATGCATCTTCCCCATGAAAAGCTCCAGGCCGATGATGGCATAGATGATGATGACGAACAGCACGAGCAGGGCGATATGTAGCAGGGGGACCATGGCCTTGATGATGGAGTTCAGAACCACCTGGAGACCTACAATGACAACATCACAGACACCAATGAGACCCTCCGCTCCTGTGGGCAAAGCCACGGGCTAGCGCCGATGCGGTACTGACACAATCTCAAGACGTCTTAGCACCTCCACCAATGATGCATCACACACATCAGTGTCTTAAATGAAGAAACTGAGGTTCGAGGTCACAGAGTCAAAGAGTGACAGAAGGGGATTGAAACCCAGTTTGGCAGAACGCCAGCTTTCTCTTGGAGGCACATCCAAATGAAAGGGCTGGCAGATGCTGTACTTCCAAGGGAAAAGAACATGCTGTTTCATCCAGAACTATCTAATGTCTGTTATCCTATCTTAGAAACAATCTAGCATCTTTTAATCCTAGAGCAGGGGCTCAGTAAAGGGAACTTACTCTGACTAGACATAGCCATGCAAAGACTTATTGCTCAAGGTGGGATTACTAGAGCCAATGGTTGGCCCAGTTGCTATAAAACAGGAAGCAGCCTGACGCTGGGCACCTGGGAGGGTGGGGCCTTTGCAGAAACCGGCACCCGCCGGGGACACATGTGGGTTGGGCGTCCTCTGTGAGAGGACTGAGGAGAAGTCCTCTCTTCTCAGGCTCTGAAAGCCCCTTCTGGATTATGCGGGTGAACATCTGTTCCCCAAGGCCTCTTTCCTTCAGGTCTGAATCAGGACATTTTAGCTTTCTAGTCAAAAATCCACTGATGTGAGTGTGTGTTTATTGGAGATGGAATTTCAGTTTGGGAATGTGGGGAAAGTTCTAGAGCTGGATAGTGGTAAGGGCTGCACAGAGTGAATGCATTTAGTGTCACTGAACTGTACAGCTAAACATGGTGAAAATGGTAAATGTTGATATGCATATATTACCACAATAAAAAAATTAAGTATTCAGATTTCAGGGGAAAAAGGAAGCAAATGAGGAAATCTGTTTAGCAGTGGGGGCTGGGGCCGTCATCCCGGTGGCCTGCAGGATTGTCTCATGCCGGAAAAGGAGCCCCTTAATTATAAGCTCAACCACAGATAACACACTAAGACCTCTACTCGTTCAAGTTTCATTTGCAAATGTCAGAGGTGGTCAACAGCAAGTCATGCTCTCATCATCCTCAGTCCCAAGAAAGCATACTGGCATGGCTAAGAGGGACATGAAAACATGCTCATCTTCATGTTTTATCAGGAAAATGCACATCAGGAAGAACAGGGAGATACCCCCTCAACTTGGGAGTACAGCCTCCATCAAAAAAGACCAGAAACAACCCGCACTGATGAGGGGGTTGCAGGAGAGACCCCTCGTGCACTCTTGGTGCGGTGTAAATCAGGGGCAGCCTCTGTGGAAAATGGCACAGAGACGCCTTAAAAATTTTAAGACTGTCACATGACCAGCCATACCATTATGGGGCAATTATACGAATATGAAAACATTAATTTGAAAAGAACGATGCACGCCTATGTCCATAGCAGCGCTCTTCACTATCGCCACGGCATGGAGACAAGCTAGGTGCCCACAGACGAAAGACTGGGTAGAGAAGCTGTGGTCTGCAAACCCAACGGAGTGCTGCTTGACTATTTAAAAAGATGAAATCCTGCCTTTTGGGACAAGGTAGATGGAACATGAGATGATTGTGCTAAGCAAAAGGGAAAGACAATCACCCAATGGTTTCTCCCATATGTAGAACATTAATGATTGAAGCAAATGAACTGACAAATCAAAATAAAAATAATTCTTAGATTCTGTGAAAAATATGGTGGCCACCTGAGGGGAAGGGTTGCGGGTAAAAGGGGTCAATCTGATATTGGGAATGGCACTTGAACGTGGGTGGTAGGTGGGGTGAGACTTCTCTACAGAGACGCTGCTTCTCCTGACATTTATATAGTATTATAAACCGGTGGGAAACCAATAAAATCTTATAAAGAAAAGGAAAGCTTTCCGTCCATAGTCAGTGCACCAAGTCTTCACATTCTAGAAGTTGGAGGAAGGGCAGGCTGTTCTTCCTTACATTTAGGCGGATCATCAGATAATCTTTTTTTTTAAGATTTATTTATTTATGCATACAAGAACTGGGGCACAGAACAGAGGTGTTGGGGGTGAGAGGATTCAAAGACTGAGTGGGGAACACAAGAACAGGCAGACTGACTGAAATACACTGCTGAGGGGAGCAGTGGGAGAGTCAGGAGAGGTCTGCTGCACCATGTGGGTCACCTCCCTGGCCGGGGATTGAACTCGTGCTGCAGAGGCTGCAGATAGCTTCATAGTGCTGTGCTTAACTCCTTGCACCACCAGGGAGTCCCATCATCAGATAATCTTGTGAGCCGCATCTGATGCATGCACATTAGGATACCTATGTGAACTGAACCACCCAGGGCACTTTGAATGTCTCTCTCTGACCCCCTCCTGTGCCTCCCAGCCTCAGACATCCTTCTATCACACAGTGTCTGGGTCCTCACCTTTGTAGTCACCTGCCTCCCACCGCCCCGAAGGCACGGTGACCTCTCCCCAGACGCTGGGCTGTGTGATCTGGAGTGGTTGCTACGTGGCTAATTAGAAGAATTCTCCCCAGCTATTAAGCCAAGCTGGGGAGAGGCAAAAATTAAAATAAAAGAAGAGAAAAGTTGGAATGATTTTACCTGTGAATTAATGAGAGTGCTTTGCAGTCTCCCATTAGAACAAGATGTTTTCAGATCCAAGCGATTCCATTAATTAGCACGTTGTACACACATTAGTGTTCAAGTATGCGAAGCCACGGAGAAAGTTGAACTGCAAAGCAACTTCCAGAGGTGTCTACTGGGGAAGAGCGTTGCAAGTGCTATTCACAGTGGGGGCCGGGAGGGGGGCCTCCAAATTTCTGTTACCCAGGCCTGAGAGAGCTTTGTGGCTTTGTTACTAGGCTTTCAAGTGCCATGGTCTCATGGCAATGGGACAGTGAAGATCCAGGATGGAAAATGCTCATCTGGGCTTCCACCAGAGCCCTTCTCCGCCCTTTGAGGCCTTGGAGGGTCGGGCTCTGCCCACCTCTCTATCCATTCCCACCCCCTGCCCCAAATTCTCTGGACTCCTGGTCAAACAACTTTTATTTTAGACTCAAATATGTCCTTCTTTCTCCCATTGCAGGGCCATTGTGCATGCTGTTCCCTCAGCCTGGAATGCTCTTCCATAATTCCTTCCAAGTTAACCCTTGGCTCTCAGCCCAAGCTTTCCTTTTCCCGGGGATCTTTCTCGAAGCTCTCAGACCAGAGAAAGTTCCTTTCTTATAATGTCTTAGAACCACTTCCTTCCTTCCTTCCTCCCATCCTTTACTTTTTTGCTTTCAGAGTATTAGTCTCAGTTTGAAATGATATGTTCACTAAGTGATTTTTAAACATTCGCACCTGTCTCTCACCTGGGGCTGAGTTTGGTGAAGACAGGCACTGTGTCTGCTCTTTTCAGGGTTTTATCACTAAGGCCTTGCTTGGTGCTAAACTCCTGGTGGGCACTCAGCATATGTTTACTGAAGGAAAGACAACTTAGAACCTAAGTAAATGCCATTTAAATGCCATTGCTAGCACCAGCTCTGACTGAGTCTGCTGTACAGGCAAGGGTGTAAACTGCCAGGTGAGTTTCAGGCCCGTATGCTCAGTCAGAGACCACTGAGCAGGCTGCGAAGACTCACTGGGAAGTGGAAGCTGCTGTGGGCCTCCCCGGGCTGTCAGGGATGCCATCAGCTCCCGAGGCTCTGCTCCCCGCCCCCTCGAGGTGGGTGGTCACCCAGGCCAGAAAATGGACTCCCTGGGCCCCTCCCTCCAACCAATCACCAAGTCCTATGAGTTTGATTTTGAAGATTCTTTCACTATATGAACAATATATGCTAAATATACAGGAAATTGAAGATACGTCTTATAGAGAGATTAGAAAACAGGGAACCAACAAGAAGAAAAGAATCTCCACACTGCAGTTGGAATGTTCTTACTAAAGCCCACACTAGGACACGTTGCTTCCCTGCTGAGCTCTTCAGTGTCTCCCTGTCACCTACAGGTAAATTCCCCTGCCTCTTCCCGCAGTTTGAGTGCAGCTGACTCCAGTGTGCACTGAACATTCCAGCTATACACCAAACTATCTGAACTCCACTGACTTCATGCTTCCCACCTTAGTACATGCAGTTCCACCTGCTTAGAATGCCATTCCCTAACTGTGAACGCCTAGAACCTCATTATGTCTTCTCATCTTTGTGCCGCAGCACATAGTAGTGATTCAATAAACATGGAGCAAAATCACATTTGTGAACACAGGGTGCCTTCAGGACACAGAAACCACAATGATGGAGTAGGAAATTGTATCATTCAGTAATCTTCAGAAGAAACTGAAGTGTATTGTCAGGAAAATATGAGACTCGTGGGTTGGAAAAAAAGCACAGGCAGGGGGACAGTATCAATGGTTTTCACGTGATTTAAATGGCTCTTTGGAGGAAGAGGAGTTGGATGAATTGCCTTGACCACAGAATGGAACTAGGACCACCTAGGAAGTAACCAGGAATGATTTACGTTCAATACAAATAAAAACTGTCCAAGACACAGACCTATTTGAAGGTGGGATGGGATGCTTCAAGGGGTCATTGGCTCCCCATCCTTAGAGCTACTAAAGCATTGACTGAGTGAGATCTCAGATGAGGTGCTATGACGGGAATCCAGCCCATGGGTGAAGGATGCCCTGGCACACCCAAGCCCTCTGTGCCTCAATGAACACCTTCTGAAGACTGACCATGATCAAGCGCAGCTCTCAATACTCTACTTGGATTATTCCACTTCCTCCTGGCAACAACCCTATGAAGTTGTTACTATTATTAGCGTATTTCAGATGAGAATAGTGAGTCCCACGGAAATCAAGTGCCTTGACTGTATCTACACAGCTGGTGAGTGATGGCCCTGGGGCAGCGCAGGTGGCTGCTGTCCAGAGCCTATGGGCTCCACCACTTTGCAGTGATGCCCCCATCCCCTCTAGACGGTGGCTGTCAACCTCTGTGATCTGTGCCTACAAAGCAGGAACACATGCTTACAGCATCTGCAGGGAAGGTGAGGGAGCCTAGTCTCTGCTTCCAGAAGAGTCCAGATGTTTCCAAGGCTGGTACAGGAAAGGCTTCTAGTCTCTGCCTGCCTTCCTCACAGTCAGCCTGGGACAAGCGGGAAGCCAGCCTGGTGCGTGAAGGCATGGTGCCAGGATTCCTTCTCACCAGTCCATCACACAGAACTTGGCTCCCAAGGCCTGGATGCTGAATTGTTTCTTCTTGCAATTGGCTCACAGCTGTCCCAGAAACAGCTCCTCTAGCTCAAATTCTAATTTGGAAAACACAGCAACATTTCTTCTCCCAAGTATTCCCCTCAGATAGGCCATGTTGATGGCTGGTTAGCAATGGCTAGGTGCTTCTCCAGGGCTGAATGTTCATGCTGGAGAAGCAAATGGGCCCCAGATGAGCCTTGCAAATCAATGGTATAAGATGCCCTATACACAGATCTCTAAAAGAGGCCCACAGTACAATGAGTCTATTTTCTAGCCCGAAATCAGGAGGTGAGATCTGATAAATGAATGTGCCCTAATAGGAACAATAAGACAGAATGTTTGGCATGAGAACTACACTGAAAAATTTGGAACACATGCTTCCATAAAGGAATTAAAAGTATATACTCTAACCAGCCAGGCCTGCTCATGTAGAGCAGGTGACCTCCTCGTAGGGGATGGGAGACTGCTAGGATGCCTGGCTGCCAGAACTTCCAGGCTTTAGGAAGTGACATCATTCAATGCTGGGATAAGGAAAAGAAAGGATGGAGATGGAGCTTAGCTCTGTGTGTGTATGTGTGTGTGCGTGTGTGTGTGTATGTGCGTGTGTGTACTTTTCCACTCCCTCCTCTTATGTTGCTGTAAGGCCTCAGACAAATGTCTGCATTCCTTCTGAGGTCCAACTTGAAAATTCCAGCTTAGGAAAGGCTCACAGGATCAAAGTAGATAAATCGTCCTGTTTTCCCTTGAAAGATCAAGAGAAATCATCCATTACAGAAAGCAACACTTGGCATCTTGGTATCTTTCTTCAAGATAGTGTTGAGATTGGCCTGAAAACAGCCAGGTTGGTTCAAGTCTGTGCTCCGTGCCCTTCACATGGTCTGCCAGGATGGATCCATGGTTGTGGGCATCACACCGCTTGTTTTATAAGAGCATCTCACTAGGCCTGTGCTGGTGATGAATTGCTCTGCTCAGGGCCACAGGAAGGAGTTTGAAAATGACTTTATGAGTAAGAAACTGAGAAAAGAGGAAAATGAAAACTTACTGGGGCTGGAAGTAATGTGCAAAAGCATGGTCAGGTCAAGAGCCAGACTGAGCTGCTGCTATTTTCATGTAAATTCTGTTCCCATTCCCCTCTCTTTAGAAATCACTTTTTTAAGGCATTAAGGTATAAAATTGGAGGGAGAATGGGAGAAATAATTGGAGACCACCAGCACAGAGATTTTTGCTACTGTTAGTTTGAATTCCTTGTTCAGCTTTATTAACTTATTGCTTTCTTGTTGCTGGTTAGGAATGTACATTTCATGCCACAATTATTCAGATTCCATGGATTCCAGCCCCACATTAGGAAAACAATAGAAATGATCAAAGAGGCTTGATCACAGACTCCATAGGCAGCAATGCTGAGGAGGGAAGTTTGGCTTTAGCTTGGCGGTGGTAAATACCAGTCTCTCATGGGCGGATGCAAAGTTTGTGAAAACATAAAGAGGATTTGGGGATCACTTAACACAGTGCCTTAATTTTCATGGACTCAAAGATGTGTATTGGGTTATATTCTGGGGCTACCTGCTGTGCTAGGGATGAGGGCAGAGCGGCAGATAAGAGGCCTGCAGGCCGAGGCCTCACAGAGCTCGTCGTGGAAGCCAAACATTAATCAAAGAACAACATAATCAATATTTAATTACAAACTTGTTAGGAGTTTTAAAGGAACAGAACAGGGCAATGGGAGGGTCGTTCTTTAGCATAGGTGGGTGAAGGAAGACTTGAGTTGAAGGTTGAAGGTTGAACGATGAAGATGCAGAGGACCTGGCCAGGTGAGTGGGCAGGTGGATGAGCCCAGGCAGAGGGTTTTGTACATTCCAGGTGAGGAAGGTTGCCTGACTGACTGAGGAGAGACTTGGGGCTCTCCTGTTTATCCACCTAATGCTGTCCCCTTGGTTTTGTTTTGCCTTTTAAAAGAAACTACTGGAAGGAGAGTAGGAAACTGGGCAACTGCTTCTCTGAAGTGGGAGGAAGCAGAAACCACTTTCATTTTCAGAAAAAACAATTCAGGAAGCGCATGAGAAAGGCTGTCGTGACAGCGTCCACTACAATGACCCTTCCCTCCTGCATCGCAGGGGCAGAGGAAGGCAGGCATGGGCCAAGAACCCCCTACTTCACTGCTGACTTGTTTGGGGGCCACCTTCACCACCAAGCTCTCAGCTGAATGGAGCCAAAGGGAAAGAGAGCGGTGGCCAATGGTAGATGCCACCGGCACTTTCTGTGCCTGGAAAGAGCTGTGCCTTCACCTCAAACCTGGGGTCAATTCTTCCCATGGGCCAGTCTCTATTCCCGGTGCAGCCTGCGCTTCCCGGGGGAGTTACTGGCGTTCTCATTGGCCTCACATGGACTTGGGACACAGACTTTGAGAAAATGTAGATAAAACATCCACTCCTCCCAGGGTGGGGGTTAGAGTAAGGCTTGCCTTCTTCAGAGACTTCCTCTCTCAAGTTTGCCCTGGAAGAAACACCGCGAGAGGAGCACCCTCTTCTTTAATCTAGGGAAGCTGGTTTGCCCAGATCATAGAAAGCTCTTCCTCTAGGGTCAAAGTTGTCTTTTTCCAGGCCAGCCCTGACAGCAGGGGGGCCCCCCTTGCTTGTGGAACTACTGAGCACCTAGGAAGTGCCCAGCAAGTGCCTGCGGTTGCCATGGAGCTGGGGAAGAAAGGACAGTTATAAGTAACAGGGGTGCTGGGGCTAAAGGAGCAGGTTGCATCCTGACTCCCTCACCGCCCTGAAAGTACATGACCTGAGCTTGGCATGTCACCCTAGACAAGCTATCTGGCCTCATCTTAAAGTGAGGACAGTGGCAATACCTGCCTCATAAGTTTGCCATGAGAACTGAACAAGTTAATTTCTGTCCTGCACTCAGAACAATGCCTGGCCCACTGTGAATGCCTTTTTTTTTTTTAAGATTTATTTATTTATACAAGAGCTGGGGTACAGACCAGAGGCAAAGGAGGGTGAGAGGATTCACCAGAGACAGAGCAGGGAGCAGAACAGGCAGACGGACCAAGAACACTGCTGAGGGGAGCAGCCAGTGAGGCAGGAGAGGTCTGCCGTGCCATATGGGTATCTCCCTGGCCGGCCAGGAATTGAACCTACACTGCAGAGGCTGCAGACAGCTTCACAGCGTGGCACTCAAACTGCTGCATCACCAGGGAGGCCCTGAATGCCATTTTTACGATAAGAGTGGTCAGGCTGAGTGGAACCTTAAAGCCGTGAGCGTGCACAGAGTTCACGTGGCATCTTGTTAAAATGAAGATGCTGGTTCAGTCTACCTGGGGAGTTTGGTTTTCCTGGCCAGGCCCCGGGGTGATGCCAAAGGTGTCCCTGCACAGAGCACACATGATCCCAGAGCACGCAGATCCCAGATCCCAGAGCACGCAGATCCCAGAGCACGCAGGCCCCCTGACACTACGGCCATCTTCCCTGAGATGCTCGTCAGCAGATTCTGAATGTTTAGTGAAAGCAGTGATCCTGGTCACATCACTCAAGGTGGTTTATATAACCAGGAAAATGTGTCACTCCAGCACTAGATTCAGAAAATACCATGTATTAACTAGTAGGAGAGCCCTAAAGGGTTCTTTACGAAAATGCTTATTTCTACTGTTTTCTAAACTCACAATCACTGCAGAGAGTGAGACAGGAAGACATACCTGCACCGCACTGCCAGGGAGCAGGGTGATATATGCAATGTCTCTCCTTCCTGAAACAAGAGCAGCCATCCAGGAGAGTTATGGAAGGGACTCCGACACTGAGACCCAATGCAGCAGAAATTCAGGTAGAGGAAACTCAGTGTTAAATTCCCCCTTGACAGTGGGGCCTGCGTCACTACCACTCTGGCCGAGCTGGCATCCTCAAAGGTCATTTATGGCTTCCCACTGGCCCGTCCACGCTTTTGTCATGGCCATCAGCTTCCTTGACCTATTTGACACTATTGATTACTCCCTTCTTTTCGAAAGGCTCTTTTCTCCTGGCCCTCATGACGGGGTGTACGGTTTGAATTCTCCAACTCGACAATTCTTTACCTCTCCTCTTCCTTCTTCCCTTCCAGACCTCGTCTAGTCGGGAATATCACAAAAACAAAACAGATGCAATCCCTGCTCATGAGGAGTTTTCAGCTAGATGGGGGGCGGGGGGAGGGCATGGAAACAGTTAACTGCAGAATCAGGTGACAATGTTCCTAATGATTATGCCCATAAACTGTGGAAGCACAAAGGAGGGAGAGGCTACCTCAACCTGGGATAATGAGAACAGTTCCCAGAGGGCTGGACTTGAGCCATGTTAATGAGTGAAGCTTCTTTCTGTCCTTTTACCCAAGCAGTCTTCTATCCATTGTATGTGTCTCTCTGCTCTTCTCTCTCTCTTTTTCTCTCTCTCTCTCTCCTCCACAATCTCAGTAAATTCATTTACTTCACTGCCTCCAAAAGATTTAATAGTCACCACCATTAGAAGAACCCAAATTTGCAATTACATATTCTTTGCTCTCTCTTTTGCCTTCAGATTGTTTCTCCATAAAGCTGGTATACAATTTTACTGAGTAGCCCTACCAGCTAAGAACCTTCTTCCTAAAACTGGTTCCCTTAAGACTCAAAACTTGGCAGTCACCTTTGCTTCCTTCTTCACCTAACCCAGACAATTCTTCATCCATAACATCTATTGTCTCTGCTCCCCCCTCTGCTGCCGCTGCTGTTCTTACTGTCTCCTACCTGGATTGATAGGCTGAGCTTCCTGTATCCAGTTTTCCCCACTCCTAACTCATTCTGCACCACTGTCCCATTTCTCACCCTGAAATTGCCTTGCTCAGAAACCCACGGTGGTTCTATCATAGAAGGTATAATTCAAATCCCCTTTATGATCGGTATATAGTAGATGATCAAAGTTTATTTGCAAAAAGAATGAAATCAGGTTATAAATATTAGAATAGTAGGTTCCAGCAAGAAACAGGTGGCAGCCTTAAGATAATTTGAAACACCTGATGCTCTTTTGGGAAGAAGTAAGGAGTACCACAAGGGAGAGTGTTGTGTCCTGGGTTGGCCACACAGCAGTCTGCTACCACTCTTGAAGGTGTTCCGGAGAAGATTCTGAAGAAGTGAAAGAAGATAATGGCTACCAGGCTTGAGAAGAACAGTCTATGAAGAAGGCCACCTTAAGAGAAGATATGATGAGTTCATCCAAGATGATCTTCAGGGGAGGACCTGGGGACACAAAACTGTGACCTCACCCTCCTCCTTCCTGCTGAAATCATGCCCTCCTTTCCATTAATTAAAACCAACTACTGCTCCCCGCTCTGGCTCTGGTGAATTCTCTCACCCTCCCGCGCTTCTGACTGTACCCAGTGCATGTATAAACAAACAAAACAAACAAACAAACAAACAAATAAATAAATAAAAACATGCCTCAAAAAAAAAAAAAAAAAACAACTAGACGCCAGAGAGCAAGACAGCCTTATGGTGTTATGGTGTAGACTATATGGTTAGCTTCACAGGGAGAAGAGCAGATTGGAGAGGGTGGAGAGTGGATGTGGCAGTGCAAATGGCACAGACAGAACAATGAGCTGGGTGTAGTTGGCAAAGTATTATTGGCTTTCCTATGTAGTGCCATCACATGTAAACCAGGAGGAGTTAAACTATTTGAGGGCATCTGAGTTTGTGAATGAAGAAGTCCCCTCTGGGGAGGTGGGGCAATGATCAGATAAATGTCCTTTTATTCTAACTCAGTAACCAACTCTGGCTCTGATCTTCCAAGTCATCTTTGACTGGACTCTAGAAGTGAATGCTCCTATTAGTATGTTGTAGTTGTGACTATTATCAACATCACCATCACCATCATCATCACCACCATCATTGCCTTCATCATCATCATCATCATTAGATTGCCACTATTGGCTTATGTTTACTTCCAATCTATTGTATATAAACTGTTTTGGATTGTCTGGAAATGAGAGGTGTGCTGAATCTCATAGATAAAGCTTTGCGCCTCCATTCCGGCTAATATAACAACAGACACTTTTAGTGGTTTGATGGCTTAGTGATTTTTCAAGAGAAAATAGGCCTAGAACTAGAAAGGCAGGTATTTCTCTTGGGTGAAGGAGTACATTTGCCACATTGAGAGTCCAGGGTGCCTGATGCATTTTCTTATTGGAGAAAAATCTTCCTATTAAGGGAGGAAGAACTCTTTCCTGGATAATTTTTCTATCATCTCAAGTGTTATTTTTTTTAGCATATTCTTATTAAAATGTCCTTCTTCATTAGCAGTTTTCATTTATTTTTAATTTGACCTTTCCATATTAATAAATTTCTGCATCTCATAAGTGGTCTGATGAACATTAAAGGAGGGTTGTTGTCCTAGGAAAGGGATGATAGATTCTCTGGTGCCTAATAAATTAAAAGCTATGATAGTAATTAAAAAACCAGCCTTCATGTTGACTTAATATTTTACTATTAACAACCATGGGTTGGAAAGAGAAGCTTAGAGAAAAAAAATTCTTTAGCTATTTGAAAGTTGCTATGAGAGTAGTTGATCTCACAAGATAAATGAAAGATCTCAAATAAACAAATGAACTTTATACCTTAAGGAATTAGGAAAAGAATAAACATAGCTCAAAGTTAGTACAAGGAAGGAAATAACAAAGACCAGAGTGGAAATAAGTGACATGGAGACTAAAAAGACAATAGAAAAGGTGAATGAAAGTAAGAGCTGGTTATTTGAAATGATAAACAAAAATAATAAACCTTTAGCTGGATGAGAGAGAAACTCAAAACTTAAAGAAATAAAAGCAGAAATAAAAGAAGAGACATTATAACTGATACTACTGAAATACAAAGGATCACAAGAGACAATTTATGAAAAATTTTATGTCCTAAATTGGACAGGCCAGAAGAAATGGCTATATTCCTAGAAACATACAACCAATCAAGACTGAATCATAAAGAAACAGAAAATATGAATAGACCAATTACTAGTAAGGAGATTGAATGAATAATCAAAAACCTCTCAACAAATAAAATTCTAGGACCAGTCAGTTTCATGGTGAATTCTACCAAACATTTTGAATAGAATATCAATTCTCAAAATCTTCTGAAAAATATTAGAGGGGAAAATACTTCTAAACTCATTTTATGAGGTCCACATTAACTTAATACCAAAATCAGCAAGGATGTCATAAGGAAAGAAAATTAAAGGCCAATATTCCTGATGAACATAGATTCAATATCATCAACAAAATATAAGCAAATGAAATTCAACAACAGTTTAATAGGATCATTCACCATCATCAAGTGAGATTTATTCCAAGGATTCCAGGATGGTTCAATAGCAAAAAATCAAATAATGTGATATACTACATTAACAAGATGAAAGATAAAAATCATATGACCACCTCAATAGATGCAGAAAAAGCATTTGACAAAATTCAGCAATCATTGATAATAAAAACTCTCAACAAAGTGGGAATAAAGGGAATGAACCACAACATAATAAAGGTCATATATGACAAGCCTGATGGAGGAAAGATGAAATCATTTTTAAGATCAGGAACAAGGCAAGGATGCCTACTCTTGTCACTTTTACTCAACATAGTAATGGAAATGCAACTAGAGCAATTAGGTAAGAAAAAGAAATAAAAGTCATTTGAATTAAATCCAAAAGAAATAAGTAAAACTGTTACTTTTTTCAGATGACATGATATAAATTAAAAAACCTTGAAGACTCCACTAAAACTTAGAATTAAAAAACAAATTCAGTAAAGTTGCAGGATACTAAATCCATACACAACAATACATTGCATTTCTACACACTAATAACAAGCTATTAGAAAGATAAATTAATGCAATTTACAATTGTATCCAAAAGAATAAGATACATAGGAATAAATTAAACCAAGGAAGTAAAAGACCTGTACACAGAAAGCTATAGGAATTGATGAAAAATTAAAGAAGACACAAAGAAATGGAAAGTTATCTCATGCTCATGGTTTGGAAGGATTAATATTATTACTATGTCTTTACAACTCAAAGTAACGTACAGAGTCAATGCAATCCCTATCCAAATTGCAATTTTTCACAGAAATAAAACAAACAATACTAAAATTTGTATGGAACCACAATAGACCCTGAATAGCCAAAGCAATTTTGAGAAAGAAGAACCAAAGTGGAGGCATCCTGTTCCATGATTTCAAACTATATTATAAAACTATTACAAGCAAACAGTATGATACTGACATAAAAAACACACACAAATCAATGGGACAGAATAGAGGCCAGAAATAAACCTATGCTATACAGTCAATTAAATTTCAACAAAGCAGGCAAGAATATGCAATGGGGAAAGGACAGTCTCCTCAATAATGGTGCTGGAAAAGTTACATGCAGAAGAATGAAAAAAGAACATCACTATGCACCATCAACAAAAATTAAATCAACATGGATTAAAGATTTGAATGTAAACTTGAAACCATACAATTTGCTCAAGAAAACAGGGGGTGAGCTCTTTCACATTGGTCTTGACAATGATTTTTTGGGTGTTTACATCAAAAGAAAAGGCAACCTACTGAATGGGAGAAAATATCTGCAAATCATGTATCTGATAACGGCTTAATAACTCTAATATATATAAAGAACTCATGCAATTCAATAGCAAAACATTAAAAAAAATCCAATTTAAACATAGGCAGAGAATCTGAACAGATTATTTTTAAAGACGACATGCAGATGGCTAGGAGCTATGTGAAAAGGTGTTCATTATCACTAATTATCAAAGAAATGCAAATCAAAGCCACAACGAGGTATTCCACATCTAACAGAAGATTATTATCAAAAAGACAAGAAGTAAGGGTGAGAATGTAGAGGAAATGGAATGCTTGTGTTGGTGGGGATGTAAATTGGTGTAGTTACTATGGAAAACAGCATAGAGGTTCCTCAAAGAATTAAAAATAGAACTACCATATGATCTAACAATTCCACTTCTGGGTATTTATCCAAAGTAAATGAAAATATTCCCTCAAAAGATACATACACCCATGTTCATTGCAACATATTCACAATAGCCAAGACATGAAAACAAGTTGAGTGTACAGTGATGAATGAATGGATAAATAAAATGTTTTACACACACACACACAGTGGAATATTATTCAGTCATAAAAATGCAATAACATGGATGGGCCATAAGGGCATTATGCTAAGTGAAAAGTCAGACAGAAACACAAACACCATGTGATCTCACTTATGTAGAATCTAAAAAATACAAAACCAGAAAAAGGAACACAGATACAGAGAACAGATTAGTGGTTGTCAGAGGCGGGAGCTCTGGAGGGCAAAGGGGCACAGAAGGCACAAAATTCCACTTATAGAATAAGTTCTGGGGATGTAAACTACAGCATGGTGACTACATTTAACAATACTACATTACATATTTGAAAGCTGTTGAGAGTTATCTTTTTAAAAAAAAATTATTTATTTATACAAGAGCTGGGGTACAGGCCAGAGGTGCAGGAGGGTGAGAGGATTCACCAGAGATAGAATGGGCGGCAGAACAGGTAGATGGCCCAAAAGCACTGCTGAGGGGAGCAGTGGGCGAGACAGGAGATGTCTGCTGCACCATGTGGGTATCTCCCTGGCTGGCCGGGAATCGAACCCACACTGCAGAGGCTGCAGACAGCTTCACAGCGCTGCACTCAACACGCTGCGCCACTGGGGAGGTCCTTAAGAGAGTTATTTTGTGAAAGTTCTCATCACAAGGAAAAAAAACCCTAAAATTTGTATGGACCCACAATAGACCCTGAATAGCCAAAGCAATTTTGAGAAAGAAGAACAAAAGTGGAGGCATCCTGTTCCATGATTTCAAACTATATTATAAAACTATTGCAAGCAAACAGTATGATACTGACATAAAAAACACACACAAATCAATGGGACAGAATAGAGGCCAGAAATAAACCTATGCTATACAGTCAATTAAATTTCAACAAAACAGGCAAGAATCCATCCCTGCGTAGGGATGGATTTGAACTAACTTATTGTGGTGTTCATTTCACAATATATACAAATATCAAATCACTATGTTGCACAACTGAAACTATAACAATGTTGTCAATTATACCTCAATAACAAAGCCCTAGAGTAAAATGAAGATAAAATAATTTAGACCACAACCATTGCATCAAAACAGAAAGAATGTAGATTCTTTTTATGCATGAGCAGGGAATATTTTTCCATTTCTTTGCGTCTTCTATTTCTTTTATAGTTTTAAAACTATATGTTTTATTTATTTTTTTAATTTTTTTTTATAGAGGCATGTTTTATTTATTTGTTTGTTTGTTTGTTTTGTTTATACATGCACTGGGTACAGTCAGAAGCGCAGGAGGGTAAGAGAATTCACCAGAGCCAGAGCGGGGAGCAGAGCAGGCAGAAGGACCGAAGTACACTGCTGAGGGAAGCAGCGGGCGGCAGGAGAGGTCTGCGCGCCATGTGGGACCCTCCTCCGGTGGCCGGGGAGCAGCCGGGGATCGAACCGGCGCCGCAGAGGCCGCGGGCAGCTTCGCAACCCAGCGCTCAACCGCTGCGCCACCGGGGAGGCCCTAAAACTATATGTTTTATAGTTTTCCTTGCATAGGTCCTTCACCTCTTTTTTAAGTTTATTCCCAGGTATTTAATTTTTTTGAATGTGAGTTTGTAAATGGGATGGCTTTCTTAATTTCTTCTTTTCTAGTTCATTATTTATATATGGGAAAGCATCTACCAATGAGATGCCATCTCACACCTATATCAAAAACCCCAGAAACTACAAGTGCTGGTGAGGGTGTGCAGAAAATGGAATCTGTTATGTCGTTGGTGGGACTGTAGACTGGCCCAGGCCCTATGAAGAGAAGTGTGGAGATTTCTCAAAAGAGGAAAATGGATCTATCACATGATCCAGCCACTCCATTCCTAGGTAGATAATGCAAAAGGAAACCTGTACTCCTATGTTTAAGCAGCACAAGTTACAATAGCCAAATTATGGAAAGAAACTAAACGCACTAGAACAGATGAGTGGATCAAGATAATGCAGTATAGATACACAGTGGAATACTACTCAGTGACGAAAAAGATGAACTCATGCCATCTATGGCAACATGGATGGAACTGGAAGGATTATTCTAAGTGAGTGAGTTGGAAGGAGAAATATAAATACCAGATGGTTTCACTTATATGTGGAATCTAGAGAAACCAAACAAAGGATTAGACAAAGAAAAACTGTAAGATGGACCCTTGAAAGCAGACCATAGTTGCGGAGATGCTCAGGAGGGAAGTGGGAGAGAGTAGAAGACAGTGCGGAGGAGAGAAGAGGGCTGTGGTGCTTTGGTGGTGGAAAAAGTATGGTGACCACACCTGAGAGTTTGGAAATCTTATATTTTGAACAAACAAACAAGGATGTTTAAACAAAAATGAAAATAGAAAGAAGTCCATAACTAGGTGACTAGGTATCACCACTATGGTTTACAAAGAAAGAAACCAGAGTTTAAGATTTTCTAACAAATCCCATTTATTACACTTCTGTTGCTTTTAGCTTATTTGAAAAAGATATGATTTCTAAAGCACAACAACTAAGTGTGTAATATGATAAAGAATGATGACATACAAAAATTAAGAAAAGACAACTCTAGTGGATGATTTGAGGATTTTTAATTTTTCTCCAAAAAAAAAATTCTGATATTAGAACAAAATGAAGCATGGCAAAGCGGAGACAAGCTGATCCAGAGGGTCATATCATCTATAATATCACATAACATGATCCAGGGTTAATGTCAGTTACCATTTCTTGAGGCCTCAGCATCAGCTGGGCACTGTGCTAATGTTTACTTAGATCATTTCATTTAATTCTCCAAACTTCTTGATAAAGATAAATGAATTGTGGCTTAGGTAAGAGAGATAATTTGCCCGAGATTATATGCCAGGAGCTGGAGTTAAAAGTTAAGCCAACTTTAGAGCACCTGCACCCCTATGTTTATAGCAGCACTGTTTACAATAGCTAAGCTTTGGAAACAACCCAAATGCCCAAAAATAGATGACTGGATCAAGAAGATGTGGTACATATATACCATGGAATATTACTCAGCATTCAAAAAAGATAAACACATGCAATTTGCAGCAACATGGATGGCGCTGGAAGGGATCATGTTCAGCGAAATAAGCCAAAAAGAAAAAGAAAAATACCGGATGGTCTCACTCATAGCAGGAATCTAGAAAACTTAAATAAGGGACCAGGAAAATGAATATAAGAAAGTGAAAATCAAAATCAACAAAAAACTATGAACCAGAGACACTTTTTGGGGGGTGGGGGGCGGGAGGGGAAGGATTGGGGTCAGAATGGGGCGTTTGCAATTGTATGGGGGAATATAAAAATAAAATTTAATATTAAAAAAAAATAAAAAAAATAAACCATGTAATAAAAACAAAACAAAAAAAAGAATTATATAAAATATTTTAAAAATCTACAATAATTTGTTAAAATATAAAAAAAACCTCAGTATTTGTCATTACCTTGCTCATGCCCACTGAACTTCTTAGTTCTGTCCTCACTTTCCTCTCTGTACTTGCCATGCTTCACGATTAGGTGCAGAGTCTACCTGTCCCAGTATGTTAACCATGAGCATTTGCATTGATCACTTCTATTGCATGTCAGTCTCTGTTCTAGTGTGAGGATTACAGATATGTAGAGGACAGATAAGGTTCCTTAACTAATGGAGTTTAATTCCTAGATTAAATAGCTAAGGAGTTTCAGAACTGATATGGAACTCAGGCAGCTTTAGTCTATAGCTGTCCATTGTGAAAGCCATTGGTCACATATAGCTATTAAAAGTTTGACATGTGGCTAGCCCAAACTGAAATGTGCTATGAATGTAAAATCACACAATATTTTGAAGACAGTATAAAAATAATGTAAAATACCCAATTGCATTTGTGTGCATATTTATTGTGTTGAAATGTTTTGTATAATGCATTAAATAAAATACATTACTAAAAAAAAAAAAAGTTAAGCCAACTTTACTACAAAATCTTTGCTCTTAGTCACCATATAGGCAAAAATGGCAAATGGCGTGCACTACACTCTGACCCGTGCCACTGCAGATGTGATGGGCCACGGCTTCTTTCCCTCTGGCTCGGATGGGCCTCCCAATTCCTCTCCACAGTGTCTGTGGCTCATGACAAATATCATCTGTTGAAGATTTGCCACCCTCACTGCTGCTGCCCTACTGATGACTGACTGTAGGTACCATCTTGCTCTACAGCTGATAGCTGCAGGTGATATAGGTGCCTGGGTCTGCACTTTTTTTTAAACTTCTTGAAAAAATTGTAAAATATAATAAACATACAAAAAAGTGCAAGGAAGAAAGATATTACAGCATAAAATTTATCACAAAACAAACAGCCACAAAACTACCACTCTGATCAAAACACAGAATATTACCTGCTCTATAGAAACCCCACTCATGCCCCTTCCTGGTTACATCCCTCCGAAATCAAGATAACTACTATATTACACATGTAACTATATATAATATTGAAGAATAATAAGTTAAAATGTAATTACCCCATTAGTATGAAAACCATGAGTCTATCAATAGGTGTAGGAAAAAACAGCTTATAAAATTCAGCATTTATTCCCCAATCTTTTACATTCTTTTCTCTTATTTTTCCATTCTTTTGATTCTGTGCCTAATCCTGAATATTTAATCCTGATCTCTCTACAGTTCAGTATATCTTTTCTCAGCTTTGCTAAATTTCTTTTGAATCCATTCACTGCATTTTTCATATTCGCTATTATATTGCCCATTTCCAAAATTTACATTTGATTCTTTTCCGTATCTTCTTGTTCTTTGGAAAATAATCAGTCTTGTCTTTGATCTCTTTGGATATAGTAAATATAGGTAATTTCAAGTCTATATTGGGAAATCCCAATCTCTGGACTTCTTGTGGCCCTATTTCTCTTGTCCATGATGTCTGTCCATTTCCATTCATGTTATTTTGTCTTCTTGTGTGCTTGGTTATTTTATATTGTTGGTCAGACCTATTTTTACAAAATCATTTACCAAAATAATTTGAAAAATTGAGGTTATCTTACTCTAGAGAGGATTCATATTTGTTTAAGAAAAGAGAAGACCTAGAATATTTGCCGAGAATTTCCAGCCGTCTCCAGCAGAACAGTTGATCTGAATGACTCATTTGCCATTTTGGAAAGCAATCGTGGCTGGTACTTCTTAAGAAAGGAACGACTTACTCCCACACTCAGAGCCAGGTAACTAGGTCTTTGAACATATGAATATATTCTGAAGGGCTGGGGATCTCTCCCAGTCAAATTCATTTAGTGCTAGACATTGGCTGGAGCTTCCTGGAGTGAAGTTTCTAGGGACTGGCTATATTCAGTGACATGCCTGATAGTAAGATTAAGGAGGAGGGAGTGATGATTTGGTTACAGTCACTGCTGATTCTTACTGCTTTCAGAAATGTATAAAAGGTGCAGTTTTTAGGAAAATTTAAAATGTTTCCATGATTTTGGTGTCAAATGAGATATACTAAGTATAGAGTTATGAGGTTGAATGAGTTAATAAGATTGCCCTGGGGTGTGTGTGTGTGTGTGTGTGTGTTTGTGTGTGTATGTGTGTATAACTCTTTTCCCAGCAAACAACATTTTATCTAAGCAACTCACTTCTTTCTCCTCCTGCCTGTTCTTGAAGTGGGGTTTAACAAAGAACCAAGTTTGTTTATTGCTGCCAACTTCTGGTGACTACACAGTAAGTTAATCTTTCTATGCAATGCAATTCAAACAAAATATTCTCATGATTACAGGCTTACTTATTTCCCTATCTGGCTCAAATCACTAATGAATCAATAGCACTTTGGCA
This sequence comes from Talpa europaea, assembly GCF_964194135.1. Classification (NCBI taxonomy): domain Eukaryota; kingdom Metazoa; phylum Chordata; class Mammalia; order Eulipotyphla; family Talpidae; genus Talpa; species Talpa europaea. Next base: position 75,299,961 of record NC_140083.1, on the reverse strand, counting down.
TTGATCAAATTTTCTATAGCAGGAAAGATCTCCACATATTATACGAAGCTGAGTTTTTAAAAAAGATATTAGGATTTAATGGAAAAAAATGCCAGGCTATTTTTCTTTTCTGCCACTATTAGGTGTGTCACCTGGCAAGTCATGTCACCTTTTTGGGTCTAGGTTTCATCATCTTTAAAATGAGAATATTGAAAGACAAAGCTCATCTTGGCTATAGAATTTCCTGGGTTATTATTTTCCAAATATATTAAGAAAGAATCTGTTATCTTTCCTTCCTCCAACTACTACTGTGTCTTATACACAATAAATCCACAGGCAGAGATCTGAAGGGAAAAGCAATTTAGAGGTTGAAGGGCTTAGAATTTCAACTAATCTTCAACAAAAATGTAAAACCAAGCCTGCACAAGTTCACAGTGATCAGCAAGTAGTTGAGCTGCCTGCTGAAGAATTATTACTCTTAAGAAGATGATATAACCCAGGTTTCTACAATTATCATTCATGACTCCAGTATTCAGAGAAACACTTACTAGATACATAAAGAAACAGGGAAATGTGGCACATAGGAAAACAAATATAGTCAATAGGAAACTGAAACAGATTGCTTGGATGTTGGATTTAGTAGACACGGATTTAAAAACAGCTTTAAGAATGTTTAATCAATTAAGGGAAAACATATTAAAAGCATTAAAGGAGTTTATGCAGTTAATGAGAGAACAGACAGGAATCAAATAGAATTTGGTTCTATAACAGAAGTAACTGAGATGAAAATTCATTGAATAGCATTAATGAAGATGGACATGGAAAAGGTAGAGAAATTGGTAGCTGCCTGCACAAGGGGGCGGAGAGAAAAAAAGACTGAAGAAAATGGAACAAGGCCTCAGGGAATCAATGAGATAATGTAAAATAACCAAATGTGTGTTTAATTGGAGCCTGAGAAAGAAAAGATTGAGGTTTGAGAAAAAATATTTGGAGAAATAATGACCAAATCTTTCCCAAACTTGATGAAAACCTCCTATTTATGTATGGACCTGAGTAGCTCAGTAAACTCCAAACACGTCAAATATAATGAAAACCACAACGAGGTCCATCATAGTCAACTGCTGAAAATGTAAGATGGAGAGCAAAATCTAGAAGCAGCCAAGAAAGAGGCAGGTCCTGGGGGGCTGTGATAAGGTCATCAGTGCCCCTCAGCGGGTTGAGCAGGAGGCCAGGAGGAAATGGAACCTCTGTAAAGTTTGGAAAGAAAAAAACAGCCAGCCAAATATTTATATCCAGTAGAAATTCTCTTCAAAGAGGATAGGATGAAGACACTTTTAGTAGAAGCCCTGTGTGACAGGAATATTAGGAAATATCCTTCCGATGAAGGGAAATGATCCCAGAAAGAAATATGGATTCTAGAAAGAAATGTAGACTACCCGAAATGGTAAATAATCAGGTATATTTACAAGACTATGTTTTACTTAGTCTCATCATCTATTTATTTATTTATTAAAGATCGATTTATGCATACAAGAGCCTGGGTACAGGCCAGAGATATGGGGGGGGGGGTGAGAGGATTCACCAGAGACAGAGTGGGGAACAGAACAGGCAGACTGAATAAAATACACTGCTGAGGGGAGCAGTGGGTATGGCAGGAGAAGTCTGCCATACCATGTAGGACCCTTGCTGGCTGGCCGGGATCGAACCGGCGCTGCAGAGGCTGTGGACAGCTTCACAGAGCTGCACTCAACTGCCTGCACCACCAGGGGAGGCCCTCATCATTTATTTAAAAGATAAATGACTATTTAATGCAAAACACATTGATATTAATATAATTATATCACATGGTAATATTACACTGTAGAGTATAGATTTATTACACATATATGACATATGTACCTACACACATATACAAAAGATGCCTCACAATCACACAGGACAAGGGTTTGGGGAAAAGAAATGCTATGATGGTCAGACTACAACATTTTTTTCTGTACACTTAAAAGGTGCGCATCTTATTGAATATAAATTATACTTCAATAAAGTTGGTTTAAAAAATCAAATGCAGAACTTCCCCTTATAATTATCAGTTCAACTTGGAATCTGAGGTAGGTAGACAAGAAGCTGACCTACAGAGATACTGGTAGGTTTGCTGAATGTTCCCCGTGTGTGGAGCGTGAGTCTAAGTGTTTAATAAGCACACAGTTACCTGATTCTCACAATGATGGCATTGACACAAGTGCCCTTTGAAGCTCCATTTTATAGACCCAGAAGACAAAGCAAATAGCTACTCCGTGGTGGCTCTGGGATCTGAAGGCAGCTAGGGCAATCCCTCGTCTGTGTCCTCAACTGCTGCTTGTCAGGAAGCAGCGAGCAGGAACGAACCAAGAAATAGCAGGTATCTGAGCTCATGTTCTGCTCATTGATCACTTCATGGGACGCTGACCTCACTCTGTCTTCATTTCCTTGCCTCTCATTTTTTTCTTCCCAGCCTTGATAAAGCATGGGTCACTTGCAGTCCTAAGTGGCCTTTATTATTACCATCATTATAAATTACGTTATAGTCACCTTTCAACTGGCTGTTACTCCATTTTGGGGGATCTCCAGGAAAGGGTCAGGGATGGAGGAATAACTGATCTGTCTTCTTTCTGACTGTCCCATCAGCTGCCATGATCCTGGGCACAGGATCAGTGCTTAATAAATGTCATTGGCAGGTGACATATTCTGTGACTGCCACTGTACTGGGAGCTACAAGAGGGAAGGGATTTGCCAAAGGTCACCCTGTCAATGATCTCATCTAGGATAAGTGATAAATAAGAAATCCTCAGGTCGGGGCCTCCCTGGTGGTGCAAGGGGTTAAGACCCAAGGAAATTATCGCCAGCCACTGCAGCACAAGTTCAATCCCCCACCAGCCAGGGAGCAACCCACATGGTGCAGCAGACCTCTCTTGATGTGCCTGCTGCTCCCCTCAGCAGTGTAATTCAGTCAATCTGCCTGTTCTGCTCCCCACTATTGTCTTTGGTGAATCCTCTCAGCCCCCACACCTCTGGCCTGTACCCCAGTTCTTGCATGCATAAATAAATAAATCTTTAAAAATAAAAAAGAAATCCTCAGGTCACTTGTGAAGCAATGAATCGAAGCTCTGCTCTGAGCAATTTCCAGGTGAGCATAGTTTAACCCTCTCCTGTCCTAGCTGAGGAAAGACAGTCAGAGGTTACACAGTGAATTCACTTTGCTGACCAAAGTGGGTCCCTGGTTTCCTCACCTGCAGGCCCAGACGCCTCCCTCTTCCACACCATGGCAGCCCCTCAGGGGCAACAATACCATTTCACCATCCCTGTGGCCAAATGGGCTCACAGACCCGCAACACAAATAAACCAGCTCTTGCCTGTCCACTGTCCTCAGTCTAAGGGCAGAGGGGAGCCTGCTGGGGCAGCCAAGTTCCCCTGCAAACCACAGAGACCCGACCCCACAGGGAGTGTCCCGACCTGGAGAACAGCCTGTCCCGTCTGTGTTCATTACTCAGGGAGAAGCACAGGGCGGATTTGTCTCACTATAAATTAGGGATAATGTCCCTGCCTTCCAGGACCACTGGGTCGATTAATCAGCCAATAAAGCTCTCAGAGTCCGAAAGCCTCACATGGATGCCGAGTATTGCTTTTGGTTGTGGTAACCCTAACATTCATCACCGCCCACATTTTGTTTGCAAACCGAAAAGGGACATTTCCATCACTGGAGAAATGTCTGTGCATTTTAGCAAATGGGAGAAGCGGTGATGTGAGGGGATCCGTTCTTTGTCATGACTATTTTTTAAGCTGCCGCATGTAGAATACCAAATAATAGAGATTTTCCCAGTTTAGTCACATACTGTTATTGATATTCAATAACCTCTCGGTAAAACTCCATGACAGCAGGGACTGGAACTTTGAAATATACTCACTGTCTATATTAAGTTTGCCACATTTGGCTCATCTTTCTTTTCTTATTACCCGATGTTGTGGCTCATCACAGTCCACACAGTCTCCTCCAAGAGGTGGATTTGAAAGACTCTTTGTTGTCAGAAGCGCATAGGGGTGTGACAGGTGAGATAACATCCCTACTCACGAATACCCATCACGAGTCTCACTTTGCAGGGAGAGAAACTGATGGAGAGCGTATAACAGGAGAACAAGAGAATGGCACTGCACCCCAACTTTCTGGTCTGGGGATCCCTTTTGGAGATGTCTGGGAGCTTCACCATCGGAGAAGACATGGCACTCGGTGTGGTCAGGAGCCACGCTGGGCCATGTGGGAGAAGCTCAGCAACAATTCCTGGCTGCTGCAAATGGGAACATTTTGGGGGGCTGGGGAAAGAGTGGGACCCTATTCTAAGTTCTGTTCTTTTAGATGGCCAAGGGAACACCAGGGAGCTGACTGCAGACTCCTGGCAGCAGAGCGGGTTGGCCAACCTGTTTAGAATGTTAAGAGGCCCTGCTGTTCAGATCCGTATTCCCGGGGACTCTGCTCGCCTTAGTCACACACCGTGGGCTGGGGGCAGGAGGTGGGAGGGCTTGCCTCCCTCCTGGGGTGGCTGTGAACTACTGTGTGAGTGGGAGCGCTGTAAGCTCCAAAGACTCTGTGAAACCCGAGGGTCCCGTCACGATTCTCGCGGATGGTATAGGAATTAGGAGTGTCACTGGCCTGCCACTTGGTAGCTGCATGACCTTGAGAAAGCCGTGCAACTTGTCCAGCTGTGGTGCGCCTGTCTGTGGAATGGAAATTTGATTGGATCAGGTATCTAAAGTCCCTCCCACACTCAGACATTCTGATTTAGGAATCCATGAGATGGATGGGAGAACAAGGTTTTGTTACTTCCTACTTCAGTGAAAGAAATGGCCAAAAAAGGGGTGCAGAGGCCACTGCAGAAAGGATTTCTGAAGAGGGCGGGCAGTGGCGCTTGGCAGCCTCTGGCCCAACGGGAACCAAGGAGGGGTGGGCACATGGGTGGTGCTCTGTACTCATCACTGCCTGTGTCAGCAGCCTTGTAAATGACCCCTTGTGTTGGTCTAAGGTCCTGCAGCATTAAGACCTTTCAGGACAAGAGGCTTGAAAAGACAGAGGAAGTGAAATAGAAAGTATGGCGAGAAAGAGGCCAAGTGCAAGAAAATAAAAGGGGAGGAAGGGCAGAGGGCAGAGAGGCAAGATCTGTCAAAGGCAAGTGGGGGGAATGAGATGTGGGAGGAGGAGGAGGGAGACCCGGAGACCAGCTGGCCCAGGCCCTTCAAGCACAGACATGGGCCAGCCATGCGGAGGCAGAAGTGACTCCTCAAGGTCACCAGCTGACTGGGGGTGAAGGCAGGAATCGTGTGAGTCTCTGGCCCACGTGAGTTTCGTGCCCACTGCACCCCCTGCATTGTGTCGACACTTGGGCATTGCCATATTGACCAGGAGGAAAGGCAGGTCTGGAAAGATGATGGCACAGGCAGGGGAAAAGCAGGGTGGGAAGGGAGGCCCCGTGGACTTGCGCCTCTGCTCTGACCCAGGGATGCTCTCTTCGAACTCAGTTTCCAAAATCTGTCATTTTCAGGGGCTGGGTCACTTGATTTCCAAGTATCAGATCTAGACAGACTTTCCCTCTCCAAATCTGGAGTGGAGATGTGTGTCCTTAACTACAAGTGAGAGTAATGAGCTGTTCTGTGGGCTCAGCTCTGGTGCCCCAGCCTCCTCCTCTCTAGCACAGTGTGGCCAACCCCAGGCCACCGACAGTGTCCTGGGAGCAGTAATGGAGATTGCAAATCCACTGTGGCCCCCTTAGCAAAGAACAGATTTCAGGCAGGATGGCATGACTGCTTTGGAATCATCAAAGTGTGCAAACACTCAGTAAAGTTGTTTTTAGCAACTCTAATATGCCCCCAATGGGTCTGATTAACCAGTAGTGTTTGCTAATCAGTGTGGCCAATTTCACAGTTGCTAATCCCCAGGAGGGGAGAACCCATTCTGGGGGAAAAAACTGCATCTTGGGAAGAGCACAGTTCACCTGGGTACTTGGATACTAGGGTAAGTTTTTAACTTTTGCAGCAGAAGTTTTGAGTCAAAGATCCACTCCTCTCAGTAACAATGAAAAGACAGAGGGAGGGGTCTGCAGAGTGAGATACAGGGAACAGCGTTCAGGTTGAGAGCGGCTGTTCAGGTCAGACCTCTGGGAGGCAGGTCATGCGGGGTGGGATGGAATGGGCTGCTTTGTGCTGGTTCTGACCCCAGTTCTGCCACCAGTGAGCTGTCAACTTGGGTTAATGAATCTCCCTGAATCCAAGATCCACCATCTGCCCTGACACCCTGGAGGAACTTTTAAGATAGTGCAGCCTTCATGTTTCTGACAGAGAGGGAAACAGCCAGGGTTGATTTAGAATTCTGCCTGGCCCTTGGTATCCGAGATGTACCACGTTGGCTCCTTAGTATCTTTTTCTACCTGTTCTCACTGCTTTCTCCTCTGTAACAGGTTGGTCCCTGTACACACCTGTGTGCTGGTTTGGGCTGGTCTGCATTGGTGACAAAATAAATGGGATTTTCAACCCCAAAGTCTTCCCCTTTCTGTCCCCACCTCTTCTAGGTAAACATCAGGGCTCATCTCAAATACTGTCTCCTTCATTAACATTTTTCTAAACCCCCACAGTCCCTGGGAAACCTGACCCTTGAATTCCTTTCACGACCTGTACTGAGTCAAATAATCATAACATTCTTTTCTGGTAGTTTTTGGTCTTCAATTACTATTTAACCCCTGAATACTCCTTACCTTTTAAATTATAGACACAAATTATACTAAATTATAAAGATAATAAAGACATTATATCTGCTGTGTCTTCATAGTGATCTTAATATGTATTTATTTCTATTTTACGTACCTAATGTGATACAATGCAATGGAACAGCTACTGCTTAGCTGAGCACCTGCTACAAGAAGGCTCTGTTTCACTCATTTATTTTTGCCATAGCACACAAAATAGGCCCTATTATTATTCCTACTTTACAGATGAGGGAACTAAGGCACAGAGAGGATTGGTAACTTTCCTGAAGACACAGAGCAAGTCAGTGACAGAAGCTGGGCACTCTGCCTCAAAAGCTCCTGCTCACGACCACTGCATCTTTAGTCTCCCCTTCTACAGCTGTCTTCTGCACAGTGTCCTCTCAACAGGTATTAGCCAGCTGAGAGGTGCTGGTTTGTTTCCAGGAGAGTTTTTACCTAACCAAAGGAAAATAGGAAGAAAGAGTCTGACCCCTCTTTACTCATAGGCCTCACTGTTCCTTCTCACTTCTCAATTAAGAAGCAAACCCCTATTTTCTAGACTGATACTTCCAGAAATCACACTTTCCACTGAGAAAGATTTAATCTTATAAAAATTCATATCAGGCGCTTCCCTGGTGGTGCAAGGGGTTAACTCGCAGCACTATGAAGCTATCGGCAGCCACTGCAGCATGAGTTCGATCCCCAGCCAGGGAGCTGACCCATGTGATGCAGCATGACTCTCCCTGACTCACCTGCTGCTCCCCTCAGCAGTGTATTTCAGTCTGCCTGTTGTGTTCCCCACTCTGTCTCTGGTGAATCCCCTCCCCCCTCACACCTGTGATCTACACCCCAGTTCTTGTATGCATAAATAAATATTTTTAAAAATAAAAATTCATATTAGAAAAAAAAACATATTCTATGTAAAGTCTATAAAGTATTCAAGTGCCTTTACAGATGGGGCAGTAACCTATTGATCTCAGTGTCCTCAGGCCCTCACGTAGTGTTTGGGCTCCAGAGAGTGTTCAAAATGTTCCTGAAGGGTGTTCTGAAGGCTGACACTGGTCTTGCATGGAGGTGACTCTTCAATCCCCTCATGACCAGATCAATCACATTCTCATCCTTTTATTCAGTTCCTGAGAGTTCTTCTGCAGGAGGGCATATGGGGTTGTATGAAAAGGAGGAAATGACCCCTTGCTTATTGCTCCACAAATAAAAGCCCTCCTTTCACACACACTGCAAATATTTAATCACAACCCTCCATATTTATTGTTCACATTCACTGTAGAATGTTTATTGTTCCATATGGCTTCTCCTTGGGTACAATATGCAAGCTTAGCAGCACTTCTGCTGTGGGGGGGGGGGAGCCTCCTAGGCGTGGGGAACTGATTTCCTCTAGTGTGGAAGAGTCTCAATGAAATGGAGGGGACAAATCTTCCAACTACACAGAATTTCATGGGCAGAGTCAACTGACTGTTACACTACAGTAAAATCAACTCCAAACATTAGGGCCTTGCAGTCTACAACGCCAGGGTTGTGCTCATTCTCTTTGCTTTTCATGATTTCCTGGGATGCACCTCCTTGCTTATCTTTCAAGGTTCATCCCAAATGCCACCTCCTCCAAGAAGCCTTTCTTGATTCTGTTCCTACTCCCAAAAGCATCCTTGTCACAGAACTCATAATATTTAACATTTTTTTTCTTTCTTTTGGTGTTCTCCAGTTTTTGTGCTATACCATCATTTCTATGAACGTTTTTCCTTCCATGCTTCAGATTCTTTGTGAACACACTTACCATCTGACTCACTGCTGTATATGCTACAATGGAGGAAATCATGCAGTGTGTTTTGTTGAACAAATTAATAAATGACTCATGGATTTGTACTCCCACAATCATCTCACCTCCTTCATATCTGCCATCCTAAGACTTCACTGGTATTTGGTACACATATGGACTTAAAAAAATAACTTTCTGGCTCAGAATTACATGCCCCACACACCCATTTAATCTATTTGTTATGGGAAATAACATCTTAAATATGTACTTATCACCATTGGGCATGTCTACATGTCACATAGATGCCATGAAGATCAAATGAGATAGAAATAAAAACACTTTGAAGATGCTAAAGAAGGCACAGGTCCTTCTAGTCTTAGCAGGATTTTAGGGAGCTGGTCAATTCTTAGTAACTCCTCTTTATAGGCTGCAGTAAAGGGAGTGGTTCATTCTACAAAGGTTGATCTGGCATGGATGCTGGGGATGGAGTAGTGGGCAAAACTAACACTGTTGTTGTTTTGGATGTTATAATCTCATGAGATGGGGCAGTAAATATATAATAAAACAGGGTAAAAGATATATGGGAAAATGCAGCAGGGAAGGTGAAGAGAGCACACAGAGGCCCATCATAAAACCCATCACTGGCCCAGAGCCCAGGGGCCCGAGGCGCTAGAGATAAACTAAACTAGAGATTAGCTAACAGCCACAAAGGACCCCTGCTACTGGCAGTAAATTCTAGCACACCCCCTTTGGCAGGAAAGACCCTTGCTCCAGTCAGTAATTAACTCCAGCAGACCCCTTCTGGCAAATAAAAGCTCCAACAGTAGCCAGACCCTATAAAGACCAGCTCTTCCATTTAGGGGCGTGACTCTTGGCCTGCCCAGAGTCGTCACCTCATGGACTTTCAATAAAGCCCGCTTTTGTCTTATAATCTTGACCTTCTTTCTAACATTCTGGTGCGGAAACCTGGGACTAGTCTCCTTTCTTTTCTAACAGAAGGGGCACAGAAGTATGAGGATGGGAGAGGGTGATGAGGGAAAGCCTCTCTATGAGATGCCATTTCTGCAGAGCCTGAAGGAGGCAAGTAGGCCAATTCCAGGGATAGCTGAGTGGCATTCCAGACGGAAAGAGCTGGAGAAAGGCCTTGAAGTGGCGGTGAAGTGGGGGCATTGGAGACATAGTGAGGAGGCAGAAGAGGGAAGCAGTGAGGTTTGCGGTGACAGGGGTGAGATCATGTCCAACTGTGAGCGGTGATTTGGGGGCATCTTGGAAGGTTCACAATTGACTATACCTGAGAAAGTTAGGCTTAGAGAGGCATGAAGGCCATCGTTGGTAATCATAGATTGCTTGCTGTGTGGATTTGTGTGCTTCTGACTCACTGACTCTAACCATCAGGTGGGCCAGCTTTTACTTGTCACGGGTCATCACCCATGTTTTCATTTGATAAACCCCAAATAAACTGATGCAGAAGGACACAACTGTGTCTAGAACATTAATTCTTCCCATGACAGCTCCACCTCAAACAGCTTATTTATCCAGTAAATTGCTCTACTTTGTGTAGAGACCATTCTAGGCATTGTGTAGCAGTCACAGGCAAGAGAAGACACAGTTCTGGGCTCCGAGGGGCTTGTAATATAATTGAAGAGATGGAATAGAGGTGTTAAATTCTAAGACATTATACACCACTGGCTTCTGCACAAGAGGTCATGGAGAACAGTGGGAGAGAGCTGCCTTGAAGGTTAGGAGGCCCGCTCTAGTCCTGCTCAGCCGCTAGTAATTAAGTTGCTTTGGGAAGCACTTTTTACAATTCTGTGCATGTATAAAAAGGATGTAATAGTGCAACAGGGTGGTCCCCAGGAAAGGGGGAGGTTCCCTGCCCCACCCAAGCGAGGATGGAGCTGAGCAGGAAGGGGAGAAGCTGAAGAAGAGACTGAGGAAGGAAGCAGGATGGAGCCAGAAGGAGACCTGGAGGAGGCGCATGGAGCCTAGAGACACGTGAAGAAACTGAGCTAAACTGCGCTTGTCTTTTGGTCGTGGACGGGGTGACACAGATGTGGGTGAGACCCGTGGGGAGGTGACAATGGCAGCTTTTATCTTGATGTTGATTTTGCTCTTTTCCTTCCAGGCTTGTCCAGTTGTTTGTGACCCTTTTCTGTGGGTCCCCACTTGTGGGTCCCCACTGGAAGATGCTTTAGACTTGTAGCAGGCTTTGGGGCCTTGCTCTGGGACGATCCCATATGGATGGACTTTTACCCACGAGGGGACGGGTAACTTTGGGTGCTTCATTTAGAAACTAGACTCTTTGCCTTACCTGTATTGTTTCCTAGTTTTATTAAAGATCCTTCCCATTAGTCTCATGTGTTTTGTGTTGATGCGGCGGATGGCCAAACCCATTTAAAATAGGCAGGTTTGCGGGGTTTGGGCTGCCCCTCTCCCTGTCCTATAACAAAAGGTGAATATAAGGCCCCTCACATCTCTATGGTTTTATCACTCTAAAGCTATCACCAAGTAGCATAAATGTCACAAAGTGACACAGGGAGTAAAGGCTGGGTGTGCAGAGAACCCTTTGCTTCATGCCCAGCTCCCACCTCCAAGCCCATCTCAACTCAGCCCAGTGGGTCATAAGGATCCCCATGCCTTGAATCACGGACCAGATCTGATAGAGCCGACTTGAAAGAAACATCTCAGCATACAAGTCCAGAATGACGCTTTGATATCACAAGTCAAACAAGGAGTAGAAGGAAGAGTTCTCTGAAAACTGTCTTAGCAACCTGGGCTGGGGTGTGCTGGAGTTGGTGTGGGATGCCAAGCTGCCCTGTTCAGTGCCCAGGGAGTATCCCGGGACAGGCTCTAGAGGTGCGGGGGACCGGGAGCTGTTATCCTGCTGGACACAGCTCCCCAACACCTTCCCTTCTGCTGACTCTGAGAGCTGAACACCCTCCACCCTTTGGACAGAACCAGCTCCACACTGACAAGGCGGTGTGTTTATAAGTAGGTTTCGAGCCGGAGATGCCCTATTTGACATGAAAGGAGGAGAGGGTTGGGGGAAAATAGCAAACAGAACTTTCAGAACATCCCTTGATGCCTTGTGATTGTTCTTTGGAAAAATACAGAAAGTAGAGATAATCCAATTGGCTAAAATCCCCTGTGAGCCCTGGGGATTAGTCTGCTCACCTGGTCCTTCCACTGCAAATGTATTTAAATTCTCAGCCTAGGGCCTTTCGGGGATCGCTCAAATGGTCCAGGATTGTTTTCTCTGTAGAGACTATCTTCATTTGGCTGTGAGACATGGTGGATCTTTTCCAGGTGTTTACAGGAACTGGGGCCAGTGTGTGCTTTAATGGACTCGCATTAGTGACGGGTTCATTAAAGCAGAGGAACTCATTTAAGGGGGAAAAAAAAAACCCATTTATATGAAATCAGTCTCCTCTGCACAGTGCTCTTGGCAATCCCGCAAAGCCAAACAGAGGGTGGTGACAAGATAACATTGTAAGTGAGAACAACAGCGTTACTTACTGGGGACTCCGGACACCAGCCGCAAGGGGCGCAGCACGCGGAAGGCCCGCAGCGCCTTCACGTCGAATCCAGCCCCTTTCCCTCCTAGAGCGTTCGCCCCATCAGCTTTGGTTGCTTGTTCTAAAATTGCACTAAAAAGCCTGGAAGAGGAAGGAGAGAAGAAGCTGTCAGGACAGGTTCTCACTGACCGGCTGGAGCTCTTAAGTTGTCTGAAGCCTGGGAGAGCAGCGCTTACAGAGGCCTCAGGCCAGGAGCGAGGGTGTGCGTGTGTGTGTGTGTGTGTGTGTGTGTGTAGGGTGGGAGCTGGTGGGGGGGTCTCCCTCAGTGTGGGTATCACAGTGCCATAGGGGTAAGCATCTCCCAGAGAGGCTTGAGCAAGGCCGTCAGTAGTGAGAACACACCTGGCTTTGTGTGAGTGGGGCAGCCTTAGGCAAGAGATCAGGTTTGATGCTGGTGCCCCTGTTCCTTGGCAGAGCCCTCTCCCTCCAGGTTGCCTCACTCCCGCTGTCAGGTGGCCTGGGGCCACATTCTCTCTCTTCCTGGTCCACTTGCTCCTAACACCCACCCTTCTTTGAGTTGTACCTGGACACAGGTGATCCTATCAAAACTCTACCTTGTGCAGGCACACACAGATGCTCGAGAGATTTCTGCTGACAGATGAATGAATGACCCAATGGCTAAAAGAGTAAGTTTCAAGTGAGAGCAAAATCACATCAAGGCTTATCACTGAGACGTGGAAATTTCCACTCTGCCACTCTGCCTTCGCTGGCATATTCAGACCGTGTGCCTCGCACTGGTATAGACTGAGGCTACAGCAAAATAAACAACGTCCTTCCCCTCTTGGAGCTTATGTTCTAATGGGGGAGTCAGACAACGAAATAAATATCCAGTAAATGTATATTGCAGGATAGAGCATGACAAGCCCAAGGAGACAAGTGCAGCAGGAAAGGGGTGCAGAGGAGCCAGCTGCAGTCCTTCTGGCTTGAGATGAGGAGGAAAGGAACTTTCTTTGGGCAAACGTTTGAACAGAGACCTGAAGCAAGTAAAGGAATGGCCCGTTTGGCTAAGGGGGGAGACTCTTCCAGGCAGAAGAGAAACTCAGTTAAAAGAGCCAAGGGAGGGCCTCCCCGTGGCACAGCGGTTGAGCGCTGGGTTGCGAGGCTGCCTGCAGCCTCCGCAGCACCGGTTCGATCCCCAGTCACTGGGTGAGGGTCCCACATGGCACGCAGACCTCTCCTGCCGCCCGCTGCTCCCCGCAGCAGTGTACTTCGGTCCTTCTGCCTGCTCTGCTCCCCGTTCTGGCTCTGGTGAATCCTCTCACCCTCCTGCACTTCTGACTGTACCCAGTGCTGTATAAATAAATAAATCTTAAAAAAAAAAAGGGCCAAGGGGTGCTAGTTGGAGAGGGGTGCTAGTTGGCCAGAGCAGAGCAAACAAGGGGAGAAGAGCCAAAGAGGTGGAGAGGAAGTGGGGACGCTACATGTGCTTGGTTTTCTGTCTGCGCTGGGAACCGTTGGAGGATGTTGAGTCAGACAGTGATACTGTTGCAGAAATAAATTCTAGCCTTTTACCCAGGCAGGGGATGAACCAGCAGTACTTCAGGAATGGTGCGGTCAGGAGGCGCTTCTTTACTCAAGCGTGAGGTCCCAGACCTGGGTAGTCCCCTAAGGTGTGAGCACCAGTCTAGGGACAAAGGGTTTCTTTCATTCACAGCCATCTTGCATTGATAACATAGGTCAGGGAGCACAAAAGTTCTTGACAAAATGGGAAAAATGCAGCTACCCGAGGTTGGCCTGGGAGATCCATCAGCCTGGCCAGTGGGCCCCCGGTGTTAGAATGTCACCTCCTTTAGATATGCTTATCAAGGAAGCAAACTTGTTATTTACACTTACTTTGCATTATTTACTGCACCAGGCCTGTGGCTCTTTAGCAGCAAACAGGAAAGATTTCATTTGCTGAGCCGTTCCCTTTCAATCTGATCTGAGCAAAGTTTGAAAAGAATCACTTGCTGTGGGCAGAAGCCTGCCTGGGGCAGGGAGTGTGGGCCTGTGCCAGCCAGCTGGGGCAGCTTAGCCTGCTGGGGCGTGATCAGGGCCGGTGCTTTTCCAAGTGAGCAAGGGCATGGCGAGGAATAGGAAGTGGAGTGTAAAAGCAGGCGAAGGACTGTGAGCACTGAACGTGGCGCCTACGCTGGTGAGCCGAGTAGAGAGGATGGACGGAGGAACAGAGATGCAGTGGGCAGGTGAGCTAAGGTGCTAGAGGGAGGTGCCGGAAAGGTGGGGGTTGATGTCTGGAGAGTAGGTTGTTTGGTTTGAGGTGATGGGATAGAGGAGTTATTAGTTCTGACTGGGATATTGTCTATACCAGAGGGAGTGGGCAGCTGAGGTAGGACGAGGTCTGGATCTTTGGGGAAGAAGTTATCAAGGAACCAAGAAGCCCTTGGCAGGTGATGGTGGGAGCTGTGTGCTGGAGAAGCTGGAAGCAAGTCAGGAGCTTGTGACTTCAAGGACTGCGGAATGAGTCAAAGTCTGGAGAGGGGAGAAGGGCCTGGGGCCACAAACATCAAACCTGGAGGTTTTTAGGGAGCTGGAGGGGCAGTGGTGTGAAGTAGAAATAAGGGAAAGCAAGGCCCCTCCTCTGGCCTCCCAGAGTGAGGCATCTAGAAGAGAGTGTGTCCACTTCTTGAGAGAACTTGAGGGAAGCAGGACCATAGGGGAGAGCCGCGAAGTGAAAGGGGGGGCCAGAAATGAAGCTGGGGCGCAGGGCAGCACATGCTCTGTGCGCTGCTGCCCCCATCCTGTGCTTTTTGCTGTTTTCTAGATCTAGAGTTGAATAGTTGGGGCAGAAACTGCTGGGCTGGCAAAGCCGGGCCTGGCCCTCGACAGGAAGTGTTTGCTGACCCTTGAGGGGGACAGGCTGCAGGGAGGAGAGGGCAGACTGGAAAGGTTTCAGAGCGAGGTGTCCAGGGAGAGGATGCACAGAACCCCATGGGGGAGGGAGTGTGGCATCTTGGGCTTTGACAACCAAGAGAAATAGGGGAAGGCCAGGCAGGGGGGTTCTGCCCTTCAGACCCAGGGAGGACACGACCCCCTTCACTGTCAGCTGAGTGTGCTGGCTCATGGCCTGAGGTCAAGATGGATGTCTAGATCTCAACTGGGTCCCCTAGTGAAACTGAGTTTGCGGCCAGGGCAACTTGGGTCTTGAGGAAGAGGCTCGAGCCCCTTTAGTGACTCATGGCTCAGGGAACTGGATCTGGAAGCAGGGGCTGCCCTTGCTGCTTTGCAGAAGCTTAGAGTCAGGCAGGGCCCTGCAATACATAAGGCTTGATTTGAGCAGCGGGTTCTGCAGCTAATAGAACTCAGACAACCGCAGCCAGCCCACATCTGAAGCTTCTCCTGGCTCTCCAGTCCCTTCACCTCAGTCTGGCAATTCGACAGCATCCTATGTTACTCAGCACACTTTGAACCCCAGGCAGAGGGTGCCAGGATGGGGGCTAGAGGGTAGGAATGTGCCCCCTTCTCCGCAGAGAAATGTTCTCGAGATTACTGAAACCATAGGAAATGGAGGCCAGTCTTCAAGCTTGTAGAACAACATTCCAAATCCAAACCAGACTTGGTTCCTAGTATTTCCTGGAAGCTAGCACTGTATTATGAGAGCACAAGATGTTCACAAAATATTATTCAGTGAAGGCAGCTGATATTTGATGACTTTCATCTCCTTTAACTCCTGTCCCAACCCAATACAGACTCTTTCTTAAGTGGAAATTTAGGGATGGGTCTGGAGGGGTCTTCTGGGCTTGCAGGGGTGGCTGGGTCCTCCTCTAGCAGACACCACAAAGGTGATCCAGTGCCAAACCTGCCCCTAAGGACACCCAGATGTGGATGCTTGGCCATGCCTTAGCTGGATGGCAGAGTTTTTATTTTTTTAATTTTTTTTTAATTTAAATTTTATTTTTATTTTCCCCATACAATTGCAACCCCCTTATTTTGACCCCAAGCCCTCCTTTCCCCGCCCCCCACCTCCCATAGAGTGTCTCTGGTTCATAGTTGTTTGTTGATTTTGATTTTTACTTTCTTATATATATTCTTTTTCCTGGTCCCTTATTTATGTTTTCTAGATTCCTGCTATGAGTGAGACCCTCTGGTATTTTTCTTTTTCTATCTGGCTTATTTCGCTGAGCATGATCCCTTCCAGCGCCATCCATGTTGATGCAAATTGCATGTGTTTATCTTTTTTGATTGCTGAGTAATATTCCATGGTGTATATGTGCCACATCTTCTTGATCCAGTCATCTACTTTTGGGCATTTGGGTTGTTTCAATAGCTTAGCTATTGTAAATAGTGCTGCTATAAACATAGGGGTGCAGGTGTTCTTTGGAATGGATGTTTCTGTGTCCTTTGGGTAAATACCCAGGAGTGGAATTGCTGGATCATATGGAAGCTCTATGTTTAGTAGGTCCAGAAATCTCCACACAGCTCTCCATAGTGGTTGGACCAGTTTGCACTCCCACCAGCAGTGCAGGAGAGTTCCTTTTTCTCCACAACCTCTGGATGGCAGAGTTTTTAAAAGAGGACAATGAGGGGGCTTGAGCGGGCTCAGCAGGTCAGAAAGGCAGGGCTGCCGCCATGGGAGAGTGATGGGAATGCAGCAGATGTCTTTGTGGCTGGAGGGGGATCTCTGGGGCAGGGAGCTCACAGAGGCCTCTGAAGTCCTCTCCATATTCATTCAACATCCCTACCTCCCCATCGTACAAGGAGACTCCTCTGCTTTAGAAAGGAAATGTGACAGGCTTGTGGGGGTGCAGTGAATGTCTTTTGTCGTGTGCCACCAAGAAGAGCAGCATGGCCATGACAGCAGCTCTCAGCCTGGTGCTCAGGCAGCAGGAAGGTGAGCCCACCTTTCCTCAGGGCAGGACAGACTCCACTCGGATTTGTAGGAGCCCAGAAGAAACCTCCTCCAAGTAGCTACAGACGCGGTACCAAGGAGAGCAACTATTTCCCAGGAGACACAGGGTTGCAAAGGGGTGTCCATTTGATATTGCAAAGAGGGCAGGAAAGGGCTTGGCTGAAGGGAGATGGCTGAGCTAGACCCTCTGTTGGGAGTGAGGGGAAAGGGAGCTCATTTTCTGAGTTAGAAGGAATGGGGTGAGATTTAGACCAGATGAAGAGCCTCTAGCACCAACACTTCTGGAAAAGAGAGCCACCTCTGAGATCAGAGGGGAAACCATCCAGAGGGTCATAGTGAACCACAAGCTGAGCAAGTGGCAACATCCTTCCCTCTGGGGCTTAAACAGCGAAGCAAAGACAGCTTCTGGAAGACTGTCAAATCCGGATGCTTCCCGTCTTCATTAGTCTCCTGGCCTGGACCTCGGGGAGATGAGACTGGAGACCAGGCTGAGTCCAGGAAAAGTCTGAGGATGTGGAGAGGAGCAGCAGCCAGGGGGTGAAGCAAGGTCCTCACAAGCTGGAGATGTGCAAGGGTACGGCTGTGTGGCAAGGGACCCGCTCCCTCCTGCCCAGGCTCCTGACTGAAGCTGCCTGTGTGTCTGCCTCCAGCTCCCAAGCTGCAGCGAGGCCCTGGGTGGGCAAGCATCATCCAGTCAGCACCAGCCCACTGCATTAACATGAGAAGATGAAGCTTCTCTGCCTAAAGAAAACGAGTCCCTGCAAGACTCCCGTGTTACTGGTGCAAGAAGCAGTGGGTCTCCCTCCAGGGGCTCTTTCGGTGCAGTGTGAGGGGCTCTCAGGAGACCGAGGCCTTGAGAAAGAGGCTGAGTTATGCTGAGCTTAAAAAGAATTTAGGGGCATTAGAAACAATGCACCTTTGCTGTGGTTTGCTGGGTTCATTCCAAGCATTTATTTAGTCCCTCTTGGTTGGTTCTGGCCTCTCATAGAGCTGCATCCTCAGCTTGAGTCCTCTGGAGCCAGATCTATACCTGGCACACACCCTGATCATTTTAGTGCTCTTTACGTCACCCAAATAGCCCTGACGTTCATGTGGCCAAAGTGTGTCATTCATTGACCGGGCAAAAATGACAACCAAGAAACCCCCTTAAAATAGCTCCAAACCACTCTAATAAGCCATCCAGATGGCCAGCGACAAGGAAATAACTGTTAATGATCTTGATTTGCTCCTGTGTCATTTCCTGTTGGAAGAGCAGACACTCCCCTGCATAAGGACCAGTGAGTTTTCTGGGGAAGCCACAGGCCTATGTCTTCACGGGGATGGTGGAAAAGCCTCCCTGAAAATAGCCTCCAGGGATAAGAGCCCAGTGACACAGTGACCTTATCATGAAGCCTATCAGGACCCCGGCAGAGTGGAGATGTCAGTGGCCAAAGTGGCAATGGCAAGCTCAGAAAGCTGCTCGCTCTTGCTGGGTCACCACACGCATCTTACTGCATTGTATTGTACATGGCGTGTAGGTCTGTTGGGGCCAAGCATTTCATGGAGGATCTTTGTGTAAAGTTATGCATTCCCTGATAAGGAGATCATTATGTCTAAATTTGTTTAAGGTTAGTCACTTTTTTTTTTTTTAAAGATTTATTTATTTTTATTTATACAAGCACTGGGTACAATCAGCAGCGCGGGAGGGTGAGAGAATTCACCAGAGCCAGACCAGGGAGCAGAGCAGGCAGAAGGACCGAAGTACACTGCTGAGGGGAGCAGCGGGCGGCAGGAGAGGTCTGCGCGCCATGTGGGACCCTCCTCCGGTGGTCTGGGAGCACCCGGGGATCGAACCGGTGCTGCAGAGGCCGTGGGCAGCTTTGCAACCCAGCGCTCAACCACTGCGCCACTGGGGAGGCCCAGTCACTTTTTTTTTTAAAGCATGGATGGGTTTGGCCTCATCTCATACAGTGGAGTGGGGAGACTTGGGGAAGGTGTATTTGCAGGCCTGGTCACCCAGCACCTTAACCTACATGGTTACCTGTTTTCTTCTCTCTCACTTGTCTTGACAGTCTGGTTTCTTGGGGTTGCAGAACCCACAGAGGTAAAGGAAGTAAGGGAGGCCCCTGGTAGCTCTGGCGCCTCCCCACTGTGTGTCTACACCTGCATGCTTACAGGCAAGCTGAGCTAAATCTGCTCAGTGATAAGGCAGGGAGATTGGCCGGAGGAGGTGCAGGGACTGATGTAGTCAGATCTGGAATAAAAGACCGTTGGGCAGAGGAATCTCAGCTGCACAGAGGACTCTGAATTCTACCAAAAGCAATCAGATTCAACTCTGTATGTGTGCATGCGTGCGTGGGTGTGTTAGCACACATGTGCATGTGGGAGCAGAGGAGAGCAGGTATTCTCAGGTGATAGTTCCTCTCTCTTTGGAGAAAGTCTGAATTCAAAG
Organism: Talpa europaea; assembly: GCF_964194135.1. Lineage (NCBI taxonomy): Eukaryota > Metazoa > Chordata > Mammalia > Eulipotyphla > Talpidae > Talpa > Talpa europaea. The sequence goes on along the minus strand of NC_140083.1, from coordinate 75,280,595 downwards.
TGATTTTCAATAGCTCCTTTCATCTTGCCTGAAGCCTGGCGCTGTTGTGGCAAATCAAAAAGAGAGAGAACACAGAAGGAAAAAGGGCGTCCATACTGGTGGTGGAAGGGGCAGGAGCAGGAATGGAAAAGGGCAGCTGTACTTACCCTACAACCACAATTATAAAATCGAGTAAGTTCCAGCCGTTGCGGAGGTAAGCGTTGGGGTGAAAGAGAAGTCCATAGGCTATGACTTTTAAAAATGCTTCCACAGTAAAAATGATGAGAAAGAGATATTCCACACGCTCCTACAAAACAAAAATAGAGAAAAAAGGAAAGTCATTAGATTGGGGATTTGGAAAGTTCTGAGCCAGCAGATCTGTCCGGTAGGTAGAGCAGAATGCTGCCCCCCCGTGGTAGGATCTAGGGGGATACTCGGTGGGTCCCCCAAACCAAATGGCCAACTCCACTCTGGTTTGCCATTAGAGCTCCAATCCACTGGGCATTGAAGGGTTTTTTTCTTTTAGTTTTCAGTTTTCAAATGCCTCTTGTTACTCTGCAAATATTAGAGTGGTAGAAAATTTATACATTTTGGGGGAAACATTTTATTTAGCGAGTCAGTGAACATTCTCAGGAGAGCGCTCACAATGTCTTGAGCTAAAGGAAAACAATGCCAGGACAGAGGAGAAGGGTGAGACAGAACCACAGGGAAAGCGTACCACTGTTTTGAAGTACCAAACCCTGAAGCTGGCAGACACGGTCTTGGGGAAACGAACCAGCTGGGTTCTCCAAGATGACAACATGGCAACAAAGCTATCAAGACACTGAAGATCTGATCACAGCTGAAACAAGGCAAACTGCTCACGTATGCTGGCCCCCAAATTAAACACCTCTCTCATTCTTGAGAGAAAAAAACTCTTTGTGCAAAGACACAGACCAGATCAGCACAAAAACCAGTCAGCATTTCTGGGGTGGAGGCAGGTGCTGGGGTGGGATGGTGAATGGAAAAGGCCCATCTCTTTCCTCCAGGGGTGGAGGTAGTCTTTTTCCTCCCTCTGGCACCTTGAAGAAGGGCTTTGCATTTAAGGATGCAGCTCCTGTCCCCAGGAGTCCACAGTTAACAGGACAAACTCCTTGGCTCAATTAGAGCGCACCGACTCTGTGCTGATTCACTGGCTTCCCTCACTGCTAATTGCTTTCTCCCACAACCCTGTCCCCCGTGCAAAGCCTTAATGGCCCCCGCCAGGCAAAAAGGCTGCTTGGATCCTTCATGCTCCACTGCTCACTGCTGTAGGACCCTCCACACGTCTGTCACTGGAGGCACAAGGCACCAGTCCGCATGGCATCCAGCCCAGGCCTTCCAAGCAGAGCAGGCCCTGCACTGCCCCCAGGAGACACGAAGCTCAGAACCCCCAGGCTGATTTCCCATCCCTATGGGGTCAGGAGGAATTCCTGGTAGAAGTCCAGGTCCCACTGACATTATAGAGAGGGACAGCACCCTTGAAGGCCCTCCTCTTCCCACCTAGCCTGCTGGGAGGGTGCTTAGAGACCTGGGGCACTGGGAACCTGGTAGGGGAATCCACAGTGAGAGGTTAGACACACATGTTGCTCTCACCCTCTCTTTCCTGCTCCCCTTGACAACAGGCCTGGGCCTCACCATGCCCAGCTCTGGGCAAGGCAGCTTAAGCATGCAAAATTTAAAAGTGCAGGATTCTGGGCCATTCCTGGATCTGCTGAAGTGATCCCCCAATTATGGAACTTGGAAATGTGCATTACAGACCATTTCCAAGTGTTTCTTTTCTTTTCTTTTCTTTTTTGCATAGAAGTACTGGGGTACAGGCCAGAGGTCTGGGGAGTGAGAGGATTCACCAGAGACAGAGTGGGGAGCAGAAAAGGTGGATCTACTGAAATACACTGCTGAGGGGAGCTGCAGGTGAGACAAGAGAGGTCTGCTGCGCCATGTGGGTCAGCTCCCTGGCCGGGGATCGAACTCAGGCCATAGTGGTGCTAGCACTGAGGCTTAACCCCTATGCCACCAGGGAGGCCCATTTTCCAGGTGTTTCTAAGGCACCTGGAAGTTTAAGAGCCAGTGGTCCAAGTGCTGACGCAGGCCCAGATCAGGTGGTAACATGGGGAAGGCGGTGGAGAGGTAGAATTTAACCAGCACTTTGAGGCAGATGTGTCCTCTTCTTCCTTCCCAACTATCCTGGCATCATAATTTGGTCTGGGGACAATGGCTGCCCAAGCGTCTTGACCCAAGAACAGATTAGCATTGGGTCTTCTAAAATTTGTGGATGTTGGGCTAAAATATATGCCAAAACAGTGTTGAAATGGAAAGGACATTACAAAAGGACACAGTGTGACCTGTGGAAACTTGTGAAAGGTGCGTGTGTATGTGTGGGGGGTATTTGCCAAACAGCCACTCACCCTCCTCCAATGATGGCCAGGGAGTGATGCCTGAATTCCAAACTGAGGATACTGGGGTGACGGGGTGGTTCTGGTATGGAGCTTGGCAGTGGCCATGGGGGTGGACAGTTGGGGAATGACCCACACGGAGATCATGGAATTTTGAGCAGAGGTGGAGTCAGTGGGATCGGTAAGAAGTAGGTGGATTTGAGCAATATAAAAATGTAATTTCATTTGTGGTTGCACGTAGGGGTTGGGGGAAGAGGCAGCAGAAGAAGTGCACTGCCCTCCCCCCTGAGCTTTCTAATTTGGGTGCCTCTGGATGGCAGCGCCTCTCACTGCGGGAGGAAACTTGAGGAAGAGGAACACAGGGGAGGCATGGGTTCTGGACTTGCTGAATCTAAGGCACTTCTGGGACATCAAAGCAGAGCTATTGGTGATCAGACAACAGAAGAGGGGCTCAGTGGGGGTTTAGCCTGCAGGGGAGGGTGGAGGGAGGCTGCCCTTGAAGAGTCTGCAGACTAAAGAGAGATGAGCTGAGGCTGGAACCCAGGTCTTTAAGGAACAATCTCATTGTCAAGAAAGTGCTTTTCCATGATGGGAATTTATCTGCGAGGCAGAAGTAACAGAATCCCTTTGAAAGCCAAGGAGTCCGGGAGATAGATGGAATCTTAGAGGTTATCCAATTAACCTCCTGGAAAACTGGGATACTGGGAAGAGACTGAGGCAGGAAAGTACATGCGGAGGAGGGGAAACCATTTTCCCCACCATCAACTTGGGTTCTGGGGACTGTTTCTTCCCTGGTCCCTACTTAGCCCCAAAGATGCAACTGGGCCAGACTTCTCGTGCTAAGATGTCGAACGATCCGAGATAGAACTGAAATGGGTTTGCAGAGCCAGTAAGAAGGGTCTGGACAAAAGCTCCAGAAGAGGCAGGTGCCTGTTGCACAGTCTGCAGCACAGGCATCTGTGCAGGGCGTGAGCTTGTGAGCGTGAGTGCTGATGGCTGTTGGTAAAGGCGTCGTATTCCTTCTGGCCTCTGGGACGTTGATTACAGAATGCATTCCACACCAACCCTTCCCCCCAAAAAGTCAAAAATAATACACACACTGGGTGAAAGCCACCTGCCTTGGAGCAGGTGTGAAGACATCCCCTTTGAGATGGCACCTGTCTTTCTTTCCATCATTTTCTCTCACTATCCAGTGCTCTCTTCCTCCTACTGCTTCCTTTCCACTCTGTCTCCTCTTTCTTTCCTCTCTTCCTGCTCATGTCTTAATGCTGCCCCTGGTAATGGGGGGTCATGGTCACACTCTCGTTTGAAATATTCGGGATTCAGTGAAGAGTCACAGACCCCAGAAATCATGATATCTTCTCAACACCAGTTATCTTAGAGTTCCATTTTTTTTTTAAGATTTATTTATTTATGCATGCAAGACCTGGGGTACAGGCCAGAGATGCGGGGGGTGGGGTGGTGAGAGGATCCACCAGAGACAGAGTGGGGAATAGAACAGGCAGACTGACTGAGATACACTGGGGAGCAGTGGGCGAGCCAGGAGAGGTCTGCTGCTCCATGTGGGTTGCTCCCTGGCTGGCTGGGGATCAAATTCGTGCTGCAGAGGCTGCGGACAGCTTCATAGCGTGGTGCTTAACCCCTTGTGCCACTGGGAGGCCCGTTAGAGTTCCATTTATCCTTCCATGTACATAGAGCCCATCCTTCAGTTACAGTAAAACTCTCCAGAGGCAGAGACTCAATTATCTCTTGATGGTAATAATTTTGGTTTGGGCGCCCAGTGGTGCTGTGTGTATTTGGGCAAGCCACTTTCTTCTCTGGTTCGATTTTATTATCTGCAAAAGAACTAGTCAAGCATTTAAAAAATACAGCACTGCAGTTTTCCACAATGCTGCTTTAGGAACAGTTAATGGTTAGGGGAAGGCTGAGAAAGTGGGGCTCTGTCTCCCCCATCATTGAACCAATCACAGTGCCATGTTAGCCCGCAGTTAAGTTGTCTACATAGCTGAGTAGAGAGTCCAGGGAGCCAATTTGATGGAGTGTGGACAGAGAATACACACCAAAACACAGCACCCACTTTTTCCTGAACCAGCCCTGAAGACTTTTGTAGCTTTACATATGGGTTCAGCATCAGATTTTATTTGAGCAGAAGAATCCCCACTTTTTTGTTTTCTTGGTGCTCTGAACACCACTTCCACAGTGGGAGATGACTTCTGAAGTCTCTCCAAACTCTATGGCAAGTGAGGATGCCAGTCTCTGGTCTGTGTGCAGTGCTGCCCAAGGTGCAGTTCGATTCTGACACAGGGGAAGGAACAAAGAGTTCCTTGCCTTGTTTTTCTAAGAATCACTATAAATACAGGTAGATCTTATAATAAAAATAGTTCATCAAAGACAGCATTAATTCTTGGGCTTTGGGAGAACAGACGCCCTTTGAGCAGAAGACATGCCAGGGCAGATCTCCTAGGACAGGGGCCATCACGAGGAAACTGCCAAGTCTATTTCACGCATGTAGTGTCTGCATGATGTGTGTGCACGTGCGCGCGCGCGCACACACACACACACACGGTACACCCAACGATATCCACCCTCTGTGGCCAACACCGTATAGCTTACACTTGCTGTACTATACCAGGATGTGAGAATTTATACCAAGAGAACCTGCATGTACCCACTTAAATTTATGCAAGTGCATTTATTAAAGCTGCCAAGAATTCTACACCCAACAGAATTGATGAGAAGCCCAGTCATGTAATCCCATCTCCGTACAAGGTGCAAAGATGATACACACAGCACTAATGCTTGAAGCAGCACCTTGTATTCCAGATTGTTTCATAATTAAGGACCATTTAACTTGACCTCTAAATAGTCCTCACTATTCTCCAACCAAAGGAGATGAAGAAACTAGAATACTTATCTCCCTACTGTCTGACTTCTTCATTCTCTCACTTCTTCATTCAGTTGGCCACCAGTAATTCCTGAGGGTCTGCTCTGCCACATCACTTGTGGCACGGCTCTCTTAGGACATCAATGGAGTTCACAATAACAGGAGCTGCAAGGACACCCATTCTAAGCTCCTCATTATACAGGAGTAAGAGGACTTGTCCTAGTTCACACATCTAGCCCGTGTGATGAGCACTTGGGATGCCTGAAGGCTGATCTGGTGTTCCTTCGGTAGAGCAAATTTGTTTTTGTCAGTGGATTGACTGAAACTCTGGACTACTATGCCAACTAGGGGCTCCCGGGCAGTAAAGGGCCTTTACCTGGTATGAATGGAAGGGACATGCACCTCCCAACCAGGTCTCTACTGAGTCAGACATACCTGGGAGAAAACTGTTCCACCAAGAAAAGCTACTCAATCTCCCAAACTTGGGTTTCTTCACCAGCAATGTGAAAAATGTTATACCAACTCGAGGGTAATTTTGAGAATTAGAAATCACAATGGCAGCTGCTGTCACTGGGAGCACCTGCCTGGTATGGGTGTCCCACACCTGATGGAATGTCCCTCATGTGGAATGGATGTTCCAGCTCCAGGGAGCTTCATCCTCAAGTGTCCTGCCCCGAGGTCTTGGCTCTGCTGGACCCTGTATCCCCTGGCTGGAAGGGTCACAGCATGAGCCCTGCCACCTGCCTTCTCTCCCCACCAGGCTCCTGAGCTCTAAGCAGGTGGCACAACTCACTGTCCCCTTTGGAGCCTCTGGACATCAACAAAAACTAGAGACTTGAGGCCTCACATCTGCTTTCTGTTATCAAAGCAACTTACAAAACCAAGCCAGACCAAAAACTTCTGTGTTCCATTTGCTGGCTTCCACCTGTTGGGGATGTCCTTGTCTACCTCCCTCTTTGGCCTCGAGACCTACAATACCTGGCCTCTGGCTGGGAAACCCCGGGCCCCAGAGGTGTGAGTGTTTTCCCTGTGTCTCTGGGAACTGTCACTGCCCTGCCTCTTGGAGTGACTTGTTCCGGGTGTGGTTGACAAGGGCGCAGGGCAAAGGGTGAGTGTTTTTCAGGAACAGATTAATCGTGGATTCAGGAAGTTTGCTAAGCACTGGAAATCGCCAGAGTGATGACTCACTGGGTAGTATTTTACAGTTTACAAGGCACTTACCCAGACATTTTTATGTTGACTCTCATCCTGTGAAACAAGAAGAGCAGGTACATTTTCTCTTCCTCTTTCTTTTCCCCCCACCTCACCACCATTACCATCATTATCATCACTACCATCTTCACTACCATCATCACACTGTCCTTGTCACCATCATCACCTCCACCACCATCTTCATCACCTCCACCACCATCACCTCCACCACCATCATCATCACCTCCACCATCACCATCATCACCTCCACCACCACCATCATTACCTCCACCACCATCATCATCACCTCCACCACCACCATCACCTCCACCACCACCATCATCACCTCCACCACCACCATCATCACTTCCACCATCACCATCATCACCTCCACCACCACCATCATCACCTCCACCACCATCATCATCACCTCCACCATCACCATCATCACCTCCACCACCATCATCACCTCTACCACCATCATCATCACCTCCACCATCACCATCATCACCTCCACCACCATCATCATCACCTCTACCACCATCATCACCTCCACCACCTCCACATTCCCTATTACTAGCACCCCATCCATTCGCTCCCCTCTGCCTTAACTACCATCACCACCACCACCACACCTCTTCCACCACCACCATCACCACTACCATCACATCATCATCACCTCCACTATAGCTATAGTCAATGTCTCAGTCTGAGACTGGAGGCTTTAGTTCTAGTTTTAACAGTAATTCTGCATGATGACTAAAAACACTATTATCTCCATTAGATACAGGTGGAAACTAATCAAAGCACTGAGGTAATCTTCCACAAAGCCATGCAGCTAATAAACAGTATGGTCAAGACACTGATGTCCTCCCCATTGCTTTTGGAAAAGATGCACCCCATGAGCTCACGTACCCCCACATCCCTTGACCCCTGTCAGGATGGAAGAGCACTGGGGCTGTGCGGGGGCTACTCCGAGCATCTGATTCTTGTTGAGACCAGGCAGTGTTAAGCAATGTACAAGCAGTGCCCACCTGGCTGGAGCACCATTCCCACTGACCATGGCTGAGTATCGCCCGCCCCACTTGCCTGTCTTGCCTCATTGAAACAACCACTAGTCTAACTGTCAGATTTGGAAGGGGCACAGACCCAAGCCTGGCTAATGTGGCATGAAAGGAAATTTTCTGGATGCCCCCGGAAAAGATCCTTCATTGATTGAAAAAGAGAGGAAGAGGGCCTCCCTGGTGGTGCAAGGGGTTAAGATGCAGCACTATGAAGCTATCCGTAGCCACTGCTGTACAAGTTTGATTCCCAGCCAGGGAGCAACCCACATGGTGCAGCCCAGCGGTGTCCTTATCCCCTGTCTTGCTTGCTGCTCCCCTCAGCAGTGTATTTCAGTAGATTTGCCTGTTCTGTTCCCCACTCTGTCTCTGGAGAATCCTTTCACCTCCAACCCCCACCCCTCTGGCCTGTACCCCAGCTCTTATCTGCATAAATAAATATTTTTAAAAAAAAAAAGAGAGAGGAAGGCATACAAGCCTGAAAACACTATGATCTCCTTCTTTAGCTGGACACATTCACGTCTGCCTATAAAACCTAGAACTGCCACAGCCATCTAGGGACCAAGAAGACTACAAAGTTGAAGACAAGAACAACACAGTGAGGTGACAGAGAGAAAAGGTGAGAAGAGCAAGGGTCCTTATTGAACCGGTGAATTGACTTTGCCAACTTTGATGCCATCCTAATTTGCAGTTTCTTTTGTGTGAGCTAAAACTTCCTCAGTGTAAAGACCATTTCGGGGTGAGTTTCGTAATACGTCTGAAAGCATCCTTATTGATAGGTTCTATGTGCTATCTCTACACGCCTCTCCTCGTTCTGTGGCTTTATCCTGCTGTTGCTTGATGCTTCCACCCTTATCAGCCATTTGGGCACATTAAGACTGAGCTTAGTCTCACTCAGCAGGGAAGGGCAAGAGCTCGTAAACACGGTTAGACAAATGCTTTTCTGTCTCCCGGTTAGCTCCAGCCTGTGCGTGAGATGCTTATTTCAGATTATGGTCTCAGACTAGATCTAGAGAGATCAGCCCAAATCCCCATCAGAGGGTTGCCCACATAGTTCTGCATGAGCCTCTGGTTATAACGCAGAGCTGTTGAGCCCAAGGACAGGAACTGCACATTCCCAGTTCTGAAAGGTGGGGAGGCATGGAGGACCCTTCCAATATTCCATTCTCGGAAGTCTGAGACAGAGGACATGGATATAGACCTGTGGGCTTTTTCTTATCCTCAAAGGATGAAGGAATTTCTGAGGATGGAACTTTCCAGAACATCATTTTCACCATCCCTCCGCAGGAACCTGCAGGGATTCCCTATACCTATATCATCAGGCCCAACGTCTCTGCTTGTATCTTTTTCTACCCTGTTATGTAACTTGTCTTCTCCCAACACCCACCAGCAAGGTAAGACATGACTGCCCTGCCTATCTAGTTCCATTTTGGCCTCTGGGGCCCCTGGCCTGGCATTTCTCATGTCCTCCAGTGACAGCTGGACACCTCCTCCCGTCAAGGGTGCTTGTCCAGCTCCAGGTTTCTCTGTCTCCTTCTTCTGTGAGCCCTGCAGCCCGAAGGCCTGTCTTCACTGGGAATTTTGTACTTGGCATGATGGCATGTTTTACACGTTCCCTGATGGCAGCCAGCATCTCAGATCTCTCTTCCCTGTCAGGACTGTGAGCAACTTGAGGGCGGGGTCTGTATTACACTTTTCTCCGTCCCCATGGTACCCTGCACAGGGCCAGCGACTGGAGGCTCACAGAGTCTCCCAGTGTGACGTTGGAAGGATGTTCAGAGACATGGAGGCCGACTTCCCAGCCTTGGCCTCTCTCACAGGCCCACATTCATGGTTCACAGCATGTTCTCATTTCTTCCTCCATCTGCTCCCCAGACAAAGCTGCCTGTCCCCCAGCACTTGGCACACAACTCCAGGGGGAGGGTGAAGGACGACCTTCTTCACCCTGGATACCCCTCTTCCCCATGAGGAACACCCACCATCACCACCTGAGGAGGCTGCCCTGAGGGGTGTTGAGACTACCCTGCCCCCCCCAGGGGCTCACAGCCAGGCAAGGAGGCAGGAAGGTTGGGCCTGATGGAGAGAAGCCATAACCCAGGTCGCATTTGCTCCTCAGCACGGGACTTCTGCAGATAAGAAGCGGTCTGGGAATTTGAAGAGAAGGATCACCAGGGACATCGGGCCATGGGTGTGAGCTGGGCTTGATGGGGACTGGGAGGTTGACTGGGGCACAAAGAGGTGATACCCCTATGGGAAAGATGAGTTCTTGTGGAGACACAGGAGGAGACTATTTGTGTTAGTTCCACTCGGGAGCTATAACTGGACGGAAAGGTGGGGTTGAAAGTAAAGCAGGTCTTGAGTGACAGGTAGAGTTTGTCCTTCAGATGGAGGGTGCTGTCCCAGGCATTTCAGGTCCACGGTGACTTTGGACCGATGACAGCTGGTGATCAAGGGGTGCTGTGTGCCAAGCTATGTTTTAGGAAGATAAACCTGCAGACAGATTGGGCTGAAGTCGGGAGCCCCTGTGGTGGCACAGGAATGAGTGATAAGAGTTCGCACCGCAGAGGGAAGGAGCAGAGGGAGAGGAAGCAATGACAGATTCTGCAGAGAGGGGACATGTCAAACATGACCGCTAGGCTGCCTTCGGAACGCCTGGAAGAACGAAAGAATCGTACATGACGAGAGATTCTTGGCAGGAAGGTGGTTCCTGAGGGTGGGCTGAGCATGCTCCCTGGCGGCGGTGTCCTTATCCCCCATCCGTGAGTCTAGCCAGAAAAGGACAGCAAGGCCCAACGAGAGAGAAGGACTTGCTCAAGGTCACAAAGCTGCATAATGTGACATGGCAATACACACCCCTTTATTATTTATTTATTTATTTATTTTTATACAAGCACTGGGTACAGTCAGAAGCGCGGGAGGGTGAGAGAATTCACCAGAGCCAGAGCGGGGAGCAGAGCAGGCAGAAGGACCGAAGGACACTGCTGAGGGGAGCAGCGGGCGGCAGGAGAGGTCTGCGCGCCATGTGGGACCCTCCTCCGGTGGCCGGGGAGCAGCCGGGGATCGAACAGGCGCTGCAGAGGCTGTGGGCAGCTTCGCAGCCCAGCGCTCAACTGCTGTGCCACCAGGGAGGCCCTACACACCCCTTTAAAAAAGAAAAAAGCATTTGCTTCTCAGCCTTTTCTGATCTACCATCCAGAATTTGCGTTCTCTCTAATGTCTGAACCTCCACAGCATTTCTGACGGACCAGAGCTGGGAGGCGCTGTTTGTTACAGTTCCCGGGCACGCGACTGTGCCTTTCTGAGCCTCAACCTCCTCACCTGTAAAATGGGGATGACCCTACCATAGGGATGTAGTATTTGAAATAAGATGGTTACATAAGATGTTTAAATTATATTTATCAGGGTCTTTTGTAATTGTCAATTGCTATTCCGGTTATTACTATAAAAATAAGACAAAAAGCAGAAAACACCTAAACTATAGAGTGAGTAGTGAGAAGGACTTATTTTTCAAGACTGGAACACACAGAAGAGAAGTGATCCCCCCAAAGTCAAACAAGAAAATACCTAGAGAGGGGCCTACAGTCCTGGCTTATGCTCAGAGCCTCACAATGGGCCTCACTTGCAGGCTCTGCTGGCCTCAGACACCTGCTCCCCAAGGTATGTCAGAGTGGAGTTGGCGGGTAAGAGGGGAGCAGAACCTGAGCCCCAGGGCAAACTCCTGCTGGCCATCGGGAGGAGCTAAGCTACTGGCATTCTCTAGACATCCCGGCCCCAGGCGCCATGCTGAGTACAGGGCACTGGCGACCCGGGAGCCTCACCCACTTCCTGCTCTGGGAAGCCAGAGTGCTCATCCCTGACGACGGCTCCCAGCCTCTGCTGACCCCAAGGCACCTGGCGAGGGCCGACTGGCCTCTCCTCTGACTAAGGCTTGGCGCCACCACACGAGTCCTTCTCAGAGGCTGGCTGACGCCTCTACAGAAGACAGATCTCATTTAAAAAGTGTTTCCTGCAAGCTGTAAATAGCCATAATTTTAACTTTTTGTAGGTATCTCCTTTCTCTTTTAATGAAGGGCCTGTTCTTCTTGCTGACCAGTTCAATTAAAATGATAGAAAACAGACAGCAATAAAATCTGGGGACAAGCTCTGGCAGGGATGTGTGGTAACAGGGATTTTAGTCTTCTCCCTGGTGATCTCGGAGCTTGAGCTTCCTCTCCCAGCTGAAGATGGGTTCGTGTGACAGTTGAGAATAGGATGGGAGTCTTGGGGTCTGGAACACCAGGGGCCAATTCTGGGGTCCCTGCATTCACCCTGACAGTCACTAAGCCTCAGCACAGCTGCCACGGTGCACGGGCACACTGCCCGTCTCCTCTGGCAAGCAGGTAAGCCAATGGCCAACCCCTTGGCTCCCATCTCGTGGCGTGCCAGGTCCCAGGCACAACACTTCACACAGATGACCTCCCCCGGGCAGGAGCATCATTTTCTCATTTGCAGGACTGGGGCTGCATCTGCCCGATGTCTTAGCCATGCTATTCTGTTATGTGGCCTCCGTGTACAGCAAAACCTTTCTGTCCCTACTTTCATATTGCCACTTATGGATTTTTCTGGACCCCTCACAGGGGCAATGAGCAAGCCGTGGCGGCAACTACACCATCCTGGGAATCGAGCATCTTGGTGTTGGTCACTTTGTCATTAGCCATTTCTAGGTCCTCAGGCAAAGCACCCAGTGCTTCTAGATTTAGTCAGCAACAAGGCCTGTCTTGCTAACTCACGGGATGAAATGTGGCATGGCAGGTCTATGGAAAGCGAGGCTCAGTGTCCCACCCCAGGTCTGAGCACACAGTCTCTTCTGCACTTGCGCAGCTCCTTCCAGGAGGAGGTGGGCAAAACCACCCTTCCTGTTACCTCAGGAAGGTGTGTGGAAAAGAAGGGCAACCCTGGGAGCAAGCAAACAAACAAGTATCTAGCAACTCAGCACTTCACGCAAAGTTACCGGACAAAGCTGCCTTCCAGAGAGCCAGACGCTTGGTATCAGCCGTCAGAGCTGCTGCCCGAAAGTTATCGAACGTCTAACTCAACACTCACCCTCCGTGGGGGAAGGGGCATGTCATTCCTGTATGACAGAAGAATCTGAAGCTCATCCAGCTGGTGGAGAGAGTTTAAGCCCAAGTTTTTGCTGTTTTTTTTTTTAACTCCAAACCCAGTGCTTTTCTCCTCAGTTGTCCTGGTGTTCACCCCTGGAATCCCACAGGGTCTCAGAATTCGCTGTTCGAGTCCTATCTAGTAAGCTTGCTATGGAATCCAGTGTGTACTGGGCTAATTAGTGCCCTCCCTCTCCCCAAATTCATGCCTTTCTCAAACCTCGGAATGTGACCGTATTTGGAAGTAGGATCACTGCAGATGTAACTTGTTAAGATGAGGTCATTCTGGAGCAGAGGGAGCTCCCACTCCAGGATGCTGGTGTCCTTACCAGAGGAGGAAACAGAGGCACACACAGGGAGACGGCCAGTGCCACAGGGAAGCGAGCCAAGGGGTGTGTCTACAAGCCAAGGGATGCCGAGGAAGGCTGGCAGACCCAGAAGCTAAAGACACAGAATAGATTGTCTCCTAAAGAGCTGGCCCCTTGTTTTTGGACTTCTAGGCTCTAGAACTGAGGCTCTAGAACTTTAGGCTCTGAAAGAATAAATTTCTGTTACAGCTTGAAGTCACCCAGTAAGCAACACTTTGCTAGAGCAGCCACCATCTGCCACACTCCTAGCTTCCTCTACGCACATGGAGTTGGCGTAATGAGGCATGGACACGGGCTAAGCTTCAGCCCTGTCAGCCCCCTGACTGCCCATTGCAAGACATGCCCAGTGCAAGCGAGACCTCTTCTGACTCTGATGAGCTCTCTTTGTTCATATCTGCCTTTATGGGAACATCCAGCCACTTGGGGGGTACCCTATTGGTTTGTGAGTTCAGTGGAACCAGGACAGGGGTCAGAGTACAGAGAAGTGGGCAGCATGGGTGGAAAGGGTTGGACCCACAGGTTAGGAGCTCCCTCTGTGTGGGCCCCTTTCAGGGGGAGCAAAGCTCTCGCCTGAGCCAGCTCCAATTCTACAGAACTTTCTACCCCAGGCCTGTCTCACCAGCTACCAATGGTTATGTTTGAACATCAGCTGAGTGCCTTTGAGGAACCACATACTTCGGGATACACTGAGACAGGAAGACATCTCCATCCTCAAGCAGGTGGCAGCCTAGGTTGGTAGGATTCATACCTCCCTAAGAAATGGAAGAAATTGTGAGTGACACAGATGGCCAGTGCCATGGCTGCTTGAATCAGCCAGTGAGGGCTTCCTGGAGAAGGCAGCCTGTGCACTGAGCACTGGGGTGGGGCAGATGGAGCACTGAGTGGGAGGTAGGGTGGGGAGTAGAGTGGGGGGCGGGGAGCAAGGTCGGGACACAAGCTCAGTGTATCCCAATGTCTGGCTCAAGCAGACGGTAAAGAGACTGGCAAAGCAGAAGGCCTTCGGATGCCAGTGAATAGACTTTGGGCTTTATTCTGTAGGCAATGTTGAACCAACAGTGCATAAGCAAAACCTTATGAAAGCACTTTTCAGGTAAAACTAAAACAGATTTTCAATTTCCAAGCAAATAATACAAGATATTCTCTCCTCTGGAAGCAGATCCTAGCCTGAAAGTTCCGAAGTGATGGGGCTGAGTATTGGATCTGATAAGAAATTGCTAATATAGTAAAAACATTCTAAAGTGGACGTTATTTTACTTTTAAATATCTGCCTCACCTAACACTAGCCAAGATCCCACTTCCTCTGGGAAGCCTTCCTTGATTATGTGGGTCAGCAAGTAGCCATTGAGTCCTTTCTTTGAATCCTTTGTCTTAATCACATACCCAGTAATTCCTAGGCTTTTGTCAGGATTTCATGGGTTGGTGAAATGTTAGAGATGGACACAGGGCTGCCAACTTCTTACTCTGATAAGGAGAAATATTAAAAATCACAACAACCATTTATTATCTCCTTTGTTTCATAAAAGGAAGGAGAATCTATCCAAGAATAAAGACTGCTGGCAACCCCGCTTGTATCACTCACTCACAGACACATACTGCACGGTGCTTGTTTTTCTCATCTAACTGCAGACTGAGACATCTCCATGGTAGATGCTGGCGCAGCTCAGCAGGCTGGTCTTTGGGAACCTGAGGCCTTTCCCATTCTCCAGCTCATTGCAAACCTTCTGTGTCCTCCCTACTAAGGCATTCTTCCTCTGGCACCCGAGACCCTGAAGGATTTGGCTCCAGCCAATCAATCTGTGGAAGATGGGAAATATGGCCACAATATTTTGCAGCTCTTCCCTTCTAGAATCACAGGCCATCTGCCCACCTCTGGACTCTGTGCTGACTCTCCCTTTGAACAATAGATGGCTGTGGAAGTGACACTTTGCAACAACTAAGCTGGGTCTCTTGAGCTCTTGCAGCTTCTTCTCTCATACAGGAAACCTGTCTCCCAACACATGAACAAACCCAAGATACCCTGCAAGATACCAGGTGGGACGGGGACCCTGTCATTCCAGCCGCTCCAGCCAAGACCATAAGGAACAGGCAACCTTGAGGGATCCACCAGCTGGCTGCAGACACTTGAAATAGTCCCACTTTGATCAGCTGAGTCCTGCTGGGTCTGGAGGAGCCAGTAGGCCCAATCCAAGTGACCAAACTGCAGAAATGTGAGCTGAACCAAAGGTGGTTGTTCAAAGCCACAAAGCGTCAGGCTGTTTGTCAGGCGGCACGAGCTAGCTGATACACCACCTTTCCGACCATACAGGCCTTCTCTACCCTCCACTGCTTATAAATACAACTTGGGCTGTCTTACCTCTTGACCTAAATTGTTCTCCCTGAGTCTGAAATAGCTGCTTTCTTCCTCCCCAGACTCAAGTTAATTGCCACTTCTTTAAATTCTTCTGAGAGCTGTAGCGCTCACTGTCCACACCACTCCCTCGTCCCTCAGGCACATTCTCACATGGGGGCATTTTTCCCACCCTGACATAAATTATTTCTGATACCGTCAATTTTACATGAGTTTATTACATCTTGCCTTCTCAATTAAATCACCTGTTCTGTGTGGACAAGGGCTGTTCTTACAATTACAGCTCTCAGCTTTTAACCCAGTATTTTGTCAAGGGTGGGTATATTTATTGCTTGTTGATTGACGAGATTTGGAAACTCAGGAGTATCTGAAAGTAACCGTGCTCAGTCAGTTCTCAGCCATGTGCTTTCACCCAGTGCTAAGCTGCATCCTAGATTCTAGATCCATGGGGTCTGAGATCATTTTACAGTCTCACCACAAATGATTTCTAGAACACGGGGACTGGTCATCCGTTCCCCCTACACCAATACTGTGGTAAGGCAGAGAGGCACCCAACAACATAAAGCAAGTAAATCTCTTCTGTCAAATTGTTATTTCACTTCCCAAGTCCTCTGGGACTTTCTGGAACTCTCTGGAAACTTTCCCTTATTCCTGTGACCTTTCATTTGTCCCAGGCACTGGCATTGGGTAATCTGGGCTCCCTGTGCCTTTCAGACTTCATTGAGGTCTTTCAAGTGAACTACAAAGCTTTGAGGGAAAAACAGATAAAAAGCTTAGCATTGCAAATGAGGAGAGCATTAAGCCCAAACTGGAAATGAGGTAAGTGCATTCAAAAAAGCCAGAGCTCAGAAGACTGGCTGCTAAAGGTTAAATTGCAAAGGTAAAGGCCAAGGTTTCTTGCTCTCATGATTTAATCCCCTGGTTCTGTTTTCTGCAATGGTGGATAATCAAGCCAGCAGCAAGCCTTTTACTGGCCTACCTTCCTGCTTTCACATCTCACCTCCTCTGAGCTTGTACCCAGTGTTCCCACTGCTTCCCTCAACGGAGCCCCTTTATTTCTTATACTCTTGATCATTTTCTCTTCTGATAAATAGCAAAGATAACAGATTTCATATTAGAAGTTTCAGACAACTCTCATGTGAAACAAGGAAAACAAAAATTAGCAATTTCTCACTTCCTTCATAACCAGACAACATAACCAGCTAACCCGACAACATTCTGGATCGTATGATCAATCTATTTCTTTTCTGTGTATCTACTTTTGTTTTTCCAAAATTCGCATCATTCTAGTCATAGTATTTTACAATCACCTTTATTTTTGCTTAGAAATAGGTTTTAGGCATCTTATACATTATTCCACTTTGTCTCTAATATAACTACAGTAACCTGAGAGCTTTTAAGTAGTGTGCACTGGTGAGATAGGATTTATCTAATCATTTTCTGCTTTTGCTGCTTTAGACTTGCACTGTACCTGCCATGACAGGGGGCTTGTTTCTTGGCAGGAAGAGGATATCCAGGTCCTGGGCTATAGCCCAAGGGGCAGGGGCTGTTGTCTAGCCTCTTCTCCCTGGCCCTAGCCCTGGGTGCTCCCCCGCCCCTCTCTTGAGCAGGTCACCCAGGTGAGCTCTGCTGCCTCCAGGGGAGGGCTGTGTCCCCCAGCAGGCAGCCCCTGAGACACCAGGGCTCCTGCACCACTGCAAAACATCAAGTATTCATGCTCGAAGGGATCTGAGTAGTATCCAGTCAAGTCCTGCACATGACAGAGTAGGAAATGAGGATACATTATAGGGAATGATTTGTGCAGCGTCTCAAGACCAGCTAGAGTCATTAGACTTAGGACCCCAAGTCTTAGCCAAAGGCTGCGCACTCCATGCTCCTCTCCCTACACCGCGTTCCACCCCAGCTGACCTGTGCGGCCGCTCTCCCACCAGCATGGGTGACACCACTCCCCAGGGACCTGGCCTTTTGTGAGATAAGGGTCCTCCCCTTCTGGGCCCTCAGGCAGCCTCCATGCTCCTGGCCTCTGCCACCTCATCATCCCCTTCCCCTGCCCTCAGGCGGGCAGCCCCAAACACACCCTGACACTTCCCTATGCAATGGGAAGAGGGAAGCAGGGGGGTGCTGGTGTCCCTGAACTGCCTGGGGAAGTGGGGTTCTGTGCTGTAGCTGAGCTGTGGCTGCACCCAGGGCGCTTCACACTCTTTCCTTGGAATACTCATGGCCTCTTTTTCCATTTTCCTGCCAGAGGGATCAAGACGAGTCCTTGCCTTTAAAGGTCCCTTTTCCCTTTAGGATGACAGGAGGCTGCTAAGAGCAGAGCATCCTTTCCCATCATAAAAGCCCATGTTCTCTGGGGCGGGGTGGGGGCCGCTGTGGGGGGGGCTTCAGCATCCAGGGTTTGGGGGACTTTGTCTCCACTCAGCAGGTGCCAGGCTCACCCCTCTCCAGGCGAGCACAGCTTCATGTCTGCAAAGCGTCTCGTTCCTCACCGTCTCTCTGTCTGTAAGACACCACTCAGCCAAGATGCCAACCTCCGGGGAAGGAGCAGCGAGCCCATCTGATGCTGGGTGAGAAGGGCCCATCTCTTCTCTTCTCTGCACAGGCTCCTGGCTCTCCCTGTGCTTCCCCCTCTTCTCTCGTCTTACCCCTTTCTCACCTGTATTTTGCTCTCCCCTCTAGTGTTTCCTCCTGCTCCCTTCTGCACCCCTCTCAGATTCCCCCTTCACCAGAGGGATGGGCAGCTGCGCACACTCTGCATCCACGAGTCACATGGGAGTTCAGCTAATTGAGGCATTTCTTGCAAATGCCTTGAAATTTGTGCAGACCCACGAAAATGGAAAAACACTGAGTGTTGAGCATCAGCTAATGATACCGAGGATGGCATTGACAAAACCCCACACCTTGGGAGGCATGGGTTGTGGGAAAATTTCCTGACCCACATGGAAGCACGTAAGGAGCACAGGTTGCTAAAGAAACCCGACACCTTGTGTTGTCTGGAGAGGGGGGGGGGGGCGAAGGGCAGAGAGTGAGCCCACTCGGCCCACTCACCCAGCCCCTGGGCGCCCACAAGTTTCATTCAGCCTAAATAGCAATCTTGTCTTGCCCTCCGCCCTTTGCTGGAATGATCTGAGATTGAAGGAGGAGTTTTAATGTTCCAGCTAATATCTTTTGGTGTTAAATGAGCAAAATATTTCCTTAAACACTGCCTCCACTTTTCCTATTGTTTTGCTAGCTGCTTCTGACTTGTGGATGTGAATCCTCAGGGAGACGGGTCATATCCAGACCCCAGGATCTTAAGTGACAGACCCAGGTAGGTCATGTACTAGCGTGGACACTGCTTCTGCCTTTACCACTTACCACTTCTACCGACTAATTTTATTTATTATGTGTGTTCTAAGTCCCAGCCACTCTCCCAAGCATCTGGTGTGCTTATTTCCTTAAGGCCCCACATATTCGTGCTGGATGCGTATTACCCCCCATAGATGGGAAATTGAGGCATTCAGAGGTGAAGCAGCTCTCCCCAACCACACACGCTGTGACTGTTGTAACAAGTGTTTGGACTCAGGCAGTCTAAGCCCAGAGTGCCATGACTCAACCATTTTAGTTTCATATTTTTACCTATAAAATGAGGATGATAGGGCCTCCCTAGTGGCACAAGGGATTAAGATACAACCTATGGAGTGGTCTGCAGCCTCTGCAGCACAAGTTCGATCCCCGGCTAGCCAGGGAGCTACCCACATGGCGCAGCAGACCTCTCCTGACTCACCCACTGCTCCCCTCAGCAGTGTGTTTCAATCAGTCTGCCTGTTCTTTTCCCCACTCTGTCTCTGCTAAGTCCTCTCACCCTCTACATCTCTGGCCTGTACCCCAGCTCTTGTACATATAAATAAATAAATCTTTAAAAAAAATAAAAATGAGGATGATAAAAACAATGCTCACATCTTGGGATTGTGGCTGCATACATCAAGAAGCCAAACTGTGAGGTGCACTGTGGGAACAGTAGTGACACCAGCCCCAAAGTGTAGCATCCTTCCCTTTGGGGCAGAGAAGCTGCTCATACAGTACTCCAGCATGGCAAGATTTTAGGGCTGGGAGGGAGCCTGATGTTTTCTAGCACAACTGCCCCCTCGGCACCAAGTTGGGTAGATTAATGGCATCGAAGCCACCTGGAGGGATATCAGCTGGGGAGGGCCCACCCCAAATGACCCAAGAAACAAGGAGAAGAGTTGGGTCTAAATCCAGATCTCCTGCCCCTTACCTGGTGTCACCACCCCCTTCCTCCCTATCCCTTTCCCCAGCCCTGGCAGATGTTGCTTGGCTATCACCGTGGTTTAACTGGCTGAGTTCTTCTCCACAAAACCCTTCTCAACACGGTGCTCCAAGCAGCTTTGCTCAGCGCTGACTTACAAGTCGACGTGCTTTTACTTTGCCCGAATGATATACAGGGTGATCAAATAGATAATTTATCATTCAGACAATGGCAATTTTGAGAGTGTAAGAGGGCACTATAAATAATTAGGTAGGAAGCAGGTGTGAACCAGGATTCTCAGGAGAACAAGCCACTACGATCACCAGGAAGTCTCCAAAGCACCCAAGCATCCTATCACTCCTCATCGGATGAAACTCACTTGAAGGAAGACTGGTTGGAAGCATCCTCATAGGGAGGGCGGGGAGCTACTAAGGGGAAAGAAAGATCTTCTTTAGCTAAAAAGGACAAAGACACAGCTTTGGGTCATAGACTTGTCTTGTACTGGGTTATTTTCCACAGCCCCACTGTCCCCCCACACCCAACCAGCAGTAACAGCTCATTACCTTCCCCCCTGACAGGCTCTGTATCTCTGTGAATGCTCCCACCCCAGCCTCCTTCCCTTCTCTTTCTCCTCTTTATATTGAATAATTGTTTCTATGGTAGTTTAATTAGCCAATTATGAATGTGTTCAGGCATCTTACGAGGAAGAATCACTTTGTTTACACGTTGGTAATTAAATGGGCTACATTTGATTTCTGTTTGGGGAGATTTATGGGCATTTTCTCTTTCTAGATGGCAAAATTGAAAAATTAAAGTCTAATTATTGATGGATTTCCCCAAGCAGAGAAACAGAGAAAGGTATTCCATCCATTGCAAAGTTCATTGCATCTTACCGTGGCCACCGAGCCATGGTGGAGAATCACAATGATGCTGAAGATCATTGGGTGAGAAGAAAAGAAGTGGTGAGATTCAACAGAGAGAAAAGCTTATTTTGTAACAAGATGGAACTCAACGGTTGGGCTACTCTACTCTGGCTTGTTGACTCTCAGATACAGGCGAATCCCCCAAATTTGTGAAAGGGGCTGTAGCTAAGATTTAATCAACAACATGAAGCTTCAAGAGTGAAGACCCTAACCAGATGCGCCCTCTAATTTGCTTTATGACATTTACCAAATGATTTTTTAAAATTATTATTTGTCCTTATGTTTTCTCATTTATGAAGCAAGGTTTTCAAAAGCTATCAAATTATTAGACTAATTAAGCAGATTATGCCATTAAAATCTTTGCAAAGCCAGTGAATATGGAAAACACTACAATTAAACTATGTTTTAGAAATATTTATAGTTTCCTATAAAGTTGACTTTTTTGTTGACTTTAATTTCATGACCCTTTGGGTTGAGAGTATGAAAAAAACAACCTGAGAATTTGATTTAAAGGCAAATAAAATTGTTATTTTTGGTGGGGGGGACTTCAGCTCTGCAAGTCACTATATACAGTCTATCTTTTTGGCTGTTATGCCATTCTAAATTAATTTACAGGATCTAATGGGTATATGAGGGTGAGGCCTACAATTAAGTGAGAGGAAGGAAGGAAAGACATTTTAGTGCATCCCTAGAGAACAGCTGGCTCCAGAACCACACAAAATGTTTCATATAAAAAAGCCCCCTTGATTCTCAGAAGGACCTTAAGAAATGGGTTTATTTCTCCAGCCCAGGAGTGATTAAGTAACCTGGGTAGAGCCAAGATATGAGACCAGCTCAGGTTGCTACTAAGTCCTGGCTCTGTCCGGCACCTGGAAAAAGGTTCAAAGTTGAACAGACTGTGTTGGCCCATCAAGCTAACCCATGCTTCAGTGGTTCAAAGTTCACAAGGATGTTCTAGAAACCTTGCTTAAAGAGACACCATGAGCAAATAAAAGATCACTTTTGTGCTTATTTACAGGATACACTTAAAGAGACGTGAGCCATCTGGGTCCTATTAGTAATACTCGGCTCCCACCTCGGCCCTACACACATCTGCTTCAGGATTGAGACAACCAATTATGGCTTAGAGGAGAGATGTCTGCGGGAGAACACAGCTCAGCAGTAAGAAGCTCCTCCTCCAGCCGGGCACCAGCTCTGTCTAATGAAGGTGGCCCCAATCAACCTGCCGTCCCTCCCACCACATCAGTCATTACAGCCAGAGAGAGAGACTGACAGCATCTCCCTGGTCCAATCTCTCACATGAATTAACAGTGGCAGGAGGAGGAAAGTAACATCTCAGGATGGAGCACAGAAAAGCAGAGGGAGGGGGGGAGAGGAGGAGGAGGGTATAATTAGTGGGGGTGGTTCTGTGGCGCTTTAATCCTCTCAGGCTCATCCCCTACCCCACACGCTCCATTTTGCCCGTCCCTGGTCACCCTGTATCAGTTATCCAGGTATGCAAAGGGGTGGGTTGATGGCCAAAGTGACCTCATAAGGAAACAACAGGGTGCTACAGGAACACGTTGGGAACAGAGATGGTGGAAGAGACTGTGTACAGCCTCTGAGCCCCAAGCACCTGCTACAATTTATTTCTGAAGTCCCAAGCCGCCCTGAGCACTAGTCGCCTCTCTAGTTTGACTGAAGTTGAATCGCAGAGGCAAAATCTCCTAAGATTTTGTACACTGGTGAGAATCCTGTCCTCATCCTCATGTTGAGGGGCTGTTGACTGGGTACTCCTGTGTGCCCTTGCAGGCTGGCTTTATGCTCGTCTTGGGGGATCATTCTTTGAGCCCCAAATCAGAATGCGACCCTCAAGTCTGTATTTTTGGAACCAGAGAATGTGACACTTGCACTGCCCTGGAAAATTCTGGGCTGAGTGGCCTCTGCTTATGCCCTAAAATCCCTGGTTCATCGTGGTGAGTCACGGTAGACTGGGAAGATAGGAAGGTGCAGCACTGGGTTGGGGTAAGAGGCCCCGGCTTGGTGTTTTGCCTTGCAAGGGCTAGTTTTCAGTGAGCAAAATGAACGCCCATCCCATCACTTCCGCCCAGGGTCTAGAAAGCCTATACTGAGTTTGGTGTGCACGCTCACAAGCCTGTTTCCTTAGGGGTTCACAGCTCAATAGGCCAGAAGGGACTCTGGGACCCCAACAGTGAAAATTGCTCAGCAAGGTGGTCTGTGAGCCTCCTTTGCAGTTGGTGGGGGGCAATCGTCCTTGTTCGCTTGGGCTCAGCACACCAGCCCCTGAGAAGATAGCAAGGGTGAGGCCAGGCTGCAGTACCCACTTCCAGTGGCTCGCCAGTCCGCTGCCCGGCGGTGCCACCGACCCTGAGCAGGCAAACTCACTTCCACTGATCCTGCAGCTCCTCACTCACTGGAGGAGCCCGCCTGCGCCTTCCCAGGGTGGTCTGTCTCTAGGGGCGGGTAACTGTGACATCCCGTGGGAGCCTTTCTTCTCTTCCTACCCTCCTCTTGCCTCTCTCTTGCTCCAGTCCCCGCCCCCTCCACCCAGCTCTGGCCTAACTGGGCAGAAATGTGATGTGGGCCGGGTGTGGTTCGTGACTCTTCCCTGCGCTCCTTCAGGCTGTCACCTGTCAAGTCCTCCCCTCTATTAAAACCTGCTCGTGGAAGGATCAGACGTTACACCACGTTATAAAATTAAATCCCTGAGGTTTGTTTGTCTCCTTGGGGTACCTGCACACTGTTATGTTCATATCTACATGAAATTTGGGAGACCCCACCCAAGGGCAAAAGAAGGCAAGGCAGGTGCGGGGGTGGGGGGGCTGGAGTATTTGTGACCTTGTCAGGGGCTCTGAAATTACACACCACTTCCAACCCCTGAAAAACCAGTCTTGAGATTGGGGCTTTCAGTCCAGGCTGCTGGACTTCCGGGTCATGAACCTGGAAGGCCATAGGACGCACCTGGATCTGGAAAGGAGCAGCCCCTTCCTGCTAGACTGCTGGAAAGTGCTGATTTCCTCCACTGCCCGGTGGCTCGATGAGGGCAGGAATTATACCTCTTTTTGCTACTACTGGACCCGCAGCTGGAAGTTGGGTTTCCTTTAGAGTGTGCTAATTTGGGGGTCACCGGGTGCTCTTGGGTCATGTACAAAGACCCCTAACATCATCAAGACACAGCCTCATTGAGATTCCAGGCTCCATGTCTGATACTCAGCACACCACAGAATCGTCCTGGTCTTTGCTAGAGCAGTGTTCAGCATCTGCAAGAATTCTGGCTTTCCTTTAGGGAAGCCCTGACCCAGAGCTAAGGGCACCAGCTCAAGAAGGTTAATGCCAAAACCCCCTTACAGGTAAGTCCACAAGGTCCCTGCCTGACCCCCGTCACCTGCAGTCCCACCAGCCTCCCAGCACGGGTTTGGGCACCCACAGGAAGCTGTGGTGTCTGCCCCTCAGCTTACATATGACACATTCCTCTGGTTCTTTCAAACTCCCATTTTCAAGAGTTCAATCATGAAAGAACTGGAAGTTCATGCCTCATAACTTTTAAAAGAAATACTGAAAGTGATGGAGCCGGGTGAGGTGAGGAGAACAAAAAGAAAAAGGCAGCTTGTGGGATCGTGACGAGTGGATGCAGGGACAAGGGAATCCATTCTTCCAGATAAGGAAACCAAAGCTCAGAGGAGTCAAGCAACTGGCCCAAGCTTCCATGGCTGGTAAGTAGCGGAGGCAGGATTTGAACTTGGGTCCGCCTCACCCTGTGAAGCCCATCCCTTTGCACAGTATTATGGTGCACCTCCCTGGCACAAGCACTGAGTGTGTGGACAAAGTGGGCATGACTTAACAGTCTCAGCTTTTAAGGAGCTTATGGCCTATCAGTGGAGGCCATGAGTGGAGGCCTATCAGTGGAGGCCACATTCAGATAATGACAGAAAGAGGTAGAATGCAGGCAGTGCCGAGGAAGGAGGCGGGAGAGTGCCTGTCCTGCTCAGGGGAGAAGTCGCCTGGAGGAGCTGGCGTTTGAGCTGCGTCTTCAAGGACAGGCAGGATTCTGATGGTTTAGTGGCAATGGAGGCCCTTTCAGAAGAAGGGGACCCTGAGCAAAGACCCAGAGGCGGGAAAGCACAGGGTAGCTTTGGGGAACCACGTGGCTCATCTGAAGCCCCTGAAGGGGCAATGTCTGGGGAGAGATGCCAGGCAAGGGGGCAGAGTTAGGCAGAGCAGCCCGAAACCTCCAACGCAGCAGTTTTGCGGTGGTGCAGTAAACGGTTTCCCGACCGTGGGCTCGGGAATGGCGTAGAGGAGTATTTCATCAGCGCTGTGTTGACACATGTCTGGTCCAATAAATTAGCATTTCCATCTCAGCTGCCTTCATTTGGCAGGAGCAATAAATTCATACGGCAATTTAAGCAGCCAAGGGGAAGAGAGCAGGAGGGCATGGGGAAGGGAGAAGAGCATGACAGTTATTCACAGTTTATCAAATTTTCATTCATTCATTCATTCATTCATTCATTCACTCTTTCATTTGCCCAAAAGCATGTGCACACCTGTGCTTTTTTACAACTGACTTTATGAGGATTTCTTTCTCCTAGCCTTAGTTTATATTATCAATTTCACAGACATTTTTAATGTGTTCGATTTGGACAGCACTGCATGTTTTTCAAATTCTTTTCTCAGCGATGCCTCATCTAATTTACTCTCAAAGACGTCACGTAGAATAGGTATGTTGGCACATAGTCAACAGATTAGAGAAATTTAGGTTCAGGCACCATCTTTTATCCATGCAACTCTTCCTTCTGATTTCAATCATTTGAAAATACATTAAGTCCATTTTTTAGACATCTGTAAATATTTATTTATTTATTTATATACAAGAATTGGGGTACAGACCAGAGATGCGGGGGTGAGAGGATTCACCAGAGACAGAGTGGGAAACAAAACAGGCAGACTGACAGAAAACACTGCTGAGGGGAGCAGCGGATGAGACAGGAGAGGTCTGTCCCGCCATGTGGGTTTCTCCCTGGCCGGCCGGGAATCCAACTCATGCTGCAGAGGCTGTGGATTGCTTCATAGGTTGCGTCTTAACCCCTGTGCCACCAGGGAGGCCCTGTAAATATTATTTATTTACATATTGATCAAGATACTTTTTTTATTTCCTACAGACTAGAGATGACAGGATTCAGCTGGATTGAGCTGATGGAGCTCTTTCCTGCTCTCACTGAAGTTCATAATTTCTCAAGAATTTGAGGGTTGGGGTTGCCACCCGTGGTCGGTCTCGGCCTGAGCTCTTTGCTCACTGCTGAGGCTGATGTGGTGGGGGTGGGCCAAGTCACCCACACATCTTACCTCCCAAGGCCCCGAACTCCCCTCTGTGACCCTCAGTGGCAGGCAGCCTTGCTGGCCCACGCCGTCGAGAGGGGAGAGAGGAGGCCAGGAGCGGAACCTGGCAGTGGGGAGACCGGGCTGAGCTTGATTGGGAAGATGGCTCTGGGCCCAGAAGACCTTTTCCTGCTTCAAAATGAAAGCTCTGAGGAAAAGGTCGCCCAAGTTCAGAGGCCTCTGCCTTTTGTGCCCCGTGCCGCCTACATACTCCCCAAATGAAAGACTGAAGAGACGCCTGCAGTTCATCGGGGCTCCCTCAGAAGGCAGGCTGGGCTTCCCCTCTCCATTTGGAGGGTAGAGGGTGGACTTTAAGGCACAAGGTGAGGGACTCAGGAGGAGCCTGGGGCGGGGCAGGACTTGCTCAGTCCAATTGCTCCTTTTTGACCCAGGTACTCTGTGGCCTTTCTCCTATTGCAGAGCCTCTCAAGAGCGCTGCAGACCTCTGGAGTCCTCGGTTTGAAAGGTGAAGGGTGGCCAGATCACCTCACGGCTGGTTTCCAAAGCAGCTGGGAGGCCCAGTCAGGACACAGCCAACCCCAGGGCAGGAGGTCAGGGCTGGAAGGCCAGCAGCAGAGTGCTCCTGCCCTGCTCCTCAGGGGACTGGCCCAGTTCTGAACACATGGCCAATTCAGCCCCCAGAGGGTCAGGACCTCTGTAGTGATTATCTGTGGTTTCGATGCTCTGGAAAATAGAAGCATAGCATTCTGGCATATCCCCCAGTTCTAGTCCTTGTTCCCTAATTTTAAACAGACCCCTCAAGTGTCTTGTCCAAAGACCCCAGTGGTCCTACTCAGCCTGTGAGTTGTAAGCTCTCTGGAGTTACTCTTTTCATAGCAATCCAGAGACACGTCTGCTTTCATTCCCTCTTGCTAACAGTTCTACTGTGTGGGGGCCTGGTACTGGGGGTGGGGATGCCTCTTCCCTTTTTCCCTCCTCCCAAGTGGTGGAAGCTCCTGACATCCACTGAATCCAGGAGATTGGGAAGAAGGGGGCTCTGCCAGGAAAGTTGCAAACACCCAACACACCCACCAGCGGAGGAGGTGCTGACACACAACCTTCTAATCAGGGTGGACAGGTCTCTCTAGAGAGTGACAGACCCTGGCAGTCATATAGGAGGAGCTGGGGCTCTTACCCTGCAAAGGAGTGTAAGGAGAGAAAAATCTGTGTCACAGGAGAAGGCAGCAAGGAGAAAGGAAGGACAAGGTAGGGGGTGGGGGAGCCTCACTGTCTCTTGGAAACATGGGCACGCTGGATGTGCATGCATGCACACACATGTAGACACATGGACACCTGCATACGTCCATGCACACACACACATGCTCCAGATGTTTTTTACTCCAGGCATGTTTTTTTCTCTTTTGCTTTAAATGTTTGGTGTTGGCTTCCTTTGCATGATCCATGGAAATCATTGTCTCTTAGAAATGAAAATTGTATCAAGTACCAAGTTTCTCGCCCTGGTCCATTCCTTCTTAGCAATTCCAGGGGGCAGGGGCTGGTTCTTTCTGTCCTTTTACTCTGTGCACAATGGAAAGCCAGGGTTCTGTTTCCAGAAAGTGGGTGGTGGTGCTGCTGAAAGTGGTGATCCGCAGCTGCTAAGGTGCAACAGATTCTGCAATCTATGGGGGGAAGTGTCCAGCCAAGCCATGATGCCTGGAGGCCTGAACCCAGCCCTTGGGCCAAGTGGAATAGGAAAAGAGTGCACAATCCCACCATCAAAGCTGGCAGTTAAAAACAACCCAAAGCCTGTGAGAGGAAGAAGCTGCCAGCTTGCTGAGGCATGGTGGCTGACAGGTGAAGATGATTCATCCCCACCCTGATAGAAAATTCTCCTCTCTTTGCATTCCTGTCTCCCAGAAGCAGCCTGCTCATCCACCGCTCCATTCTGCTAGCTCTCCCATGTGCTCGTCCTTCCCTTCGGCCCCATTTTCTTCCTCTTTCCTGCCCAGACAGGGATTTTGTGCTTCACACCCGAGTTATGTGACCTTCCCAGGTGGACACCAAGACCCAAGTTAGTGCCTCGTTCTTGTATTTGGGTCAGGAGCTGGGGAGATGTGAAGAGAGCACAGGTGCCTGACTCTGCTAAGGTAAGCACTTCCACTCCAGAAAGGAGGTTGTGGGGAGATAGAAAGAAAGAAAACAAAAGAGAGAGAGATCTGTGATTAAGGCACATCTCTTCCAGGGCAGGAAAGGACAAAAAATTCCTCCAAGCACAATGGTCCATGAAAATTGAAAATGAAGGTGAGAAACCCAAAACAGGAGTCTTAATGGAAATTCTACTTGTACTTTCCATCCACTGCTGGTCACTGTCAGCAGATAATCATCAAGAAAATCAGGTCTATGGGAACACCCCCTGGTCTGATAATGTCTGACTTTATTGCAGGTGAGCAACCTGAACAGAAAGATAGTTCAAACAGGAGAGATCCATGTAATGATCGAATTATTTTTTCTTCTTTTTCATGAGGAGGAATCAGAGGTGCAGGGAAATGAAATGATCTGCTGGCTAGTGGCTAAACAAGGACTAGAACCCATATATCCCAATTTAAATACCATCACTGCTTTTACTGCCACACCAGGAAGTTTCATCCAAGGAATGTTTTAAGAACCAGCAGTTATGATGAGGCCAAAAGGACGACTCCACCATAAGCAGACTGGATTTCATAGGCTAATAAAAGTGTGTGAGGGACAGCAGGTGTGAACTGAAGAAAGTAACAATTAGGACAAGGAAAAAGTGTTAGCATAAATAAAATAAACTTATTTTATGATAGTGAATGGGCACTAGGCAAATATACCTAGGGTTAGTATTTTTTGAAACATGGGGCAAAAGAGAGGCTGGGGCATGAAATATATGATATTGTAACTGTTGCTCTGGAAAAGTTTAGAAATATTAAAATAAGATTTCAGAAGTAGGAGTCCTTGCTTATGAAAATGAAAGGCCTTCCAGTCATAAGTTTTATATACTAAATTGCAATGAATGAGACTTAACTAGCTAGCAAAAAGAAATGAAATATGGGCAAAATTCTTTCCATAAACTAAAGTGACTTGGAGACTTCTGCCTCTGGAAAGATAGAGAAGGCATATTTTCCCCCTATTCTCCCACAAAGTGCAATTAAATCTCCTGGACATCATATATAAAAGCAAACACAAAGGAAAAAGATAGAGAGAAGAAGGCAGACTGGCTAGGAAGCTTGGGACCTGAGGAATGGCACAGGCATGATCTGGGCAACCCAAAAATGTCAATGGGTACAGACAGGCAAATGAAGGTCCCATTAAAGTCTGCTCTCTGCAGCCAAAGACCCAGGAAAGAGGCAGCCTAGCTTGACAGAAACTATTTTTCAAAAGTATAGTAAAATATATATAACATAAAATTGACCTTTTTAGCCATTTTTACGTGTTCAGTTATGTGGCATTAAGTACATTCACGTCATGTGCATCCATTACTACCATCTATCTTATAAATGTTTTCATTGTCACAAACTGAATCTGTGTCCTCACTAAATAGCAAGTCCAAGTTCACTCCTAAACCCTAGTAACCACTATTCTACTTTCTGTCTTTGGATTTAACTATTCTAGGTGCCTCTGATAAGTGGAAACATACAATATTTGCCCTTTGTGTTTGGCCTATTTTTTACTTAGAAGAATGTTTTCCGTGTTCATCAAGTTTGTGGCATATATCCAAAGTTCATTCCATTTTTAAGGCTGAATGATATTCCATTGTATGTATACATCACATTTTGTTTATTCATTGTTCTGTTGTTTCTATCTTTTGGATACTATGAATAATGCTGCTATGATCAGGGCTATACAAATATCCTTGCTTTCAATTCTTTTGGGTATAAACAAAACGTGGAATTGTTGTATCATATGGTAAGTCTATATTTAAATTTTTAAAGGTGTATCATATTTTTTTTTCATAATGACTGCACTATTTTACATTTTCTAGCAATGCACAGGTTTCCAATTTCTGCTCATACTAACCAGCACTTGTTATTTTCTGTTCTTTTGGTAATAACCTAGACCTTTACCTTTACCTGGCAGAAATGAGGTGGTTTCCCTCATCCCTGCTTTATCAGTGTCAAAGGCAGTGAGCTATAACCAAAGTTTGAAACCATAGCCAAAGTATCATAACAAAATACCCAGAATATCCAGGTTTCAATCAAAATTACCCTTCATACCAAGAATCAGAAAAATGTCAACTTGAATGAAAAAGGATCAATAGGTGCCAATACTGAAAGGACCCAGATGTTAGAATTTTTAGACCGGAATCATAAAAATGTTTCAATGAGCACTTACAAACATGCCTGAAACAATGAAATAATGTAAAAATAGAAAGTCATAGGAAAGAAACAAAATATCCTGACAAGAAATAGAGGATATAACTAAGAAGTAAGTGGGAGTTTCAGTACTGAAAAATACAACAAATGAAATTTTAGAAACTCAATGGATACAATGGACTCAAAATTACAATGGAGACAACAGAGGAAAGAATCAGTGAACTTGAAGACAGAACAATAGAAACTATTCATATAAAAGTACTCGTAGTCTTTTTTAAAAAAGTGAATAGAGTCTCAGAGACCTGTGGAACTATAACAAAAACCTAATATTCATGTCATCGGAGTTTCAGAAGAAGAAAGGAAGGGTGGGGCTGGAAAAATATTCAAAGAAATAATGGCTAATTTCCCCAATTTTGGTGAAAAATAAACCTAAAAGATTCAAGGAGTTGAGTGAATCCCAAACACGAAAATCCAAATAAATCCAAAGGACACGAGCTATAACAAAGGACACTTCAGTCAAATCCCAAACTCAAGCTAAGTCTTAAAATCAGCCCAAAGAAATGAGTGAAAGACACCTTACCTAGAGGGGGGAAAACAATTCTAATGACAGTGGATTTCTCATCATGTTGGAAGGAAGTGTCATAACATTTCTCGAGTGCTAAATGAAAAGACCTGTCAACCCAATTTCTATATCCAGTAGAAATATTCTTCATGAATGAAAGATATATAAGTGCATTTTCACTGATGAAGGAAAACTAAGAGACTCATAAGGAAATCTACCTCTAGAATGGCTAAAGGAAGTGATTTTTTTAAGGAATCTTAAATCATTGGCAAGAAAGAAAGGCCAGTAAGAGCAAAAATAAACTTTCCTTCTCTTGAGTGATATAAATTATGTTTGATGGTTAAGCAAAAGTTACAATATTGATGTATTTCTTGTGTATGTGGACGAAATATCTAAGGTAATTCCATTATGCACAGGGAAGGTTGAGGGGATAGAAAATATCGACACATCATTTGAACTGGTAAAATGTAATACCAGGAGATTGATACATGAGGTATATATAAAGCAATAACAAGAGCAACCATTAAAAGGGCTATCAGAAGAGATACATTCAAAACGACTGAAGACAAATTAAAATGAGTTCTGAGAAATGTTCCAGCAATACACAGAAAGATAAGAAGAAACCATTTATGTAACTTTCTTTAACTGACAAAATTATAGAGATGGAGAACAAATCGTGGTAGGGAGGTGTTAGGAATGGTGTGGAGGGTGAGGGTATAGGTGACTATAGGAGGGAAGCATGAAGATCTTTGTGGTGATAAGACAGCTGTGCAACCTGGCTGTGGCAGTATTTACACTAATCAGTACATAGGACAAAATGGCATAGGACTACATACTATAGTTAGGCAAGACGTAACCTCTGGGCATAGTGGACCTCTCTGTACCATCTTTGAAACTTCCTATGAATCTACACTTATTTAAAAATAAAATAAAGTGAAGTTGATCAACATGTATCCTTGTCACCTCCTCCAATTTATGTTGAATACCCTGAGGGAGTAGTTAGTCCTCCTCTTAGGACTTCAAGCCAGAAAACATGGGTTGTCAGGTGGGGAAATCAAGGCAGGGAGTGTTCTCAACAAGTTCCCCTGTGCATTTAGCAATGTGTTTACGGGAATCCTACTAACCCAAGTACCGTGCTGGGAGGTTGAGGGGAATCTAGGATTCAATATGAGGGTCCCTCCTTATAATTTCACCATTCGTCTTTTTCTTGGGCACCCAAGTCTCTCATGCTTGGTTTGGCACAGAGAATAACCACAAAAAAAAAAAAAAGAAAAAACAAAACAAAACCAGCCACAGATTGTGTAATCTTTCAATGGAATCTCAATTGCTTTGTTTCTTTCCACATTAACAAGCAATCCCCCAGAGGCTGACAAGAGATATCATTTATCTTAATGTGTGTTTGTCCACTTAATCTTCTGGAACCCAAGATACCTTGTTCATCAGGTTGGGAGCTTGGTTCTCCCTTCCCAGGCATATGAGAAGAGACCATGTTGGGAGGAGCATGCAAGCAAACCCACCTCTGAGTGAAATAGAACTTTGCCTTCCAATGCAAAGCTAATTGTTCTGGGCTGCACATGGCTGAGCACCATCAATTTAATCTTGCCTACCAAGTACTCATCATAAATACCCCAGGCATGCCTCTTTCCCATATGCAAAATGCTGGGTAAGTGGATCCTATGTGGTTTGGGTGAAGGGCACCTAAGAAGAGGTGTACCCTAAGTGCTCCTTCATCCAAAGAAGAATAGCACACTTAATGTTAGACTGAGGAGACGCGGCACGGGGAAACACACTTCACCCAGAAAGAAAGGTCTAGGCTGACTCTCACGAATGCTTGTGGTGGACTTGAGGAAGAGGTGACAAGTAGTATTCTTGAGGAGCTAACGAACCTGACAATTTTGAGGAGCTGAGGACGATGCCAGAGTTCCTACCGTGGTTACACTTCTGTCCTGCAGGAGGCAGGCTGGTGGCTGGACAGTGATTTTCAACCTTTTCCACAGTGAGGACACAGGGACAAGGACAGGACTGTGGCTGTGTCCTAAGGAGATGGATGAGGTAATCATGGCTGACTGGAAATGACCTGCCTGGAGGACCCTGTATCCCAGGCCCTCTCTGGCTGGACTAAGCCCACAGGCATGCCCCAGCATGGAAGTTCTGACTAGGCACTTCGAAGGAAGCTTTTGAGAATAAGAATTAAGGGTTTCCCTCAGGTAGAAACTGGCAGCTCTGAGAAAGCCCTGTGGGCATCAGGGCAAGGTGTGGATGGCTGCCAGGTCACCATCTCAGTTGTCTTACAGTGAGGAAGGACACCTCCCACTCCAGGCAGCAGCAGCATCCACCAGGAGCTCATCTGGGAGATGGAAGGGGGTGGATGAAGAACTGGGCCTCCAGGTTGCCCAGAGTCATCTTTTCATCTGTTATTTACTGTACTTGTCCTAATCATATAGTGTCAATGCATCTATAAATTATCTTGTCTCTCAGCAGCTGCCAAGAGTGATGAAAGCTGTCACTTAATCAAAAAAGTTTAAATTAATTAAAGGGAGGGTGGGTAAAGGCAGGGAAAGGAAAAGCGATGTTGGCAAGGCTGGTCTGGGCCTTGTGGGGCTGGCTGAGGGGATGCCAGTGTGGGAGCTGTCTGACTGAGTGCCTTCACCAGGTCCTCCAAACCCCAACCCCCAAACCTCATCCTCAAAAACCGCTATGCTCACTCCTGCCTCCAACACCTCCACTTTGCAGCACTGCCTCCACCTCCCCCACCCCCAGCAGATAAATGGAAACCCACCCGCTAGATAGCTGGAGGGCAAGGCCAGAGGTCAATGACATGGCAGGTATCTTTGACTTGGAATTGGGGGGCAAGACTAGAGGTCAATGACAGGACATATATCTTTGACCTGGAGTTGGGTTTACTTCGACTTGACTTTTGTGGGTGGGACACTGTCAGAAAGGAATTAAGGGTCCTAGGAGCAGATTGACCCCAGGCTATTTGGGGGAATTTGTCCTTATCATGTCAGTCCCCCATCCTGGCCCTGGGTGTCTCTGTGCTGCTGCCTAGATATTCAAGTGCCTCCCCCTGTCCCCACAAAGCCATTTTAACTCCTCTAACTCCAAGACTCTCATGAGCTGGCTGTTCCTTTCAACTCTCACCTCTATCAGTAAAACAAAACACAACAAAATAAAATAAAACTTGCTCCTAGCAGGGGGTTGAGTGTCTGGGGGAAAAATCTAATGAACTTATTTGCAAGGTATTGCAAGGTTTTATAAATCATGAACCAAAGAATGAATCCCTGAAAGGAGCAATGTTCTGACGATAGCGGTGGGGCAGCAGGACCTCCTGTTGCCCTTGAGACCAGGCCATGGAGGCTCCCACGTGCCCAGGGGACGCACACAGCTGGTTGGTGGTGGAAAGTCACAACCAGCATTCTGTTGATTACCTCCAGTTTATGACAACATCAGTGCAGCATTTTATAAATTTCTCACCTGATGTAGTCAGAGCAAGTATTAACATTTCCATTTCACAGATGGGAACACTGAGACTCAGAGAGGTTAAGTACCTTGCTTAAGGTCACACAGCAATAAGTGGTAAAGCGAAGCCAGTCAAACATCCACACCACCTGCAATGCCACTTCCCACTTCCCACTAGCTGGTTGGCTCCTATCCCCCCAAACTCCATGTGGGGCTCAGCCCCAGCTCCTAGGCACTCTGGTGCTGCCCTGTCTTCATCTTCATGAGGCTCCCAGCTGGTGTTTTGCACATACCCCTCGCCCCTCGCTTCATTATTGTCCTTAAAGCTCCTGGAAGAAGAGGAGAGGCTTAACATTCAAGCCTGGAGCTCTGCCAGCCAATAAGATAAACAGTCAGAAAGGTCAGGTGCTGCTTGGATAATTATCCAGCTTTGGTGGAGTCATAGAACCAGGCTGGAAATCAAGGTTTTCTCAAGCGGGAGGTTCCAGCACTTCAGCGAACACTGCCATCTTCTCGCTGAGACACTGTACCCAGCTCGCACTCCTGCTCTGTCCAGAGGCGTGGACATGCAACATTCACACTGGGGGGGGGGGCATCCATGATGGTTAAGGGTGAGGTTTCAAATCATGGGGTCCCAGCTCCATATCTGGAGCTGGCTCTAAGTCATGGAAAAACAGGTGACACTTAGCTCCCCACCTTTTCATTGTGCTGCTGTCAGAGGGGTACAAAGGTGATCTCGTGGTTAAGAACCTCATATGCACATCGAGGTTTGTATTTTTATTGAGCAAACATTCCGTGCTTACTATGTGCCAGGCGCATCGTAAATTCATGCTTGCTTCATGGATATTAACTCGTGTCATCTCCACAATGATTCTACAAGTTCTACCTTACCCATTTTAAAGATGGAAGCGTGGAGGCATAGAGAGGTAAGTAACTTGCCAAACAAAGTTAAGTAAGTGGAGATGCTGAGACTCACACCCAAATAGTCAGCCCCCATTTGTCCTTCAGCACTTAGTAACTGGGGCAGAGAATTTGTGGTTGGTAACCGGGGCAGAGAATTTATGGTGCTTCTCTGCACTAGCTGTGACTTTACATGTCAGCTTCCCACATGCCTGTTTCCCCACATGTTCGAAAGGGAGATCTGTCCTATTTATTGACCCAGCACGCGGGTTATGATGATCTGATGAGGTGGTACACATAAAAGGGTACTTGTTATCACTCACAAGTGTTATCACAAGTGCTATGAATAATATATCCTATATTACTCATCTTTAAAGATGCTGCGTAAATCTTCATTGATAGGTCTGCTTTCAGGCCTTAAATTTGAAGCTAGACATCAGGTATATTAATTTGGTAGATGGTGGTGGAGCAAGAAAAATAAAAGGCAAACTTTAGCCCCTTTTGCAAAAAAGTAATTTAACCACTCTTCTGACCTTCATCGTCAAGCTTCTAGTAAGCAGGAAAAGTCAAAAAGAAAGGAAAATCTGAAGGCCCAATCACCTGCATTCACATGACTCACCTACTGGACTGAAGCTCAGCTGCCTATATTCACCATCTCCTAGACTCATGCTCCACACCCAGCCTGGCACTAGGCCTGGGGGAAGGGGGAGTAACCTTTCTCACCCCCCTCCAGCCCCACAGGGAGGACCAACAAACCCAAAAGGCAGAAGCATCAACACATACACGCATGTGGTAATAAGAGAATAAAATTGTCCTGTACCAGATCTTGAGGTGTCGCCTGGGCAGAGGAGGCACCACGCTGAGTATTTTATTTGCATTATTATATTCTACAGTCAGAGCAGCACGGTAAGGGTTAACACGTCACAGATGGGAACACTGGGTCTCAGTGAGGCCAAGGTCATACAAATAAACCACATGTACTTAACACAGATGATAGCCTGGTAGGTGATGAAGCCACCTGCCCCACCTGAACCTGCTTCTCAGTGTCAAGTTCCTCATTCTGATTTGCCTTTGGGTTAAAGGCAGAGTGAGACAAAGGATGATCTGTTTCTAGAGTTAAACAAAGCTGAACTTGAAGCCCAGTCTGCCATTGGCCTGTTATATGGCAAGTGATTAAACTTCACAAGCCTCAGTTCTCACTTCTGTAAAATGGGCTTAACACCACCTACCTCTTAGAGCTGTAGTGAGGAATGAATGAATCCAGGGGTGCGGTGCAGATTTAGGAACCCACACCCTTTGCTTTCACCACCAAGAAGTGCTCTTTTAAAATGGGTCTCTGCTGCTATAAGACTCATTGTCTAAATCTCCTAAATCCCCTGCAGTGGGGATCAAACCCCTAATGCTTAAAAGTAGACTCTTGTATTAACATTTCTAAAAAGCCAAGAGACAGACAGGAGAGCCATAGTTTAGAAACTGAACAATGAGCTTGTTCCCAGTAACTGACCATCTAAGGTCCTGTCAGCAGCTCTTTAAAAAAAAGCATAAAGCTGTTTGGGAAGAGGGTGCGGGCCAGATAGTCCAAAGAGCTGGGTTTTGCTGGCATGGGGGCGCTGAGATGACGGGTTGTTACTGATGCTTTTGGGAGCCTAGGGAACCACTGGGCCCCCCAACCCCAGGGGATGTTTGTCCACTTGAGATCCTCTATGTCTGTCTCCAACGTCCTGCCTGAATCATGATGCCCAACACTATGATCAGCTGGTAAGAAGAGCCGAGAAGTGTGGAGAGCATCCTGGAAGACCCAGCAGCATGGTCTTAGGATAAACTGGGGAGTGGGCAGGCACTGGGGCTCCTCCTGCTCCCCTGGGACACGTGTCTCCGCTTCTGAGGTCCACTGCTTCGGTGGGGTTGGTTTATAACAGAAAGCTTCTAGGGCTAAATGGAAGATCTAGGACCCCCGATGCTGTTAAGACAGAAAAGACTGAATGTGTAAGGACCTGGATCAAGCAGAAACTCTTAGGGGCAGGGGGAGAGTGCTTCATAAATCTCCCCACCTCTGTGCACAGCCCCCCAGTTCTCTTTAAGACCTCCTTCTTGCTTCCAATCCACAAAGCACTCCACACGTCTGCTCTGTCTTCTCAACAACCTGGGAGGCATTTTTAGCCCCTCCAACCCTCCACCCTTCTGAGTAAAAAGCTCCTTGCAGGCGAGAAAGGTCAATGACCTGTTCAAGGTCACATGGTTGGTGCACTGGTAGATCTGTGCCATGACTACCATAGGTCCAGTCTGAGGGGCCCTCGCTGCCCCAGGCCAGCCTGACCCTGGAGTAACCCCTCCTGGACAAAGATACCTCCCGCCCAATGCCCACCACGACCCTGCTCCAGGCGGATCTGTCAGGGCCCTTTGCCAACTCCATGATTAATCCCCAATCTAATCAGCTTCAACAGTGACCCAACTCCCTAGGATAATATTTTGATATTACTAATAGCAATCCTGCGCAGGCCGCCAAGCTGCATACACCTCACGCTCCCCTCACCCTCGCACTTCCACCCCAGCAGCCCACCCCAGCTCTGGACCCTTATTTTCATGTTCTGTTCTTGGACAGATCCTGGAGGCACTGACCCTCCAAGGCTGCCCCTGTCTGCTCAGAGCTGCAGAGCCAGTTCTGCCCTAATCCTTTAAGCTCAGCTCAGAGGGAGCTGTGGCGAGGCATAGCCCGCCTGCCTGGCGCTCCCCTGCCAGGCTCTCTGCATCTGCTGGGGGACGGCTGAGGTCCTGCTAGGGCGCTGGCTCCAGCCAGCCAAGGACTCCTTGCTCTCCCTAAGGATGTCAGCAGGGGCAAATGGGCGAGGGAGTCAGCGCTTAGAGATTAATGCCAGTTAATTATCAGGACAGAGGAGAGCCGGCCATGATGGTGGGTGACAATGACAGGAGGCAGGGACAAAGAGATGTTTGTCACAGTGTGGCTTAGAGGCTGTTCCCCTCTGGCCCGGGGCAGCAGCCCTGGGCTCCCGCCAGCTCTGTGGCTTCTCACTGATTGCTTCCCTGCCCGCACACACTGTTCAGCCTCCGAGTTGTGTGTTGCTGGCATCACCTCCCCAGCCGGCCACTGAGACTGTGTCCAGGGGTGGGGTTGCAGGCCTGCTCTGCCCCCTCTGTTCCTGGAAGGGCGCTGAAGAAATGGCCACTAGGCCTGAGGAGAGAAGAGGGGACAGACTGAGGTATGGAAATGAGCCCAGGGCACTGTTTCTGGAGTGAGGGCTCGAGGCCAGTGTGGCCACAGCCTACCTTTCCCCGGCACTTTCTGTGAGCCAGGAGGTGCAGGAGGTGGACAGGATGTGGGCCCTGCCCAGACTCTCTGTCTAGGGCCCAGAGACAGAGGCATGAGGACAGACCTATCCACGCAGGACGGGATGAGGGAAGACGTCACTGAAGAGATGACATGTGAGTTGCTTGTTCAAGGACAGCCAGGAAGGCCACAGAGGCAGGCCAACAGCGTGCAACAGACAAAAGCTTGGGAGAAGTTTGGTGGCGTACTGGGAGGGCTGCAGGTGTCACTATGGGGGGACAGCCCAAGAAGGGGGGGTGGTGGGCAGCATTGAGCACACTCACTCCATGGGCCATGGGCGCCATTAAGGGCATCTGAAGGGAACAGTGAACAATTAAATTTATGCTGCAGAAATAGGACCACTGAGCTGGGCAGAGGACAGTTTGGAGAGAGAACGCGGGCCCCACACAATCACTGGCTCCCAGGTGCCCAGTGCTAGCTACCCAACTCCTCACAGGGAGTTTCTGCCTCTCCTGCCATCAGGACTATTCTGGTTTTCACAGCATTTCAGGAATCTTTCCTATTCTCAAGTTTCCAAGAAAAGACATGTCGGTGCGGCCTTACTCCTCTGCTATTTCCTCACCTCTGGTCCTCTGCTGGATATTGAGTCCTAGAGACCTTTGGTCAGATTTAGACCCTGCTCCCTCCTCTCCAGTCCTTCCCACAGCTTGTGCAGCAGAGATAACTCTCTTCACACCTGGAGGTCTGGAATGCCCACTTCAATGTGTTTGCCCTGACAGATCTTGGCGATGAGGAAACCCCATGCATGGTGGGGGGTCCAGGTCCCCAAGGGTCCACCGCCCAGCTTGCAGATGAGACACGGCTCACAGGAGCCAGCTGGCTCCCACGTGGCAAGGTTCCTGACTCCAAAACCAGAACTCTGCCCCTGTTTAGCATCACCCACTGCCCTTTGCTTCCAGAGAGGCCAAGATTTCCCATTTAGAAAACATCAATAGAGTCAGACAACCTGCCAAAATATTTGTGAGCATCTGACTGTTGGAGGAGGTTGGCAAAAGTGGCGATGTCGCTCATACAGACAGTGCAGATCAGCTGTGGGCCCTTCCTGCTCCACTTGGTGACGGGGTAGAGGCGCAGAAGGGATAGGCTGTGCTCCCCACCACTGCACACAGTCAGATGCGCACACTGAGTGTCTTGAGACCCAGCCATGCCCTGCTGCCCTGCTGGTGGCATACTGCAGAGCAGCAAAGCAACCACCACTTTCCTAATACAAAGTTCACAAAGTAAAGCTTGAAGCAATTTTCTTGGCCTGGGGACTTGAGTATCAGGGATTCTCCTGGGTTGGGGTGGATGCCTGGAGGAGGCACTCGGGGGATAAGTAGGCTTGGCTTCTGGGGTTTGCCCAAAGGCAATGGAACGCAGAAGATGCAAACAACGACTTTACAAGAGTGTATTAATTTTTAGAACATGAAATTGAGAAGCCCTCTTTCTACTCTGTGGAAGACACCAGTCTCTCCCTCCTAAGTGCCTCTCCAGGCTGGCCTCAGCTCATCTGATCCCCAAGTCTGCCCTGGATCAATGGCCAAGACTTGGGAATTGTAGAACCAGGGACTGGGGCACTAGGGTTCTTGACTTCAGAGACCCTCCTGCCCCCTTCGGGCATCCACTGCAACTCATTTGGGGGACAAATCATACCATCTGCCATAGTCAGCTGCCAAAACAAGGAATTTCATAACATTTTTCAAAAGGCTCCTGGCTTGAGAAACCAGCAGGGATGCTCTGTGTGCATACAGCCTGACACCCTCACCGAAATGGGGTGTGTTTACTGCTCCCACCATCTCTACCATCAGCTTCACTTAGTTTATTGAGCTCCTACTTTGTGCCAGCCTCTCTGTACATCTTAAAACACCCTGCCAGGCTGTGTTACCACTTTCAGGGTCCCAGACTCTAGCCTCGCTGGATCACACAGTCAACAGCTGTCAGCATCTGGATGCAGGTGTGTCACCCTCAAATTTAGGTGCCTCCCTCCCAGACTGTTGCCTTTAGCATCCTGAAGAAAAACACTTGTTCCCTGCTGCTTTGTACCCCACTTGCCCCTAGACCCCTAAAGATCTTGGAGGGCCTCAACAATTGCTCTTGAGTAACTGTGCCTGGATAAGCCTGTCCCTCAACTGAGAGACACTCTGGCCTGTGAAGGCTGAAGTGATTCTCGTGGTCTAGTCTCCTTTCCACCACTCGAGGACTCCGGCATTTCAAAAATAAAACAACTTAAAATCTGATTCCTCTTCTTCTTGGTGAACTGATACACCTCGGTACCCCATGTCTAAGGCTGGAAGCAAGTGCTATGGAGCACAGAGGCTCTGGATGAGGACCCATCTTCAGAGGCTGACTTGTGAACATGTTGCAATTCTAAACAAAATATTGTGTGCATTTGTATGGGTACATTTGGGGGGGGGGGAAAGCGGGGAGTCCAAAACTTTCATCAGCTATGAAAAGAGGTAAGTGAAACCAAAATAGTTGAGAACTACTAACAGGCTGGATAACTCCAGAGAGAGAGAGACAATTGTGTGGATACAGAAGTATCCAGTTAAGGAAAGCACTGAGACCAGGCAGCTGCCTCCCTAGGGCCTCCAGCCTGGACTTCCCAGTGACCAGATTCCTGGGTTTGGGATCCTTCAACAGTTTGGTTTTATGAAGTGTTCACGTACATTTGAACGGCGTGGCCCAGCCAAGCTTGGACCCATGCCTTTGGAAAACCACTAATGAAACATTAAATAGCCCGAGAGGCCTCGCTAGCTTCATGCCAGAGCTCTTGGCTGGGAGGAGGCTGCTGTGTGGACACAGGCTGGGGGCTGCTGGGTCCCCAGAAAATTTAATAGGTGGTGACAGGGAAAGTCCTGGTGACAACAACTCACCCTGTTCACAGGGGCCCTAGGCTTGGGATCCTCAGCTGGTGTCATGAAGGACTGCAAGGCCTGGGCAGGAAGCCACTGCTCGGCTGCAACAAAGCTCAGCACATTCCCCAGACCACATACCCCTTTGGACCTGACCCAACCACCGGCCCAGCTGAACTGCCTTTCTGTCCCCCAACCACAAAAAGTAAAAAAGAAAACCTCTTCTTGGATATAGACCTTAGTGTCCTCAGACTTGGAAAGGGAGCAGGAACAGCTTTGCTAGTGATACACATGTGGCTATAAAGTTGTGAGTATTTCCACACTACCTAATGGGGTCCCTTTCTTCACCTCTTTCTGTTATTCCCCAGCTCACAAGGTTGGGAGAGCTGACACATGTCACTGAAACATGCTCCACTTGGTACACACAGAACCTCAGGGAATAATCCAGCATCCTAAGAAGCACTCTACTTTCTAGAAACCCTATTCAATCATGAGGTTGGGCTCAATGGCCAAGGGTGTACAAAACATACATTCACATGGTCAGCTGAACCCCTCCCACTGGCTGGGGCCATCCACTGCAGAAGTTCAATGTCAGGAGCTTGAGCCATGGGCTAAGGTGCCCAGGCTGCAGTGAGCCAGACTGACATCACCTCACTCTATGATCTTGACAGAATAACCTCTCTGAGCCTCCATCTCTATGCATGAAAACAGAGAACCCCAAATTTGATCCTGGCTTGGAGGGATTGAATAGGATATCATAAGTCAGTGACTAGAATGTTGTAAATCTTAATAAAAGGCAGATGCTAGCCTGAGTGGCCCGTGCTGCTCAGATCTGGGCTGATATAAATGCCAAAGGGAATGCCTGTAGTCAGGTCCTTCTTCTCTACCTTTTTTCAAATCACAGGGCTTAGCAATGCATCTGGAAGTCCTGCCTTGTAAGATCACAGTAGTTCCCCCGTATCTGAGATTCCCCTTCTGCAGTTTCAGTTACCTGTGGTCACCCGTGGCTAGAAAATAACATATATAATATTTGGCGAGAGACCACATCATATAATTTTTATTACAGTACATAGCTATAATGCTCTATTTTATTATTAGCTATTGTTGTTAATCTCTTACTGTGCCTATAATATGGGGTTCGGCCCTACCCAGGGTTTCAGGAATGCACTGTAGGCCTTAGAACATAACCCCTGAGGATAAGGGGGGACTTCCATATACGGAAAACCTCAGACAGTAAAAAGG
Source organism: Talpa europaea (assembly GCF_964194135.1). Taxonomy (NCBI): domain Eukaryota; kingdom Metazoa; phylum Chordata; class Mammalia; order Eulipotyphla; family Talpidae; genus Talpa; species Talpa europaea. The sequence goes on along the minus strand of NC_140083.1, from coordinate 75,238,051 downwards.
GCTCCAGAGTGGAGAATCGGCTGCATCTTGGACAATTCCAGAAGAACCTGCTTCTCAGGAGCGCTGAGGAAGGCTGGGCTTGCTTCCCCTGGAACTACGGCTCTGGACACTAGGGGCTCACTGATTTCCTTGCTCTTTCTCAAGAGTGGGGTTGGGGTGGGGGGACTTCCTCTTTATTCAGCTAACAGAAAGCTGGGAATTTTCATGTGAAAATTTCACTAGGAAACTAAGACAAAAAAATTACAAAAACATAGAAATAGATAAGCTGACAGTGCAGAATTTGGATGCGAATTAAACCAAAGTCTGGCCTGAGACAGACTTTGCAAATGGAGTTATGGCGCCTCTCGCCTCGCTATAGACAGGAAAACGACCCCTCACCTTCTAACCTGAGACAGGCTGGGTGTCAACACCTGCTGCCCTTTCTCTTGGCTCCCATTCACCCTTCTGTAGCCCTTCCTGCTCCTCCTGCTCTCCCTCTCTGAAGACACTTGCTTGGGCACAGGGGAGAGGCTTCCAGAACCCCACCCAGGGTGTTACCGTATTGAATTCGCTTCACATTTACAGACACAGTAAGTGAGAGGCCGTCATCTCTAGCCAGGAGAGTAGACGGCCATCTTCCTCACACTGTAGGGATGTGCTTCTTTCATAATGAAGTAAAAGCTGTAATATTAAAGGTGTACTTAAGGGAAGTGCTCAGATTTATACCAGACCTTTGCTGGAAAATCAAGCATTAAGGACTTTTGCATTTTATCAGTTACACATTTCTTTTCAGCCTTGAGGTTCTGCAGCCACGTTTATCACGGCTGTGACCAGGTAGACCCTGTGTTTTCACACCTGAGCGCAGGTACCTCACGAGCAGGAAGGGGACAGTAAGGATCGCACCAAGCTGGTCTCTGGCCTGGAGCATGCTTGGCTCACCCTGGGACCCTGAGAGAACTGTGTAGCTTCTGTATCAATTTCCCTTGTCATGGTGATTCAGGGATGCAGACCCGCCCCTGCAGATTTGTTGGGACTCAGAATTTTACATCTTCCAACCAGGATCCAACAAGGATTTAAACATGAGAGAATAGGGGAACTAATACCCACTGAAGACTGATTTTAGGCATTTGACATACATCATATTTTAGGCATTTGACATACAATCTTCGCGACAACCCTGCAAATTTCTGTCACCTATCCTATCACCCATCGCAGACTAGAAACAGAGGCATTTGGAAGTTCAGTGGTTTGCCCCAAACCACACAGCCAGAGGGGGAAGAAGTGAGGTTTGGACTGTCAGGCTCCAAAGCTCTTTCCACTCACCACTTGCCCAACATTGCGCAGCTAGTTGATGACAATGCCGGAAAATGACAAGGACTCCAGCAGTTGAAAACCTGTGTTTTGCTCCCACCCCTGCCTGCCATGGCCTTCCCTGGAGAAGGAGGTGTGGAGGCCCAGGACAGTGGGGGATGAGCCCATTGTCAGGGCCAGAGCTGGATGCCACCAGCACAGGGCTGGCCCCACTGCTGGTAATTGTTTAAGGAGGCCTTGGCAGCCCAGGTTGCATGAGCTGCCATTTGTCAGGCAGCCTCTGTGGTGAGGTGCTATCTGGGGGGGCTGCCTCTTCTCGTGAGTCCAGTTTTGGAGGAAGATGAAGTTACAGCCTTAGTTTCAGGCCTCGAGACAAGGCATTGTACTTTCACGGGCTGTGTACTCCAGGAGGTTGAGGGGCCTGTGTCTGCACGGGGGCTTGGATGCACAGCAGTACTCTGCTGTTAGCATTTGTTTTAGGGGGTTCACAGAGCCAGAGGTCTACCAATGACACCACATTCTTGCTGCACATAAGGATCTCCGGAGCAATCTAAGCAAAATAGTGAAGGCCCAATGGACACAAAGAAAGGTTCTCCAGTTGTCATTTCTGCTGAATGCACCCATGAACATGTCCATGGGGGCTGGGCACACACCCGAGAACATTCCACCAGGTCTTCTCCTCCCCTAATTAAAGGACACTAGATGACTCCTCCAGCACATCCCAGGACACCCCGTCTGGCAACAGCAACCCTCCAGCCTGTGTTCAAGTCCTGCCGCACACAGTACAACAAAAGACCTTTTAAACACAAGCATCATGGAGACATAAAAATCTCCTAAAGACAAATTCCCTCTGAAGGATAAAGGGATCGTATCGTGGCTGAGCGAGAAATGTGAGCTTGCTCTGGGGCTGTGCCCAGACACAGTGGTTTCTCAGAGCTCCACCCCACCCCATGTGTACACCCAAGGAGCCGGCAGATGGGATGCTTTCTCTTCTCACCAGCTGACAAGGTCTGCTCAAAGGTGCCCAGACAGGTGGAGAGCTAGCGGGGCCCCCACAGCTTCCTGGAAGGAAGACACCATCTTGCCAGCTTTTCCTAATGAGCACATACCTTTGAAAAATTCCCAAAAATTAAGTTACTGTGGCTCTGCAAGGTCTAATCATCGATGGAAATAGTTTGCTGGTAACTATGAAAAGACTGTAAATAGACGATTGATCAGAAATAATGCACTTGTTTACATTTCTCTCTTTCTTTTAACATCATGGAATAATTATTATGGGTGGGGGGAAAGGTTGACTTTAAAATTGTAAGAGTTCTGCAGCATATCTGATAAAAAATATCAGCTGGCCTTCATCACTTTGGAATTGATTTTGGAAGCCAGATAACACTGATAGCAAACTAAATTTGCTAAAGCAGCGTTGGGGGGTTGTTGATGGTCGCATTACCCACATAGCAGCCAGGATGAGTATCTGGGCTGCCCCCAGGGTGGCCACAGGCTGTGTAGCCTTTGAAGCACTCGATATGTGACTGAGGAGACTGAGGAGCTGGTATCTTCAAATACTGTTGAATTTTAATGAATTTCAATTTAAACAGACACATTTAGTGAGTGGCTAATGACTGCAGAGCACAGGCCTAGAGAACGGAGTGAAGTCTCCGTTATACACAAGAGCCCAGAGTGGGTGTTCTTTAAGAATTCACTGTAGTCCCCATATAATTCCCACCCCCCCCCCTTATTTTGACCTTAAACACTCCTTCATTCCCCCCACCCCCGCAGTGTGTCTCTGGTTTATAGTTGCTTGTTGCTTGTTGATTTTGATTTTTTCTTTATTATAATTAGTCTTTTTCCTGGTCCCTTATTTAGGTTTTCTAAATTCCTTAAATAGAGGAATCTGATAGTCTAAGAAGATGCTTTATTGTACCTTTTGTAGTTCCTTCTGCTGCACATAAACACACACACACACACACACACACACACACACACCCCTTTCTAGACGGAAAACAGAAAAATAAAAGATGCGAAGTATTTTGTTAAAAAAAAAAAAAGAATTCACTGTAAAAAGGAACTCCCTTAAGACTCCATTAACCTGAAAAGAAATTATTTTCTTGAGGGGGGCAAGCTCACTGTCAAACTCCCAAGTTGAAAGTTTCTCCTCTGCCTCAGCTCTAGATGTTCTCCAGGAGCAGACTGCACCTTGCTGCCTCTCTGTCTCCATCTCCACCCTGCTCTGGCCACGGCTCCTGTCCCACGTCTTTATTAAGACTGCTCTTCTGTAACTCCCCAGATGAGCCTCTAGTGGCCTCTCCTTGCTTGCCTTGGTGTCACTGAGAAGCCTTCTCTCCTGACAGGCCTCATCTTGGTTCCTCCCACCTTGCTAACTGTCCTTCTGAAGAGACTTTCCTGGTTCCCTATGTTTGGAGCTAGACTTTTCCTCAAGAACAACTTTGGAGCCCCAAGTCTTCTCAGCTCTATACTTGTTTCCTGACTAATCTCACCCACATTGCTGTTTCTCATCAATCTACTGAGGAGTCAATATTTTCGCTCATGAACCAGCCCCACACCCAGATACAGTGACAGTCTCATGTTGATGGACCATAAGCACCTAAACACTTGCCCCAAACTGCCCTCTGCAATGTCACAACCAGCTCTAGTGTCACTGCACATCTCAGTGAATGGAAGCCCCAACTCCTTCGTCCTCCAAAGTGGACTCCTCAGATCTGGGCAACTTGTGTTCTTCGCCTTCCATGTCAGGCACTAAGTTCCCATAATGTCAAATTATCTTCCTCTTTGTCATCCAGATACTGCCTTATCCCTGGGTCCCCACATCCCTGCGGTTAAGGGGGGTCTTCAAGCTGGTCTGTCCAGTGCCCATCCATCCCTACTCTGGGCTTCTTCTTACTTTCACCAGAGGTGTCTACTGAACTTGAGCATGCCACAGTCTTGCTTAAAAGCTTACACTCAGGCAAGAAAAGTTCACAAATCCAGCAAATTAATGATGTTTCTGAAAGGTTAAAGCTCCAAAGCAGAATCTCAATCCATGTCCCAGCTTTATTTCCCATCTCTCTATTTTATACACCCTGCGCTCTGGTCACACAGAGCATGACACCTTCACACCTTCACATTTCCCCCTCTCTCCACCACCCTACTCCCAGAGTAATTCTAACAATTTTCAAAACATGAGCTCTTGAATCCTTCCAATCCCTCCAACCTAATCACTGTTCCCAAAGTGCTTTGTTCATAAAACTGAAATCAGAACTTGGCACACGGTATTTGCACCTCTCTCCCTTGACACATTTTTTTTTTTTTGAAGAATGACATGAAAATTTTATTGGAATAGCATTGAATCTGTATATTGCTTTCGGTAGGATGGCCATTTTTTTTTTAATAATAAATTTTATTTTTATATTCCCCACACAATTTCAACCCCCCCATTTTGACCCCAATCCCTCCCCTCCCTCCACTCACCCCCCCAAAAGTGTCTCTGGTTCATAGATTTTTGTTGATTTTGATTTTCACTTTCTTATAGTTATTCATTTTCCTGGTCCCTTATTTAAGTTTTCTAGATTCCTGCTATGAGTGAGACCATCCGGTATTTTTCTTTTTCTTTCTGGCTTATTTCGCTGAGCATGATCCCTTCCAGCGCCATCCATGTTGCTGCAAATGGCATGTGTTTATCTTTTTTGAATGCTGAGTAATATTCCATGGTGTATATGTACCACATCTTCTTGATCCAGCCTTGACACATTTTTAAGGCAAAGATTATTATCGGCTCTAGTATCTAGAACAATACCTATCCTATAGTAAATGTTCAGCGACTCTCTCCTAATTTAAACATTAGACAAAAGAGGTTTTCTTGGGCTCCATCTATGCTACTCATCATCTGCAGATGAGTATGTCCTGGCTAGCTCAGAACTGTCCTGATTTACTGCAGTTGTCCTCATGGCCCATTATACTAGGGTCCCTTGTCATTCTGAAAAACATCCCTGTTTGAATGTTAAATTACATGGTCACCCTAATCATAAGGCCTGAGTTGAGTTATTTTCTGTAGAAATCTTAAGGAAGAAGATCCATTTATAAAAAGTTAAGAAATTGAAATGCCAAGGAATACGGGAATAATGGGTTGGAGGATCTCTTAACTTCTCCTCCAGTAATAAGGTTCTTAGATCCTGTGATTTCAAGAAGTATTCTTGAGAGAAGTTGTAATGAAAATGCAGCCACTTTAATTTCCTCGGCCTGGGACTAGCAGACACGGTAGGCAGTTTTCTGTAAACTCAGATAAAAGAGAAGCAAAAGAGAGGCAGAAACTATAAGAGTACGTTCCAACCAGTTGGAACTTGCTAGAAAAGAGGCAAGAACTGGAGCGACTCGGTGCCAGAGGAGCTGGAGAGAGGAGCAAGGTGGGCCAGAGCAGGGCAGGAGGGAGAATTGACAGACGCGTGGAATCGACGTGCCCTTGAAAGGCTGATGACAAACTTATTTTAAAAATCTGTGAAGGAAAAGACAAATGAAGGCCTAAAGAGTGGAAAATTAGGAGGCAGTGGAGAATCTGCAGAAGCGGTTATCAGTGAAATGAGCCAAGCGCTTGCCTTTGACAATCCTAAGTGTCTATCAGGTTAGACACAGGGGTTGCAGAATGACACATGGTGCTGACTGTATTGAAAGGTCACTCCTTCATTTGGAAGGCAGGCTCACTATCTTCCTTTTTACTCGAAAGTTAACCAGCTTTCCTTTTTCACATAAAAACTAAAATCTAGGGGCCTCACTGGTGGCGCAAGGGGTTAAGCACCGCACTATGAAGCTGTCCGCAGCCACTGCAGCACGAGTTCAATCCCTGGCCAGCCAGGGAGCTACCCACATGGCACAGCAGACCTCTCCTGTCTCGCCCGCTGCTTCCCTCAGCAGTGTATTTCGTCAGTCTGCCTGTTCTGTTCCCCGCTCTGTCTCTGGTAAATCCTCTCACCCCCACACCTCTGGCCTGTACCCCAGTTCTTGTATGCATAAATAAATAAATCTTAAAAAAAATCTACAGAAAGAGACAAGCTTCCTTTCTCTCATAAAATTTCCTTCTATATGCTGCCCAATCTCACCCCCCCCCCGTTCCCAGCCCCATGCCCTGAAGGAGTGCATATGCTTGTCTTCACCATCTTGACACAGTGTGTCCTGACCTCTGCTCTGTGCCCAGCTGCACTCTTGCCAGCATGTTCTGCATCCAGTGGTCACACCTCAGTCCTTACCTTACTCGACCTTCCCATCAGCAAGGTTGTGGGGCTCTGTTCCCCACTCACCGCTCCAAACATGTCATCCTCAGAAGTCATAACTGCAGGTCTCCTAGTTTTCTCTATTTCTCTGGCTACGAGGTCTCACTCCATCATCGACCCTTGCTACGCTGGCCACTTACTAAATGTTAGTGTCCCAAGAAGTCCTAAGTTCCTCATACTCTGCTCATTCTTCCTGGGCAATGAGTGGCCTGCACTGCCGGCTTCAGTTACCACCTCTAAGCTCATGGCCCTCAGTCTGTATTTCTCCCACACCTCTCCTCTAAGTTCCAAATCCAAAAATCTAACCGCCTCCTAGGTCTATCATAGATGTTGTCGGCTCCACAAACCCAGAGATGAGGCAGCTCTCCCTCTCCCCCCAGCCAGATCCTTGTCCCTCCCTCACTTTCACCACCGAATCCAGTCATCATGTTCCGTGATGACTTATTAGATCCATTCCCTTCTATCCATCCCGTGAGCCTCTTCCCTACCGAAGGCATGGCCTCATGTCCTGTCTGCTCTCTCCTGCACCACCAGTGTGGGTGAGTGCTTGGAAAGTGGGGTCCCCTGCCCTGTGACTCAGTAGCATTCTACTGACCCTAGGAGAGAATCCAGACTCCTGAAAATGGCTTTCAAGACCCCCTTGGCTCAGCCCCTTGCTGATTTTCGCCCCCAGCTGTCACTACTCATCCCCTTACACGCTTGGAGCCAGCATCTTTCAGTTCCTTGAATTGCTGAGCACTTTCTGGCTCTAGAGCCCTTGCACAGGACATGCCACTTTACTGTACACATTTCCACCTTCCTCTTTGCCTCAGAGGTCAACCCAGACTTCACTTGCTCTAGGAAGCCTTCACGGGACCCCCCAGACTAGGAGGCTCGCCTGGAGCCAGGCACTTCCCAGCCCACAGCACTTATCACACCTGATATACTTGTTTCCTCATGTGAGTGACCCACAACTGAATGCACCGTCAGGGCAGGCCCCCCACCTTCCTCACACCACCGCATCCCACTGCCCAGAGTAATGGTGGTTACTGAGTGATTAGTGAAAGGAGAGAATTCCAAACCTGAAGAAACAAAACTCAATAAAAGTCTCATAATTAAAAGAGACATGGGGCCCTCTTCGTGCTGTGCAACAAGCACAGATCAATGTCCAGTTATGGCCTCAGTGCCACCCGCCTTTTGGGCACAGGAAGGCTGGGTTTTGTGGTGTGAGGACTGGGCATCAGGGGACCTGCTCTCATCCATCCTTTGTCCACTGACCACATCCCCAGTGTCGTCTATGCCTGTCCTGCCTCATGATAGGAATGCAGATGGCAGCCGTGACTCCTGTCCTCAAAGCATTACTGTCTAATTGTGCAGGGGAGAAACATGGCATCAGAAAGCACCATGGGATTCTATGTGAACCTATGGGAATAGGTGCCCGTGACAGGCAGAGTGGTGGACTTGGGGCGGGGAGGCACTAAGAAGGGTGTCCTACACTCTGAAAAACCCAGAGGTGCCTGCCAGGTGGCGGTGGAGCTGGTGTTCCAGGCAGCAGAACTGCGTGTTGAGGAATGAAGACACAGAAACAAGAAATGACGTGACACTCTTGGACCTCAGCAGGCTGATCTGTGTGGCTGGGATGAAGGAAGCTGGGGGCAGAGAAACTATTTCAGAGCTGAGGCTGGAGAGGCGGTGGGAAGCAAGCTCCAGGCCAGGGACCTCAGTTCTGCTGCTCGATACACTCAACGAGGGGAGCTTTAAAAACTTGTCACTGCCTGAGCTTCAAAAAGTGTTTGACCACTGGATCGGGTGGGATGGGGGCCTTTGTCTGTTTCTCCGCGTAAATCCTCCAGCCACGGTTGCTTTCAAGCTGCTGATGCAGAGCTGGGAGGAGAATTTCACCATATCGTGCAGTCGACGTAAATCACCTCAAGAGCGTAGTTAATGACAAAATGTAGTAAAATCACTAAGAAGTGATGCATTGGAAGTAATTATGACCCTTGTTTTGGAATATAATTTAATTGTAAGTTCATCTAATTTAAATTTTTAATAATGGCTGAACAACCCACTCCCAAAATTCCAGAACATGTAGTGATGGGCTCTCCTGACTAGTCTGAGCACCCCCAGCCTCACACACCAGACGGGTCTTATGGAGTTCTGAGGGGCCCCAGGACTTGGTGCATTTCAAACCAACTCTAGGTGAGTCTAATGGGTACCCAGGGGTGTGAACTTATGGTTTGGGAGCCACGGTGAAGAGTTTGATGATTATTCTGGGGGGCATTGGAACGACTGAAGGATTTCAGATCTTCTGCACAGAGAAACAATTTTATCTGGATGGCAGTTTAGAAAGGTAACTAGCTACAGGGTGGCTGTTGCATTAGACGGGAGGGACGCAGGGAGACTCGTCAAGAGCTTGTTACAATATTCCAGGCAAAAGATGGTAGGGACTTACCTGAGGTGACAGAGGAAGGTGTGGAGAGCAGGGACAGTACCACAGGAGAGCGGTAGACCCTAGCTGCCCTTCAGGGACAGGGGTGCTTAAGGACAAGATAAGGGGGTGCGGGTAGATGAACATATTTGTTGGAGGGGACTGAGGAAGTGGGGGAAGATACTTTCTGATAGCACCCCCACTCCATATCTGAAATCAGGGCTGAGGTTCATTTGTGAGAGAGGGGTGGGAGCAGATAGAGGGCTAACAGTTCTTTGTCCTGTCCGTCTAGCAGTAACCGGCCGTGTGAGCCTAGGCAGGCAGCTTTCCCACCTCTAACATTAGGGAGTTAGAGTAGACCCCCCCAAAAGTCTTTTCCAGCCTGGAGACTATGATTCAGTCACACTGGCATTTGATCATGTTTTCACTTTCTTAACTTCCTGTGTGACTCAGATTACAACCTGCTATGGGGATGAAGACTCATCTGCTCTGGGAACCCAGATTGTGTCTTCATAAGCTCCCTCCCTCCTGAAGGGGAGCAATAGCGACGGCCTGTCTCTTTATCCATCTCATCTTCTCTCTTCTGAAGCTGACCATTCCCTGACCCCCCTCCAGATGGCATCAGGCAGGGACTAGTAAAGCTGATGGGACACAGGCGTGCTCTTTGAGTCAGTGACCTGGCAGTAGGTCCCAGAGGACCAAGAAGTGAAAAGAATTCGCTAAGCTGAGAATCAGGCTTTGTTCAGATGGCAAGAGCATTTCTCTGCAGGCCTCAGAAATGCTTCTGCTACAGTTTCTCTGTCTTCTGCAGTGCCCCTCACTGGGGCAGCAGGATGCCAAGGTGGGGAGTAAGTCTTCAAGAGGCTGGTACCCCAGATTCCGATTGGTCACGCCGCTTATGTTTCCTTAGCCTCCCCTTTCACTCTTATGCTCAGATAAGAAGGACAGGATTGTCTGCCAGGAAAAGGAGAATAGAGCACACACACAGCTGGGATCCATAAAGAGCTGTGTATGCGAGAGGAAAATCACCCTCCTTTTGTTAGAAAGAAAGGAGGGGCCGGCAGGGTGCTAGGAGATTTCCTATAACTGTCCCCAGTTTTACTAAAGCCTTTAATGGATTCTGTGCTAGGTTCTGGAATCCACGTGAAAGCAGGAGAACGGGAAGACGGTTCAACACAATTACCAAGGAAATGGGATCAGACGGGGCAAGATATAGACAACTGTGCAGCCTGTTGGACAGACAGGAGAGGAAGATGTACTGACCACTGTCAAGAGTGTGACGAACTCTTACAGAAGACAGGGACCAGCAACTCCCCATCAACAGAACAGGCAGGTGGTGGCGGGCAAAAGAATGCAGTGTGGGCGCAAGATGCAAGAACATTAGTCTTTATAAGGTCTTCAGGATCTTATAAATCAGAGAGATTCTTATCATGTAGCTGGGTTCAGAAGAGGTGCCCCAGGTAGAGGTGGCAATCACATGACCTCATAAGGACCTTGCACCCAAAGGATCTGTGATTTCTCTGCTCATTAGCACCTTTGGCGGAGAGGGAAGCCAGGAGGTGAAATGCTAATCAATTAGGTTTCCTGCTCATTAACAGTTCTTCTGAAGTGATTAAAAGAGGAAGTGAAAAACCAATAGATGCATTCAGGACTGGGCTCCCGGCTGCTCTTCTGCCCTCTAGGTCCACGCTGCAGTGAGCTGTCCAGTTCTGCTTTCTCTGTGAAGGCCACTGGGGCAAAGGACATTTTGTTGTATTTTTGGTTCCTTCTGTTTTGACGAGATCTGAGTGTCTCGCTCTCTCTGGAAGGCCTGGGAAAAAAGGGCCCTGGCTCTGATTCAGAATCCTTTTTTATGATGATTATTACTATTAACAATGTCATTACAGATGAAGCAGAGAAAATTCCCAACTTATTCAAGTCTCCTTAATGCCCCCTCCTCTCTGTCTGGGAATTTATGCTTCTATTTTAACGGCACACGCCTATTCCAGAGGAGCAGAGACCTCTCACTCAACCAAACACGGAGACACCGTCCCTTAGAAGCCAAGGAGAAGGGCACATCTCTTCACCCAAAAGCTGCCACCGCACTGCTGTGTTCTCATCACACAGGAGTTGTGATGATGTGCATGACCGTGAGATCAGGTGAAAAGAGAATTCTAGGCCCCCATTAGCAGATGCCACAAGCCCCTCCATTCAGTCCCCACTGCTCCCATCCACCCTTCATTTCCTGAGCCTCCCCTTGCTGCTGAGGCTGCCTGCAAAGACCACAGTAATGGCTGTGAGCTATGACAAGTCAGGCACACCTAAACGGTACAGCACCCCAAGAATGCTGAGGCACAGAGAGGTGAAACAACTTGCCTAGATCAGCCAGTGAGTTAGTGGTCATGCTGGGACTTGATTCTGGGTGTAGGAACTAGTTCTGGCTGACTCTAGGGGTCAGGATCTAACTATTAGGACAAGCTGCTCCCTCCTACCACTGGAGACCTGAGGGGCAAGCCCTACTCAGCCCAGAGCTCAGTGGTTTCAGAGCTCTGCTCCAGGTGAGGAATACCAAATCCCCTTCCCTCCTCGCCTCCCACCCACTGGACTATAAGGAACAGCTGAATGTGGACTAGAAAATAACCCGATCTCAAGATGTTTGATTTGATCTTTCTAAGTCGGTCAGTTCCACACTGATGTGAGGTCCTTTTCAATACTCATGGGTTATTATCTTATTTAACACTACGAGGTAAAAGGGTACCCAGGGAATTCTCACCCTGGGGTTTGCCAAGTTTGGAGCCTTTCCTTGAAGGGCATGTGGTTGGTCTCAACCCTTAGCTTGTGGAGGTTGGCTCCTCCCCCTCACTGGACTTTGTCTCACCCCCAACTGTCACATAAGCTCAGTTCTACCTGTCCTATGAATCACACAGAGCTGCACAGGATTGGAAAGTGAACTGTTGATATGGAGGAGTTTGTAACATTTCTTGGGCTGTGAATGCCTTTGGCAGTTTTTGAGATGCCTGTGGCTCCCTTCTCAGAATAACATTTTGAAAAGGAAATAAAGAATAGCAAAGAAAACCAATTCTGTTGAAATATAGTTATCAAAAATATTTAAAAGACAAATTTGCAATGCAAAATATATGTGTTTCTCTGTTAATGTAATAAATAGCAAAACTTAGTGGCCCACCAGAATTTGGAAGTAGTGATGAGTGAAGACAACCCTTTTGAGATATCTGCAATCACCTTACTGTGCTCGGAAAATATCCATGACTTTTAATGGTGGACAGTCATGGAAACTTTTAATACTATCGTGGCTTGCTGCCTATATTCACAAAAGAAAATAGTAAGAAGTCTGTGAAAATACAATTACAATTTCCCATCCAAATTCACAGACCCTCTGGGATTCCATCTACACACCCCTTGAGCTCCAGGTTAAGAACCCATGTTTAGAGCAAGAGGAGTGTTTGGGAGACAGAAGGAGCAGAAGGTAGCTATCTGCACTTGGCTGGAGGCAGAACTGATAGAAGCAGCCCTCTGATTCTTGGGCAGACCCTGGGAATCATTCTCCCAGCATCTTCCCAGATACCCCAATTCTAAAATAAAGTTATCACTCCCAGGATACCTCTGAGCACTGTAGGAGATTTTTCTCAGACATTCCCAGTAGTCAACTTCATTATTACTGATTTTTAGTAAAATTTTGAATGAGTCATACTGTGCATGTTTCTGTAGACCAGAGGATCTGAGTGGAATCAATAGGACTGGAACCCTAGAGCTGGAGAGGGGCTTAGGGTAGCAGGTGTGGAGAGGTAGACTCACTCTGCATTACGAGGGACCCAAGCTGCCCAGCAGCAAGAAGGGTCTTCAGGGTTAGCCCAGAATTAATACAAAGATCTGGGTGGGGACACTAAGGCAGATGGGTGGGGACACTAAAGCACCCCATTTGGGGACCATTAGTAAAAGGCCACTTGGTCAATTGCTTTAATGCACTTATTTTATAGGGCATTTTGACCCCAGCTTCCATCACTGATCTTGAAAACTCAATGCCAAACACTAAGTCTGGCAGCTATAAATCATCAACTCTGAGAGCAAGATGGATCCTTGGGGAGTGTCCCATTCTGTGGCCCTAAACCTTTGGCTCAGGACCTCTCTGACATTCAGAGGCAAGCAATGGACTTTCAATTCCTGAGAAATGCCTAGAAACACATTTGTATTCTGCATATAGTATCAGGACTTCAAGGACTCTTTGAAGTCTGTCCAGTTTAACAACTTTTGTGCTAACCCCCACTGTTTCCCATTCACAGAAGACAGAAATGAGGCCATGGAAGCGGGGAACATTCCCACCACCCAGGCTGCCAGGTTGCTGTGGCTCCTGCTCTGTTCACAGCAGGCCCAGGGAAGCAGGTGGCCCAGTCACTGGAAATTGCTTCTCTTCTCCCGTGAGTCTTTGTAGCCCTCCCCTCCCACAGCGCCAGGAGAAAGCACACGGTCTGGGACTCAGGCCTGGCTTGGGAGGAGGCCGCACCTTCTCCGGTTGTCCTTGAGGGGGTGCCACACTCACAGAACACCATTCCTCTTACTTGCTGTAATGAGGACATTGCTTCCTCCCCTCAAGAGGGGCTCCCAAAGAGGCCAGCCCTGTTATTTAAAGCTTTATCTCTATACAAATAATAAATGCAGAGCACATGGGCATGGGCAAGTTAATTAGTATTATTATGTCTTTAATTCTAACGCAGTTCACTGGCAGAGCCCTTTCGTGCCAGCTTTCCGCCCAGAACAAACCTTTGTGATACCCACTTGGACAAATCCCCCTGCAGCAAGGGCTCTTCTTGAGCTGCAAAGAGGCAGCATCTTCCCTGGGGACTGAAGAGGCAGGCAGGTGAAGCTGCAGTGGGAAAGAGTTCCTCAGAGTGGGGACCCCCAACCCCATCCCAGGAGCTCACTTCACAGCTGAACTGAGCAGGGCGTGGGGCACTGCAGACACTTATGTTCCAGAAGCCACTTCCAGCAGGACAAGTTGGAAACTGCCGCAAAAGGTCCTGAGTTTGTTCTCCGAAAAGGGGGCTAGGGAAATATTTGGAATCTCTCCAACTTATTTAGGGTCCAGTAAGGCTCCCAGCAGTGTGAAAACAACAGTTGAGAATAACCAGATAAAGAACAAACAGTGAATGCCCATGCTGGTTGTTACCATCAAAATGCTTGGCTTCAATGCTTGCATGCCCTCTCACTGTTATTCCAGTCTTCTGGAAACTCTGTGCAGATCACGAGATCAGTGGTCCAGGTCCTGCTTTGCAGATACCCTCATGAAACAAGCCAAGTCCAACATTTGCAAAGCCAAGTCCTATAAGTGACATACGAGTGCCAACGCCTGTTTTGTACCAGGTAGGGTTAGACTACGCAGGTGCCACGCTCAGAAACAGCAACAGCCACTGTGTTCATGGGGCTGCCACCAGTGTCTCTGACACAGGAGCGCATGCAAAGGACACACAACTATTTGGGCAGAGTTGAACATGTGCTTAAACGCACATCACTCAGGTAGGCAGGGTGTGGAGCACCAGGGGACCAAAGTCCCAGGCAAGCATAGGAGCTCCATGGGCAAATGGAGCTCGACCTCACCTCCAGATGGAACTGCCTGGGCAAGTTACTTACTTCTGGGCAAGTTACTTACTTCTTAGTGTATTTGTTTTCCTCACCTGTGAAACAGAGGGGGGACCGGACAACTCTAAGACCCAGGCAGTTCAGATTCCTATGAGGCAGGCCAAGAAAGAGGCACTCTAAGGGAGAGTGTCAAAATCCTCCCACTTCCTTCACACTTTTAACAACACGTCTTCTTCCTCGCCCCCAGCCCCTGAGTGAGTAAAATTTTCAAGGTTAAAAGCTTTTTCCACTTATGCTAACATGTGGAAGAGAAAACCAATAAAGGGATGCGAACGGTTACTTAAGATTTCTCTAAAAGGCTGAAGGAGCTAAATACAGGGTTCTGGATTATTAGCCCAGGACAGCCTATCATCACTGTTCCATGGACAAATTGTATTGCATGTCAGCGCACACGGAAGACGCACAATAATTTATCAGTCAGGACCCAGAAAATTGTACAGTACAAGCACCTCTGCTGCTCCACGCATCCCTGCCATGACGTCCCTCTCTCAGTTGTGCTTAAAGGGACACCGCCAGGAGAAGCCTGGATTTAGGCCGTGGTTAAAAAAAGCACTTTGCAAAAACCCAAAATGAATAGAAATATTTCTGTGACATTTATAAGTAAATAACCAAAAGGGGAAAACAGTATTTTCCTCGCCTGTTCTCCTCCCTCCTGGGGTTTCCAACCATTCTCTAGGTAGTTGCCAGAATACAGCTACTAAGTAATGGAATGTGTGTAGTAAACATGGGGTTGACCACAGGAAGAAAAATGGGGGTGACTGTGCTGGCCTGATGGCCGAAAGAGAAACCAAGCCAATCACCAGAAACCAAGAAGCATCAGGCAAACAACTGGCCAGGGGGGTGTAGGTGGGAGTGGTGGTGCAGGAGGGAGTGGGCCTGCCCCGGCGGGAGATCACAGTAACACGGACACCCTTTAGAATCACCAGGGCATGATGGCAAGAAAAGCCCACTGGTTCTTCATCAGTTTTACTATTATTTTAAGGTGCCCCCTACTGCCTGTGACACAGCAGGTGCCTGCCCACCCTCGGCGTGGTCTGTGTGCTGAGGTGTGATGGCCAGTGGGGTCATGGTAACAAAGACAGGTGGTTTTGTGGGAGGCCTGCCTAGTCCAGTCCTGGGATGTTCTGATGGAAAGATGGTTTTAAAAGCCAGCAGGTCGGAGAGGCCATGGAAGTCACCGGATTTGTCCACCAACCTGGGCCTAATGCAGTCAAACCACTTCACCAGGAAGGGGGGATCCCCAGATTGCGCCCTCAAGGTGATGTTTCTTTCTCCCACTTGTGTCCCTTGAGTTATTTCTACCTCTCAACTCATTCTCAAGCCCCAGTGCTTCATTCATTCCCAAGTCATTACCCCACTTGTGTTTATTAATTGGATTATTTCTGTCATCATCATCATCATCAAAAATGATGCCATCATTTTTGGAGGAAAGAAACTCAAGTCCAAAAACAGGCAAGGGTTTTCAACGAGCTCCTGGTGACTAGAGCTCGTGTCAGCTCGGCTGAGGATGGCACGCCCTCTCCCGGGCTCCAGACCACCGGATGGCTTGGCCAGCTGATTTACCCGGCTCCTGAGTGCAGACACACGCGTGGAGGCCCCAGGCCTCCCTCCTTTCACTGGATTTTCCCACAGACAGAGACAAGGAACTTCTGCAGCACGAGGTGAGACCCTGAGCACTATCCTAGGGGGCCGTGGGAGAAGACTCAGGAGGGAGATATTGGCTTTGCCTCCTTCTCCACAGTAACCATGTAAACGTGCTCCAGCCAGGAGATGGTCACAGACGTCACTTCACTCGGCCGTCAGGTTGGGGATGACACGCCCTGTCTGGAAGCATGTGGTGCAGGTTACAGGGCCGAGAAAGTGCTCCCAGCCCAGGAACTATGTTTTTTTTTTTTTTTTTCAGTATTTCCTAGATGCCTCCCTAGAACCCAAAGGGCATTTGAGTGATACCGACTTTAAATGAAACGAAGCCCTAATTTTCTCTGGATTTAAGGCCCATCACACAGGCCAGGCTCATGAAACGCGGACAGAGGGTACTGCTCAAGGCCACGCTAGACACAAGCCCCTTGAGGGCCGTGCCACCATCAGGCCGTGAGTGTGAGAGGGTCGGGGCCACTGCAGTGCGTCTGTGTTCTGTCACAGCGTTTGTCCCCTCACGGCATGGGATGCCTTGACAGCCCAGGCCTGGCTCCCTGAGCCCTGGGCACCAAGCCTCATATCTCATCAGCACTGCTGAGAGTCCTCCTGACCTCGCCAGAATAAACTACAGTCACAAATAGAAGAGGGGACGGGAGGGGCACGGAGCCCTCAGCAGAGCCCTGTTTCTCGGGTGAAACCACAGCTCACGCTGGAGCTTAAATGCTAACTGTGGGTTCCCGGGACAGCCCATTTAATTTCTCCTTTTGTTGGCTGGGTCCCAGCCATCCCTTCTTCCTCAGGCCCCTCCTCAAATATCACACCAGCTGGGGAGCTGCCCCACCCCTAATTATTACCCCGGGACTGCCAAGACGCAGGCTCCACCACCGCAGAGGACGGCAGCAGAGCACAGAAAGTGACAACAGCAGCAGCAGGTGGGCCCGGCAGAAAAGGCCAGATTATCTTCTCTGTGATTACTGTCATCCATCTCCAGCCAGGCAGGCAGGGAGTGGAGCATGCTCGGTGCTGCTCTGGGGCTCCGTGCTCTCAGGGTGTCGCTGCCTTCCACCCCTCTCTCTCCGCTGAACAGGCTGGAGGCTGGGGCTTTCTGTGCTGAAGGTGTGCCAGGAACACACTCTCGTAGCAGTGGATGTAGGGCAGCTTAGCCCAGAGCAGCAGAGTCCCAGTGAAAGGATTCATGACTGAGCTTTCTGGTCGCCTCTTCTAGACTGAGGAGGCAGGAATGGAGAGCTGGGTCCTACCCCTGGCTGGTTATAGAAAGGCAAGGCAACCCTTTAGAAGTAAGTGAAGTTTATCTTCTGCAGCTCCCAGAACATTCCTTGTCCATTTATTTGTCCATCTGTGCCTCCATCTGTTCATCTACCCAACCACCAGTTTTTGTCAAGAACCTGGGAAGTGCCAGTGCTGGGCCATGTGTCAGGGTGATGAAGGGGGGTAAGGACTGACCCCTGCTCTTTCCGATCGCTCTCAAGCTCAGGTGCATTTTGCATGTTGGAGAAGGAGGGCTGCATAATCTCAAGAGCTGAGGCTCGGAGTTCCAGGACTCGCCAAAAGTGGGCCTCTGCTCCAGGTTGCTCTCCAAAGGCAGTGTGTGCTTGCTCATGACAAAACCAAAACACACACACAAACTAAAAAGCACTTCACAAGGCTGAGACTTCACAAGGGCTGAGACTGAGGGCAACTCAGGAGCAGCTCAGCTGCTCCTCCCTGAGCGATCAGCCAACACCCACGAATGCCTGCCCGTGTCAGGTCCTGGGCTCCGGCTGGGCAGTGGACTTGCCACACGGGCCTGTGGGACCCACTTCCCCTCCCTCTTCATCTGCTCACTTGATTCTTTTCAGACCCTTTCTAGGTTGGTTTAACTTTTGATCATCGCCCCAAGTGTGAAGCTCCTGGCTGTCTTCATCTCGGGAAGAGACACCAGCTCTCAATCCCTGTGACCTGGACCAACATCTCCACTTTGAAGTGCAGTTGGCCTGGAGGGATCCAGGGCCTCTGGGAAGCCCCAGTAGGCTGAAGACTCTGCACTGATCACATTACACTCTCAGAAAGCCACTGTGGCTGGCTTAGCATATTAAAAATGCTAAGGCAGAGACTCACTTTCATAATAATAACAGCAACAGCAAGACTAATCATCAGCAGCATCTGTGTGGTATGACATGACATGACGAGACACACCAGGTCTGGAGAAGCACCAGTGACTCTAAATGGGAAATTGAAAATACCTTAAAAGGGAAACATCTGATCACCAGCAAAGACCTTTTTAAATCACAGAATGTATCCGTGGACATGACCTGAAGGGTTTCTAGTCCAAGTCCTTCACTCTGTAGTAGGAAAGCTGAGCTTTGACCACTGATAGCAGATGCCTTGCTTAGTGTCCCACGGCACTGGGGGTGGCACCAGACTTCACACCACTCCAGCTTTCCTGAGGCCATCTTCATCAGGCGTTCCCCAAATCAAGCACTGCGTGTACCCCGTGTATCTCTGTCTAGCCCAGCCTGAGAGTGGCACACGGGGAGCTACCATCCTGTGTGGCTTCTCAGTACACCTGCAGCCCGGAGCAAGGCAGACATGAGAAGTGAGCCATGGGCCAGGTTCACGGTCCCTCTTACGGTCTCAGGTTACACTGGCTGGATCATCCCCTCTCTCCGATACTGTTTTCCCATCTGAAAAATGGGATAACAATCTTCACAAAAAAGTTTTTGTAAAGGTGAAAGTGCATCTTGTCACTGGAAGCATGGATTGCCATTGCAATTGCCCAACTCCCAGACGACCTCACCAAGCAGGCTCTCCCACCATGGATCACAGGGAGAACGGCAGCACTTAGAGTCCACGCCATGGGATTCGCGCCTTGGAGATTGAAACAATGAGTTTCGGCCTTGTTGTTTGCTTTCCCGATTGGGCTAGTTGGATGTGGTGGGGCTGACATTGACGGGAGATGGTTTATTTGTCACCTAATGCTAATGTGTCATTCCTGCAGCTGTGGTTATTACCTACTATTAGTATTCTCTGACTGCCAAATGAGTGGCTCAGAAGCCCCACTCTGAGTGGACAGAGGACGGGTAGACAAACCATGGAGGTGGGAATGTGCATGAGGGTGTGCGCTGGGGTGACCCTGGCTGCTCTGCCAAGGGGCAGGACTGAGAAAACCACCCCTCTTGAATTCCCACCCCACAGCCTGACCCCTGGAAGGGTAACATGGTTGGGCTGGACCTCGATATTGTGAGAGGCAGAGGGCTGGGCACCTGGCAGGTCATGTTCTGGCTGCCTCCCTGGCACTGCAGCTCATTGCACAGTCGTCAATGATGGAAAAACAACAACCAGTTCCCAATCACAGGGTAATAAGCAGGGCTCAGCAAGGCACAGAGAGTTTAGGAAGGTCCCAATGGGAGCCACAAATAATGTGAAAGCAGAAAAGGGGAACCACAACAATTGTTTCCATAATAAAAACCTCAGTGTAACAACAAAAGTGATGGCCACATTTCTCATCTAGTGCAATGAATGTGTCAATATCAGGATGTTCTAGCACACCAGGGTAGGATAGGAAGGCTCAGCAAAAAGTAGACAAAACTAACCAGACGAGGAGGAGAAACATGCAAATGAGTAAGTAAAATGCCCATGGAAAAGGTTCTAGTGCCAGAGGCTCAACCCTAACTAGCTGTGTGAACTTGGTCAGGTCATTGTACCCCTCTGGTAACTGAGGTTTGTGTTTGTAAAGTAAGATTTGACTATGGTTGTCTCCAAGTCCTGGCTGATTCTAGAATCCTATGAAAAGGGAATTTGGAGCTACCAATCACACCAAAAGGAATCTGGGAAAGGCAAAAAAAAAAAAAAAAAAAAGGCTTCAAGAGCGTTAGGGGGCAGCTAAGATGAGTTTGAAACTGTTGCTTTGTGCTAACATACTTCCCATAGTCCCAGGTATGACTTAAAATCCAGTCTCTCCTCAGATCTACAGATGCTGCCTGGGTGGGTCCTGGTCCCTCTCCAGCCTGGCCTGGCTGCCCTCCCCCTGTTGAGAACACCCCACTGGGCTTTCTCCCAGGTTCCTAATGCAACCTCGCCATCACCACAGAAGGCCTCTGCACCCACCCAGTGTGCAGTCCCCCACGACTCCCGATCACACCACCTGCTTTTATGTCCATAATAGCGCTTTCCTTGTTCCTGGTATTTTCATTTCTTTGTTTATTGTCTGTCTCCAACATTAGAATATAAGTGCCAGGAGAAAAGAAACCTACTTGTGTTATTCAAAGCTGTCTCGGAGCCAGAACTGGCAAATAGTCGCTCAACAAGCACTTGTGGAATGGATGGATGGTGATATGGAAGAAGTGTGAATAGAAGAACAGAAATATTTCCCACCAGAAAAACTAAAGCACTCAACGGTTGGGGAAAATCATGGACCTTCTTTGCTAAAGGCTTTTAAAACCCAGCATGAATCTCTCCCAGTAGGAACCATCTGGGTTAATGTCCCTCTTTTCCTTTCACAAGTCCTGATCATGACAGTGCTCAGACCCACAGGCCGGCTCCCCAGTTAAAGCACAGCCTGGTGACCACACGTCATTCATTTATTTCTTTGGAGGATGAGTCAGGAGGGTCTGCACACTGCACTGCCAGCGCCCTGGGGCCATTCCCTTCAATGTCAACACAGCCAACAAGTGTCTGCTCTGAAACTGTATGCAGACAAGGCAGACAAAGCAGGCCCTGGGGACCAGCCCAGACACCCACCCTGACATGACCGATGCCCTGGGTTTCGCTGGTTGACAGGGTTCCTCCCTGCAGGCAGCCAGGCCTGCTGGACAGGCCTAGAGGCACAGCATGTATGGGTTGGCCTTGAAAGGGCCAGAAATAGAAATTCGACCTCTAAACCACACTTACATTTGGTGAAGACATAAAGTAATATTTTGGTTTATTTTTCTAGGCTAAAGAAAGGGCCTGTGAAATTATTATCATTATTATTTTTATTACTATTATTATTTGGTGATAAGAGGGAATGGATGGAAGGCAGAAAGGACTTATGGGTTGTAGGAAAATGGAACATTTCTCAGTACTCCATATGCTCACCTCTTCCAGATTAACTCGAGATCAAATAAGCTCGAGTTCTTCCTGTGGTATAAGGTGCGCGAGTCAACCTGATGTTGCTATAGCAACCAGATTCCTCCCCAGCACCATGGCAACTGACTCCAAAGTGTGGTAACCACACAGTCTGCTCACACTCCACATCATAAGCTTGGGGAGAGAGTGGGGGGCGGAGGGCAGGAGGGGAGGCTGTTTCTTCCTAAAGCAATTATCTGAAAATTCAAATAAATAAGACTCCCTTTGAGTTGAGACATGCACAAGAGCTGGGCACCTTCATTAGAATTATTCAGGGGCACTGGGCGCCTCATCAAACTTTGGAGGCCCATATGTGGTTTTCTATGTCTAATATAAACTATTTGTTGTAATCATAACAAGGTCTTGCCCTGAGGTAGGCTTCTGTCCAAGGTCAAGTAAAACAACAAACAATAAACCAACAAAACAAAACCCCAAAAAAGCAAATTGTGGGCCATTCTAAAGCCCAAGACTGATAATGGATTTCCTTCATGAATTTCTAGATGGCACTTTTCCACCGCAGGAGCCCAGCAGAAAACACACAGAACATACCAGTGACTGCTTCCCTCAGAGATTTCGCATCATCAACATCAACTTATTTGGCCCAGTGAGAAGGTTGTCCTATCATCGGGGTGGAAATGTGGGTCCATTCAGATCTCTGAACAGCCTGTGATTTAATTCTACAAATATCAACAATATGGTCCAAGAGTCTTAGATATGAAAGTCACTTATCACTTAGCATGTGTCTCCCATAAGCTGTCAACAAAATCTCCCTAAATATTAGCAACAGGATGAGCTGAGGAATCTCCTGGACCCCCTGGAAACATGGAAAACTTGGTCAAGAAGTGCTTTGGCCTGAAGAGAGCACAAGGAAGGGACACTATCAAGCAAGCTGAGGCTGCTTTTGTTATAATCACATCACCCAGACTTGGGCCATTAAAGCTCCCCGCTTTTTGTTTTTGTCTTTCTATAAATGCAGTTAACTCAGTTGCCTTCCATTTCTACTATTTCAGCCTATCTTCAGAACTTTACATTTCTAATAATAAATTTATCTCTTTAGTTTTGGTCCAGAACTTTTACTCATCCGCTATTAACTTAATCTTTATGTTGTATAGAAAATGTGATATTATGCATATTTATATTCCTTTTAAACTTTGTTATTATGCTGTCCATATGTTTTATATCCTACTATTAATGTGAAATGAGCATTTTGACATGTAAGCTTCAAAAATATTTTTATTAGCTCATCCTATGAATTACAGCACTACTTATTTAAACATTTCCCTTTGATGTTACGTTATCTCCAATTTTTTTTTGTTGTTATACATAATGCTGCAATGAACATCACTATACATAAATATAAATCTTTGCCTAATTATTTTCTTAGCCTAGATTCCTAGGAGGAGTTATTGGTAAAGGGTGGGAATATTTCAAAGACCTTGATACATATTATTAAATTATTCTTGGAAAGGTTATAAATTTTTCTTTTTCTACCACAATATATGAAAGCCCATTTCGCCATGCCTTTTCCTAATTTTTTTTTTTAATAAATCTTTGCCAATATAGGGTCTCTCTGGTGGCATAAGGGGTTAAGCACAACAGTATGAAGCTATCCGCAGCCTCTGCAGCACGAGTTCGATCCCCAGCCAGGGAGCAACCCACATGGCACAGCAGACCTCTCCTGACTTGCCTGCTGCTCCCCTCAACAGTATGTTTCAGTCAATCTGCCTGTTCTGTCCCCCACTCTGTCTCTGGTGAAACCTCTCACCCCCCACCCTGCACCCCGGCCTATACTCCAGTTCTTGCACGCATAAGTAAATAAATCATAAAAAAAAATTTTGCCAATATAAAAAGTGGTAATGGCATCCTGTTTTAATTTGCATTTCTCCTTTACAATGTGTAGTTTACCTTTTGTGAATAAATCTATTTATGTCCTTGGCCCGATTTTCTAATGGAGGTGTGAATATTTTTCATATTGACTTCTAAGATCTCCTTATACAATAAAAATATTGACCCAATATTTGCCATTTTAAAAAGTAAATTTTCCAAGTTTGTGTTTGCCTTCTAAAATTGGCTGTCATTTTTTCTGGTTATAAAAGTTTTATATTTTTAGGAACTGAATCACAAAAGGTTTTTTTTCCCCCCAAATTCTTAATAATTTAGCACGTTAGCCTCACCTACCTTCCACTGGACTTTATAGCCTCCTCTATCAAGTAGTAGGTTTTCAAGAGCCATATTTGCACCTAAGCAAGACCTAGGGTGGTGCAAAGTGCTGGTGCAGGTTTTCTTTTGCCTTCGAAAGGCGAAAGACTTTTAATATTAATGTCAGGGATGAAACTCGTGCTGCGGTGGCTGCAGATAGCTTCATAGTGCTGTATCTTAACCCCTTACACCATCAGGGAGGCCCTTGGACACATTTCTTTTCAAACATTCCATCGATACACTAACTGTCTCACTACTAGAGTCTGATTCCTAGTTGCTTGGCCCCCTGCTCTGCTTGTGAATTCCTTTGCCTACACTGTCCTGTTTAACTACAGCGATTCTTTCTCCTAGAGGCAAGGATCTTAGCTTACCAGTGTCCGTTCCATGTTTTTCTTGGTAAATTCCACCTGTTTCTTCCTCCAGATAAATTCTAGAATTATTTTTGTCATTGCCCCCCTTTTTCCCACTTTTCCACATCCTCCAAAGTAAAAACCACCCCAGGTTGTTGATTGGAATTATTTAATTTGGAAAGATTTGGCATCGTCATGATTTTCAGTCCTTCCTAGAGAAATATGACATGTTTCCATTTATTCAGATCCTTTCTTCAATATGTTCTAGTTAAATTTAATTTTAATAGAGTCTCATGTGTTTCATTATTGTTACATAAAAAGCTATTTAAAAATATTTATGTCATATCCAGCCACCTTTCTGAGAGCTTTTATTAACCTTAATCTTTTTTAGCTAGATTTTCTAGGACTACAATCTTGTTGTTGGCAAACATTGACAATTTTATTTCTTTCCCTCTGCTTTGTTGCATTCTCTAATCTTTTCCAATACTAATTAGCAATGATTTTAATGTACATCCCTTTCTTGATCTTGATTTTAAAGAAAAATATCTCCAGGGTTTCAGCACTGAAGGTTTGTTATTGCTTTGAGATATTCTTTACATGTTAGATATCATTCTATCTTTGTATAGGAGGAGTATTATTTAAAATGTGTATTGTGGGCCTCCCTGGTGGCGCACGGGGTTAAATACCATACTATGAAGCAATCCACAGCCTCTGCAGCACAAATTCGATCACCGGCTGGCCAGGGAGCTACCCACATGGCGTGGCAGACCTCTCCTGTCTCGCCTGCTGCTCCCCTCAGCAGTGTATTTCAGTCAACCCGCCTGTTCTGTTCCCCACTCTGTCTCTGGTGGATCCTCTCACCCCCGCATCGCTGGCCTATACCCCAGCTCTTGTATGCATAAATAAATAAAACTTTTTAAAAAATAAAATAAAATGGATATTGGGTTTCACTGCATGCTGCATTTTTTTAGCCAGTTTACTGATGTGATACAGTAATAAATGTGCCAGTGCCAAATAGTTCTTGAGTTGACTGGATATGTCCTACATAATCGTGAATCCATTGGATTCAATTTTCTTCATCTGTATATGTAAGGTTGCAAATGCATGTGTATCACATTTTTGTCAGCATAATGTTATTTTCACTAAATAATTTTTAACTTTAACCTTTTTCTGTGTTTTGGAACATATCTAGAGTTTAAATTTAAAATTTTCTAGAAAATTGCAATTTAGATTTTCAAAATTTATAACATACAACTATGCATAACATCTGTTCTCTTAATCTTAAAACTCCTTTGTATATGTTATGTTTCCTTCTTTTTCCTTTTTTCTTTCTAAACTAACCACCACATGCTACTTAGTTTTTTTTATTTCATACCAGTAGTTACTGATACAGTCAACAAATCTACTCTTATGCTGTTTCCTAAATCATTAATTTTATTGTAAGCCCTAGTCATACATTGTTTTAACTATGTAATTTCTGTAGAATATAGTTGGGTTTTATTTTTTAACCTAAATCTGGGAGTTTTAGACTTTTAATATTAACAGCACTAAACCCACGTCCATATTTTACCACAGTTGACATGTTTGACTTACTTTTGCCATTTTGTTTTATGCTTCTGGATATTTGTGTATATGTTTATTTTCTCTAGGACTTATTTCAAAGACTGTATTTTAGCATTGGTATTTTTGAAAGTAAAAATCCTGATTTTCAAATTTTGTATTTATTATACATACATACATGCAATGGAGATTTACAGAATTCAAGAAGTATAAAACAAAACTATAACTTTTGACACCCTACATTATGACAAGTGTGTTTAATCTATTTTAAATACATGTAATACCTTTCTTCCAGTTCTCATTGTTTTCTTGTCATTATTAAGCTCATATTATATACTTATCATAGAAATATTTCTCAAAGTAGCATTTTTGAAAATAAATTCTAATTTCTATTTTGTAACCATCGTTAACATGGTTATCTTTATTAATAATAATAATGGGATCTATATAAGCTGTAATTTATTGGGCATTGAGCTATATGCCTGGAGCTGCATCAAGCACTTTACATAACTACATCTTCTATATAGAAATCCCATTTTTTTTTCAGTGAAGATCAGAAAGGTTAAACAATCATGCACAGTCCTGCAATTAGTGCGTGGCAGAGTTGGGATTCATTTGCTGTTCTCTGATCACAGAGCCTGTGCTGTTAATTATTATGTCCTCGCTCTATATAATTGGTTTGAAGTTCACCCTGATCCATTTTATACCATTCTAGAATCTTTGATTTCAATTCATTTCAGTTACCTGGAACATCAAGGATTAATTGATTCATTATCTCAGGAGGAAGAGATGAACAGTTTATTTTCTGAGACCTTGCATATCCTAATATGTCTTTATAATGTCTTCCTACCTGAATTTCATCTTATTTAACAGCTCAGGTTTTTTAGGGGCTGTCAGCACATGGACATGTGGCTTTTAATTCATCCCTTCCCACTGGAAAGAACCCCTCCTATTCTTTGATGTACACTCTTTATTGCTCCGTCATATATAATTGCCCATTTTAAATAAGTAGGTATATTTATTTATTTATTTTTAATTTGGAAGTTCTTTAGCTGTATATCACACATTTTGGTCTCCCACCATATTATGGACCTTGTAAATACTTTTTCTCTTCACAACGTTAGTCATCTGTCTCAACTTTGTGTCTTCAACAAGTCTGATGCTTCTGCTTTGCAGTTTCAGTAGACATGGTGACCAGACCAGAGCCTCGTGAAAACTGATCCCCATCTCCATACTGACATCAATCTGTTGAGCCACATTCTTTGATCAGAGTTGGCTGATCAATTACAAGCCTATTTGTCCATATTTTTCACAAAGCAACATGATAGATGTTCCTAAATGCCTTACTGAAATCAACACTCTCAAGTATTCTTTTGATCTAAGCCTCATAACCCTACAACAAAAGCAAGCCTGTTAAGCTGATGTGTCTTTAAAACCACTGATTTCTTTCTAAAGCACACACATGCCATGTTTTAGGGGATCTATTTGAAGAGTCTGCCAGAGAGTAACATCGAGCTTATTCTTCTAGAGACTCTGGACTTTAGAAAGTCAAATGTTTGCTATTTCTGACCCCTATACAGGCTCCACAGTTTCATTGAAAGCACTACCAGGAGCTCTAAGAAAGTATCAGGAGGCTTTCCCCTGTTCAGTATAAAATTGATCAAGACAGACCTTAATCCTTTATCAGTTAGGGGTTGTAAATGCAGTTGAGTTCCTCTGGACCCATGTTGGCTGTGCTCTGCCCGCCCCTAGGCCATGCTCACTGCTGGAGGCCTGGAACTCACCTGTCCCCTCCTAGCCTATTCACTATTCACTAAAAGGACCCACATGGGGTCTCAGGATTCTCCACACGCTCCTGCTTGTTCTGTTTCTCAGAACCATCTTCCCTTTTTGACATGCACCTGGCCTCCAAGACTTCTCTCTACACTTTCTGCAACATCCTTCCCAGTATCTACATGCTGTGTTGTGTGTGATCGTTTCTCCTTTTATGACAGGGCCCAGGTGTGTCCTCGATCCACCCAGATCTCCCTCTGTGTGAAGAGCTGAGTCCAGCCAGTGGGCTCTGGTGCCTGTCCCTTTCCTTTTTGAGAGCTAGAACTCCCAGGTATCCATGACAAGAGCATGTTTAGATGCTCAGCTTTTAGGAACATGAGATTTCCAGTAGAACACAAGACTATTTTGCCTCTGCACCTACTTTAGGAACTGTCCGAAGAAATCATTAGTCATATATTTGCTTACTCAGGCAAATATATGTGCTACATTTCCTAACATAAGTTCTTCCCTCTTTTCATCCTTGCTAGGTCAGCAATAGGCTCAAGTTTACGGGTTTATATAACAAGCAGTTTTGCTTGACATCGGTGCCACCGCAGCTTCTCCAGCTGGAGCCACACCTCTCAAACAAGGTGCACCCCTTGACTGCCTTGACGGGTTCACTGCAGGGGCTCAGGTGGGGGCTCAGCAGTCTCCACAACCTCCTGAATCTTGTAAGCAACACTTGGAGATGCCTGTAAAAACTGCATTTTCCCTTTTATCCCTATATGCATTAAGACACCTGGGGAATCCCATCAATAATGAAAGAAAAAGACCTAAAAAGGGGGAGTTGGGCTTTATTCTGGTGTCACCATTCACTGAGGTCCGAGGCCTCATGCTGGAAACATGGGCCTTTGGCTGGGGCTGGGATGGCTGCCTCATTAGTGAGGGCTGCCCGTGGGGGAAGTGGAGGACTCACCCCATTCTCTGTTAACCCAGCTCTCAGAGCTCAGAGTCCCAGTGGTGGCAGTGGCCAGCACAGATCATGGAGGGCACCAGACTCCTAGCTTCCAGGCAGTCAGGGAGTTTGGATTCATGCCTGCAACTGCTGGATATCCTCACCCTGCTCCCTTCCAAACAGGCTTTTTGCCTGCAGGTCGCATGGGATGCAAAGACATTCTGAGCACACACATTCACCCCCACCAAGATGCTGAGGAAAAGGAGCACTGTCAGGCTGAAAGACAACTCCCAGGCCATCTTCCTCAGCCTCCTGCATGCACATCCTGTCTGCTTTTGGATATAGGTTGCCTTTAGAAGAAAGACAAGGCTGGAAAGCAAGAAAATGGGGATGGGGTGACCCCAGTGTTGGGCACACAGTGGGACTGTAAGTTCCTCTCCACTGGGAGTCTGGACATGCAGAAAGTAGTCACCCAGAGGGAGGAGAAGGAGCCAGATAACCCACATCAGCTCTAATGGTTTTATTGGGACAGGTGAGTAAGTCATTTGGAAAACTATGGTATGAGTTGAGTCAGATCAAAATAAGTTCATGTATTTTATACTTTATAAATACTTGTATTCATAATCCCATCTATGAGTATGGGATTTATTGAAAATAGCCATATAAAGTGATGCAGAAAGGAGAAAACAGGATCATTCTAGTATTTTCCAAGGTCTCCCCAGGGGATTATCGGATTAGCCAAGGTGGATTTCTAGGAGCACAGGAAACCCGCCAAGGTAGCTGCTCTCCCAGGCCTCATAGGTGCCTCCCGAGGACACACAGTGGTGAGTCAGCCGTGGACAGGGCACGACAAGGACAGGAAGAGTCAGGGGCGGCTCCTGGGGTGAAGGCCTTGTTCCCTCTGAGAGCTAAGACAGGCATATGTGGATTTCATGATTTTGCTGCTGCCAGAAGAAGACAGCTCCTCTCAGCTACCCGCTGCCTTTCACCCCCCGGGCCCATCATCACTATGACTAAAAGCATGTAGCAGCCACTGGCGGGTTATGATGAAGGAACTTCTTTTATGTAGACATTTCCTTGGGCTGAGAAACCGTCTCTTACCATCCGGTTTACACCTGGGGAGGACGAAGGCTCCTCTGTGTCTGTCTGGCACAGCTACCTCTGCCCGGTGAAGCGTGTGCCTCTGAGCTGAACCCCACCTTGTTGAGCCCCACCTTGACCTGCTCCCATTGCTTCCCTTCCTGCCTCATCACACCGTCTGCAGCCACAGGAGACAGATAGGGACCCAGACTGACCATCCGTCTCACATGGAAAATTCTTAACCTGTAGCACTCTGATTTCTCAGAAACAATACTGGGCATCTACTAAATAGTCGCCACATGGAGAGAATGACAAGACCTGCTGTCTGTCTTCCAGAAGACTAGTCCATCTGGGGAGGAGACACACACACACAAACACACACACACAGCCCAGCAGGACCATAAGGTAGGTCCTGGGCTGTGTGTTATTAACACAATAAAAAAAAAAAAACAGCTAAAATGTCAAAGAAGGTCTGGGATAGTTTGGATGGCTTCGTGAATGAGAAAGGATGTCAATGGGTTATAAAAATAGGTCAGATTCAGAGGACTAAGCGAGAGGAGAGGGACCCAAAGGGCAGGCTGGGTCAGCCAAAGCCGAGAGAGCCCCACTCTAAGAGGACACCCTTCAGTCTGGGTGACACTCAGCTCTCCCAAGCTTGCATAGAGTCAGGGAAATAAATATCTGCTTTTCGCTTAATCCCCAGTCACGTTACTGCCCGTGCCAGCCAGTCTGCAAGCCCCTTGAGAGGAGTGTACTGTATTGATCTTTATAGTCCCAAGAGCATGTAGCACAGTGTCTGTGGTCAGATGGACATACAGGCACACCTGCACGTGTGCGCACACACACAAACATATATACACACACACAGACACACACACCACTTTAACACCTACTGGGTGCTGGATATTAAATAAGACATCTAATACTTATGACTAGCCCATGAGGTACAGATTATTATTCTAAATTACAAATAAGGAAATTGAGACTCAGGAAGATAACTTGATTAAGGTCAGAGTTACCAGAGGCAGAGTTGGAGGTCACATGCAATCTGAATTTAAAATTTGTGTCCTCAGAAAATTTTTCTTATTTTTTTCTTAAGGTTTTTATTTTATCTCTAAATCACACTATTAAGTATCTGATCCATGGACATGGGATATGTCTTCATTTATTTGGATCTTTATCTTTTTTCATAACTGTTTTTATAGCTCTCATAGTATAAATTTTGCACCTTTTCATTAAATGTATTCTTATCTAGTTATTTTAATAATATTAGAAATGGACTAATATGTATAATTGTATTTTTATGATTATGATAACTTATATAAATAAAATTTAGTTTTACAAATTGAAAAAAAAATAAAATTTGTGTCCTTTCTTGCGCTACATTATATACAAAGTCTACTGCTGGGAACAATTCATTGGTGGCATCTGTTAACATGCTCATTCTTTGCCTTTGACCTTCACCCTCACATCTAAGCCAGTCATCTGGTACCAATATATATAAACATATAAAGGAGATGGGGGCTAGAATGGCAGCTCCATGGTCCCTGAGACTCAGGTTCCCCTCCTTCTGCATTGTCATCTTTAGTGCTTGACTTCTATACATTTTATGGTCTAATGTGGCTGCTGGAACTCCAGCCATTGCAACTTCATTCCAGGAGGCAGGAAGAAGGAAAGACGTAAACAAGCTTGTTCCTCCTCCTTCAATGTAGTTTAACTTATGTCTCTCATTGGTCAGATCTTGTTGCCAAGCCTTACAGGAGGCCAGAAAATCTCATCTTCCTAGTCTAGGTAGCATTGTGTCCAACTGAAAATCAGGGCTCAGTGACTAAGGAAGAAGGTTAGGTTAGATGCTGGGCTCGACAACTAGCAATGTTGCTTATACTATTAATCCTGTTATATATATATATATATTTTTTTTTTTTTAAGTACTAGGGTGTGGCTGGTCTCCAGTACCACAGAAGCAAAGTTAATAATGTCATTGGAGTTTCTCCTTCTTCTTTCTTTTTTAAAATACCACTGCAGCCTGGAACATGGCAAGGATAAAGCAAATAAGGCCATGAAATAATTATCCACCCCCCCACACCCCATCCCCCACAACATTCCTATTCTCCCCGTGAACAGAACTCTCCGATTACAGGCTACACATTTAAAACATACAGAGTACAGTTCCAGGCCTAAGAATGAGAGCTGTAGCTTGGTCTGCCAGCACCAATGAAAGAAAAGTTCGTCCACGGTCACATGTGGTAAGCAGCAGGCTCACGCAAAAGCCAAGCTAACTGGAGACAGGCGTGTTAGTATATGCTTCCTTATCCATCTCAACTCCCTAAAGGCAAAGGATATAAAAAGAAAAAAAAAATCACTGAATTTAAAGTGTTCCACTCTGAAATATCACACGGAACCCGAGAGTCCACGCTCTTTAAGATGCCTCTGAGCTTTGCAATTCTTCAAACGGCCGGTGGGGCAAGGAGGCAGAGCTGGGAGCACTTCATTGAAGGTCTGGTCAGCTTCTACCAGTGCCAGAGAGTGATCTGGACACAGTCTCTTGACTCCCAGGTCCTTGCCACTCTCATGCCTCTGGACCAGATGCGGAGCTTGAGGAAAACCCCACAAAGCAGTTGAGTAAGATGCGCTGCCAGCAAGTTTAGCACAAAACGTGGGAAGAACATTTTCCCAGCTTCCTTGTGCTCAGGCCTCAGCACAGCGGCCCCCAGACCTGTGGGCACAGATGGGGATGGAGCCACTTGGGCAGCTGTGGCCTGGGCTCTGGAAAGACTCATGGAGGGCGAGGAGCTTGCTGGATGCTGAAGGAGAGCAACCCGGGACGTTCTCAACGAGCCTCTGGTTCTCAACAAGGGAGGCCTAAGTCTCCCTTGGGAATTTGTCAACAACAGACTCTGCTCTTCTCACCTAGAAACCCTAAGCCAGGAAATTTGAGTGGGGTGCAAGAAACTGTATTTTTAACAAGTGCCCAGGGGATGCTAATGCTGCCATCCAGGTAGTAATCTGAGGACCAGAGGTTGGGGTATCTGGTTCCCAGGCAGGTCTCCTCCGCCCTTCTGGGGCCATCTCCTTGGGAACATGGCTTGGTGGAAGACCCACCCCCTCACTCGAGCTGCTGCCCTCCATGGTGAGAAGCTGGCCTTGCAGCTTCCCAGTCCCTGTCCCCTCTTCAGCATCGTTCCTTCTCTGGTGGTGACGGGGAGCCAGCTAATCTCCAGCTTCCATGTCCTAACCCTTCACAGACTTAAAGCCTTTACTAGGTCACCTGTCAGCCTGCTCGTCTCCCAGTTAAGTAATCCCCCTTGCTCTCACCTCTCATCCACAGTCCCATTTTGCACCCCATCAATCATTTCCACGCTTTCCTCTAAACGTTCCCCAGCTCCCTCCAGCCCTCCTGAGTTGTCTTTGTTCCCAGTTCTTCCTTGAACAGTTTGTGTCTTGTGTCTTGTGAGATAAAAAAAAAAATCTCTGCTCCAAAAGAATTCGAAGGCTATTTTGACAGGATTAATTTAAGAAACCTCCCTGCAGCATCACAGCAATCGGGAAAGAGGGCAGGTTGCATAAGAAAGTCGAAGGAAGGGACTACAGGAAAGACTCTCATTTCTGTGGCAACACACCCCAAAAGTTTTCTGGATGCCTGTTGAAGCAACAAGGCGAGGCCGCAGGGCTGACGGTCCACATGGCTGCCCGCCCCAAAGCCAAGCTTTCCAGTCCAGCCAAGTGATGGGCCGCAGGGCAGGCTGGGATTCCACGTGGAGCAAGTGGCAGAGAAGTGAATGGATGGGGGAGCCCAAGAGCCCAGGGAAGGGGTACGAAGGGTGGGGCGGGTCAGCCCTCCTGACAACGACATCCGTCCATCACAAGCACAAAGTGACTTTGGAGAAGATTTTTAAGGGATGCAAAAATCTTCTCAAGAGTGAAAAATAAGCCAGGTGCGGGGAGGGGGTAAGGAGAGAGGACAGAAGCACGAGAGCAGAATGCAAAGAGTCACTCATGGTCCTGGCAGACCTATTTTCTCTAAAGAGTAAGAAGAGATGAGGGATGGAGACAGCGGAGGGAAGAGAGAACAGCAAAACAGGCAGGGAAATTGAGAAAGAATCTTCCTCTGCAGGCTCCAGCGGTTAGAAGAAAAATAACTGCACCACCAGCAAGGAAAGTGACTGCAGCACTTTGCCGAGGAAGTTAGAAAGTGGGCATCGGTTCTAAATATTTCCCGAGAGGTGATCTCACAGAACAGCCAAGTGGGTGAGTGTACCGGCCTCCCGCCCACAAACAGCCCACTGCTTTGTGGTTAACCTGGATCTCGCAGCTTCCAGAAAGTAGAGTGCACTTAGTATCTCATAATTTAGCACTTCTCTCTTCTCTAATTCTTTTTTATAGGCTATTTTGGTCTTCCCAACAACATTGGCATTTATTAGTTATAAATTCCCAGGACTATGGGCACTGAATGTGAGAGCACAGTGGCTTCCTGGCACTGCTGCCCACTCAGGTGCGTCCCCGAGGACACCTGTATCCCTGGGTCCAGTAAGTGGAAAGGGTTGTAATGAGATTTATGAGATGATGTAATTACATGTCAAGAAATATGAGTTGACTATGAGTGCTTGTACCTCTTTCTGCACTGCATATATTGGAGATGAAGAAAAGGGAGGGAGAGAGACAGCAAGCGAGCTTGTGCCATTTCTTGGGCCAGTATGGACGACCAGATGGGTTGGGACCAAGCACGCCCTCTGGAGAACGGCAGCTTGCTCTTTTTCCATCCATGCTGAGAAGCCAGCCATGCGCTGGAAAGCTCCTCCGTGGCCTCCACTGCTGACGCCACGAGGAATCCCCCGTATCTCTCCTCCTATGGAGAAAAGTGCTGGATACAGACCTTGCTGATGTGACTATGATAAATCACCGATGGGGAAGTGTGGTTTGCTTAGTCGTGTTTCCTTTTTTTTAGGAATAAAAAGCAGACGGAGGCCTTTCTCCTGCCTGTGGTTCAGTCCCAAATGTTGCCCCACTCGCTCATTTTCTTAACCCCTTGGTTCTCTCATGGGTGATTATGAACAGCTGGAGAGGGGATTACTCACTTTGAGAAAAGAGAATTGTGTGCTCAAGAGAGATGTCACTTAGGGAGAAAAGAAAACCTCTCCAGATACACGAAGAACCAAGCAAACATGCCCCGAATTAGATACATCTTTAAGAGGCCCAGGAAAAGAAAACAAGCTTTATTTGTCTCCCGTATGGGCAACGCGCCGCCCCCTGGTTTCTGGGTAGTCCACTCTCTAGTATCTGCTTTCATCGGGAAACAGAAATACCAGCTGCCTCGAGGCAAGGTAATTCTCTTGTAATTTTATTTATTTATCTTACAGATTTATTTATTTATGCATACAAGAACTGGGGTGCAAGCCAGAGGTGCCGGGGTGGTGAGAGCACTCACCAGAGACAGAGTGGGGAGCAGAACAGGTGGATCCACTGAAATACACTGCTGAGGGGAGCAGCAGGCAAGGTAGGAGAGAGCCGCTGTGCCATGTGGCCGACCAGGATCGAACTCATGCTGCAGTGGCTGGCGACAGCTTGATAGCGCTGTCTTTAACCCCTGTGCCACCAGGGAGGCCCTCTTGTAATTTTAGATCTGCTTGAGACCAGGAGGCTAGTTGGGCCACAGCAGGTTATTCTGCATGGAGTAGAAAATCTGATCTTGAAAAGGAGAGCTCCAGTTCTAATCTTGTCCAAGTTGGAATCTGGCCAGTGAATGAAACATAAGAAACCCAGAGAATACTGTATCTTTTCCGAAGATGGCTTTCAAAACACCCGGGCAAAACAGTCTCGTGTTTTCAAGATTCTGCAGACAGGACGGAAGGACACGTGAAGCTGCAATGTGGGGAACTGGAGAGAAAGTATGTGCCAAGGTCCTCAAGTGGGCCAGGGGTGGACTCTGGGGTTGGATCCCAGTTCTAATCGTGTGACCACGCAACACAAGCTGCTGTGTCTCAGTGGCCCCATCAGTGGAAAGCGAAGCTGGTGGGGGCTAAGTGACGTAACACTCACTATGTACCTCGATATATACACGAGTTAACCAATCCAGCCTCTGTCTCCGAGTACATACGGGTGTATTAATTCTATTTATGGATTAGCGAACTTAGCACACAGATCAAGGTCAGATGTTAGGACTGGTGGAGAAGGGCTTGGCTGAAACAAAGGCCACCAGCTCTCTCTGCCTTGCGCTTCTGCCTCACGGGTGTGTGGTGGAGGCATGCCAGACACATGTCTAATGTGAGGGGGCTGGCCTCGGGCAGAAGGGCAGGTCTGGGCACTGTGGGGCTCAAGCCAGCAGCCAGAGCTGGCTTCCCACGCAGTCTCACCCCTTTCCCTGTGTGAACAGTCAAAATGGGAACATTTTCTTTGTGGGCTACAATGTGACGAGCATGCTGGCCGCTCTGCACCACCCTGCCTCCTGGTCCAGATTTGGTCAGTCTTGCACCTCCCAACATCAAACAACAGAAGAGAGTGGGAGTAAAGTAATTCTTAGTCGCATCTTTATTGGGATGACATGGTCAGAGAGCTCCTGGTATCACTAAGAGGAATAAATTAGGAGCCAAAACTCCTCGCTGTCACAATTTAGAAGGTTTTAGCATGTTCACACTTGCCCCTAAGTCCCTGCATTTCCCTCCTCAGGGGCCTGGTCTAGGTACCTGCTGGGCTTACACATGCAGACTGAAACCAAGGCGAGGCTGAGTCTCTGCACAGGGTGACAGGTGCATTTGCCCAACGACCAGCAGGGTAGCTTAGGTCCAATTCAATTGGATTCAATTTACCTAAATGAATTCAATTCAGTGCTTTTATTGAGTGTCCAACTAAATGCAAAGGCTCATTCTGGTTCCTGGGGGGTGGGGCTGGGAGGAGTAGGTTGGGGTATGATCCAGTGTCTTACCCTCAAGGAGCTCACAGGGTGGAGCTGACAGACCTGGGGAGTTGGGGCTCTTTAATAGGTTTCTTGACCTTGGCATCTTTGGCACGTGGACAAGATCATCCTTTGCTGAGGGGCCTGTCCTGTGCAAAGTAGGATGCTCAGCAGTGTCTCTGGCCTGTATCCACTAGATGCCAGTAGGACCCGTCTCCAGCAGTGGCAACCAAACATTTACAGACATTGCCAAACACCTCTGTTGTAAACCATTGATAAAATATAAGGTCAATTATCATCAGTTCTACAGAAGAGGTATAAATTGTTATGTGGACAAAAAAGCAGGTGACTCCATGTGACCAGAACAGATTTCACAAAGTGACATTTGGACTGAGCCTAAGAGCAAGTAGCGTTCTGACAACAACCATTTCTATCTTAATAAAGGAAAAACCTAGCAGCGGGAGATGCAGGCCCCAGTGTCCAGGGGGCTGGCACAGCTGCGGGCTAAACAGAGCTTCTCAAGATATTTAACAGCCAGAGTGGCACCCACCGTGGGGATGGGATGGGTAGAAGCTGAGCCCTACACCAGCATTTGACTTTAAATGTTGAAATGTAGGGAGACAAGAGGGTTCTAAAAGGGGGCACAGGGCATTTGGGGGACGCAGGAGGGCAGGTGAGGGTTTTCATTCTTTTATCAACTGGTATGAGTGGACAGTTCAGCCGAATGCCAGCCTGCCTGTCACCTCACCCTCTGGCAGGGGACAGATCCCAAAGCCTAATCCACCCTTTGTCTTAAAGCTTAAAGTAGACTTGGCCTGGAAATACTGAAAAAAAAAAAACAAAAAACAAAAAACAAAAAACAACCCTTCTAATTCAACAGTTTGTGCTGATGGTACAGCCAATAGGAGGTCGATACCATGAATATGCGGGAGAAGGGATACAGCTCGTTTCACTACTTCATTGATTTAAAAATCCAACTTTACAAAGTGTTAACAGTTCATGGGCACACACACACCCCCACCCCCCAAGTCTGCAGAATTTGGCTTCTTTTAAGCGTCTTTTTTTTTTTTTTAAGAGGCATGCTTTTTATTTATTTATTTGTTTGTTTGTTTAGTTGGTTGGTTATACATGCACTGGGTACAGTCAGAAGCATGGGAGGGTGAGAGAATTCACCAGAGCCAGAGAGGGGAGCAGAACAGGCAGAAGGACCGAAGTACACTGCTGAGGGGAGCAGCGGGCGGCAGGAGAGGTCTGCGCGCCATGTGGGACCCTCCTCCAGTGGCCGGGGAGCAGCCGGGGATCGAACCGGTGCTGCAGTGGCTGCGGGCAGCTTCGCAACCCAGCGCTCAACCGCTGCGCCACCGGGGAGGCCCCTTTTAAGCGTCTTAACGTGCCTCGTGTGTGGGTCTGGGTGATGTGGAGTTCCTCACCGAAGCAGAAGCTTGAGTTGGAGAAAACTCGACAGCTCTGAAATGAGTATTTGAGTTGCACTGAGAGGTAGAGAGCAGACCAGGGAAATGGCAATGAACCCGAAATCAAGGCTGGCCTTGTGGCTGGGGAAAGCAAAAGCACGTGTCAGGCACAGCTGAGAGTCAGCTTTCCTTTACTGTCCTCGGAAAAATGAAATTACAGTCACCCCTGGGCAGGGGTGCCTTGACTGCCCCTGCCAGATGGGGGGAGGGAGAGATCGCATTTCTGGTCCCTTCTACATGGCAGGCCACTGTACCAAAGCTGACCCTCCCTGGTACAACACATACGCACTGCTCACACCCCCAACACGGCGAGGCAGAAACAGCCAGAAATGTCCCTCTGCGCTCGCTCTCAAAGACGGGATTCAGGTCAGCTGCTGGCTAGATTCTCAGTCCCCTTGCAAAACACTGTCCCGTCCCACCAGCGTTTCCGTAATGACTGCCCCGCGGCCCGGCTTGGGGTAGCTGCTTTGCTTGTGCAGCTAAAGAAAGACTTGGCTTATCCAGACCCCAAGCAGGTGGCAGGAGAACAACCCAGAGTCACTGGAGGAAACACACAGCCGTGCGCTTGGCCTTCTGCTCTCCGATTCCTGCTCGGTGCTGGCGTCTGTGACAGCGGCGGACATGGGGCGCAGTGATTTGAGCTCCCGCAGCCCTGAGGGAAGACGTGGGGAGGGAGCACGGGCAGCTGCACTGTGCAGAGGTGAGAGGAAGGTGTAGCCTCGACTGGTTTAGAGTTTCTGGAAAACAGATTCCAACCTAACCCCCCTCCCCCCCAACACGTCCCCTCCAACCTCCTCCCCCAACAAACATACAATCCCTCTCCAGCTGCATTCCAGAAGCAAATTCCTATTCTGTCATCCTCTCCTGACTCCTCCACCACTGCAGGCTCACCTGCCAGGTGTCTGTCTCCAGATTCTCCCTCCTCCAGCCCCCTGAACACAGCCACCCGATTAACCATGCACAAACACAAAGACCCCTGCCTGCAGAGAGGCACTGGAGTACCGGAATCAGGCAGTCGGGAGCCAGAGGTTGTGGACGCCCACGCCTCGGCCTTGCTCCCCCTGCTTGTCTCCGCACTGCTCTGCTTCAGCCAGGCGGATCTAAGCAAAATCCCCAAGACGGGCCTGTCCACCACAGCGCCAGGCCTGCCGCCATCTCCCCTCCCTGGGCATCCTGCCATGGTTGAGGCCCTGCCTCCTCCAGGAGGCCTCCTGGCTGGTTGTTCCTGATCACAGCGCCACTGGGGGGCACTGGACACACCAGGCGCAGGACTCCAACCCCCTTCTCCATGGGACCCTTAGGGCCAGGATAAGGCCTGTTCATGAGAACCCGAGGACTCCCAAGAGCTCCAGAACACCTCCAGGCTGCTCCCCAGGTCTCCTGCTGAGCAAGGCGGGACTGTGACCAGGAGAGTAAGCAAAGCAGCAGCACCGAAGCACTGCTGCCAGGAGACAGGGAGGAGTAGGGAGCAGAGCTCGGGACCTGCCAAGGAGACATGGGGCCCACCCCGCGACACAGCACCACCGGCTTCAGAATTTCCCGAAACCAAGAGAGCCCGCTGCCCAGGCTGAATCAGGACGGGGCAGCCACGTGGGTGGGCGAGTTCCTGCCCAGAGCATCGTCCCTCCTTCCAGAGATCTCACCTGGAGCCACCTCAGAGCATGTTCCTTAGCATCCCGGGTCTTCCACAGAAGCCCCACCCCCTTGGTGTGGATTCCACAGGCCGCCTCCTAGACAGCTTCCAGGACGCTTGCATGTAGCCAGCCTCTACCCTGTCCTCACAGGCACAATCCACATCCCCTAAGGGGGAGCTTTAGAGTTGCAAAGGTATTTGCCTTGCAGCATCTTACTTAGCCCTCGCCTGCCCTACGGTGTCTGCATGGACATTAGCCCACTCCGAACATGGCACCACTGAGGCGCCAAGAGGCTAATTGTCTCTTCACAGCCCACATCATAACCAAGAGGGAGGTCAGGAGTCATCCTGTCCTCTTTCCCAGACACTCAACTGTCCACCAAATCAGTTTCCCCTAACAAATAATCCAGGGCTTGTTCAGTGGTCCTTGGGGGTAACAAGCACACCCCATCCAGGTCAGGACAGGGAATGAAGCCATTACTGGCTGGGGCGGGGGTAAGAGCAGCGAGACAGGGAATTCACCTGGTGTGTCTTAAGGTCTTTCTTTGCACCCTACCACGTCCTACCAAATCTATCCACATCCCACACACATCAAATGCAGGCAGTTTGTTTTGTATGATTGATGGACTTTTTTTTTTTTTATCATGAGAATTTAATTACAGGGGAACTGCATTCCCAGAGGGCCTGTCAATTGAGGTCTCACCATATAGACCTTCTGACAACCTCAGGCAGTCTAGGGGAGGCCTCATTAGCAGAGCAGGGGAGAGGGAGATGGAGTCCTGGGGGTGGGGGTGTTTCCCAGGAGGCTTCTCTGCCAAAGGCCCACAGTGTAGGTTCTGGGATGTAGGTGAGCATCTAGCCTGCTGATGCCCACACGGCTGCAGAGCAAACTCGATGCACATGAGGGAAGTCTACGGCTCTGGGGACACCAGTGATTGTGGATTGTGTGGCATTTGGGGTAAAAAGGCAAGTGTTTTAGCAAACACATGTCAGGACCAGGCCACAGTGAATAGAGCGGGTTCTTAGGCCTCTGGTACTGGGTGGTCAGAAAACCAGGAATCTTGCTGGGGCTGTCACCATACCAGGTGAAGTCTCTGTTTCTTTCTTGCTCCAGTTTCCTTGCAGGATCATTTCTGGGCCCAGGGTGTGTGGGAGAGATGTTGGGAATGGGTTTGGGGTCAAGGGTGGGGAAAAGGACACTCCAAGTGAGTGCAGAATGGCAGCCCCCACCTCAAGGGAACAAGTGCCTTGAAACCAAGCCAAGACTGAAAGGCTCACGGTTTCCATTCTGCGGCACAGGAGACACCAAACCACATGAGATGACCAGCGCAGAGACGTTCTTGAGGAAGGACAAATGGGTAAGAAGGCACGAGACTCAACTGGAGAGTCTCGGCCTCTCTCTTGACCGCACACCCACTCAAGCTTGGCAAAAGCTGTCTCCTATCTGGTGCCTTAGGCTCCCATGAAGGGAGAAACAGAGGGGAGAGGGCTCAGGGAGCGAGGGGCTCACCCACCACACCCCCAATGCCGACAGTGAGACTGAGGAAACCAAACCACTCAGGACTAGAAGTGGGGAGACAGCTGCACCCCAGAACACAGCACCTCAGCGGAGGAAGGATGGAGGAGAATGGCTTCTCTTTAGCTGCAAAATTAGAGCAGTGACTCTCAGCCAGGGGCTACTTTGTGCCCCCGCCCCGGGACACTGGCAATGTGGAGACTCTTGGGTTGTCACAAGTGGGAGGAAGCCTGCTACTGGCATTTAGTGTATGAAGGCCGCGGACGCAGCTACACACCCACAGTACACAAGACAACTGCTGACAGCAGGGAACTTTTTGTCCCAAGAGCCAAGACTGTGGAAGCTTGGAGCAGAGTATCTGCTAGTTCATTCAGCAGCTGCCTTCCGAAAGGCCCCGAGGGAGCGCCCAGAGGGCTGGCTGGGGCTCCTGGTCAGGAGCCTGAATTCATGAATCAGAGCTGGCTAACAGAGGGGCATTTGAAGGCACCTCTGTCATCCTTGGATGAGCCACAGGCCCTGTCAAGAAGACTACAGAGAGACAGCTGAGTAGGGCGGGAGAATGAAGCGGTGACCTCCACAGCCCGTCCAACCCAGGAGACTCAGGCGCAGAATCCAATAATTGGAAGGCTGAGAGGGTGAGGGAGGAGGGTGGGGCTTAGAGGGAGGTGTGCCTGGCTGAGGGGGCAGAGCTCAGCTGTGGTCCAACGAGATTTGCTGAAGAAAAGGGTGACTCAGCAGCTCAGGCCAATAACAGCTGAGCCTGCAGGGAGCGGCTGTTACCCGTTAAAGGGGTGTCCGGCCATTCCGCAAACCATTTGGGCATCTGGGTTCATCCTGAAATAACTGGCAGCCTAATCCTGGGTGCTTCCTTTTCTATTTCCTATCATGGCGAGGCTGTTCAAGCCCATTCTCCCCACTCAGTCTTTCTCTTTCTACTATTTGAAAGGCATTATGGCGCAGTGGTTAAGGGCATCGACTCTAGACCAGGTGGCCTGGATTCAAATCCCAGCGCTGCCGCTGACTGTGACCTTAACATCCTCATCTGTAAAGTGGGATCACAGCATCCTACCTCCTAAGGCTGCTGTATTCAGCCCAATGGCTGGCACATGGGGACCCCGCAGTCAGTGTGGGTTAGTATTAAAGTGGTCATAACCTCCCCCTGGAGAAGGCCCAGCCAAGGACAACTCTCATTTGTGGATCCCCTCCAGGCCGTGGTGAGGTGGGGTCTTTGGCTCACTCTAGTGTGAAGGAGAGGCTTTAGCACAGGGAGGAATGATACCTCATCACAAAAGAAGGTTACTAGAAAGAAAGGGTCACTTCACTAGAGTTTCTCAATCACGATTCCCAAGAGGAGTGTCAGAGTCAGGGGCCCCGAAGCAGTTCTGAATCCTTTCTTCAGGAAGGCCCACCCCGGACCCACTCATACACCCCGTTTCCTGTTCTGATCTTCTCTGCAAGCACTGTGTCTACACACCCTGGCCCATGGAAAATTATTCTTCTTCCCTCCTCCGGACTAAGTCACCACAACCCCCTGAATTCTTAGTCGGACTGCAGCATCTCGTGAGTACCTGCTGCAGGTACTCACTTAATAGAGTTGCATCTAGAGCCAGGCCAGTGTGGGTGTGGAGTTCTCCATGCCCCCCACGGTACCTCCCTTCTGAGTCCAAGGGTGGGGGGAGAGTTGGGTGGAGGTGGGGGCCGTCCTTGTGTAGAATCAGGTGCCCTTACTGAAAATACCCCCGGCCTGGCAGCACCGAACAGCTGCCTGGAAAACATTTATCCCCGTGAGCCCTTCTTTTTTCTTTTAAGACTTTAGGAAACCTGGTATTCTATTGAGATTTCATAGATGGTTAAAACCCAGTCTGAGATGCTACTTTGTTCCAAAGCTGCTAGAGGTCACTTCCCAAACCAGGTCTCAGCTCGCACAGGACTCTGCTGCACTGGGGGCCCCATCTTAAAGGCGCTGCTTTCACAGTCCAGTTCCATGCAGCCCAGAGCCGTGGCTGGGTGACCTTGGGCGGGTCAGCATCCAGTGTTTGGGGCTCACTTTCCCCATCTATCAACTGGGGGGAAGATCCTTTCTGGGCCAATCCCTTCAAATCAATGCAGGACAGGGTCAGCCACCTTTTCCCTGGTGTTCTGGGCTAATCAAGCCCCGAAGCATAACCCTCACAGTTAACACCCTATCAAAGAGGAAGACCATTAGAGAGCCATTTACGGATTGGGGAGATTTTGAAGGAGGCCTTTACCTGAAGGAATCTAAATGCTGCTATTACTGAGTCACATCCAGTCATGGGCCTCCCTCAAAGAGCGTTTGGGGAGTAAGAAATGACTCTCCCCATCTGCTATCTGGGAAGTCCAGGGCAGGAGCAAGCTCAGGAATGACTTTCCCAGTGTCACCAGGCTCCTGAGAGAGGAACCCATCCTCTGAGGTATCCCCAGCTCTTTCCACAGGGCACCCCATGATCTGGGTCCCTCTGGAAGAAAGCTCGGTATGGCAGGCAGACAGAAGCATGAGTTTATATTCAGCATGCCAAACATTCTCTGACTGACTTCTAAACATAACCAGGCCTTAATATAGTGCCTCTACTTGTGCCGACTACTTGCTTGAAATCCTTGCCCACCAAGTCTATGAGCCCTGTCCTCTCAGGGAGACTATTTGAAGCCCTTCACCAGGTGCTGCCGTTCAGTGAGAAGACACCCTAAATGCCGACAAGAAAGGGGGTTCTTAAGTGTGCCAATCACCTCCATGCTTGGATTGTCTGACTAA
Organism: Talpa europaea; assembly: GCF_964194135.1. Classification (NCBI taxonomy): domain Eukaryota; kingdom Metazoa; phylum Chordata; class Mammalia; order Eulipotyphla; family Talpidae; genus Talpa; species Talpa europaea. The sequence goes on along the minus strand of NC_140083.1, from coordinate 75,194,548 downwards.
GCTGCAGAGGAGCTTCGTGACTCAGCTGTGTGCTGGGAACTACTGGGAATCCCTGATGCCTCCCCACCCCCACCTCTGTGGGGTCCCAAGGGTCAGGATCCCATGACCAGGACTCTCAACTGCTTGCCCTTGACCTGAGGAGGTGGATGGCCACCAGCCAGTTAGCGGAAGGTCCAGAAAGTAGGATGGGCCTGGGCTTCCCAGGCCTGCACACCCCCCCCCCCCCGCCCCAGGTACCTCCCTCAGTGATGGGTTCCCCTGGCAGCCTGTCCAGCTGCCCTCCCACTTTGCTGCAGGCCAAGCCTGAGTAGACCTGCTGCAGGGGGCACCACGCTGCTGTTTCTAGGGCAAGCTTCTCTCTGTGAGGCCTCAACAGCGTTTCCGGATGGCTGCTGGCCCTCTCAGCCCGCTCCAGTGGCTGTGGGAACAGGCCCACGGCAAAAGCCTCTCACTCCCAGCCCCTCCTCTGGGTGTCGCAGAACCCTGTGGGGTCTGGTGTGAGGCCTGTACCCACAGGGCGCTGGGGCAGGTGGGAGGTAAGGGATGGGGCCAAGGGGAGCCGGTGGGGATGCTACTGTACAGATCTGACCCCGTGTCGAAGCTCAGGTTGGAGCCAGCAGAGGAAGAATGGGCCAGGGTGGGCACAGGAGTGGGGTCCCAGAAGGCGAACCCCACTCAGGAATCCCAAAGTCTGGCTTCTGAGTTCCCGTCCTCCAAGAGTCTGTGGTCCAAGCCTCACAGGACAATATGAAATAACGAATTCTGTGAACGTGGCTGGTGCACAGACCCTGAGATTGGCTGAAGTGAAAACGGAATGAAATGGCCTGGAAGATGAGCACCCACAGAAGTCGGGAAATCCCACTTAGCTCCTTCCTCACTGATGACTGTGGGGAAGGGCAGAGCGTGGGAATGCACGTTCTCTCATTGGATTCTAACTGCATGCACACAGTAAGGAGACAGCGGCGGGAGGCGGTGTGTTCATCCATACGGATGGGGCCGATGATGTGAGTCCTATGTGGCTCTTGTCAGAAGAAAAGGTTACTTGGGAGCTAGCATTTGGAGAAGGGTGTGGGCACAGGCAAAAGTCTGGAGGTAAGATGATTCAAGTCAGGGCCTCCCTCAAAGAGCCTTTGGGGAATAAGAAATGACTCTCGTCGCCACACCTGTATGTTATCGTCATGAAGTGGATACAAAATCAAAGCTTATCAGAAATGAACCAGATTTCTAAATGTGACCTTCCCAGCTCCCTCTGCTAAGACCCACACACGTATCTGGTCATGTTGGAAAACGGAGAGACATTCTCAAGACTTAGAAGGCCCCTGTCTGTGCTCCCCAGGTGTGCCCTGTAGCAGGTCCTGAGATGTCAATGGGGGAAACATGAGCTGACTCACAGACATCCCCACACTGTGCCAACTTCCCTTCTGGGGCCCATAGATTTTAAAAATCGCAGGTCTGTTGCCCCAAAGCCCCTAGACAATGAAAATATTTCCTTTAGGATCTGTGAAATGTGAGCTTGTCTCAGGCCTGGGGGAGGGGGTGGGGCACATCTGCACCCAGTGCACCCACGTAGAACACATGCATGCACACACATATGCACACACACACATGCAGAACACATACACACACACACACACAGCCCACACCTCCTCAGCTTCCCCCATACAGCCCAGCCTTTGCCACCACCTTGCAGGGGAGCTTCCAGAGAGCCTGGGAGGGCAGGCTCTGTGTGGAGAGCAGAGCAGGCCATGCATCATAGGCTCCTTGGAGTCTTCTCACCAGTTGTGACCACATGGCCCTTCACACACTTAACCCAAGTCACACACTTAGTCCATGTCAGAGCCTGTGCTGGCGGCTTTCTCCTTCCCTTCCTCCAGGTTCCAACACCTAAACATCATCTTTTTAGGACTTCAGGGGCAAAAACACTGTGACACAACCTGTCTGGTGCCCTCACGTCATGGTTTTGAGATGAACAGTATCTGGGGGCTGGCCCAGACTGATCTCCAGAGAGCGTAGCAGCAACTTATAAAAGCAGACAAAAATCACATTGTAATTGAGAGCACGGTCTTCAAAATTAAGCAGAGAGGTTCAAATCCAGTTTGGCTACTTTCCAGGGGCGGGGTCTTAGGGAAGGTACTTAAGGACTCCGGTCTCAGTTTCATTATCTGTGCAATGGAGTATTAACAGATTCTAACCGCTGGCTACTTGTGACGGTGACCTGCAGTAACATATGTAATAAAGCACTTAGGATCTAACTAAGTATTATATTGTATTTATTTATTTATAATGAAGTACTATTGTTTTACATCCTTGTTAATACTTTGATTTCTCAAGTGCGGTCACCGTAGCTCTCCTACAATCAAATCACCATAGTCCACTGTGCTCTCCTCACCCCCTCTCAAGTATTTAAACTATCAAAATACTTCAGAGGAGGTTATAGCCATTATCCTGGCCTCCCAAGAATACCCCACTCTGGTCCATCTCCAAGTGCCGGGAACCCCCATGATGCAGCTACGAAGGAGCCAGCACCTGCAGGCAAGTGGAGGGAGGAGAGGCCAGAGGCCCTGCTCCAGGTCTGGGCTGAAGCTTGTGCTGAGTGTCACCCCAGTCACAATGGCCCCCCACCCTCACCCCCTGCGCCACAGACTCTAGCAACCCTAGACTAAGCTACCTCAGGGCATCTGCAAGTACTTGCTACACCTTCCATGGTGCCCAGCGGGCACGGAGCTGTCAGCTGAACTTCAGTCCTTCTTACAAACCACAGTTAAGAAGGGTACCTCTTTGCTTACTCCTCTGAGTATGTGAATTCCTTCTGATTATATAACCCTAGAGCCGCAGAATTTGACCATGCAAGATGCCTAACTTTTCTTCCAGGCCCAAGATGTTGGCCAAAAGCTGAAATCCCAAACCTAATCTCTCAAGGCCACAGGACAAGTATGTCAAAGTAACTCTTTCGTAAAGTTTAAACCATGTAGTCCCACCACTGCCATGCACCACCTGCCTTTCCTCAGCTGTCTTGACGTGGCTGGACAGGGGAGGGTGTGCTGGCAGAGTTTGAATCTCAGCCCTGGTGCTTATTAGCCCTGGGAGTGAGGCAAGGCCGTGCCACCCTCAGGCCCTCACTCAAGTCCCCTTTGGGAATCCCTGTGGGATGTGACGCTCAGGACCCTTGAGGAAGGCGGTTTGGACCTGTGCCCCTTCTTGTACATCTGGTATATGATAAACATGCAAGAAAAATTAGTTGAATATAAATTTTAAAAGGGCACTGCTTGGTTGTTAACTCCATCATTTAAACCACCCAAAAAAGAAAGTTAGGGGGAGAGACTCAGACAAGGGCAAGAGGCAGGGTCCTACCCCCCAGGGTGCAAGAGACCCCAAGCCACCTTCACCAAGATGCATGAAAACGCCACGTTTGAAACATGTGCAGCTGGGGAGGTGCTTGAAAAAACCTCCAGTCTCTGCTCCATCACCCCACAGCAATTTTCAACTTACCCGGTCAACTTATTTTCCCTGGAACTTTCACAGGCAAATTGTCAAATAGTAGGTAGCAATCAGCCTAAAAGCAGGACTTGGGAGATCTCAAGAAGGTATTATTGGGAAAAAACAATATCCTAGATTTCAGAAAATTCTGGACCGCCTAGATGTCTTTAGTAACCTGATTCCATTTTCAGGCAGGTTGCTCCTTAAATTTACTGCCTGAGGGAACCAAAGATTTTCAAACACTCAGTGTCAGATCAACTTGAGCACGTGGAGGAGGTGGCAGCATTTGCCCTATTTCCAGTACAGGAAACCAGACTGATGGGTGCATTAGGCAGGAGTCACAAACACTGTTATATTTGAAAAGTAATTTACTTTTTAGTCAAAGTAAACTGACCCTTGTTTGGTTTGGGCATATGTCTTTGAGCCTCATCCTTTTCCAGTTAGCTGTTCTTTTTTCATGTGAATAGTTTCTCCAGCTAGCTGCCAAACCATTTCTCTACTGCCGTGGAAACAGCATCTCAAGATCCATCTTTTCCTGGAAGTATTATTTAATTAGCACTATAGATTCGGCAACATGTTGGTTGATGTTCCCAGGCCCCAATCTCACTCAGGGCTCCTCTGCATGAGGTGCAGAGGCCCTGACCCCACCAGAGCTCTGTGGTTGGGGCTCCAGATAAATAGAGATGCCCAGTTAAATCCGAATTTCAGATAGACAAAAACGTATTTTTATAAATATGTCCCAAAGATTACAACTTTACAACTCGTAAAGGCGAATACACACAAAGTTCATTGTTGTTTATCCCAAATTCAAATTTAAGTGGATATCTTTTTTTGTTTCAATTTTTGCTAAATCTGGCAACCTCATGTACTATCCCTCTCCCTTGCCTATGCATCGGAGAAGGCCTCTGAACATCCAATAGAGGATAGTTACAAAGCCCATGTGCTAAATCTCAAGCACTCTCTTCAAAGGAGAGCTTGTTAGACCTTCACCCAGTCATTTTCACCAGGTTTGTGGCAGGTTACCAGCCTGTTAGAAGGAAGGTAAAGAGCTGTGAAAGGGCGGCAGGAAGCTGGCACAGACAGAGGCCCAGGCTTAACACAGCAAGATCTGGTTCTGAGCTCCATTGTGCCCGACTTAGCCAGGTGGTCTTGGCCACATTGCTAAGTCTTAAAAGCTTGAGAGTTTCTTTTTCCCTCTCTTAATCAACAAATTGGAGATAAACATATCTGCCTTGCAGAGTTGATGTACGGACTGAATAAAGTAATGCATATGAAAATGGCTAAATGCAAGATATTTATTACCGCTGAGATACTGACAGAATCTGATATAGTTACTTCACGGTTTTACTGCAAGGAAGGGGACAAATCTAAAAATCAAACACAAGAGCCACAAAGACAACATTCTGAACTTAGATCCCTGTGTACTCAACAGAACAGAGGTGTCACTTCATTCCACTATAGCACTGATGTTCAAAAGAATGGCTTTGAGGTGTCAAAAAAATATTTGATTACACTCAATGTATTCTGTTTGCAGTGTTTCCTCTAGACAAATCTAGCTAGGCCCAAGAATTTCAGTATTTGACACAGTCCAATCAAGAACCGTGAGAGGGCCTCCCCTGGTGCCGTACCTGTTGAGCGCTGGGCTGCAAAGATGCCCGCAGCCTCTGCAGCGCCGGTTCGATTCCTGGCCACGGGCGAGGGTCCCACATGACGACAGACATCTCCTCCCAGGCCCGCTGCTCCCCTCAGCAGTGTATTTCGTCAGTCTGCCTGTTCTGTTCCCCGCTCTGGCTCTGGTACATTCTCTCACCCTCCCGCGCTTCTGACTGTACCCAGTGCTTGTATAAATAAATAAAAAGAAAAAAAAAAAAAAACAAAAAACCGTGAGTTGCTAAGTGCACTGAATACCTACAATGTGTCAGGCCCTGTACAGTCATATTCACACCCATGCGCTGAGAAAGACACTCTGCATCCAAAGCAACTGTCATAAATAATTGTAGGTGAATGAAGAAATGGATGCATGAATCCCCAGGGTGAATTTACATAGTGCTGGAAATATAAAAAAGGACTCAGGATATACCTGTGGCTGGATTAATATATTATACTAATATAATATATTATAGATAACAACAGAGGACAGGAAAAAGAAAAGGCACCAGTATATGACCAAAGTGGAAACTCAGAAAGAATTCTGCTCCTGCACTGAGGGGCACACAGAGCAAGTTAAAGGGAAGATGATATCATTGGAATTACAACTCAGCAAGGACATTTCTATCATAATCTGTCAGATTAGACTAATTGATAGATCAGCAGAGAGACATTCCTAATGCTATTATTTAAGTGGCTAATATTTCATGAATCATCCTACTTCTCTAATATTTGGAAATATCATGTTTGTTTTGTTTTCCTAACTAACAGCAGGCTCCATCATCACTGTCATTGTTCTAACCCTCTAAGGGCAGGTGTGCAGCACAGAAACCCCTGGAAGGATACCTGTGAGAGTTACATGCACTTACAAGCTGAATGTGGATCTTGAGATTGTGCAGAAGGGCTGAAATAAACCAATATCAAACCACTAACAAGGACACCACAGCCAAGATCAGAGGTTGAAATAAATTTCCTGCCAGTCAGACTCCCCATCAACCAACTGGTAAACCTGGAATGTGGCCCGTCACACAGGTACACATGAGATGAGGTGAGGGAGGTAGCCAAGGAGATGTAGGCATGGAGCTGTCATCAGGAAATTCATTTTCCAAACTGGATGACAAATCCATGAAGACAAGATAAGCACAAACACCTGCTAAAGAGGCACACGGACAACAGCACAGTAAAGTAGGTACCTACAGGAACGTGTCTCTAGAGTGAGTGCTCAGGTGAGTGGCTACCCATGCAAAATGCAAAGCCAGCCAGAGCATGCCTGAGCTAGGATTCTACAGCCGCTCTGAAATTTGTGTTGAAAAAGGCAGGATGTCACTTGTGCTGACTTGAAATCCTAAGGAAATTAGATCAAAAAGGGTTCTTAAAGATCAGATCATTTAATCCCTCATTTGAACAGATGATAAAGTGAGCAGGCAAAAGAAAAACAATTATCCCGTGTCAAGCTCTTAACATGTTATTTAATCTCACAACAATTCTGGGAGGTAGAGAGTAGCATAATCATTTAGCAGACCACTTGCCCAAAGTTGCACAGCTAATATGTGAGCGAGGAACTCAGGTTCCTAAGCCAAAGGGATGTCCAAGCAATACCCAAGCTCTGTCCTCTAGCTACAGTCCTCCACAGGCAGAGATGGAGGGCCTGGCAGGCTCAAGGACAGGGTGGCACAGCAGGCTGGCCCAGGGTTCTTGCTTGAACCCAGGACACTTCCAATTCACATTTACTTCTCTTGACATGGTCTTGACACTACCTGTACTTCATCGAAAGTCCAAGGCAGGTTGGGGGAAAAAGACCCAAGGCATAAATTAAACTGCTGAACACTTAACTATGCTTTTTTTTTTCTTAAGAAAATCTCAGATATGGATCAAATCAATCCCATCTCACTACATTTCTAGGAATTACCCAAACCTTTTGTTGCACCAGAATTTATCTTCACTAAAGTATATAAGGAAATCCTGGCTGGCGTCCAGTCATATTTCTTAGAGGTTTTATGTGTGGCTCTTACATGGTGTTCTAAGACAATGAGGGTTGGTTCCAAAAACACTTTCCAATGCTTATTTGTGTGTGTGTATGTGTGTGTGTTTTCCATTTCAAATTAGTAAAGATAATGCTTAGTCAGTTGGGTGTGAGAAACCAGCAACTCCTATATTCTGCTGGTGTGAATCTAGATTTGATCAAGTTTTCTTAAATGCCTTATAGAGTAAAAGGATGACTTTTCACCTATAAACCCCACTGTTTAAATTCCCTATCAGGGGAAAAAAAAGTGCAAATGATACATACAGTGAGAATAAAGGCATTTATTCCATACATATTATTATATATTGTAAAGGTGTCTATAGTGTGACTAATCATGAAAACCACCTCAATACTCTACCCACGGGAAATTGAGCAAATGCATTATAATACCTTCACGCAATTCAATATTAGGTAAATAATACAATTACACTGTAAATTCATATTTAGTGCCACAGAAGGACATTCATGGTATGTAGTTAAAGAAAAATCAGGTTATAGAGTAATATATGTAGTCACATTCTTTTTTATAAAAATAACATCTTTCTGCATTTGCATGCTAAAGTTGGAAGAATACACATATAAAAGATAGTAGTGTCCCTAGGCCTGAGATTCTGAATAAATTATTTTTTTACTTTTTGAATGTGTCATTTAATTTTTTTCTACAACTATTATGTTACTTCTATAATTATAACTTTGAAACCATTCTTTAAATTTAAAACAAGCAATTACTAAAATCTGTAAATCTTGCTCTTGGACCCCATGATGATACCATTATGCTCACAGAGTTGCCCATTTCAATGAGATTCTCTGACTTTCTAATTCTAAAGGGGTTGACGGCTCATTAACTAGCCCCTGGCCAGACACCAGAGAGTCTATAATAGGGACAAAAAAAGAAAACCAAAAAGCTTGCCCCTCTCCCACCTTCCAAAGAGCCAACAGTTGGATCTGATGGTATGTCCCAACCATCGTATGTTCCAACCGTGGCGAAGGTCCATCTCACTGAGAGAATGGAGGTGGGTGGTGGTGAGGGGTAGGGTGGGGCAGGCTGTGCAGACAGGGGATTCCCGTGCGGGGAGCTTGGACCTAATCCTGGGAGAATTATTCTAAGTGCAGAAGCAGGGAAAGGACACAATGAGGGAGCTTTAACTGGTGACAGCATGTAGGATACGGCAGGGGACCAAGACCAGAGGCACATACCAAACCCAAGTTAGGAGGAGTAAGTGTGGTCATGGACGCTTTCAAGGGGATGGCAGAGGAGCAAGATTCTGGTTCAGGACTCAAAAGTCCCACATCTGACTCTACCAGCCATGGGCCCAGAGCTCCACCCTGAGTTCCCGCAGGCAGCCCATTTTCTGTGGGTGAAACGCACATGATCACCCTGCCCTGGATGGATCTCACAGGGCACCCGTGAAGAGCTTTGTTAGACTGTAGAGTGCTATACAAATGTTAGCTATTATTATTAAATGGCTGAGACAGTATTTTGTCAGCAGCTTAGTTCTGCTCAGTTGAACACTGTGCTCCAAACATTTCACCAAATACCAAACAGGACTTTGTTATTTAGGGAAGAGATTCGGGAGCTTTCATGGAACACTGGAAAATCTCAATAGCAGCTAAAAGCACAACTATCCCAGCTTCCACGATAGGCATCTTACTCAGGGGCCTGGGTGGCTCTGACCACTGGGACCCTTAGGTGTACTCTGGGAACTGGACTCTGGAAGGTGTCTGGGAAGAGTGTGAAGAGGGGGGTTGGTTACTCACATGACCCAAAACAATGATGCTGGCTTCCTCTGGCTTTGTTTATTCAGAGATTTAGACTGGAGGTCATCTCCCCCTACACGAAAGGTCTCTAAAGAGACCAACTGAAGTGCAACATTCCTGACAATTTGGAACCCTAAACCCATAGCCTTGGAGGTGCTCTTGTGACCAAGTTGCCCCTCTTCCTGTCCATCTTCCACCATCTGTATTGGCCTCCTAGTATTAAGTAAAGGGCCCCTTACTCAGTCAACTTTCAATATACTGATGCTTGGGTGGATGGATGAGTGCATGCATGCACAGGGAATAGATAAATAAATTCTATGGTATTTCTGACCCTATCTCTAATCAAGAAAATAACCAGTCTATTGTTTCCCATCTTTCAGAGGAAGGCCATCTTCTTCAAGTTTCTTAGTCTTAAAAAAACAAATCTCCTCCCTGTGGCCTTCACCTGCCCCAACACCACACTCCATCCACTGCTGTCTTTCATCATCTCTGCCTTTGAGGATACTGTTCTGTTGACTCTGAAGGTTGATGTGACCCAGAAACCTTTCCTGCAGAAGGCCCCAGATAGTCCCAAGGAGGAGCAAATGGCAAATGAATTGGCAACAGTTTCTGCCTGGGTGTGGAATGAGAACTTTCAGGGGTAAGGGGAAAGAATCCTTCAGAACGGTAATAGATTTCTATTTAAAAATGATGTTTTCACTTATGTTTTCCACCAGGCACAAAAGATCCCCTTTAATCCCTCATCTCCTGGTGAACAAACTATTCCTGCCCATCTGAGTCACGTATCTCTGGGCAGCCAGACCTTCTGACTCACTGGCGGTTGAAATCTCAGATTCACAATACCACAGAGATACTAAAAATAGGAACTATGTACCTGGGCCCCAAAATAGGATAGAGACAAACATGGTTCTTTAAAAAAAAAACTATTATCTCTAACATAAATATCAAACAAGAGCTATAATTGTCCTATTTCCTATGGTCTTAAATTTAATAAAGCCACCTCTAATTCTTTGGAAATCAGTAGGCTAGAGGGACAGATACAATAGACAGAAAGCCAGATGGGCAGAATCAGAATAATTATGCCTAACACATTCTGGTTGTTTTTATTAGAAAATTCTAGATCTTTAAATTAGCATAGGGGTATTTTCACAGCAGTGGCAGAGAAATGAAACTTCTCTATCCGTGCTTTGGTGGTGGTTTCTCCCTTGAGAATCAATGCAGCTTAAAATAGTTCGGGAAATTGTCACTGAGAAACAAAGAGGATGCTTATGGGTTTTTTTTTCTTTTGTTTTGAGTGGTTTTATACTTCCTTTCAAGGTTTTTGAGGTCTTCCTCTGTTCAGATCTTACAGCTTTTTTTCCAGTACTAATAAATTATTTGTATCTGAATGGCTTTAGGACTAGTTGATATTTTCCCCCAGCCTTACTTTTCATTTTTTTGGAAAAAACATCCATACCATTGCCAAGTATTCTTTTGGCAAAAGTTGTGACAACTTATTTCATTCTGAATCTCTAGTCTCAAATTTACTATGGGCTCTCATTTGTTCGGCCCATTTGACCTCATGTCAGCCTGGAATGAGATCGGGCAGATGCCACCACTCTTGATCAACTGATGCTGGAGACTCAGAGAGAGCAGGTCACCCAGCGGGCAAGAGGCAGAGCTGGTCTCTGGCCCATACCTGACCAACCTGGCCAGGCACATGGAAGCACATTTTAAAGAAGAGAACAACACAGGCCTGCTCTCAGGGCCAGGAGGGAGACAGCATATGGACACCCCATTATCTGGCAGGCCACTAGCCACGAACATGCCTTTTCTTGTTCTCTACCTGCACAACTGTCTCCATTTCAGGTCATGTTTTAGCTAATATTTTCAGCACAGAGCAGGTGACCTAAAGAATGTCACCTCTGGAGACTGTCTTCAAGAGAAAGTAAACAGCTCTTGGCATGATAAATTGTTTTCACTGGTGTTTTTAATTTCCAGTGACTTCTAGCAGGTGGGAAGCTGTGGGCCTCTGGGGTTGTAACACTGGGTTATGGGACATAAATCAACGGGGCCACCTCTGGGACCAGGACTGAAACTCCAGCCATCAACAAGAAGCTGCTGGGTGAGGTAGGATGCTGGGTTGCTGTCACACTCTGGCTCTGGGTGTTGAAATACTGACTGCCAACCTCCAGCTTATCTTCAGATGAGGAGGGGGCCATGATTGGCCACAACCACCAGCTCAAAATTGTGTGTAAGATGCTTAAGATGTGAGTTGGGCCCCTCCAAGTTGCCTCCACCTCAGGGCATTCATAGAGATCACTGGGGGTGTAGCTTGAAGAAAGTACTAGAAATGCAGTTTAAGACATTAGAAGAATGAATTGTGGGCTTTTCTTTCTCAAACAAACAATGGGAACCCTAAAGCATGACATTTCCATTTAACTTAGGAGTGAAACAAAATTGTTGAGAGTGGCTGGTGGCAATCTTTTGGTATGTGTCATCTCATTTATTCCTTACAATCAGATCTTGGGGTAGTTTATTACTATTTTTATTTTTGACGAACCAACACCACTGTGCCTTTGAGCCTAGAGTGAGTTCTTTTGACTGAGCTGTGGCTAGCCTCCCCTTCCTGAGCAGTGTCATCATGGCCTGATAAATGCCTGCTAATTCTCGGGGAGTCTGGGGTGCCTTCATTCTAGGGCGACCTCCTCTGGAACAGTATGGACTGAGAGACCAGATCCAATTGGCCCTCCATTCACTTTCTGCCCTGTATACATTTTTTCTCACTAGTTGGGGGTTACCTGAAGGAGAAATGCTTACAACCATGGTGAGTCCACCTACTTGAGCTAAGTTGTCAAGGTAGGAAGCAGTATTAGAAATGATGTAGCTCATCCACCTGCCCCGGGTGGGGTATCATGTCTGTGCAGCCCTGGATGGCAGAGCTCATAGAAGGAATAAGCTAGAAGTCAGAAGACGGATCTAACTGCCAGTGGCTGGAGGTAAATACCTTACTCTCTGTGACTCAGTTTCCCTCTCTAAGAATAATGATCCCTGTCAGCCATTTCTCATGATGCTCTTCTGAGAAACTGACAAGCATGGTGCAAGAGCGCTTTGAACACCAAAAAGCTACCCAAATGTTAGGCATGCCTTCTCAAGGCTGTCTGGGAAAGAGGACCCATGTCTTTGCATCATTTATTTCTGTTTCTTTGCTCTTACTATTAGAAAGTCTTCTTGAACTCTCTCCCTGCAGTGTCTGCTGTAGTTACGCCTTCTGGGGTGGCAGCAAATGCCCCATGCCCCTCCAAGGCCCAGCCAATCCCCTTGGAAGTGGACTAGAGGGTATTTCAATGCTGGGGACACTTAAGCAAGCATCTCCTCTTCCCCTTAGGTCACTTTGGGATGAGGATTCCAGGAGAAGAAGCAGAGAAGGATACTTGTTATTTAATAATAAGCTTGAGGAAAGTGTGGTGGAGGGCAGAAAAGCAGCCAGTGAAAGGGGCAGGATGGGAGAATAAGGAGCAACAGGTTGAGTTCACTCATCAGGCCACAGGCTGGGGGGCCAGTAAGGCCAGGAAAAACACAGGTTTTGGAGTCACTAGATCTCACTCAGAACTTCAGGTTCCTCTCTTACTAAGTGCTGGCCTTGGGTAATCATTTCATCTCTTCAAGACTCATTTTCTCTATCCAGTGAGGGATTAAATGAGATTCTGCAGTGCCCCCCAGGTCCACAGGAGGACCACCCAACACGCTGTCACCTTGACATCAGCAACCCATTCTATTCCTTCTCAGTCTGCACCTCTTTCTTGAGAGCTGGGACTCGGGCATGCTGGAGGTGGGTTCCCCATGGCTGTCAGGATGGGGGACCTGTTCACTCGTGTGATCACAGAGGCTCAAGTTCTCATTGTTACTTCATTTGTTGTTGCTGTTACTTTCTGACTCGAGACTATTTGTTTATAATAAAAAATGGGACATGATTGAAAATCATTAAAAGTCGGGGGAAATGCGCCACCGAGAGGCACACTTTGATGACCAGCTCATTTTCGCCTAGATTTTGTAATGAATATTTTGAACATAATTGAGATTCTACTGCATGTACATTGTATACTGGTAGCTCACAGGCCATTAAAAGATAAGCATCTGGTCACACTGTTAAAAGCTCTTCAGAGACAGCATTTAACGGGCACATTTTATTCTCAACCAGGGTCATACCAGTCCCCATTGTTGAATATTTAGGTTGTCTCCAAATTTTTTACTTTTGAAAGTAACTCTGCAACAAGATATTTGCGCAAAAATTTTTGTATATTTGTCCATTTTCTTTACGTAGTAGTGCGGCTAATGTTACGGGGATTTTTAAGGTTCTCTACAACTTGTCAAGGTACATCCCAGGAAAGTTGGACAAAGCCATTCTTGCCAACAGGACTAAGGGGGGGTCCTGCCCTGCCCTTGTATTTTGCTCCCCACCTTGCTTACCCTTCATTCTAGAAATAGAACAGGCACTTCTTACTGTTTGACTTCTTATTTGCAATAATTTCAAACTTAAGAGAAGTTGCAAGGGTAATAAAGGTCACTCCATATACTCTTCACCTAAATTGACCAATTGTTACCTTATTTGCGCTCACATTCTTAGAAATTCATACATACATTTACATGCACACATATGTATACACATACACATAATATATATACACCTATACATTTTTCCTGGTCATCTGGACTAAATAAAAAAGTGCAATCCCCCTGCATATCTAAATACTTCTGTATGTATTTTATAAGAACATTGCCTGAATAACAAAATCAGAAAATTTACATTGATAAATACTGGATCTAATCTGAAGACCTTAAATTTCACCCAAATCCTTTCTAGCAGACTAACAAGTCTAGGTCAGGATCCTATCAGAAATCACACATTAGAGTGAGTTGTCATATCTCTTTAGTCTCCTTTAATATGGAACAATTCTTTCAGTCTTTGGCTTCCATGACCATGACATTTTTTGAAAAGGACAAGTCAGGATATTTGTAGAATGTTCTTCAATTTAGGTTTGTCTGCTATTTCCTCACGATTAGATTAAGGTTATGCCATTTGGGCAGGAATACAAAGAAGTGAAGTTGTGTCCATCTCAGGGGGTCCTTTTGGGGTATGTCATGATGTCTGGTCCCATGAGTAGTCAGGTTCACCTTAATCATTTGGTTAAGGTGGTATCAAGTTCCCTCCATTTTAAAGTTACTTAACTAATAAATAATTATTGAGGAGTTACTTTGAAGCTATGTGAGTATCCTGTTCCTTCTTAAAGGTTCACCTACAGTTTTAGTACCCACAGACAATTCTTACTCAAAGCAACAGGATAGTGGTTGAGTGGTGACTTTCTTTTTTTTTTTAATGATTTATTTTTATTTATGCAAGAACGGGGGTACAGGCCAGATGCGCAGGAGGGTGAGAGGATTCACCAGAGACAGAGAGGGGAACAGAACAAGCAGACTGAGTGAAATACACTGCTGAAGGTAGCAGTGGGCGAGACAGGAGAGGTCTGCTGCACCTTGTGGGTAGCTCCCTGGCTGGCCGGGAATCCAACCCGGCTGCAGAGGCTGCAGACAGTTTCACAGGGATGCACTCAACCTGCTGTGCCACCAGGGAGGCCCGAGTGGTGACTTTATAACTCCAGCACTCCTCCCACATTTGCTAGTTAGCATCTTATTGTAAGGAAAAGCTGTCCTTTTCCTAGCTGAGTAGTATTCCATTGTGTATATATGCCACATCTTCTGTATTCATTCATCTATCAATGGACACTACCTCATTCTTTCTCCATTTACTTATTAATTTAACTGTGGCAGTACAGACTCACAGACTCTCATTTAATCTGTTAATGTCATTTGACAGAAGCTCAAATTACCTCAGAAATAGCCAGTGGTAATTTCAACTGGCTCCTGTGCCCTTTGATATGTTCCCATCATTTTACCAGCACTACTTTCTGGTGCAAGATGTTACAGGCTTCTCTTGTGCTTACTTTTTCTTCCTCTGATTACTTTTACTAGAGAACAATATTTACAGACTGCTTTCTGGATGCTAGGTTTGCTCATTGCTACCAAGGTGTCACTTTCCAGTCCTTTCAGCAATTACAGGGCTAGAAAGGATATGGGTGCAGAGAAAATCATATGTGTTTATGAATATATAACATGCATAGACATATATGATATTAATATGACATTTCTTTATAAAGAAGAACTTTTTAATATATTATTTAGGGCTTTTGCTTATGTACGAAGGCATTGCATGTTTATCGGACATTATATGAACATACAATGCTCATTTGCCTATCATTCTATCAGAGTCTTTGTACTTCTTGTTGCTTTAGGGATATCTTTAAATACAGATATTTGGTAAAATGTTACATTTGTAGTAAGTCCTTTTTCACATTCATTGTTTGAAATTTTATTTCTGAGGTAGAGGCTTCTAAATTTTTGAGGTTGGAACTATCATTAAGGCTTGTAATTTCTTCCATTGTTTTGTGCAAAAGTTCTCCCCCAGTCAGAGATTTGATATGATACTCACTTCTATTTTCTCCTTTTCCATTAATCTATTTAATCAACTTGGAATATATCGTAGCAAACTGGATGAGATGAGGGTCTAAATTGCTTTGTTATTTTCTCCAAGTAGCTAACCAATTGTCCTAGCTCCATTTATTATATAATCCTTCCCTTCATCACTGATTTATCATTGTTGTTTTTAGAAATTGCTTTTTGTATCTCCATCTGGCCAAGTGGTTTTTATAAAGGTTCAGGGTAAAACTATTTTTCTCTCCTAATCTCACATAATTTAGAACTTTGGGAAAAAAAGCAAACTGGCTAAGATTTGGCTACTGCACTAAAACTAGGTTGCCTGATTTTAAACCTAGGTCCACAGCTTTCCCACATGTAAAACGGATATAATAACTGTACCTACCTCATTATTATAAGGATTACGTGGATCAAAACAGTGAAAGTGCTTAAAACAGTACTTAGCGCATGGAAGAGCCCAATAAACATTAATCATTATTATTTTTATCATTGTCTTCTCTTTATGTTAATGCCTGTATTGCTCAGATGGGAACTGTGGCTTAGAAATGTGCCATGACATTCCCAAGGCCACACAGCCTGGTCCTCCCATACTGGCATGCCTCCCACAGGGAGGGCAGGTCCTTTCCAAGTGTCTGAGTATCTCCTACTTAGGTGGAGTCCCGTCATCTGCAAATTCCACTGTGAGGGAGAAGGGGATGCAATTCAGGCAGTGTGGGTGCGCCCGTCCACACCTCTCCCCAGTGGGGAGATGCCCACCAGACCTTTACCTCATGAATGGGAACCTCTCAAAGAGATAGCACCTCTCCATATTGGGTGGGTTGTCAGTGTTTAACAACTGGCATTTTTTCAAACATCAAACCAACTATTACATTTGCACCCAGGACTCAGCATCCCCAGCAGCAGATGTCTGAGATGATTTCTGAGATAAGCCATCAGGAGAAAAACTCAGCAGCCATGACCTGACTGAGAGGTGAGTGCCACTGTGTGGCCCCCAGGATTTTTAGGGGAACTCTGATTTACTACAAAGACCATTAACAGGGCCTCCCTGGTGGCACAAGGGGTTAAGTCTCAGCACTATGAAGCGATCTGCAGCCTCTGCAGCACGAGTTCGATTCCCGGCCAGGGAGCTACCCACATGGCGCAGCAGACCTCTCTTGTCTCGCCCTCTGCTCACTCAGCAGTGTATTTCAGTCAATCTGCCTGTTCTGTTCCCCACTCTGTCTCTGGTGAATCCTCTTACCCTCCTGCACCTCTAACTTGTACCCCAGTTCTTGTAGGCAAAAATAAATCAATCTTAAAAAAAAAAAGACCATATGGCCTCCCTCGTGGCGCAGGAGGTTGAGTGCAGCCCCATGGGGCTGTCCGCAGCCTCTGCACTGCCGGTTCAATCCCTGCCAGCTATAGAGCAACCCAAACAGCGTGGCAGACATCTCCTGTCTTGTTCGCTGCTCCCCTCAGCAGTGTATTTCAGTCATTCTGCCTGTTCTGTTACCTGCTCTGTCTCTGGTGAGTCCTCTCACCCTCCCGCACATCTGGCCTGTACCCCGGTTCTTGTATAAATAAAATAAATCTAAAAAAAAAAAAAAGACCATAACAGTCATGTCCCAGCCACCTAGCTGGTTCATTTTTGTCTTGTCCCTCTCCAATTTTGTTCTCAAAGTAACCTCACAAAATAAGCACGGGACATGTAGTTCCCATGCTTAAACCTTCTCACATGTCCCCATCTTCACACAACCACACAGCCTCCAGAGCTGGTGAACAAAAATGTCTTCCTTTTGTTAAAGTGCTAACCTTAAGAATTTGTGGTAGAGTCAAAGAGAGAGTGTGAGGTGTAGCTTGTGTGGCATGCACAGGACAGGGTGTCTACTTGATGCCTGGAGGGGCACCTGATGAGCAGGCTTCCACTCTTGGTTTGATGGTGAATGGCCATTGTCATATCAAGAAACAGCACCTGATTTCGCCTGACCCACCACAGAGTTCCATGTGTTGGAAAAATTCTAATAATGGAAATGCTGACACTATTATTCCACTGATGGAAACAATTCTGAAATTATGGACAAGAAAAGGATGTCATTCTGGTAGAGAAAACCAGCAGGGCCTGAAACACAGTAACTATCAGAGACCACAGATGCTGGTGTCTGCACACTCCCTCAGAGTCCAAAGGGACCCGGAGGCATCACTGTCAGGAGCTATCTTAGCTTCCTTCTCATAACAACGGGAGGCGCTCTCAGCAACTCTATTCATGCCCATACTCTGGTTGCTCCTGAACAAATTGATCTAAGAGGCAAAAATAGAAATGGGAGTGACAACAAATAGGACTTCATTCCACCTGGCGCGAATGCAGGCATATCCACTGGTCCCAGCTGAGACTCTGCACAGCTCTTTGGTCATTCTGGGGAGGCTGCAGTGAGTGGCCTTGTCTACCTATCCTGTCAAAGTGTGTGCTGCAATTGATCAATGGCACAATAAAGAAGATGCATTAACAATAACTAAAAATGACTTTCTAATTGGGCTGACACAGTAAAAGCTCCATCTAGACATCATTTCAGAGCGCACCAAGATGGCAAATAAATGGGCTGAGAACAGACCAAGTAGTGTTCATTGACTCACTTCCCAACTTCCATAAAACTTATCTGTCAGACTGTGTGATTACCTGTTTTCCACACCGAAGCAGCTCACACTGGTTGAAGAGAGCTAGTCCACTCATGTTCAGCTGGGTTTCCAAAGCCTTTCTAAGGGTGAATGGACAAGAGCAGATGCAAGACTACCTGTGCGACATTTAGAGCTCAGATGAACCACCCCATCCATGGCCACCTTCTGCTCATGTTAGCATCTATTCTGGGGACTGAACTGACAACTTTGGGCAAATTAAAAGAAGGACAAAAAAGAAAGAAACATGGTGAGTTTCCTGTTCTGATGATATCTGAGAACTTAGGTTAAACCTAGCCACATCCCCCCATCGGGCAGGTCCCATCCAACTAAGGGAGCTGAATCTCCATCCACAGGAATGTTCTGCCATCTGGTACCAAGAAGAAAGAACTGAGCAGACCATCTTGAGAGATCCAGGCTGCTCATATGAACCTTCAAAGCTCAGGAATCATTTGAAGGGCAACTGACATCACAGCTAGCATTCTCTCTACTGTCCATGCATGGAGAGAAGAGGATCAAGCAGTCTTGCCTCTTTGATAGATCTAACAAGATAGATCTAACTCTTTTGCCTGAAGTTCTATCAAAATTCTCTCTGCAAAGAACTAGTCCCCTATCTAGGGCATCTGGAAGACATGTTCTTCAAAGGAGTACTAATTACATGATGTCATCTTTTGACTTAGATATTCAGGATGATTGGTCACAGGGGAGGATGAAGGTAAGGTGAGAGGAACCATCTGAAGGTTTTCCACCAAGGTACCACAAGGTAACATTGTGTCCCAGTGCTTTCACACCCCCAGAGCTTATCAGGTTGACTTTTTCCTTCTCACTGCATTTTCCTTTATGAGTACTCAGAATGAAGAGACTGCACTTTTATCTTGTTTTGACAATGCAACCCTCCAAGTTCACTATCTTTCTTCCAAATAAACTGTTGAAACATTTCTCCATTCCATTTCTTTCCTAGTCATGCTTCAGCTCACCAACAGGGTCAGGTGAGCTTAACCAATATGGTTCACACATTCTAAACTTCTGCCAGTGCCACCTCTTAGAACTCAGGTCATCCTCATGGTATGTGAGAAATAGGTGCCATGTAGAGGTCATCTGGTCAAACCGTCCTTTTATAGTGGGCCACAGTCAGTTCCCAGGCCACAGAATTAATTACTGATAGAATCAGAACTAAGTCCAGAACTCTCGATTTTATCAGTGAATTTCATCTTTTGTGTAGAAATAAGAGCATATAGAATCTAATCAACTAAGCAAGAGTATTTGCTGGTTAATTATATATGCTTGGCAGTGACTTAGATGTTGTAAAACCTGCAAAGGAAGTATAAGTATGGCAGTTACTACTGGAAAGAATTTATAAAGGTCTTGAAAATGCAAGAGGAAAAGGCATCCGACATCCAGGGCCTAAGTCTCGAAGGGTAAGTCCAGGCTTCCTTTTTTGTGAATTTAACAAAATAGCAATTTATTTCTTTTCTCTTATATAAAAAATCTGAAGGCAAGCAGTATGCTCTAATTGTTTATAGACACTAGATGCTTCCAGCTCACCACTCAATCCACTTCAGGGTACGTCAAAGATGGTCAAAGATGGCAGCTAGAGCTCCAACCATTATATCTACACTCTGGGCCGAGGATGGAGAAGGGACAAAGAAGAAGACAAGGATACAAGAAGACAATGAATGAATCTGCCACAACACAACAGAATGTTCACCAAACATGAGCCTCTGGGAACTTGGGCTTGCATATTTTCAGACAGCTTCCTCAAAAATTGTTGCTGCACACTTTTGCTTAAGGACAAGCAGCCTAGATCATCTATCAGGTACCTTCCAGCCATGAGCCACTCTGAGTGACAGGAAAGGAGAAAGATCAATGAAGTATTACACTAAGCTGTGTTTTAGGCAGTAAATCCAGTGGTTGATCAATGCAAGTGTGCCTTTCCAAATGAGTGAAATACGGGCTGAGTCCTCAAGACCAAGAGCACTGCTGAGAGTTTCGAGGAGCGACTTACTAAGGGACACAGCATGGGAGGGCTAGGAGGTAAGTAAGGGTCACGTCTGGTTCAACTCCTGGACAATACTCACATCGTCTGAGAGCAGCGGTGTGGCCCCTCCCATGAGCTGGTACCCAGGCATCGTGGATCTATTTCATCTTATTGATGAAAGGAACCGGGGTATTTTTTGAGAAGTCAGCAACTGAGGGGTCCAAAGTTTCAGTGCTTCGCAAAGTGTGGTCCCCAAAGGTCTACAGCAAAATCACTAGGAGAGCTGGTCACAACACAGATTTCTAGACCCTGGCTCAGACTTACCTTGTCATACTAAAGTCCGATAGTAGGCATTAATTTTTTTTAAGTCTTCAATATTAGCCAGATTCCAGGTGATATTTAATGAACATGACCTCAGGTGTTCCCGCTGAAGGAGGCCAACTCCCACCTCACCTATTGTAATGCCGTCACCTGCCTAGCTCATCCGTCCACTCTTCTATTTGCTTGTTCTCTCCTCTTTTATTATCCTTTTTTTCCTCTCCCTGCCGTTTTTAGTCCTTCCCTCAAAATCCTTTCTGAAAATGAACATTGAAGAATAGAAAATTCCTTGTGAAATGTGGGTGTGGCCTGACTCGCTGCCCAGGGCCTCTCTATGTGCCCCTCAAGTGTCCTTCCCCCACGCTGGCCAGCAGAGGGGGCGAGCAGGCTGGATGTCTGCTGTGAAGGGGCGAAGACCTCTTCACAGCCAATAGCAGAAGCACTGAGGACCCCAGACACTGCAAATCTGAAGGTGGTGTTATTTGAATCCTCTCTTTCTTCCTGGCCTCCAGAAAGCTTTCTGCCACCCTCAGAGCCAGCGACCTGAGTGTCCTTGAATGGTCAAGGGCAATGCCAGCCTCTCCACAAGGCCAGGACTACGCATCACAGGAGGTGACAGCTATTAAATGACTTAAAGGAGAGCAGGAATAAAACTGCCTCCCTCAAAAGAAACAAAAGTGAAACTAATACATATTGAGGGTCCCTCCAGGTGCTGGGCTCTGTGCTGTGTGTTTTATATGCATTTCTTTCCCTTAATTGCCCAGGAAGTTTGTGTACTTTGTGCAAAGATCACAACTAGTGAGTGAGGGTTAGGGTTTGACATCTGTCTCACTCCAGAGCCCATGTTCCTTCAAATAAACCATATACCACATGCCAAAAAGGAAAAATTTAAAAAAATATATCAACTATGAGACATTTACTTCCTAGGGATTGTCTCCAAGAGCCTTCTGTTAAAACAACTGTTGCCCACAGAGGTGCCCAATTAATGAACTAACCATTTCATGACTGAATAGTCTGACTTGTCAGAGTTTTCTGGAGAAATCTCCAACATGAGAGTAGCTGAGAGGGTATGGGGCCAGAGACTGGACGTGTGGGGGGTGGGCAGAGGTTGCTGGGGAAAGCTCTATGGTAAGGGTGGTGGTTTCTGGGCAACAGGTGGCATGGGCCAGTACACCTGCTCCTCTCGCCACAGTGCAGAGGGCACTCAGATGGCAGCACTCTGGGGAAAGAGATTCCGTGCCCAGGCAGAGCTTTGGAACCAGACCTGGCTTTCAATCTGTGTGACCTTGGGTTAGTCATTAAACCTGTCTGAGCCTCCATTTTCTCACCTATAAGAACGGAGATGGCAGTTCCCTCCTCCTTGGGCTGTGGTGAAGATTAAATAACTCACGTGAAAGCACCGAGCACTGTGCCTGGTGCACAGGAGGCACCTGGCAGCTTTTCTGGCTGGGTTCATCAGATGGAAAGCAGGACAAAGGCAGACTGACCCGAGCAGAGATCCGGCTCTGACCCCCAGACCCATGCCCCCCAGGCTCCCTAGCACCTAGCCATGCCAGCTGTCAAGGAGGTGATTTATGGTGGCCTGTTGATTTCCTTTTCATGTTTTTAATGACCTTTAGGGTCTAACAGCAAGTCTGCCCTATTTCCTACTTCAGACAGAAGAGCAGAGCAGAGAGCAGCTGAATGCATGAAGATCCTGACAATGTTCCTCCAACAGGTGCAGGCTAGGAGCTGTCTCTCCTGGGCGGGCAGGATGGGGTGTGCTCCGCAGGCCCATGTCAAACTGCCTTGGGCAAAAATGGGGCAAATGCAGTATGTCCTCTGGGTACAAGCTCAGAAGCCAGTGGGAAGAGGTGGTGGACAGTAAGATCACAGCTGGTCCCTTCTTGGCCCAGAGAACTGAGAACATGAAAATAAAAACCCCTACAAAGAGGTGCTGGGAGGCCAGCCCCATTATCTGCTCTTCTGAGGGAGACCAAGGCGAGCAGGAGTCACTTGTGAACTCAGAGCTGGGACTCATATTTTTAGACTTGAAGGGCGGGATTGACATTTCTCTGGACATCGGGGTTATATATAGAGCCAACTGGCATGTTCTCAGATGGAAGTATCCAGACTGACCATGCAACCCAGAATCAGAAATGGAATGGGCGCTGGCTCTGGGCATGACAGGAAGGCCTCCCCTTCAAGTGCTGAAGGCGCTTCCCTCACTGCTGAAGCCCCACTCCAATTCCCTAACCCCATCTATCTAGGCCCTGCTGAAAACCGGGGGAGACTGGTCCCAGATAGGGATAGAAGGTCCCATCCCACCCCCCAACCTCCAGAAACTTGCTAAAAACTGACTCCCTGGCTTGTGTGATGGACACAGGTCCTAAATGACCTCTGCAGAGTTACTCCACAGTTAATGCAGTTTCCCCAAAGCTGTTGCTAAGATACAACCGAGGGGAGGGCAGCATGACGAGCCACTAAGAAATAACTTGTGAGGTGAGCTGGCTATCACTGACCAAAGACTCTGGTCTCTGGAGGGTCGGAAGGGACAGGCTGAGGGCAGAATGTTCAGCATGTGGCCCTGTGGGGGAGGGGAGCATGGGGCTGGGGAGCTGGGGCCGGGCCAGCCTGGGGTCCCTCCTCCAGTTTGGTTTCAATCTGATCCTGTTCTGGACGTCTCCACTCTCTATCCCGCCATCTGGGCTTGATCTCTGCCCCTGGATTCTGTCATTACTTTCCTGCTCCACAAAGTGAAGCCTCGAGTCCATCCCCCCACTGTCCTTGCCAAGAGGGAGCCAAAGGTGTCGAGCACACACCTGCCTGCCCCAGGATTAATTCTTACCCCAAGAGCAGCGCTCGACAACTGGCTGCCCATAAAAGCTACTTTGGTATTTTTTATTTTCTGGATTGAGAGCTTAAGAGACACCTTCTAAACTGCACATTTACTTAGTAAAGTGATTTACCAGATTGAGGAAGAGGGAATACGTTCTGCTGGAAAAAAGATTGCAGCTGTAAATATTTGGCTGTGTCCCTTCTGTGTCCAAAGGAAAGTGGAAAGGACAGAGGGGGTGGGGGGTGAGAAAAGCAGAGGACTGGGGACAGTAAAAGAGAACAGGTAGATAAATGAAGAGAATTAAAAAAAAAAAGGCATTTAAGAAAACTTACTCTTTTAATTAAAGTTCCACACCTTAATCTGGGATGGCTCCAGAACCATCTGTGATTCACCCAGGCTTCACAGGTCACCTGTGACCACCCAGGTTTTCAAGCACTGATCCTCATTTACCCCCAGAGCAGGTATATTTCATGGCAAATAACTTGTAAAGATGAACAGTGCATGCTCAATGTAAGACAACGCAATTAACAAAAATTATAGATTAGATTGGATCCTTAATAGTGCTCTATAAAAAAATAAGTTTTGGGGGCCTCTCTGGTGGCACAGGCAGTTGAGCGCCGTGCTGTGAAGCTGTCCGCAGCCTCTGCAGCATGGGTTCCATCCTGGCCAGCCGGCGAGAATCCCACATGGCGCGGCAGACCTCTCCTGTCACACCCGCTGCTCCCCTCAGCAGTGTACTTCGTCAGTCTGCCTGTTCTGTTCCCTGCTCTGTCTCTGGTGAATCCTCTCACCCTCCCGCACATCTGGCCTGTACCCCGGTTCTTGTATAAATAAATAAATAAAAATAGTTTTGGTTATTGAACAACAAGAAAAAATTAGCTTCAGTGGCTATGTCCAGTCCTGATAGCTCTGATGAAGCTGGGACACCTGCCAGGAATGAAGCCTGTCAGTCACAGCTAGAAGAGTCTCTGATGGACATGCCTGGCTTCCATCAGGATTCAATACAAACTTGATATGCTCTCTGCCCTTGAGGCTGGAACCTATTATTTCACAGCATAGTCTGACTTTGCTCATTCCTGCCTCAGGGCCTTTGCATGAGCTGCTTTCTCTGTCTTCCTTCAGATGGTGCTATGCCTCGTTGCCTAACCTCATTCAAGTCTCGGCTCAATTGTCACCTGCTCACAGAACCTCCCACTCATGCTATTATCCTTTCTTCATAGCACAAATGAATATATGCGATTGCCTTATTTTGCTCACTTGTTTCATTATTCCATGCACACAACCACTAAATGTAAGCTCAGTCTTACCTATTTATCCCCAGAACCTAAAGTAGTCATGACTGACACACAGCAGGTGTTCAACATTTATTGAATCACCAGAATGAAAGAACTAAGTAGTTAATGTCAACACAAGGCTAAGCAGTATTGCACCGAATCCATCACATTGACCTTATGAGATGGGTTTTAGTCTCCATTTTACAGAAGAGGAACCTCAGGTTTTGATCCAGGTTCATGGAACTTGCTGGTGATGGGATCTAAGGCTGTGTAACACCCTACCTGGGACAAAGGCAGTATCCATCCTTTTTGCTCAGGGGACAAAGAAGAGGGCCAAGGATAATAGAGACATCTACTACCACCCCCTCCACCCTTGGAAGACAGAAAAAAAAAAAAAAACCCTGGAGAGGTAGGAGGTGTGCACAGCCAGCAGGCCTGCAGCTGGTATCCAGGGCAACTGGTGCTGGCAGCGACAACACAGGCAACCAGAGGGGTAGCCCAAGAGGAAAGACAGGGCTCAGTTGGCTGAGGGATGAGGCTGTGCCTAACACATCTTTAATTTTCAACAATGTGGCCTTTGTGAATATATGATTATGGTTGCAGCCTCGGCCTTCCATGGCCTTAAATAGCTGCTACTACAGTGGTCGCTGCCACCGAGGGCCTCCTCTGGCCAAGGATCAGGGTGACCCCGTGGCTGTGGCTCTCATCCAGGACTCAGGACCTAACTAGTCCTAATCCATGAATGGGGCAGAAGGGGGTACAGACTGGCAGGGGCTTTCAAGGACATCATAAAATCTGCTTGTCCTCATCCGGCCCCCGGCTACCTTGGTCTAGATGCCCGAGCAAGGCTGCAAACCTGAGATGAGCTTATTTAACACAGTGCTCCTCTCCAGGGAAGCTGTGTCCTGAGGCTGGGTCACAGGGAAAGGCAGCCTTAGGGGAAGGTGATGGTGGCCCGGAGAGCTGAGCCAAGAACCCCATGGGCACACACACACGAAAGAAGAAAACCCCGGCAGCCAGTCCCTTTGCTCCCTCCTCTGCGCCCCTCACAGTATCCATTAATGCCACAGGCACAGAAGCCCGGAGTGGGCCCCAGGTGATGGATCACGTGTACACGCCGCTAATTACAGTAATTGCTGTTTAATGCTCTGTGTATGTTTTTCAGACTGAGACTACGTACGCAGTCCTGCTGCAACAGGACACGTTGGCATTTGGGTTGCTGCTTTTCTTTTTTTTCATATATGCCTATATATTGTATTACACAAACGCACACACATACCCAACAAATGCAAGGAAAATAAACGAAGCAAGACAACAGGCAGCCACAGAGAGAGCTGCGGGCTGCTTTGCTGCCTGCAGGAAGGGCAAGGCTGGGAGGCAGGGAAAGAGGGAAGCTGGACCCCTGGGGACCTGGCGTCCGTGATTGGGGTGCGAGCAGACACAGGCTAACCACTGGAAACCCAATTTTTCCACTCAGTTTGGAGTCAGGGCCCCGGGGTCAGAAGCAATGTGGCCTGTCCTCGAGCAGGGAATACAGCCCGTGTCCTGAGCCACTGGGCCATTTAGAAGGAGAGTGGAGGGAGCAGGGGAGGGACTGGCTATCCGCCACGGGAAAGGAAACACTTGATGGCAGCAGGGCCCTGAGGGGCTGGTGCTTTAGGGGGCAGGGAGCTGGTGCCAAGACCAACACAGTCCATGGGGCTCCCTTAGCCCTGAGAAGCAGTTTCCCCAAAATGTCTCAATGACTCAAGTATAACGACTTGAAGTGTCCAGTTGGATCCCCTCCTTCTGCTTCTTCTCTCTCTCCCCATCCCTCCTTCCTCCATTTCTTCCTCTCTCCCTTCATTCTCCTTCCTTGGCCCTTCCCTCTTGCCAGGCACTGTTTTAGGCACCGCTGCAGGAGTGCCCCCCTGCAGTGGGTAGGGGTGGGGGGGGTTCTGTAAATTTATTCAAGTTATGTGTCCCCACATCCATCCAAGCAGTCACCCCAACTCCTCAGCAAAGACCTCACACAATGAGCTCCTTGAAGGCAGGGCTGCGTCTCAAGGGACCGAGCAGCAGGCTGTGCACATGCATCTGCTGCAGGGAACGCAGTTGAAGCGGGGGGTTGGTGGGGGGATGGACGGCAGGTGCTTCTTTCCGTCTGTGCTGTGATTTATCCCAATGTCATTGGCACCGTCTGCCCTTGATCTTCCTCCGGGAAGGAAGTTGCCTGCCGTAGGAAGTGATGAGGCCTGAGGATTTGGCGCTATATGGTGGCTGGCGGGGCAGCTCACACAGTGGGGAGAATCCTCCTTGTCACCTTCCTGGAAATCACTGTTGAAGTGTCTGCAGAGTAAGATGTCTCCTCGGCCTCACAGCCACCTGTCAGGTCCTTAATTACACTTCACAGTTCTAACAAAGCCTTTTCTGACTGTGGGTTCCAGCTCCAGAAGGAGAAAGACTCAACTGAGGCCCGCAGATCACTCTTGAAACAGCTCATGAGTTCATTTCGGGGAGGCCAATTAGGCTACAGGAATTCTGCACTTTCCTAACCATGGGTTGGTGAAAACAGCCGTTTCTAGCGACAGGTCTACTCCCAACCCCAAGCAAACCAGGGTTCATGGGTCCAAACCCTATTGCCCTCTATTCCCTCCTCCGTGGCACCGTGGGATGGCACATTTTCTCAGGCCTGAGTCTCCCTGAGCTTCTGCTTGCTAATTAAAACGTGATGCCAGTTATTTATTCCTCAGAATGAGTTCAAGTCGCTGCCTTATCACCTCTCCCAGGGCCAGTTTCAGTTTGATTATGAAATGAGACGCGATCTTGACTCTCTCTCTGCTCTTATGAAAGCTCCTGGCCCCCGGACGAGCAGCACAGGGACTGAGGAGCTGCAGCCACCAGCTCCTGAACCCAAATCCATCACAGTAAGACCCTCCTGGCTGCCTGAACCATGGTGATCATGTTCTCCTAGACATGTCCTCTCTTCAACTGTATTCAGATGCAGAGTTCCTTTTGTGTTTTTTTTTAATTGTTACAATATACGTAAATATAAAATTCACCATCTGAGCCATTTTCAAGTGGACATTTCTGCAGTGTCAGGTAACTTCACTGCGTTGTGTGCATTCTCCAGAACTCCATCCAGCTTGCAACACAGAAGCTCTGTCTCATCAACAGCACCCACCTGCCCTAGCCCCTCTGAACCACCTTTCTACTTTTTTTTTTTTTAAGATTTATTTATTTATGCATACAAGAGCTGGTGTGCAGGCCAGAGGTGTGGTGGAGGGTGAGAGGATTCACCAGACACAGAGTGGGGAGCAGAACAGTCTGATCTACTGAAATACACTGCTGAGGGGGGGCAGCAGATGAGACAGGAGAGGTCTGCTGCGCCATGTGGCTAGCTCCCTGGCCGGGGATTGAACTCGTGCTGCAGTGGCTGCTGATAGCTTCATAGTGGTGAGACTTAACCCTTTGTACTACCAGAAAGGCCCCCACCTTTCTACTTCCTCTGTCAGTGACTGACTACTTCACACACCTCATGTAAGGGGAACCATACACCATTTGTCTTTTTCTCACTTAGCATAATGTCCTCAAGCTCCCTCTGTGTGGTAGCATATGTCAGAATTCCCTTGCTTTTAAGGCTGAATAATGTTCCATCCTAAATAGAAGCCATCTTTTGCTTATCCATTCATGCAGCTAGTGGCTACTGAGTTGCTTTCACCTGAACGTGGGTACACAGATATCTCCTGAGCCCCCTCCCTCAAATCCTCTGGAGATATACCCAGCAGTGGGATTGTTGGATCATAGGGCAATTGCATCTGAATTTTTGGGGCCCTCCATATTGTTCACCACAGAAGCTGCACCATTTACATCCTCACTAACAGTGTACAAAGGGTCCATTTTCTCCGCACCCTCACCAACACCTGTTATTTTCAGGTTTGGTTTGGTTCAGTTTTTTTGTTTTGATAGTTGTCATCCTAGTGCATGTGAGGTATTGATTTCCTTTCAGTTGCAAGCTCGGTGACTGGCACGTATAATCTTATTGAATCCACAAAATTGCACTGCACCCCGTGGTGGCCAGTCTCTTTCCTGGGTCTTGTTCATCTTTCTCTGTGCGTGTGCATTTCTCCCCCAGGTGAACCAGCTCGAGCCAGAGCTCCAAGCATGCGCAATCATACAGGCGCCAGTGTGGCCTGACTTGGCAGATACTTGGCCTTTACTGTTGGTAACTTAATGAATCATGCTCTTTCCAGTATCAGCAAGTAGTTGGGGGTTTCTCCTTTTTTGGCCTTAGGGATCTCCAGGGATTTGAAGCTCAGTGGCCACAGAGATGTTACTCTAGCCCTGCACGAGCCAGTGCCTGACACTTCATCCAGAAGAACCAAGGACCTTCTCACCAGCTACAGCAAACCTTCAAATAAGGACTAGTCCTAAGGGAGCATTAGTACTGTTTCAGCTTGTGAATGAAACAGGCACCTAAAGGTGAGCCCCATAGTAGGTGCTTGACAAATATTTTCTCCAACGACAAGAATAGCTGACACTCTAGAATGTTTACCACACAGCCTGAATGTTACACCCACTGAATGATTTGATCTCGTAATAATCCAAGGAGGTAGATATGTTTGTGTCAATTTTACAGGTGAGGAAACTGAGGTCTCAGAGGCACACAGGCACTTTCTCAAAGTGATACAACAAAGAGGTGGAGAAGCTGGTGTTTGACACCAAAGCCCCCACTCTTACCTGCACCAACCTGCTTTTTCTCTGGATGTGTCCAGCACTGTCCAGGTCGAACAGGCCAAGACCTGGCTCTCTTAGTGGAGTTTGTGACCTCTGGATTGGGGCACAGGGCCCCCTATCAACTGCTCTCTATCCTCAAAGACTCTGTCCTTTGATAACAGCTCCTGATTATTCTCAGCCTCAGAGTTAGTTCTGAAGAGTCCAGGAGACTCTTCTGTGCAGGGAGACTCTTCTGTGCAGGCCTTTCTGTTACCATCCTATAGCCTGATGAGAAAGGGTTCCCAACATTAGGGACCATGAAGAGACATGGGCCCAAAAGCCATGAATTCTTAGAGCACTCTTACTCCTAGACCTAAGATCTATGATCTCGGAAGACTTCTGTTTTGGGGAAGTGAGCAAAATCCCTTCTAATTATATTTTAAAGCTAATCAATCATTCACTTACTGGCTGACTCTAATATGTCCACATGCCTAAAATCATCCCAAGAATTTAAATCTTTGGTAAACAGATTTTCCTTTCCTTTCAAACCGCTTTCCAGATCCTTCTCTGGAGGCTGGGTGGATGCTAAGACACCCTGAGTGAGACGCAGTCTGCCTTGCTTGCTTCCTTAATGAAAACTGCCTGTGGAATAAAGGACTGCGAGAGCCCATTCCCTGTTCTCATATGTCAAACACATCGACAACACAGTGTGGTAATCAAGAAAGGTGGGTAGCTGCAAGGAAAGCCCACAACACGTGGCAGGACGCCGGGCATTCATCAGTGAGGTTGATGGAGGCGGGTCCTATGTTGTCATAAATTCAATCTTAAGCAAATACTCATTTCTCTCTTGGATTACAGGCACAAAAGGAAAACAGTCACAGACGATGCTTGCTAAGGCAGGGACAAGGGCCTGTGCTCACCCAAACCTCTGAATAAATAAGGAAAAGATAACCACTCCCATGATACTCGTCTGTGTTTAAACACTGGGGTTCCACAAAGTGCCAGTCTCACTTTGGGAAAGATTATCAAATGAGAAAGAATGGTGGAAAGAAAGTTTGAGGGAGCGGAGGAGGGTGCACCTTTTTCATTCATATCCATTACAAGGAAGGTTCCTTGACAGACTAACAGAAAGGTTATCACGTGAAGGGCCAGGCGATTGACCCCTCTGACCTTGGACAAGTCACAACCTCTGTATTTCCTTTTGTAAAAGCTGGATGGCTGGTGTATAGGTGGTAGGGGGGAACTGTTCTTACATTTTTCTACATTGAAAAAAATTCATACTGATACAACTGTTTTGTAAAACTGGCAATAACAAAGCTAAACATACACATACCCAATGACTCAGTCATTTCATTCCTAAGTATTATGCTTAACTGAAGTACATGCCTACACTTACTATTTGAAAAATCGACAAGATAGCCATCAATAGAGGAATGGATAAAAACATGGTGGATGTGGCTCCTCATGGAAAACTAGACACCAATGAAGATGAACAAGTAACAACTACAGGCAACAGCAGAGATGAATCTCACAAAAACATTTGAGTGAAGAAATCTTGACCAAAACATCAATATTACGTGACAATATTCTATAAATGACAGCTTATAGAGAACACAATAAAAGGTAAAATTGAGCTATGTATTTAAAAGCCAGGATGAGGGTTACAAAGAAGGGGAGAAGAGGCTACAAGGGGTGGGATGGGAAAAAGAGGGCACCCAACGTTCTCCTTCTGGATCTGGGCACTGTCATGCAGTGGTGGACAGCCCCCGACAATTCACCAAGTTTGTAGCATGCCTGTCTAATTCAATACAATTTAATCTATTTAAAGTATGTTAAAAAATCAGATTATAGAAGTGGCAAGTTTTGAGCTCTTAAAAAAAAAACAAACCACTCAGTCAGATACAAGTTTGATCCTGAGTATGCCCTGTTAGGTTGTATTCCTAAACTTCTGAACATATGAGCAATCCTGCTGGTCCCAAGCAGGAGAAAAAATGGGGTTCCCAGTCCACAGAGGTGCTGACCCTGCAGCCAGAGCAGGTGACTTGTGTAAAAACAGTGTCACCAGCCCCAAAGAGACTAAAAAGGGGAAGGAGAGAGACGAGGAGGAGGGGACCATAGTAAAAGCTGAGGTTTCCAGAAAGCTGGCCTCCAACACTGGAACCGCGTGCCCCGCGAGCTGCCCCAGAGGAGAGGCTGTTGATTTCATCATTCTCCCTGGTCACGAGAAAGACAGGCACAGGCCAGTGATGGAGTTGCTTTGATGGTAATTATTTCCTGCTCAGACAGGGAGGCAATAGATCATCTCGGGGGAGTCTCCTTAATTGAAAAAGTGTCAATAGATAAAGAGCAGTAAAAGCTTTTTGCCTGGTTTCCTTAACCCTCACTACTTCAGTCTCCACCGACCTGCTAATGCCCTTCACCAAGATGGACCCTCCAGGGTCTTCTTAGCATTTACCTGACAGACTTGTTTCCTTAGCAAGGGAGTTGAAGAGCATGTGAACTTCACATTGGAGGGAAAGCCCATCACTTCTAAGTCAGGAAAACCCAAATCCCAGATCTCTGAATCAATGTACTAAATGAAACAATAAAACCAAATGTTGCCCCAAACTTTCATTTCCTTTATCCTCCCTGGTCATTGGGATGCCCATTTTTTCCTTGAGGATTTTCTAGGCTCTTAATTTTAGGTCACTTTTCCTTCCAAAGACCTCCAAGCAACGTTTCTGTTGATTAATAGCCCACCAGAGAGGCCAAAGAGAATTGAACGCAAAGTCCCCACTTCACTTTGTGAACAATTTTGAACAAAGTCTTTCAGATGGGGAGGAAGTAAGGTCTGAATCGTCACCTACAGTGAGGTTTGGAGAGAACTGGCATCTTCACTGATGAACACAACCGCAGGACGTACGGGACACTCACAAATTGCCCAGGTGACATTGAGGGTCTCATGGAGCCTATCATGGGGTGGAGGTACCATTAGTCCTTGGGAACAGAGTAGAGAAATACCAGTGGATGGTGGGGATTCAAAGCCAGCTTGCCTCACCCCCAGAGTTTTGATTTATAATGTGCAGGAAACTGAAAAGGTGTTCTCTGCACTCCCTGTCCTGATCCTGTACAACCTTTCTGTCAAACTGTGATACAGAGAATTGTAACTCTGATGAGGATGTAGATATACTCAAAGTACAGAAGGAAAGTGGACAAGGAAATCAGGATGCAATATCTGGATATCAAATGAGCTAATCCAACAGAATGAATTGATAGTAAATTGCTGGACTTAGGCTAAATAAAATTATCTAGTTGCAAGATCAGGGACCCCTCACCCAATAGCCATTCAGATAAAAAAAAAATCTGGGGGCTTTTGGTCACCATATGCTTTTTTAAAGGCAAGAATATGAGGTGATGGTTAAAATGTGACACTAAACTCTGCTGTTGGACATGAGGAGCCAAGAGAGAACCCCTCTTGGGGCAGAACAATGTCAAGATTGTGCTTTATTCTGGGTCTCATGCTGAAGACCTGCTGTGAACCCAAAGGTAGGTGCCTGGGATAGGAAGGGAGAGGTCTGGAAGCCAAGTCACTCAAGAAAAATTGGAGGAACTGAGGCCAATCAAAGGAGGTCCGGGCAGGCCCAGGGAGATCACTCAAACTCTTGGGGTACGACTGGAAGAGGAACTGGCATTTATTTCTGAAATGTGAGCAGGTAGAATGTGGTTCAACATGTTAGAGGATTTGTTTCCTTAACATAAGAATCAATTTCTTTTTTTTTTTTAATTTTTTTTTTTTAAAGATTCATTTATTTATTTATATAAGCACTGGGTAGTCAGTAGCGCGGGAGGGTGAGAGGATTCACTGAGCCAGAGGGGAGAGCAGAGCAGGCAGACTGATGAAGTACACTGCTGAGGGGAGCAGCGGGTGCGGCAAGAGAGGTCTGCGCACCATGTGGGACCCTCAACGGCAGCCAGGGATCGAACCAGTGCTGCAGAGCTGCAGGCAGCTTCGCAGCCCAGTGCTCAACCTCTGCGCCACCAGGGAGGCCCAAGAATCAATTTCTGACAGAGAGTTGGGACTACAGGATTGCTAGTGTGGCCCACACACCCACACATCTGCCCACCACCAGGACGAAGAGTCTTCAAGTCCCTTTCCTCTTTTGGGAGAGGGTTCACTGAGATAACTTCCAGAGTCTCTTGATGGCCATGGCCACTAATGAGGGCAGGTAGCCACCATTCAGCTTTTCCTAATGCTCTCTGGTGTGCATCACCACACTGAAGACACACAGGGGAGGTGGAGAATGGTTCACCCAGGGCGTAGCTGGTCTGTTCCTGCCCCTGAAACACCCTGGCATTTTGTGGGACCATGCCAGAGAGCCACATCCACCTTCTGGTATTAATAGGGAGGGTAGTGAGGAATATTCCAGGGATGTTCACAGTTTCCAGAGTTCAAAGAGCCCTTACAGCTTAATCATCTTGCTTCCCCCCCCCCTTTGGGGGTTAAAATACACATAACCATCAAAATTACCATAGTATCCATTTTTAAGCATAGCTTGGTGGCATTAAGTACATTCCCAATGTTAGGACCACATTACCACCATCCGCTGCCAGAATTTCCATCCTATTTTTCAATGTCATTGTAAACTTAAAATATTATTCTCAAAAGCTCTTTCTAGTTTTATCAGCCACATACTGGATGCCATGGCTGTCTCTGCAGGGCAACCAGGCACACACTGCATTCCTAGTTAAATAAGTTTCTGACACCTGACAGAGTAAACGTGCCCGTTGTAGGTGCCAGGTGAATGTATGATGCCCAACTACCCTCCCCATGTGTAGTCTATCTGCTGTTTGCTGGAGTAGAGAGGATGGCTTAAGAAGCTACTTCTTAGGTTGGGATGGACGACCACCCATTTCACTTTTTTTGAAGGTAACGGGGGAAAATGAAAATCCAGGGTTCATGTACATTCCAGTTGATCTGCCTGGCTCGGTGTTAATATAAACAGTTAATTGCAGGCTTGTAGGCCGTGGAGAATACAGGGTAGCTTTAATTAATTCCAGTACACGCCTTGCAATGTTTACATTCCAAATTACCTTCAAGTCAGAAGTATGTGGCCCAGAACCACAGTTTGGGGGCAATAAAATTCTACTGGCCAGTGCTTTCAGCATCTGGAAGTCATTTGCTAAAAGAGACAGAGTTTGCTCTCCACAGTCAAGATGTACTATGGACAGAAAGGAGGTGAGTCTGGCTTGTCTGCAAAGCTGCTAATACAGGAAGGAAACTGACTACCCCCAGAGTAAATGTGATGTCCTGTGGATGCTGAGCAAAGGAGAAAAAGGCCCCTGCTGTTAGCTGCCCGCAGCATGAGAGGATGCCTAGGACATGGGCCTGGTGAAAAGACATGATACTGGGGGTTTGGATTTGATTTCTAGAAATTATTTCGTGGTGTTGTAGATACCAACCCCCAGTTTCACCAAAATCGGGGACTCTTTTCTCATGCCTTTTCTACCTCCTACCCAAAGGCACCCTCCAGGTGTCACAGAAAGTTCCATCTGCATTGAGAAGGGTGTTTGGAGGCAACAGTTGGCTTTTCTGATACTATGCTTCAGAATATCATGAGTTGGTGGCATAAGATCTCCAAAATGCACTGGCCCTTGGCATGGCTTCCACACTGAGAACTGGAGGCCACTAAATGAAAGAATCCTGTGAGCAGAAGATCCTTGCATATTTAATGTAGTCCATCCCCACTGCCTTTAGACAGAGCTACGTGTATAAACCACTCTAGCCGTTGTTACCTATCATATCATTTCCCTTTTCAGATCTAAGAAAAGAGGGCTGGGTTACAAAAAATACTTTGCATTTGCTCCTTTGGAAGTCAAATTTCCAATGAGTCAACAATGCTAAGGGGTTTACAGTATCTCTCTAAACAAATCAAAACTTCATGTAAATCCTATTATTTGTCAATGTCATTTTGCCTCCTACTCATTCAAAAGCCAAGATAGATTTGTTGGTGATACATTTCAAGAATTCTACATTGTCACATTCTCAAACTGGAGGCGAGGGGTGGGGGATGTGCCCCCCCCCTTCCAGTTGAGGAAACTAAAGAGAATAGAAAGTAGGACCTGGAGTTTTCCATGCCCGGATGGAATCCCTAACTGGGGTTAAATGTTTTAGCCTCTCTGAGCCTCAGTTTCCCTGTAAATAGAGTGGAGATCTTACCATAACTTCTCGGATGAGGGTATTAGAGGGTTTTTGTGCTTCATCATGGTAGCCATCTAGTGAGCTCAGTGCCTCTGGAGAACATGCAGGGAAATTGAAACGATCGAAATGCAGAACCCATAACATCAGGCAACATCTCTGAGGGTAGACAGCACTAAATCACTCCCTTTTGGAAACTGGAGATCTCAGCTGCCTCCTGTGCATTGTGTCAGCAATTTGCCTTCACTGCCCCTTCTACTCCACTTCCTCATTCCTTCCTTCTTGGATTGTAAATCAGCAGAAAGCAGGGATCACCTTGTGTAGATCACTGGGTACAGAGAGTACTTGCAATGCCACCTACAAATGCTTACAAAATACCTTTTGAATGATCATCAAGATGATGCCTCTATGCTTACATGTCTTTGCTTCTTTCTCTAACCCACTTGGACAATCATGGAGTGAGTTCCTAGCCTCATACCCTAGCGTGTGGGTGTCTGAATGACTCCTACAATTAAGTTTTGGTTCTTTACTTGTATGTCAGCATTTTGTCAAGTGTAGTCCAAGGATGGACTGCATCAAAACCACATGGGGTGGGGGTGGGAAGAGGTTGTGCGGGTTAAAATGCAGATTCCTGTCTTCTTGAATCATAATCTCTGGGGAGAGAATCAGGGATCTTTTAAATAAACCCAGGCTCCAGGATTCCTATTGTAACCCTCACCTTTTAGAATCTGCATGGATGGGCAATTGTCCTGGTCTTTCAGAATCAAGGGTGTGGCCAGTTAGTTATCTAAGTGGGGTTAAGGCGATGGCATTTGCACCACTTTCCCTGTCAAGAGACCCTGCAAATCCAAATGCACCAGAGAGCAGACAGAGTCTCACAGGACTCCAGGATCTGCAATGTAGGAAGAGCCCTGCATGCAGAGCCTCGAAAGATAAAGTAAGTGTCTCCCAGGCGACATCCCTGGTTCATCCTGCATGATCCAGCCCTTCAAAATAGATGGCTCTGTCATTTTTAGAAAGCACCCTAGGTGACAGTGTTCACAGTGAGATCTGAGAGCCGCAGTTCAGGGTCATGCACTTCCATCCAAGAGCATTGCCAAGAGGTATAGCCATGCAGCAAAAGGCCTAAGAACACTGGGAAGCTGGGAGAAGGCGTCAGTCCTAGTTTTTCTGCCTCCAAGGGGCTGAGGTCCTCCCCAGGTCTCTGAGCATCCTGGGGCTTCATCTGTCTCAACTATTAAATACAGGCATTCAGACTAAATCCGCAGCTTTCAGATTTTGTCTTGGCTATAAAATCATTTCTATTAAAGAAACTTGCCCAGTACCTGGGTATAGAAAACAGATGAACTACAGCGGCAGCCCGGGGCACTCTTCAGGAGCATCCCAGAAAGCCAAAGAACACAGCTCTGAATCCTCTGGACCAGACGATCTAATGTCCAGGTCACACTTGCAGGCTTCATATCTCAGGCTACACCCCAGGAGTGGAAGGGAGGGAAATCATCAGCATGACCAAGAACAGATGCCAAGATCTCTCGCTGGCAGGGGGGTGTCTTCTGATTTCAGCTGAGTGCCCCACAGGCAGTAAGCATGGACTCTCAGTAGCAGGGCACCTGTTTGGCAAGAGAGATCCAGGTCCCCAGCTAAGTCTACTCACCAGATGTGGGAAGCCCCCACACCTAATTCATCTGACAGCAACCTGACATTGATTCTCTCTCTCCCTTATCCCTGCCACCCTGGGAACTGCCCCAACAAACAGGCCTTGGAACTGGTCTTCATTTGCATATGAGATGGATACTACTGGCTCTTCTTCCAAAATATATTTGCATATTAAAGACCCCCTAAGTCCTGTGGCAAATGAACCTGTTCCTCCTGTTTTTAAGCTAGCAAGTCTCAAACTTTTTTTTGACTGACAAACCCATTTTACAAGTGCAGCCATCCAACATTCTTTGGAAGACAGCTTGTGATACACAGAGGTATCGTTTCAGAAGACTTCAGTGTGGGCTTTGGGAGGAGATTGACATTCTGAGGATTTAAAGGTGGGGAAAGGCAGAGGAGGAATTATTTTTAGGGTTTTTCCCCTTTAATTTCATGTTCTACAGGATAAAAGACCACCCGGGACTTAATTTTGTGATTAGTTAGGCCTAGCGCTCTAACTAACTCAAGTGTTCAGCTCTCTCCCGCAGAATCCCACACGGCAGGGCTTGAGGAGGTGGGGCACACGTCACCACTCCTTGAAGGCCAGTGCTCAGCTCCTGCCATGTCAGACAGCAGAGTGCACAGCTGCATGTGTGTTGTCACCATCCCCTGGGCCAGAGCCTGGGAAGTACCAGTCCACACAGCCAAACCACAGCTTCTGGAAGTTTCCAAAGTCCCTTCTATATCTTAGTTGCCCATCACCCAACAGGATGAGCATCACCAATGGTCTCCACAGCAGGCAGGTGCAATAAAGAACATGCCGGCACCGAAAGCAAGGCTGCCTAGCTCACCCACCCATAGCTAGAAAACTTATGGTAAGTTCCTTAACCTCAATGATCCCATTTCTTCAAGTATAAAACAAAAAATGCCAATATAAGGATTAAGTGAGTTAACTGAAATAAAATACTTAAAATATTGGCTGGCACGTGGAGGCACTAGAAGGTGTCTGATGTGATTAATATTAGGCCACAAATCTACCTTAGCAGCAAACTGGTTTTGGGGGTGGTGGAGATGACCCAGATGAAAGAAGGATGGGGTGATGGGACAACATCCAAGAAGAGACAAATCAACAGGCACACAGGGGAAGAAAAATGTTGTCCCCTAGCCGGGGAGCCAGGAGATCGCTGCTGTCCACTTGTGGTTATGTTTGCTCTGTGACTATGGACAAGTCCCTTAACCTCTCAGCCTCCAGAGTGGAGGATGAAGTGATGTCAGTCTCTCCTAACTTTTCAATGCTATGTTGCTAGGCCTGGGTCCTGGGTCCAGGAGGCCTGGGGGGTGACAAGGGCTTGGGGGTGACAAGGGCTGGGAGTGTATGGGGGGTGTCAGAAAGAGATTGAGCAGGAGCTAACCCAGTGGTGTGTGCATCTGTGTGGGGGAGAAGCTGGGGAAGATGGATGTTCACGCGCCTCCCTCAGGCCCTGCCAGGGAGTCTCTGCTCAGCAATGCCCTGAGTGGCCAGCATGGTGCTGCTGCCAGGCAGACGTCTCCCTGAAAACACTCTCCACAGCTGCCACACTCAGCTCGGCAAGAAGTTAATGTCATATCCAAGATTAAATCTCTGTAAAAACATAAAGCCCCTTGGCGCAGCTGCTCCTCTCACCCACCAGCTCGCCGCACCAGCCGCCTTCTTTGGGCCCAGGTGTGGACACAAAGCAAACCTCACCTTAGCTCAGTGCTCAGGTGCAAAGAGCGTCTTTTGAATTTAAAAACCACTGGCTGTCATAGACAGAGAGGGGTGTGTGGTTGAAGCCTTCCAGAAGGTACCTTCACAGGAGGGAGGGCTAGACTGAGCCCTCTGGGGGTGCCTCCTGGGCTGCAAAGAATTCTGGCTCCAGGCTATCCAGAGAGGAAGACATGGGCACCTCTCGGGACACCTGATCATGCACCTACTCTTCTTCCAGTTTGATGGAGTTACTGCGGCCCTGCTCGAGGGGTTGAATTAAGTGAACAGCCAAACATGCCCCAATGGAGGTAATTTCATGTGTTCAGAGAAACCCGGCATAAGGGCATAGTGCTTGAGTCCTGGGCTGCATAGCAAGAGTGCTTCCTGTTGCTAGGGCTCATCCTGTGAGGCCTGCTGCGAGGGGCAGGCAGGATCTGTAGTCACGGGGTGCGCCCTGCACTGGTCACTCTGGATTTCTTCTAGGGCCTTGTACCTCCTCACCCCTCCGCCCTTTCACACTCTTGCACGCAGGTCTGTGTTGACTCCGGCTGACAGATCTGTAACGCACGCACCAGAATCCACCCTCTGACGCTTCACTTTCCACCAGAGTTCAGAGCCCTTGACAGACATCCTCTCCTCTGTCCTCGCCTGAACTCTCGGAGCTCTGACAAACATGACCTCCTGCTGCCCCACATTCTGCAGGTGAGGGAGACAAAGGAATCATGACCTGGGCACATACTGTGGCTTGCCTGGAGAAAGGACCAGATTTCAGCAGGACAGCCGTAGGCCGCTGAGGCCCTCTCCAGACTTTATTTTGGAGAGCATGGCCTTGAGCAGGGCCGCAGTAACTCCATCAAGCTGGAAGGAGAGTGGGTACATGATCAGGTGTCCCGAGAGGCGCCCATGTCTTCCTCTCTGGATAACCTGGAGCCAGAGTTCTTTGCAGCCCAGGAGGCACCCCCAGAGGGCTCAGTCTAGCCCTCCCTCCTGTGAAGGAACCTTCTGGAAGGCTTCAACCACACACCCCTCTCCACCACCTCCACCTCCATCGCCTGCCCAAAGACACAGGGTCCCCCTGCTGCGAGAAGGAGTCAGGGGAAAAGTCCTACAAGACCTCTCTATCCCCCAAAGCAGCTCATTGACCCAAATAAATGGGTTTTCAGGTTTCCCGCCAGCCCCGAAAGCCCCATTCTCCCTGATAGCCTCCCATAGCAGTCACCCTGGCTGAATGTGTCCCCCTCAATTCACATGTTGATATCTGAACCCCCAGAGCCTCAGTATGCGACCACATTTCAAAATACAGTCTGTAGAGGAGTGATTATGTTAAATGAGGTCATGAGGGAGAACCTGAATCCGGTATGACTTGTGTGACTGGTGAGGGAAGATGGAGAGAGACTTAGCAAGCCAAGAAGAGAGGCCTCAGAAGAAACAGCCTGACGGACACCACGACTTCTGGCCGCCCAAACTGTGAAAAAATAAATTTCGGCTGTTGAAGTCATCAGTTTATTGCCTCTGTTACAGCAGCCCAAGCAGACATAGAGCCCTTAGCTCATTTTTCAATCTGTGAGACGCCTGCATGGCTGGAGGCCACGTGCCTGGGTGGCTCCAATACTCAGCCTCAGCCCCCTCCCCACTCGCGTCAATGTCTGAGGCTCCACAGCCTCCTGTGGTCTCCAGCTTTGGCTCAGTGAGAGGCAGGAGGAGGTGAGGGCGGACACAGCCAGAGTGGGCAAGTCAGAAGGAAGAGGGTCCCCAGCGCCCTTCCCCACGCAGCCCCAGCCCCTGCCCCAGGCCCGGTCCCCCCAGCACAAGGGCCGGCCCTGCGTCTGCTTCTCCGGCCTCCTGACCCCACTGGGACTGGCGGTGACCGGCCTTGCCACGCGTGGCCTGCACTCTGAAGGCACCCCAGGCAGCGCACAAGCCCCTCGCCAATGCTAAGCCGAAGAGATCCCGGCCAAGCCCTGTCTTAAGGCAACGATCAGGGAGATGGAGCCAACACGCGCCTCAGTCCCAACTAGAACACGAAGGGCAGAGAAACAAAACAGACCAAAATACCATTCTTCTCATGAGGGAATATTTACTGAATAGTTTATATATACTGAATGAAACTTATGTAAGAGTCAACATGTTCAAAGGACTAAAAATAGGTCTGGATACATTTTGGTGAATAAGCTATTGATGTCTTTAACCCTTCCAAAGAATGAGGGCGGGGAGTGGACAGTCCTTGTCTACCCACCACCCCACTAGAGGGCAGCCCCCACTCAGCAGGGCAGGGACCTTGAGGGCAGAGACTGCCAAAGGCCCTCCAGGCTGCAGCTCACCTTTAGAAGGTCAGGGAGCACATGCCTGAGGCCAGGGTCTCTGAGCTTTCCTCTCACCTCTTCTGGAAGGTGAGCTTGCCACTTGTTGCCTAGCATTTGGCCAACCTGGCACTAGTGGGTAGGAAAAGGGCACGCAGCCTCTGCTCCTGATTCTTCTCAGCTCCTACTAAGATACAGGCCAGTCACGGCACTCTCCACCCTGATGTCCCAGAAGTGGGGAGACCCCCAGCTGAGGGCCCAAGGCAGTGAATGGGTTAAACAGCTACAGAAGAGGCCCGGGGGTAGGAATTCATTGTGCCAGGCTCACCAAGTAGCAGAGTGGCCAGATTTCAGTTGTAAACACTTGTCGGTCACGAAAACCATCCAGCTTCAAAAGCAGCATCTTTTTCAGAAACCCAAACACTTCTTGTAAGTGAATCAAAGTTTACAAATTTTTTCCTAATAAATCAGTTGGCTCATATTCCTTTTGTAAAATTACTGACCCAGAAACAAATCTAAAATGTCTTCAAAATCGCCTCCCAGCCACACTCATAGTTCATTCAATTGCAAGGCCAGCCTATAGTCTCTCTCATTTTTATTTCCATCTGGTTAACAGCTAAGGGATGTTTTAAACCAGCAGACGGAGGTGGGGTCTGAACACAGCCAGGCTGGGGGATCTTGGGAAAATCTCTTCAGCACCCAGGGTCTCTGTTTGCCTCCTTTGGAAAAAGGAAAGGGCAGATGATACCCAGATACCCTCAGGGTCTCCTTATAGGACCTTATTATTTTCTTCTTCCAAAGGAGGTGAGTTTAGGATGCTAGCTTCTTGGGGTGTTCCTGGATCTATGTAGGAAGAAGAGTTTTGTGGTCAAGAAAGTGTGGAGGTAACCCAGATTCTTTACTGCAAGATTTCTCTGAACCCTAAAAATGCTGATGAACCCTAAAAATCCTTGTGATTCTCCAAGAGGGAAATGTCTAATAAGGTATACATTCTAGGGCCTCTCTGATGGCGCAAGGGAAGCAACTCACAGCCTCTGCAGCACGAGTTCGATCCCCGGCCAGCCAGGGAGCAGCCCATATAGCACAGCAGACCTCCCCTGATTCGCCCGCTGCTAGCAGTGTATTTCAGTCAGTCTGCCTGTTCTGTTCCCCACTCTGTCTCTGGTGAATCCTCTCACCCCCACATCTCTGGCCTATACCCCAGCTGTTGTATGCATAAATAAATAAATCTTAAAAAAAAAAAAAGGTATACATTCTAACCATTTAAAAAACTTTACAAGATTGGAAAGACTTTCAGACCCACAGGCAGGAAAACAGGCTACAAAATTGGTTTTCTGGAACAGAGGGTTCTAACCAGGTCTCATAAAGCGTGGCCTAGAGCAAGGAGGCCACCCAGCTCTTCCATGAGCCCCCCACACCCTGGAGCTGAGCACCTCCCCAAACAGTGCTCTTGGGAGTGTGTGTGCAGTACCCACAGCTTCCTGGGTGCACCCAACCCTGGAGGCCTGTGCCTGTCAGGAAGTGCAGTGGCTGCCCACAGACTATGGAGCTGCGGAAGATCCTGATTCCAAGTGGCCCTGTGGCTGAGGGACCGCAGGCGAGCCAGCTGCTCAAGTCCCTCTCATCCCAGGCTGCTTGCCTGAGGCCTTGGCTGCTTCTTGTCTTTGCATTTGCCCTCAGTTTCCGGACCCAGGCCCCGCCCTGACTCTCAAGAGGCCCCCTCGATCCATCTTCAGGGCTCATTGAGTTCCTGCCCTTA
Source organism: Talpa europaea (assembly GCF_964194135.1). Classification (NCBI taxonomy): domain Eukaryota; kingdom Metazoa; phylum Chordata; class Mammalia; order Eulipotyphla; family Talpidae; genus Talpa; species Talpa europaea. The sequence goes on along the minus strand of NC_140083.1, from coordinate 75,151,785 downwards.
AATCCTTTAGCCCTGGAGAGTCAGAATGACACAATTTAGCACTTAATTACACATCCTCTCATCTTGCTTCTGTTCTTCAAAGGGTGCTAATTGTGCTTCCCAGACCTGATTGCAAAGGCCTGAAGGAAGGCAAATGTCCTGTCCCTTTTTATTGATGCCACAGAGCAGAACATCGAGCAAACAGTAGGCACTCGATAAATGAATGACTTGGTTCATTTTTGAGCGGTAATTGGAACCTCGCTGCTCTCCCAATGATGGCATTTACTCTTTACAAATATTTTCATCATCTTGCTACAACCCTCCCAGAGAAGCTCTTGGTTCAGATACAAGTTCAACACCAGTCTAGCCCCTAGAGTTGCCAGGCTTCAGAGCCAGATATTTTGACTTGATGCTTTTTAAGTTTTATAGATTTCTTTTAGCTTCTCACTTCTATTTCATTTATAAAATGATGACCTTGGTGAAGATGATGATGGTTAACACTTGTTGATTATGATGCACCGAATTCTTTATAAGTACTGACTCATTCAATCTTCCAAACACTTTCATGAAGTGGCTACCGTTATGGGTCCCATCTTACAGACGATGAAATGGAGGCTTAGCAAGGCTAAGGATCTTGTCTGGGCCTCACAGCTGATAAGTGATCGCTCTAGCGGACCCCAGAGCCAGCGGATGATCAGGAGGAAAGACGTAAGATCCTGCCTTGGAAAAGGAGGATCGAGTCTTCGCTTGCCAGTAGTTTCTGAATCTTGTTGATATTAAAAATCATAGGAGGGCCTCCCCAGTGGCGCAGCGGTTGAGCGCTGGGTCGCGAAGCTGCCCGCGGCCTCTGCGGCGCCGGTTCGATCCCCGGCTGCTCCCCGGCCACCGGAGGAGGGTCCCACATGGCGCGCAGACCTCTCCTGCCGCCCGCTGCTCCCCTCAGCAGTGTCCTTCGGTCCTTCTGCCTGCTCTGCTCCCCGCTCTGGCTCTGGTGAATTCTCTTGCCCTCCCGCGCTTCTGCCTGTACCCAGTGCTTGTATGAATAAATAAATAAATAAATAAATAAATAAATAAATAAATAAATAAATAAATAAATCTTAAAAAGAAAAATTTGGAAAAAAAAGTGTATCTTTAAAAAAAATAAAAAAAATAAAAATCATAGGATGATAACAATGATAATGATAACAATGTTCCTTCATTCCTACTCTCAGAGATTCATTTTCAGCAAATCTGAGTGGGGCCCAGGAATCTGGATTTTCCTAGAGATCACTAGGTGATCATCAAGGATCAGGAAGTCTGGGTCCCATCTGTGCCCTACTGCCCACAACACTGCGAGCCACACCAGCATCAGGGGAGAATCCTCCGGTGAACATCCACTAAGCCCCCACCAAGCAGAATATGGGGAACAAGCGGTAGGCATGCCAACCCTCCCTCCTCCTCCACCCCTGCTCCTAGACACTGGAAAATGTATTTAGTCTAGTGGGCCTCAATCTTGGCTGCATGTTAGAATCACCCAGAGAATTAAAAACAAAAATCTGATGTCTGGGGAAGGAAGGGCAAGCAAGGAAGAGGCCTAGCCCAGGACATCCCACATTCATATTTTTAAACTTCCCTGTCGGTGCTAATGTGTAGTTCATATACTTGTCTTTTTTTTTGGGATGAAAGACTCTGGCCAGTCAACCTTGGCCTTTGAAAGTTCCTTTATCACATAAACAAAGTGAGCGGGGGCGCTCCTTAACAGCTCTAGCTAATTTTAAAACTAATAACACTAAACTGTTTTAATATCCTCACTAGCTCAGTTCAGCCTCATTAGGAAGAGTAAATAAAACAGAACACATTCCACACGCACACATTCAAACTTCAAGTCCCCGGGAGATGGTAACTGCTGCAGCGTCATCCTTCACATCCGTTTCAGCACACCGCCTGCACCGGGGAGTCTCGGCACCCAACGGGCCGGCACGCCGTGGTCCAGGAGGGCCATGCCAGGCCCGAACCCAGCTCCCAGGCCCAGAGGGCACTGGCCAAGAGCATCTAGGCTGAGAGGCTTCCAGATTCCACTTCTGGCTTTCCAAAGGCCGGGGCAGAATTGAACAGCAGTGGTCAATGAAGCCTCCCTGTGAACTGAAGACCTGTCACCCGAGGCATTTAAACTCTAATTATAATAGGAGTGATCTTAGTCCTTGTTAAAGAAATTTAAGACTCTTTCATCTCCTCCCTTCTCCTCCTCCTTTGTAAGAGTGTGTGTGTGTGTGTGTGTGTGCTGGGGTTGGCAAGGGTTGAGGTGTGCAACACATCTATATTTATCCAACTACTAAAAATAAATACAGGTACACAGATAGATCATACATATGTATATGCATGGGGCATGGAGAAATATTAAAATGCAAAATATGTGAATACATACCATGGATTCAAATACCCCTCAACATATATTCACATCTATTTCATATATTCAGCCCAAGCAGAAGGAGCGAGCCAAGAGTCTCAGAGACATCACCTGAATGATTCTGACGTCAAAACTCACACGATTCCCAAGCTCATGGCGAGGTTTACTGATGGCAAGGAACATACAGCGCCTGCTGTTTGAATTCTACACAGACGATTCCTTAGCATTCTCCCTTTTTCCTTTCCTCTTGGGAGGCAGAGGCAACAGCCCATTTTCCTACAACCCATTGTCTCTTGAGGAATTAAAAATAACAGCCATAATAACAGCACCAGTGAATCAAGTCAGTGTACTTGCTCACGAATGCCAACGTTCTGATTCTCCCGATGGTTTCCCATTTATCTGTATCCTCCTGATACGGGCAGCGTTTCCCTCTCAAAGCCCAGCTGATGCTGTGAATGAAACAATCAGTCTTTAAGCACCTCTGGTAAATGCTGCTGTCAACAGGCAGCCCCTGTATTTGCTGTGTTCCCCAACTGTCTCTAGCAAGTAAATGACAATAGGAATTTGGAAGGGGTAACACTCGGGGGGCTGGCATAAAAGTGCTATTGGCTTTATGGCTGGGTTGTTTGCTTCTACCTGACATTTTTTTCTCTAATCAGGAATATTCTTCTCCCAGGAACCAGCAGAGGGCTGCACCCCCAAGGCAGGACCCAGCAAAATGATGATGAAGACAGCGTTGGCCTTCCAAGTCCTTCTCCACTGCCTCAGTCAGTTCTCTGGATTTACTTGATCTGTGATGAACTAAATGATTCTGATAAGGGTGTTAGCAAGTTGAAGTTTTCTCTTTCCCTGGAGGGTTATGGAATAATGGAAGAAAATGGTAGAATTTCAGACAGGGACGGTTTTACAAGGAAGAGAAATTTCCATTCCATGCAGACAGATAATTCCTATACCACAGACCAACTGGGGCCTTTGATACTACTCTGTGCCCCTTCTAGCCCTCACCAGCCTTCCTCTTTTCCTCACCCCTTGACTCCATGGTAGAGTTTGGATCATCTACAGTCGATGCTGAAAACCCCAAAGCAGGAGAGTCTGGCCTGGGGCAGGTGGTGGCTGACAGAGTCAGGTTGAGGATCCTGTGAAGGCAGCTCCAAATATTTCTCTGGGTTGACCTTGGGAGAGAAAAAGTGGGCCTACACCCCCTGCAGCCCAGTAACTTTCCTCCTGCCTCCGACCTGTCCTAGTTCAGTGCTGCCAATGGCTGTGGTCTCCCTGAGGGTTCAGAGGGTAAAGAAATCACTGTCAAGGTCCTAAATATCAAACGACTTTGTTGCCTCTGGCCTGTCTTTTGGCCTATGAGACGGAGCCATTGTAAAAATGCTTCAGTCATTGTTTGCAGGGATTTCAGGTTCTTCTGTCTCCAGGGTGAAGATCCCCTGAGCGTCTGCATTTTGTAGCCAAGAAATTGCTCCTCCTAACCATTAGAGCAGAGTGGCCCTCACGTCCCCACTCCATTAGCATGGATAAACATTTGTGCTCGCTTGTCATCTGTCAACAGCTCTCTTTTCCCCACTCCCTTTTCATTTTTCCATCTTCACTCTAAGGCACAGGGCACAAGTCATCCATTTTTATGACACCTGCTGAGCAACCTCATTTTTCTGACCACTCTGGCATGTGACACCCCCTCCATTCACCTTACTTCTGACCAAGGCTGCTCCCATATAAGAATAAAGGGCATGATCCAACCATGGGGATAAAGAAGCAACATGTTCACAAAAACAAAACAATGGAAACTCCATGTATTCCGCCATGTCAGATGCTGACAGAGGCTGCACAGGACAGGTGAAGGGGCTGGGCAGGTGCACCACGTCTGCACCTGTCGCTCACGAGCTTTGTGACCTTGGGCTTCCCAGACTCTGCTTGCTCATCTCTGAAAGGAGGTAATGCCAAGCACAGGCTGGTGGGGACAATTGAATCATGTAATGATTGGAAGGAGTCGAGCACTGTGCCTGACCCACAGCAATGAGTACATGGTAGGTGTGGTTAGGACTTTCAAACCCTCACCACATGTAAGACCATTTGGCAACGAGTTGGCCCTCTCAGCTCAGCCAGCGTCATCATTATCATGCATTCATCAAAGAGTGTTACTTTCAGGGAAGTCCACCATGAGAATACAAGGAGACAGAAGAAAATGTTTGCCCTCGAAAGGGAAATAAGAGCCACGGGCACACTTGCCGTGTGCCAGAGGCGTGATGCCTAGAGAGGGCTGCAAGAGTTCAGAGGAGGGAGGCATCACCTTGAGACAGAAGAGGGAGAGGCATTTTAGATGGGGTGACAGAGGCAGGAAGGGGCAAGTTAGAAAGAAGAAATCAGGAGTTCATTGACTGGTTGAATTGGCAGGTTCCTAGAAGAGAGGAACAGGGAATCATAGGTTTGGGGAGTGGGGGTTGCTAAGGGTGACCCATCAGATTAAGAATGTTTTTTATCCGGGTTTCAAGGAACCAAAGGAGCTTTTTAAAAAGGGGATTAAAGGGCCAAGGAGTTTAAGAAGTCTAGCAGAGGCACACACAACAGGCTGGTGATGAAGGCTGGGCGCGGGCAGCCAGCTGGAAGACGACCACAGTCATCTAGGAGCCAGAAGACGTGGTGGGAAAGGAAATAAGACAGAGAGAGTTCAGATGAGAGATAAACGCCAAACAAATCCCTTCTCTGGGAAAAATGTGCCCCAAAACCGTCAGCCCAGCTATTGCTTAACTGACCAGGAGATCCTGGAACTGGCTCAGACGTGGCGCATCGCGCACCGAGCGCGCACACCTGCAGCTGGGCTTGTCACTCCATCAAGGCTAAAAGTTGCCTTGACAACTCGTCCGGGTCAGTGTGACCCACACATCTGTAGTCCCGGCAGCTGCTGGAGATGCTGCACACCATCATGTATATTATGAATCAACTAGCCAAGTTCCTTGAACTCGCAGCTCGACCTGGACTTGTCTGGCTTGGATGGCATGATCTCGCCTCTCCCTGGCCTTCGCCTTGCGTGGCTCTGTTGGCATCCTTCAAGCTCTGTGATGTGCCCAACGGCACCCAGAGCCGATTGCTTTGGACCCGCTTCCTGCCTTGATTCCCACACTTGCCACCAGGGTCCAGCCACTCTTGACCTCTCTGACCTGCTGGGTGGCTGCCCCACTAGCCTCTCCACCTGCTCTCCCTCCCCCACCCACTCTTCAGCAGATGGGCCTTCCCAAGTCTCGTGGGCATGCCCACTGTCTGCAAGATTTGAAATTATTAATAATCTGTATTAATATACTATTAATTGATATTTCATTTTATATTTTATAAAGACTATATCTTAGCTTAGATATCTCTCATGGCTGGAATTGTGTCTTGGATCACTAGCTCCTAACAATGGCCGGTACCTATTATTAGATAGTATAAATGGTTAAATTAATATATTAGCACAAAAGAAAACTTGACAGTAGAGTTATTACAAGAGTTTGCTGTCACCTCAAGAAAAAAAGATGAATTATCTATAATACAGGCACTAGAAGAATCTGGAAGTGTCAGTAATCTATTGGTCATTCATCAAACACTTATTGTTTACAATAATCAAGCACTAGTCTAGGTTCTCCTAGAGATGTGAATAAAAATGATAGATGTAGAATTGGGTTTAGAAAATAAAGTATATACATGCCAAAAATAACCAGTAAACTAAAGCAAACTATTTTAAAGGCCAAATTCTAAAAGACTCTTAAGTTTTGAGGAATCAGAGAATTGAAACACATGAATTACACCAACATTGAGTGAGAGAACTAGATGTCTAGTTTACCCTGCTGCCTACAGAGAGGACCATACTTCGTCTTCACATTCCAATCAGATGAGAATCACTCATGTTTACAGACATTTATTGTTAATAAGCAAAAGCGCACTTACCTCTCTCCCGGTAAGTGCTGCCTGTGCTACTCTTTGCGTTCATGTCTTTCACTTTGGGGCCTCAGAAGAGACTTAAAAAGTATTCCTGTCTCCTTGCTAGAGGCCCTCAGAGGCATGAGGACCCCGACTTGAGCTGTTTCAGGCCCTGCAGACTGTTGTCGGGGGGTCGCTGGGACGACGAAACATCAAGGTATCTGGTCCACGTGACACGTGAAACCCTGCAATCTGGGGCCTTGGTGTCCAAGGCCTCTGATCCCCCTTCTGCCATGTCCTCCTCTACCCCCACACCTGAAATGCACCCACCAGGGCCTTGGATCTTACAAGAGGCCCCGTGGGAAAACAATACACACAAGTATGTGTGCTTGGCATATACCAAGGAAGGTATAAATGAGCTACAGAGGGAAGTGGAATTTCCTGAGTTGCCAAAGGCTTTTCAAACTAATAAATACACCAGAAAATAAAAGAAAGGAAGCAATTATGGAAAGCTCTTTGGCAGTACCCCTCTAACCAGGCATGCAGGCTCCTACCAGTACGCCAGCATGGCTCTCCTGCAATAGGGCACTATGAAGCAGAATGAGGAGAGAGGCCAGAAGGAACACCAAAGGCACGTTCCTACTTGGCCCTTCACCAGGCTCTGCCCATTTGGGGCAGAGATTCAGCTGAGAACTGCAAGAGCACCAGGCCTCTTGGAGAAGGCGGCTTTGTTCAGATACACTACCTGCCCTTCCCGCCCTGTTCACCTACCCCTGCACAGTGGCCTTTATGCCTTCAGGCTACCTCGGCCTCTCTAGCCTGCCTGCTTTGGCCATCTTAACACCCCATGCCCTCCTGGTAGACACTCAATACACATTTGTAGATGAATAGAGGAGATTACAGAAAGGTTCAATGACTGGTCAAGGTCACACCTCTGGGAAGTGCCGCAGGTTTCAAATGTGGGCTGATTCCTGAAACAGTGCTCCTGGTCCCTATGCTGTAGTGTGTAGAGGTGGGAAGGCATTGGGGGGCAGGAGGGTGGGGTGAGAAAGCTTATCTTTCTCCAGTGCTTTCTTCACAGCATCTCTAGCAAAGTTCTCCGTACACAGAAAGGACACAGAGTGCAGAACTGAGTCAGTGTCTTAGAGATGAGGAACGATATCTAACTAAACACACACATGCTCTGTCTCTGATAGATATTTCACACAAGGGTGGCGCTGTCTTATGAGACTCATCACCTGCTTCGCTCTTGTACACTTACTCAGCACAAGCTTGTCTCACTTTCTGGACTATCACCCTTAAGGATAAGGTTAGGTTGTGTCTCTGGCCTCCCCCGGCACCAGCACCAGGCCTGGCTATCACTGATGGTTGATGGTTGTCTGTTGACAGAGCTCTTCTATGTCCAGTCCTAGTGCTGCCCTCCTGTTGCCTCCTGACAACAAGACTCAGAGCAGTCCCAGACCAGGCAGGTTGTTACACCTGATGGTAAGAAGCTTCCAGACTAAATCTTAAAATGTGGCACAACTCCTTAATCTGGATCTCTCTCTTCTTCTGGCTGACTGGGGATTTCTGGAAAATCTCTTCTTCCTATACATCTATGCCTTTTCCCACGTAGTAAACGGAGGTGACATTACTGGCAAAAGGACCAGCGCCATCAAGTGGGTCACATTTCCCTCTGGCTTCTTGGAAGGGACAGACAGCACCCCCAAAAGTGGCCTGGACATACTTCTCAGGAAAAGCACATCCACGAGCTGTTATTAGGAAGTTGCCTCTAGCTTCTGTCACTGCCAGATCCTGTCTTTTCCACTGCAGGATGCTGCTGTGACAAGTTTTAATAAAACTATATTTATGCTGAACACAAGACCAAACAAAATCTCCAGAGTCGAACATCATATTTACAAACATCTCAATTTGAAGTAATCAAAACAGTTGCAAAACTACTAGTTACCTTTCTTCCCCCACCGCTCTCCCTGGTATCCTGCTCCCCAAGAAGCCAAACCCAGAGAAGGACTTTGTAGTTTCCAAAAACCACCAGTAGGTGGCGCAGGCAAATCTCCCCGCTGGCGCCTGGGCACGACTTGGAGGAGGGAAGCAAAGCCCCCGTTAGACAAACACCCTTCTGGGGTCCATTTTGGTTGTTTTGGCTGGTGTTTCTAGATTTTGAGGTTCCTCATTAAAAACCTGCTCCATTTCCAAATAACATTTTTTGGCTTCAAAGGAAAGAACTTTTATTGCTTTGTTTTAATAAGGGTAACCATTTAAGTGTTTCCTATGTGCCAGACACCCTACTAGGTGTTTTGGCTACTATTCACCCCTGCAGCAACGCTATGACGTGCTGATTATTACCTCATATTACAAAGGCTCTAGGACTCAGCAAGTTTATATACCTGCCCATGTGGCTGGTGACTGGAAGAACTGAGGATTGAAATCCAGACTACATAATCCCAAAACCCATGCACCATTTTCCCGGATAGGTTGGTGTCTCCCCCATTTGAGAAAACCAGGGATGGGCTGCCTTGGAAGCTCAGGAAGGCACCTCTACATCCCAAAGATTCTGTAATCTGACATGGAAATTTCATTCCTGCAATTCTCTCTCCTTTCACACACACATCTCAGATCCCTGTGAAAAGTGCAACCTCCGCAGTTAACATTTTGCTCTGGGGTGACCCCTGACTCCTCTTCCAAAGATGAGTTTGACTTTTCATTCTCTAGACGTGCAGTAGAACAGATCTGGATCCAGCAAGAGGGTTCTGGTGAAGTCATGCTGGCGGGAAACCCTCTGGCCACTTCACAGAGAGTAGTTAGTCCTCTCTGTGATTAGTCCTCTTCCCGCTGCGCCTCTCCACCCTGCCTTGCGGTTATCTCCCTATTCCCTGTGGCCAGGAAAGGAAGTTCCTGGACACAGATCATTTCCATCCCCCAAGAGGGAATTTTCTCTGCCTCCAATCTGCATTTTCTCCCAATTCTTGTACTTGTCTCCAAACACCCTGTCCAATGTTACGTTCATGGAGCCCACTGCAGGCCTTTGCTGCTCCTCTCTGGAACCATGCACCTGCTTCCAGACCCCGAGGAGCCCAGAGGACAGTGACCCACACCAGCCCTTTCCCGACCCCGCACCCCATCCGCTACCTCTATGGAGGGGTCAGGTGCTGGCCAGAAAGGCTCCCTTTTGCCCCTGGTTTTCCACCTGCGCACAGTTACTCATCTACAGACTTCAGTTCTTCTGTGCCAATTAAAACATTAACTCTTCAGAAAGAGAGCAACTGGACCTAAGTGCCCCAAAATGTGCCCTGAATTGGCTTCATTTTGCAAAGGTAACACCAGAGCTACAGTCAAGAACACTAACCCGGGAGGCAGATTTCCATCCAAGCGTTACGGCTAGCTGGCTGTGCCATTTTGGACAATTTCTTTAAGTTCTCTGATTTCAATGTCCTTGTGTTTGAAGGGGGAAAATTCTACCAGGTGACCCTCCAAATGCAAATATTCAGTGATTCTCTGTGACTCGATACAATCTTCCCCTAGCAGAAGAAGAACATGAACTGTGGCAAGATAGAAAGCTGTTCTTTCATAAGGAATAAAGAATATCTGGGCTTGACCACATAGGATCCTTAAAGGCCTTTTCACTGAGAGGTGTTCCCTAGATAAGCCCCTGGACCTTTGCATGTCCTCCAATGGTGCAGGGTCACAGTGAAGCAAGGACACACTGGTCTGCCCACTTCTGTGTCCCCAGGCCTAGTGCCATCGCCACACACTGGCGGCGCTCACCAACATTTGTAAGAACGTAGGAATTGTTCTCTGATTCCCCGAATATTCCAGAGCCCAAGCAGCAGGCACACACTTCGTTGCTCAGAAGTTCTTCTCCATCCTGTCTTTGGAGATTTACATAGGAAGTTTCTCTAACCTGAGCTGTGTCCCCCTGAGCTGCCTCTTGGATGCAGCTCCCACTCCCGCTGCCTGGTGCCACAGCAATTTGGGGGTGACTTTTGGGTCCAGTGCCTTGAGAGCCACATCCAGTAGAAGATATACGGTGTTCCTCTCTCCACTGTGCCCCATTCCCCACACAAAAGGCCCAATTCTCACACCCTCCCTCTGTACTGCCTGCACCCCCCTGACGCCCTTCACTGGCTTCAGTGGAGACCTGGGGTTCTTTAGGAAGCTTTAGCTCTTGCCAACTCCACTAATGCCTGGGGGCATGTCTTTCCCAGACGGGATGCATTTGGTGCATAATTAATCAAAGGCATCCGATTTCAGTGAAATGCTAGTTCTTTTACTTGGTCCACTTTGCACGAGGGAACCCTCTTCACCTGACTGGCAGCCTGACAGCCTGGCATTTCTGATCCTTACAGGCAGGGAGTTAAAGAACAGACTTTTAATTAAAATGTGGCATCCTATACATGTGTCGCCCTGCTGTTTACATTGTAATTTTCAGGTCACGCACACATTTATCAGTGCTACCTTTTAGCTGCTTAAACAGGCAGCCCGTTGAGGAAAGCTACCCTGTAAAATCCAGTGACTGGGGGCCCAGGGATGTGGCACCCACCTCTGAATGCTCCCCTTTCCATTTCTTGTAGCTACAAGCAGAAGGCGGTGAGTGGTCCTGGGGGAGAGCAGACCAAGGGGGCGGAGACCTGCTGAGAACACAAAACAGAGAACATGGGGGCACCCAGACTGGGCAGGAAGAGCCACTCCCGAGGACCTCGGCAAACACAGAGGTCATCAAGAACACAAACCCAGTAACAGAAGAGCTGAGTCAAAGAGGAAAATGGAACTGCAAACACACTCCATGGGGAGGAGTGGAAAGGGCACTTTTCAGGTGCAATCAACCTATTCCAGAAGCAATCGACTATGTTTTCCTGGTTGCCAGAGCCAGCTGGTTGATTGGTTCCTGAACTGTCCACGAGGGCAGAATCTGCACAAGAGCCTCAGACCTCCAGAGTGAGCTGAACAGCCCTTCATCGTGTATTTGGCAAGAAATTAGCAAAGCTCAGAGACAAGCTGGCTGGAGAGAGTGAGAGGCTCAGGGTAAACGGCACTGCTATCCATCACACGGGAGAGGACTTGTGTCTGGACCACAATCACGGTGAGCAGGGATGGTTCAATGCTCCTATAGCACCGCTTTGGGAGGTCAGGTAAAAAAGATGTTGCATTCCCAGAAAACTTCCTTCTAGAACATTTCTTGGGAACAAGAGAAAGGAAGGGTTATAAAGAGCAGGAGTCAGGGGTGGAGAAGAAAGGCTACAGTATAAGAAACCCATAGGGAATCGAAATGGCCAAAGGTTCCTCTGCCAGTTGGGGGCAGGCCACTGCAGGAACCTCCCATATCTGAGTCCTGGAACCACCCCCCCCCCACTCGATAAGGGTAACCAAGGCCAGTCAGCCAGACCAGGTATGCAGCAATCAAACTTCTCGCACAGGCCTCACCTCTGGGTTTTGGATTTTATCTCCAGAAAACTGAATATAAATCTGCTTAAAGTCACACTGGGGGCTCCCACGTGCTTGGCGTAGGACACCACTAATTATTGCCCTGGGAGACGTCAGCACCTGAGACCTGTTCTTTTGGAACAGTCAAGAATTCCTTTATCCTTTGGTAAGTATCAGTCAATAACAAAAGCCAACAAACGGTAAGAATGAGTCTCCGACTTCATTTCCCTCTCTCCAGGAGACAGCTGCTGGTGGGAGCCCAAATATCCAGGCTATATATCTCTCTCTGCACCTCGGTTCCCTCTCCCCATTAGCCAGTGAGCTCCCCAGGGCAGAGACAGCTCCTTCCATATCGCCGTAATCCCATAATGCCTGGCACCTCCTCCATACGCAACCAGCAAGAGGAACCCCAATATCACTACTGAAAAACAGCTGGCTACTGGGTCAGCGGGTCCCCTTTAACCTAGGGTGTCTCTCCTCATGGGGCCTACAGCTGATGCTTGGACCACCGGCCCTTACAAGTTGGCACCCTGCCTAAGGCACGTTTTCATCTATTTGTTCTAATCAGAAGCACTTGCTTCCAGGAATACAAGACTCTAGGACATTTTCTCAGCTTTATTAAAGAATAGGTAAGAGCCTAGGAGAATCAAGTTTCTTATTTCCTATTCCTTTTTCATGTAAAAACCAAACCTATTTCTCAGACCTTAGTGAGTTTTAACATTAACTCTAAGTGGAAAGTCAAACAAGCCGATCTATTTGCAAAGTTCTTGGCAAAGAAAAAGGACAGGTAAAGTCAGAAACAGCCACATGCAAATAGGAGTCTTTAGCTCTTGGTTCGTGGCTCAGCTCTGTTCATTGTAGTAACTCCAGCAAATATGCACAATTCACATGCGGGGGCGACTCTTCCAACCATCAAGTAAGAAAACTGGCAAAGGGACCGGCCAGAAACCTTCATTTTCCTGAGAGTGTGACCACTGGATGCCTCTTGGGGTCTTAGCCTCCTTGCCTGTAATATGAGCGCTGGATCAGAGACATGGAAGTGACTAAGGGGTGACTCCCCAACCCAAATGGTGATGATTTAAAACACTACAAAGTCTGAAAAGCTGGTCAATTTAAAAAAGCACCTCCCCGCCTCCAGTGGAAGGACTGAACTCCACCACCAGTGCAGTGCTCCTTGGTTTCATAACTTGAATCCATAGTAAAACACTTCCCCACCCAAAGTCCCTGAGTAGGTATTCAGGAATCTCTGAATGAGTACACTGGTAGCAGGTTTGAGAAAAAAAAAAAAAAATAGAAATACTGTCTGATAAGAAGATAAGGCTCGGGTAACCAGGAATGGCAGGAGAGGGATGGAGAGCAGGAACACTGAAAATCAGTCTTGTCCACAACTCCACTATGCACAAGTTCAGCTCTTCCCAGAGCAGAGTCTTCTAGTAGGGAACCCATCAGCCTCTTGGGAAAAGGAGGTGTCCTAACAGAGTGCCAGTGAACAGAGCACCTCATTTTCAAGGAGCAGCTCAGGGGTGATCTCCCTACCCCTCGGCTCTCCCCACCTCTACCTCACTTTGACAAGCAGTCGTAACCATTGGTTGGTAAGAATTTAGTAACTGGTTTTCCAGAGAGTATGAGAAGGAAGCCTTGATTGCAGCATTTACCAATTTCCATGCTGTCCACATTCCTACCAAGGCCCATTATAAGCTATTGATTTGATGTCACTGAATGCAGAGTCCAGAGCAATGTGTTCAATCTGGTGAGGCGTTCCAACCCATTTGATCCAGAAAGGGGAAATTCTTGTTAGGTAAACATACAGGGCAGGATGGAGAGGCCTGGAGAGTTCTAGAGAGGGAACAAGGTCTAAGACAAGTTCCTACCAGCATTTAGTGGTCCCTGGCTCCCTCCAGGGCAGAAGCTGGCCTCCCCAGGACCCCATCCACTGCTGAGGAACATTCCCAGCAGAGACAGGCTGGAGAAGGGGAAGGGGAAGGAGACACAGCTCTGGCCTGGGGCCCGTTCTGTGGCTCGCAAAGAGGTAGTGGCGAAGAGGCTTGAAAAATGAAGTTTGGGGATTACCAGCCCAAGTTAATCACCCCTGCCCCTTGGAGCAGCAGGCGCTGGCTCCAGCCTCCCATTTGAGCAAAGCTGAGCCTCCTCATAGCTTGGGGCAGAATTGTCTGGTCCCACTGCAATCAGCCAGGAAACCGAACAAAGCAAGACCCCATCAAGGACAAAGCCCTGAATTATGGTAAATTATAAAGACACAATAATCATTTGCATGTGTGCGTGTCTTACAGTGCACACATCACTTTCACGTTCCTCCACTTCTTTTATTTTCATTTTGATCCTGTGAGGAAGACCAGTACGGTTGACAGCAGAGAAGCGGGCAGCGTGCCCTCCTGAGATGGCCCTCGGGTCCTGCCTGGCTCACTCCTCGCCCCCAGACCCCCTTTGTCTCCTCCTTTCAGCAGCTCTTCTCATTCATTCCATCTTGGCAGCAGCCTCTTGTGTAACTGAAACCACAAGAAACTTTGTTTGGCTTTTAATTCAGAAGAAATTCCAGTAACTCAGTTCCCACTACTTAAAAAAAAAAGATCCAGAGCTGTGCTCTAGAGAATTGGGTTTTTCCCCTGGGCACAAATATTCACAGAAAATGTGCTTCTGCCTCCCTCTCCCCAGGTGTTCCCCCTCTCTGCCTGAAGCCTACTGTGTGCCAGGGAAGCTCAAACATCTGAAACACATCGGCCCCTGGCCCCTCACGCCGCACGGCAGAGTCCCCATCACTTCCGGAGGGCCAGGACTGAGATGGGAGGGGTGGTGTGTTCCTGTTTCAGGGCGGAAGCCAAACAAGTTAAGAGCTGTTGAAAGATTTGCTTGGCTGGTGTCTCTTCTCACCCCGGTACACTGCTCATTTTCGTTCTCGGCAGGCAGGGACCAGAGGAAGCAAGGGTGCGCTCTGCGGGCGACCAGGACCCTGCTTTGGAAAGGAGCAGCCAAGCCAGGGTCCTTCCCAGCCTGCGTGTCTACATTTGCTGTCTGCCAACATGCACACAACAGCCGCTGCCCGGTGTGAGTGAGGAATGAGTGACAGCTGGCATAGCAACAACAAGGACTTGACTTGGTAGGTTCTAGGCCCTTTCTATTCAAAGTGGGGTCCAGGATGAGCAATGCAGCCTGCCAGACCCCCACCCTGGAGCTACTGACTCAGAACCTGCACTGTAACAAGGTATTCCTCCTTCAACCTGGCAAACTGTGTACATGGTAAAGTTTGAGAAGCGCTGTAATAAGAAAATGTACTAGTAACATTTCAGTTTAACAGATATTTGGTGGTACCTGCTAACTGCCAGGCTCTGTGTTTGGTGCTGAGAGATGAGGTTCTATATGTGGAATCCCTGCTCCAGTGAATCACTCAGGGTCTGGCACACAGGACTGGCTGGTTTGGGGCAATGACACCCTTGTTGGGAGTAGGCACAGTGTAGACAGGTCGATAGCTTTCCCCCATGGAGGGAAAAAAGTCAGCCTCAGACCTCAGAAGCTTTCATAGCCTGCATTTTCAGTAGACTCCTAGCTGACACTTTGCTACCCAAACTCTTTCCTGCTTCTCTTTTGCCCTCTTATACTGTAAAGACTGAAAAAAATCAAGCTACTTTGTCAGTCTCCCTTGCAGCTAGTTATAACAATGTGGCTGAATTCTGGCATTTGCTACTCAAAATACAGTTTCTGGCAGCATTGGTCCAAATTTTGACTATCAGATTCACCCAGATCTACAGTATTCAAATCCTAAATCTTGGTGTTTTAATATGATTCTCAGGTAATATCTATGTATAGTAAAATCCAAGAAGTGTTATTCTAGGGGGCTTCTGGAAAAGTCTCTTTTTTGTCAACACAGTGCTGCTGTAGTGCACAGTCCGTAATCCCCTTTCCTTGAATGTGGGTGCAATGCCTGGGACTCTGTCAACCATCTTACAAATTTGAGCATAAACAGGCTTGGTAGGAGGAAGTGGAAGGAGATAATGCTCCTTGGTCCTTGATGGTATCTTGAGCTGCTGGACCAGTTCTGAGGTACTTTGAGATTTCTCAAGTATCCTACTACATGAAGTCCAAAATATTCCTAATCGACACATACTTGAAGTCCTGCAGAATGAGGAAGGGTGTGGAAAGAGCAGAGGGAAGGAAAATCCCTCATGAAGTCCTTCCAAATCATATAAGGATTGGGATACATCCATATAATGGAATACTACTCAGCAATAAAAAGGAGCGACCCACAGATACATGCAATGACATGGATGACTTGCAAAAGCTTTTTGATAAATTGAAAGCTTAAAAGGCTGAACACTATATATGATCCCATTTATAGGATGTTTTGGAGAAAGCAAAGCGAGAGGCAAAAGCAGATCAGCAGATGCCAGGTGCTGAGGAGAAGAGTAACTACAAAAAAGGTAGAGATTTATTGGCATGAGACAAAGGTTTTCTACCTTCATAGTGACACTGGTTATGTGATTACGTAAATTTGACAAAACTCACAGACCTAGAAGCATCTGCTTCTGGCCATGATGGGATAACAGGGGCCAGAGTTACACTCTTGCTGAAACAACCAAGAACAACAGTAATAAAAAGAAAATGAAAAAAAAAAACATATGACATAATCATTTTCAAGACCCTGGACATCAGGTAACAAAGGACAATGCCTGAGATCCCTGAGATATTACGGGAAAGAGAGAAGGGGAATTCTACGACTGCCCAGCTTACTGCCCCAGTGGAGTTGCCACAGCATAAGTAGGGAGCCCACGGGGAGTTCTGCAGAGGGTCAAGGAGAAAGAACTGAGAGTCTAGCAGACCGAGGTGTCCAGACTCCAGAGAGCACAGGGCGGAGAGTGAGCACAGAGTCCCGCAGAGGGTCCTTTCCCTTGGGAGAGTCAGCCAAATGCTGACTGATGTGTGTGCATGAGGAAGCCACCTGAGGCAAGGCTGAGGAAGAACTGTATTAGTTTTTATTACAGTGTAACAAATTATCACAATCTTATTTAGAACAACATATATTTATTTTTTAAAAGATTTATCTATTTATGCATACAAGAGCTGGGGTACAGGCCAGAGGTGTGAGGGGTGAGAGGATTCACCAGAGATAGAGTGGGGAACAGAACAGGCAGATCGACTGAAACACACTGCTGAGGGGAGCAGTGGGCGAGACAGGAGAGGTCTGTAGCGTCATGTGGTTAGCTCCCTGGCCGGGGATCAAACTTGTGCTGCAGAGGCTGAGGATAGCTTTAGAGTGCTGCGTCTTAACCCCTTGTGCCACCAGGGAGGCCCCAAAACAACATACATTTAGTGGGTCAGAGTTCAGGCATGGCTTATGACTTAGGTATGTCCCCTGTTCAGAGCCCCAGACTACAATCATGAGCTATCCTGGGCGCAACATCATCTGGAGGCTCGCTCTGACTGAAGGCAGACCTCTTCATGCCTATGTGACAACCTTGGGTTCTGGAGGCCACCTTCAGTTCCTTGCCATGTGGGACTCTCCACCATGAGCACTTACTCACTGAGAGCGCAAGAAAACTCCATCTCTGACTGGCTAAGGTGGAGTCTTATAAAATATAACATAATCATGAAAGGGACAGACCATTACCTCGTCCCTAATAACATAACCTGCTCACAGACATGGCAGCCCTTTCCTTTTGCTATATTTTCCTGGTCGGAGATAATCACAGAGCCTGCACACACTCCAGGGGAGGGCACTGGTTACACAAAGGAATGAGCAAGAAAACACAGAAATTACTGAGGGTCACTTTGGGGTCTAGAACTATCCAAGGAAATTAAAGGAAACAATGCACAGTATTTGCACAGAGCTGGGGTAATGCGTGTTCCTACTAACCAAATTATAAAAACTCATGATTCACAGGGCATTGGATGGAGTACCCAAAAGAGACTTGCCTCAGTAGTAGAAAATATTTATCCCTGAACTAAAGGCTGCAATGGTTTTCCCTACCTAATCTTCAAAGCAAGACAGAAAAGGATCAAATTATTTCCAAGTAGTTTAAGTGAGTCCCAAAATAAAGTTCAAGTATATTTATAAAACTATTTTGGGTTAATTGAATTTATAAGGATTTTAAATTATTCAAGGTAGAAATGTGCAACATCTGTCATCCAATACAAGGAAGCAGGAAAAATGCAACCCATCTTGGGAGAAAAATCAGCCTAAATTGACCCAGGATGACACAGATGCTAAAAATAGCAAATAAGGATATTAAAATTGCAATCACAACTGTATTCCATATGGTCAAAAGTTAAGTAGAAACATGAAAAATATTTGTAAAGACTCAAATAGTACTTTTAGAGATTAAAAACTACAATGTTTGAGATAAAAATTATACTGGATAGATTATGCATGGTCCAAAGAAAAAGATTAATAAACTTGAAGGCATAGTAATAGAAACTATCCAAATGAAACAGAGAGGAAAAAAATCCACTAAAATAAAGTGAAATGAGCACTAGTGATGTGTGTGACAAACAACTTCATATGTGTGTAATTAAAATTCTTGCAAGAATAAGAAGTGGGATTGATGATTGACAGAAAAAATATTTGTAGAACAATAGCCAAAACTTCACCAAATTTAATTTTAAAAATTCAAGAAACTTAATTTCAGATTCAAGAAGCTTAATAAATCCCAAACACAAGAAACATGAAAAATTACTTGCCACAGCATATCATAATCAACTGCTCAAAACCAGAGATAAAGAGATTAAAATGAATCAGACTATAAAGACATGGCTATGTATTCAACTTACAAGAGAGACAGCAGATTTCTTATTAGAAATGATGTAAGCAAGAAGACAGTGAAACAGCAACTTTAAATTTCTGAAAGGAAAAACTGCCAACCTGGAATTCTATAGTAAGTGACAATAACTCTCAAAAATAAAGGGGAAAAATAAAGACTTTTTTTTAGACATACAAAAGCTAAAATATTTCCTATAGCATGTCTGTACTATAAGAAATGTTAAAGGAAGTCCTTTAAGTAGAAGGGGAGTAATATGAGATGGAAATAAGGATCTACATAAAGGAATGAAGAGTGTCAAGCAAATATAGGATTTTCTGTAAAAGACCATTTAAACAAAAATAAAAACAATGCTTATGAAGTGCAGAACAAATGCATAAGTAAAATATATAACAATTACTCCAGGCCAGGAAGGGAGAATGTAAGTATACTCTTATGGGTTCCTCTAGATGTTGAAGTATCTAATAGCACTTGTAGGCCAACTGTGTTGAACTAAAAATGTATGCTCTGAATTCTAAAGCAACTGAAACAAAGAATTTTAGCCAATAATCCAACAAAAGTGATTAAATGGAATTTTAAAATAATCAATCCATTCTCATGTTTCTCCTCATATCATACAAATATTTGCCTTTTAAAAATAATTCAAAAGGTGGCAGAAAAAAGAAGAAAGAAGAAAGTATATATAAGACTAATAGAAAACAAATGCAAGATGATAAACTGAACCATATATTAATAATCATTAAATATACATAATTTGAATATCCCAATTAATAGTCAGAGACCATCTGATCTGATAAAAGCTAGGTGCTACCTACAAAAAATTGATATAAAGACATAAATGGGTTAAAGGTAAAAGGATGGAAAAAGATGTCAAATATTCACATGAATCAAAAGAAAACCAGGGCAGCTACACTAGTATCAGAAAAGGATAATTTTGGAACAAAGAATACACCAGGTATAAAAATATTTGCATAACAACAAAGGGATCAATTCTTCAAAGGTTTATAATAAGTCTAAAGTTTACATACCTATTAACAGAGTTTAAAAAATACATGAAGCAAAACCTTTTCTTTGTAGAAATTGCCATTCTTATTTAAAATTCATACAGAACTGCAAAAGACCTAACAATCCAAACAACTTTGAAAAAAGAACAAAGTTGAAAGGGTACTAACAATACCTGATTTCAAAACTTACTATAAAACTATAGTAATCAAAACTGCATGGTATTGGTATACAGATAGACAAATGAGTCAATGGAACAGAATAGAGAATAGAGAAATTGGTCTACACATATATGGAAACTGATTTCCAACAAAAATGAGAGAAAAAAAATAAGCCACAGACTGAGATAAAATATTTGCAAAGCACATATCTAATAAATTAGTACCCAGAATATATAAAGATCTCAATATCAGTCATTGGAAAAATGCAAACAGAAGATAACACCATACCCACATTATGACTAAAATTAAAAGTATTGACAATACTAGGTTTTAGTGAGGAGGAAGAGGGGTGAAAACTATCATATACTGGTGTTGGCAGTGCCAAATGACACTGTACAATCACTTTGGAAAGAAGTTTTTGGTAACTTCTTTAAGAGCTAGACATATACTATCATATGATTACATGATTTCATTCCTATGTGTTTACCAATGAGAAAAAAAAAAAGCATAAGCCCAATGATTTGTATACAAGATTTGTACATAGTGACATAGTCCAAGATTGGAAACCACCCTAACACTCATCAACCAGTGAGCAGATATCATGGTATATTCATATAATATTCGCTCAGCAATAAAGAGGAATAAACCACATGTATGAATCTCAAGATAATGATGCTGAATGAAATAAGACAGTCAAAGCAGAGTATGCACATAAAGATTCCATTTATATAAAACTAGAGAAAACATTCATCTATAGTGACAGAAAAGAGGCAGGGGAGGGGTTGAACATGGAATTGTAGGCCTATAACATCGGAATTTTACTGCAGGAAAATTATACTTCAGTAAGCAAAAACAACTCTAAAAATAAAGAGCAGATATAAGATCAGGAGAAAACACCTGTGTATCTGGTGACTCCACCCTCTGCTCTATGCCTATAGAATTCAAGGTCAGGTACACTTCTGTGGCCTGTGTGGATGACACCAGCAGCAAGGACAAGGTCCCGGGAATCTGTTCCCTCCACACGGGCAGGGTAGGGAGCAAGGACAGGAAATTGAATTACACCTGGGTCTAGGCACTGGTGGTCAGGCAAGCCCCAATGTGTGCCCAGAGTGGTGGATACACACACGACTTGGTTGTGATTAGATTGCAGGCAGTATCTGTGTCTAATGTAGTATCTGAGGGCCTCTGCTCTGTCGGTGCAGGTATAATGGGGACAAGTGCAGGAATCAAGCATTAACAAGCAATAATGAAGCATCAGAGAAAACCAACCCATTTGTGGGAAGCAGCTGGGATGGGAGACAAGAGGAGCCACCTCTGTTAGGTAGAAGAGGCATGATAGAGAAGGTTCCTCCAGCTGTCAGAGACACCCCCTGTTCAAGATGCCCAAGGCCTCAGGAAGCCACTTCTGGGGTCCTCGAAAGGAGTGGTGCTGGGGGGTAAACTTTTGGAGTTTACCCAAAACTTTTGGAGTTCATCATAGAAGCCCATAATAGGGTTTTTAGGAGCCCACTGCTCCTGAAGTCTCACTAGATTTATAAGCAGAGCTGAGGATTCTGGAAGTGTTTTTTTGTTAGAGCAAATACAGAGACAGTGCTGTTGTGGAGTTGGAGCAGGGTCCTGTTCCTACCAATCTTCAGAGCAAAAAAGAGAGGGGTGCATGTGTGCGTGTGTCTGTCTGTCTACCAGGAGGAGAGAAAGAGCTAAACTAAATGGTTCTAGGACTTGGCTTGATAAATGAAATCATTAAGAATAACTGTTAATGGGGCCTCCCTGGTGGCGCAGCGGTTGAGCGCTGGGTTGCGAAGCTGCCCGCATCCTTTGCAGCGCTGGTTCGATCCCCGGCTGCTCCCCGGCCACGGAGGAGGGTCCCACATGGCGCGCAGACCTCTCCTGCAGCCCGCTGCTCCCCTCAGCAGTGTACTTCGGTCCTTCTGCCTGCTCTGCTCCCCCCTCTGGCTCTGGTGAATTCTCTCACCCTCCCGCGCTTCTGACTGTACCCAGTGCTTATATAAATAAATAAACAAACAAACAAACAAACAAATAAATAAATAAATAAATAAATAAATAAATAAAAATCAATCTTTAAAAAAAAAAGAATAACTGTTAATGATAATACCTTCAAGCAATGACTCACTGGGTGCTTGACCCTGTGTTTCTACATCTGGAATGTGGCGAAAATAACAACCACCACCACTTTGTGTGGCATTGGGAGAATACCTAACCCATCAGGCTGCTTTATAAAGCATGAAGTGCTATCATGGCAGTTTTCAATATTATTATCGGGATCTGATTTCTGATAGGAAAACTTAATGTTCTCATTTTTTTCCAGTGACTTCGCAGCCCTCGTGATGTGCTAGAAAGAATTCAGGCCATGGCAGAGATGTCAGAGTTGGCATACCTCAGCAATTTCCCTGAATAGCTGGAGTTTATGTTTGAGACCTTCTCTGGAATCCTGGTCCCTGTACCCCTGATGCAGGCACCCAGCTTCCAGGCTGCCCTGTTTCATGACCTGCTCTACCCTGAACCAACAGCAGCCCAGCTGAACTTGCGCTTCCGCAAACTCCCCACTGCAAACATTTCCTTCTCTCTCCAAGTAATCTCCTTAATCAAAAACTGTGCTGTTGGGAGCCCTGTTCTTTTATTGTCCTGCTCTCCACTTTCAATTACTCTGATAAACATACCCATGCTAAGGTACAAAAGCTGCAAATGCCTCCTCGATTCATCTGCCCTGGTTATAGAGCCTTGAGCGTTTTCTCACTGCACATCGCAAGGATTGCCTCCTTGGAGAATCAGGGCAGCTGAACAGGTAGACGTGCATCAACCATTCTTCCTCATGCACTTGGCCCAAAGCATCCCTGCTCTTTTCCTTTCCAGGTAAGACTTTGTTAGAAGAAAGGGTTCTTTGTTATAAAATGCTAATCCCTGAGCGACTCAAAAAGGTAGAGCTACAGGTAGGAACCCAGGGGGGAGTGGCAGATTCCAATCCCAGCACCGGAGTACTCAGGAGGCAGCAAGATGGGTTCCCGTCCAGACTCCCTCGACCGCTGAGTGCCCAGCATGCTCCTGCTCCCGCTCTGCCCTTGCGTTTTATTTATCTCTGAATAATCACGTCACTGGGCTTATGGACTTCAGAGTTGCCTTCTGATTCTAAAACTCTTATTCCTGGAGACTTCATTATGGGACCTGTCCCAAAAGGACGGGCTGGCAAACACCGCCCTGGGAGATACTGAGCACTCATGATTCCACGGGTGGACTCTCTTCTCCCTCATCTAAACTTCCAGGGCAATGTGGTGACTCCCTGTCCATCCTGGCCTGAAATGAGAGAAGAGGCCGCTGTGTGGTCTGGATGGAGGCACGAAGATCTGGTGGCACTGTAGGCTGAGAGGCGTCAGCCTGGGCTCTGGGGTCTCCTGCATGAAAGGTCTAGGAATAGATGCACATGCCTGAGAGCAGATGGAGGTGACTGTCCAGATGGGATCTGGGGCTGTGGGGAGGGGTGAGCTGGATGGAAAGAATGGAGTGGGGAGTCACAGGTGGGACAGGGGGCATGTACCTGTGTGCGGGGGGAGGGGGGGGCAGTGGGAATCCAGGAACAGGCCCGGGAATAGAGGTGTGCAGTTCAGGTTGTAGGTTTGCTGGACAATATATAGGGGTACGAACCTTCTGGGAAGACACCAGCTACAAGACAGTCCCCTGCAGGCACATGGCGAGGAGCAAGGGTATACTGACGGGCAGGCAGGCCTACAGTCACCTCTTTTCCAGACTCTTCTACACACACCATTAACACAAATTGGGGTATGGAGGGAAAAAACCACGTTTGCTGGGCTCACATGCGTGAGGATGACTGCTAGCTGGCAGGACGAAGATTACATACCAAACGCACTGCAGCAACTAATTTTCAAGCAGATCAAAATAAATCAGAAAACAAAACCATTCTGACAGCAGAGAAATGTGGAAACGTGTTAAGAGGTAATTACAGCCCTTTTCCCCTTGTTTCACCGCATTTCTCCTGCCACGGGTGCAGGCGCTGAATCACAGCTGTCACTCCCTGTCAAGAGGCCTCTGCGCGCTCAAGAAATTGCACAGGGTGTGTGTAGTCAGGGATGCTGCCAGCACGCCTGGCCGCCTGGGGACCCATGTCTACAGACAGAGACATTAGTCCCAAGCTTGACATGAGGATTTGGGGGAGGCAGGCTTCCCATCCCAGCCAGCAGCACCGCGCCAGCCAGTCCTGGCCCTGCTCCACCCTCTAGTGCTCCTTTACCCCAAGTCCATCACCTCCTGCTGGAGGAACACCAGCTCAGGGGCAGAGAAGAGCACGGCCTTGGAATCAAACAGACCTGGCCTGGAATTCCAGCTCCACCAGCTCCTTCAGTGGCCTTGGCTAAGAAAGTTGAGGTCTGTAGGTCTCAGATTTGCCACTTGAAAACAGGACCTACGAGGCCTGCCTTACTGTTATGGTGAGGACTAGACATCACGCTTACAGGACACCCAGCACCTGCCGTGCCGCTCGTTGTTATCGTTACGGCACCTTCGAGGCCAGACTGTACAGTCACAGATGCCAGAACCCTCTGGCTACATCCATGGAGGATGGGGCAGCACTCAGGCCCTTGGGGACCTCCCCCCATGGGGCAAAGGGACACGTGCCCTCTTTCAGAGCAAGCCTCCTTCTATTGGGTTGTCTTTGAAAACTATAGAAAAAAATTCATCATGACTTTTCTGACAACCCAATATTACCAAAGAGAATGCTCACAGCTCAGAAGCAGTGATAGACACTCCACAGTTGGATGAATGAGACCAATGGGGGCATTTCTTTTCTTTTTTCTTTTTTTTTTGGTGAGGTCAGGAAAACTTTATACTCATGCATGAGGTCCCAGAGGCTTTTCTTATGAAGATTGCTCAGGAGGATGATATCTGGCAGATATCCGGGCTCCTCAGAGCTTTCTGAGATGGTCGCTGGATGTCCAGGTTAGAAATGGGATGGACAAAATGATGACTTGCTTGTAAAGGAGGAAGTGATGGGGGAAGCAGGCCGTGGTCTAAGAGGATGATGGAGATCATCATGGTGGTCACTGAGCATTTTCCTCACTGTTCGTCACCATGCCCTGCCTGTTAGCAGCGTCCCCGGCACTCTACCGTCAGTGCAGCTACCCAGCTGGTGTTTCTGGGCCGCAAGATGGCCCTCTCCCTTCTCTGTGGCACACGTCCTGTGGTGCCCATTCGGATTTGTGGGCTCTTCCTCTTGAGTCCATGGGACATCTTGCAGTGTTCCTTGAATAGCCTCTGTCTGTCTGGGCATTTGTGCCAAGGTACTCCTAGAAGTCTAGAATCTTCTCGTTTCACTTTGATTTGATTCCCACAAAGATGCAGATCCCCTCCCCAGCTCTGAGACAAACCTTCCCAGGGTCCTGGCTGCCATGTTCATCCTAACCAGCACCCAGAGTTGCTCCCTGGACTGCAGAAAGAAACAATCAACTTACAGAGCCCCAGCTTCTTTTCTGTCAATTTCATTTACCCCCCCCCCCACTAACATGTCCTGGGCCCCTGGGCATCCAGGTGTTTCGATTTGAGATGATTAAAAAATCAATTGTGGGCAAATAACCTATAACAATTAAGCTACTATTCCTAAGTCAAATGTCACCTGACTACTATTCCTAAGTCAAATGTCATCTAACAGGGACCTTTAGAAGCTAAAGTGTAACACAGAATGGAAGCGGTTTCTTTTTAGGAGCCAACGCCAGTCTCACTTGCCTATAAATGTATGTCTTTTAGTCGCAGACATACTCTAGTCAGCTCCTGAGCCTACGAATATGTTTTTGACAGAAGAGAAGACACAGAGTCTTCTGGTCAAGTGGAAAAGTGACTTCCTTTCAGGGAAAGATAGTAGTGGCTGCAGCCCTGACCCTTTGCTACCCTCTCAAATGCACCTGAAATGCCATCATGTCTACATCAGCGTGACCATGCACCCTGAGAAATGAGGTGACACCCATCTTAGAGGGGGCGCGCACTCCAACACCAACTGTACTAATTCAACTCCTACAGCACCATGTCCTGGGAATAACTGCCAGCAGTGACTCCTTTCTCTGTGTTCTTAGGAAAGTGTTCAAAATACAGAAGTAAGCCCACAGGTAAAAGGAGATCTATGTGTGGGACCTACTAAGAATTCCCTGGTGAGGTCAAAGGTTTATAGTGAGGAGGAGTTAAGGTAGGAGGTGAGATGGGAAAGTGATTGAGGTGACCTCTTCAAACAAGCAGACTCCCTGTGGAGTTTTTGATGAAAGGGGAGTATTTGTTCCCCAGTGCTCCACCTCCTCAAAGCCCAGACAAGCACGCCTCATGGTGACCTTGGCCAGAGGTCACCCCGGCTGTGTTATGCACCAAATACTATTCGCTGCACTTCCTACACTTTAAGTCATCCAGCCATCCTATCAGAACCTGTAAGGTAGATGCATGATTATTCCTATTTTACAGATCAGGAAATGGAGGAACTAAGGTGTTAAATAACTTTCACCCAGCTAGGAAGTGGCAACACCGGGACTTGAACTCAGGCAGCGACACTGCCTCTGGCAGGCAGGCATTCTCTCTCAGTGCTTCTCCCAGGGTTCAGGGCTGTCTCCATTTTCCATTTGTGTCCAAAAGGAAAATACCAGCTGCAGGGCTGCACCTTGGCCTTCAAACTACAGAAATTTTTTCCACTCAGGACAGAACTGGGAAAGAGCAACAGAAGAGTGGAGGGAAATTTGCATTTCACCCAAATTGGCATTGGAAAGCATGAACTAGATTCCACACACCGCCCTGCCTGGGCCCTTCGAGCCCGGCTGAGCAGCGGCAGCCAGCCGCCTCACAAAGGTTGGAGATGACAAAGCCTGTCTGCCCCAGTACACCATGGGGGAACAGTGCCCCGAGAGATTCTGGCAAGCAAGAGACAGTTACAGGAAAAAGAACAGTGCCTGCCATTACCCCAAACAGTCCCCGTTGTCTTGGAGAGTAAGCCACAGGCCACCAGTCTTTGGCAAAAGGTGTGTCTGGTACAACCACCACCCCAGGCTCTAGGGACTGACAGTCCCCATGCTGACCCAGCCCCTCCCTCTTGGCCAGGGAGGGAATAATGATCCAGCTTGCCAGATAAACTAATGACTCACATGCTCTCCTCCTCAGGTAGATAAAGACTTCACCCCAAAGAACAATCTGAGAGTGGCCTTAGGGTGACAGAGACATTCAGAGACCAGGAGCCCTTTTGGAGAGATTTTCATGGCCTATCAATGCAAATCTCTGGAGTTCCAATGATTTCCCGCCTCTGCTTCCTGATTCCTGTGCTCTACTGTTTCAGGACCCTGCTGGGCTGCACAGGCAGTCTGTCACTGCAGAGGGCTCACTGTCCCCTAGAGTGCCTGTGGTCCTCAATGAGCCAGGCCTGCTCATTTTCTCTCACTGGGGAACTCAGGTCACTGGGCAAGATGGCTGCCTTGTCACTATTTTGTCAACTTCCAAGTGCTGCAATGAGGATTCATGGACTCACCGTGCTCTGTAAGTGTAGGACGCTGTACACAGGTGAGCGCTGTTAAAGTGATTCAAGACAAGTGGAAATAAAAGACTCAGCCCTGCCCTCAGGATGCTGCTATTTCACAGAGTATTCTTTGTCTGTGTGGGGATTTCTGAATTCCATCATAGTTTATCCAATATGTTCTGCAAAGTAGACATGCTAGTCTTGGGGTAGAATTATTTGAAAGGGGATAACTTCCCCTTCTCAGGAAGAGCTTTCCAGAATTGGTCAAACTAAACTCATGTTACAAACAAGCTCTGATCCCCTGCCGACTGCCTTGATGCCCTCTCTATCCCTGTCCCTGCTCTTCTCCAACCCCTGCCCCTGCCCTGTGCTCTGGAAGGCTGACACCTCTGACTCCTCTGCTCTCTTGCTTCAGGGTGGTTTGGCCAATGGGAAATTCTAAGACACTGGTGCAGAGACAGAGAGAAGAGTTAGAGCATTTCCTTCCCCACCCCCCAACAATGTGGGCCATGGTCTCGCCAGTGGCCCCATCCTTGCCCCACAAGGTCCAGCTCATGGCCCCTCCCACCAGCTTCAGCTCCCTTCAGGCCCTGTGGTACAAGAGCTCCCCTTTCCTGGCAGCCCTGGGTGCCTGAACTCCCTTGCTGGTTCCCATGTCCCTCTATAAACATGCCCTTCATGAAGGTCATTTCAGCTGAGTGATCTGTGTAGAATCCCATTCCTTGACCAGGAGGCCCACTCTGTGATGCTTAAGCTCTGTGTTAAGTCAAGGGAAGTTTCTAGATAAAATGCAAACTGCCTTGTTTAGAGGCTGTTCCTTGCTTCCCGGAGTGGCTGTGTCCAAACCTATCCTGTGGACGATCACCACACACTTTTACCAAGTTATGCACAAGACAAAGCATAAAGGACTGTGCAGGATTTCGAATCCAGAACCCAGGCTCAGAATGCCTCCACCCTCAACCTGCGCCAGGTGCTTTAATCTCACTTCCATCGAGAGAGAGAAGACAGCTTTCACACTAAATCGGGGCCATCTCCTTAGACACACATGTATGGTAGAATTCAGGCAGGCTATGCCTAGTTGATTTCTTTCAGCCAGCCTATAAATCAAGCACTAATCCCTATTACTCCTCCTGGCTCCAGGATTAGCATTCCCTCCCGGCCTCCACGGAATGTCTTTTGCATATTGAAGTCATTTTGCTCACTGCTCACCCTTCCCTGAGTAGATGCGGAGGCATTTTGTAACTGTCAGTGTTTTGACAAAGTATGAGTATTTAATCATATGCCCATGACACACCCCTTCCTCCACGACACACGGACTTGCTGGTACCCGCAGCCAGGAGAGAACAGCGGGCAGAGAGCAGGCAAGCTCCAGAGACCCTCTGGACCCTAGGCAGGGGGTGGGGGTGGACTGTGGAGGTGGGGCCCCCCTTTCATAAGACAATCCTGTGCCAGGACAGCGCTTGCCTCCTCTTGCACTTCAAGAAAGGAATGCTCAGGGCCTCCCCGGTGGCGCAGCGGTTGAGCGCTGGGTTGCGAAGCTGCCCGCAGCCTCTGCAGCGCCAGTTCGATCCCCAGCTGCTCCCCGGCCACCAGAGGAGGGTCCCACATGGCGCGCAGACCTCTCCTGCCGCCCGCTGCTCCCCTCAGCAGTGTACTTCGGTCCTTCTGCCTGCTCTGCTCCCCGCTCTGGCTCTGGTGAATTCTCTCACCCTCCCGCGCTTCTGACTGTACCCAGTGCTTGTACAAACAAATAAATAAATCTTAAAAAAAAAAAGGAATGCTCAGCCAGAGTCAACAGAACCACGATTAACTAGGACAGTGAGGACCATCTCGTTCTTTCCCCTGCCTCTTCCGGAACTAAATCATCTTGGGCAGATGGTGTTTCTAGCCACGGTCTTCCTGGGAAACCTACCCCAGTGCTTAGCAACCTTCAGCTCTGGGGCGTCCTCACTCTAGTCTAGCCCAGTGCCCGGATGCTCCAGCCCCAGGTGTCCAGACTCCTCTTGCCACCTGACAGGCGCATCCTGGAAGAAGGGCCTGGAGCACCTCTCTGGGAATGTGGACACCACGACTGACTGTCCCCTCCCTGGGAGCTCCTGGCCATCCAGCAAGGAATATGTGACCTCGCAGCCCTCCACCTCTTCCCACAGTCCTCCCCCCAATGCCTGGTGCCCAGAAGCATTTTCTCTGCTGCCCCCAAACTTCCCTTTCTCAAAAGGAAAACAATTTTCCGAAGCCCAGGGAGTTAATCCATGAAATCCTCTGGAACAAAAGCGGCTGGCCCAGGCCCTGGATAAGTCGATCAACAAACATGCCAGAGCGCTGATGGTTCACAGTGTTCTTTGTTCCGGCCGCGGAGCGTGGGTCTCGCTGGATCCGGCCAGTGACCCTCAGCACCTCAGTTTCACCTCGCTGGCCCTCAGCCCCACCCCTGCCCTTGAAATGAAACTCTCTGCAGAGGGCCCGAGCCATCGCTGCCCCCCACAGGCTCTCCCGCTTCCACAAACCACCTGACTGAGATTTTCTGAAGCAAGTCAAGGTTCAACAACAAATGAAAACAAATGGGTCCCTTCCAAGAGCACAGGCTGTTTGGTGTGAGTGGGCACCCCGGGTGGCTGTTATTTGGGAGAGACTCAAAGACCCTAAAACCTGCTTCTTAGACAATAACGGGAGGTACCTACAAAAAGCCCTGTTTTTAATACCCACTTTTTGTTTTCCGTGCCATCAATCCTGAGTGGTGTCAGATGCTTGGCGGGCGCCTCAAGAACGAAAGAACAGTCAGGGAAATAGGCCTGGCGAGACCAGCCAGACGTCAAGATTTCCCAAGAATCGCGGAGGGGGAATACCCCCTCCCAGATGTGGCACATGGAAGGAATTCCAGCCGGGCTGGCTCCTTACTTACTGCCCTCAGCTGTCAGAGACATTCCAGGCCCATCCTTGCTGGAGAGGGTAGGAGCACAGAGTCAGGGCTGCCACCCAGGGCCAAGCTCCGAGTCCAGAAGAAGGAGAATGTGGGTGAAATTAGCTTCTCTCACTTGGTCTCTTCCAAGTTGCAGTGGAGTAGCCTTTCAAGTTTATTCTTTCTCTCAGTTTCAGTTCTTATCTGAAAAACTGGCACTATAATTGCCATTGGAGGACTATAGGATACAGTCTATTTTTGTGGGTGGTTCAGGTGCCCCCTTGGCTTGTCCGGCCCACACCCTGTTGTTACCAAACTTACTTAAAGTTCTAGCAAGTATACTATTCAACAGGTCTTATTTCACCTATTCCTTGCTCTGTGACTTTGGGTACATCTCTTGGCCTCTCTGGGCTTTGTCTGACTCATATTTAAAATAGGTTAATAATCTTCTGCACTTTAGGAGATTGCTAGAAGGATTAAAGGAGAGGGTGTGAGTAAAGTCTGGAGTGCCCTTAGCTCCACGAGCATCTCTTGAGCACCTACTATGTCCAGGTGCGGTGCTGGGCTGGGGGACTCAGTGGTAGGCAACACCCACAGAACCACGGCTCTCAAACAGTTTGTTTCCTCTGGAAACAATGAAAGTCCACACCGAGTAATAAGTGCATGTACATTCTGCTCTGTTCTATGGGGGTTTTGTGTAGGAAGGACGAAGGGCACAAAGCAATAAATAATAGATGCTCTTGTTACGAGCAGGAACCAATCCATGTTTCTTAGCCCTCGATTTACAGATGAGTGAAGAGAAACCTGGAACAGCTCAGTACATTTCCCCAGGTTGTGCATCCTGAGGGAAGCACTGGGATCCGAACCCAGACCTGCCTAGCTGCACAGCCCTTGCTCTTCCCTCCGTGTCCCGTGGCCTCCGCGCATGATACTGATATGGAACCTCCCCTTCAGCCCCCAAGGGCTTTCACCCGATCTCACCAGAGTCTTACGGCGTTTCCGGAAGAGGGAGGACTTCCTTTTTGCCTACAGGGAAACTGAGGCCCAAAGTCACTCAACACGCCAGACCAGGCCTATTTTTTACTACAGGACCACACCAGTTCCTGCTTCTATTAGAACCCAGTGTGCCTTCCAGGGCCTCAGGTCCACAAGGAGAGCAGGGGCATAAACACTCCTGCCAGCCCCAGCGAGCAGCCGTGAGCATCCCATGCCCCATCCAGCAGGTGAGCAGAGAGCCTCAGTGCGCAGGAGGGACACTGCAGATGGAGTGGGAGGGCAGGTGTCCACGGCCCGCCGCACCGCCCTGCATCGCTATGCAGTGCTCAGTGACTTTCAGGATCTGGCCAGTTGCTGGTGCCTCCAGCTTGGAGCTCCACGCAAGATAATAAGGCCATATGTGCCCACCGCCAGCCCTCCCAACAGCCTCAAGAGCCACGCAGCTCAGAAGCATTATTCTGGAGAGAGGGAGGGGGAAAGTGAGACAAGTTTGGGGAAAACTGGAGCTTTGGGGCAGAGCATGTGCTTCTGCCTAATAACACGCCCATGGCCCCCCACACCTGCCTGCTCCTCCCAGGCAGCCTTGTTTTCTGAGCTCTTTGATAGCAGGAGAATTGCTGCTCTGTGTCCACAGAGCTCAGGGATGAGACACTTATCTCCTCAGACTGTT
Source organism: Talpa europaea (assembly GCF_964194135.1). Classification (NCBI taxonomy): domain Eukaryota; kingdom Metazoa; phylum Chordata; class Mammalia; order Eulipotyphla; family Talpidae; genus Talpa; species Talpa europaea. The sequence continues at coordinate 75,120,097 of NC_140083.1, read as the reverse complement.
GCGGTGCAGCGTGGGTGTTTTGATGTCCTTACCGCACGGACAGCAGAGCGCATTGGAGGGAGCAGCGACACTGAGATAAATAGCACAGGAGCCTTTAAAATACACAGGAACAAGAATCACAGAATGTCCCAGTTGGGGGTCCCCAGAGATTGCCGGCCCACCCAGTATTCTTTTCTGCAGGAGTGGGGAGAGAGCAGGCCAGGGGGACGGTGTGAGCAGGCACAGAGGAGACTCACACAGGCATCTGCCTTCTCCTCTCCAGGCTAATCCCACTGCACCAAAGCTCTCCGCTCTGGACTCTCCAACAGGAGGACGGTGGTAGAGAGGCCCAACCTCACCCTGCGTCGGCAGGTAAGATGGTCCCGTGGGGAGTGTCATTCTGCAGCCACACAATGAAAAGGGGTTGACTGACTGTTAAGAAGGAGCAGGGATGTGGAGGGCATGATGGGTAGACATCACTGATCCTTGCCAATCTTCCATCTGCCCCCCATCCATCAGGTGGAGGTCAAAAAGAACATGACATGGAACTCCCCAGTGGTGCAGTGGTTGAGCGCTGGGTTGCGAAGCTGCCCGAAGCCTCTGGGGTGCCGGTTCAATCCCCGGCTGCTCGCCGGCCACCGGAGGAGGGTCCCACATGGCGCGCAGACCTCTCCTGCCGCCCGCTGCTCCCCTCAGCAGTGGACTTCGGTCCTTCTGCCTGCTCTGCTCCCCGCTCTGGTGAATTCTCTCACCCTCCCGCGCTTCTGACTGTACCCAGTGCTTGTATAAACAAACAAACAAACAAGTAGATAAATAAATCTTTCAAAAAAAAAAAAAAAAAAGAACATGACACAAGGCAGAGGGGGCATGTTGCTCCCTTCCTTGCCTTGGAATGAAGCACAAGCACCTGTGTGTTCAGCTAAGGACCTGGCCCAGGATTTTCACTTGAAATGGGAGTTGAGCTAAAGCCGGTTTGCTGGTCCCAACTTTGTAAGTTTCTGACTTTTTTGGGGGGGTGGGGGGATGTGGGAGGAGAGAGGTGAAAGGGGGGGCATTTTTCCCCTAGAGAGGCAGCCATTCATGATTATTAGCAGTTCCCTCCCGGACTCTGTGTGAAGGTCACTCTCGCTCTACCGGCTTCCGGAAGGGCCCAGGGCCTCCCACCAGGCCTGCAAAGATGCTGATCTTCAAACTCACTGTCCTGGAATCCCTGGTATTATTGCTTAATTTACCAGGTCACTTGAGGGTAGGAATGACCTCAGCTCATCAGGCAGGCGTCCTGGAGCTGATATTTAAGGAGAAATCCAGAGGCTTTAAGAAGTAGTCAAGAAAAATGCGGTTAAGACAATTGGAAGGACAGAGGGATTGGCAGAGAACAAAAGGGACCGGCGTGGGCTTGGGCAGGCCGCGGGAAACAGCTCTGGGGTGGGGAGGGGGGCGGCCTCTGGCGGAAGGAGAGGAACACCTTGGCACAGAGCTAACTCTACACCCACCGAGGAGGGGCTCGCCAAGCCAAAAGTCTCACCGTTAATTTCAAGAAAGATATTTCTTGAGGAAGTTCTGGCTGCCAAGGAATCCATGCCTCATCCAATGGAGTAGCCAGATTGCCAAAAGGGCTGAGTGACCTCAGCACTGCCAATCACTCTAAATCCTGATCTGGCAGCAAAAAGTCCATATGGAGGAGGGTCAGGGAACAGGAAGAACTGTGAGCACATCGTCATCTCGAAGCCACCGAATTTGGTTAAATGCTCTCTGGCTGGCATGGTTGCAAGGGTTACACTTAACCTAGGTCACTTGCCCTGGGTCATGAAGCTTCTAATTTGGACAAGTCACACGATCACTCTGCAGCTCAGTTCCCTCCTCTGTAAGAAGAGAGGATTGGACAGGATCCTCTCTACGTTCCTTGTCAATTCTAACATACTGCAGGCCTAATCAGGGACTTCCCATCTGCCAGTTCCATCTCCTAGATAACCACAGTCATGTGTGGACAGGCCAGGAGAACAAGGCCAGAGGCTCAGCTGGGGAGAAACAGCCTGCCTCCACCTCAGCAGGCCCCCCACAGCCCTTGCAAAGAAGGTCAGTCCTAGGAAAGGTCACAATACACTGTAGTCCGTGCCTGTTCCAGCAGGCTCACCCTCCTGACACCCCGGAAGGCAGCTGTGTTCCAAGTGAGGCTTTGAGAACAGTCTCCTGTTGCCCTTGGGAGCGCTGACAGGGAGGAGAGGCTGTCCTGTGACTGCTCACTGCTGTCTGGGTCTAGGCCCAGGGTCTAAGGCTGGTTCTGAAATGTCCTCTCATCTATCATTTGGTCTAGGGGTAGGACTTGGCTCAGAAGGGCTGCTGTTCCGTTTTCTCCTGTGCCCTTCTCAGGCCATTCCTCTGACCTGCCTGCCCCAACTGGGCCCTCTCCAGTCTTTTTCTTGGCATGTCCACCAGAGGATCTCAAACTTAACAAGTCCAAAACCCAACTCCTGAATAACCTCCCAGTATTCCTTCCCATCTTCTGTCCATTTCAGATCATGACTATCTCTAGCCTTCCAGTTGCTCAAGCCAAGAAATTTGGAGTCAATCTTTACGCCTCTTTCTCCCACACCTCATGCCCAATATGTCCACAAATGGTTTCAACTGTGCTTGTAAACCATATTGAGAATCCAGCCACTTCTCTTCACCTCCACTGTTACCTCCCTGGTCTAAACTACTAACTCTGCCTCCTGGATTCCAGATCTAGCCTCCTGCCTGATCTTTGTGCTCAAACCAGACCCAGCACCCTCCACCTTCTATTTCTTTTTAAAAATATAGATAGATCACGTCACTCCTTTGCTTAAAATCCTCCATTAGCTTTACACATCACTTAGCATAAAAGTCATAGTCATTGCAATGACCCACAAGGCCCAGAGTGTTCTTCTCTTATTCCTCAAAGGACTCATTGTGTTCCAGCCACACCTGCCTCCTCTCTGCTCTTCAAATACACCCCACCTCAGGGCCTTTGCACCTGCTTGTCCCTCTTTCCTTGAATGCCCTCTCTTCAGACAGCGACAGGATTTACTTCCTCACTTCCTACCTACAGGCCTTTGCTCAAATGTTGTCTTCTCATTGAGACCTTCCACAATCCGACTATTAAAAATCATAATTTCATCCTAAAGACCCCTAGCCCATTTCCCTGTAGGATTCACCCTCTATATCTAATACCAGATATTTTATTATTTTTCCATTATTTTCTCTTTGCCTTCATTTCTCTTTGCCTCCCATGAAAGTTGACTCTTCTCAGAGGCACTAATATAATAACTGGTGTATGTACAGCACTGCCTGACACATACAGGTACTCAATAAATATTTATTGAATGATCGTAATTGTACCCTGCAGGCACCCAGAGAACATTAAAAAATCAAGGGCCATGTCTACCATGTGTTTCTGATTTTTCACTTTCTGTCATTCTCTTGCCCCGACTAACTTTCTAGACTCTTACCTTTTGTCCCATATTTTAGATACCCGAGCCCCATCCTGGGTCTATGAAGCATCACTCTGGCTCCTGGCTGCCTCCTGGCCTTCCCCACCAGCGACCTGTCTTGCTCTGACTCTGCCCTGAACAGACAAGGACCAGCTCTGATGGAGGATGCTAGCACAGGTCAGATTCCTGGTCCCAGCTCCTGCCCTTCATCCTCAACCTATGGCCTCATGCACTGCAAGTGCCAGGGGCGCAGGTGCGGGCCAAGAGAAAGATGACATCACTGCAACTGCCAATCTGAGCCCTCACTCTGGTCGGTCTGGGTGCCTTTATTTTTGCCTTTGATGAGAGACAAGGGAGGAAACAGATTGGGGACTCAAAACATACCAGGTGTTTAATAGATGGCTAAGTGAAAAGAGTTTCCAAATCACATGCCAACACAGCAGCTTGCTACAGCGTTCAGCCCACTGCTTGCATTATGGCTTTTGGACTCAAAGAAAGGCCAAGGGGAAGGTGGCAGGGAATGCCAGCTGCTTGTCACATGGTGTACAAGTCTCCTGATGGGGCCAAGTCCTGAGCTCTGCCCTGCGCCGCCTGACCTTCCACTGGGGTGGCTGACGCGTTCCATTGCCAGCACCCGGGTGGGCCTTTGCGATCCTGCCCATTCCCTCCTTACCCTGACTCTACTCTAAGAAACTAAGCTCTGGTCCTGGCATTGACTCCCCTAGTGACCAGACTGACTCCCTCATGAGGACACCCAGAAGACAAACAAGATGATGAAGTGGTGAGAGTTTTGCCTCCTATGTGATTCCCACTGAGCTGCATTCCCATATTAGTACGTGTGCACACATCCAGGCCTGCAGCCTGAAACACATCCAGGCACTTGCAGGGCTCTCCCTGGCCAGAAGAGAGGCCGTGGGGCTTCTCTGCAGCAGCAGCAGAGGTGCCTGCTGGCTGTGTGGGCTGCGTGAGGACCCTGTAGGAAGCAAAGCCTGATTCTCTTTTAGAGTTCTGCCTCATGTGTATAGAGAGAAGGCCTCTGACACTACGTTTCCTAGCTAGTGGTGGTGTGTGTAACCATAATTTAGTATTTGGTGATTACGATGGGCACAGTAGTATATTAAATACATCATGAGTTATTAATGCAGCAGTTCTCAAAGTGTACCCTAGAGAGCCCCAGAAGGGTCCCAAAATCCTTTCTAAGTGTCCTGTGAAGTCGAACTTTTCCTAGGATTTCTAAGACATTCCCTGTTTTCACTCTGATGCACTCACAAGTATATAATAGAGCTTCCCAGAGGCTATATCATTGTACAGTGTGACAGTGCCATAAACTGAGTGACAAGGCAGATACTACAATCCACTGTCTGCTACTAAGCCAAACAGTAAAGAAATATTAAAGATATAAAGTTTCTTGCCAAATTTTGTTTTGGAAAGTAATTATTTTTCATGAAAGTTATGTTGATGTTAATATGTCATCTTTTTAAATGACTTTTTACTTTCTTTTTTTTTAGATTTATTTATTTTATACAAGAACTGGGGTACAGGCCAGATGCGCGGGAGGGTGAGAGGATTCACCAGAGACAGAGTGGGGAACAGAACAGGCAGACCAACGAAATACACTGCTGAGGGGAGCAGCGGGCGCAACAGGAGAGGTGCAGTGCCATGTGGGACCCTCGCAGGCCGGGATTCAACCAGAGCTGCAGAGGCTGCTGACAGCGTGGCGCTCAACTGCCTGCGCCACCAGGGGAGGCCCGACTTTACTTTCTAATGCAATATTGATAGCATCACCCACAGGAATAAATATGGGGTCTTCAAAAATTGTTGAGAGCATGAAGAGATCCTGAGACCAAAACAGGCTGAGGACCACTGCATTAACTCATTTAATTCTCAAAACAATCCTCCTCAAGTGTGAAATGTTATCATCTCCACTTTAGGAAGGAGAGTGAATGCTGAGGCTGCAAGCGGCAGTGACTGAGCACAGCTCACAAGTGTTCAGTCTAGCCAGTTCTGGTTGGACCCCAAGTCCATGCTCTTGACCTCGATGCTCCACCCACTCCAGGAGGGGCCTCTCTGGCCTCCCAGCAACCTGCCATGGTGGGGCAGGGGAACCTACACGCCTTCTTTCTTCCCTGGGTGTGTCAGCCCAGTGCTCCATCAGGCTAAATGTTCCTGGCACAGAAGTGGTCAATGATCCCTGGAGGGGGAAGACACCTGCTGTCTGCTACGCCTGTTGAGGCTACTGGGCCTCTGCTTCTGAGAGAAGCCAGCCTGGAAGAATGAGAACACCCAAGAATTTAATGACCATGAGAACACCCAAGAATTTAATTTGCAAGGCAGTTGCTAACATTTTTTCTACAACATTTTTAAAAAACGTAAATTGACTATTTTTTAGTGATAACATGTTTTTAACCTGAACACTTGCTCTAAATTATAAGAAAAGAGTTACACACCGAGACTGATCCAATTCTTCATCCAACATAGCCAGGTGCCTGGCCACAGAAAATAGCCTCCCACCTTTCTCCCAACAACCAGCCCTTAAAAATTCTGTCCTCTCTTAACCTCGTTGCAATATTGCAGAAGTTGGGGTCTTAAAAAAGATAATTTCCTTACTGGGCAACTTGCTTCTGGTCTTTAACCATGAACTTGTGAGAGTTTTTTTGTTTGCTTGTTTGTCTTGTAGGGCAAGAACATTCATTTTACTCATTAGTATTTTTAATTTGCTTAGAGATGTTTTAACTACCTAGTTCCTATTCAATGCAGAAGTGGCTTCCAGAGGATGTCAGAGGTGGTTTTAAGTCAAATGGCCTTAGCACTTACTAGAAAAACCTGATGGGGCAGGCTTCAAAAGTGAAATCACCAATTTTAAAGTCCCACTTGGCAGTTCTGATCTGTTCTCTGGTGCATGGCCCAGGAATCCGCATTTCTGATAGGTTCCCAGATGATTATTTTTATGTTGCTGGCTCAAGAGCACATTTTGAGAACCAGTCCTTAAAGCTACCTTTCCTGGTATCTTTGTGGGCCCTGATGTTTAATTCTCTCCAGAGGCAAGAGAAGGGGGGATAAAAGGTAAAGGAAATATTGAGCTATCTGATTTCCCCTAGGTCCATGTAAATACCTCTTGATAGGAAAAGCCATCAATGATGGAATCACTTGTCTCACCGATTTTTTTATTTTTTTTTAAGATTTATTTATTTATGCATACAAAAGCTGGGGTACAGGCCAGAGATACGAGGATGGGGAGGTAAGAGAATTCACCAGCGACAGAGTGGGGAACAGAACAGGCAGGCTGACTGAAATACACTGTTGAGGGGAGCAGCAGGCGAGACAGGAGAGGTCTGCTGCAGCATGTGGGTTGCTCCCTGGCTGTCCGGGGATTGAACTTGTGTTGCAGAAGCTGCGAACTGCTTCATAGTGCGGTGCTTAACCCCTTACACCACCAGGGAGGCCCTCACTGATTTTTTTAATTTAAAGGTATACAAATTAATTTATATTGAATCCATAACAGTACTTTATTAGTCCATTTCTCATAACTACTTTTTAAAGGGCTTTTTGCCTGTTTTCCCTCTCTGAAAACTTAAAAGTTCATTTTAATGGAACAAACCTAACCAGAATTTCATCAAAAATATACAGGGACTTCCTTTTAAGGGCATGATGCTCATGCATCTATAATAATAAATAAGATAGAAAATATTCAAGTCTCTTAAAATATGAGTCATGAAATTGTGAGGGAAGAGATTAAAGTGATAATGAGCTGCTTGGAACAGGCAGCACAGGCAGTGGAGGGAACACCAGATAGAGTTGGACATGAACCTGCAACTCAGTCCCAGCTACCACATCAGGTTCAGAAAAAATCTTAATTTTTATGGACTTCAGGTTCTACATGTGTAAGATGAATGTAATAAAAACTTCCTCAAAAGATTGTCATGATATAATTGAAATTGAAATTCAAAAATAATTGAAATTGTTTTACCTCCCATCATTTTTAATAAGGACTTGAGAGTTTTTACCTCTTAAAGACAGTTGAAACAAAAATGGCAATTCCGAAAAATTAGTAAGTAAAATATGGTTTTTCAGAAAACAAATATTCCAATAAAAAACACAAGCAATTATTCTGACTAATCACAAATGCTTGTCCAGGTTTCCTGGCAGTTCAGCTGAAGAAAAAGATCCATAAATCTCATTATCTCATTAATTCAGAGAAGAAATAAACCAATTTCTTGAAGCAATTAAATGAGATAATGTATGTGAAAGCTTTCAGAAAACAACCAGAAAGAAGATATCATAATTAAGGTTCAGGGAAGAGGTGAGGTATGAGCTCACTCTTATGCTGGGATAGGAAGGCCCAAAACACATCAGGTAATAGGATTTTATGCAAAGAAACCCTGCCTGTATCGCCTGTCTCTTCCCTTTGGTTTGATGCTGAAAGAAATCTCTGCCCACTGTAGACTGGGCAAACAGCTACTGAAGGGAGATTTAGGATCCTTTCAGAAGAAAAGTTGAGAGTATAATGTTTTGAGCCATCTGAAAATGCCATTTCTATAGGGCGAAAAATGTCAAAAGTCAGTAATTTCACATGAGTTAGTCTAAGGGTAAGATTAAGTGAAGTGGAAGATGAGAAATGAGGAAACCAGTATAAAGAATATAAAAATTCAATATCTTCCTTGCTGTTCTAATAATTAGAAAGAAAACGCTAAAGACTGGAGAGAGAGAATAAGTTTTGAATCTCACTGACTGAAGCCTGAGAGAATCTGGAGGGGAACAAGATATTAATAAGTGATGAAAAGTTGTAGAGGCAGGACCTGTGTGAGGGATGTGGGTGAGCAGGGCTGACATGCACACACACCAGTCTCCTGCCCCCTGGACATGTGGGTGGACTACATTTCCCAGTCTCCCTTGCGGACAGATGTGGCCACATGTCCTCTGACCAATGGAATGTTAGCAGATGTGACAGTCACCACTTCCTGACCTGATCTACCAGAACCGCCATTGTCTTCCCTGCTCTGGTCTGGTGGATGGACGTCAACACCCAGGGAGACCTTGGAAGCCAGTTGTTAAAGATGGCAAAGCCTTGGTTCCTTCCATAAATAAGGAGCAGAGCCACCCTGAGCCCCTTACTGGAGACGCCTGAATAAGTCATCTTCTGCTACTAAGCCACTGTGACTTCAGAGTTCAACTGTTAGTAGCTAATATAATAGCCAAACAGATAAAGGAATTCATGTTCTTGGACCAAAGGGAAACTGAATTAAGGGAGGGAGGGGCAGCAGGCTGCTCAGTATTTAAAAAGATATAGTACTTGGGTCTCCCTGGTGGCACAAGGGGTTAAGATGCAACCTATGAAGCTGACCACAGCTGCTATAGCACAACTTCAATGCCTGGTCAGGGAGCTACCCACATGGCGTAGTAGACCTCTCCTGTCTTGCCTGCTGCTCCCCTCAGCAGTGTATTTCAGTCAGTCTGCCTGTTCTGTTCCCCATTCTGTCTCTGTGGATCCTCTCACCCCTTATACTTCTGGCCTGTACCCCAGTTTTTATATGCATAAATAAATAAATCTTTAAAAAAATAAAGAGATACAGTGCTGATTCCCAAACCTGGTAGCACATCAGAGTCAACAGGGGAGTTTTTGAATCAGTACAGGGTTCCTAATACCCCACCCTGACTGGCTTGAATTTCCCCAGGATACACCTCCAGTCATCAACTTGGAATCAGAGGGTGATTGGAAAAGATGTGACTGTGACCTTGACCCCCCCCCCCATCAGTGCCTTCATTTCTATGAACCCGCGAATATCATCAGCTCTAGATCCTGGCCGGTAAACTTGTGCTGTCTTTTCCTCATCTCTAACTGGCTCACTGGTGTGTTTCATCAACACCAGAAACCGTCAACTCATCAGGGGCCAAGATTATAGCTTTTATATATTTTTTCTGAACAGCAGGTTATAAAAACTCAACCAACACTTTAATTCATTTTTCATTTGAGCAGCTATTTTCCATAAGACCAGAATGGTTGTGTGTGTGTGGGCGGGGCAGGGGGGGCAGGTTTTCCTAGTAACTTAAACATAGGATATTAAGCAAGTGCACTTCATCTTTAAGACCAGGGCACTCAAGGAATCAACTGACACTGCTCTGATGGAGGTGACTAGATCTCAAACTTCAGTATGCGCAAGAATGATGTTGTTCCTGGGTCTAACACATACCCCTTTACCTCAATATTACAATTGAGGAATTTTGTGGTGGGACCCAGAAATCTGCATTGATGACATTCTTCTTCCCATCCCACTCACAATCCTAGGCAAGTGGCAGGAAACAGTGGTGTGACTGTAAGCTCAGTAAGGCGAGGTCAGGATTATGTCTACCTTGTTGACGATTACACAGACAGGGCCTAGCATACTCCCAGCTCACAGGAAAGCTTTGTAGCTAACTATGAATGAGGACACTCAGCTGTCAGCTCATCCTAAATACAGCCCTGCCTAGAAGATCAGAATGAACTAGGTGACACCTTCTCTGAAGGCCACCCGCCCACTGTCAAGCACTTAGGAACTGAAAAGTGCCCCTCCTGACTGCCTCAGACCCATCTGCTCCAGGTTCTAATTGAGGAGCCGACCCCCTTTGATTGGCACTTCCCTCTTGCTCTGGCAGAGACCATCTGTACCGCCACCTCCGGACAGCTCTGACATCCCTTCCTCTTTGTTGGTGCGGACAGGCAAGGGCATTGGACCTGGAATGAGAGTCTGCCTCCCACACCCTGGAATGACCCCAGGCCTATTCACAAACCCTGCAGATTCTTAGAGCTGCCTGCACCGGGCACAAGGCTTTCCTAATAACCAGGTTTTGTTTCTGCATCAGAGCTCTGAGCACTCAGTTCTGTGATCTCACTCCCCTCTCGGCATCTCAGCAAAACCAGTAGGCAGCAAGCGTCTTTATGCACATTTTGCAGATGGCAAAGAGAGAAGCAATCTGACTTGCCCAAGGTCACACAGCAGGTCAGCCATGAAGCCAGGGAGGGCATCCAAGCTCTCTGCATCCCAATCCTCTGCTTCCCCACAGCCAAAGCGCCTTTGGGTTTATGGGGAGTCACGGCTGCTTTAGTTCCAACCTGTCGCCTCTGAGTTTTGCATTAGAGCATATGTTCTTCGGGAAATAAATACCAAGCTAAGCTTTGTCTCCTCTCACTTGAAAGACCTTTGGGCTGAGTCTCTTTCAGAGAGACCATTCCTCAGTTCCATGCAAGGTAAAGAGCAGGGAGGATAGTGCGAGATATTTCTCTTAACGATAGCCATGGACCCACGGCTCTCTGCTGGGAGGTGGGCCAGAGCAGAATCACCTGAGGAATGTCTACAACATAAAGCTTTTTCCTTCCTCAGAGACGCTCATAGCTCCACACAGCTGACTTCAATCCTGACTCCTCCACAAATAACAAATGGAATCATTTGATTGGATTTTTCTGTTCCCCACTTCCCCTGGGGTAGGTGTTAACAGTCCAGTGGACGGAAGTCGAGCAGACACAGAATAGCACAGAGTAGGGCTGACGAGCCCCCACACCAGTTTACTGCAGCATAAATGGAGAAGACACAAGAGCAAGGGGCTGGGGGGGTGGGGGGGCAACAGTTTTTGAGCTGCCTCATCCCACACTTCATTCTTGTACTAAGAGGCGATGAGAAGACACTGGGTCACAGACAGAGCTCACACCCAGAGCTGAAATAAAAAGGAATGAAACACTTGTCAAAGAAAAGAAAGGAAGCGGAAGAGCCTCGATGCTCTGGGGCACAAAGCTGTGACTCGGGCATGTCCTCCAGAGGCTGGCTGGCGGGCACACTCCCTCTGTGTCCCTTCCTCTTCCTTCTGCTCTGTGAGGCACTGGACTCTGGATGCCTGTCTACAGGTTCCACCGTGGTGAGCACAGATCTGGATACACACAGTCAAGTTCCAGAAAAATGAGCTGATTTTGCATTCCAAGTTGTGGGAGAGAAAACACTGCGCTGGAGTAGGTCACCCCCAGCAACTTTTTCTGACCCTTGTCAATCGTTGTTTTAAATATGGTGGCCAAGAAGCTGAGCAGTGCCCAGATGAAGTTGTCATGGATGTCCCAACGCTTATCACCGCAGGTTCAGCGACATTAGTAACCAAACCCCTGTAGACCCACCCCACCATCTCCGGATCCCCTTACTGCCTTTTCTCCAGCTCAGCATGCACCCTCCCTTCTCTCGATTGGTGTTAAAGTTTTCACTCTCCAACTATTCTACAAATCAGGTGTGTGCTGGATGAAGTTTGCTCATCGTGCCTTACGTTTGTAAACTGTTCTCAATGAGATCAAAGAATGACTTCAATGGCAACAAGACTTTCTGACAGCAAGTGCTGTCTAGCCATGACCTGCTGCTCCCCTCAGCAGATCCACCTGTTCTGCTCCCCACTGTGTCTCTGGTGAATCCTCTCACTCCCTCGCATCTCTGGCCTGCACCCCAGCTCTTGTGTGCGTGAATAAATGAATCTTAAAAAAAAAGAAAGAGAGAGAGAGAGAGAGGAAGGAAGGAAGAAGGGCTTGACTCCACATGTCTATCATATAAAACATACAGTTGTCCATGTACAAATTCCTTGATCTGATCTGACATTTGCCCTGAGTCAAATTGGAATAATAATCCTGGATAAAGCAGGCCTCTCCCATCTACAGAGACGACCTTGACATTCAAAAGTCATCACTATTGTCCCTGCTTCTTGATACGCAGCAAAGGCTGTCCATGAATCATGGCAGAAGCCTTCAACCCTGCTCCACCGCTTCCCAACTCCCAGCTGTTTGGCTTTCTTTCCTGTCTCCTCCCACCTCCCACTGCCCTTTGCCCTCCCTTGCGTCCGCTTCCCAGATGATCCCGGAGACCCAAACATTTGTGTATAATATCAGAGCTGACGATTTGAAGTGGCCCTTGACTGTGGCCAGATCACAGAGGCCACTCTGAATAAACCAGGCCTTTTTTGGACTTTCTTTTTTAGGTGGACTGAATATTTACACAGTGGGAGTAGGCCCTGCCAGAGCTCCCAGCTATATATTGGGGAAAATGCATGTACCCAAGCAGCTGTCTCTGGTGAAGAAAGAAAAATCATTATTAATTGGGGTTACAGCATTTGTTTTATCTGCAGCAGGAGCTAAGCTGACTCGATTTAGTGGTATGCAGGCTTTTTCTTAACTCCAGTGGATACTTCACAAATAACAATAAAAATTTTAATGGTAGGACAGACACTGAATAGGCTGCTCAGCTTCACTCATTTAGCAACCTCCATCCACCACGCTCAAGGATTCAAGCTGTTTTATGTGGCTGGCCACTTTGCCTAAGCCTGCTGCAGAGGAGAGAATAAATTTTCATGGTGTGGAGTTGCAGCAAGAAACAGGTTTCATTAGCTCTCTTTAACAGATGCAGAAACCGAAGGCCAGAGAAAGGGAGTGATTTAGGGTCAGTAAGACGTAGTGCCAGCAGTGCTCCCTAAGCTCCCCTCTCTCCCCAGCCCTTATTCTGCTCTGATTTCCAAAGTGTTTTACTTCGTGGAGGCTAAGAAGATTCCATCTCTGGAGAGCTGCAGGGCAGCTGTTTCTGATTATTTGTCTCAGAGAAACACACAACCAAAGGAGTATTTTGGTTATAAAGCAATTTCTTTTCCTGCCCACCAGAAGTGATGTATATTCATTCGGTGGGACCGGGCTGGCTTGGGACACACTATGATGACAATGTCTAGAAGGACTGCACGGAATCTGGAAGGTTAGTAATGGGGAAACTCAAAGGTTGTGGCAAGTCCACTTGGGTAAACACCAGGACGTATGGCTGCTCCCTGGTGGCCTCACTGATGTCCTCACTCTCCCTGGTTTGGAAATCAATCCAGGCTGGAAATGTCACCGGAGCGAGCTCTCCCCTTATGGCACCTGCTTTTCATTACAAAGAGGGTTTCGGCCAGCTCAGCTGTGTCCTTTCCTAGTGTTATACTGGAAACTGGGTGCCACTCTAAGTAGCCATTGTCTATTCACCCCTTTGCTGACCGGTCCCCTAGTGACAAGTCAATAAGCTACATTCTCCACCAGGAATTCATCGCACCTCTGTCCTGTACCCCTGTGACCTGGTGGTAGCTGTAATTGTGTTCTGTTTTCTCCTATACTCTTCAGAAGATTTCAGGAATGATTTTCCACATGCTGAATACTTATCAGATAGAAATGAAATGATCAAAGAGTACACACACACACACACACACACACAGAGGGCTTTCCAAAGTGACATGACTATTCTACAGAGAACTGGGCTGACTCAGAACAAACTGTCCCTCCTTCTGCTTCACACTGAAAGTTGTTGTAAGCACAGGATACAGGAGAAGTCACTGTGGTGTGTGGGATGGTCCCTTTTCCAACAAATTCACAAGGGCAGAAAAGCTAACCTGATTGGCTGGTCAGAGGACAGCTTCAAGGCCAAAGACTGAAAAATAGAGTTATTATTCTGGGTAGCTTCTCTTCATCCCCACCGAGAGCAGAACAAACTCCTAAAGCACTTAGAATTTCCATTACAGCCCCCCACAAAAAGCACTGAACAGCAAGGGTCATTAGACAATGGAGTAAGTGCCCAAGGACATGGTGTTGGCATTACCACAAAGATCTGGTCAGAAGGGTGGTGGGGGAGGGGCACAGCTGATCTGGGGCTGGAACACCCGGACTCCATTTCTGGCTCAGCCTTTATGTTCCACATGGCTTCGGGTGAGGGCTCAGTTCTCTCAGCTCCAGCTAATGGGCACACCATCACCCACCTCATCCCCCCTGATGATTGCAGCCAGGATCCAATGAGATAATGGATGGAAAATTGCTCAGAAAACCACAAAGTACTACCCAGAGGTTGGGGATCATCAACCACATGCATTGTCCTGGTTAAAGTCAGGGGATGGATGGAGGGTTCTGGCCTGTGCTTTCCTGGATGCCATATGATATGTGTCACCAGGAGCATCACTGTCGTGGTAATGAGCCATCATAAGCCAAGCCCTGTCAACCCAGCCCTCTCAATTCAATTTCTAACACATAGGTGGAAACATCTCTACGTGAGAGCTCAGTCCTGGGGCCAGCCTGGTAGTAACAGGAGGCACAGAGGACAGATCCAGAGAGCGGCAGACAGACCCTGTCCTCGAGGAACCATCAGAGAAGGCAAGGCAGATGCCAGCCGAGTAAGCCAGACTCAATTTTAGTTTCCGCCTTGGGCAGATCCCTGGAGCCCTCTCAACCCCAGATCCTTTACCTGCAGAAGGGAAACAATGGTCACCTCCATTTGCCCAATTCAGGAAACTAGCGTGAGTGTCTGCTGAGGTCACCAGCTGAAGGGACAACAATAGTGACAATAGCAAACATTTATCTAGCATTAATTCTGGGCCAGGTGCTACTTAAAGCATTTACAATTCGAGGTCAGCAAACTTTTTCTATAAAGGGCCAGATAATAAATATTTTAGGATTTGCAGGCCAGACGATCTCTGCCACAGCTACTCAACTCTGCGGCTCTAGCAGAAAAGCAGCCACAGATGATACAGAAATGAATGAGCGTGCCATGTGCTGCTGGAGCTTTCTGAGAGTAGAGGTGGACTGAATGTGGCCTGTTGGCCTTAGTTTGCCAACTCCTGCTTCATATGCAATTGTCATTGCAACCCTATGGAGTATATGTCACTTTACACTCATTTCACAGAGTGAGGCCAAGAGATGTGAGTTAACTTGGCCCAGATCCCACTTTCTGCTGGGAAGTGACAAGGCTGGGATTCAAACAAAGGTAAACTGGTCCCAGAATCTGCGCTCTTTACCTCTTTGCGGATCACCTCCAGAAAACCAGTAACTACTAAATATTATAAAAACAGAGATATTAATCAAAAGTGACAAACACCAGCCATAACATCCCAGCACTTCCCACATAGAATGCCCACAGCTGCCCTGTGCAATCAAGTGCTATTAGCACCTGCCACTTACAAAAGGAGAAACCAAGACCGGGAGTTGAAGGAATTGTCCAAGGTCCCTGAGTTGGTAAACATCAGAACCACAAATGAACCTCAGAGTGTCTGACTCCAGGGCTCTGCCCCAGACTCCCCGGCTTGAGGGTGCTACCACTGGGAAGCCACATCTTCCCCTTCCTTGGCTCATTTCTCTCCAAACTCCTTTGGAAAGTGCAGTTGGATATTGTGCTCGTCAAGAGTTGGTCCCCACTGCGGCTTTGGACATGTGCACATCTATGCACTGGGGATAATCACACCTGCCTGGCTCCCAGAAAAAAGGGGGGCTCATTCTTGGCCCCCAGTTGCAGCCATCTGCTCTCCAGCATCATTGCTTGCTTGTCCTGAATGTCACTTAGCAACACATCATCTGTCAGTCTCTATGGCACTATGGGCTTAGCAGCCACTAGTAGTCTGCTAACTATGAGCCCAGCTCCTTCATGATGGACATGGATGTTCTCTTGGGTTCCCGGCCCATCTGTAAGGAACATTCCTTTGAAAGACATTGTGGAGTTCTCAGCATTCCAATGCACTCCCAGACTCATCTGCTCCTGTCCTCAGGTGGTCAGAAGATGAGCAGGGAAACAACATGCTGCCTGGTTGTATTTGTGAAGGAAATGCCACCAGCAAGGAGGTGGAAATTAAGTGCTATGGACTCACAGACCCCTCCTAACTTTATATGTTGAAGCCCTAATTCCCAACATGATGGTATTTGTAGAGGCGGCTTGGGAGGTAATTAGGTTTAGGTGAGGCCACGAGGTAGAGTCCCCTTGGTGGCATTAGAGCCCTCATAGAAAGAGGAGAGATGCCAGGGGTTTCTCTCCAGGCACATGCACTGAGGCAAGGCTGTGTGAGCACACAGGAAGAAGGAGCCTGTCTACAACCAGAAATATGGTCCTCACCAGGAACCAGTCTCTGGCACCTTCATCTTGGATTTCCTTGCCTCCAGAATTGTTAGAAACAAATGTCTTGTTTTTAGGCCACCAGGATGGTATTTTTGTTGTAGCAGCCTAACAGACTAAGATATTAAGAGAATGTACAGTATAAACAGAGCATAGAAGAATTGCTTCGTAATTGCTTTACCATGGACATTTGAGCCAAACCTTGCTGGGTTACCTAAGTTTCTGTGCTGTTATTTTTCCCTCAACAAAAATACACACATGGAAATTTTGGGTTAAAAAAGAGGTTCTGAGCAGATGAACATAGCCAATAATCAATGTTTTGAGAATAGGAAAGAAGAGGTTTTTTTTCTACGAAGGTTCTCCACCATCTGTCCACCTTTGGCAGCAATCACAGAGCTTGTTTTTCCTCTGTGTTGTTTTTGACTTTATCCTTAAAACCCAAGTTGTCTTCCTCTCCCTTTGGGATCAAAGAGAAAAAGCAGCGGGTAAGAAGGGAGTTAGGTACAGGTGACAAAGAAGGAAGGACAAAGAGGCTTGGCAAGATCTCAGAATGTAAGAAGAATAAGGAACAAGTGATTAAAGACCGAGAAAGTTTCGGCAAAGGTTTCTTTTATCCCTTCACAAAATCTTGTCATCACAGTCCACAGGGGACCGAAGAAGAACCAGAGATCTGGATGCTACACTCGCTGCTCACCAGGGAGATGAGGAAACCTGGAGCTTAGTCCTGGGGACCCAGTGCCTGGCGGCTGAGGTCTGCAGTCTCTCCACCTCCAAGTTAAACTGGGTCTCATCACATCTTAGTCATGCTTTCTCCCACCCCAGAATTCTCAAGGAATTTCCCAACGAAGGCTATACCTCAATTTGGCACATGCAAATTAGTAAGTTAATTAGTTAAAGTTCACCCCAAAGATGGAAGTCCAAGGACAAGAAGCATTAGACTTACAGGAAAAATGAACCCCACGGTGCTGACCGGGCAAGAGGGGTGTAGGGACCCAAGAGTGACCTCCTGGGAGAGGAGAGGTCTTCCACCTTCCATGAGATGCACACAGTGTGACTATGTAAGGAAAGCACCGCCGGAATGTTATCAAGAAAAGAATAAGAGGGCCTCCCTGGTGGCACAGAGGTTGAGCGCTGGGTTGCAAAGCTGCCGCAGCCTCTGCAGCACCAGTTCGATCCCCAATCCACCAGGCGAGGGTCCCACATGGCGCACAGACCTCTCCTGCCGCCCGCTGCTCCCCTCAGCAGTGTACTTCGTCAGTCTGCCTGTTCTGCTCCCCGCTCTGGCTCTGGTGAATTCTCTCACCCTCCCGTGCTTCTGAGTGTACCCAGTGCTTGTATAAATAAATAAATAAATCTTTAAAAAAAAAAAAAAGAATAAGATTTGTTTCTGGAATAATTAAGGTGACAACTAAAAAAGACAAACTCCAAATGAATTCAAGGAAACTACATATTTTTAGGAGTCAAAGGATTGAAGGAAGGAAACTGATGTCACCTTTCTTACTTTATAGACTTAGCTTTTCTTCATTGGAAAGACTTAGCTCTACCTCCTGGGGAGTGATCCAGGGCACATATATTTAAGAAGTGCATGCATGGGTGCAGATGGCCTGGCATGAAGGGTAGAGGCGGGAGGCGGGATGAGCTTCCGTGCATGAAGCATTGGTCCAGGGAACTGGTCTTGGAGATATGGAGCTGCATTTCTTGTTGATGGATCATAAACTTGAGGACATCTCCCCAGTCCTTTGGATAATGTGCCTTGGTCTGCACCTGCCCTCTCTCACCCACTTCTACCACCATCAAGTTTTCCAGGGGGCCAACAGCATGTTCTCTGAAACCACCAGAGCCAGTGGGGTTACCCCTACCCATTAGAAAGAACTTTGGCTCTGGGACATGTAGACAAATAGGCTAAGTCCCAGGGTAGCCATTAAAAGCACAAGACGTGGGAGTCTTGCTGGTTCTGTCATCGTTACAGCACCTCCCTTGCTACATGTAGGACTCAGGGCAACGGACGTAACCATTGAACTTCTCCGTGCCTCAGTTACCTGATCTATGAATTGGGATAACAAGAGGATCTACCTTACATAGTTGTTTTGGGTTCAACAGCTAAAGCATTAAGAACAGTGCCAATTCCAGAGGAAGCATTATTAGCTGTCATGATGTAAACATACTGCAGGACAGGAAACACGTTTGGCTCACTGGACAGGGAGTCTTGGAGTTAGGAACTAATTCATCTGCAAAGCCTCAGCAAGGCTCTGCATTCAGCAGGGACTCCTCAGCTGGGAATTCTGCCTCTGGCCCTATCCATAGTACGGAGGGGCCGTGCTCCTCTGCTGGGTAGTCCAGGCCTCCAGATTCTGACCCTTCCTGTCCAGCACCACTGCTTCCTGGTATGGAGGCTCCCAGGCTGGTCTCCCATCCTTGCCCCAGCTTCTGACACCCTGAGCTTCCTCCTTTCTGCTGGGTACCCCCAGTACCCCCATTTTTTTTCTCTTTCTCAATCAGGGCATAGGCCCCCTTTAGGGTCCCCTTCTAGTGATCAGGCCCAGCCAGCCCCAACATATGCTCCTGTAGGATGGACAGTGGAGACTCTTCGCCTTAGCTGACACCCACATGCTGCCCTGCACTGACCAGCACGGTCTGCACCAGCTACCTTCTCTGTTTGCTGGCCCTTCCTCTCACACCATATGGTCAGTGCCTGAGGACAAATGGACAGGGGACCTGGCCTTGTAACAGGTGCACAGGGTCAGAAAGTCTAGGTGCACAGGATTCCTGCTAATGGCTCAGCAGCTGGCAGCCAAAGCTCAGCACTTTACAGAGGCCACAGGCCCTTAGCACAGACTCTGGAGCCAAGTGCATTTCAGAATTCAGAAACATTCGAGGTAGCTCACTTGTGCATATATTATATATAACATCACTGCAGAGACAAGGGCCCCATGAGCCAACACATTTTCATGGTGAATCATCTGAACAGACACTGGAAGAGGGTTAAATAACAACCTGGTGTCCGTTTAGGTCCACTTTGTCTCCACATGAGTTTGGTCAAGCTTTGTCGCCAGATGGATAATAACTGAGCTTTCATTTTTCAAAGATTTCCAGATTTCAGAATGACAGAGAAAGGACTGTGGCTCTATACTAGGTGCTTTGGGGACATAACAAGAAAAAAAAAAAAAACATTTAAAGAGGAAACAGACAATATAAGGGAGCCTCTGGGAGGCACAGTGGACAAGCATAAGCTCAGCTCTGAGCCCCATCGGCCTCGTCTACGCAATGGGCTGACACAACTGGAGGTTTCTACAGCCCCTGGCAAATGCCTTGCCAAGGGTTCCACGTTAGTTCCTTCCCTCTTCCATCCACTCAGTGAAGACTTACGCATGGGAGGCTGGTCTACAAGTGCTGAAAGCTCCTCCCAGGTGAAGTGGGTCAGGAAACACTTGTCTCAGAAGCTTCTTAGATGGAATGGACTCAGGGGAGATCCTTCTACTTCAGTTTTGTTGTATCCAAATCAGGAAGAACAGAACACCATTAACTGATCCCCCTCCTGTGAAGTATGCACAGTTCCAAGTAGTGATACGTATTGCACTTGAGAGTGCAAATGCATGGGCCTCTCCTTTGGCCTTGCAATCTCTGTCTTGTTGGCTCTTCTTTCAACACTCTCCTAAGACATTTTCATTTTGAAAGACATCAAACACACAAACACAATTAAGCAATCATCTCTGCAGTAGAATAAAGTTTACAGTGCCTATGAGCAATCGAGTGGGGACGTCAGAGTCAAAAGACAAGATAAAGGCCTCAGACTTGATGAATCTGGGTTTAGAGTTGACTCTGTTTGTTTTTGTTGATAAAAGTAGAGTCCTCCACCCCCAATGTCTGTTGTGAAGAGAGTTCCTTTTTGCGTAAGTGAACCTAATCCTCCTGTTTATTAACATTAAACTTGACATTTATAGCCCAAGTGCTTTACCGGCATTAACCAATAATCCTCAGCACATTCCGGGGACATGGCGGTGGGGGGAGGGGGTTAACGTGAGGCTGTAAGCTGTTCAAAGAGTGCCTTCTCACAGGCAAAAACCAAGCCCACTACTTGGGCCTAAGAAGAAGCAGGTGCCCACCACACCTGCCCATGGCTTGGCACTTCAGTACCTACATACCAGAATTCTGCAGACCTGCTGCCAGGCCTGTTCAGAGTGGGAAATGTGTACTGACTAACTGAAAGAGGTGGGCAGGACAACCCTGAAAGACGCTGGGGCCTGGGGGCAGTTCCAGGCTGTGGACAAAGGTTCTGCACAGGAGCCCCAGTGCGAAATGTGGAAGGATGAGGTCTGTGTTCACCTGGACTTCCTCCCTCTAGGAAACCCTCTTTGCTGCCCAGTGAAGAATACAGGCTGGAGAGCAGAGCTACTAACGCCAGCGAGCACCACCTCCGGGGCTAGTGGTAGTGAGCAAAGTCAGCTAACCTTCTGGAAAGCACAGGGAGGAGTCAAGGCCTCCTCACAAGGCAGCTAAGGTAAGCAGAGCTCAAAGAATCTTGAAGCCAGTGTTCAATTACAGACTGAGGAAACCTAAGGCCCCTGACAGGGGAGTCCTAGCAAAGAGCAGCAGGGGGTGCAGCCAGAGGGGAGCAGGACTCCCAGAGCTCTCCACAGACCTTTCTAAATCCCTAGGAAAGAGCAACTGACATTTCATCACATCTCAGCTGCACAGTCACAGCGCTGTCTACTTGGCCTTAAGTTTAAGTCAATCGAAAATAGCTCTCTTTCCATTATGTAAACCTAGTCATTTTCCACTTATTTTTATTGTCTTCATAAAATCTCAAGTTAAAAGGCATCTCCAACTAGTGTTATAAAGGAAAATCAGGCTTGAGTGACTCTCCGCTGCCAATTGCAATGAGGAATCCAGTGCCCAGCACTGGCAGGGGCAGAAAAGCAGTGCCCTCCTGCCACAGGCATGAGCAGACCTGCTGACTGTGTGTGCACTGCACTGGGCCGGGGCCGTGCCTGGCACGTGCTAGTACAGAGAGCTTTACTGCGCTTTGGAACCCCCATTTTGCGGGGAAGAAGCTGAAGCTCACCAGTTCAGTTGCCCCGAAGTCAAGAATTAGTGAAACCCAGACATGCTTACAAATTGTCATTTCCACCAATTCATTCTATTCCTGTTCGGTTTGGTGATGATGGTTGGTAGCATGTCAAGGGCAGCTGCCATCATCAGAGATCAATTATGATGATGTGTAGCTAAGCCCTAACTGTACAGGAATGTATGGCATATACTTTATTAGTAATAAAGTATACCCATGGCACTGGATACCCATGGAACAATGAGCTCCGGGCTTCTCCTTAAGTAACACATAGTATTTGACAGCTCACTAAGATAGAGAATGTCATTTCACCCCAAAGTTTAAGAAAAAACACCAAACCACCTGGGAGACGAAAGGCCCACATGTTGGAACCAGCATGTATAAGCTGTGTGACCCTGGACAAGTCACTTAACCTCTCTGAGCTTTAGTTTGCTCCTATTAAGCTTCAGGAAGGCTCTGTTTTTGGCAGAGAATTCTGTCTCCATCCCTATCCACAGAACAAGCCCAAGGCACAGGTTCTTTTTGATAGTCAAATGAAATCATGCATATGAAAGAACTTTGTGTTTTTAAAAAAAAATTATTTATTTATATAAGAACTGGGGTACAGGTCAGAGGCGCAGGAGGGTGAGAGAATTCACCAGAGACAGAGCGGGGATCAAAACAGGCAGACAGACCGAAGACACTGCTGAGGGGTGCAGCAGGCAAGACAGGAGAGGTCTGCCATGCCATGTGGGTTTCTCCCTGGCCGGCCAGGTATCGAACCCATGCTGCAGAGGCTATGGACAGCTTCACAGTGCAGCACTCAACCTGCTGTGCCACCAGGGAGGCCCTGAAAGAACTTTGAAATGATAAGCCAAGCTACACCTAGCTCACCACTGACCAGGTCGAATATTATTCAGGAAATTGAAGCCGTCAGCAGAAGCAGGCCTAGAGCACAAATCTTCAGAGTCTTGGCCAGGGCCTTCCCTCCCATGATGCTGCTTCCCTAAGTGCCAGGAACACTTGGGAAAGATACATTTGGGCTTCGGTCACCTGGGAAGAGTCTCTGAAGCAGAGGTCATATCCAGAGGTCAATGTGACCCACAGATGTTTTTTATTTGGCTGGCATAATTGTTTCATTTTTTTTTGAACCAGTTTTTAAAAAGCAATATGTTTCAGGGCCTCCCTGCTGGCCTAGGAGTTAAGTCTCAGTGCTACCACCACTGTGGCTTGAGTTTGATCCCCGGCCAGGAAGCTGACACATGGTGCAGCAGACCTCTCCTGCCTCGCCTGCTGCTCCCCTCAGCAGTGTGTTTCAGTCAGTCTGCCTGTTCTGTTCCCCACTCTGGCTCTGGTGAATCCTCTCAGCCCCCTTGTGTCTTACACAGGACAAAAATTCCCTGCTTTCATGGCACATTACAGCCAAATTGGGAGGGATTTTCACACACACGCACCCCCTTAATGATTCCGTGCTAGTAGCCAAGAGCCTAGGATAGGTGTTGTTGAGCAAAGAGGGACAGACAGATGGCAGAGTGGGTGGTTTCCCCTGAGGACTGTTGGGTAGCGAGAGGGAAAGGGAAGGGGATGGGGTTAAAAATGATTCACCCATGAAGACACAAAGCAACTCAAACCCAACTCATTCGTCTTCTGAGACACTGGACGGACTTCAGAATTACAGCGTGACAGTGGGGCCCATCATTCCCTTGACCTATTTTTCCAGACTTCTCACATTGTGTGATTGATCCCATATACTCCCCCACACAAGTGCTCTCTTCTGCTCGCCTGCTGTCTAGCGTGTGTGCGCGCATACGTGCACCTGTCTTCAAGCTTTTTCAGAAGGGGTCACCTTGACACCAAGACAGTCTCATGTAAGGAGTACTCTGCATTTGAAAAAAGGGAGAAACAGAGGCACAGCAAATGGTTCCTTGTGGCTCTGCATGATAATTCTTTTAATTCTATTCTGTCTTAGGAGACAGAAAGGTCATGACTGGGGCAACTGAGGAAACACACCTGAGGATCCCATGTGAAGTGGAAACATGACGAAAGCTTTCTTCCACTAAAATGGGCATGGGAAATGCAAAGAGGAGAAATGTTGCTAACTTATCAGCCCCAAGTGCAACCCACTACATCTACCACGGGTTGTTTTTTTCTTTTGACCAAACACCCCTACTTGTTTTGCTCACCAGCCTGTAGCAAGTACTGCAGAGCTGAGAAGGGCAAGAGGAGAGGTAGCTGGTGCTGGTGGAGGAAGGAACACGAAATGGGCAGATGGAGTGAGGAAGAACATAGGAAGGCAGTACAGGTTAAGGCAGACAATGAGTATACCTGGCCTGGTGCTGGCTGGGGAGGAGTAGCCAGGGGCCAGAACATCTAAGAGGGCAGCCTGATGGGGAGGGGCTCAGGAGAACAGAATCTCATGTGTGTTGGGAGGGGGGAGGGATGGGCATAGGGAGAGGCAAAAAAAAAGTGAGGTGGTATAACAGAAAGATCAGGAATTGGGGTAACCTGGAACTGAACTCTATTGAGCTCTTGCGTGTGATCCTGAGTAAGTTACTTAACTCTAAGTTTCTGTTTTCCCATACTTAAAAATGAGGGTAACAATATTTACTTCAGAGAGTTTCTATGAGGGTGAAATGACATAGACCACGTGACACACATAGCCAGTGCTGGACACAGGGTCTGTAATAAACGCCGGCCGTCTACCTGTGCTCCTCTGCTCCCCAACTCAAGGGAGGAGTCAGGCTTTCTGGTCCACCTGCATTAGAAATAAAGCTGCTGCAAACCTTCGTGGAAATGCCTCTCCTCTTCCCATCTCAGTCAGCTCACAAAGTGAGGAGAGTCACAACCATCACTGGCTTCTGGATTATTAAATATGTGAAATTTCCTTAATGATAATTCCATTTGGGGAGGAGGTTTTCTCCCAATCATGTCTTATTAAAATACAAACATGACCCCTGGGAGGGTCCATAGTGGCCAAAGCAACTGCTAAGTCTGTGGTTGAGGTCGCTCATCTTGGGGATCCAGACCCCGTGAGGCATGCTCCCCAAGGGCAGCAACAGGGAAGGAGTGCTGACTGAGACAGCAAGACTGGCTGAATGCTACTGAGGGAGGCCTGGGAGAGGGCAAGGAAAATGGCCAAAAGAAGGGTGGAAGACGGGCCTCCCTGGTGGCACAAGAAGTTAAACACAGCACTATGAAGCAATCCACAGCCTCTGCAGCACGAGTTTGATACCTGCAGGCCATGGAGGTGACCCACATGATGCAGCGGACCTCTTCTGTCTCGCCCGCTGCTCCCCTCAGCAGTTTATTTCAGTCAGTCTGCCTGTTCTGCTCCCCACCCTGTCTCTGGTGAATCCTCTCACCCCCCCCCCAGCATCTCTGGCCTGTACCCCCGCTCTTGTATGCATAAATAAATAAATCTTAAAAAAGGGGGGGGGTAGAAGAGGAGGGACTGATGAGGCCAACTTGGCCCACCTTACCATTTGCTAAGGACCAGACATGGGTAGAGAAGGCATCTATCTCACTCCACAGACTAGTACCCATGAGTATCTGCCTTGGGAAAAGATCAATACCAGGAGCTTTGGAGGGTAGAGAGTGAACCAACTGTGGACACTGTTCACCAAGACCTTACAAAATGTCTTGGCTCTTGAGGAGTCATCCAGCCAGCCTGGAGGCTTAGATCTGAGACCCCAGGCTATCACGTGGCCCCCATCACAGGCCCTGCCTCTTAAGCCTGAGCCCCATTTTGTTTGGATTTTGCCTACTTCAGTAAAGTTGTATGTATTTCCTTGCATGTGATGGGCCCATTGGAAGACTTCCAAAATGCAATCCAAATTCTCTGTTCACCTCCCTACTTGTCAGAATCACTGACAAGTTCGAAATCACTGATTTCATCAGGGAAATTTTCCACAACCACCTTTACCCCCAATGAGAAAGGCAGTGATGGGAGGTTGAGGGGGGTGGTGGGCGCACCCTGTTCATGGGTCAGGCAGTGAAGCTGCCCAGCTTCTTTAAAGACTCTGTAGCTCAAGTGGAGCAGAGTTATCATCCCAAGCTATTTGCGTTTCATGTAATAACGCCCTAATGATTCAATTAGCATTGATTCTTCAGCGGCAACAATATTTTCTGACTGATCCAGCAATTTAGCGCTCGCTGTTGATTGATACAATTCCTATGAGTAATAAAGCAGTTTGAAAGAAATTTGTTTAATTCTTCACAAATCACTTTTTAAAACATTTTAATTTTAACTTCATCTCCATTTTCCATTTCTTCCCACCCCTGGAGGTCACAAGGACCCTTTCTCTGAGTCTCCCGCGGGGTACCCCTGGTGCACTGGTCAACCCATGGGCAGCCCCTCCGTGCCCCTCGTCTGGGCGTCCTCAGCCTGTACCGGCCCCCACAGATGCTCGGTGGCTCCAGCCAGAGGAACAGATGGAGCACAATGGCTGCCGGTGACTGGAACCCGCACACAGCCTCTGTGGAAACAGCCCTGGTGAGAACCACAGACGCAGGCCTTCTGAAAACCTGCCCCGGTAACACTGCTAAAATTGGAAATGAGGCGAGGGGGAGCGGGGGGTAGCGTGGGAGGCTAGGGGAGAGGAGAGGGACAGTGAAAAACAGAGAGGAGAATGAAAACCAACTGTTGGCATAAAACCTCCTACCAGTTAAAAACTGGGCTCCCCAGGAAAGGGGCTAAAACCCTAGAGCTGGGAGAGATTCTAGGGTGGGTGGCCTTCGTGGCCTCAGGGGTTGGGCCAAAGGGCCGAGTATCTGTGCTGGCTGATCCCTCGTAGGTTCCTGCTAACTCATCCTGATTCCAAGACTGCAGCTTCCACTAAGGGGCCTTTGCCATGATGAAATGTGTTGGAGGGGGAAGCATATGTGAAAGGAATTTGCTAGGGGCTAAGGAAGGGCATCCTTCCAACCAACCCATGCCATCCAATCAGTACACTGCTCAGTGGCCAATGGGCCCAGGTGGATGGAACCAAGTTGAGGTCCTCCAGGCAACTTCCCCCAAGCAATTCTACTGCAACCTCTAAGCCACTCTCCTGTTGGCATCCAACGGGCTACACTGCTGCTTTTCTGTGCCAGTCAAGCTACTGTGACACAATTTGCAGCAGTGAAAACTACTTCTAACATTCCAAGAGGTCCTTGGTGACAGGTATGATGCTCACTAAATGACTCACATGTATAGTTTCATTTAATCCTCCTCACAACCCTCTGGAACAAGTATTATCCCCGCTTTACAGAAAACCAAGTTTTGGGGTTGGCAATTAGATCAGAGCCATTTCATAAACTGAGGAACTAAACTAGTCAAAATGGAATACTCTGACCTCTATAACCAGGATTAGGGGTTCCAGGATCTCTCTGGGACATTAATTCCCATATTTCAGTCATAGGAGATTTTCTCTGAACTTTAATTCTTCTCCACCTTCTGCAGGTATAACCCTCGTGTTCGGCTTCTCAAAGAAGGTGAAGATGAGTAACAACTCTTGAGAAGATTCTCTTTGAACATAAACAATCTTCTTTTTTAAAAAAGATTTATTTTATTTACTTATTTACACAGAACTGGGGTACAGGCCAGAGTTGCAGGAGGGTGAGAGGATCCCCCAGAGCCAGAGAAGGGAACAGAACAGGCAGACTGACCTAAATACACTTCTGAGGGGAGCAACGGAGAGGTCTGCTGCACCATGGGGGTAGCTCCCTGGCCAGCTGGGAATCGAATCCACACTGCAGAGGCTGAGGACAGCTTCACAGCACTGTGTTTAATCCACTGCACCACCAGGGAGACCCTATAAACAACCTTCTACCCAAGTCACCAGTTGATTCAAATTCCCTTCACTCGTGGGAAACGGCCAATCCCTTTCTCTCCCTGGGCCCACTCACGAGCCAGGCCCACAGTAACTTGACCCTTCAAGGTTCTCTCAGAGTGCCCTGTTGATTCTGACTCACAAAGGAGTCAGATGGACTGATTCCATTCCAATTTTTCTATAATAACACCCCAATGTTATGGGTGGAATCTCCGTTGCAATATCCCACTCCCCAAACTTTTCACCCTTAACCACTGTGCTAGCCAGAAAATGGACTATGAAAAACTTCTGGGGTACAGCCCAGAAACCAGATTTAAGGCAAGGGTGAGGAGACACACCTTTTGGTCAGGATCTGGTTCTTTCCAAATTCAGCAGAATTTTATCTTGGATCCAGCACCATGATTTCTATGGGAAGATCATGTCAAATTCTGAGTTACCTACTTACTCCTTCTAAGAAAAAAGCCATCTTGGTTGATATACACAGCATGCTCACTATCTGTATTGATGACTCTGAAAAAAACAAACCACCCACAACTCTTCTTTTGCATAATAGTTTCCCAGTTCTGTGTGCGGGAGCCTTGCTCCCAAACCTGATTCTGTCGGTTTTGATAATGAAGATCAGGACAAAAGAGTCTCTGGAAGCTAGAGGATTGTTTGGCTTTTAAACAGACCTACATCACAGAACACATAAACAGGAGACGCCGTCAAAACTGCATTTATTAATTTTAGGTTTTCGATATTAAAATCAATCATTGTCACTTTTATACCACTTAAAATGATCTGGGGAAAGAGTATGAGTAGAGTTTGGGTGGGCAGAGGAAAACAGGTCTTCATTTAGACTGACAGCAATTTGTTAATTAATGCTCTATCAAAGGATTCCCCTTCCTGAAATTTTGCTCAGTGGTATAAACAGTGCTGTTAGCTAACACTGCTTTCTTGAAGCGTGGGTATAAAAGTGAAGAGTAAGAAGAGTGAGATGAAAGTCATTGTCCCACAGTTCTTCTTTGGGTGACATCCTCATAAAGCAACATCATTAAAAATGAGATTCCCTAAGAGGCAGGAGGCCCATCTTCTCTTCCCAGCTGGAAACATCTCAAAAGAGGTCAACCACTGATCAGTGAGAACGGAGTGTTCAATGTCTTCTTAGAGACTCAACACAACCCTCTGAATGGCTTCCAGATCTGAAAGGTGCCTTTCAAAGAAGTCACGTGGCCAACCAAATGTAACTTCGTGCACCATTTGCTTTCTTTCCAACAATAGAACCAAAATCAGCATTTCTGTTCCATTGGATGATTCTGGTCTCATTTGTCTCTGTTCCATCAAACCTTAATTCAGCTCATGGGTCTCCATGGAGAGGGATGAGTGCTTCTCTGATGATGTCATCCAAGCAAGATGGACAGTGATCCTGCACACCCTCATCCCCGAGCCAAGGAGCCGTGCAGAGAAGCAGCGGGAGAGGAAGGGGCAATTATTCAAAGTGATAAAAGGTAGCTTTTTACCTTAAGATATAAAATGAAGATCTGATTCAGAAACTCGCACTTTCACTGGTTCCACACACTGGAGTTAAGATTCCCCACAAGGCCACTGCATGTTGGGATCTGATCGGCCCCAGTCCATTCACTACTGAATTTGCCACAGTCCCCAAACCACCAGTAAGCAGATAAACCAAAATACCGACATATTAACACAAGAAGACTCGGATGTGGTTATCCACCAAAACTCAAACCAGAAGAACAAAAGTATCCCAAGGCATTGCAGTATTTTCATGGTGTGGGATGTTTAGGACCAGAAAACATTCTAGAGATTAACTTCAATATTCCAAGCAGGGGAGGAGTCTTTGAGAGTCTGGAATCTTCAGAGCAAATGGAAGCCCCCTGCTGTAGGGGTGAAGATACAGCAGCCTTGTGTGGGGAGGGCAACAATTCCCTCCATTTCTCAGAACAACTTGGTTCACTTCAACTATCAGCTCTGCTCAGTTTGCTGGGCACACTCAAGAATCAAAGGATGTGGTGGTTACCATGGTGACTCTGCTTTTGTGATGAAATCTAACTTTGTGTCTGATCCCTTGTACATTACAAGGGTGCGGTTTGGAGAATTGTATATAATGGTGACTCAGGAAAAAATATGAATTGAAACTAGCCTAGAAATGCTGAGTTAAGCCCAAGAACAAGAGACCCTTGGCTATGACACAAAAAAGGAAGACATGATAGTTGTACTTTCTATCAGTGCCCTAGGAAAATTAGTTTTAAGCAAAAAATTGATTACTCCCCGCTACTATAGTTCTTTTCTAACAGATCACTCATTAACTTCTTATCGGCGTTACTCTATTCTGAAAGAGTCCTCTATTTAAATATAAGGGTTTCTATCTCAGCCAATTAAGTATAATCTGACAGTGAAAATCTTACAATCGTGTACTAAGGTCTTGATACTCAATGTTTGGCCCATGGATCTGCCACATGAACATCACCTGGGATCTTGTTGGAAATGAGAAGCTTAGGCCTCACCCCAAACCTGCTGAATCAGAATCTGTATTTTACCAAGCTCCCTGGGTGATTCACATGCAAACTAAAGTTTGAAAGGCTCTGGCCTATGGACAGGGTGAAATCTCTGAAAAGCCCTTGGAGCTGGGGTAGAATAGGATCTTTGGTAGGGACAGTATGTCTTTGGAATAGCAAGCTGGACTCTGAGGCCAGCCTACCTGGGCTCAAGCTTCTGCTCCAGAAGCAAAGGTTTGTGAGCAGCTTTATGAATGTCTCAGTGCCTCAATGTTCTCTTTCACAAAACAGGGGTAATAGTAATACCTATCTACTCGTGTCCTGCGAATATTCTATAACTAAGCAGATCAATGCTAGGATAGGTGTGAACTGGAGCTGAAGAATGGAACCCAAGTGTGGTTTCTGCATCTTCTCTGCACCGAGATGCCTCCAAACAGCCTAACAGAGACAGTCCTTTGTTATTCATTTCATTGTCCACTCCCCACCCCCATCTGACACTGCCCTGATTTGCGCCCTACTCCTAAAGAATCATAGATAGAATCTAAAATTCTATCTAAGATCCCATCTATGCTTTCCCTGCTTGCAGCCCCATGTAAACCCCCATCACCCCAAGATGGTGAATAGGAACATTGTGCTGGCAGCTGTGGGAAAGACAGTTCTTCCTGTGATTTGCTTGATCTGATCTCCTAACAGGAAAAAAAAAAAAAAGCTACAAAATAAGCCAGCAATTTAAAAATCTCTAACCCATGATTTTCTGGGTGAAACAATTAGCCCCGAGTTGCTCCAGCCCTTGGCATCCTGATGCTGCAGTGTCGGGGTTGGTGCAGTGCCCAGCTGCTGGGTTGGGTGCGAAGGGGAGAAAATTTAAGCTGGATCCTGGCCGAATGGCTTTCCTGACTTGGTAGCTCCAGATGTTAGCTTGTCATTTTAGAGCAACTGAGTTAATTAGGAATTTCTGTGGAATCAGAATTCTGAGTAGTAGGATGAAAATGGAAAATAAGAAAGCAAGAATGGTCCCCTAGAGTGTGAACAGCATTTTGTCTCCATATCTTCCTTTGGGATCAGGCTGGAGAGTTAGGGGGGGCACCGGCCCTTCAAAAAATCCAATGTAGAGATGGTCAAAAATGAAAAACGAATGTTGGGAATATGGAGGAATAATGTTGCCAGACTTCTTCCCCAGAAGAGAGTTGGCCTGCCCGATGCCATGGAGACTGTGGGTCTATGACAAAGGAACAAGAAGAAGCGACCTTCACCAGCATGTCAGTTATGGGGGGGCATCCAAGTGCACAGGATGGCCATCAATTATGATTCCCACCCAGAAGCTCTCATCACTTTTGTTTTGCCTGAACCAAAGCTCTTGGTAGGGATTGTCCCCTCCCTGGTCCTCACCTCCTGCCAATCTATGCTCTCTGTTACTTTTAATTGAAATAGTTGAGCTATGTAGGTCAGCTCATTTGAAATTCTCAAGGGCAGACCACAGGATTACAAGCAGGATGGCACATACAAAGCTGTTCTCTAAACTGGATTTCATGTATTAAAATATACACAGAGAGAGAAAATTTCTGTGAAAAGCACCAACAGAAAAACTGAGCCAAGCACTGGAGATTCATGTCCATAATCCAGTCCCAGGTCATCTACCAGACTCAAGGCTACAGTCCTTGAGCAGCATATATCTCCTTACCCATCTTTGGCACATGCGGTAAATGGATTCTCAGAGACCTAGACGCTACATTATTTTTCAAGGCAAATGCAAGATGATCCCTGCTGCCCTCAGACTTCCAGCCAGAAGGCATGGCAATCAACTTGACCACAGCCCCACTACTCCCTTCCTCCCCGAACAGACAGTAACTCAGCCAGTGTGCATATACTTTGCATGCTGAGAACACACATTTATTCAGTAATTCAAAAGACAAAATTGAATAGTCGTCAGAAAGAAGCAACGGGGAAGAGAACCAAACCTTAACATGATTCTTTGGCATTTACCCGAAGTGAAGGAGACCAACTGAAGCCTTCAGACAACTTCTAACCAGCAGAGTCCTTCTAGGTAGGAGGATTTAGGGACTGTAAAATGATTCTTAGTCCATTTATGTTAAAGGATTAACTAATAACTTTGTTAAAGGAAAAGAAAATACTAAGAATCAAAGTCAGAAGCACTGGAATAATGCCAGATAGATGAAATCTAATGGGAAGTGTAGAGGTGGGAATGAGGATCATGCAAGCCTGACATCACAGTGAATTGCCTTCAGTCTGAACCCAGACCCAACTTGGTACGTAAGCAGATTGAAGTCAAGATGCAGAACCTTTGAAACCACACTTTTGTTGAAGGGAAAATTTGGGGTGTGTGAGCAGCTTGAAGAGGAGCTTTCCAATCTCATCCCCCAGCCCAGTAGGACGGGGTGCACTCAAGATGGAGGCCCATCCTTGCAGCCAACATTTTCCTCACCCCTCTTCAGTCCAATATCTATCTCCAGCCTCCTTGCATGAGGACTTAAAGATTCAACCACCTCTGCGTCAGAATCAAATCAAGGGCAAAGGTTTTACTGGCACCAGGAGGTGCTATGCAAGGAAAGAGACTTTATAGTTTAATAACTTCTGAATCTAAAACCAAAATTTAACCTGTCCCCTCCACCCCAGGGTGAATAACAAGGTTTTAGAATGCTAAATAATCTGAAATGAATTTTCATAACAGGCAGTGAATAAAAAAAAGAGTACTGTCTCTTGGATGTAATAGAGGATCCTACATTATAAGCTCCGCAGAAATAGAATGTGCTTGCCACTGTACACCCAGCACCTATCACGAGCCTGGCACATAGTATGTGCCACACATACCTGCTTAATGCATGAGTGAAAGGATGACATTCATTTGTGACTTTAATTCAATGGGATTTGAAATGACCATGGGACAGCTGACATGTTCATGGTGACAGATGCTTAAGACCACGGAGACTCCACATAGCAGGGTCACAAACTGTCATGTCCATGACAAGACAAGGGTTCACAGTGTGAATCAACAGACTGCTCCCTCCAGCGAGGAGACAATGATATGAAAAACCAGTTGGTAACAATAAGCACACTTAGGGCCCACATCTTGGTGTTTAAGTACCACTCTTGAATAAAAGGAAACAGGTCCCCTTGGAAGACTGTCTGATTTCAGGGCTGATGTAGGACAACTTCTAGATGATCCTGGAATATTGTCAAGGTCCAAAAGCAAGAGAACTCTTGGGAAAGATGTGGGCATGTCAAAGGGCACTGGAGCCAACCTAAAGCACTCCCAGTGGCCAAAGTAAGCACATGAGGGCAACAAAATAAATAACAGCAGTATAGGATTAGCACCCATAGAACAAAATAGACATGACAGTAATATAAATTAACAGTTGCATAAAGAGAAAAGTAGAGAAGAAAGGCTAGTTCTTCCTAACAGATAAATTCCAATTACGAAATGGAGAAAGAGAATAATAGAAAAATCACCACTGGGCAAACACCCCAGTCGTAATTGTTGCAGGCGAGATCTGTGATGGATGCTGAAATTAAGAGAAGAAACACGATGATTTGCATAGTCTCAAAATATCTCCCCCAGGATATTTATTAATTAGAAATTTGGAATGAGTGGTTACGCAGTGAAGGAACTCGACGGACACCACATTCACCCAGGGATAAAGACCACATTCACCACATTCACCCAATTTTTTAAAAAAACAGAACAGCACCCTTTGCCACCTGCAGGGGAGACTGTGAAGAACATATCACTTCTGGGATCCTCAGAAGTGACACATGTATTCAGAGTGTGGAAATGCATAACCTCAACCCAAGCATGGGGTAACATCAAGACCAACCCAAACTAAGAAACATTCTACAAAATTGCCTACCTGTGCTCTTCCAAAGTATCAGTCATGGGCCTCCCTGGTGGAGCAAGGGGTTAAGCACCACACTATGAAGCAACCTGCAGCCTCTGCACACGAGTTCGATCCCCGGCTGGCCAGAGAGAAACCACATGGCGCAGCAGACCTCTCCTGTCTCGCCCGCTGCTCCCCTCAGCAGTGTATTTCATCAGTCTGCCTGTTCTGTTCCCCACTCTGTCTCTGGCGGATCCTCTCACCCCCCACACCTCTGGCCTGTACCCTAGTTCTTGTATGCATAAATAAATAAATCTTAAAAAAAAGTATCAGTCATAAAAAAGCAGGGAAAGAGTTAAGGCACAGACTAGAGGAGACTAAGAGACTCAATAACTAAATATAATGCGGGATCCTAAATTAGATCCCAGACGAGCAAAAAGGACATAAGTGAAAAACTGGTGAAATCAAAATGAAGTCTGCAATTTAATGAAAAGTATTATACCAATGTTAATTTCTTGGTTTTGATCATTATATCCTGGCTCTGGCAAGATGTTAACATTAGGGCAAACTGAGTGAAAGGAATGGGGTAGTTCTCTGTACTAATTGTCAACTTTTATGTAGCTTAAAATTATTTCAAATAAAATGTAAAAAAGAAAAAAAGGCAGGCAAAGGGATCACCGCAACACCTCTCGGAGGTTAACTAGACTTCCGGTGTTGGTCACTTGCAATGTGTACAAATAGTGAATCACATGCAGTATACCTGAAACTAAGGTAATGTTTGTTCCATGCCAATTACACCTCAGTAATAAACAAACAATGTCTCTACAATTATTTTTGAAATATCCATTTCAAGCTCATGCTGTGGCCATAGATTGGCTACGACTAACAGGTCTACTGGTTTGAACTGCATTTGGAGCAGTGCTGTGCTAGATTGTTTGCAATTTACAAGAAATAAAGAAATGAATCACTCTATTGTTCATGCTTAATGGGCACCATCAGGTCCTGTGTTCAAGCTTTCCCCCATAGATATGTGTGCTAACAACGCCCACAAAATAGGAAATCAGGAGACCAGGGTTCTACTTTCTTTCGTATACTTTCAGAGGGTTTCTCTCTCAGAAAAATGGGGATAGTTAAACTACCTGTCCTCTTATGTTAAAAATAAGAATGCCCTGTTTGTGACTTTGGTAGATAACTTGCTATCTAAGACCTCAGTTTTCTTATAATTACATTGAGAAAATAATGTGCGTCTCAACACCCTCATAAGTGTTAGCTGAAAGGAGACGAACTTTCTGAAAGGGTTTCGGAAATCATAAAAGCATTATTCAGTTGTAATCCTGTTTATGACTCATAAATTTCAAAGTTCTCCTTTTCATTATTATCAGAAGTGAATGGCTTAGGTGAAAACTGGTTGCCAAATACATCCATTCAACTTTTGAAATTATTTCATGTTCACTGAGCACCTACTATATTTAAGTCGTTGGCTTAGATTCGATGGGAAGTATAAAAATGAATTCCACGTGGGCTCTGGCCTGAATGAGTTTCCACCCTTAGGAAGGGGATGACATATATGTCAGTATATAACACAAAACAGGAAGTAGAAATTGCCAGCTGCCAAGCAAGTACCCCAGGTAGCTATGGGAAAGAAAAAGCCTTAAGCCAGGTTCTTTTTCTCTTTGTGACCACGCAGTTCCTTTGTGTACAAATTATTTCCAAAATCTCTCTCAGAAAATTCTACATGATGAATAAGAAATAATTGAAATAATTAAAGAGGGGGCAGGGGATGATAAGTCTTCTGGAGTCAGGCGCGTGAGTTTGAATGATGTCCCAGCACTATTAGCTGTGGGTCTTTGGGCGAAGCCCGTTACCTCAGTTTATCCCTCTTGAAAATGGGGAGAGTTAAGCTACCTACCTCACAGGATTGTTCTGGCGATGAAAGAAGTTAATACAAACCAAGCAGTCAGCACAGCACTTAGCACAAAACAAGTACTACTTATGAGTTAGTGCTTATATCCTTCTTGCCTTGTGGAAAAGTATTTATGGCTCTGTGATTGATAGTGGGGGGAAACCCACAACATCAAAATAGAAAATTCTAGTTGCAAAGGCTTCTTTGCTCCAGAAAAGTGAGGTTTGAGTGCTCAGGAGAGAAGAAGGACAAGTCCCCAGCACACAGACTAGCCAGTTGCTGATGCTGTTGATGATGAGGTGGAGTTTGTCACTTCATCACCATCCCCACCTGCTCTGCGCTCAGCCTCTGGGACACATTAGGTCCCACTCTCTCAGCTTTCAGTCCTCAGATTCCTCTCACAGGGTTGGGGGTGATCCACGCACACACTTGAAATCTCCTCACTTCTCAGTTACTGTGCTTCCAGGCGCTCAACCCTTACCTCTATGGAGAACCCCCTCTGCTCCCTGTCGGACACAGTGGGGTGGGAAGGCCATGCTCCACTCCACTGTGCTCCGTTCCCGGCACACCCTGTGCTGCACCCTCCCACTCCACCACAATCTGGGCATGCAAGGTCTGACCCCCGAATGCCACGCAGGCCAACAGCCCCTCGCTTCCTGCTGCAGCATTCCAAGCCCACAGCGATGGGAAAACCACTCAGACAAAAAAACAAAGGGGTGTGAAATCCACAATGGGAACCGTATTTCTCCAGGTTACTTCCTCCTCCTCAACTGTCCATTTTCATTTGACCTTCTAACCCAAGGTAAAAGTGTTCTTGGCCTACAGAGAGGTCCTTTGAACTACTGAGTTTGCACTCACACACATACACAAGAATTCCCTTCCCTTCACTTATTTCTCCACACAGCAGCCAGTCATCCCATTATAACATATGTCAGACCCCCCCATGCCATTCCTTAGTTCAAAATGTCCATGGCTCCTGTCTCCAAGTAAAAGCTTATGTCCTTATCACAGCCTACAAGGCCCTGATCCATCTGGCCTCCTGTTAGCCCTCTGTCCTCACCTCCAGCTAAGCCCACCTGGCTCAGGCCCCTCCAGACATGCTGGCCTGCTGATGGCTCCCCACACAGGCCACACTGCTCTTACCTCTCAACACTTGCTTTAGCAACTCCTGCCCGGAACACTTTCCTCCCAAATATCCTCTGGTTTGTTCCCTCGCTTATCCCCTTGGGACGCCTTCCCTAATCATTTTATTTATAATGCAAATCTCTACCTACACCCCCATATTCCTGCTTTCTTTTCTCTATAATACTTATCGCCAGTCAACAAACTGTTTCATTTATTCATTTTACTTACAGTCTTTTCTTACTAAAACATAAGTTTCCAATGGGCAGAAATTTGGGGCTGTTTAATTTACTGCCAAGTTCCTGGCACTTAGAACAGATACTTCATACATATTTGTTGAGTGAAGGAAGGACTTTTTAAGTCTATACACGATGCATAAATACAAGCACATGTTCATATATTCCAATGTAGACATTTTATAGCTACCACTTACTGAGCGCTAACTACATCCCGGACACTGGATGAGATCTTCATGAAGCACTGACTTTACATGAGTGTCTAATTAAACCTTGCAGGGAGCCTGTGAGAAAAAATTGGTCCACATTATAAAAATGAGAAATCTGAACTTGACCAAGTAAGTCAGCAAGGAAAAGACACAGCAGGATACGATCTTCAAAACACCAAGTCCCGTACACTTTCTACCAATCAACAAGCTTTCTTGGTTCTCATGACCCCTATGACCCCTGCCTGTTAGCAACTGGCCCACACACCCGTGCCTTCTCCACCACAACACGCGCTCCTGGAGGCCACGGCACTGTGTCCCTGTCTGCTTCCCAGGACCTATGTCTATAGTGTAGTTGCTGGCGCGAAGTCAGTCTCAGTTACTCACTGTTGGAAATGCTAATTTTCTTTCCACCAAGTTGACAGATCGTCAAGCACTTACTACTCTTTTCCTGGCAACTGGGGCACATCTGATTCAGGGCAGATGGGAGAGAAGAAGGTTCCTGCTTGCTTTCATCTTCAGGGAGGAAGAAAATCACAGACAGGCAAAGTGCCGCACATGGGCACGGTCACCAGCCCCCCACCCCCACTTGGGGCCCAAACTGACATAGAAACAGAGGTAGAAAGATGAAGTGCAGCCAGAGGAGAGGAGCTGAACAGTCCCTTGGAAAGGCTCAAAATCTGGACTGTGTTTTTCTCTTTCCATTCTTCCTTACTTCCAAATCCACATGCCACCCACTATATGCAGGTCAACTCAATTCGTAGTAAACCCACTCAGGCTTAATTCCTCTGTGCTTCTGTCCTTGCCACTAGCTAAGTGGCCCTGGACTTAGGGTCCTGGA
Organism: Talpa europaea; assembly: GCF_964194135.1. Taxonomy (NCBI): domain Eukaryota; kingdom Metazoa; phylum Chordata; class Mammalia; order Eulipotyphla; family Talpidae; genus Talpa; species Talpa europaea. The sequence continues at coordinate 75,082,301 of NC_140083.1, read as the reverse complement.
TACAAGGACCACTTGTCAGCTCAGGCTGGGAGAGAGGAGCAGGGAAGAATATTTCACATCATGGGCTATGGCTTTGGACAGATCTGGGTTCCAGGTCTAGACAAGTGAGTTAATGGCTAAGTCACTATCCCCTTATCTGTAAGATAAAGAGAGAGCAGCATCTTCTACTTTAGAGAGGCATTTGTATTAGTAGAAGAGTTTATATGGGCCAAGTAGTTGGTGGGATGCACAGTAGGGGCTCACTGCCTATGAAAAATGACATGTGACTTGACTTTTCCCTAGAGGGGAACTCCCTGTGCAAGGGGCTGGGAAGCATCTTGGGGCCCAGAAGATACAGATTTTCTTCAAGACACCTGAGCTGTCATGCACACTGTAACCCTAAGTGTAACCTACTCCCTATTCAAGTGTGTCCCAGAGCTTGTACCCGCTGCTCCTTTACCCAAAAAATAACTTGCCACAGGAGGACCAGAAGACCCTAAACCCAGCCTCTGGAAAGAGGTGGCATCAAGAATCACCAGATCCGAGAAGTTATTTGACACCTGAGTTGAAGAAACTTAAACTCAGATTTTAAAAACTACTAAATTTAATCAAATCAAAGAAGCCATAGATGGCATGACACACCCATTATTTATATACCAATAAGAAAGAGAAAATGTTGCCAGCTAAACTATAATATACCACCAATTATAAAATGCACCCAGATCTTAGAGAAATTAAAACTTAGGTGGAAACATATCCCTTAGAAACAACTGAATCAATAAAAGATATCAAACACAACCAAATTGACACTTGGTATTTATTGTCAGGTAAAAGTGATAAACGCCCTTTGGTTTCTCTTATCAATCATCCACTACTCAGCAACCTGAAATGGGAGGCTGGATAAAGATGCTTTGTGAGTTTTTTTTATGAGAAAAAGAGAAAAGTCTTGCAAAAATACAGTAAAAAGTTGGCCTGAGCTAAGAGCCAAACTTAGGACCATCTGATCACAAAGTTCATGATGTAAATCACCAGACATTGTCTATCTGGGGAATTCCTTTAGCTTGATAGATTCCCCAATTAGCACTCAAAGTCTGAAACACCAGCATCATTGGGAAAAATAACACCATGGCACAAGAGTCATTTTTCTAGAAAGTAGGTCTTCGTGAGAGGAAGAAGAGCAGGAAGGAGGTCCTGGACAAAGCTGGGGAGAGAGAACTTTAGAGACGAGGGGGACTAACTAAAATAAGGAGGCTGGGCCAGAGAACACATGGCGGGTCCCTCACCCACCACCAGCAGTTTAGAAGTGAACACTTGGCTGTGATCCCTTCCTGACTCACACGGGTCACAGTTACAGCAGCGACAGGAGCATCTGCAATCCGGCCCAGAATCGGTGTATTTTTTGAGCTTTCAGCAAGGAGTGTCTTCCACCTGGACAGGGATCCAGATGCAACTCATTCAGATTTACTGCTTACACAAGGCAGTTGTTAGGAAAGAATCTGCATGGTGATAGGCCGCTTTCCAAGAGTCCTCCTAATGTCAACAGAACACTCAAAACCCTTGCTGAAAAACAGCAGGGAGAGAGCTTGAGAACCAGGGCAAGATGGAGTCTGCTCCATGTAGCTGCTGAAGACCCAAGCTCAGTGAAGGACAGCTCTAGGCTAGCTGACTTCCATTCTGAGTCTCCTTGGAGGGAAAAATGACACCATGTAATTATTAAGAGCAGCAAGTCAGGTCTTAACTATACTGTAAGCAATAGTAACAAACAATAATATTTTTTTAAAGATATATTTGTGCATACAAGATCTGGGGAACAGGCCAGAGGTGTGAGAGGATTCACCAGAGACAGAGTGGGGAACAGAACAGACAGATAGACTGAAATACACTGCTGAGGGGAGCAGCAGGCAAGACAGAAGAGGTCTGCTGCGCCATGTGGGCAGCTCCCTGACTGGCTGGTGATCAAACTCCTGCAGCAGAGGCTGCGGATAGCTTCGCAGTGCTGTGCTCAACCCCTTGCACCACCAGGCAGGTCCCAATAATAATTTTAAAACTGAGATTTTGAGAGTAAATACAGAGATCTAAATGGGGCATGAAATCTGTGTTTGGAAAATTTGTCATTGACAGGTGGTTTTTGAATATGGTGGTTTTAAAATGTTGGTGATGTAGGAAGGCCAGGTCAAGTATTGGAGGTATTTGGAGAAAGCTAAAGTATTAGAGTAAATGGAGAGTTCAAAGACCCAGCCTCTTAGATTTATACTGGTTGTGTGACCTTGGCCAAGTCATTGACTTCAGAGTCTTAGTTTCTCCTTAGTTTCACTAATAACAGTCTCACCTACCTAGAGAGCGAGCTGTTGGTGTCAAGTGAGATCAAGTGAAAGGCTGCTGTAAACTCTGAAGAGAAACACAGATAATAGCCAATTTAATTAATTTTCTGACAGGTGTTACTGCCGTGCTATAAAGAAAACCATGGGTGTGTGTGTGTGTACTTGTGTGCGCCTGGATGTCAGCAGCATACCTTGGGGGCTTACCTTCTCTAAGAAGCCACAGGGAATATTCAGTAGGTAACATCATTCCTTCTCCTATTATGGGGGATGCAAATGGCATTCTTCTCTCTGGGGCTAACCTTTCAAAGCATTTAATTGATGGGAAAGTCAGCTGTATAGGGACTTGTGAAAGTTTCTCAGGATGATTCATACCCAGATGATTCAGTGATTGTTTTTGTATGGCTGCCTTGCTCTCTAGGGCTTCAGCCACATCCAGCTTGATTTGAATCTCATTCTCAGTAAGGCCCACTAGGCAAGGACCACACAGTTCAGAAAATAAAATGATGGTTGCCTGCCCCCCATAGCACCCCCGCTAAAGCACAGACCTCTCTTCTTTTAGGGTCTAAAGGCTTAATGTCTGAGATTTAGTTGCACCGAGGGATAAGAAACAGTGACAGAAATCTCAATACCAGACTCAAGCAAAACTCTTTTTTTTTATTTTATTTTTATATTCCCCATACAATTGCAACCCCCTTATTTTGACCCCAATCCCTCCTTTCCCCGCCCCCCACCCCCATAGTGTGTCTCTGGTTCATAGTTGTTTGTTGATTTTGATTTTTTTCTTTCTTATAGTTATTCTTTTTCCTGGTCTCTTATTTAGGTTTTTCTAGATTCCTGTCAAGCAAAAATCTTGGGGGCTTTCCCTGCCTGTGCCCCAGACCCACTGGGATCTCCTAGCTCAGGTCTTCGTGTTGGCAATTTCATTTACGGAAAACAAGTTTCCTGTATAGTTGGTTCCTTATACATGAGAACTTCCCAATCACTTCATCTATATATTTTTCATATACACTCTGTCCAGATAACCAGATTTCTTTCAACATCAGTTCTTGTTGCTGATGCTGTGATTTATACGGTATAACACAAAGATAACATTTGAATCATTGCTCTTCTTAGCTGCCTTGTTGCTGCTTTTTGAGAAAATATTAGAATATAATCGAGCAGGCAAGGCAGGGATCTGGTCTTTATAATTCTCTTGGTACACTTCGTAAGTGCTGGATAAAAGCTTTCTCACGAGGCAGCCGCTGAAAGGGTTCCGCACAGTATTTTATTCATATTGGCAAAGTGAGCAACAGCTCACAGATGGAGAAATAAAGCAGCAGAGAGGTGAAGCGACTTGCATGAGAACGGAAAGCCAATGAGAAGCGGAGGTTTGACTGTCTTTGTATTCTTCAGTTCAGAGTACTATTGTTTATTCATTCATCCTAAAAAGCCACCACCTTAAATATCCAAGTTCTCTGGTCCTGCAAAATTTGGGTGTAATGCAAAGCACGTAATAAATTGTGCTAGAAGGAAAATAGCCCTAATCGTTGGCTCAGATACATGCAGATCTCTTTCAACTAAATATCAGAAAACCCCTCTGTGAGCAGGTATCACACTATTATCCCCCCTCCCATGACAACCATAACAATGGCTTAGTGGTATTTACATGACACTTCCCATCTCTGAACCCCAAGGTGCTTCATAATTTCTCTCCAACGCTGATCTGTTTGCTTATAGAAAGGCAGCCAACTAGTTTTTTCTTCATCAGGAAATTGATGACAAATCATGTATTGCCCAATATCCTAGAGAGAGCCAACAAAATAACTGGAGCTCCAAAGACACCTTTTAACACAAGACTCTAGCCCAATCATCCCATCCTCTCTGTAATAGTCAACTACAATGTTACTGACCATTCTTCCTACCCCCATAAGGTGTCAAGTAGAACAGGTACTTGGGTAGCTAGGAGATTGAGGAAGGTAATGCATTCTGTTCAGACATAAGTCTGATAGCATATTTGGATAAACAGTTTAGTTGTACAGCCAGGTAGATTAGAAGTGCAAAAGAAAGTTCTAGAATAAAGATACAGATGTGTGACCCATTCATACACAGATAATAGTGAAGAGGAGATTAAAAAACATGCTTTTTCATATAGGTCTCGTGAGATCAACCATATTTATTATGGTAACACTCCGTTTCCGAGTTCTCAGTGGTGAACCCTGAAAAGTGGAATTATAAAAAGAAACAAACCAGGCCACAGGGTCAACTGCAAGAATCTACCAGCAGTCAAATTTATAATCCAAAAGGTCATGCCATCTGGGAACAAATCCTTACCTCTCTACCTGCCCAAGTTCCTACCATTCTTTAAGATCTATCTCAGGTATTATATTCAACTTGCTTTTCCCCTTCATTTCTTTAAACATAGGTACTCTCTACCTTCTTTTTTTTTTTTTAAAGATTTATTTATTTATACAAGCACTGGGTACAGTCAGAAGCGTGGGAGGGTGAGAAAATTCACCAGAGCCAGAGAGGGAACAGAACAGGCAGACTGACGAAGAAATACACTGCTGAGGAGCGGGCACGGCAGGAGAGGTCAACCAGCGCTCAACCGCTGCACCACCAGGGGCGGCCCCTCTCCCTTCTTTAAATTCCCAAACATTTTTTTGACATTTTTAATTTAATTTAATTTTTTTTATTTTTATATTCCCCATACAATTGCAACCCGATTTTGACCCCAATCCCTCCTCCCTCCCCTCAAAGAGTGTCTCTGGTTCATAGTTGTTTGTTGATTTTGATTTTTTTCTTTCTTATAGTTATTCTTTTTTCCTGGTCCATATTTAGGTTTTCTAGATTCCTGTTATGAAAACTCCCAAACTTTCATGTGTGCATCTTTGTGAGAGGCATCATAGTCTTACGAGGCTTGCAGGTATCAAGAAACTAAATGAGAATGCTATTTGTTTATTATTTGCATATTCATTCAATGTCATTTGAATGTTATTGCTTACTCATATTTACTGAGTTCCTGTTATAGACTTTAGACTCTTCAAAATAATAATATATGTAAGTTTCTTGAAAGTACCACAGTTTATTCATTTTTCTTTCCAAGCAGTACCTCATACAGAATAGGCCCCTGTGAATATACGTGGGGTAAAACTGAATTCAAAACCATCACTAGCGCTGGAAAAACAATTCAGTAAGAGGCAGAAGAACAAAGGACTCCAGAGCATGAACCTCAGAGTTGGAGACCTGGGCTCAAACCCTAGGCGAGTCATTTTTAGCTTTGCCAGGCAAGTTCCTTAGCCTCGGTCTCCTTAACTGTGGACAGGGAACAGCAATATTTCCCTCCCTGGGATAATGCAAAGATTAAATATGTGATGAATAGGAACATTAAGCATAGTACTCAGCACAGAGAAAATGCCCATCGACACTAGCTGTTATTGTTTTTGTTACCCTTTGTGTGTATCTTAACAAGTGGATCAGTGGGGTCATTTATTCCAGGAAGGACCATGACTATTACAGCAAGAGAAATTGCGCTACTGGCACATCTAATTGGCAGCTTCTAGAGTACTTGCTCAGAAAGGCAAGGTTAGAGTTCCCTTCTTAGGGTCAGAAGGTGCTGTTGGGCACCAGTATTCTTTCCAACACAGCAATCCAACCCAGTAGCAGTTATCCTTGTTGGTAACTTGTGTGTGCTGTTATTTTCCACACCTCACAAGAGCTGGGAGTCCCCCAAGAAATAAACCCTAGAGGTTGGTCAGGCATGGCTGTTTCATCTCATCTCCCTTTTCCCAGAAATCCCCCACTGAAAACAAGGGTTCAAGTCCATGCAGATCCTCTATATTGTTCTCTCTGAAGGGGGTGACCCTCCACTGAGACATCCAAGGTGGGCTGTCCAGGACACTCTAAGTCTTGCAGAGCCAGGCAAGCTGTCCCTGGCCTTGAATGATTCAAGAATTTAAAAATCAAATGCCCACTGAGTTGCTCATCAGTGTTAGAAAGCAAAAGTCCATTAGAAAGGGTCCATTAGAAAGCAAAAGTCCAGGGGCCTCCCTGGTGGCACAAAGGGTTAAGACATAACCTATGCAAATGTCCACAGATGCTGAGCATGAGTTCGATCCCTGCCCAAGGAGCTACACACATGGTGAAGCAGATCTCTCCTGACTCGCCGGCTGCTCCCCCCAGCAGTGTATTCCAGTCAGTCTGCCTGTTCTGTTCCCCACTCTGCCTCTGGTGAATCCTCTCACCCCCTGCACCTCTGGCCTGTAACGCAGTTCTTGTATGCATAGATAAATAAATCTTTTTTTTAAAAAAGAAAGAAAGCAAATGTCCACTTTATAAACAGGATGCCCATTTGCAAATTGAAGAAGCCAGTGATCTGTGTGCTGGAGACTAAACACAGTGTCTAAGATCAAAAGTCAAAAACAGTAGAGCTGGGACTCCAATTCCTTTTCTGACTCAATCCACTGATTTTCTTAATATGTACTGGCTGAATACAGATATCTGTGCTTTGTATGGCTGGGTATTTAGAAAAGTCACTAGCTCACTAACCTTTACACTCTTTTAATTTTTATACTCAAGCATGGTGAGCCCACCCACCACTAGGTTTTTTAAATAACACATTTTATTTTTTACTTTTGATTTCAAAAATGTTTTTTGTAGACTTTGGAGAATTCCTAAGTATTCAGAGAATGAAATTCATTTGCAAACTCATTCACTGAAAAGATTTCATGTTAGCACTCTAATGTACACCCTTATTAGATTTTCCAGGATAAAATATATCTTTATCTATTCGTATATGAGATATATATATATATATATATAGTTTATAAGTTTTATAAAACTGGGATCATATCATAGATAATATTCTATAATATAGTTTTCCATTTAATTATCCAGTTCGACATCTTCCCATCCATTAAATATTCTTCCACATCACCACTTAATAGCTCCATGGTGTTCCACCACATGGATGCATCCTAATGTATTCAACTAATCCCCTAGAGGTTGAAGAAAAGGGGAGAGAAATTACATTATTTCAAGTTGCACTCTATTATGAATAAGACTACAATTAAATCCTTGTAAGTAGTCTTTGTGTGTATTTCTGATTATTTCCATAAGATAAAATCCTGTGAAATTGTTCAACCAAAAGGAATGAATGTTTTTAGGTATATTTCCCAAAGCACCCTCCAAGTGGGTGCAGCCACTGACACCACCCAGTGGATCCGCAAGCCCCGGCAGCTCTGCCTCCAAGCATCACCCATGTTCCAATGGACAAGCCACGTGGGTGCATCCTCCCTCGCTGTTGGCACCTGGACCCAGTCCCCATCCTTCCTATCTGACTGGCCTCCCGACTAGTCTCTCACTCTTGCCCAAGTCCATTTTTTAATCCACAGGCAAAATGACCCCTCCAAATTAAAAAGCATGTCACCTTCTGCAGCGCCCCAACAGTCATGCTGTGGCCCCTGCCTGCTCCTCCACCTCCTTCCTGATGCACTCCAGTCGTTAACCATGCACCAGTCTTGTTCACTGACTCTGACACACACACCAAGCGTGTCCTGCCCCAGGGCCTTTGTACTTATAGGTGCCTCTTGTAGAAGGTTCTTTTCACTTTCTGTGCAAGCTTAGCCCATGTTCTCAGAGGGGTCCTCCCTAGCCAACTTAAAGCAACTGCCCCCTGCAGACATGTTCTCCCGTCACTTTGCTGTATCTCTTACCTTCCTTTTCCCTAGCACCTACCAAACGAAGATCTCTTAATTGATTGTTTGCTTCTGCTTCTTTTTCCTCCTCCTTCCCTTCCCCCCAACACCAAGAATGTAACTGGGCTGGCTCAGCGTCACACCACCAGTACCTTCCACAGCACCCAGCACAGAGTGTGTTCCCAGTAAATACTTGTTGAATAAATGAATTCAAAGCAAAGAGCAATTTGATTACTACCCTAACCAAGCATAATGTTAGAACTAAATGTAATGTCAAACAGCTCACTGGCTGCCTTCCAGAAACAAGGAAAAAAGACAAGAGACACATAAACCACTGAGCCAAGCCTGGTGGGTAACAGCGGACCCCCTCTCGCGACGGTGATTCCCCACCTGCCTCAGGCAAATCTAGCAAAATCTAGCCAGGCATCCCATGCAGGTCCTTTTACACTGCAGAGTCTTTGTCCTTTAGACAGTCACCTCAAAAAGAAAAGAAAACTTTGCCATAAGAAATTACAACATGTATAAAAACACCTGATGGCATAATCTCAGCTCTTCTCATGTTAGAGGTGCTTAAATTGTCTAGTTCAGTAAGATCCAGATAGGCTATCACAGCTGTTTTCCAGGATTTCAAGAACCAATATGTTACTATAAACACGAATATTTAGAAATGTGTATATCCACCCTCCAGATCACAGTCACGGCAGCAGAGATGAACGCAGCGACCCTTCCTGCTTGGAGGGCAGACGCAAAGCAACAGCTGCCTGCAGTAAGCCCTCTCCAGGGAGCCAGCCTTTCACCTGGACCTGCGTGAACACATAGACGTGCCTCCCAACATCTCTCCAAAGCATTGCATCCCCAACCCTATATGTCAGAAACCGGGGTTCACAGAGGCTAAGGTGTTCACCCAAGACACAAATCAAATGGGTCACATAAGGATTCCAGCACATACCTATCTGACTCCATCTTGCTTTTTGCAAAATGGCCTGGTGGCTCACAGAACACTCAGTTTGAGAGCTGGGGTGGCCCAATTATCGATGTCTCCCTAGCTCATGATTGTGGAGGCAAGAAGCAAAGAGACACTTTCCTTAGCCCCTGAAGGGCAACGGATCCTTCCTAAAGCCATGAACAGTTCCTTGTGCGAGTCTCCCAAAGGGACAGTGTCTGGAGTTTACCCCACTCAGAAGTAACTCTTCAAGGACAGCCACCCTCCTGGGCTCCCAGAGTCCTGGGTCAGCAGGCCAAGCAGCTGTCTCGCCTCACTCTCCCAGGACCTTGCCTGAGACACAGCCTTGGGACATCCTTTTCGGATATAACAAAGCCCACAGAGCACGTGAGAGAAATATTTCCGGGGTTTCAGGTGATCCAAAGAGAAACCTTCACAGTCATTTAGAAAGATTGATTTCTCTCTCTCTAATCCTCATCATCGAGAAAGGATAAAGCCAAGTCGATTCTGGGCAAGAAAACAAGAGGTCTCCCTCTGGAAGCCTGACAGGAAATGCTGGACCCAAGAAATATTTGACCATTTCTATTTACAACTCAACAGAGTGGCACAAGACTCAAAAATAGTTGATTCTGTATTTTTTTTTAAATAAATGAGTGACAACAATAAAATTGAACGCTTGGTTTCTAGCTGGCCAGGGATGCTGTAGGGAAGGAGCGTTTCTTGAGTTGACTAAGCAGCCCTATTTGCTGGTCTCTGCATCAGCGAGACCCTCTGAATGGAAGATAAAATGACAGCAGAAAAGGGCAGAAACACTTTTTTGGAAATCACACCGAAAAATAGCAGTTGAGTCAGGACTGAAACACCTGGAAAGCTTAGGGGGCAGGCAGAATGGGAAGGTGAAGCATTTCACCTCAACCTGACCGGCCCTGAGTTCCTGTATGGCCCAGGAATGCACAAGGGCGGCTTGCTGCTGAGGGGGGCTGCATCCAGCGCCCAATAACCACCACATCTGTGCTTGGTCAAACCAGACAGAGCAACTCGGGAGACCGGACCCCACCAGGCTGAATTTTCATAGTTTAGTCAGACACACATTTGCCGGATCCGAGTCCACCCAGGTTCAAACTCTACTCTTCCTCCATCATGTCAAGCACACACGTGCACATCACAAATTTAAAACCCACAGCTTCCCTACCCCAGGCTGAGGGTCTTGCTGTGAAAAGGCATTTCCAAGACTGAGCTACTGAAACACAGACAGCACATCCAGTCCGGGCTGCTACTTAGCCCGTGGTTAGCAGCTGCCAGATGTCAGACCCCAAAGTGAAATGACCAGCTGATAGGTAGACCTCCTTCCTCTTCCCCTCCCCCCCCTTTTTTTTTTTGGTTGTTCTAACAAAAGAGATCTTCTTAAATATATTTCATGTATTGCAGTAGCCTGGACATCAAATGTTTCCCAGAGTGAAATTAAATATAGCATTTTATTTGGAACAAGCCAGCCTAACTCAATTTTCCTTCCCAGCAATGCCACAGAGAGACCTTCCATTTGGCAGCTGAAAGATGTGCTCGGCTCTGAGCTGGACTTAGGTGGCACGCCTTTCCACCAGCCTGAAATCTGTCTATTTCCTTTGCCCTGATCGAGTACTTCAGGATTCATAAAGGGCAGATAGCCTCTCTGTCCCCATGTACTTATCTTTAGGGAAAAATACCCCTCTCCTCCCAGGAACTCTCTCCCAGCTCATTGAGAACTTGGTTCTGTGCCACTGGAAATTAGCCTCCTAGAAAGAGCACATGAATTTGCCAAGGAACATTTGCCCTCTACGTGAGCCTCACACCTGGGCTATTGGTGCCCTTTCTGTGTTGTTAGATGTTGATATTTAACCCAACGAGACCGTGGTAGGGCCCAGCAGACTGGGACTCTCATTGTCACTAAATGTCCCTGGACACACCATTCTGCCCCCACTTCCCGCCCCCCAGGGCTCTGCATCATCTCTGGCACTTAAAGGTTATGGGGAAGCAAAGGTTGTCAGAGCAGGTGGGGTGTAGGGACCTCGACGCTTGGAAGTGCAATGTGCTTTATAGATGCAGTGACTGAGACCCAGAAAAGACAATGGTTTTCCCAGAGTCACCGTCCTAGGCAGAAGCCGCAGCAATTTCCTCCATCTCAGATCAGGCTCCTTCACCACCCTCTGGCATACACTTAGGCCAGGGCAATGAGTACAAAGCAGATGCTTCTAACAAGTGTGTGTGATGAGATTGGAGACCTCCAGTGATTCTTCAATAACAGCTACCACTTCCTGAGGGACTGAGTGGGTACCTGGGATCTCTTATTTTTAATATCCAAAATAACCCTGAAGAGTGGAGACTTAAGCTCGAGTCGGGTGCAAGGTCACGCTGACCCTGAATGCCACAGCTGCTATCTGAACCCAGTTTGTATCTGAGACCAAACCCAACTGAACGGTATTGTATAACCTATCACTTCCCTGGGCCCGCTCCTGAAATCCACCATCTCTAAAAAAAAATGGCTTTAAAATCAAAGCAAGTCTAAATGAAAGCCCAGTTTGCAAAGTTGCATATAAAGATTCAAAGTGTGCATGTATGCGTGTGTGTGTGTATTTGTGTGTTACACAGAGAGAGAAAGGAACATATCAAAATACCAAGTGTGAATTTTAAATGTTCTTTCTTATAAATTTCTGTTTTTTTAAAACATCAAAACAAACAGATGATTCTTACTAATCTGAAATTAAAATTTTTAATTGTGGTAAAATACAAATAACACAAAATGTACCATCGTAATCATTTCCAAGTGACGAATTCATGGGGATTAAGTACATACATATTATTGTGCAACCATCACCTCTGCCCATCTCCAGAATGTTTTCATCTTACAAATCAAACATTTCACACCCAATAAACAATTACTCCCTATTACTCACCACAGGACCCTGGACTCTCTCATTCTACTTCTTATCTCTATGAATTTGCCTCTTCTTGGGACTTCATATAAATAGAACTATAAGGTATCTGTCCTTCTCTATCTGGCTTATTCCACTTAGCATAAAGTCCTCAAGGTTCATTCACGTGGTATCATGTGTCAGAATCTCCTTCCTTTTAAATAAGGCTGAATTATCTTCCACTGTATGTAGAGACCACATTTTGTTTAATTCATGCATTCGCCAATGGGCACTTGGGTTGCTTCCACTTTTTGGCTATTATGAATAATGCTGCTATGAAAATGAGCATACAAATAGTTTTTTTAAGCACCCACACTTCTTAAATCCTGCAGTATATTTTCAGAATGTGCCACCAATGATTAAAATCAAACTAAGCTCCTACCGGTCCCAGCCTGGGAAACAGAGCAAGTGTATGTTGCGTTTCCACATTCTACCCCCTGCCTTTAGAGCCCTCTGCTCTAAACCAGCCCTAACAGGACATTACAATCCCCCAGGCTGCTTTTAAAAAATACTGATGTCCAGGCCACACTGGAAGGCTCTAAATCTGAATCTCTGGACCGAGCAGAGGAATTGGATTTTTGTTAATTGGATTTTTTTTGACACCCCCCACCCCCCAGATGATGAACTGAAAAATGAACTGAAAAATCACTGCTCTAAATTCTCTTGGAGGGGCAGGGAGTGTTTTTCTTTTTATTTAAGAAATCTCTGCCCTGTGAATAACTTCTCTCCTTTCCTCCCATCACAAACGACAAGGATTTGATAACCAGTCAATTACCCTAGTTGTTTGACTGATTATATTTCAACTGAGAAACATTCACTCCAGAGCATTACCTCCTCCAGTTTAAGCCTTTTATCTCTAATTGTGCAATAAGAGCCTGCTTCTTTCTTGGAAGGAATGTTGATATGAGTAAGCAGGTAGGGAAGTCTTTTAAGGCCCACTCAGTCCTCAAGCCAGTTTATAATCTAGTCCTTTTGAGACAGCAGGGACAGTATGAAGGGCTCAGAAATGTGGTCCCAGCTTCTCTCCAGGCAGGAAGGAGGCCATGCCCTGGACTCAAGAAAGCGGGACTGCGGCTCTTCCTCCTACTCTTCCTACCCTAAAACACCCCCAGCTCTGGCCTCACCTCCCTCTCACACAGGACCTGGGTGGATTTAATTTGGTGCATTTGGTGTGTTTAGTCCAGTTCTGGATTTGACATTTTCCCTCTGTAAACAACACCCCAGAGTGCCTCTCTGTGCGGACACGGTCTGGATGTTGAGTTCTGGACCATAAAGGGTTCAATGAGACCCCTGGGACTCAGCACTGGGACTTCAACAAGAGCATGCGTTCCAAGCATCTTTGTCAGAACCTTCATAACCAAAGGTAGATGTGACACAGGCAACAGCAGGATACATTCTCCAAACCCAGGGGGCAGACCTGGTCTTCAAGGTCCCTCATCACAACTTGGGACTCTACTGCCTCTTCAGGGAGAGTCCTCCAAATGGGATCTCCAAAGTCATTCATTCCACAGTCACAGCAGCATCTCCATGCTTCCCAGGTCTGGCCCATTTGGGACCAAGATCATTGCTTTGCATCTTTGAAGATGGGCAACCCCAGAGCCTAACGGGCAGGTCAGCTCTGTTCCCGGGGGCTGGCAATGCTAATATAATAGATTGAGAGAGCCCAACTGCTGGGGGGCAGGAATAAGGAGACCAGAGAGAGCTGGATGAGCCAGGGTGGGCTACAGAGAGTAGGCAGATTGCGAGGTGGCCCCAGCAAAGGAAGTGATGGATGGATCAGATCTAACCAGGTCTAGGGGGAGGTGACAGGGGGTGGAACCTTCCTGGGTGTAGCAGTTAAGCAGGCCCAACTCTGAACTTTTCTCCTACACTCTCAGGCCAGCTGGCCCCAGAAAGCCAAGGGCAATCAGGTTACCAGGGCTCTCGGTGCCACAATGGATAATCGGAATCTATCCTAATAAGCGGACAAGCTCATGGAAAGGGAGGACAGAGGAAGTGTGAAGGATAAAGAAAATGAAGACTGAAGTTCTGAATAATGCAACAGAACACCTACAAATAGCAGAAGATTAAAGCGAAAGCATGGAAACTCAGACAGGTCTGCCTGACATAATTCTGAACAGGGAAGCAAAATATATGGCCAAGCGTGGATTTGTCTTTCAGTCTCGTGCAGCAAATATTTGCTAAACACCTACTGTGCATCCACAGTTTTGCAGACCCAAGTTACCTCCCGGTTTTTATGCCCATACCTCCTGGGTGTTCAGGTACAGGAGGTATACTTCTGCAGCCAAAGAGACAGAGGAGGGAGGGTCGTAGGACCTGAACATGCTTTTTCTCTCTTCTATAGTTCCTCCTTTAGGCAGGAGTGAGACAGTGCTGCACATTTCATACATAAAGAAACAGAAGCATCGACTAGAAGGGAGTTCAAACAAACTGCACACATCTATAAAAAAAAATGTTTGCTAAGAGAAGCTTCTGCCCATGGATTAACACTAGGCCTGCAAGGAAGACAGGAAAGAGAGTGTGGTGTGGTGAGGGTTGTTTAATGAAGCCATCACCAAATTAAAATATTATGGCCACTCTTAGGAGTCAACTCCTGCAGCCCACGACTGGGTTGAGGGTCTTTTTTTTTTTTTTTTAGCATATTTGCATAAGAGATGGAGCACAGTGTGACTGAGAGGCACATGAATACAGGCAGACTTAGGTCCAGACCACAGCTCAGTGACATTTTTAGCTCTGTGACTTCGTGTTTCAGTTTTATAACAGGCAAATAGAAAACTGGCTTAGGGATGAAAAAGAATTCTGGTATTATTAGCCCAGTGGTGATCATAGATCACAACTACTATTAACTTATTACCAGGAGGCCGGCTTTCCTATGCTTGTATCACAATTATGCACATACTTTTTTACCTGGAATAAAAACCCAATAAAACTTTTGAGTTTTCTGTGGACAATGAGTGAGGCCGCGCTCAATGACTGCACTTTGATGCAGACCCAGTGCCCAGATACACTGTTCAGTGAAAAGAAAAGAAAAAACAAAAACCAGAATATATGTTGTGGGGCGGGGGGTTGTTAAAAAAATCCAATTCTTCTGCTCAGTCCAGAGATTCAGATTCAGAGGCTTCCAGTGGGGCCTGGACATCAGTATTTTTAAAAAGCATGCCTGGGGATTGTAATGTCCGGTTAGGGCTGGTTCAGAGGGCTCTAAAGGCGGGGGGTAGAACATGGGGAAGCAGCATACACTTGCTTTGTTCCCCAGGCTGGGACCAGTAGGAGCTTAGCTTGATTTTAATCATCAGTGACATATTCTGAAAATACACTTCAGGGATACAGGGACGAAGAAGGGGGATTTCACCATCTACCTGTTCTGTATTTTTGATTTGGTATACTTGATTGTGCTACTTTTTAAAAAGAATCACTGAGTTAAAGAAATATTACTCTGAGGGGAAAAGTAAAGTAATTACGAGGTTCTGGAAACTTTGAGTGACCTGGTGGGAGTGAATAGTGATGATGTTCTTTCTTGAACCACAGAGAGGCAGATGCAGGGGTCCCGTGTTCCAAGAGAGAGCACAGGGCTGCCAGGCAGAGGGGCTGCTGGCACATCTGGGTCCTTGCTCCTGACAGGCTTGGGTGCCAACTTCAAGACAAGCACAGCAGTGAGAGCCACCTCCCCGCAGACGACCCTTACAAATGCCCGTGAGGCTCTGGGTCACACGGCACCTTCTAACTAAGGGGTGCAAAGTGCTTATGCACCATCCCCAGACCCCCAAGACACCCTCAGGAGAAGGGAACAGCTCTCTGTAGCTGTTAAGACCAGCATGCCGAAGGGTGCACCACCAGACGCCCGGTCCCTAGTCCTTAGGGCCCATCCATCAGGTCAACTGATCATGGGCAGTTGCTCCACTTCCCGATGCCTCAGTTTCCCCCTTTGGAATTTGAGAATAATAACAATACCTGTTTCATAAGATTAGTGAGAAGATTAATAATGACCAGCCAGATAATAACTAACCCATATAGAACGAGGTCATTAAACCAGACCTGGATTATCCTTAATTCCGATTTAAAGAAACTGAGTCACAGAGCAGGCCAGCAGGCCCTCCCCCGCCCCCCCGTGATAGGACTGTGAGGGCAGCCCAGAGCCCTCCACACTCATCACTCCCCCATCCACTGACTCGGAGGACAGCTGGAGATGAGGAAACGGTGGCACAGAGGGGCTCCAGCTGGCTCTGCCTTTTCTTTCCAGAGTGTTAAGGCCATGGATGGCGACCTATAGCTCTGCAGGTCTGGAAAGCAAGACAAGAAGGTAGACTGCAATGGTAGGTGCTCGGTCGAGGACAGAGGGAGTAGGCCGCCACTCCCCAATGTGAGCCCCCCGTTTCCTTCAAGAGCAACAGCAAATCTTCAGAACTCAGCACTCAGAGCCTGGCAGGCAAGTGCAGAAAAGGTACCCCAGAAATCTGCTCAAACCCCCAGGGGCCCGGAACATGACAAACTGGTTATTGTCCAATAGCCATTGGCTGCCACTGAAAAATGTAATGGGGGTGTCCTGGAGTGACGAGGGGCGCTGTGAGAAGCCAGCAGGCCTATCTGTATATAGAGAATAAGTGAGGAATGTGTAAGCAAAACTAGACATCCCTCGACAGCTGCCTCTATTCCTTTCATTTTGTGGGCAGGGCCTAGGAGGTGCTTGGAGAAGAAGCGAGTCTAGCGTTTAGCCTCCGATGGCTGGAAAGATAGCTCCATGCAGAGCGTCTGTCACAGAGCACCGGGTAAAACAGACACACTGAGAGCTTCACTCATTAACATTGGCGTTGCCATGACAATGAGCTGTTGCCAGGTAGCAGCGAACTAGGAGAAGAGTGAGAATTAGCAAAGCCTAAAAATAAAGCCGTTATGTTTCTTCCCCCGTCTAGATGTCCATGTGTAACAGGCAATAACCTCACCTCCTCCTCACCCCAGCCCTGCTCCCCAGGAGCCCGCTCTGCTGCTCCCAGGCCTGGGAGCCACAGCCAGGAGCGCCCCCTGCACAGAAAGGCAAGGAGCTCCAGAGAGCAAGGAAGAGGGCCCCTGGGGTGGGTGACAGCTCCACAGTGAGGCCTTGCGACAAAAAACTGGGAGGGATTTTTTCTTCCCTTAGGAAGTTGTTGACCTTGAGGGTGAACCTGGACTCCAGCGGAAGCAAGGCCAGTCCAAGCTGTCAGATGTTTGCCCAACACCCAACTCCTAAGGGACCACTTCTCTTTTGGAAAAGATTTAACCAGACCCAAGCCTCAGAGGGGTCTATGAGAGTCATGAGCCCAGCCTGGGGAGGCATAAGCAGTTCATGGTTTCTTTTGTAACTACAAGACCACCAGAAGAGCTGTCACGATACTAATTCAAAAAAACAAAATGACATTGTGCAAAAAAATCATTAAGCAATCTGTAAACATCTCCGGGGGAGGCAAGGGAATTGTCTTCAGGGTCCCCCGGGGTGGTTCTGACATCACAGGAGGAAGTGCACAGTGTTGGGGGTTGTGTTTCCTGTCTGGCTCTCCTACCACACTCAGCTTCGCGAAGGCAGGACTCATGTCTGACTGTCTACCCTTCTAACTCAGCAGCCACTGTCACCACAGGCACAAGTCAGTGCTCAGAAACATGCAGCAGCGAGGGAGGGTGGAAGGAAGGGAGACGACTCAAACATCGCAGAGCCAACATTCTGGGTAAACAGCCAAGACATTAACGGCAATAATACCTGACCTAGATAAAACACCTTATTTCTAAAACTCTAAGCTCTGCATTCTAAGAACTAAATCCCATTCCCTATCCAGGTCTCTATTCTCAAAATAAATGATTTATCATTTGTACAGGTGTGTCATGCTTTTAGCAGATCAGATCACTTAAAATCCAGAATTTCAGGGGGCAAGGATTCCTTTTATAAGTAATCATAAGATTTCTTCAAATATTGACTTGTCCAATTTCTTTGAAGTATAATTTGTTTAATTCAAAGTATATGTGGTCAGTTGAATGGACACTTTGAATGCAGCCAGCAGCAAAAACTGAATTCCTAGTTTCCTTACTTGCTATCATACTTATTCTTGAATTCTCTCTCCCTAGCACTGATGGACGTGCGTGCAGCAAATGCAAACAGTAGCTAATTTTAATATCAGTGCAAGAAATACATAGTCAGGAAGGTAGTTATTTTCTCACCATCACCCCATAAACATATAGAACCCGGAACAAAATATAAATTATTTCTTGGTTCTTCAACTGTTCTGGATTATCCAGCCATTAATCCAAATGCCAGTTCCTGTCTCCAGTCATCCAAGCCTGTACAGATAACCTAAAAGTAGCACAGAATGACAAGTGAAAGAAGAAACAGAACAATAGAGGATTGGAGAGCAAGCCCTATTGATGGGACCCCAAACCCCAACCTTTGGGTAAGACCAAAGGTGTTTGGTCATGAGAATCAACTAGTGGGGGTTCCTACCAAATAAGTCACAGAGATGCACATGACTACTACAGTTCAACAAGCCTCCACAAAGGCTCGTAATTTTACAAAAATACAGCAACCATAGCCTGCTTTTAGTATTGTCTCTCAAGAAGTTGAAGTTCATAGACACATTGCTTCTCTACCAAAGTAGGACATCCCCAAACCTCTACTGAAGGGTCATTAGTTCACAAACCTGAGGTTCTCGTGGCCAGGTACAACCCAGACCCATCTGGTAATGCTGATGGAGTTTACTGACTACAGGACTAAGAAAGTGGGGGAGCATTCTGTAAGCCACAGAGTCCCAAATTATATATAGCCTTGACCTGATGGACTTGGGAGGACTCCTAATTCAACAAGATCTGCCTGAGTATTCTCAGTGCTGAAACGGAGGGCACCTGCATAATAATCCCCACCTGGACCTTTGGGTTTTGGGGGGCCTTCATTTGGTGGTGAAGCAAACAGAAAAGTCAGTCCTGATGCTGACCAGAGAATAGGGCTTTTTTGAAAGCTTTATGATCCTTTTTGATAAAACATGGTGCCCACAAGGTAGCTCTTAACTTTTCCATACAATTATTGTGATACGTGAAATCTCAGTCTGTCCTCATCACTCATCCATATACTTTCCTCTCCCTTCATAACACAAAATACCCAGTCCCAGCTGCAGATTCCAAAGGAAAGGGGTTTCTAAAAAGGCAGAGATGATATTGCACTGGCTTCAGTGTACCTCAGGTACAGCTTCCTGCACTGTGTTGGACATGGAACAGGTGATCCAGAATAGATGTTCAAATATTGAATGAATAAATGAATGAATAAATAAATGGAGGCCTTTTTTTCTCTAATACACTTTGATTAATGGGGCACTTCCAAAGGTAGAAATTTGGGCCCAGTTCTCTGAGATTCCAGCCTAAGACCAATCATACTTGCCTCTTACTGACTTTGAGATCATAGATACTAGACCCACTGTCAATGTCAACCCCCTGAGGACTAGATGGAAGCCCACCTCCACCCTTGAGTCACCTCCACCAATTTCCCAGACTTCAGAATGGAAGTAGCACCACCAGCCCTGGACTCCCTCAGAGCAAAGGACAGTAAGGAAGCACGTGGATGCTCTCAAAGAAAGGTGGCAGAAATCCTAAAGCTGTGGTGTTAGCACTGTCATCACCCTCCTACGGATATGATGCACTGCTCCAGATCACCACCTCATCCAAACCCAGCCTCAACTCTGAACTTTGCAAAGAGTTCATATTCCATCATGGTCCCAGCAAAAAAAAAAATCCCCAACTATGACCCTAATAAAGCCATTGAAACATAGGCAGGCCCCAACTCTGCACTAGCGCCCCAGATGTTCTGTTGCAACAGCAGTCAGATAAAAATAAAATTCACACCAAGCTGAAGATAAGACTCCTCTCTGGCCCATCCCTTCTTCCTCCAGCAGATAAACTTGCTTTCTTACTTTGCATTTGCCATTTTTAGAAATGGATTGAAAGTAAAATGCAACCTTCTCGTGGAGGGAAAGCTAGGGTATCACTGTCTCCCCTGCCCTCCATCCCCTATTCTCTCTCTCTTCCTCTCTTCTCTCTCTCCTCTCTGGCATATGTTACTAAATTTTATATAGCTTGACTTGCTGCATCCCTGATACGAGCTGCTCATATACAACATAACCAGACACACATTTTAAAGAGTACGCAGCACTTAAAATAACTAGATCTTAAACCTTCTGATTTTATTTGAAAATTTGATTGGGCGACAGAATGGGTCTTGGCTTTTGAGAAAGAAAGGCAATTACTGTGTTCGAGAAATGCATGAGTAACCTTTCAGAAGGCTGCTGACTTAAATGTAGAAGAGTCAAAATTGCCTTTGCCCCACAGACCTCTGGGGAAGAGGCCTGGGGTGTCCTTCCGTCCATGGATGGCTTCCAGAGGTAAGTTTTCTGCAGTTCAAGATGGTATTTTAGACTTTAGTTCCTTAAATTGTATTTGTAAGATATAACCAGGGATTCTTTATTCTTGGCCAAACAACTACTAAAAGGGCAGAGTGTGTGGTGGTAGAAGCCAGTTAGAACCTGATAAAACACCAAACAGCAAAGAAGCACACATGCTCACGCTCTCTCTTTCTCTCTTACACACACACACACACACACACACACAGAGAACACCATTTGTCTTCTGAAAGCCATTGAATTTCAGGCACAAAATGACTCCTCCCAGCAAATTTCTTATTTTTACAACCAGAACAGACCACTTCCGACTGTTTTGTTAATTTGTTTATTCATGAGGATGGTTGGTTTTTGTGTTACTTTGGTTTCCTTTCAAACTCAACTGATTTATAGAGAGGATGCTTACAAATTTTTTAAAGGTGTTTGATTACTGTTTGTATAAAAACAATTCTAATAATCACATACCTCATCCAAAACCAAGACTTGCACATGGCTTAGGATGATTGCTGGCTTCTTACTGGAAGGCGTGAAGAACAGGGGCTGGTAAGAAAATCGCCCTCCCCATCAGAGATGGGGCCACCAGCCAGGAGAGAGGTGTGGGGCTCTGGAGCCCCCCACCGTGCGCCAGAGACCTTCTGTTTACTACATGTGGAGAGGTCAGGGTTCTGGGGCCAGGAGCCAATAACTAAGGGAGTCAGGGGGTCATAGTTATTTCTATGGGGGTAGGTAGACCCTTCGGTTAAGATGGGCGGAACAGCCACAGAGGAAAACAAGGCATTTGTTAGGGGGTAAAATACACTTTCAGAGATGGAATGAAGAAAGGGAGAGTAACTGTACCCCTGACCTCATTGGATCACCCACCCCCAGGGTTCTAATTTGGGCTGATTTTCAGCTAGTAGGTATGGGGAGTATAAACTAATTATGACATATGAATACACTTTTGTATTGGTTGGTAAAGAACCATCGCCCTGAATTTCCCAAATAACCCCACCACCCAGAACCCCTTTCTCCAGTCCAGCAAGTAAAGGGTTTATGGCTAGCAGGGCACCGCACCAGAAATCCTGGCCAGTGGCATCCATTCCAATGAGAACCACAGGCCAATGGTCAACGATCTGTGCAGGCCTGGCCAGGATCTTGCCCTCGACCATCTCAGCTTGCACAGCACCCCAGACGAAGCCAGGGCCATGTCAGAAACATACATCCTTTCCCCTCTTCTGACCAGGGCTTCATCAAGCTGTCCCTGTCTGTTAGCACAATGTAACTTCTGCCTTAAATAATGGTGTGTGTGTTTAAATGTGCCTGTCTTCTTACTCCTCTTAAAGAGATCTGGGGCTGTGTTTTGTTTTGTTTCTTTTCTTAGCATTTAACGCTTAACCCAGTACTCATCATCATAGATATATAAAGAATGGTCATCAGAACAAACTTTTAAAGTCTGAAATTCAAATAGCCATGGCCTACAAGACCATTCCTTTCCCATCAGACCCTGCCATCCTTAAAGACCCTCCTCATAGTGATTCTGCTTTTCCTATTACCCACAGACCATGCCACACACTCCAATACCTAATTGACAATATAAAACAAAATCGTGTGCTACTTGTTACATTCCTGTGCAAAAGTGTAATTCTTGCTATTTGTCTTGTCACTCCAACTAGACCACATATTTCTTGAAGATGGAGAGTATGCAAAAAAATCCATGTCAGTTATCCACTCCTGAAAGTTAGATGTTCTGTGGGAAATGCTAGCCTATTTCCCATGATTTTAAATAGGAAAAATTACAATGCATTCCATTACATCAACCCAAAACCAATTTCCTAAAATGTTCCCCAAATACAGCATAATGTGTTTCTTAAAATGTAACCAAAATACAGCATAATGTCTATTACATAGTATTATAGAACTATCACGTAAACTATCACATTAGGCTATAAAGCATTTAAAATAGCTTTTCCTGAGCTCTCAGTCTGATGTGCAGATTGCTGCCATCCGGTTTCTCCCAGCCCTTTAAAAGGGCTCAAATGGATGACCTCCTTCGAGGAAGGCGGGCAGCTAAGAAGAGGGAACAGGAGCTGAGTGTGTCATAGGTTGGAGAAGCAGCCTGGCCTTCCTCCCAAATTCACTGGCTTCCCCGACACCCCAGCCCATGTGCAGGACCCTCACCCAGAGAAAGGATGAACGTTCTTGGGTGTAGCCACACCCCCTCTCTTAGCTCCAGAAATATCCCCAAAGCACATCCTTTTTATTGACACTCAGTGGGCTCCACAGATCACCTACAAATTACTCTTACATTCTACCAATTGTTTTTAAAATGCAATTTGAGACTTCCCTTTAAAATGTTATGCTGAGTTTGGGCGATATGCTATATAGTTTTCCTGTTTAAATATCAACTGAAAATCATTTTGTTCAGAGCAGCATATAAAATACAAGAGTATTTAAAAACTAAGATTTTTTTTCTCCCAGGAATATATTAACATGGAAGATGAACCATAGCATAGACCTGTATTTCTTCTGCTCCTTTCCAACCCTTAACATAATGACAGGTACATTGCCTGTGCACAGAATGGACCTTTGGACCAGTGGTTAGCAAAATGAACGAGAGTAGAGAGGCCAGAGAGTAGGAGAAATCTCAAACCAGCCATGTTGCTAGTCAAAAGAGCCAAGGAACTAAGAACTCCCTGCACACTCAGGAGGAGGCAGGCACTGTGGCTGGTGGTGGGCACACCTGTCATCTCATTTCATGTTCAGAACAACCGCAGAGGCAGAGAGGTGGCAGTTTACAGAAGCAGGTCCAGGTTTCCCTAACCCAGGTTTCCCCCCCCAAATCAAGGTTACTCCCCAACAAAGTCCATGGACACCAAACTCTTTGGATACTTCCTGCATCAAAAGCATCACCCCAAGAGGAGTCAACTGCTGGTTACACACCCTACAACTATTTCCTCAAGCCAGCGCTGGGCTCAGTGTCAGGGCTACCTCCATGGAGAGCAGACATCACCCCCAACCACAGGCAGCTTACTATCTACTGGGATCACACAGAGTCACACAAATACATAATTACCAGTTGGTTGTGGTGCCTTAAGAGAACAGGACAAGACAAAAAATTTGAACAGGGGAAGAGGATTTAGATTGGAGCTTAGGAGAGGCTTTTCAGATGAAGTGACATTTAATGAGACCTGAATAGAAGGATAAGAGAGAGCCAAATTAGGAGTGAGTCCCTCTAGCCTGTTAGCTCCTCCGCTCCTCACTGGAACCACCTTCCAACCCACCTCCTCGCCCCCCACCCCCACCCTGCCATCTCCCATCATGGAAATGTGAGAACTCAGCTGTCAAGAACTTCCCCCCACAGGCTCTCCCAGCTAATGTGCAGAAGCCTGTCACCCGGCTTCACCCCACCCTTTGAAGGGGCCCACATGGATGGGTGACCTCCTTCTAGGAAAGCTGGCAGCCAGAAAAAAGGGAAGGCAGGAAATGAGAGTGTTTTTGTTAAAGCTTGCTGGCCTCAAAATCCTCCAACACATGCAGCCAGGACCCCTCCCCTGGGAAGGGATGAAGTTCATGAGTGTGTGTGTGTGTGTGTGTGTGTGTGTAAAAACTTTTAAACATGCATTCTGAGAGAAATGGAACCAGTTTGCTTCTCATTCATTCATAACTCACCAAATTGTTGTTTTGCAAGAGCTGTTTGATGTTGTAGAAACTGCCAGGCCTCCCTAACCTTGCCTCCCCCTTTGAAGTGGTGGCTGTGTGGACGTCACATGCGGCCTCTACACTGAACAGGCCTGGGGCTCTGGGCTCTGAGATTTAGCAAGAAGCAGGCCTGCTGTGACGATCCTCCAGGCCACAGCAGCCATGCCGCCCCGCTGGGCTCTGTGTAGCAATCTCTCTGCTGTAAAAATGTATCCTGAGTACAGGAGTGAACACCCGGGGGTGGGGGGAGAAGGGAAGGGGTAGTTAGTCAATGCTCATTTATTTGTTGTGTGATGCCATAATGTGCCGGAGGCCAGGCGAACACGAACAAGTGTCCTCCTCCAGATTCTGACAACTGTCCTAAAAACGGAGGACATAAAGGAACCAGCTCAGACATGTGACCAGTCCGGGCTCTGACTCAACCCGCTCTGTGTCTAACAGGGATGCTTCACCTGGAACACCCAGGGGTTAGGAGCGAGTGGGGCACTTCTGGTTGTCCAGCACCTAGAGGGGAATTGAATGCCCAGGGCTCTAAACCCCTGCAATGGTGAGACAGGTCCTAAGAAAGAATGGTCCCGGCCAAAATGCCAAAAGTACCCAAAGAAGAGCTACCGTAGGAGGAAGACACAGGTGTGAATGGCTGCAGGCAGTGGCACCAGGGGGGAGCACAGAGTGGGGAGCATTGTGGGAGACCTTTGGGGGAGAACTGTCTTCCACCGTCTTCTTTTTTTTTTTTAATTTATTTATACAATAGCTGGGGTTCAGGCCAGAGATTCAGGGGGGTGAGAAGATCCACCAGAGACAGAGTGGGGAACAGAACAGGCAGACTGACTGAAATACACTGCTGAGGGGAGCTGTGGGCGAGACAGGAGAGGTCTGCTGTGCCATGTGGGTATCTCCCTGGCTGGCTGGGAATCGAACCGGTGCTTCAAAGGCTGCGGACAGCTTCACAGCACCACGCTCAACCCACTGCACCACCAGGGAGGCCCTCCACCATCTTCTTGGTACCAGCCTTTCACTCCTTGGACCCGTGGTCTGAATAGTTCCCATCAGCATCCCTTTCCGGGAAAGACTGCCTGTGTGTCACTGTAAACAGCCTGCATGTGGAAATCAAGTCACTTCCCAAATACTCCAGGAACACCAGTAAGGTCCCCATGATGATTCTATTAACACAGGAAAAAAGAAAATGAGTGGAATACAGATATCCACACCCTAGCTCTCTGTTATCGTGCAGTCAGAGCTCCAGAAACAGCATCTCTGAGCCTGAGAAGTCCCTCTGCTCTTGGGAGACATGGGGAGGGTATGCGGGGCAGGGCTCTGTCACACAGACACCCTCACCTGTGGGACCCACTGCCCTTGATCCATGCGCCTCATCTCACCCTGTGCTCAAGGAGACGCCAGAACTTATTTACACAGCATGTTTTTAATTCAAGGACCTAAATGTGGTGTAGGGTAGGATGCCTGTCCCCATATAAAGTGAGTAACTTTCTTATCTCTGCTGTGGCTGTTGAGATGGTTGCGACCCTCTTGTCTTGGAGGAGGAAGAAGGCAGGAGAGGTGCTCCCCAGAAGATGTGACTGAGGAACCAAGAAGAAAACTGAAGCTCCCCTGGCCCCCAAAATAATTTCCATGCCTTCTTAATAAATGTTTAAAATGTCTATAAATGATTCAAGAGATGACTTAAAATATGAACGATCTAATATTCATGCTAAGCTATAAATGACTGCTCTTTAGTTCTCCAGTTCTCGTGCAGATTTAACAGAGGTAAAGACTTAGAAGGGCACAACAGCATTGCTGACCTGCAGGCTCAGAGCCGCTGGGCACGTCACGTAGCAGCTTGAGGCTCAGTTTCCCCATTTGCAAGATGAAAAGATTGGGCTGGAGGTTCTTTAAGGCCTTCCAACTTTAAAATCTTGTGAGTCAACCCAATTCATCAAAATAGACACCTGCATATGGCACAGAGCCCACTCAGGCAAGGGGAGACAGAGGCCAGCATCACCATATTATCATTCTCTAATCAGTGTAGCTTAAAAAGAAAACAACACATAGCTGCATGTGACAAGTGATTAGAAAAATATAAATGGCCAGTATTCCCTGAGTCCTTACCGGGGAGACCAATGATAAAATTGGAACCATTACCTCCTAGAACCAATCTTTCTTCTCCCTTGCTGACAGGGCCCAGATTTTATTTGGGTGTCAACCCCTCTCCCAGGGATCAGGTAAATCCTAATTCATCTAAGCCAGACAAGACAACCCATTCCTCTTACCCATGGGACATCTGACCAGCTGCTGCCACGAAACATGGCAGGCAATGGCTGGACGCATCTGGGAAAGTTTCATCACTTAAGAGGCACTCAGGAAGGGCACCTATCTCTTCCCTGGACATGCCGCCTCTGCCAATGATGACTGAAATGACTAAGCCCACCAGGGCCTTTAAGGGGAGCTCTCTGAGCACAGAGCTGCCACGTCGAAGACTACAGGACACAAAGCGACCAGCAGGTTCAGGCCTAAGAGTCTTCCATGACTGGTGGGCCTGACGGAGTGACAGAACAGCTAGAAGTCCCTGGTGGGAGGTACAAAGGGACAACCTGCTTCAGGTACCAAGAAAGATGACGTGATGTAGCCAATAAATTTACAAAGGCTAAAATAGCTGCCTCGGGAGACGTTTAGAGAGAATTTTTGGATAATGTACCACAACACATGATTAAGAGTAAATCAAAACATCCCTCACCTTGAAAACTAAAAATCACAAGAGATAAGATGCCACTCTGCATGCTACCTCAGACGGCCCTGTCAACGTGAATGGCAGCCCCAGCAGCCACTGGGCACCCCAACTTGGGAGGCCAGGTCCTGCCCTTAATTCCAGGATCCTTAATTCCAGGATCCTTAATTGCAGGATCCTTTGTCTGACCCTCCCACCTCCCACCTCTGTCTGCCTCACCGTGTGCAAACTAAGAGTCACAGAAAATAAAAATATTTTCTATGAAATACACTGAAGGAATCTACCTTTGCCTCCAAACCCTGTTCCAATTCTGCTTTTTAAAACTGAAGTCTACACCATTTGGTAACACGGAGAAGCTCATTAATAGTGTGCAACACTGAGCTTACGCCCCCACATACGTGTGGGGCCTACAATGGAAGGAGCTGTGATGCACTGCCACACGGTGAGTCATCACATGCCCAAGGAACACATCTAAACAGCCTCTGAGGGGAGGCCTCGGCTTCACAGAGACCAGGAATTCTGGCTGTTCAGCTCAGCAGCCTCCTCTTAGAAGCCAGTTTTCTGGAGGGAGGCAAAGGCCAGAGAGGGGCCAAATGGGGAGGGCTGAGGCAGGCTGGTCTCCAGGAGCGGGACCCCTGCTTCCTCGGGCGATGCTTTCAGCTGAACTGCCAGATCCGGTGTTTGCTCAAGAAGGACAAAGGCACTAAGGACCTTCCTTCCTGAGGCTGTCTCAGTGGCTCAAGGCCTTGAAGGGTAACGCCACCATCCCCTCCGAGCAAGCCAGGGCAGCACGGGGATTTCAAGGCCATCTCACCCTCTGGACCAGGTAGACCGCATAAGGATAGAAGGTCATTTCCATACCATGGCCTTCCCGTAGTAAAAAAAATCATTTAGGAGGAAATAAATTTGAATTGAAGTTACTAAACCTAGAAAATGTAAATCAGGGGCACATCCCTAATGAAACTGCAGCTTGGCTTGGAGATGATGTGATATTGCATTTCAAGATACAGGTTCATTTCTGCAAGGAACTGCTTTGTCGGGTGATTCTTTACAAAAAATCTGCTTCTATTAAAGGGTCCTCAAAATGTCAGATTTTGAAATTAATAAAATTCATTTCAGTTTGGTGCTTCTGGTTCAAAATTTAATTATCCCCCAGTCTGGTTCTAGTCACGTATAATTTTAAATGGAGGAATACCCCACTTATCTGAATGTTTGGAGGAAAGAAAGGTAGGGAGCCTAATCTAAATGAAGATAAAATTCCAAATGGCTGATTTTTGAAGAAACGTGGTGCTAGGACTTGTAGTATTGAACATATAATAAACTAAGATTTAAATGAACACTAATAAGTAAGATTGAGTTAGTCGCTGAAAAATTACAATCCATAATAGGCTTTTATTACATAATAATGAATTACATTATATCACAGAGTCTTAATTTCTTAAGTCAATCGGAAACACAGACTGTGTCAGATTTCCTGGGGTACAAGTTGAATTTAAGTTACACAACACTCAGGGTGTAATTGGGCATTCTCAGTGGCCAGTGCGTGGCTTCAGTGGATGCAAGACACGGGGAAGCCACGAGGGGAGCAGGGAGGGAGGAAGCAGGAGACTGAGCAGGAGAGAGATCTCTCCAGCAAAGAACAAATAAATTCTCAAGTTGGGGATCTCAATTGACAGCCTTGATAGAAAAAAAGCAGCCTGGACAGCGGTGGGGTTTAGATTTTCTAAGGGTGTGGTGTGCCAGTCTAGATGGTGAGGGGCCTCAGGGGATGCTCGCTATTCTGGCAGCTTTAGCTCCCACCTCAGAAGAGCAGGACAGGGCAGTGCCTCCTGGAGGAGGGGCGCTCTGGACTAGCTGGCACCGGGTGGAGACCAGTTGTGGCTATAGCACTGGTCATGGCACTGCTGATATACAAAAGGCCAGAATGTGCTTTGCTAGGTGACTTCAGTCCATCTATTCTGCACCAGGGGCAAGCTGCTAACAGGTTCTATCTGATTCGAAATTCTAGAAGCACTAGAACCCTTAGAATCTTCCCTTCTCCTTACCAGCCTTGTTCCTGTCAGGTGTGGACCACTTGGCCCTGAGTGACACTTGAAATACCCAGAAAGAACTATTTACAGGAGGCTCTAAGGGCTGCATATAGCCTCAGTCTTGAAAGCTAAACCCCACCACTCTCTCAGCGGCTTGCCCAAGATCACACTACAGATACTGAGTAATCCCTTGCTCCTTCCTCACTTCTGTCTCATCAGAGTAAAGATTAACTGCACACTCTTCTGTTACACTTCAGTGTAAATGTGTTTATGTTCTGATTGTAACTCCTGAAGGCCTTCCTTCCCAAATGACTTCAAGATAGAAGGAATCTGTACCTGTGATTCAATATTACTCATTTGCCAAAATATTATTTTCCATTATGATTCTCAGCAACCAGATAGTATTTCGTCTGTGTTATGGGTTAAACAGGCTAGTCTGGAAAACTAAATGCCATGCAATATCCTAAGTTTGAAACATCAATTGAACAATGAATACAAGAGAAATTCAGAAGTCAGGGATCGTCTATAAATTACTTTTGCGTGAAAAATTCAAAATAGCTCGCCAGTGGGACCTCATTTAGGCTTTCAACACACCCAGCTTTTCTGCCAGCGAGGAAATCTAACTGTATTTTATCACAATTTATCACCTGAGAAGTAGCAAAAAATCCTGGATTCATGAATTCCCACTGAGACACTGTTTAACTGTAGAATGAGCTGGCAAATCACCAGTATTCAGGTTAGACTGAGAGAGGCACTAACTTAACCCCGGGAAGATTTCCAGACCGCTTGTCCCAGGTCACTGCATTAAACCAATCTGGCAGGTGAACTTCTGCCCCACCCACTCTAAGCTCATAAGTATGTGTCAAGAGAGTTTTCATCAGTTACATCATAACCTCTACCCCAAAAGCTATTGGAAGGCAGAGAGGCTGAGAGACCCATACAAGGTCCCCATTCCTAAACCAAGCTCTACTCTACCAACATCCATGGCCCTCTCGGAGCTTGGACCCAATGGCATTGAGGTCTCTTTCTCCCAATGGCATCTCCATTGTGCTGATATAAAATGGTGGGCTAAATGGCAGCAGGGGTCTAAATGGCAGCTAAATGGCAGCTAAATGGTTCAGTGGTGGGCTAAATGGCAGCAGGGGTCTCTTTCCAGATCTCACATACAAAGCAATGCTTAGGGCTTAGGAAGACCCTCGTTGGATAGACATCTGCTACTTCTACCAGGTTCAAGTCAGGGTAGATGTGACCATCTGTGGCTCCAGAAAATTATCTCCCAATTCAGTGGAGGATATTAGACCCTCTGTCCCCCTGGCCTTCCTCCCTATCACTGTTTCCTATCTGCCACTCACTGTGTCCAAGACCAAAAGACACTTGATAGAGAAGATTATTTTTTCTTATGACAATGTTTTCAAAGGAAACTCTCTCTGAAATAATAGATATGCCGAATGATAGATTTGTATAACTGGATATTGCCTTAAGCACATCTGACCCAATCTTAGTGACCACAGGAGAAACTGAGGTCCAGAGGCTCACCCAAGGGGCTCAACCATGAACCTGGGCACTTTCCTCCCTACTATCCTAACACCTTCCTGGTGATGAGCCCCTGCTTCACCAGGAAGTGGTGCGGTGAGGCCCGAGGGGGCACTGGACCGGCTCTCTGTTCTCAAGTCGTGATTGGGGCAGCTCTGGCCTCCCTCAGGCCTTGGGACATGAACACCTGTTCCTCCTGACATCCACATGGACCAGGTAACAAAGTGTGCAGAGCACAGAGCCAGGCAGGTACCTGCCGGTGCCTGTCAGCACTGCTGCTGCTGTCATCGATTTTATAAAACACGCACATCTTTCGTCCCCTCAAGAGACATCTATTTGGTTCATTTGCAAGACAACCTTAGAACATACTCTCTATTTTGGTCACTTGAAACTTTTTTACCCGATACCACTGCAGCCAAACAGACGTCCTAGTCAGAGTCTGCTCTTGGGACTTGCGTGTCCCCAGTGTCCTCACAGGACCTTGGTTTGGAAAGTAGCCGCGCCTCCCGCAACGACAGGACTGCAGCAGCTCCAGCGCAGGTGTGGGCACATCCTGACACACACCAAGCTCCTCGGAAGGCAGGGGGCCTGGTGACCTCCCCTCAGGTCTCCGTGGCGGGCTCAGGGCTCAGGGGACCAGTGCTCCTGTCTGGGAGGGACTAGTAGGGAAAGTATGTGTCCACTGGGGAAGACACTCAGCAAACAGTTGAAGCCAAGCGTGCCTACACGGTGGAAGTAAACAAAAAAGTCACAGAGCAATCGCGGAGGGCAGACGGGCAGGGGCACCCTAAGAGGGTGTCCATGAAGAACATTTAGCAAGAAATTGCTGAAAGAAGGAACCAGGGACACAAAAGAAGAGAGACTGAGGAGCTCCTGTTGCCTGGAAGTTCCACCTGAGTAAACCTCAGACATAGATGGAGGAGGAGGGCATGAGGGGGAGGAAGAGACAGTAGAGGAGGAGATGAGGAAAGGGAAAGGAAAAAAGAGAAGAAGAAGAGAGGACGAGTTGGAGGAAGGGACGAACAGGGAAAGAGAGGGAGAGGAAGGACAGCCGCCATCTTGTGAGCGTGAGTGGCGCCATCTTGATGAGCGTGACTGGTGCCATCTTGATGAGCGTGAGCTGCACTGAACAGGAAGCAGCAGCTTCTTCTCCCTGGACAGGCGGAGCTGAGGCTTGGGGGGGTCAAGGGCCACGTCAGAGTTCAGGTACGAGGCCTGGACTGAGGGGTGAGGATGTGGAGAAGAGGACGGTTAACCTAAGGGAAGATGACTAAGAGGCACGTGTGTGCTGTTTCAATAGCAACAGGAAGTCATCTGAAGAGAATACATTTTTTTACTCCTCCAGATGGCAAAATGAAGAGCAGCAGGTAGATGTGTCTCGAGGTAGAACTCTCCTCCTATAGGAGGAGAGCCTGGGACCCTTCCAGCTTTGACAGCCACTTCCCTTCAGGGTCCCTCACGCAAAGCAGTTCCTTAGAGTGACAGGGTTCAATCAGGCCTTCCAGGTAGGGTCAGTCAGCCACAGCATCCTCCTGCCACCCTAGGGCAGGTGTGGAATCTCAGAGCAACTCACCAGCTTCTCCTAGAGCTGCCTGCAAATTCAGTCCCATGTGGAGCCACATCTTCAAACTACGTTAAAAGTTTCCGCTACAACAGACAACTATATAAAAGGTTCTCCTCCATTTGAACCTGACGTGCTCTACCTGACTACAGAGCCTAATTACTAGGAAAAATCCACAACAAGAAGCTACGTGGCTCCACAAACTTCTCCAACTCTACCTCTCACTACTTCCTTCACAAGCTCTACACTGAGCCCCGGCATGGCTGAGAGTACTGCACCTAGTCTTTAGTGCCTGGGATGCTAAGGCCAGGTGGGCAAGGGGAAGGTGAGCACTAAGGATCTACTAAGTATCTTGTTCACTTCTCACAACAGCCCTGCCATCTTACATCCCATTTGAACCTTAGTGAAATTAAATATAAATGAAAGAATAGTGTACCTAATGCAAGAATTGACTCCACCTACTTCTGCCTTCAAAGCAATGGGGAAGCTCACCCCTCTACAGTCCCACTTGCCATGTGCAAGTGACAGAGTCGAACCCCTATGGGATGTCCCCTGTGTGGAAGGCACAGCAGTGGCCATGCAGATGGGCCCTGAGCTGAGTTTAGGGGAGCCAGGGTGGAAACTGAGTGAGAATACAGACAAGACAGCCCTGAATTGCTCTGCGTAATACAAATAGGGAGGGAGTGTTTGAGTTTGGCAGTAACAAAGGGGGAAAAGTGGAGAGGGCAAGAAACATATTAAAACACTGAAACCCAGGTTGGCAAAAATGCCTGAGGAAATTTTTAAGCACAGAAATTTCCCACATTCAATATTCTTGTTCTAATGATGTGAATTCCCTTGTTTTACCAACACTTTACAGACTGATACATTCCAATAAACCTTGTGCAAGAGTGGAGTGTGCTTGCTGAACAAATCAAAAAAGGAGGTCAGGTCCAGGCCAGGGTGCATCCAGACACTGTACAGCCAGAGAAGTGATTCTTGGGGATACTGGAGCCTATGGCGACTCTGGGGCATGGAGGTGGGCATGAAGAGGCCGTGGGATGAAGGGCTCAAGTCCACCTCTGGGACACATACCCACCAGACACAAGGAAACATCGCTGGAAGTTGTGGGATGGTACTTAATCCAATTCTACTTCAAGACACATCAAAGCTACTTCCACTTCCTTCACTGGAAATGCTCTCCCCCCATCCAGCACCAATACCCGATGTCTTCCCATATGGAGAGGCAGACCTCTCCTGTCTCGCCCGCTGCTCCCCTCAGCAGTGTGCTTCGTCAGTCTGCCTGTTCTGCTCCCCTCTCTGGCTCTGGTGAATTCTCTCACCCTCCTGTGCTTCTGACTGTGCCCAGTGCTTGTATAAATAAATCTTAAAAAAACAAACAAAAAAAAAACATCTTTACCACTGGGCTGACCTCAAAGACAGGAACTATATCACATTCCTTCTATATCCTTAACCCTTTTCTCTGTTAAGTGTGTAAGGAATACATGTTTGAATAAATGGTATAGCCCAGCTGAGTGCAATATACATCTACAATACCATTTAAAAAAAAAAAATGAAAGAAGAAAACAGCTAAGCCCTGATTGAAGGGACTGGAAGGGACAGAAAACATGGGGGCTGGGGCTGGGAAGCCAAGCAACAAGGAAAACTTCCCCTCATCTGCCCGATTCCCACTGTGTTCGCACACACCTTGAAATGACAAAAATCTTACCCTACAAGAATGCTGGCTGGCAGGAACTTTTCACTCTGCTCCATCCTACAGTATTTTGAAATCTTTTGTTGAAATCGATTGGCAATGTTTAAACACACCATTTCACACAGAAGTACAATATCACTAATTAGGCAATAAGGAGTAAGACGGTGTCATTTCACGGTAATGCATCACGCACAAAAAAAAAAAATCCCTCCCTCTTTCAAATAAATTTTAAAGGATTCACATAATCTCATTTTTAATGTAGAAAGGGGATTTCATTCCATTAACAAAGAGCAGGTTCTGGTTGAGTGTGCTATTCCCTTAATGGAGAAACATGAGGCATGGCTCAAAAGATGCTTCCTCTGGATTTAAGAAGTACCACTGCCCACCTAGAAGATTCCATCTCTCACCTGGACCAAAGGCAGCCACGTTCAGGACCTCCTTTGTTCTCTCACATCAGTGCTCTCAAAGGACCTATATGTCCTTTTCCTGTAGTAAATCTGCTCAAGTACTTTGGTGAGGTTTTTTTCTTCCTTAAATATCACTAGTTATCAGAGCTCTTAATGAGCATGTCACTTTAATGGGGCATGTCACAATTTCATGCCACTTTTAGTTTTTCTTATGTCAGGTAATCACTGTGGTTGAGGACAGTCAAACAGTCCTTCCTCTCCCTATCTCCCACAAGTTCAGCAAGTCTTAGCTTGCTGGTAGAATATTCTAGATGATTTCCAGCCTTCTGGAAACCAGGCCTGGCAGCCTCAACTTGGGCAGCAGAGTCCCTAAAAAGGAAATCATGGCAGAATGTCCTCCTGCTTCCACAGACAGGACCTTCCGACATGCCTGGGGGGGCCATATCCCCTGGACTGCAGGAGCTTTCTCCAGCCTCCCTCTCCTTGTACCTACTCAGCTCTTATCACCGGGGACAGTTCTGTCTCTGATGACCCACCAGGGCTCAACATTTGCACACACAGTTTGCAAGACACCTCTGACACCCGAGCACCCAGTGCAAGACTCTTGGAACAGAGGAGCAATCCAGTGTCTATATTATGTCAGAGCCACACAAAGGTGCTAGTGGAGACTCGGGGAGAGCCAGCTTCGCACATCCTTACCCTCTGCTTCTGAAAATCTGTGCTGGTTCATACAATCACATGTATTAGTAGAATTATATCTTCCTTTCTGCCAAGGGATTTGAGGTAACTAATTTAGTATCATCATTTTGTGATGTTTGGAAATTTTTCATACTTCTCAGAGAACACTTCTTATATTTTATAGTTATAAGAACAACACCAAAGAAGAAATTAGAGGACCTGAGAACCAAATATAACTTAGGCCTTGAAATAGAATATCTATTCAATATCTATTCAATAGAATATCTATTCAATATCTATTCAATGAACTAGTCCCTTAATTTTTCTCTGGGCTGAGAGGTGGGAAGATTTTATCGATTGGGCACAAGAGGCTTAATGCTTATACCCTACATGCTTTCCATTGTCCTACAAAAACACATGAAAATTAAAAACAAAAATGATTGAACCCAAAATAGAAAATTGCAAAATCAAAATGAATATTTAACTCAATGTGTACAAAGTGTAACATTGTGTCAACTATTCAAATGCAGCTCAGCTCAACAACGCATCAAGTTATCTATCAATATAATAGAGTTATGACACAAGACCAAAATAAATAATTTACTCTTAATAAAACCCAACATTATAGAAATAGAACCATTCTTTCTAATTTTACCGTAGCAAAAACATTCTACGTGATGTGTTTTCTGGATTCAGTTTACATAGTTTGGTATGTTGAAGGGCAGAGTGACCAGGACATCTACCCTTTGGCCTAGGACGTCTTAAACTACCCCGAGGAAGATGGTGGCCATGAAACCTTGTGGCCTCTAACTGCTGTGCTGATGAGAACTTTCCTGTTTTTCTGGTTTTGATTTTTCTTTCACCTCCACCTCTGAGTGGCCATGTTCACTCAGGCTGCTGGTTCTGTTTGGGTGGGTACCTGTTTGACAACTACTCTTTGCCCACTAGGCCAAGGTTTCAAGAGCAGGAGCTCTAGGTTGTTGCTGCCTCTCCCACCAGGGAGGTGTGCCCACCGGCATCCTACCCACCAATGTGCAGGTGGGCCAGCATAGGCAGACCTGGCTCTGAGCAGGAACCTGGACCCTCTGGCCTTTAGCCACCACAATAAGAAAGCACCAGAAAGGGCATGAGAGGGTAACCTGGTTTGCTCTCTTACTAATTTCTCTTTAAATGAAACACTACAAGGTAGGTCTGCTGCCCACGTGGACAGCAGTCCCTGCAGCCATACTGAGGTTTTCTCCAAGCTGCCCTGTCCTCTGTCAGTCAGTAACCCACCCTCCAAACAGTCCATCTCTGCACACTTGCCTGAAGAATCATCATTTTATTTGGTTAGAAGGGACAGTCTCCAGGAACTCCCAGGAAAGAATGGATTTAAGCCATTGCTCGAGCCTGGGCCTTGGGAAGAGGCTACAGCTCCCTGAGGGAAGGTACTACGTGTCCACTCTATCCCTCGCTGTCCCAATACATTTTGTTGAAATGCTTCTGTTCAATGCGAGCCCCATCTCAACTCCTAATGCAAAGCACTTCCCTGTTTGCTTTGGCTCAAGTGGGGAGGCTGGCTTCTCAGAGGTACATGGGGATGAGTAGTAGACATCTGGCCTTGACCTCCAACACTGGATTCACATCTAGCTCTTAGGTTCTAACACCCTAGCATCCCAGCTTGTATACACATAAAAGCTGTGCAAACCTTGGTGATCACTGACTCTCTCTCTCTGAGTCTCAGTTTCCACTTCTGGAGAATGTAAAAAATAATATACACTCACAGAATGATGATAAGAATCAAATTAGATATGGCTTGGGAAGGGTCCTGAAAACACACAATGTTAAACAAATGGAAGGTTCACTTTTACAAGGAATGGACTCTGCCCCAAAAAAGAAAGGTGCAGAGCAATGGTAGAAGCATAGGGAGGAGTAAGGTGTGGGGTGTGCCCACAGCCAGTTTGGAGGAAAGAGGACCTCATGGGAGAAAACGATGGTGCAGTTCCAAAAAGATAAAAAGGAAGTATCACATATGTTTACAATGATGAGCTCTGGGGTCCTGAGGACCTGAGTTCAGAGCCCCAGCTCTTTGCTTACTAGCCACGTGCTCTGTTCTGTTTCCTCACATATCAAACGGGCGAGTGACAGCGCCCTCCTAAGGCCAACATGGGATTAAAGATCATGTTCATGAATGATGCAGCATAGTCCTTGGCATGGAGTAACCACCCCAGACATTCTATTTAGTGGATGTCCACAAGAAGACTGCCCTCTGGAAACTGGTAAGTCAGCGACCAATGCATCCAGAAGCAAAGGCCCCACTGCCTCTTCCAGATACCACCCTCCCTCTACCCAATCTTTATTTAAAAAAAAAAAAAATTATTTATTTATACAAGAACCGGGGTAAGGCCAGATGTGCGAGAGGGTGAGAGGATTCACCAGAGACAGAAGGGGGAAGAGAACAGGCAGATTGACGAAATACACTGCCGAGGGGAGCAGCGGGCGAGACAGGAGAGGTCTGCTGTGCCATGTGGGACCTTCGCTGGCCCGCCAGGATCGAACCCACGCTGCAAAGGCTGTGGACAGCTTCACAGTGCGGCACTCAACTGCCTGCACCACCAGGGAAGCCCCCATCTTTATTCTTTATCCACCTTGTACTGTCTTTCTGCATCTGTCTGTATATTTCTTTCTCTCTCTCTTTTTGGCTCCATCTCAGTCTTTCTGTCTCTGACGTGTAGCGTTCTAAGTCTCTGTTTTCTTTCTTTATTCCTTCAAAATAATCAACCCACATTCTCTTTGGGCAGATCAGTTTTCTCCAATCTTCTTTTCTCACGGAGCCCTTGCTCCATCAGTGACTGTCCGCCCGGCCTGCTGTCACTTCAGAACCACTGTCCACTGTCCACTTTCCGGCAACAGTCCTTTCCACAGCGCGCAAAGGGGCAGCCCCTCACCTTACCAGCCACCCGACCCTGGTCCTGTCTGGAGAAGGAGAGCCTGGCCTAGCAGACTCGCCACAGGGCTGCAGGCAGTGACGGGAGCCCAGCAAGAAACCTGTTAGCACTGTGGCCAACTCCAGCCATGGAAGGTCACGTGCTCAGCCACACTGAAGCGAAGGGCCTCCTTCAAGCAGCCATCCAACTCTAATCAGCCCTGGGCTGGGCAGGTTTCCCATAAAGATGAGAGACCTGAAAGCAGCTCACCAAAACCACAGCTGCAGTGGAAGCAGCTGCTGACGTGAATCTGGCTGCTGCCTCCTCAGAGTGGGGGTCGGCCGGGGGCAGGCGCTCCAAAGGGGAGCCAGACTGCGGCCAGAGAGCAACCGGTGGCCTGGCTGGGAAAATGAATCATCAGGCCACAAGTGTCTACTGGGCACGCTTCATGTGAGGGCCACAGAGATGGAAGAGATGTCACAGGAAGTCAGGCTGCCCTCAAGGGTAGGATGAAGAGACATGTACACAGAAAAGGTTACCAGGCAAGGCAGGAGGAAAGTGCCAGGGCAGGGAGCCAGCTAGGCATAGGCGCTCAGGCCGACCTCGAGGGGTCAGGGGCAGGCTAGGGGCATGGTGGGTGTGGAGAGCCCAGTGCATGTGCACTCCCCAGAGGAAGGCTGAGAAGGAACCACCTGCCCCCTCCCTGCTGTGGGATTCCTCCCTCCCTTGTCTCTCAACCTCACCTTCGAGCCACACAATGCAAGAGAGGAATTTGGGCCGTTGGTAGAGCGGATGTGACAAACACAAGAGGTGAAACTGTGGAGAGACAACCTGGAGGGGACGGTGGAAAACACATTTGTACCTTTGCAAATGTGACAGGCACTGGGGATGCTGCAGCCAGCCAGAAACAGCCATTTCAGAGGAGATTCCAGGTCTTCCAGGGCTCCCATCCACACCCATAACCGCCACCCCCAAAAAAAGTCAGCTCCACATCACTTTACTTAAGAATTTAACATCAGGGCCTCCCTGGTGGCGCAGGTGGTTGAGTGCAGCGCTGTGAAGCTGTCCGCAGCCTCTGCAGCGCCGGTTCCAGGTTCGATCCCCGCCAGCCTCGGAGCAACCCACATGGCGAGGCAGACCTCTCCTGTCTCACACGCTGCTCCCCTCAGCAGTGTATTTCATCAGTCTGCCTGTTCTGTTCCCCACTCTGTCTCTGGTGAATCCTCTCACCCTCCCACATATCTGGCCTGAACCCAAACTCTTATATAAATAAAAAATAAAATTTTAAAAAATAATAAGAAAAAAATAAGAATTTAACATCAGTTTAAAGGCAAATGTCCTTGGAAGGGGAAGCATCTTAAGTGATTTAGCTCATTGTCCATCGTGTAGATCCAGTGCTGCGAGCACGTCGGGGGCTGAGGAATAGATTAGAAGCCCCAGGGTCTTGACAAGGAAAGCCACGTAGAAAGCAAGGTTCTGTCTGCTTCATCCAGCTGCCTGTTTGCCTGGCATCTCCACTGGAACGTAAGCTCCATGAGAGCATGACTTACTCAGCCTCGGTCCTCACTGCACTCCCCGTGCCTATGCCCATGACTGGCATGGGGCAGACAACAGGAATGTTGTCTCCATGTTCCAGTTCCCTGCCTCAGCTAATGAGGGGTGGAGCTGAGCATCCAGGGGAAGATGGGAAACCACGGGAAAGACACAGGAGAGACACGTGGAGCAGAGACCTGTGAAGAAGAAGGGCCCACTTGCTTCTCAGCTTTGCGTTTGCACCAGGGATTTGGGGACATGGAAGGAGACATGTGGAGCCAAGATGTGTAGAGACATTTGGAAGAGATGTGGGTGAGAGACACGTGGGAGGCTGACAGTGGCAGCCTTTAACTTGATTTGCACTTTGATTTTGTTCTTTGTGTCTCAGACTTGCCTGGCCCCTTCTGCACCTTTACTATGGGTCCCCTCTAGAAGGTGCCTTAGAGGGGAAGGTGCCTTAAAGGTTGTGTCAACCTTTCAGGCCTCAGTGGCCCCTCTTCAGGCCAACTCTGTTTGGCTGGGCAAATGGGATTACCCAAGATGGGTAAGCTTGGGTGTTTCATTGGGACACTAATATCCTTTCTTCTCTTCTCTCTCTATGCACACTAATCCTATTAAAGCTCGTTTCAACTA
Organism: Talpa europaea; assembly: GCF_964194135.1. NCBI lineage: Eukaryota > Metazoa > Chordata > Mammalia > Eulipotyphla > Talpidae > Talpa > Talpa europaea. The sequence continues at coordinate 75,042,662 of NC_140083.1, read as the reverse complement.
GGAGCATGTTTTATCTTTATGCAGCAGATGGCAGAATCTCTTCACAGAGTGCAATTTTGGGGGTACCCCTCAGTCTGCCCTCTAAACAGATTCATCTGTTGAAGGAATGGACAAATGGACAAGACATACAGAAAGATACCCACAGCTCTCACTGATTAGTTCCTATTTCAGCAAAGCCTAAAGATGGGGGATCCCCTGTGAGGGCATTCACCTTCCCAGGTCCACATGTGATGCGCTCTGGCAGGAGGCAACAAAGGAACATGTACCCTAACTCAACATCACAGGCTACAAACTAGGCCAAACTTAGCTTACTACCAGGGAATCGGGTCATCCACAGGAAGCAGCTGTGAACTTCCATCCCTGAGGTGGTAAACTTGAGGGCATCGTGGGGAAGATAGAGCTCCTAACACGGTTCATGGAGCATCTTGGGAGACTCACCAAAAATACAGAAAATGAGAAAAAAAAATCCAGGCCTCCTAACCTCAGAGGCATGTTGAAAAACAAGTCCCCTTCATTCCCAAACACGGAGCCAACATTCCCTCCCTGCCTGCTTTTACCATCACACACCTGAATATCTTTGCAACAACATCCCCAGCTCTGCTGCCTGTTTGCCTTGCCAGGAAATCAGAAGCTCAAAGCAGTGGGGGAGGGGATGGAGAAAAGAGAAGGAAATTCATTACAGAAAAGGACTGGGCCAATTAGGAAAAATTGCAAACACTTTCAGACCATGCAGAGCCAGTTCTCCTGCACACACACCCCATCTCTCTCTGTCTCCCTCGCTCACTCAGATGGATATAATTATTTTTTTTATTTTATACATTTTTTACATCATTTTTCACTTTTGCACAATACATTTTCATCTCGGTTCTAGTCCCCATACAATTCCCACCCCCCACCCTTGTTTTGATCATACTCCCCCCTCCTCCTCATCACCCCAGTGTGTCTGGTTTATAGTAGCTTGTTGATTTTGATTTTCACTTTATTATAATTAGGTTTTTTTCCTGGTCCCTAGATGGAAATAATTATTAACAGCTCTCATGGTTGTAAGAACCAGACAGAAACATTTTTCCATGTCAACTTTTCTAAGAACCTCTAAAGACAGAGCTGATGAGTCCCCCAACTGCTCACCTACCTGCCAGAGAGTCAGGTGAGTGACCACCTGTTTCTTTCTCCCTGGGGATCTCCCGGAGTGAGGGGTTAGGGGACGAGGGAGGAGAGCCTATCGGTGCCAGCCTCAGGCACTGGTTGCTGTCCCAAGGCCAGCTTCTCTAGGCCCAGTTTCCATTCCCGCAAGCACACAGCACACAAGATCAGTTCATAATGTTTGTGGGATCGCGAAGCACATTGTGAGTCTGATGAAAACCAGGGGCCTTCCTCCAGAAAAATGCACACATAGACACACACTTTCAAGCCTAGCTATGCCTTAAAATCACTTAAGGGATTCCGAGGTTCCTGCGTAGCCCCTTCCTACACTCATTTAAATAGAACTTCTAGAGGAGGTGCCCCAAAGAGCTTGTCAAAGAAACCATTCCTGGGGATTCTGATATCCAGTGAGGACCCAATCTGTGATCAGGAGTTTGGGGTCCACTGCCTTAGGGACTCATAGGCCTGAGGTTCAAGGTTTCTGTCTCCCACATGGTCTGGAAGGGATGGGAATGGGGATGACCCTTTACTGACACAAGCACTGTGCTAAGTGATTTCTCTAAATTAATTCATTTCACTTGATTTTCACAGAAATCATGTGCAGGAAGTAATCTTATCCCCCATTGAATACCTGGAGAGACAGAGGCTCTGAAAGGAACCTGCCAACAATTACAAGGCAGGTGATGAGTTAAGGACTGAAACCAAGACCTGCCAAAGTCCTTTCTTCTCAAGAATGACATCATCAAAACCCAGCAGGTGCATCTGGGCATGACCCTCCCCACACTGTTCCGGGGACCTGGGTGTGCCTGTATCCCAAAGTCATTCTCTGTCATCACTGCCTGCTGCTTCCCTGTCTCCCTGCCCTGAAGGTACACAGGACACACTCGCACCACCTTTGAATCTCCAGTACATAGCGGGCACAGCTCTGGCCCATAGCGGGCACCAGGCATTTCCCAGATAAAGTCAACAAAGGAAGGGAGCGAGTGTAGGGCGGATCTGATCACTGAGCCTTACAAACATTTCAGTAGAGAAGCCATTTCTCCATTTAGCCACTTAGATTCTGTGATCCTAATAATATAACAATGACCTTCGCATAGCTCATCCATAGGCAAAGAGACTGGGACACCTTCACTAATGAGAGGATTTCAATTTAAGATGGTATAGGAGGAAGGAGAGTCCTGGGAGCAATCAGGAGAGAAGGCAGACAGATGCAGAAGCAAAGAAAACCAAGCAAACCGTCCCTGCAGGATGTAAGGATCCCACCGCAGGGCCTGCCACGTTCTCACTGAGTTTGGGGTCCACTGCCTTAGAGACTCATAGGCACTTGTTTCTTGCTTCCACCAGCATTTCCTCATTGGCTCATACATCCTGCTGCTATTCCTGTGGGGGAGGTTGTTGAAGAAGATGACATGGGTCCCAACCAGGCAACCATTACTTTTTTTGCAGACACTCACACGTCATCTGGCCAGTTTCCTGCCAAGGCCCAAATCCCCTCTCTGACATCCCTCTCAGCCTTCCATCCTGCACTGGAATGCCTTCAGGAATGGAGAACTTGTGACCTCTGAACATTCTATTTCTAAATAGCTCCTCACTGAACTCATAGCATCCACCCACTGAGTTCCGCGCTAACAAGCAACCCACAATCAGTTTACTCCCTCTCTACATGACCCCCTTAAAATACATCTTCTTGTCTGAGTCCTACAGCTGCTCATTATGGGCCATGAGCAAAGCGTCCCCTGTGATCCATTACTTAATTGAAGCTTTGGTGTCCTCATCTATACAACGGTGCATTTAACTCAGGGGGGTGCCGTGGGAATGAAATGATAAGGTGGAATCAAATGATATCGTGTATGTGTGTCTCTTCTGGTCTACAATGATTTTAAAATATTAGCTATTCTTAGTCTTATTCTTCTTACTTTAGCCTAAACACTTCACTTCTCACCTATGGATGTAGCTTCGGATTGTGTCTTAATTTTAGCAGCCCCAGTCACACGAGAATAAAATATCTGGGCAGTACTCATGTAAAGTATCCTGGAGTCTGCTCTTCTCCTTCATGTATTCGGGCAATTGAATTTGAGAACCTAATATCGGATGCGGTCTGTTGTGATCACGCCAATCTTAACTCTGCCCCCCACTGAAGGCCTGAAAGCTGCCCCTGCCATCTGCCTTGTCCCTCCAGGTGAATGATAAGAGGTTCTCTAGACAACTCAAGGATAAGCTCAAAAACTTCAGCCCAACACTAGAGGCTCAAGGAATGTCCCACTGACATGATTTTCTGGCTCAGCTCCACACTGGCAGATGAAGAGCAGAGGTACAAAGAGATGAGCTGACTTCCAGGGAACTGCAGGCGATAACCACGGCTCTGAGTGCTGACCTTCTCGGAGCACATCTGTCTCAGGGCACTGGTGTGGGTCTCCCCCACTGTGCCCCTCCCAGAGGGCAAGGGTGCAGTCTGTAGCATTCACTGTGTACCCTACACCCAGCTCCGAGCCACACATGCTTTAGGTACTCCAGAAATAGTTGTGGAACATATTTATTTACAACGAATCTCATTTTGAAAATGATAAAAACTAGGCTTCAAGACATTACACCATCACTCACTATCAAGCTGGTTCTGGGAAGCGCTGGGATTAGAACCCAATTTGTCAGGCTCCAAAGCCAGTTCCTTTAACCCCTCATTTTATTACTACCGTATCAGCAAGAATGTTCTAGAACACAGAGTCTGGATAGTCTGGGAAAGCTTTCTGCATTCTGAGAACCAACCCACAGCAGTCACATGCCCCAAACTGATATCTAAACAAGAGGAGTGGGAAAAACCTACCGAGACCTAAAATATCTCTGAGCAGAGAAGATCCTTTAGCCTCTCCTCCCAAAGTGACTCACTCCAGTTCCATTCTCCCACTGACTCATGCTGCCGGGACATTACACTTCCTCTGAAAGGAGAAGGGCTCCATGCCAGGCTTGCCAGTGCCCGTCCTGCTGGCTTTCCTAGCAGATGCTGGGAAGGGAGAAACAGGAACTGGAATTCTGTATCCCAACAGGTTCCCTGCCAGCCGTACCCTCAGGCTGGTCTCTCTACTTCACTAAGCCATCACGTCACCCTTGGTCAGGCACCAGGGTAGAGAGAAGGTTCTTTCTGTCCATGCATGCTCAGGAGTGTGCGGTGCTTCTGTGTGTGTAGATATATGGGTGTGAGTGTTTGTTTACGCGGAACATTGGCTTCATTCATTCATGCCCATGTGCTTAGCCTTGTGACAGGTGTTAATCGAGGTTACAGGGAACTAGAAAACACATTCCCCATTCCAGCAAGCGTGAGCAAAGACTCAGAGGGCGGCCACTGGGTGGACACACCTGGCCGAATCAAAAGCTGATTTCAAAGGGTGAGGAAGGGGGCAGGAAGGGCTTGCACGCAGCTTCTAAAAAGCTCTTTTTCCAGTTAAACAAAGAGAGACAATGAAAGTCTCTTTCTGAGCTGAGAAGCAGATCCTCAGGAGGCCAGTCCACCCTCCAGTGCGGGGAGGGTGAAGAAACCAAACAGGAAGGCAAGAGCTCTTCTTGGAAGATCGAATGTCTGTTGCTTCTACCGGCTGTCCTTTTTTTCTGAATTGCTTCCAATTTGTGGATTCAGGTGTCTGGAGACAATACTCCAGCAACATTCCACTAACTGCAATAATATTCAAAACCAACAATGTGGACCTGGATCAATGCTCAGAATGTAGAGCGCAGAGTTTTTGCATCAATGCTAATCAAACATTCAATAAGGCAGTGGGTTGGATTACCACGGAGCTCCTTCCAACCTTAAGGAGTCTAGGGGTCTAAGGTGCTGACTTCACCAATAAATTTGTATTTTGTCCCTTGGTCAGATAGTTCACTCGATAAGTACCTGGTCCAAATCATCAGTTCACTAACCTGCCATCAGCAGGTGCCAGGAACTCTTCCTGATCTCTGCAGCACACCATCCCCTTACTTCTGTGCTCCAAGCACCCCCAGCTCCAACTGGGAGAATGCCTGGCAGGGCCACGAGTGCTTGGAGACACCAGTCAGATCATAATGAAAGACTGGATTCTAAGTCTCTGAACGCTCATTTTGATGCTTGTTTAATCCATTAAACAACTACTAGGCTATTCCAGCCACAGAAGAGATTCACATCACTTCCTTCTTTCCTTTTGCCTCTTGGAGTCTCTGGAATTCATCTCAGAAAAGAGCACACCCACAGGTCCCGCTAAGACTCCAGCAGCCCTCAGGCCCCCTGGTGGGAACCAGCTCATGAAGGAAGGGGCTGTATTTCCAGCTCCTTCCCGGGAGCGGAGAGATGTTCACAGCCTTTAGTCACAGTCCTGGAAGGAATCCAAAACGCCAAGTCTTAGCATCCAGCTCCCCAGACACGGGTGCCTTGACATCACAAGACAACAGCTTAGATTCCAGCAAAGATCCTTTATCGAGCCTTTCGTGGATCCTGGACGGTGTGCAGAAATAATCCCACATCAGCATTAAGCTTGAGTTACATTTATCCAATGCAAAAAGCCAGGCTCCTGCCTCCTACGGGTGTTTTTTAAGAAAAGCCACCACCAGAGTAAACCTCTTGCAGACACACTCAGCAAATGTGGGTGTCCCCACTCCTTCCCACCAGCCCCTGGCTCCTCAAGAGGTCCCCGGGTATGAGGCTGCATTTTCTGCCCTGTGCCATTGGTGGGAATAGCAGCTACTGAGGACTGACACCCACTTAAAATGTTTTGCCTCTTTCCCCACAAGCAGCTCCCTTCTACTAAGAGGCAGAGTTTAAGATGTCCCTTCTCTGGAGAATCAGCTCTCCTCAGTGTGCCCTTCTTTATTCACTGCAGAACATGCAATTCGAGAAAATCTTGCAGGATGGTGAGGCCTGCTACTTCTCCTGGTACACCTCACCTTCATACCTGGTTTGTGGGGAAGAATCTCAGATGGTTTCAGACAAGCACCTGACATAATGGCAGGGGATGACAGGAGAGATGCTGGCAAGTGTTCGAGGCGAGCTCTGCTTGAACTAGATTCAGTTAAAAAAATTTCTTTAAGTCACTGTTTAAGCTGAGGTTGAGGCTTTCTCTGGCTGCTTTCATGGCATCTACCAACCCAGAGGAGATGAGAGAGGGGAACAGTAACTTGACAGGCATACAGGCTGCTGTATCATAGCCTGCCCTGGTTGCTAAGTACCCAGGGATTCAAAAGCAGCCTATGATAGGCGGGAGCTAGAGGCAAACAGATGCTCATCCACAAAAAGGCTCTCTTGATGATGAGAAGGCAGCACCGATGTAAAGGTGTGCTCCTGGGTGACTGGGAGGTCTGGGTGGAAAAGAAAAGGCTGCCCAGCTGACCAGCAACCTCTGTCCACAGTCTCCTCACCATGGTTAAAATGGTGAGCCTGAAGAGATGGCCTCTCCTACCGCAATTACCCACCTAGAAATCCGTGATCAGCCAACACCAATTCTTTAGTGATGGTGGAGATGTTCAACAGACTCATAACCAAGCACAGAAGGATCTGGATCAAGTGGTGGCCTTTTCCCCACATGTCATACCTCAGTATAGAATGGAACTCTTGTGCATTGATGAATATGCAGTCATTCTGTCTGGTTTCTGCCCTGGAACTTAGGGTTCTAAAATGCTCTCCAGAGCCAAGGAGATGGACTGGCAGGGGAGCATTTGCTGTGATCCAACTTACAGCCAGATGCACTGAGTGTCCTACAAACAGAGGAGACCCTTCCCTTCCCCTTCCCAGGCACCAGCTAATAAGAAAGCCTTCTGATTTTCAGTCCAAACTCAGTTCTCCCCTTACCTGACTCCACCGTAAGCACGAGCTCATATCCTATACCTGTCCAGGTCCCTCAGTGGCTGCCCACCTCACTCAGGTGAAAAACCAACATCATTGAAATGGTTCACAAGGCCCAACCTGGCGTGCCTGCCCCCACCTCAATGGCCTTACCTCCACCTACCTTCACCTTGGCGCATTCACACCAGCCACCCTCGGCTCTTTGTTACTCCTTAAACCACGCTCCCTCCTATCATGGATATGGCTCATTTTTCACCTTCCTCAGGGTTTTGCTCAAATGTCACCTCCTCACAGGCATTCCTGGACAGGGGTTACAATTGCAAACCCAATTCTCACCCTTGCAGCACCTCCTATACCTCTGTCCTGCCTTGTTTTTCTCCATAGTCCTGTCACCACCTAACACAATATATAAACTTGCTGATTTGTCTGTCTGTCTTCCCCAAATAGTACGTAAGTTCCCTAAAAGCAGGCATTTTTATCTGTTTTGTTCACTGCTGAACCATTAGGATTTAAAACAATGTCTAACATATATCAGGATTTCAAAATAATTTTTTAAAGATTTATTTTATTTATTTATGCATACAAGAGATAGAGTGTGGCTAGAGGTGCAGGGGGTGAGAGGATTCATCAGAGACAGAGTAGGAAACAGAACAGGCAGATCCACTGAAATACACTGCTGAGGGGAGCAGCAGGCGAGACAGGAGAGGTCTGCAGTGCATGTGGGTCAGCTCCCTGGCCAGGGATTGAACTCATGCTGCAGTGGCTGGTGATAGCTTCATAGTGCTGAGACTTTAACCTCTGCGCCATCAGGTAGGCCCTCAAAGATTATTAATTGAATTAATTGATTAAAGATCTATCCTCCTTTTCTAGGTCACCGAGTAATTATTCTGAAATTGTAAGTGCAGGAAAGCACTTGTCTTGATTTTTCTGTCAAACTGTATTTCAAGATAGCAAAATCCGTGGTGAGAAGAGTGTTCTTTATAGAAGACTTCCAGTTACTAAATGCAAAAAGAATGGTGGGTTTAAAAAATCCACATTTCGCAAGCCACTGCAAGTCATGGATCTGGGGGAAACCACCAGTGGGTGCTAAAATCACAAGAGGAGAGCATGGGGTGAAAGATCTGTGATGGAGACATTGGGCCGACAAGCCTTCAGCTGACAGCCCAGTCCTGGTCCCTAAGATGCTTCCCTTCCTGAAGGAATGAGACAGGAAGCACACAGACCACCAGGGACCTTCCTGCAAAACACAGACCCTAAAGCTAGCTTCCAGAAATCAGTTAACTTCCAGAAAATAAAGAGGACAAAGGAACAATTTAAGTAACAACATGAGGAGGCAGTCAGTCAAATCAAAATGTGGGGCATTCTGCAGGACAACTGACCCAGTTTCTTCAACAAACCAATGTTCTTCAAAATCAGTGGGGGGACAATTGTAGATCAAATAAGACCTTGGAGACGTGCAAGCAGATGTAAAGTGTGGACTGCACCAGGGTCCCGATTCAAACCAATAAATGGGAAATTTAAATATAAGCTTTTAGGTGATATTAAGGATTTATTCGGGTTTTTTTTATTGTTATCTAAGGGATTACAGACAACGTTTTTTCATACGTCCATATGTGTAAGAGATACATGCTAAAGTATTTACTGGTGAAATTATAGAATTGGAACTTGCTTTCAAACATTAAAATAAAAAAAAAAAAAACACCTCAGTCTTGAAGGACATAGAATAAACTAAATTGAGAAATGCTGATAACTGTTGAATCTGAAGCTGGGATATGAGCGCACAGCAACCATTATACATTACTTTGATTATGTTTTCCATTATAAAATCATTTTTTAGAAATATAATTTTGTGTTTTACAGATGAACTTAATTTAAAAAATTCAAAGTATTTGGACTAGGTCTGTGCAACCCATCAGCTCTGGACGGAGGCCAAATGCTAGAAGCAAAAGGGCTGATGACTTTGTGACCGTGGATGTCCCCAGTGCCTTCCCACACAGTTTAGAGAAAGCCCCTTGGGTTTGTATCCGGAGACAACACGGACCCTAAAGCTAGCTTCCAGAAATCAGCTAACTTCCAGAAAATAAGGAGGCCGGAGAGTCTTGTGACTTTGAGAGTCTCTCTTCTTGCCTTTGAATATGGGGGAGACTGGCCATGCCAATATCTGGGTTCCTGATTACCTATTTCATTGCCTATTTCATCCCTCTCCTGGTCTGTTTCCTCCCCCTTGGGCAACTCCCCTGTCCCTTCATTAACCACATATAAATATATTATGTAATAAATCTGTGTACTTGGGTAGAAATTATTAAAACTCCCACTTTGATGTCTGCTGCTCAAGCTAAGGGGAGGAGGGGCTAACTTGTGTTGAATTCCAGGCCATAGAAAGGTAGGTCTTAGAGTCCCGGTTCCCCAGATGAGGAAACTGAAGGGCAGAGAGATGGGGGGACGTGACCAGATGCTACACAGCTAATCACAACACGGCCAGCACATGCGTGGTGCTCACTTTGGGGTGGGGTGTTCTCGGGTGAGTGTGTGTTAATTCATGTCACCCTCACTACAACCTTGCAAGGCAGCTACTATCGCCATGCCCACTTTGCTGATGGTGAAACTGAGGCACAGAAAGGTAAGGAACTTGGCCAAGGTCACCCACTTAGTAAGTGGTGATAGTGTTGGTGGGAGGGGGGCCCCACATGGCCGAAATGTGGACATAAGATGCAAGTGGGCAGGGCACATTCAATGATCTGATTTTGAATTGAATGATGTTTCCTAAGTGGGGCCGCCATATGCCAAGTGTGCCCAAGCCCGTCTTGTACATGCCTCTTGTCCCTACATAATTATTAATTGTGCCCCTTTTCTGTCTCCAAAGTGTCCTAGTTTGCATGAGAAATTATATGGTCACCTCAAGCTCCTCCAGGGTAAAAAAAAAAAAAAAAAGCACGTAATAGCCAATTAATTAATATCTGCTGAATAAAAGGTTAATGAATTTTTTTTATGATGATGAATCTTCCTGAAAATGGAAAAGTGACCAAGTAATGGGCTCCAAGCTTGCCTTGGTAACTCTTTTGAATTCTGTGACTCATAACCCTTTCCTAATTACTTCTCTCAAATGTAAATGCCTGCTCTGCCCAACTCCATGGGTTATTCCTCAGAACCTCTGGACTCAATCAGTGAAGAAGTGGGTCTGGGTTAGAGCCAAACACTGAAACTCTTGCACTTTTCTGCGTCCCTCCTAAGGAAGCGCTGCCCCTGCCTTGTTCCTGTGAAGTCAGATCTCTCTGAATTAGCTGCCTCATCCTCAGCTACCCTGGTTGCTCAGAATCCACAGTCTCCTGATAGGTGGCTCTCTTGACCCCCTCTGCACCCTCTGTCCCACCCCAGATCCTCACTCCATGGATGGGATCCTGGGGCAAGTTTATTCTGTTTTTCTCCAATCTTAGCATTTTGTAGTGGCTAATTAACTACCATCCCTTATTTGTGTTTCATCTTCTTAATGTGACATTAGCATAATCCCATTTCCTTAATTCTATCACACTCTCTTGGTTTATTGCTAGGAAAGATTAGTTATGTTTAGGAGGTCACAGATGAAGATGAGAGGAAAGATTTGAGCCTTATCTCAAAGTCTGAAGTCATGTTCTCAACTTCTTTGAGAGTCTTCATTTCTTCCTCCAGCACAATCAGTTAGGATATTTGGAAATATATTTAATTCTTGCATTCTGAGCTCTTCAGAAGAAAAGCATGACATAAAATTGTGAGATTTTATCACCATTAATAATATTAATTTTTAAAGCTAAGATAATTTGGTCTTGATTCACTGCAACCATATGGTACTTATTGGACAAGCACATTATTGCTTAATTAGAGGACCAAGAGCTCCCGTGACGTGACAAGAGTCTGGAAAGGCTGCTTTTTGAATTGACATTAGCACAGGACTCGAGGGGGGAGGAGCATCCCTTAGCTCTTCAACAGCTGCTGTTGCTGAGGTGATAATTGGCTTCCCTTTTCCTGTGCTCGAGCTCCACATTGCTTCAGGTCTTCTGTCCTGCTAGCTGCAATAATTTATACTGTATTAGCTAGGGTGGTGCTAACTGCTGTAACAAATAAACACCAGCATTTAGGTGGCTTGACACAATAGAAGCCTATTTCTTGCTCGCAGGCCCAAATACAACAGTTCTGCACGTCCAAAGCCTAAACACTTCTCCACATTGGGTTTTGGAGACCAGGCTCTGTCCCCCTGAGGGTGCTGTGGCCACTGCACACTGGTCTTGCCCACTTTGAAGCCACTACACTTGACCTTCCCTTTGTTTATAATGACCGCTCCCCCCAGGACTGGTAAAGAAAGTCTCTTTATCACCATAGTGGCACAAACAGCATTACTTTGGGAGGCTTTCTCCTGTCACCCCCTCAGAAACAGCCAGAACAGACCCTCTCCCACCCACCCGTGCACCCGCATCTCATCACCTGACTTTCTTCCAATACTCACCAGGAGTTGAAAGAGTCCAACTTACTTAGCTGTTACCTCATTTCTATCACTTTCTTCCTACTAGAATGTCAACCCGCCTATATTAAATCCACGGCATTTTCAGCACTTATAAGCCTTGCGAGGCTCTCAAAATGTATTTGTGGATAAAAGGAAAGGAGGGAGAGAAGGAGGAGCAGAGAGAAGGTTCAGGAGTCTAAGTGAGGGCCGAAGGTCACCTATGCAGGAAGAGGCAGGAGCTGAAGAGAGTCCCCTCTGCCTGAGCTTTTCCAGGACAGACACCTGCTGACAGACCTCGCACAGCCACTCCCCCTCAAGCAGAGAAGAACAAGTTCTTCCAAAGTGGTGATGCTGAAAGCCACATCCTCCCTCTCCTTAGCCTTCCCTCTGGCCATCCCATGCCACAGCATATTCTTCCACGTCCTATATTTTCACCAAATCCAATTTTGTGCCCACAGTGTGACAGAAGTGACACTATGGATTAGTAAGCCATGGTCAAGTTCAGTTTGCAGAAGTGCCAAGGAGGGATCATGAGCAGGTATTTAGACTAATTTTAATCAGTATTAGACTAAGTCCACCTACCTAGCAAGTATCTCAATTGATGTACTCACACACTCCAGGCTGGGAACAGATCAAAGAAAAATTTTAGATCCATATGAGACAGTGTCATTTAATCAGCTGAGTAAATGACATTCATCAAAGGAAAACGTCAGGAAGGTAATTTACCAATCTTCACACAACCCTTGCAGTCCTAGGAAGAAAGCCTTATTTACAGTCACGTGCAAGCAGTGGCATGTGAGAACTCCATTGCTGCCTCTGTAACTCCTCAAGCCCAATGTTTTGTGACCAGAATATAGGCTCCATCTACCAAAGGTGGTACACTCAGCTAGCTGCAAGCACTAAAAGACCTGAGCTCCTACTGAGGCAAAGCACATAAAAATGTGTCACACTGAAGGTCAACCGCTGGACTCTGGACTGCTCTCCTCAGCAAGGGTGGAAGTTGCTTCTCAGCGTATCATCCACAATCAGACACGAAGGAGTTCTTTGCTCTCCAGGAAGCCCTAGAAGGTGCAAGCCATCCTGAGGCTGTGGGAAGTCTCACTCTCTTGTTGGTTCAGAACCAGGAATGAATAAAATCAACATGTCCATGCCACTGCCATCAGCATCTCCTCAGGCACTTAGTAAACCACAATAGAGTAAATTCCCTCCCTTCCCAAGGTGGGTGTCCCTATAGAAATGGGTTCGTATCACCGGGCTTCTGCTAAGTCCATATTCTTCTCTTTGAGGACTGAAAAGAATCAAAACTAGATTACTAGTAAGCCATTTAAGATCTCATGGATTAACCAAATACCTGTTGTGGTACAGGTACAGGAGGTCTAAAGAGAGAGCGGGAGATATTCACAGGCTATTACTCGCCCATGCATGTAGCTTCATGTTTCCATTACCTTAATCTATTCATGAGCCATGGAACACTAGCAAGTATATTTTTCTCTAATGGCATCATTTAAAGCCTGGGCTCAAAGGGTTATGAACAGTGTTCTGCAAAACACAGCCTTTCAGGGGCTCTCAGCTCCAGTAAGGCCAACTGAGGGCGTAAATGGGAAGAGCAGAATATTAGAGTTCAAGAGGCATTAATGATCAGCTAGTTCAACCTCTCATCTTACACAGGAGAAAAGTGAACTCTGTTTTACCCCTCAGCCTCCTAACTATCTTCCTACTGGCCTTCATACAGAGGCCAGTCAATGTTTCTTGGATAGAATTCTGATCATTTTAATCAGCTGATTAAAATTCTGCAACACAGCCTTCAGAATAAAGCTCAAATTCCTGAGTAAAACTAATGAGACTCTTGACTGGCCTCCATCTTTCTCTAAGTTGTGTGTCCTACTAATTCCCTGAGACACACACACACTCACACACACACACACACACACAGAATCTTCTTTCCAACCATATTGAATTACTTAAAGTTCTTGAGATAGCCATTGTGATATTTAGTTTCCAGTATCTTGGAGTCACTTATATTAGACCAATTCTCTATGCACAAATATCACTTAACAAAAAATTAAAAATAATTATTTGTGTACTTCAGATGTTTGTCAAAACAGGCAGAAACTGAGAAAAGGGAGAACTGGATGAGATTTCTGGGTTTTGCAACTTTTTGCTGGAGAGCAGGTCCCAATCGACACCCTATGGAGTGGCTGGATACCAGACAGAAACATACAGGACCAGAAAACAGAGCTTGAGGCAGCTGGAAAATGAGAGGAAAAATCCAAGAGGGGTAGAGGCTCAGAAGAGAGCTCCAAATTCTGCATATAAACATCATCCAAACCTCTGGCTGACTTCTGAGCATGACAGATTCCAAGCAACTCAGGTAAGATTAATATAGTTATGTGCCACTTAATACTGGGAAAACACTCTGAGAAATGCATTATTAGGTACTTTTGTCACTGTGAGAACATCATAGAGTGTACTTACACAAACCTAGGTATTCCCTACTACATACCTAGGCTATATGTAGGGACCACTGTTGTATATGCAGTTCATCATTGACCAAAGCATCATCATGTGGTGCAAGACTGTAGATCTGGCCAGAGATCTGAGCTTCTGCCCATCATAGGGGAGAGGGAATTTGGTGCTCAGGTAAAGCCAAATAAACTGCCTGCTAAAATGAAAAATTGACATTCTTCAGAGGAACATAGCAGAATCCATTGCTCTACAACATATAACAATGGCCAGAATACAATCCAAAAGTAATAGACACATGAAAAATAAGGTCCATAGTTAAGAATGTAAGTAATCTATGGAGACCAACCCTGATATGATTCAGAAGTCAGAATTAGAGACAAGGATCTGCCACACCAATGAACCATGCCTTTGTATGTGCAGCAACCTCTACCTGGACCAACCTTCTCTGTTTGTTAAATAACTTTTACTCATGATCTCAAGTACCAACTCCTCCAGGAAGCCTTCCTAGTGTATCTCACTCAGGAACTTGTCTAATTGTTTGGTTAGTTACCTCCCTTCACCTTCAGCTATCTTAAGGGTAGGGAGTGGATCATTTTATCTGCAACATCAACATACAGCATAGGTTCAATGATAAATGTGGAGTGAATGAATGAAGCAATGAATAAAATGAATAATAGCAAAAGTTTGAGTTTCATTGACTCATGGGTAGCCCTCTGAACTGTGCTTACACATGTTTCAAAGTGCACGTGTCTTTATTTTACTGTGTCTAATGTAAGTTACCTCTGTAGCAAGGAGGATGCAGGCACTTAAGTATAGAGACGTGCTCATAGCCGGCATATTCCCACATTCAGAAGCCAGCTAACTAGTCTTCCTCCTGACCCCTACTCCCTCCAAGATTGATGTTGTTCCTTGTTTAATAGACAAAGAAAGAGACTAAAAGAGAAGCAGTTTTTCCTCTCACTCCTTAGGTATCTCATTTCTAATTTAAAGAGGTATTTTTTTTATATTTTTTTATTTATACAAGCACTGAGTACAGTCAGAAGCGCAGGAGGGTGAGAGAATTCACCAGAGCCAGAGGGGAGAGCAGAGCAGGCAGAAGGACCGAAGCACACTGCTGAGGGGAGCAGCGGGCAGCAGGAGAGGTCTGCGCGCCATGTGGGACCCTCGCCCAGTGGCCGGGGATCGACCCGGCGCTGCAGAGGCTGCGGGCAGCTTCGCAGCCCAGCGCTCAACCACTGCGCCACGGGGGAGGCCCTAAAGAGGTATTTTGAATGGGGAAAGTATGTCTACCCACTGTGAAAATCCCAAATATACGCCAAAAGTCAAGCAAAGAATTGGTCAGCCAGCCTAAAGACAACAAAGCACATACCGCTTCCCCATTCTGTTTGTTTCTCTTGCGTTCCAAGAGAGTTCTGTTTGTTGTTCTCTTGCATTTGTTCTCTTGCGTGTGAATGGGAATCCCAAAGACTGATTGCTGAGCGTGTCCAGAAGTTACTTGAAATGTAAGATGTAAACCACTTTTTTCAGTTGGTAAGATCAAGAGAACCAAGGTTTATAAGTGACTTTCCCAGAATCTCAGGATACGGTAGTTAGAAAATTTTTATTTAGACTCAAATAAAATCATTTCATGCTTTATTTCCTTCCCGATCCTCTCTAAAGTCAAGTCATAGTCATTGTGCCACTTTTTTCAGCTGGTAAGGTTGACTGGACTGGTGAGGAGGGGGGACAAGCTGGAGAGGATAAGGGGAAATGTGGCAGAAAAGCGCATCATCCCAACAGTATAGAATGTTCTCTGGGCCCAATGGGACTGAGAAAACGATTTTAGGGCTGATGTAACATAGTTCCCAAGAGATCATAAGTCTCTGAGCAATCTCTGGAGCGCTAATGGGATTAATGGGCAGAAGACATTGCTTTGAAGTTTTGCCCTGTCCTATTTTACCCAAAGCCAGTCTTCACTAGCCACATGCCCTCTGCAACATGTGCTATTTCGATTACCTCCTTTTGCTCTCAAAGTATTTATTAAAATTTGGCTTCCTGGTTCTCCTTTATCTTCTTCCTGAATCTGAGAGTCCATGTTGGAACGTAGTTAACCAAAAATTGTCAAAATAAGACATGCGAGATCTGGAAGTCTAAATGCAGTTCACCTACCACTGATGACAAAACATTATTTTGATCAAACTCTTTTCTCTATTTCTTAAAAACACTGTGTGCTGGAAACCTTTAAAATACTTCAGCTTAAGGCACACACACATACCTGGACTCTGTCCAAAATCACTTGAAATGTAAAATTCACTCAACATACTTTTTTTCCACCTAAGCAGCAAAGGATCCTTTCATGTTTTATTTCCTTACCAATACTCTGTAAAGTATAAAGTCACCGTCACTGTGCCACTTTTTTCAGTTGGTAGGATTGAGATAACCAAGGTTTATAAGTGACTTTCCCAGCATCTCAGAGCACGGCAGTTAGGAAATTTTTATTTAGACTCACAGTCTTTTTTTAGTCTCCATTGCCTGGATCCCTGAGCCACCTCCAACTTCAATACTTGAGAAGTTTCAGTTACTTAAACTCAGAGCAGCTGGGGAGGGGAAGCGAGTGGGGGGGGGGGATGAAGGATTCAATAGTCTGTTGCTTGTGTTAGTTGAGGGACACATCGGAGAGTTTCTCCTTAGCAAGTCACCTCAACACTCAAGCGTCTCATTAAAACAGTTTCTTATAATTGAGTTTGTTCCATTTTTCACAATTTGGTGAAAAAGTAAATTTTATACTTGATTTATTTGCGCTGGCAGGAAGTAAGAGTAGTCTGTTTGAATCACTCACCAGAAATCTAAGACTCCAGAGAGTCGATCCATGTTTTTTTAAGTCTCTCCCCATCCCATAAATTATGGAACTCTATTAAAATGCTATCATGTGCATAATTAGTACTGCTAGTGTTCTTATTAGAACTGAAATGATTTTCCTCAAATCATTACACTGCTTATTAAAATGATAAAGGCATTGTCTTAAAATACAACCAAGGGTTTACAAATCAGAAAATGCTCACCGAAGGATTAGAAGACACACCCTTTTGCTTCTCAATTACAATAATTATTATTACTGCCGCCACTATTTACTGAGCACTGACACTGTGTCTGCAGCCTACATGTTTCACTTATTCCTCGGTCACCTTCGGAAACTGGTTCACTCCCATTTCTGATAAGAAAAGTGATGTTTAACAAGGTAACTTGCTCAAGATCTCACAATTGCTAAGTGATGGACTTGGATTTAGACCCAATTTCGTTGGACTCCAAGTCTCTGCTTCTAAACATGACTCAATATTCCCTCATCCTCCCCAGTGACCTCGCTCTGAGATACAATGATAATTTTTTTTAAATTACAGGCAGCCAAATCATAGGTATAGGTGATCAGCCAGAGGCAGGTAACAGGTTATGAGGTGGGGCATGCATTTAGACAGGAGAAGCCAGTGAGAATCTCTCTCCATTACTTTAGGATTAGTCCTGGAACTTTAGCTTTGGAATGGAACTTATTTGATCATCTGACTCAAGTCTTTCATTTAAATAGACAAAGGTTAAAACTCAGAGAGGTCAAGGGATTTGCCCTGGGTAATAAAACCAGCCTTCAGATTCCCAGATCTCTGACTTTTGTATAACCCTCCACTAAGTTTCATCAAATCAACTTGTCAGTATTCACTTGACAGTTTGAGGGAAAGGAAAGATAAAGCAGATCTGGGATCTGGCCCCAAAGAATTCAGAGTCAGAATAAATGCTCACAAAGCAATCACAGAACAGCACACGGTGATGATGCATACATTTATTTAATAAAGAGGGACCCTACTCTGTGAACTTTCCTTGTGCATTTCCTCCAACTTTCTCTTGCACTCACAGCCTCCACGCGGAAAGCAGACTGGAAGAGTTGGTGGGGGGTGTTGGGGAGGTTCCCTCTCTATAGAGACCACGTAAGTGACAAACAACAGGTTCTCCAACATTTTGGAAAGAAATTCCCTGGAGGAAGCAGAGATGTGCTAGCAAATAGGATTTAGAGAAAGAGGAAGAGAAACTATTCCAGGCGTGGGGATGAAATGAGAAACTGAATCACTTAGTCAAACATGGCAGGATAATAAATCAGTTTTCCAATGTATCAGGCAAGAGTAAAGAAAAGGATGGCAATTTTGATTTCGCCACGTACAGTGGTCAGGACGGTTTGCTTCAGCTGGGTCACAGAGGCCCCAGAGCCCGAGAAGCCAGCCTCGCATGCAGGTGGCTCCAGTTATGTTTTAGATCAGCCACAAATAGCCTTGCTTTGTTCTAGGGCCATGACCCTGACAAGTCATCATCATCACTGAAATGCCTGAGGGGCCAAGGGAAATGCACGGAGCCGCCAGAGTGGTTGCAACATCGATCCAAAATCCAGGGGGCGGGTATAGAAGGCCTGACTCAGCAAGGGGAAGCCACTTGCCAAGCTCTTCTGGCACCTGGACCAGACTCGAAGACATTTCTGGATCCCCTTTTTCTGTGAACCTTCACCACAAGCTGAAAGCCATTTCCCTTGCCCCCTTGGAAAACAGAAAAAGATACACATAATGCTTCCCATCAGGAGACAAAAAGAAAAGTGACCAGTCCTGCGTCCAGGTCATGGACAGCAGGGTGGAGAAACATGAGGGTTATAGAGAGCTCAGAATGTGGGGTCCAGAGATGAATCTCCCGCCTCAGCCAAGGGTACTTCTGGCGTGAACTTGGCATGATGCTTAAGTCATTTCAGTATCATTTCTGTATGGTTTCCTTATCTTTAGTGAGGAGACTCATACCACCTACCTCACAAGGCTGTTAGGAGTCTCAGATGACTTATGAAGAAACGTGTTGTATATTTTAAGCCTTACACACATTTTGGTGGCCATATTTTTAAATAGGGAAGGTGTATCCATGAGATTTTCAGATGCAGGGGCAAACAAAGGACAGAAATGCTTCTAGTTTTAATAAAGATGCTCAAGAAAACTACTGACATCCTGTTGATTCTCAGTTAAGAGGTCCCCAAAAGCACACTGACAAGGAAATTTCAACTCAGCCAAGGTCTGTGTTTACAGCATGGATGTCAACTTTAGGAATGGCAAAACCACTGACAAAAATAGTTGCCCACTGGGAAGACCCCCCCCCCTTGGGCCAGGCAGTGTGCTCGGGGTTCTGTATTCATTATCTCTGACCCTCCTTGCTAAGAAGGCAGATTCTGCTCCTCTGTGCTCTTGTTTACTCCCCTGTGATTAAAGGAGGGCACTGCATCCCTCCTTCCAAGCCATTTCTATGACTCCTTAGAGGAGGAGGAGCTATTCCAATGAGTTCTACCCAGAGAACAGGCAGGACCACTGTACCTCAAAGCCATGTTCTGTGTGTTTTATTTCTTGTTTTGTGAATGATTAGAAAGAATGGACCATACCCCTCTGACCTTTCCTGGTTCATTTCCTTCCACTTCCTCTATACTCCTAGCCTCCATTTGGAAAGCACTGGGTAGGGATTTGCCTCTCTACAGAGGCAAAACCAGCATCCTCATTGGACTGGATGAACGGGCTCACGACCTGCTCCTTGGAGCCAGCTTGTCTGACTGAGTGGGAGGAAACAAGGGGTCTCTCTCGTTTGGACATTGTTCTTTGGAAGTCCTTTTTGAGAGAGCTCTGGAGGGGTGAATTCAAAACCAAAAGTAAACCCCTGAATCTCTAATACTCATAGCTAACTTGCAGGACAGGCACTAGGCCCTCATTTTACAGATAAGAAAACTGAGGCTTCCTGGCAAGAAAACTGATGTCAGTAACCTTGTTATTTGGTTGAAAATGCAAAATTAGAACACAATCAGACCAAATGGAGAACAGCTAAGCACCAAAGTCTGTGTCAGCCGTTCCAAGTGGCCCCAAAGGTCAAGATGAATTTATGCAGAGCCTCTGCTTCCAAACTCCATTCCTTCAAAACAAGACAAAACAAAAACAATAATCCCTAAAACCATTTCTATCCCCCCGAGTCACAAAAGAGGTACATTTTCATATACAATCTAGCAAAGTTTTATATACAATTTCCAGTGTGGCTTTCTTTAGTCTGGGCTAAGAAGCCAGAGGAAGCCAGGGCCTGCGGTTGGCCAGACATCATCCTAGCGCATTTCCACTCACAGCCCTCTGTCCTACAGCAGGGAGCGGCCTGGCTGTGCCCCAGAAAAGTGTAAGTGACTTTTACAAGTCAAGAAAGTAGGCCATAGTCTCCATCATTTGTCACAGCTTGAGGCGCCTATTCTCTCTGGATTCATTCACCTTGTTGGAGCATTTATCTCTGCCGACATGAGGCTGGTGATGGGGTCTGAATTTCAGGGAGCACAGGCCCGCTGGATGCCTTTTACAGCAACACTGGTACCGCAGGCCAGCCCGCAGCAAAGTGATGAAGCAGGTCAGTGAAGGGGGCTGTGGTGCCCTGTCCCTGGCATCCCCTCCCATGCCATCTGCTAGGGCCCTTTTCCAGTTGCCAACAAATAAAACCCATACAGACCCCTTTCATATGGGAAGAAGAGTTTTCACTGCCTTTGGCAAAGCTTTGTCAACCAAATGAACTGTATTGATAACGATGATCACCCCGCCATTCCTAAATTCATCCAAGACACGTGGCTACTCACCAGAGCATCTAATCCACGTGGACCAAGAGTTACCATACCACGGGGATAAAAACTCTTCGCTGAGAGCAGAGAACCTTGACATTTTAGTTACTCTTCTACAACCTTATCTTGAACAAATGGGCAGTTTCCATTAGGTGTTTTGAAATGTTAAAAAGGGTGCTCTGGTAAGTGCTCTGCCCTTTATGAGACCGGGTGGAGTACGGGTTCTCCAGGCTGGGAATGATCCCGATAAAGGCTCATAGTATCCCTCATGTTTGGGGCATGCATGCACAACTTGATTCCAAATACCCCTCAAGACTCAAAGTGTTGAGTCTCAAATAATTAGATTTCAGGTAACAAAAGTATAAATATTGGGGTGTTGTAGGCTGCAGCAAACCCTCCCTAATGGCCCATTCTGTCTAAGACAAGGGTGTGTATGAACACAATAAGGCAGGGGACTGGTCTGCGTGGAGGAGAGGCAGGAGAGCCAGCCAGTGCATGTCAGAACCTCGGTGCTCATCCCTTCTGCGCATCTATGACTATCAGGCATGCTCTCAGCCTCAACCATGCACTGTTCCTCTGGGAACACATGCTGCCTAAGCTGTGCTTCCTCCCTTCAGGAGAGAAAGCCTACTGAACCTGACAACTTAGCATTGAGAGCGTGAAAAAAGAATAACTGTGACTTTCTTGACACTACCTTAGAGGCACTCCCAGCAGAAACCCAGTGAAAGAGGGGTACAGGACAAGGGGTCCTGAGTTCCTCGAGCTTAGGGTCCCAGTAAGAAGATCCAGAACAGGAGCCATGAGAAGAGGAGCAACACTAAAGGCACACGGCCCCCCCAGTCATCTTTAACAGATGCTCAGAAAAAGGCTCCTTGAACAAATAAATGGGCAACGTAGGACTCTCATTTTCTTTGTAAATGAAAGAATTCCAAGGAGATGGGCACTGATGAGTAGTAAGCTTTTCATCTTTTCCAGTTTTTACCTTTGCCTGTTATATAGCCACATGCTTTAAACAATTCTACTTCTAAAGGTTCATTGCAAAAGAAAGAAATTTCTCTTGCTTGCCTCCCATTTTGCCCTCCCTAACAACTGCCATTTTCAATACCTGAGCTGTCTCTATTAGCATTTCATTCCATATTTTTTAAATTACATGGTTGTAGGGGCCTCCCCAGTGGCGCACCGGGTTGAGTGTTGCACTGTGAAGCTGTCTGCAGCCTCTGCAGCGCGGGTTTGATTCCTGGCCAGCCAGGGAGCTACCCACATGGCACGGCAGACCCTCTCCTGTCATGCCCACCACTCCCCTCAGCAGTGTATTTAAGTCAATCTGCCTGTTCTTCTCCCCACTCTGTCCCCGTTGAATTCTCTCACTGTCCCGCGCCTCTGGGCTATACCCCAGTTCTTGTATAAATAAATAAGTCCTTAAAAAAAATTACATGCTTGTATAATGTCTTACTGATCTTTAATTTTTTTCTACCATGAAACAAGGGTTTAGCTCTCCTTCACCTCTCCTCCGTGCTCCCCAGCAGTTGTCTCATAATTTAATTTAGATCAATGTCCTGCATCTGCATAACGCTGACTAGGAAGGATCCCTTGCCCATATCCAGTTCACCTGTGGATTCCACATTTCATTTCCCTTGTTTTAGTCCCTTCTTATGGACAGGAGCTTCCCCTGGTCATTTCCTAAAAGAAGGTACTTTTTGTATAAGTACCATTGTGTGGTACATATACACCATGGAATATTACTCAGCATTCAAAAAAGATAAACACATGCAGTTTGCAGCAACAAGGATGGCGCTGGAAGGGATCATGCTCAGCGAAAGAAGCCAGAAAGAAAAAGAAAAATACCGGATGGTCTCACTCATAGCAGGAATCTAGAAAACCTAAATAGGGACCAGGAAAAAGAATAACTATAAGAAAGAAAAAATCAAATTCAACAAACAACTATGAACCAGAGACAGTCTTTGCGGGGAGGGGAGGAGGGATTGGGGTCAAAATCAGGGTGGCAATTGCATGGGGAATATAAAAATAAAAAATAAATAAAAATAAAAATAAAGAAGGTACTTTTTGTTTGGGAGTTGGGTGTTCGGTGATTGCTGCTGTTTTGTTGTTGTTATTATTGTGGTTGCTCAGACTTTTTCCTATCTGCATGTCTTTGCTCTACCTTGTTTAAGTGAGATTGGTTAGATAGAAAATTCTCCACCAGAAATCACATTCCAATGGAATTTTGCTCCTTTGTCTTCTAGCTTCCTGAAACCAGACTGACTCCTGATCTTTATGGTCTGGTTCTCTCTAGAAACCTGTAAGGTTGTCTCAGTTTCCCCACTGTTTTGGAATTGCACAGGGATGTACCTTGGGTATCCGCCTATTTTGTTCAGTTGTATGGGAGCGTAATGAGCATTTCAATCCAGAAACCAACACCATCATTTCTAGAAAGGTAGTAGCAGGGCCTCCCTTATGATTTCCTCCCCTCTGTTTTTTCAGTTATCTTTTTCTGGACTCCTAGTGTTTCGACGTTGGATATCTTAGCCTGGTTGTCTGTCATATTTTTTTTTCCTCCTAATTTCCATCTATAATTTTTTGTCCTACTTCCCTGAATGTTCCTCAATCTTGTTTTCTAACAATTTAGTGCCCTCAGCTAGCACATAATTCCCAGAACTCCTTTTGTTGTTATGAATGTTCTTTTTACATAGAAATCTGTTTCTGTTTCAGGGATGTAATATCTTCTCTTATCTCTCTAAAGATAGAAAGGAATGTGGTTGTTGGGTTTTTGTTGGTTTTTTTTTTAGGTTTCTTCTCCTTGCATATTCTGTTTTACATGTACCCTTGCTTGTTTGCTTTGATTTCTATATTTATTTTAAAGACATTCCTCAAACATTTAGGTATCCTGAATTGAAGGATCTTAAAATTTAAGAGTAAAATAACACTGTAGGACCCTCTCAGGCTCAAGTGGGACTTGTGAACTAGGTTTTACTGGAGAGGGTAACACCTGAGCTGTTGGGCAGACCCTGGTGTGTCTTTAAGGGTGAGCCTACTCTCACAGCCTAAGGATTGCACAGAATGCCAGGTCTCCTGCCTGGAGACCATAGGCCAGGGGCTGGCACTGTGAGAGTCCAAGAGAGGCAGCTCAGAAGTCTCAGTCCTATTTTCACCCCTACCATCCTACCCTTAATAATGCCAAATATGCCCCAGTCCAGAGAACTTCTCACCCTCACTGGAGAACAATACTTTAGTTTTCAACTAAAGTGAGGAAGTACTACTACTGGAACAGGGGTGGGGCCTGGGTTACTTCTTTTCTTTTTAAGATTTATTTTTATTTATGCATACAAGAACTGGGGTGTAGGCAAGAGGTGTGGGGGGTAAGAGGATTCATTAGAGACAGAGTGGGGAGCAGAACAGGAGGATTTACTGAAATACACTGCTGAGGGAAGCAGCAGGCAAGACAGGAGCGGTCTGCTGCGCCATGTGGGTCAGCTCCCTGGCCGGGGATTGAACTCATGCCACAGTGACTGGCAATAGCTTGATAGCATTGAGACTTAACCCTGTACCAACAGGGAGACCATGGCATCTAATTACTTCTGAAACAGACTCTGAACCAATTCTCCAGCTTTTAGTCCATTTCACCACCATTTCCAAAGATACTTCATACTGCTGATTTACAAACTTTGGGGGGATTGTTAGCTGCAAGTTTAACTCAATGTTCCTTGCTGCTGCTCTAGATTCAGCCTCCTAATATTCACAAAGTCAGTTACTACTTGCCCATGTACTTTCCAGCTGTCAAAATATAGTTGCTCTCTTTCCCTGCTGCCATTGGGCTGCATGAAAGCAGGACCTCTCCTAAGAGTTCAAGATCCCTCCAGCTTTAACCCACCACCATAGCCAAGGCAGGCTCTGATTCTGGTGGTGAAGTAGACATGAACGCTGCTTTGAAAGAAGTGCCAAAAAATGCCTTCATTCGCCATGGTTTAGTCTGTGCAATTCACATATGTTTGCATTCAAAGGCAAAGAATCTTTGCAGAAAAACCTGCTAGAAGCACTATGAGCTGAACACCAAGGTCAGCTTAACTAAGGTAGGTCATAATAAGAAAGTAAAGTAATGGGCAGGCCTCTGCAGATTCATTAGAGAAGCAAAGCCCTGTGAAGCAGTTTGCTGCGGTTTTATGATTGTTAAGAACATGACAAAGAATCTCAGGCCAAATATATATCATCTAAGTACGTTTCGAATACAAAAAAATAGCAAATAAAATTTAACCCTCAAATACACACACACAGATACACATACACATAATGCTGCCCTCTTCTCCATTCATTTTGTCTTTGTGGCTTATGCATATTTTAAAGATTCCTTTGCCATCATTTTAGTGTGGTTTGGAAAAAGATCATTCAATCTGCCATATTTATCTATAATATCTAAGCTGCTGGGGTTTTTTTTTTCTGATTTCCATATCATTTTGGTCTATTTTTGTAAAATACAGCATACATTCAGAAAAACATGCAAAACATATTTTTATAGATTAATGGTTACAAGACTAACCCTCGTGTAACCACTATCCAGATCAAGAACCACAACACTGCCAGCACCCAGATGCATTTCCCACGTGCGCCCTCCCACCTAACACTGTTACCTGGACTTCACTCTCACCGCACCCTGCTTTTTCCATTTTATGATTTTTCTTTATAGTTCTACCACCCATATAGGTGTCTCTTGAAAGATAGTTTGGTTTTGTCTGGTTTTAACTTTATAGGCGTGGACTCCTACTAAACATATTCTTTCGTCTTGCTCCTTTCACTCAACCCTGTGTTTGTCCCATCCATTACTGCTGCTAGTGGCTAAGCTATTGATTTTTTTACCCTTTAATGAAAAACACTTTATAACATTAATAATAAAAATGAGAGGTGTTAGGGAGCTATGGAGGTGGCATGTGGAAAAAAAGCCAAATCATAAAGAAAAAGAAGTCAGATCATTTGCTCGAAGTTTATGAGAAAAAAAATCTTCAGACTCAGAAATATCTCCCTCTTAAGAGTAGAGCATAGTTAGGCTTTTCAATGCCAGCGGTGAGCAGCCTTAAAATGCCTCCACCTCTGGGTGGATCTAAGCTACTGAAGTGCCCATTTTTCCATCAGGAGATGCCCTGGTTTTGAATTGGTGACGTCTTGTAAGAGGTGGCCAGTAGTGTCTCTCGGCAATCCAATATGTTCTCCTAGCACTTTTAAGTCAGCCACAGCCCCAAGAGACACAAATCTCTACACCGATTAATTCTCTACACGAGGAAAACAGATTGAAGTCAAAAATTCTTTAACAAACAACAATTATTCTAGTAAGTTCTAAAAAGGACAAAGAATGGCAAGAAAACTACCATTAAATTAAAAAGTATGGAATTCTGGAGCCGTCCTTAAAGGTCCTTTTAGGGCAATCATGTCATCTTTCAGTTGAGGGAAATTTAAGCCCAAATGAGGTAAAACTATCTGTCTGGTTGGCCTTTGAAGCTCTCTAGTCAGCAGACGCTTCCTCTGTGGAAGGCAGGCGGGGTGCTGCACCATCCCCAAGACCCTGATGAATGTGAACTTTCTAACTATTGTGGACGGGAAAATCAATCCCACAGCAAAGGAACAGCCATCATAGAAAATGTATCTTCATCTTCATGCCTTGTGTTTTTAATGCAAAATACAATCCATTATACATCATAGGCATGACTGTGTGCGTGTGTGTGAGAGAGAGAGAGAGAAAGAAAGAGAGAGATTGTGTGCAAAGAGAATTACATCTGCCTTAGAATTTTCCCACAATGCCACAGATTTGCCAAATGGAAAGATCTTTCATCTCCTGATAACTCAATAAACAGAGGGAGATCACACCTATACTCCAGGAAGGCAGGGTGGGCCTCTTTAAGAACACAGCTGCCTTAGGAGACAAGCCTGGAAGGACACCCCACTTTGGGGAGCTTTGTCAACACCAATACTGTAATTGCAAAGCACCCACCTACCCTCTGTCCTGCGGGAAGCTTCTGTCTCACTGGCAAGCCAATGCTGACACACAAAACTGTGAGAAAACAGTACAAAGCAGTGTGCTAAACTCTCTGGTCAGACATTCTGTGCCTTTGAATTGAGAAAAGGAAGGAGGCAGCCTGGGTGGGAGTCATCAGAGAAGGGGGTCTTCCAAGCTTTGGTTTCTCCCAGGTGTACAGGTGTCTGGTGAAGCCTCAGTGACCTATGCTCTGGAGACCTGAATTCTCTCCTCTGCAAATCCCCAGGCATTGGAACTGTAGCTGGAAACGCCAGACTCCCAAACACGCAGGACCCCAAGCTGGGAACCCAAAACCCTAATCCTGGGATCCTCACTGGCCACATTGGCCTGAGAAAAGTCTCCCTTCTTTCCCCTAACCCCTCACTTTCCTTGACTGCTAAGTGGGCACCAGGATGCTGGACACAGCCGGCCATGACCACCACGAAGAGTACAGAGAGCAGGAAGGCCGTAGGGTCCCCAGGAAGGAAGGAGCTTTGAGCAGAGGGGGGATTCTTGGTAGAACCTGGCAGATTTGCTTTCTTAGTACCCACCCTTGGTCTCTCTGCCAGATAAGCCAGAGCTCAGAATTGCTGTGCCTGAAGCATCATCACCCCTGTCTTGCCCCACGGCCGGGCTCAGCTGTGCATGGCTGAGTGGGCTGGAAGATTCCTTAGTTGTTTGTTTTTTAAGTTGGGTTTGTCACTGAGGGGAGATGACTAAGCCTCCTTTTGTCAGGAAGAACCCAAGATTTTTTAAGTGGAGAACCTAAAGGGAAAAAAATCCTCTGGGGAGGATTGCTGGTGAATTTTTCACAGGAAATCTCCCTGGGCAGAGAAGAGGCCTCAGGAGAATCACTGGGGAGAAATGTGAAGTCCTATTTTTTTCTAAATTTAAAAGAAGTTCTGCCCAGCATTTTGGAAGATGGGAAGCAAAGGGGGACAAGGGGAGAGAACTGTCCGGTGATAGCTGAAAGTGGGGGCATTTTAGGGGTCCTGTAATTATTTAGCTGATGTTTAGTATTTTGCCAAGTACATTCCAACTGCCTCAGTCATGATCCTTGCCCTGTGTGTCTCTGAATGAACCATCCTCGTCACCTCAGTAAGGAAAATTAAAAGATAAAATGATGTTTGGCACTTGAGCCCAGGGCTTCTAGCTCCTGCTCTGGAGGGAGAAGCAGTAAGCCACAGTCCTCAGCTCTATCCTGTCGCAAGGATGTCAGCAGATCTCCCCAACCAGCGTCAAAGGAAGGACAAATACGGGGCCCTCCCTGGTGGCACAAGTGGTTAAGTCTCAGCACTATGAAGCTATTGCCAACCAGTACAGTACAAGTTTGATCCCCGGCCAGGGAGCTACCCACATGGCGCAGCAGACCTCTCCTGTCTCGCCCGCTGCTCCCTTCAGCAGTATATTTCAGTCAATCTGCCTGTTCTGCTCCCCCCTCTGTCTCTGGTGAGTCCTCTCACCCCACACCTCTGGCCTACACCTCAGTGCTTGTATGCATAAATAAAAATAAATCTTTTTTTAAAAAAAGGACAAATACTGTACAGTCCCAAGAGCAGTCAGACTCACAGAGGCAAAGTAGAGCTGGGGGAGAGCAGATGGGGAGCTGGTGTTTGACAGGATGGAAATCTCACTTTGGGAAGATGGACGAGGTCTGGAGCTGGACATGACAATGGCTGCACAACCGTGTGAGAACATCTAATGTCACTGAGCCATATGTACACTTGAGAAAGGTTAGATGCTAACTTTTACGTGATGCATTTTTTACCACAATTTTTCAAAAGTGGCCTCTGGCTTAAAATGGAGGATTATGTAAGTAGGATGCTTCTAGAAAGTGAGTGCTGTCTTTCGTTAATCTCAAGAATAAGAGCCAGTTCTCCAGGCAAGTACCCATAGGCTGTTTGGGGGCCAACAGACACAGGTAGGATTAAAAGGGGACATGGCTGGATCACTGACTGACTGAACACAGAATGTATCATCACAGTTGGGTCAGGAAGGAGGCTGTCTCCTGGCCCCTCACCTGCTGGTCTGTGTCATTTTGACTATGATGAGCAGCCGGATGGATGTCCCAGGCTATTTTATCTGGACCCTTCACCTGCCTCCCAATTTTAAACTGTCTGTCACCACTTCCAGTCACCATGAGAACCGAGGATAATAGCTCCATTATTATCCAGCACAGTGGATGGTAGGATCCCAGGACCAGTGAGATTTACCAGTCTTTCCTACAGAACATCAATCCTCCGTGTGAGATGGGAACCAGGAAGAAAGGAACAGAAGCGCTGTCTCGCACTTTCTGGTTCTGGGGTCCTGGTTTGTTGGTTTTTTTTTTTTTTTTTTTTTTTGGGTCACTTGCACTTGGTCATCTCATCCCATCCAAATGTTATTTGGAATCAAAGTTTCCAACTAGTAAGGCATAATAAGTCAATAACAGAGTTGCACTTGACAAAGACCAAGACAATGGACATAGAACAGACTGACTTACAGTTCTGTTTCATGAAAGTCCAGGTTGGCATGATGCTTGTCCCCCAGACATCGGGAGCTTGTCCCCCAGTCGCCTTCTGCTCTGTTGCTCCATCATCACTGGGGTGTTGGTTTAGTGGACTTCACCCAAAATGGCTCATTGGTGCCAGCAGAGGGGACAACACGGCCAAGGGCAAGCACACCATTTGGGCCAAATGGAAGCAACATATGTCACGTCCACTGACATCCTATTAGCTAGAACTGAGTCACACAACCTCATGAACCACAGGGAGAGATGATCTGTAGTTCATTTCTCCAGGCAGTCACATACCCAGCTGAAAATTCTATTGCTATGAAAGACAACAATGGATAACAATGAGTTGTTTCTGTCATCAATAGAATCTGTACCTTCTTTTGTAGGAAACCCCTTTCCCCAATAATGTGCATACCACAATGTGGTCAATTTTAGGTAGCTGCTTAGCAACTGCATGCTGGATGTTGTCCTCAAGCTAACTGGCCATTGCCATGGTCCACAACGACAGACTGTACTCCAAACCAGACTACTCAAGGCACTAGAAACAGAAGGGTCTAAAATCCACCCAGATAGGTTGACTCCAGATCATCCATTTATTGCTGCATCTGTGCTGGGTTCAGATCCCACCAATGCATTCTATGACTCCGGGGCAGCACAGTGTCAGGTTCTACTGTCAGGTAATAAGCAAGGCCTCTGTTCAATCTGTGGTTCATCCACCCACATATCAAATGGATTCCCGAAGGTCCCCTGGACTACGAATTTGGGATGGAGGAAGACAGGCTTGCTGCGCCTCCCAGAGTGGCCTGGTGTCATCCCTACTTCTCTGTAGTACTCATCACAATGGAGGCCAAGAAAAGGCGTATATCTCCCTTCTTCATCAATACAAAGTCATTTCTGCAGTCCTGGCTCTGCACCCAGCTTCACGACTCATTCTCTGACAAATGCTTGTCCTCTGGCTGGGATGTACCCAGCCTCCTGGCCAGATCCCTTGGCCTGGCTACTGACAGGGATGGGGTAGGGACAGAGTCCAAAGCCAGCGAGTCTTTTGTGCAGACTTGCTCCTGAAAAGGGAAAGACTATTTTTGGTTCTGCTACTCCAAACCAATGCAAATGTCTTCTGAATAATGAACACTGTTTGAAGTCTACAAAAATGGCTGCACAGTCCGACACCTATGCCTGCCACCCCAAAGCTCATTTTCTAGCTACCACAGGCCAGCCAGCAGTGTGCACAAAGAACACTGGCTACAGTAAAGGTGACCTTCATTTTATTGAGACTTAAGTAAAACCTTCCTTAGCCTCAGTTTCCTCATGTTATAAAGTCAGGGAATTAGGTTAGATGATCTTCAAGTTTTCTTTCAACCCCAATGATTCATAAGCCCCAATCCTACGACAGTGGAGTTGAGTTGTGTCTGCAGGAAGCCCATACCACTTGTAGCATCTGTTGTGACTCACACACATACGTTTAGTGGAACTCAATGAAATCTGTAACTGGTGCGTTTCTCCATAATTGTCAAGACAGACCAACATGGACTCAGCCATGAGCATCAACCACACAAAGAAAACCGCACAGGAGATAAAGTCATGGGCTGCCTCAGACCCTTGGCACCTGCAGTGGTAACACTCACCACTACATTTTGCGTGCCTTCTGCCCAGAGGCATACTCAAAGTACTTTGAAAGGAATGGTTATTTGGTCAAGAAAACAGAAGAGGTAAAGACACTTCTCCCTGGAGAAGGAGAGAAGCAGAAGCAAACAGAAAGCTTCAACTTTGGGTTAAATTTTGAATCTGTGTCATTGTCTTTAAAGCACCAGTGTAAATAAGTATTCGTGACATGCCAGCCCACGCACACTTTCACCAAATGCCCTTTCTGTCAGAACTCAGAAAGGGTATGAAATTAGCCACACCTATTTTAAAGCTGCCTAACTTTCTAGAGAGGGAATGCACTGCTGTTATCAAAGCTGCTTTGTCACCGAGAGCCCAGCATGGATTCAGAAGGCAGGAGATCACCAGGCAAGCAGGATTCTTCTTCCTCTTTGGTGAACATTCCTCATTTGGGATGCCTGAGACCCACCTTGGAATGCCCTTGCTTTGTCTTTCCTCTGCCCTGTTCCCCAGTGACTGGTGGGAGATTGGAGGGCTGGGGGGGACACTCTCACTCTTGAGTTCATTAATTGGATAATTAATGGACACACACCTTCACCCTATAGTGGATCCTCTAGCGACCAAGGCCAAGAACTACCCTATTCTGCAACTTCATTCTTCCATTCCAGCCAGACCCTGACTCATCTCAACTGGCAAGCTCCAGGCCAGCCAAACAGGGGTCTGTCTGCATGCCAGCTTCTCGACAACACAGAAAGGCCCTGAGCTGAGTGGAGGGTGCCCGCCCCTTCCTAGGGGCTGCCATTCTCATCACCCAGATTCTATCAGCAAACCATGCATCTCTGCTGCCCATTCCCTTTGCTGGTCCCAACCATTCTGGTCTCAGTGCCTGCAGACCCCATCACCAGTTGCCGGAACCTGGATCCATATTCTTTTTTCTGCCGTCTGTACAGTCTCAACTCATAAAACCTGAAATTCCTAAATCTGATTCCTGAAACTCTGCCTGCTCTCCAGATTTCCGTGTCACTGCCAACATTCCCCTTCAGCCTGTGCCCCAGACTCAGCCCTCCAGCTTCCCCAGCAGCCCTGTACTGGGGTTTACCCAGCCTATAGATACCCACGCCCTTGGATAGTTGGTTCTCCTTATTTGGGCGCTATCCCTCCTAAATCAGCTCCCTCCGCTGATATAAACCTCTCCCACCCTGCAGAGCAGTCCTGATCCAAGAAACTTTCTGGTACAGTAGACAATTAATAAATAGGAAAATCTAGATCCTGTTGAAAACCAGAACAGATAATAGTCTGCTCTCTGCTACTGTAAGAATTCCTACAGCTGATATTTTCCTAGCCTCTTGCTTTCCCCACCCCATCAATAGAGATTATTCCAAAATATTAAATGGGTCCTGGGCTTGAGAAGTGAATCCAGGAGGAACTGTGACATTTCTCATGGTATTTGGCCAGACCTGTCTCTCTTTCTTCTGGCTGTGGGCCCGGAATGGATGCACACTCAGCTTGATTCTCCATGCCAGCCTGGCATGGGTCTAAACATGTGCATTTCCCAGCATTTCCAAAGAGTCACAAGAACACAGCACAAAACCCCAAGATGGGGCAGAGTTGCTTTTTCTCCCTCAACCTCAGTCATCCAAATGCCCTTGGGAAACATGCAGATCTACCAACTGCCTCAGTTTCTCAGTTAATTCCACATAAGCCCCAAATGTCACCTTGCAAGATTTTCTGCTGCTATTCAGGTGCACATCATCCTGAACACAAGCCATCACCTCCCAGACGACCTTGGGAAAAAACAAATCCCATGTCGAATCTCCACTGCAAAGACCAGACAACAAATTTCAGTGTCGGTCCAGACAATACAAAGTGGTGAAGTTCATGAACCCCCTCTAGCTTATCTGCAGAATGATCTGAGTAGCGCACAGGCCTGAGGAAGCAGCGCCCCAGAGAGGAACCCCCACATGCTCACTCCTGTGTTCTTAGACTCCAGAACCCCTGGTTCTCCCCAAGTCCCTGTGACACCATATCTGGAGTAGACTTGGTGGAGACAATAATCACTTAGAGTCACCCAGAACTCTGGTTCAAATCCTGCACCCCATTTTCTACCTTTGTGACTTGAGTTAGTCGCCTGGCCTCAAAACCTGCTTCCTTAGCTGCAAACTAGGAGACCAAAAACACTTCCCTTCCAGGGTTGTGGCAAGATTAAAGTTCCTTGCACATGATCCATGCTCTAGAATATAACAGTAGGGCTCATTATTAATATGAAATACAGGTAAGTGGCAGCCATGAGGGAGATGTGGCACAGAACCCCTGGGCTCCAGCACATTCCTGAAGATCAGGAGCCTGGCCGTGCAAGAATTTGGTTAAACACGCACATGTGGATATGTGGAATTTTTGCACAATGGCTGGAAGACAAGTCCACCTTACCCATAAGTGGGATCCATACCTCCATGGCAGGTCTTTTCAATGCAATATTTTAAAATGAAAGACAGTGTGAACATTTCCAAAGAAAACCATCAGGCAGGAGGGTGTTTATTCCACAAGAAATTGATCAGAGATTTCTGTGGTTGTGTGGATGGTTTCTACACGATGATATATTCAGGGTCCCCCTCCCTTCTTACTCTACACTTTCTCTAAAATCCTTTTAGAGATTTCTTTATGAGTTTATAATGCTAATTCCTTCCAAAACTTTTTGCAAGATTTGACAGCTTTTATGTAAGTGCGTATGTGTGTGACGCTGTGTGTACATGCATATATAAATGCACATGGACACAGAAACAATTGAAAAAGCTCCGGAAGTTGCATAAATATAGTCTCATTGCCAGCATCCCCCCTACTATAACCAGGTGCATGGACAGCATATTCCTGCCACGGGAGCACACAAAGGTCAGTGGTAACCCGAGTATTCTGATACAACCCAAGTGGTAAGGGGTGAGTTTTTCAAAATGATTCATCTGGAGAACACCTGCCACCTATTTACTCACCCAGAGAAATCCCCAAAAAGGTCTGAGGAAGTGGAAAGATGTCTCCTTTCACTTTTAAATCACATTTGGTCTCCTCCCAACCCGGTAGTATTTTCATCATTTCCTTTTATGTTTTATGGTCCTCAGACATATGCTTTCTCTCCAATTCGCTCTTCATCTTCCCTATTTCTCCAGTTAATTCTGAGTTTCATTTGATCCTTTCTCTCCACCACCTCACCTTTCTTCCACCTCTATCAATAACTGAGTTAATGGAAATTATCAAACACTTATCATAAAGAGGCAGCAGGCCCTGGAAAGTATTTCTAACCAAATAACTTTGGTGAAGCCCCAATGATGCTTTGCCCATTTTTGGCATTTTACTCCCTGAGCTTGCCTGAGGAAGCTGTCAATAACCCTCCCATTGTATTAGCCTCACACAGAACACACTGTCTGGTGGGGTGCCAGGCCCAGCTAAAGAAGCAGAATGTACCTCCCCATTCAACCTCTGCAGTCCACGCTTCTAGCCTTGCTTTTCTCTCTGGCCACCCACCTCTTGAAATTTAACCTAAATGGTTTGATACTTTTGAAGTTCCTCAAACACTCACTTTAATCTCAGCATTCAAAAAAGATAAACACATGCAATTTGCAGCAACATGGATGGCGCTGGAAGGGACCATGCTCAGCGAAATAAGCCAGAAAGAAAACGAAAAATACCGGATGGTCTCACTCATAGCAGGAATCTAGAAAACTTAAATAAGGGACCAGGAAAAAGAATAACTATAAGAAAGAAAATATCAAAATCAACAAACAACTATGAACCAGAGACACTCTATGGGAGGTGGGGGGCGGGGAGAGGAGGGATTGGGGTCAAAATAAGGGGGTCGCAATTGTTTGGGGAATATAAAAATAAAATTTATAATAAAAAATAAATAAATAAATAAAATCTCAACTTCTGGGGGATTGCCACCCTGTCTTGACATGCTTGCTTTAATTTCCCTAGAAGCCATCCTGGTTCTCAGAGTCCTGAATTATATAGATACACGGAGATAAACGTAGTGCCAGGACAGAGACAGGACTCAGTGAAATGAAATCTGCAGATGATTTGAGGACTTGAAGTGTTCTCAGACTTACCTGTCCTCTCTCATAGGTCACCTCTGGGTGGAATAAGACTGCTCTTCTCCCTCTTTCTTCCTGCCCCTACAGCTCGCCCTACTAGGCTGGATTAACCCTTAACTATTTTCCTTGAATGGTTCAGGGCCTGAAAAGTCATAGGCAAATCACTACAAACCACCTTCTTTCAAAAAGGAAGGAAAAGGGCTCTTTGATCTCTCCCCAGCGGGCACAGGAACAAAATGAGATAAGAGAAAAAGCAAACTCAGCTACATGGGACACGGATACTTCGAAGCAATCAATCAGCAGAAACACGGCAGGCCCTTCCAGATGTTTCTCCTTTTGTCTAAATTCTGCCTTTCTTCAGATTGGGGTCCCAGTCTCCTTTCCCAAAGACCCCAACCCTGGGGTTGCCCTCTCTTTTTCATCCTTTCCTCATCAGGCCCCACGCAAGGGATTAGGTACCAGTTATGTGTTGCCACAAGTAGCCTGTCTCTCCAGCCAAACTGTCTGTCCCCTGCCACATCTTGTTACTCCATAAATATTAACTTTATTAATATGCTAGTAAGAAGAAGATTCTGATCCTGAGGCTGATGACAGCCCAGCTCAAGTGCCACTTCCCAGGCAATGTCTTTGCTGAATGCCACTAGATTTTCAGAGAAAAAAATGCCCAAGGAGAGAGTCTGGCCCTGTCTCCCTTCTCTCAACCACTATGACCAGATTCTCTAGTTGGTTCTTGTCACTTGAATTTGATCCTAAATTCCTGGAAGGTGAGCACGGAGCTCTGACCTTGTCCTGCCCACGTACCCAGCACACTCCACGCAGAGCGGTGATAATCGCACCTCTCATTTTGTCACCACCCCTGGTGTGGAATTAGTAGGCACTCAATAATAAAAATAACAATACTTTCCCTTTGAATAATGCTACACAATTTTCAAAGAGCTTTTAGAAGCATTATCTCTAATGAAATAATGCTCTTCACAAAAAGCCTGAGTTAAGTAGGTATAATTAGTGCTAAGTGACAGGTGGAAACTGAGGCTCGGGAAAGGTTAAGCGCTTGCCCAAGAGCAGGGTTCCAGGTTCCTCTTTCAGGTTCTGATCAGCACTCACATCCAGGCTGCAGGGCCTCTCCAGACTCTTGAAAGGCTCGGTGGGGACTGACTCTCAGGAGAATTCAGACAAGAAAGACAAACGCCAGGAAAATCCATGCCTTCCACCAAACCCCACACTTGGCAATGCTTGACATTTACAGTAATAGAGATTAATCCAGTGTTTTCCCCATGGTGTGTTCTGTAACTGAATGTCCCTTGCCCAAGGCCTGGTGTAGAGAAGGCACTCAATAAATGGTAACTGAGTGAGCCTGGGCTGAAAAAGAAATGAACAAGCAAACAAATGAATAAGCCCATAATAAGAAGCGCATTGTCGCTGTGAACGTAACCAAGAGTCAACTTCACATCTAAGGAATCCACAAGTTAAAGAAAAGCTGCTTTCAATTTATAGAATTACAAATGTTTGAGATAAAACAGCTCTAACATAAGCAAAGGCCCACCAGGGTAAACAAGGAGTTTTATTATTTAGCTCTGAAAGGCCAACCCCAAGAATCCTCCATTGGCAAAAAAGAAAAGAAATGTTACTCAGGCAGAAAGCCCTCCTGATTCCAAAAGGATAAAATGACTATAACATTTTTTTTTTTTTTACAAAAACAAACAAGCTTTACTAGAAATGCTTGGCTACAGGGAGGGAAAAAAAATGACTTTGGCAATGCAGAATTTCAAATCATCCCAATAGGTAAGAAATTATAGAGGACAGCACCGTGTCTCCCAGCAGTTCAAACACTCCTTAAATGCAGAAACTCTTTTTGTTTACTAATTGAATTTCCTGTAGAACAGTCTCCTCTGTGTGTTGAAAACTCTGCTCAGTCCTTTGCTCCTTGGGCGTGCTTTCTTTCCTTCTAGAATCTTCTTCTTGTACCTTACTAGCTGTGACCTTTCTTCAACCAATCACAATGTATTGTCCCAAGGAGATTTATTGTTCCTTCTCACACTTCAATCCTTTTGATTTAGCAAGTCTCAAGTTCTCTGACCCAGGGACCACGTCAGCTGATGAAAAATACTACAATCTTCCCTCAAGACATTTTTAGATCACAATTTAACAGAAACATTATCTTTATGATATGGTCCTTCCTTTCCTAACAAAAAAGTGATCGTTACTAGTTCAGGTTTTGTTTTCTCAGGAACATAACTAAAATTTCAATTGCAAACTAGTAGAGTCACACCCCAACAAACACGAATACTCTGGTCAACTATAATTTAATAATTAGTTGTTTACTTAGATGCTAGTTACCTGTCTCCCTCAGACAAAATGATGTCCTGCATTGCTGCATCTCACACATAGTATAGGCTGAATAAATATGTGCTGATGAATGAATGCAGAGCATCCCGAGAATGGTCTTAGAATGAATTTGGAAAATCCCATGCCTATATGTCAAAATTGTACCTTTTGCATAGAATTTCATCTCCTACTTTTTAAACCTGGAATCCCTTCATAACTACCATCTAGCCTACTCCAGAGCCTTACAGGCTTCACTCAAGCCCAGCTTCTCCCAGGATAATCTTTCTTCCTCTCACCCCCACGCCCCAGTATACACTATTCACTTCATCTCCAAGCTTCTACTGCTCATATCTAATGGGATTCATATCAGAATCCCATTAGAATCCCATTACAATATCAGTTTTTTCCCATATACCTTAGTTCTGCTTTCTCAATGCTTGTTCAAGGATGTTTCCACACAATGCTGAATGCTGCAAAAA
Source organism: Talpa europaea (assembly GCF_964194135.1). Lineage (NCBI taxonomy): Eukaryota > Metazoa > Chordata > Mammalia > Eulipotyphla > Talpidae > Talpa > Talpa europaea. The sequence continues at coordinate 75,005,180 of NC_140083.1, read as the reverse complement.
TGTAGGGGTCAGTTCGTCTTTGAGCAGATCAAGTAACTAGTCTACTGTGGCTGTTGTCTTTCAAACACTGCAAATGCCAGTGACTCAAGATTTATTGCCAAATGTCTTTTGGGCAATGTTACAGTAAACTAAAGACACAGCTTATGGCACATGGATAGCATGTCCCACTGGGTGCTGGGAGAGGGTGGGAGGAAAATCAGAGCAGGCTGAGGACAAGGGTCAGCTTGGCATAAATAGACCCCCAATCAAAACCCAAAAACATCCAGGAAATCCCACATAAGCAGTCTTTTCAACAAAGCCCTTTCAAGTCTCTCCCAAATAAACAATTTGAGCTGGAGTGAGGGGGATGCCAAGTATGTTTTGATTTTCCCTCTTTTTGATCAATTCCTAAAAAAAGGACTTGATGCACAGATTAGGCTTTCTCTCCTCCCTTTGTCATGAGGACTTTGGTGCTAGCGCTGGCTTGTATTCTGCTGGGGCTCAAGGAAGGAATTCACATAATGCTGGTGTCGGGTAAGATTTAGAGATGGTCTCATCCCTCATACCTTACAGAGGAGGAAATGAGACCCAGTCAGTTGAAGCACTTGCCAAAGCTGTAGAGGAGAGTGGACTCTGGGTTCTTGTGGGTCAGGTGGGGTCTCCTGAGCAAGATGTCCACTCCACTGTCTATTTGCTTCCCTGTCACAAGAGATAATGACTCCTTGATCTCCTGCAGTTACTAGAGGATTAACTGAGGAGATGCAGGGAGGGCACAGAGCTGCAGCACTGGAGGGCTCATAAATGTTGGTGTCATCAGGTAGTGGCTGTGCCAGGACCAGACCAGGGACTACCCAGCTCAACAGTCTCCCCCATGCCTGAGCCTTGTGCCACCTCGGCAGTGCTCCCCAAATAAGGGAATAATGGAAAGTTGGGAATACCCCTCTAGCATTACCCCTCCGAAGACGAAGACAGGCTTTGGTTCACGTTACCCTCACATGCACTGGGTTATTGCAGCTTACGTTCAGCTGACCTCTAGCCCCGGGCTGCCTTAAAAGGCGAAGGCTGAACTGGGAATGCAGGCCTCCCTCACGCTCCTTCCAGATGGATGGGGACCAAGTGCATTCCACATCCAGAATTCAAGACCTCCAGAGCACTGTCTCCACTCTCCTGTTCCTCTGAGAGCAGAAGTCTAAGAAGGAGAGACACCCTGGGAGGCAGCCTGCTGAGTGGCCTGACCTCTCCGCTGTCCACAGGCTGGGGGAGTTTGTATATGGCCATTAGGGGATGGCCAGAGGATGCTCCTTGTGCATTGGGTGTAGAGAAGTTGCCAGTTAACTAAGGCTGGATCACCAAGTACAGGAGAGTCAGGAAAACCACCTCCAGAGTTAGCCTGGCCTCCATGTCCCTGAAGCACTCTGGGGGTTCCTTCCATGTTTCTGTGACTCGCACCTTCGAGGACGTTCTTCTCTCAGTGACGTTTATCCCGGCCCCCGATAACACACACACGTCACTCTGACAATGTTAAAGTGAATGCAGTAGCCCTCACCTTTCTCTGTTCACCTCTTCACTCTCTTCCAGACACTTCCTTCCAGATCTTCCCTTGAAGATCCTTAGAAGCGAACGGGGCCTACATCGCCTCACTTAAACAAAACCCAAACTCCTCGCAGTGCCTGCATGATCAGCCCCTGCTCTGACTCACTCAGTCCCTCCTCACCTACTCACCCTACCCGCAGGCTTCCCCCAAAGGCCCCCTAGGGCCCTTTCCTACAAGAAGTGACTTCTAGCAAGAGGAACAGTAACACACAGTTGCTTTCTGGGGTGGAGGGAGACTTCTGGAGAGCGGTATCTAGGCCAACACACCAAGAATCAGAGGTTTTTAGACAGACACAGTGGAGGAATGGCGATCTAGAAGGCAAGGACATGAACAAAAGCTCCCGAGAAAGGGGGCCGAGACCACTGAAGGGCAACAATTCCGGGGTGCAGGCACTGGGGTTTAAGAGGTAGTTAGAGGGGGTGTCTTGGTTTTCTACTGCTGTGCAACAAACTACCACATACTTAATAGCTTGAAATAAACCCAGTTGTAGCTCACAGGCTTTGGGGAGAAGCCCAGGCAGAGAGGGGCTGTGTTCTCTTCTCAGGCATCTCAAGGGTGAAGTTGGGGTGACAGCCCCCACTCCGTCTCATCTGGAGTCCTCTTTCAAGTTCATTCAGGTTTTTGGCAGGGGTTGCTCTCAGCTCCCGAGGTCACGCTTGGACTCTTGCTCTGGGCCCCTCCATCTCAGACACCAGCAACAGAGAATGTCTCACCAGCGACTCCTCTTGTACTTGAATCTTTCACCAGGCAGCACCCAGTCACTTCTCAAGAGCCAGCCCTCTCCCCTTCCTGCCTTACATTACATCTAATCATGAGCGTGTGAGCTTATCATGTCCACAAGACAGGCCCAAAGTCAAGGGGGGGTGTGTGTAAGGGTGGGGTCATGGAGCGGGGGGTAATCTCAGAAACTCCACTGCAACAGGGTACAAGGTGGCCCGTGGCATCCTGCAGACCAAGATGCCCCTGCGCCTTTCTGCTCTGCATCTATCGACACTTCTCCATTTTATACCTCCTCCAGGCCCTTCTCCCCCAAAACTATCCTTCCTTAAAGATCTGCACGTGGGTGGGTGGCCTCAGGTCAGACATGCCTGCCTTAAGGGCTCATGGGAGACTCAGCCTATTACAGACTCAGCCTATTACATGCACTTCAGCAGGGGTCAGTGGGAGCCCAGCTGCTGCTCTCCTCCACCCTGGCCCCAGGAAAGTGGGAGTTACTTCAGCCTGTTGTGGGGAGCTCACCACGCACACCCATTCACTGCATTCACCTGGCAGACAGGACTCGGAGCCATGTCTAGGCCTTCCACACCTTCTCCCTAAAGCCCTTCTGTGCATGCTGTCCCGTGACTGTTACCCCAACACAAGTGCACTTTGATCTGTGAACACAGCCCAGGCCTTAAGCATAATATCCACCCCTGCTGCCCACCCACCCATCATAGCAGAATCCCTGCAGCACTGGCTGCTCTGAGGCTTGTGCTCCTGGGCCTATGAAGGCCTGTACTGGCCATGAGTACCTGGCACTCAGGATCAGCATGCCCACCTAGACATGCCAAGCCCTCCTTCTTCTCAGGGTCTGACCCCATCCCTAAGGACTCAAAGACCTAGAGACACGGCCATGTTTCTGCCTGAGTCCCTAAAGCACAGAAAGAAGCCCAGTCCTGTCATGTCGTCCATGCATTTGCAGAAGGCTCTGTGAGCACAGGGCAGCACTGAAGGAGTTACTCTACGCTGCTCTCAGCTGTGCCAGCATCCAACCAGGCCCAAGGAGAAAGCACCGAGTGTACAGGATGAGCTGCCGGGCCAGGGCTGTCTGCAAGGGGACAGGTGGGTTCCAGTCAAGGGTGCATAGCCACCCCCACACCCACTTTCCCAGGCCCGCCCAACAGAGCTCTCGGCAGTGAGCAGGTTACAGCCACACCACTCTCCATCCATCTTGGAAAGGTCAGAAACTAAATTTGGAATTTGGCTTTTAGTTCTTTTGCATCTCCAAGTTATCTTGAGAGGAGGCTGAGGGAAAAGGTTCACAGAGGAATATGCCAGGAAAAAAAAAAGGGGGGAGTAAATATATCAGAGGCAGAATATGTCTGTCTAGTTTTAATAACAACGATAATAGCCGTCATGATAATGCACAAATCAGCACTCTGTGTTCTCCGGCCTTTAAATATATCCTAGTCAGCGGCTAGACTAGAGCGAGAACTCAAGACTCTGATTCTCAGCTCAGGACCCACCTCACTATCCTGTGGTGTAGACCATGGCTCTGGAATGCCTGCACCCCTTGTGTGGTGCCGGTGCCCCAGCATCCCACGCAACTTTCCACCGTGGAGGGGGTGTGGCTTATGGCTCTCACTTGGGCCGGGAGCCCTAGAAATCCCCCACACCCAACTCTCCTGGGCCTGCTGCTAGACTGTACTGACTGGGACCCTGGCAGACCCCTCCACATTCTAACATGGGTCAGGGAGCTGCCATGGTCTCTTCCAACAACTCAGCCTCCAGGATGGCCCACTGGGCCATCCTCCAGGATGGCCCACTGGGCTCTAAGTTTGTCTCTGGGAGCCAGGATGACTGTGGGGCTCCCCACTCTCCAAATAGAGGCTCTCATCTATTCCTACTTATGAGGAGGCCTGGGGCTTGTTAGGTTGAGGATCTGGGCTGATATGAATCACAGGGTCCTAGGGAAAACAAGGGCCTGCAAGCCAAGTCTCCTACTAAGGAACAGTGGAGGGAGAGGGGCCTCCTCTTACCACCTCCCACACTTTCAAATGGCCCCCACTAGGCACCCATGCTCATGTTCTAGGACTGTCACAGACACACAGCAAGCTCATCCCCCACAGTCACGGCCGCTCCTTTCCTGGTGTCCTTTAGTAAAGAGGTCATCATATGTGTTACATACATACCAGATGAGGCGCCAATAATTAAAGGACCATTTCTAAGCAAAATAACCAAATACCTTCCCTGACACACCATAGGGAGGACACACGGTAGCAGCTAAGGGCTTAGGAGTCACACATCTGGGCTAGAATCCCAGAGCCATAGCCTGCTTCATAGCTGCACAGCCGGGGAAAAGTGGTGCATTTCTCTGCACCTCAATTTCCTCATCTTTAAAATGGGATATCTATACTATAACAGGGGGCTCATGGGTATTGAGAGTACTAAATGAATTAATGCTGTGATGGACTTGAATCAGTGCCAGCGGGCGACGCAGTATGGGCAGAACTGATGCTGGCATTATTAGTTGGAAGGCACTGCTGCTCTAACAACTTCAATCATACAGAAACTAGCAAGATCAAAAGGAGTAAAGGGAGAAAACAGCTTCTGGAAAGTCAATGTCATCAGATCATCGGATCTGTGAATTAAAGCTAATAATGCCCTTTATAAGTGAGCCTCTTCAGTCAGAATCTATGCCTTCTTACTTTGCACGTTAACTATAATGGATTTGGTTATCTAGTTTCCAGGCCCAGAGGAGAGAAGGAATAGCAAATTAAAAGGGTTGGTCTGGAGCAGACAGACACCCCCAGTGGGGGTGGCATATGAAAATCACACTCAGCGCCCTTCTCAGATCAGTGTTGCGGGATTGTCTGCAAGTTCCTCAGTGCTCCCAGTATTACAGCAGGTTCAATAATTGAAATTTTTAATGATTGAGCAGTCCCAGAAAAAGAATGAACTATGTTCAGAATTTTCCTTTTAAAGATCCATTTATATTCTAGAAAGAATTTCTTCAAATACACTAAAATTAAAAGGAGTTTGGGACATAAAGTGTGAATATTTTGGAACATTTCTCCCCAAAATGAATACAGACGGATGAAAATGTAGCAAGAGTTGTCCCCATACTTAGACTTCAAAGCATCGTCTTCTCTCACACTGTCTGCTGTCAAATGCAGGACAGACAATGCCTTCTGACTGGAATATTTAGTGAGGAACATGGCGTCAAACAGTGGCCAGACACTGAGGGTCTATGAAGATTGGATTAAGCTCAGCTCTCTCTGGGGCTTGCATACCCAAATGAAAAGTCAAGTTCCTGACGTCGCAAACCTGGTGGTCTTTGCTGCCTCTTCTGCTGCCCTGGCCTGGCACCATGATCCTCCTGCCGGTGGCTCCATCTTTTCTCCTAATGGCATCAGGCCTTTGAGCAAGAGTTTTCTCCTCTGTGAATAGCTTTAAACCACTGCATTTCTGTAGCGCATTTACCATAGAGTAATTTACCATTTGAGGAATGTCATTCTTCACGCTATCTGTGGCAGGAAGGACTGAAAAGGTTATTCAAGCCCTGCCTGATCTAGGGCGGCCTGGGGCACCTTCCCACAGAGGGAAGTGTCTATACATGATGATGAAGAACTTGGAGATAATCACCTGTGTCTACACCACAGTGTCTGCAACAGGGCTATGCTTCACAGGGCAAATTATTTCAATTCTCTGAGCTTCAGGGTCTTCATCTGTAAAATGGGATAATAACAGTATCCATCTCACAGGGTTATCATGATGCCTTAAATGCATCAGTACACACAAAGCATAAACATAAATAGCACTTACTGTTATGGCATTAAAGACTCAGAGTCTTATAAAATAACGTGTTCAACTTTGGTGACCTCAGCATTTACCAAAATTATTTTGCAACTGAACCCAGTTTTTCTTCAAATACTTGTTTGACTTTGAAACACTTTCACTCTATGTCGTCTGTACTCACAGCAACCCTACATATTCCAGAGGCTAGAGCAAAGGGCCCAAGAAATAATTTCATAGTGTCCTGAGTTCAAATTACAATGTGATCGCTCGCTCACCTGCATCCACTCAACAAATATATATCAAGAGCCTGGCTTGTGCCAGTTACTGCTTAGATGCTGGGCACAGAACAGAGAACAAGAGAACAAGACTGAAAGATTCTCTACCCTTGGGCAGACAAATGAATAGATAAAACCATTTATTGTTGCAGAGATTAGAAATAGTATATGCAAAGCATTGGCAGCTGGTGGTCATTCAATAAAGCCAATTATTGTGAAAAAAGGTTTTATTACTCCCACTTGCCAGAGAAGATACAAATAGGAAGATTAAGTGATTGACATAAGGCCACACAGTTCAGATCTCTTCCCAGGTCAGAGCTTGCAACCCTGACTCCAGAGCAATTTTGAAGACACACCCATGGCCAGATTCCACTTAGAACGGTTGAATTGAAACCTCAGAAGGGAGATCATGCTCAGCTGAAGCACTTTCCTGATGCACTGTGTCAGGCTGAATTTCTTCTCTAAGGACACAGTGTCACCACCCTCCTTCCCAGGCCCACACGCCACTCACCTCACAGCACAGAGAGCAGGAGCTATGGGGTTTGTTATAGGCGATTGTCTAATAGTTTTATAAACCTAGTATTTCTGCAAAGTAGGTGTATCTTGTGCATCAGCATGACACATACAAGAGATTAATAATAAATCTCATTTTATTATGATCATTATTGTTGATGCATGAAAGGCCCATAAAGACTTATTTGCTCTTAGGCAAACCGATGATAAAAGAAATCACAGCTTACTGCAGGAAGATTAGGGATATCTAAATGGGCATTTTTTTTTCACTTTTCAAATACAAGCTCTGACTTGGGACCTCACGCCCCTCTCAGAACATGCTGGAGAGGCCTCAGACTCACCTCAGAACTTGCAGTGGTCTAAATGTAGCACCCCATGGGGGTGTCTTCAGCTCAGAACTGCCTGGGAATGGGGGGATCTCAAATGCACAGCACCTGAGGCACACCCCAGTTCCCTGAGCAATGAATGGGAAAAGACACAGGGATTTTCCAGGCACAAACCCTGTGGGATGGAGGGGGGTCCCTACAGGCCACACAGGGGTCTCGCCTTCACCATGAATGTCTCTCTGACCCTCCCTATTTAGCCCAGGCACACAGAGCCACACCCCCAGAGTTGAACTGTCAGAGTAGAACTGCCACAAACAGAACTTTTTGGCCTCCTCTTTCACCCTTCTGATGCGGAAGCTAATCTGGATGCCATTGAGTCTGACTTACTCACAAGGACCAGACAGAAGGAGTCACTTTCAACCTTCGGGTTTGAGTTCTAAAGGACAATGCAATCTTGCCTGTGCCACGCATTGCCCTAAGCATTGTTGTAAGTTAACTCACTTAATCCTCTTAACCATACTATGATGTCACTCATTACTGCCCCAATTTCACAGCAATAAATGAGAAAATCTGCCATTCCCAAGCTTCTTCCCCACATAACTCAAGCCCACTGCTTCTGAGCTCTCCCCTCCCCCAGCCATGCAAGGGAAAGAAAAGGTCTTTTCCCTTCTCTCCACCTCCACTCAATGCCTGACTCTCGCTCAGAAAGTACACAGCACTTTCTTTGCACAAGGTCAAATGCCACATATATTCTCTTAATATTCCAGCTCAAGCCAAGTCTTTGTGGACTTCAGGGTTTGCAGAGTACTGAGAGTTTCTCACACACAATGCGTTCACTCTGCTTGCAGAGGTTGCTTAAGAGACATCGTACAATTTACCTACTGGGTAACAGCTCCTGGGAGAATGGGCTTGCAGCTGCCATGTTATAAATGATGTACTGCGTAGTAGGTGGCATTGCCAATAACAAGACTGTGAATTAAAAAGAAAGCAGTGCTCTGTCACAGACCAGTTCAGGTTTCATTATGCCACACTAGCATGTGGAAAAGATAACAAAGATGATGGATTTGGGGTGCAAAAGTATACATTAGATGGAGCATAAAACAAAGAGACCTTTATTTAAATAATGACAGGAGGATCTACAAAGAAATTCTATACTGGAATACTTTTCATCTCTTGGAAAGAGAAGAAAGCAAAGTGCTAGAAAAATAAATGAGGATTATGTTAAGCAGGTAGGAGAAGAGAAAGGGCTAAGAGAGAATGAATGGAAGCTGACAAATTTGCAGGAGAAGCCATGAGCAGGAGCAAGGACAGATGTGAATTTTGCAAGTGTGTGCAGAAAGACTTGTCTAACTCTGTGCCAGTGTGAGCTTTGCTAAATAGATTCCTCTTAAACCCAATAGAGTGGGAAACCTCTTGGCAGTTGACATGTCTCATCTTTCTGTTTGGATCCTAAAGAGAGCTTGTGGGTAGACAGTGGCAGACTGGAGAGAGCTGACAGTGGATCCACATAGCCACACAGAACATTCTAGGTCACTGTTCTCCAAGAGCAGTCCATGAAGTCCTGCCTCAGAGCACCCAGACAATCTGCTAAAGACACAGATTGTGGGGTCCACTCCAGCCCCACAGAATGGGAGGCTGGGGAGCAGAGCTCAGGGGTCTGCACTTTGGCCAGCTCGCAGGCGATCCTTACCCGATGAGGTCCAGGAACTGCTCCCTCTGTTCTGTCGTCACCTCTCCCTCGCTGATTCTCAGAGCAGGTCTCAGACAGCGCATTTCTTTTTTTTTTTTTTTTTTTTTTTTAATAAATTTTATTGTTATATTCCCCATACAATTGCAGCCCCCCCCATTCTGACCCCAATCCCTCCCCTCCCGCCCCCGCCCCCCTAAAAGTGTCTCTGGTTCATAGTTTTTTGTTGATTTTGATTTTCACTTTCTTATAGTTATTCATTTTCCTGGTCCCTTATTTAAGTTTTCTAGATTCCTGCTATGAGTGAGACCATCCGGTGTTTTTCTTTTTCTTTTTGGCTTATTTCGCTGAGCATGATCCCTTCCAGCGCCATCCATGTTGCTGCAAATCGCATGTGTTTATCTTTTTTGAATGCTGAGTAATATTCCATGGTATATATGTACCACATCTTCTTGATCCAGTCATCTATTTTTGGGCATTTGGGTTGTTTCCAAAGCTTAGCTATTGTAAACAGTGCTGCTATAAACATAGGGGTGCAGGTGCTCTTTGGAATGGATGTTTCTGTGTCCTTTGGGTAAATACCTAGGAGTGGAATTGCTGGATCCTATGGAAGCTCTATGTTTAGTAGGTCCAGAAATCTCCACACAGCTCTCCACAGTGGTTGGACCAGTTTGCACTCCCACCAGCAGTGCAGGAGAGTTCCTTTTTCTCCACATCTTCGCCAACATTTGTTGTTGCTAGTTTTTTTAATATGTGCCATTCTCACTGGTGTGAGATGGTATCTCATGGTAGTTTTCAGACAGCGCATTTCTTTATTTTAAAAAGAAGCTATGGAAGCAGTGGGGCGATTCTCAAGCTTCATTTTAGGGTTATCTAATGATTTGGGGACCACATTCTGGCAAGAAAGGGGATGTTTCAGTCATCAAGGCTCAGTCAGGAGCTGCTATGGACCTTCTCTCTCAGGGACCAAATGAGGCAAAAGCTCAGGCCAACATCCTCTCCTATGTGAGCCCTGAGGTCAGGTCTTCAGAGTCAGGCCAGTCCTCTCGTTAGTGGCCTTGAATTACAAGACAAACTATTAAACAACCAAGTCCCTCTTTTATATTTTTAAATCTCTGCTCCTTAGCTTCTAAGACTCCACTCTGATTTCCCTCCCCACACTTCCCTCAGTCCATGCACAGAGCTCTCCAGGGCCCCAGCCTGGCGGGCAGTGCCTCCCACGCTGCCCCACCACAGGTGTCTTGAGTCTTGCTCCTGCTGCGTCTTCCATCTGTCCGCCTTCTTCCCCAAGTTCTCTCTCCAGCATGAAATGTCTCCTGAGCTCCAGCCCCAAACCTAATGCACCTCCTGCAGATGACATCTCCAACCCCACATTCCACAGGCTCCTCTCTTAATGAATCCCAGAGTGTACCCTCATTCTCTTCCCCTTACACATCACCTTTCTCCTGAAGTGCTTTCCTTTCCCTGACTAATGGCACTTGGTTACTCACATCTGCATCCCGGATCAGCTCTCTCCTTGGGTCACAGTATCTAAATGGCCACAAGTCCAGGCATGTTTACCTACTGAATCCACTACCCTCTCTCTGTGCCTACTGTCACTGTCATCTGGACTTCTACACTTCTCTTTTCTCTTCATACACAACAAGGCCTCCATCTTCATGCAGCAAGAACACGCTTTCTAAAATATGCCTCTTCGTAGAGCTTCCATATGATCCAGCAATTCCACTCCTAGGTATTTACCCAAAGGACAAAGAAACATCAATTCCAATGAGCACCTGCACCCCTATGTTTATAGCAGCACTGTTTACAGTAGCTACGCTTTGGAAACAACCCAAATGCCCAAAAATAGATGACTGGATCAAGAAGATGTGGTACATATACACCATGGAATATTACTCAGCATTCAAAAAAGATAAACACATGCAATTTGCAGCAACATGGATGGCACTGGAAGGGATCATGCTCAGCGAAATAAGCCAAAAAGAAAAAGAAAAATACCAGATGGTCTCACTCATAGCAGGAATCTAGAAAACCTAAATAAGGGACCAGGAAAAAGAATAACTATAAGAAAGAAAAAATCAAAATCAACACACAACTATGAACCAGAGACACACTATGGCAGGGCGGGAGGGGCGGGGAAAGGAGAGATTGGGGTTGCAATTGTGTGGGGAATATAAAAATTAAAAAAAATAAAATAAAATATGCCTCTTTGGCTCTGAAAATCTTCAGCCTCTTCATCACCTAGAATTATGTGCAAGTGTTGGCAAGGGCCATGAAATTCCTCTCTGACATGGCTCTCATCTTTCACCCGAAACCAGCACTCCATCCTCTGGTCAGGAAAGGCACGCAGGGCCTTTGCACATGTGCATATTCCAGCAGAGATCATAGCTGACATGTTAGTTATTTCTGTGGCACAACTTAATCCTGATCTATCAGCTGCTTGTTTGATTTAGGGATTTTCTAATACTCCTTGGTTTCCACATGCTCCCCTCATAGTCAAGGGTTTTCACTGTCCCAGGGAAGTTATGGCCCAGTGGAGTGGAATGCAGAGAACAGGAGTTAGACCACTTCCAGGTTAAAGGCACAGGTCAGGGCATCAATGGCAGTCTAGAAGACACAGGGTTGCCTATTGCACAATCTTGTCCCAAACAAAAAACCTAAGACATTGCACATGGGCGTGTCAGAGAGACGGCAAAACTGAGTTTGGTCCTTAAGGAGGGGCCCTGAAATCTGTACCATGTCCCCATCCCAGGGATCCAGGAGTGGCCAAGAGGAAAGTAGCACTGAACAAGTGCTGAGGAACAAGGGAGCCCCCAGTCTGTAAGGGTCAAAGACAACGCCCCTTCCAGAAGGGACGAGAACATTTCAACAGTGTGGATCCGCCATGCCAGGAGCACTATGACCTGCTTGGCCCTGTAATTCAGTGGCCCTAGAGAAGTGCCCAGGACTTGGTTTTATCTCCAGGGAAGGAAATGAAAGAGGTTCCTGATAGCTCACCAAATGGAGGCTCAAATCAAACATTACATTCAGTAATAGGAAAGCAAAAAAAGTTACATTTCTTTCCCTCCTGAGTTTGCCAACTGAGATTCTTATCTGTCACATTCCCAAGATGAGGTGAAATACAAAGACTGCAGAGAGGTGGTAAATGCAGAATCTCTCTCAAAAATAATGAAACTTAAAAAATTTAATTCCAATTCTAAAATCAATCTATACAAACATTGAAGCATTAAGTTGTATCCATGAAACTAATAGAATATTATTTGTTCGATAAGTCAATTAAACCTCAATAAAAGTAAATTAAAATTGTATATATTTATTATATAAAATTATTTGTATTTCTATATCTCCATCACAGGATGTAAAGGAATAGAGCTAGCAGATAAGGGGTTGTGTGTGTGTGTATGTGTATGTAGGATGTCAAAACCTCAGCACACTTGCTTAATTCAGTAAGTCACTGCCCAATACACAAGAGAAGTTGGACTTGTTTTAGCAACTAGAAGTCCCTTCTCAAACTCCCCACTCTCTCTTCTGTACCCCCCAAACTCCTAGTATGAGGTCACTGACAAAGCTCACTGGCAGCCACTCCGCATGTCTAAGCAAACCCTTCATTTTGAAGAATCACAAACCAACAGGCAACAGAACTTGACGCGAGGAGGCCTTGTGAAGCTTGCTCTTGCAGGCTGGTGTTTTTTTTTTTTTTTTTAACAAGCAGCTTTTTTGAGGTAGAATTTACATACCGCACAATTCACCCATTGTAAGTACAAGACTCGATGATTTTTAGTAAAGTTATACAGTTGTGCAACCTCCACCACCATGACGTCAGAACTCTTCTATCACTGGTGTGATTTAAAAAAAAAAGCCAGGTTACCTCCAGCATTCTCCCTACCCAAAATCTCCATTCTTGATGCAGTGTAAGTCCAGGAGGCCCCTGTTCTCCCACTAATGCCTCTGCCTGTCAGAGGCACAGAGTTAACCCACCTACTGGCCTAGGCCTCCCTCCTGTAAAGCTCCCCAAGTGGACTTGCTAACCCACCTGGGAACTCCAGGGTGAAGCACCTTTATGCAGGATCTCTGGGGCCCAAGACAAAAGCAACCTTTTGTACCCACTTTCGCCATGGCTTTGGCACAGAATAGACCCAACATTTCGCTGGCTTCAGAACAAGACATGGATTCAGTCTTAACCTGCAGGCGAGTAGGGAGAGGACCCAAGATGGGGGAGACGTGGATCCACAGAGACAAATAACCATGGAAGGAGAGCTGCTTTTCCAGGGACCCTTTGGGAGATACTTCGCTTGTATTTATTTTGACACAGTAAAGATTTCTCTCCTGTTAAGAGACCAGATCATGCCTCCGAAGGCCGCATGGGCTGTAGCGAGTGCTCTGCGTGCAGACTCCAGCCATGTCAGCGCTCAGCACTCACTGGCCAGCTCTGGAACCTGCCCCCATGCAGTCCGGAGCCCAGCCCTGAGCCGCTGCAGCCCCGCTTGCAGGGAACACCTTACCCAATACAGAGCTGGGTGTGATCACAAAAACTGGGAGAGTTTAAATCGTGCACCAGATTTATTTGTTGAAGGGGCCAAAAAAAATGTCAAAGGTGAAAAGCCAAAAGAACCACACCCATGATATCATCGGCCAGCAACAATGGAAAGAAAAGTCCTATAACCCTCCTGCCTCTTTCAAAGATGCAATCTCTTTGGACAGTCCAATGACGCTAATTAGAGGAAGGTGCTGACAGCAGGGGAAAAACGCGCTTTGTGGGAATCACATGAAAAGCAGTGAAGGGGAGGGGGAGAGGGGCAGGATTTTCCTCCACCCTGTAGTAGAGGCAACCGAATGCCCCAATTTTGCCAGCTGCATTCCAGAGCTCTTTCCCTCCCATGCCCAGACAGAGCAAAGGCCTTTGTCATGACTTCACACTCAGCCAAAAGTAAACACACTCTCCACTTTTTCCATGGACAAGTTCTAACCCCAAATTGCCAACACCGGCCTCCCAACCATCCAAATGGAAGGCCGCCTTTCCCAAGAAAATAAGTTTTCTAACTAAATAATACATCTTGGCCACAAAGCCAAACATTCCTACAAGCTTCCTAGAAATTATTTGTCACGAAGTGAAGCTCCCGATCACCTGAGCACACCCTACCAATAATGCACCAAAGACACTTAAAATAAATACGACCGGTAATCCAAGAATAAAAGCACGTTCCTGCAGACACTTGCGCTGGCAGTGAAGGAAGTGCAATTGGTACCACAGACAGGGTTCACGGCTCAAAACACACACACGCTCGCACGCCGCCGCCTAACTGGAATATTCTTTCTGCAAACAGGTTCTGATAAGACAGGGCTGATTTGCATAAGGAGCAAAACAGCACTCAAGATCTGAGCCCAGCTGTGCTTTCCACATCAAACACCCAGCTTGCTTCTCTCCCACGTTCCAACTTGAATCTATGAGATCCAGGTTCAGTCCTCCAGCAAGTAAGAAAAGCAGAGACGGGACGGTGGACTTACCAGGTTGGAGTTGGTGGCATTGGAGTCATCTTCTGGAAAGGGAATATAGATCGCTAAGGCCACACAATTGGCAAAAATAGTCAGTAAAATAATTATTTCAAATGGTCTGAGGAAGGGAGTTAAGGAAATGAACGCTGCAGAAAGCACACGTGAAACAAACATACATATATATTTTTTCTAATGAATCAGATTCATAACAATTTTGTTTAAACAATACATTCCAAGTCCCTTGTATTCTGAAAAGAAACATATGCCTTTTTAAGTGCTTCTAGTGGGTCCCCGCCAAAATTTTTCCTAATATGTCAAAAGCAGTGGAGGCCAGTCGCGTGCCAGAGTAAACACAGATTTCTAAAAACTTTTTCCCTTTCTATTTATTTAGGTTGCACTGGACTTCATTTTCCCTCATGGGTGCTCCTCAGGGTTGCTTTTAAGGAGCAGAGCCTGCTCCAGGGAGCACTGCTGACCCCAGCACACCCCTGTTCTTGTGGCTTACACACCCGGGGACTCACAACATCGAGATGAAAAGCATAGGGGTTGAAGGCAGAGACTTGACTTGAAGATTTTATACTGAAACTTGGAAATTGAATTTTAATTTTTTATTTGAAGTTTATGACATTTTGTTTTCTTCTCTATCATTTTTTGATAGTGCTGAGAGTATTTGAAGGTCAGCCAGGGGTCCCCAAGAGCATAGCAAGTGGGTTCTGTGCATTTGACCACTTTGTTTTAAAGCACAGCTCCATGGAGACTACCTAGAACTTTTTTGTGTGGGGAGGCCAGCCTTTGGAGGGTAAGGTCTTCTTGAAACTTCCATCAGGGGTGCAGGATCTAGAGGGACAGGCCAAGGCTCACTCACCAGCAGCAGCATGCTCAGTGCCCTGTGCCCAATTTCTTTATCAAAATATCAGGGTGGGACACATTGCCGAGAGAACAATGAGCTCATGTGATAAAATCGTGCATCCTGCACCCACAATTGAGGCCAGAAGGGAAAACTTGAGCGGAAATGTCCAGTTTATGCTCTTTCAGCCCCATCTCCCCCACCATGGCTCAGTTTCCAGCCTAATCCGTGTTGCGTAACAGGAGGAGGACCAGGAAGGATGGACATTCCTGGAAGAAGGAACCTACTTCATCTCTAGGGAAAAGCTGTAGTCACAAGGTGAATGAATCTTGAAGCAGGAATAGACCTTGGACATCATGTACTCCAAGTCTCTAAGGCCTAGCGAGCTTGAGAAACTCTCCCAAAACCCCACAGCAGGGACTGACCAGCTAGGACTAGAACCCAAATTCCCTGGCTGCCGAACCCAGCTCTCACTCCCCACAGGAGGCCTTGGCCTGTGTTAACAGGGCAACCCTGGGCCTGTACCTGCGAGTTCTGCATCTGAAAGTAGCCTTAGTGACTGTCCAGTCCTGCCTTCCCAGCCAGGCCTGGTTGCTGATCCCCTGGGTGCCATGAAGTTTCCCTGTGTGCGCTTTGGTATCAAGAGGTGGCCCATCGTGAGTCTGTCCAACCTCCCAACTCGACAGATGTAGAAAGTAAAACCACCTGTCCAGGTGCCAAGTTGGCAAATAGCAGAGCCAAGACCAGGACCAGATCTACTGACTATCCTCTCAAATACACCAAGCTACCCCTGGAGTTGGCCAAGGCACTGGCAATGTTGGTGATGGTGACACTGACAGTCACAAGAAGGACATTTATTGCGCTCACTGTGGCAGGTGCTGTTCTTACTACTTTGCCCAAACACCCTGAGTGGAAGGTACAGACAGATGAAACGCTGACTTGCCCAAGGTGATACAGCTTGTGGCAGGATGAGATTCACAGTCGGAAATGCGGCTCCAGAATCTCCATCTGTAAGGCATGGTCTCTGAAGTGACTTCCTAGCCGGTTTAGCCAAGTGAGTCTTTGGAGATCTCCTACCACATCAGCTTTTCCTGCTTTGCCCTTCCCCACCAGAATAGGAAAGTGAAACTCAGCCCAGAGATTGGTCAGTTTCAGTCCCTTCATCTGGTCACCGGAGCTCCCCTCCAGAGCAGGGCACATCAGTCCCCTGAACTAGACCTCAAATGCCAGCTCCACCTATGTGGTTGACGGCCAAGCTTAGGGTATTTCTTGTGGCATCCTTCTAACTCCTCCTCCCTCACTCAAGCTGTTTTTCCATCAAGTGATGCTAAAAGTACCAGTTTCTGCTGATAAAAATGTGTAAAATAATGTGAAAATAATGTGTAAAAAAAAAAAAAAAAACAACAGAAAATCCATCCACTGCAAAGCTGAGGTCCTGGGTAAAACCTGAAGCATTCTGAGACCCCCTGTGATGACGGGATCATTTTTTAAACTGCCTTCTCCTCTTAATGGAAGTGTCGGGCTCTGCTCTTTCAAGAAGTAACTGGCTCTCCCCTCCAAGGCTACCTGGGGATGGCACCCCCCCCCGAGGCCAGGCAGCTTCCTGTCCTGCAGAGAGGAGCACACATGTCCTCCGGGGAGAGGGGTGGCTGCCACAGTCCCCTGCCAAGTGAGTAATTGCCTCATTAACACAGCCGCTGACCCAATCAAGGGTCTTTTCACTGTACCTGATTCCAGCCTGCCGGGTCTGACCGCTTTACAGAAGCATCACGCACACACTTCCATTACGAAGCCCGCTCTTCCACTCACTCCTGCTTTCCCCACCCGCCGGGGTATGTTGCTCTCGGCTGATGGGGTGTGCACACCTTTCTCTCTCCCTTCCTCAGGCTCTGTACTTCATTTCACGCTCGGTGTTAGGGCGGAGTGGACTTGAAGTTAACTAGTGCTCTTGAACACGTCCCCCGGCTAGCTTTCCTGAGGGTGCTCCACATTCAAAGATTCCTTGGCCCTGTGACTTCTTGGGGAGGTGACTGCCGTTTCTCCCTGTTAGGGATGAGGAAACTTCAGCTCTGGGGGTTTGGGAAGCATGTGACCACTCAGGACACAAGTGGCAGAAGCAAGAAGGGACAGGTATTCAGGCCCAGATCCAGGGTCTACTGTGTCCAGCGGGGTAGGTGCAGCCCACTCCTCCACTGTGACGCACAAGGAGCGGCAACAGTGTGGATTTGGGAGTCAGGGAACTGGACTCCCAATCGGGGAACTGGATTTGAACCCAGCTGTCAGCTGCTAGCTACGGTTTGGGAAAGTTCTTCAGCTCCTGACCTGACCCACCTGGCCCCGTGGCTCTCCCACCCTGAAGGCTGAGCACCAGCTATGACCACAGCCTGGTGGGGCTGCCCAAATCCAAGCTCTCCCTAAGCCCCCTGAAGGCCAGAACTTTGCTGATCACTCAGGGAGACTGGGCAGCTCTGGGGCTGCCGCTGGCTTGAGCTCACTCTCTTCAAGTTACTTTTAAATTGAGGGGCTTAACATCTAAAGAACCAACATTTGAACATCTTTTGCTGAACACAAACTTTCTTCTCTCCCCAAGTCAGCTTCTTTTACCTTCCAGCCACCACTGGAGACTTAAATCTTCCCATAGAAACTCTGAATGCAACTGAACACTTCCATCCCAAACTGTGGGAGACTTGGTTGTCCCCCTGAATAAATCTTTACTTCAAATGCCCAACATCCAGCACCAGGCATGAGTCCTGACCATCTCTGACTACATGACCCTGAAAAATCATGCCTGTGGAGCTCAGTGTCAAAACTGGGGAGAGTCCCGGGCAAGCCTACTGATCTTTAAGGGCCTTGCCACCTCCAGCACCATAATCCCTATGCAAGGGCAGGAGGGGCACAGTGCAGGATCTCTATGATCGAGCAGACAGGGTAAAGGAGAAGTTCTAGAGCCCTTGGTGGCTTTTCAGGCTTTTATTGGGATTTACTAGGTACATGGCAGGCAGGGGTGCTGGGGGGCCGGGAGGCTGGCAGGCCTCCCAGCCCCCAGCAAGTTTTCACTCTACCTGGGCTCTCTGGCGTTCTGTAGTGGCCTTGTTCTCTGCTGCTCTCGTGATTCTGCTTCTCTCCATTTGTTCTGCTGGCATCCCCATAATGCCACCCTTATGAGCCCAGTCTCTCAACCCAGGTGTACCCACTTACGCATGCCCACACCGTACTCCAGGTGGCCGCCATCAGGCATGCATTCAGGACTGCAAGGATCCATCATCTATCCTAATGGCGGGAGGGCAGAAAAGCCTGACACTTTTTCACTTACCCTATACCCTACAATGTGAAGGGGCATGTAATTCTACAGGGAGTCTGACCTTTCAAAATGAGAACCCCCTCACTGGTTTCTATACAAAGTGGATCTGTGTTTCAAACTCTAGGCTGGTGTTCCCCACTTTGGTTGCACATGAGAATTGCATGGAGAGTTTTAAAATGCACCTGCGTGGAACTGTGGTGTGTTAGAACTTTCCAGAGACATCAATGTGCATCTGAGGTTGAGAAACACTGCTCCTAGGCCCAGACCCAAGAGCCTGGTCCCCTGACCACCACCCTTGTGCATCTCCTGGCTCCTTCACTCTAGAGACGGGGAGGCTATGAACTATGCCAGCGCCATGGCAGGGGAGGGAAAGAAGTTGTGACATAATAACACATGATCACTATTAACCCAATATACCAGTGGGTCTCGGGGCAAACTCAGCTGGGTGAGATGATATTTTATAACCTCTTAAGCTCATTTTCTCAAATGCTGCTTATGATATGAAAAACAAACCAAGGCAACACCTGCAGAACTTGTTATACAAGCATATTCCTGAACCCCCATCCCCAGAGATTCTGATTCATCAAGTCTGGGACGGGGCCTGGAACTGGTGTTTTAAGTGCCCTAGGGTTGCAGAGGCAATCGATCTGAGCACCACTCTGTAGGCCCAGCTCTATCAGCACAGCCCGGCTGGGGGGCAACCCCTTGGGGGCTCCCAAGGGCACCCTGCCCAGCTGAGAGCACAAAGGATATTTCCATTCGACGATGCTGATGCACGCCCTCCGGATGGGGTTCTTCAGAGTCAGGCAGAGCAGGGCCCGGGGCGGGCGTGTGGCGGCTGTGCTGCCCTGCTTCTTGGGCTTCCCATACTGCTGCCGCTTGCGCTGCGTGGAGCTGACCGTGGACACAGTTGCGTTGCCAGCGCTGCCCATGAGCTTGGCCTGCCGGGCCGCATCGATGGCTGCCTGCCAGGACAGGGCCGCCCCCGGCGTGGGGATGTGCTCGGGGGCAAGCCCCGCAGCTGCATTGGCATTCATGTTGGCATGAGCTGGGCGTGGGCTCCCATAGTTGGAACCTGCAGGAGGAGAGGACAGGGGACAAGGGTCAGCAGGGAGAAAGCAGGAGAACTTGTGATACACCCTGGATCCGAGAATTGCATTTTTTTTTTTTTTATTATTTTGAAGTATTGCAGGGTCCTGGCAAGTGGCACATGGAAATATTATTATGCATGCTAAAAAATAAGGAAGTCCATGCTAGTTCAGCCTCGTTCGCCTGTGTGACTCTGGCTATGTCACTCAGCCTCTCTGGTCTCATCACTTCATTTTAGGTGGACCAGACATGAGATGCATACATGATAACATATGTGGACCTTAGAAACGTGGTGCTAGTGGGAAAGGAAGGTGCAGAAAAAGATAAATATCCAATCAATATATGGATATTAAAATATATATTTATGGAGCCTCCCTGGTAGCACAGGGGTTAAGTCTCAGCACTATCATGCTATCACCACTGTAGCCTGAGTTCAATCCCCAGCCAGGGAACTGACCCACATGGTGCAGCAGACCTCCCCTGTCTCGCCCGCTGCTCCCCTCAGCAGTGTATATCAGTCAATCTGCCTGTTCTGTTCCCCACTCTGTCTCTGGTGAATCCTCTCATCCCCCCACACACACACCTATGGCCCTAATCCCAGTTCTTGTATGCATAAATAAATCTTTAAATAAAAAATACATATTTATAAGAACACAAAAGATATTCATCAAATAGAATGGAATGGTTGTCTAAGGAAGGTGAGAGGGAAAATGAGAATAAGATATGGGATTAAAAGGAGGAATGAACGAATGAGCCACGGCAACAATGACAACAAATGTACAGTGAATTGAAGAGTACAATCCACTGAAACCTCTGGACCTGAGATAAAAATAAAAATAAAATCAAGTATAATAAAATAAAAAGGTTGGACCAAACTCACCAAACTAAGTACATATCCAGGTGTGCCTGGATCAAATCCATCTGGGCACTGAGTGTTGGCTGGACAGGGGGGTGGGGGGTAGGGGGATGGGGGGTGGCGGGGGCTGTGATGGTTTTAGTCATGGCAGCAAACCCTTTGAGATTCTCCCATTGAGAAAGAAGATCTATGGCCCCTCCCCCTAAAATACGGTTGACCTTTTTGACTATTTCAACCAATAAAGTACAGCAGAATTGACAGTTTGTGACTTCCAAGGTCAAAAAAGACAATGCTGTGCCACCTGCCTCTCTCAGCTGCTTGCTGTGTGGGAAGCCAGTCCCCTTGTGAGGCAGCTGATAGGCCCAAGGCTGCCATGCTGTAAGGAAGCCCAACTGGCTGACACAGAGAGACCAGTGCAGAGATTCCCAGCCAGCCCACAGCTGCCTGTCACCATCTGACGCGAACTCACGAGAGACTACAAGACAGAATAGCCCAGCCAAACCCATCCTGAATTCCCAACTCACAGAAATTGTGGGCAATAGCAGGTGTTTGCTGTTGTAAGTCACTTTGTTTGGGGGGCATGTGATATATATCATTTCACATCTAGGAAAGGGTGTTGTGTGTGGCAGAGGTTGAAGAACGCTGGGAAATAGTGAAATCCAGAATAGGAGCATCTCCACTGCTCTGGTTTAAAGGCAAATGAGGCTTTAAGACTGTGCCACTAAGCACTGAGCATAGTTGGTGGGCACACCTCAGTAGGCTGAATGTCTCACCAGAACCCCACAGGGGTTGCCAAGTGAGTAGCACAGCCTGGAATTAACCTTAAACACCCTAGAACAGGTATGTGACCTTGAGACTTGTCAGTCAGGTGCAGCAGGATTGAGAGGACATACAGAGATTGGGGTGATGCTCTAGGTGCCAAGTTGGTCGCCACATCAGTCTCCCAGGAGACTGGCTGCAGGGGCCAGACAAGGTTCACTTCTGAGCCACCCCTTTCTCCTCATGACCCTCTTTTCAGCTCAGTGTACAGAGTTCTTCCAGGGTAGCTGCTGGCCCCAGAACAAACTACCACCTGGAATCCCTTCTCTGTCCTCCTGCAAACTCATTAGCATGCAGGTGAACACTTGGCACCTCACCTAGCCACTGCTCCCAACTCTTGTCTTGAGCTGATCCTGCTGCATTTGACTTTCAAGATAACTTCTGCTCCCACGTGACCTGCTATCCTGAACCCCCAACCCTAGACCTGCTGCCCCCCACAACAGTGCCCAGCTCAGAGATAAGCACATGACTCAGCTTAGCCAGACAGGGTATTTGCACCCTGAGAGGCCGTCTCAGAGATGTACAGTAACAACCCCTGGGGCTCCTGCATCCACACCTGCCTGGTAACAACCCTAACCTGAGCTCTCCAGTACTTAAGTTAGCTTAAGCTAATTCAAACTAGGTTTTTGTTCCTTACAACCAAAAATGACCTTCCTGATATGCTAATGCCACAAAGCTTGTACTGGCTGGACTGCCATCTCTGCCAGATTCCAAAGTCTACACCCTCCCATCACCACACCAGTGACAGACAATTAAGTTTCCACTCTCATGCCACCGCTTGACATCACTGTCCAAAATGCTGTGCTTAAAAGAGTCTGAGATTTCTCAGGGTACAACAGGAAAGTGTATCAGGATAGATTAGTGATGCCTGCCATGGGCACAAAGGGTAGGGAAGGGCATCCCAGCAACCTCATATTTAACACCCCTGCGTGACACCAGAAGGAGCACACCAGGTCTGCTCTAGTCCACTGGTCTACTGCCCTCCTGTCCCCTGACAGTTGCCTCCTGCACTCTGGCCATCTGGTCCCTGTGGCATTAGAGCCCCACCCCCACTCCCTGGACCTAGAAAATTGCCTCTTTGCTCTAGTCAATGCAAGGTGCTATTCCCAACAGTGACTCTGACTCTGGGCTCACCATATAACCCCTTGACCTTCCTTCCTTTCCCCTAGCCCAGCTGTTCCAGGCAGCTGCCACACCCTGGGTCCTAAGCATAAAGCAGACCCCAATAAATCTTTTCTAAGACCCCGGAGGAAAAAAAATAGAAGAGAGGTTTTCAAATAGTAAAAGCGCCTGAAGCCTAAGAATGGTTTTTAACAACCAGCAAGCATGAGGATCTCCATTTAACACATAAGAAAACAAAGGAGCGCTGACTCATTAAAGGTCACAGGAAGACAATGGACGATTTCTGCAGCAAGGGCAGGACTCTCGGTTGACTGCTAGGCACTACTCCTCCTCCGGAGATCTCACACACACACTCCACACGCGCACAAACGTGTGTGCTCACACACTTGGCCCTCAGCAAACCACATGACTCCCACTGGGTTGATGGGCCCTGGGGTGAAGGGGCTGCATTTCTGACCCCAAGGACGCCCTTTGTGTTTAATATGGTCTTCACGGGATGGCATCCACTCACCAGCAGCCCCTTTAGTAGCTCCTGGGTAGCTCTGGGGTGAATGAAAGAGGAGAGTGTCCCTGTTTCTACTCACTAGAGAGACTGAGTCCAGAGTAGCCTAATCTCTCTGTCTTGCTGTATTCGCCAGAGCAGGCTGGGACTTTCACCCTGTGCCCGCCATCGGTGGTACACAGCCTCTCCATCCAAGACTCCCTATTGGCACTGACATCACTCGAAGACTGTTTTAGTTTCTGGACTAACTTCCCCTCTACCCTACATACACAAATGCAGCTATGTCCCCATCACCATCCATTACCCCAGACCCCAATTCTCTGCTCACAAGCCCTTAGCATTGCAGAGCTGCCAGGAGATAATTGTCTTCAACCTCTTATCTTCCTCCTTAATCCCCAATATCCCCAAAACCAAGCAATCCTGGGAGTTTCTGGACAATCCTTGGGAAGCAGGAGGAAGCACCAAGCGCAGGAATGCATGCTTGGCCTTGGAAAGGCTGTGTGGGCATGGCCCAGGCGCCCTGAGGCATGGAGCCCAAGGCTTCCATAAGCAAGATGGCTGGGCCCCACGGAGCCACATCTTGCTGACTTCTGAGCACCCCACGCTGGATGACCTTATTTATATTGTGAACAATTCCCTGAGCACAAGGACCTCTCTGGAGCACACCATCTGGAGGAAACACACACAAAAGAAGCCCATGAAGAAAAATGGATTATCAATCTCCCCAGCCAGAGGACAAGAAAACAACCTTCAGATTTGGGTCCTGACAGCGTGGAACTTGCAGGGCCCTGAGACATGACTCAGGTCACTGCCACAGCAAACACAGGGCCATGCAAGTGAGACCTAGGTGGCCCCTTAGGGGTAAGACTTCACCGCCTCTTCTCCAAGCAATCCCTCCACCTGCAGGGGGGATCCCCTCTCAGACCTAAGCTTTCTAGGTACCTCCAGATCCTCCCCAATAAGGGGGCTGACTGTCCAGGAATCCCAGGGAGGGAAAACCTCCACCTCAGACTCAACATTTTTGAATCGAGAACAGTGCCATGGAGGATGGGCAGCAGCATTGTGTCCCCAGTGGCTTTTGTTAGCATAAAATAACCACCCAATGCAGAGAGACCAATTTTCAAATTATAAAGCTGATTCAAAGCTCTGTCTCCTGGCTGCCAGCTGAAAAGATGCCACCGTTTAAGTCTGCTCTGGCTCCTGCCTCACTAGATGTTTCCACTGATGCTCTTGTCTCTGAAAAAGCCCCAGAGCAGCACTTAGCAGTTCAGGCCACGTGGAAACAGGTGGATGCCCAGGGTATCGACTGCTTCCACGTGCATAAGAAAATGGCTTCCATTTGTCCAATGGCCCAGTGCCCCCCAAAACATCAGCAGTCCCCTCCTCCTGCACCAGGAGCTGCTGCCTCTCTGAGGACCCAGGATGACTTCTGAGAACGGTCATGCCAATCTACTCTGTGAGGGCCCAAGTGAAAAATGCAAGTCAGGGGGTCCCATGCATGAGGTATGAAACTGAGGACCTGGTAACTGTTCAGTGACAATAAAGACGACTTTTCGTCTTTAATCCATCTCCAACCATGCACCTGATCCAGGACCCCACCCCAGGAGATGCTCAACCTCTATTTTCTAATGACTGTAATCAAAGTGACATCATGGTAACGTCAAGGTGGACAGCAGATGAATGTTACAAACACTGGGGGGCAGTCCACCTGTGTCCAAGGTGATAGTGGGGGAGAATTTCTGAGCAGAGTGATTGTGGGCAATGATTTCCAGCTCCCACGCCACTACCCCAGTCCAGGCCATGGCCCACTTTTTGCCCAGAATGTGGCAGTAGACCCCAGACATTTCTTCACGTGTCTTGGCCACCCCCAATCGAATCTCCATGCAGCAGCCACAGTGACCTTTTAGAAATGCAAATCATAAACCAGGCCCTATCATTCTCCTAGTTAAATCTCTTCAAGATCCGACTCTGTCGTGGCTTATGAAGCCTGCTAGGCTGGCCCTGGTCCACTTCTCTGAGCTCATCTCATCCCTCTCTCTACCTGGTCAAATGGAATCCTGACATACATGCCTCATTTCAACTCACACAAGCTCAGCTACTATCTGCCACAGTGCCTTTGCATGTACTTGGAATGTTATTCCCTCTACTCTCTGCTTGGTGATTCTTTCTCGCACTTCTGGTTTGGGTTTAAATGATTCTTTCTCAAACCCCCTCCCCTGATCCCCAAACTAAATAATCAGAAATCGAACACTGGCTGCCAGTGTGTTCCACCTCCCCCAGCTCCACACTATGCTGGATAAAGGTGCCAAAGACCCTGGCAACATAAAGGGATGCCCAGTCATCATGTATATGGAAAAAGGCACAGGCCAGCAAGCCTGCTTTGACAGCAGGGGCTCTCTCTCTGGGCTTAGTACATGGAGGTCCCTGTTAATGACCAGTCTTTGTACACACGAATGCAACTAAGAATGATTTATGGAGATCAAGAAGCAGCAGTTCACACCTAGAAAGAAGAGAACTATAAATGCATTTCCTCCTAAAGACCTGACCATCCTCTCACTTAGCAATCTCTGTAGTGCAAAGAAAATGCTTCTCAGGCCAGGGAGTCACCCAAGATCTTTGCAGAAGTCCATTTGATTCTTGCTGTCCCTCATCTCACCATAGTGACAAGGGACCTACATACCCTTTAAGAGTTGCAGTCAACCTGAAACAGAATCCATGCTCACTCTGTCCATGAAAGGCCAATGACTAGAAAGTAGGAGGCCATTCATCTTCTCTATCTAGTACGTTACCAAGACAGCTGAGAAGCTTGAAAAGGGGTTATCTGGTATCTTGGTCTTCAAAGATAACCAGAGGCCCTGTCCATCTCAAGCCCAGCAGAGATTCTCTGGATGACGTCTGGCTTAGCACCATGTGGCAAGTGTGGTCCTGACTTAACAGCTCTTCCAACCTGCCTTCCTGCCCTGCAGAAGACAGATGGCTAAAAACCTCAATTCTCAAATCTCCTTTGCAGCTAGACTTCCTGATGCAACAATGGGGTTCGCAACTCAAGAACTGAATTGCAAATAAGTCAGGCGGAGAGTATCTATTTTACTGCTACAGGCCCAGTAAGGTTCTGGCAATGATTTCCTGATCCCTGGAACATGGATACTGTGGTGTAATCCTGGAGCCAGCTCTGGGCACAGTGGCCTCCAGATTCCCTAGCTTCCTAATTATACCAGAGTCCCAGTTGTCTCAGCAGGTCAGTCCTGCTACGTTGTTCTAGGAGTCATTCCTAACCTGCAGCCTTCTTCCCCAACCCTTCCAATTGCTTTGTAAGTCCTTAGATTCCTTAAGTGTCCTTCCTCTTAAAATGGCCGCTGCAGGGCCTCTCTGGTGGCGCAAGGGTTAAGACATAACCTATGAGGCAATCCGTAGCCTCTACAGCATGAGTTCAATTCCTGGCCAGCCAGAGAGCAACCCACATGGCGCAGCAGACCTCTCCTGTCTCGCCCGCTGCTCCCCTCAGCAGTGTACTTTGGTCAATCGGCCTGTTCTGTTCTCCACTCTGTCTGTGGTGAACCCTCTCACCGCCCCCCCCCCACCTCTGGCCTGTACCCCAGCTCTTGTATGCTTAAATAAATAAATCTTTAAAAAATGGCTGCTGCAGTGTCTGCTGTAGATCTGAATTTTGACAGACATACACGTTCTACAGCAGTACTACCCAACAGAACCTCTAAAGAGGTAAAGATATTCTGTAATTTGGGGGTGTCCAGTATGGTAGCCACCAGTGACTGTGGCTAGCACTTGAAATGCAGTAAGTGCAAGTGAGAAACATTTTAACTTTCATTTAATTTAAATTAATTTACATTTAAATAGTTACATGTAGCTAGTAGCTACCATATTGGGCAGCTCAGGTATATTAAGAGGACATCATCGTGGAAATAGAATAAAAAGGAAGGAGATGTGAGAAATGGGAAAAAGTACTAAAAGAGCACTTAATTCTAATTTGGGGAAGTTTTTTTTTTTAAGCAATCAACAACTGACTCAGATACTGATGGGTGGGTGGACTTTCCGATTGGGAAGTGACTACCCTATGCAAAATGATACGTTTTCAAGCATAAGAGATTCTATGACCAAACAAACAACGCAGACAGAACAAAGAAAAGTCCTCTTGCAGTGCCTAATACTCTTGGAAAATGAATAAGAAGCTAACCTAGGAAGCTGACACTTCCCCCACCCAGATTTGGCCTAAAAACACGTGGGACATGGGCACTCTCCCCTCAAGAGCAAGCAGCCAAAGGTTTTCACAACACACTGACCATGGTGCTTACCTCTGCTTCTCCTTTACCTGAGCTATTTTCACACTCTTTTCAATAGTATTTTCTTACGTTCTCTTTTTCCTCTTCCCTCACCCTGCCATGAACACAGGTCCTGGGAGAAGGAAGGGGCTGCTTAGAATGGGCACAAATTATAGATAAATTTGCTCCAAAGTCAAAGGACAGTGAAGGACCAGGGACACGTGGGGCCATGTCCCCCAGCTCAGATCAAGCACTGCCATAAATTAAATAGGCTCTTTGCTATTTTACACCCCACCTCTCTGATGATCTGGGGCAAAAGCAGAGAACTTTCAGAAACTCAAGCCAACGGAAGAATATAAAACTACCAGTGTTCACACTTTCTAGTCATCCAGTCAATGAAGCCTTTTGTCTGTTCATAGAGCAGCTAGTGAAAAGGCAGAAACGAGAGGAAAGGTATGCCTGGAGGATCTCCCCCTGGAAGCAAATGGGACTCTATCTGCAGGGACAGGACAGGAGGACAATTTTATCTTGGCTAGAGAACCCTAATCATAATGCCCCTTCCCCATGGCACTCACGGTCCTACTGACATCAGAAAGCATAAGGAAGAAAAAACAGACCGAAAACAAACAGATAAATGTACACACTAAACCACACTCTCCAAATAAATACATTGCAATAATGATAAACTACTTCCTCCACTTAGTTCTAAACAAGAAGAGAGAATTTACAACCTGTTATTTGAACTGAGATACCTATCATTGCCTGGTCATGGTGTATACCTAAATTATAGGACCTAATTGCAGGTTAATTTGTTTATTGAAAATCTCCACACCACCTTTTTAAGTGTCACACAAGTGTAGCTTTTGTAGTGAAAAAAACAGATCTGAACTGGAATGAAGTCAGATATACCCACCTATGAAAATGGAAGTCCCTATGGTTACTGATGTCTGGGGCCAGGCAGGGGGTGCAGAAAGAGCCCCCCAGTGGCCTGGCACAACTCTGATGGGGGCAAACACTGACTCACTACCTCCTTTGCTTCAGCTAAGGATATTCTAATAACCAGGCCCTTGTCTTATTCTTCAACAATACCTAGGCTCTCCGAGAGGGGGACCAGGTTTGTGGGCTTCAAAAATCCCAGCACTGTGGCTGTCACTTAGTAGGTGCCCAAAACTCATTGGCCGGATGGAAGTTTCTCTGCAGGCGTTTTATTTAGCCTTCCCAGATTTCTATACAGAAGCTTGCGGAGATGTTGCTATTTGACTGTTTTAGATTAGTGTGTTTGTCATATGTTGCATGTGTTCATTATTATATGTTAAGTGAATATTTGTTTCTTCTTCCCCACCAGATGGGATGCCCCAGGAAACAGGCGCCTTTGTCTATTTTGTTCACTGCTATATTCCCCAGAGCCCAGAACAGCCTGGAGTATGGTGTGTGTGCAATAAAAATGCATTGAAAGAATGAGTGAGTGCACAACTCAAAATGTAATTGTCCTGTGACTTTTTTCCCATTGTATTAATTCCTTAGACTTCTGGCCCCATAATTCTTTGTGCCCCTCCCCCCCCCACCCCGGCCTCCATTATTGGTAGGAAAACAGAAATAGAGCAACTGCACCTTCCCAATCACTAGACCCGGGACACAGGAGGCAGAGCTGTCTGGGGAGCACAACCTTTAATATACTCAGTGACCCCAACCTCTCTCCTTCTCAGTGTCTGGGAGGTTGGGGTGACAGGATGGCAGACTGGGCTAATACCCGGTCTGCTCACTGTCATCCCCTAAAGTGGGCGACTTTGGGTGCCAGCAGTAACTTCCCTAGCTGCATTTCATGCCCAGTCACACGGCCGGAGGTTTGGCTTGGTGGAGGGGCAGAGTCAGAGCCCACAAGACGAGGACCCTCGGGCCAAGAGTTTCTGGTCTGTGGGTAAGACAGACGAGCCAAGCTCAGGGCTCTTCCAGTTCCACCAGTGAGGCTGGACTCCAAACCCCTGACCAGCGCCTCTCCCACCTCGCCAGAGGGGAGTGTGGGCTAACAAGCCCTGTCAGGAGGGCGATTTAGCACTCTCACCAAGAGTCTTTACGAAGCTCAAACATTCCACCACTCTTCTCAGAAGCTATTCTAATCCGTCTCTGGCAAAGCAATCTACCTGGGTATTCATCAGAATAAATAATACCAATCCCAAATTAGAAACACCCAAGAGCCTACCGCTGGGAATGTTTGAACTAAAACACCCATCACCATTGATAAATCAGTGTACATCCACATGACAGAATTTTAGGAAGCCGCAAACACGATGTTTTCGAAAAATAATGTAGAAAAAAGTTCGCAACACATTAAGCAACAGAACAGGGCACAAAAAAACTACCTGCTCTCAACTTCTAAGAGGCTTTTTCACAGAAGGAAGAGGAAAAGAAAACAAAAGTATTACCTGTAGTTATCTTTAGGTGCCAAGTTCACTCATTTCCAGAACGGCAGATGAGCCTAGCACTCAGGCCTGTGGACCTGTAACCAGGCAGGCAAGATGCCAATTCCAGCTCCGCCAGTTGCTGTGTGACTGTCACTGAGGCTCACCCTCATGGTGGGTGAGTTAGTGAATGTAAAACTCTTGGAACAGTGCATGAGGGCAAGAACCTTATATGTACACCTCATTTTTTTATTATTACATTTTCCACATTCTGTGCAATAAATACTTCTTTGGTGGTCAGAAGGAAAAAAGGCTCTGGTTTTGTCTTATTGTTTAAGTATACTTCCAATATTACTGTGGCCAACCCTGATTCAGATTTTTGTCTAGCTGCTGACAGTTCCATTCTGAGGACACACAAAACCACCTGGCAAAATACCTGCCCATCATCCTGACCAGCCTGGAGGCCCTTCGTCCCCACCCCCAGAGCTGCAGGAAAGTACAAGTATCCGCCCGCAGCTGCAGAGAAACAAGAAGCATGGTGAAAACTCAGCATGCACCCCCACGTAGCCCTCTGCTGACTCAAACCAAACTCCAGCCAAAGAAGAATGTGTGCCCTTGCGTCTCCAGCTGTGGCTCTCTGTTGACAAAAGTGTCCAGTTGAAGGAAAAAGTGAAATGGCTGATTCAAAAATGAGCCAAGACCATGTGCAGAATCCTTTCTTCCCTCCTGTCCTCTGAATTTTTAACAATTCCACTTAATATCAACTCAGGATGTCTGGCCAGGTGTGTACACAGGTCAGAAAGGCACCCAGACTCAGGTAGGACAGAGTTAAGGTTCAGGATTCAAGGCCCAGGGCTGAAAAATGCCATCCCATCCATTTAACCACAAGCTGTATGAAGAAGTTGGAGCAGAACTGAGGGGAGTGGCTCTCTCCTGCCACACAGCCTTGCGGTATGAGAACCCAGGTCCGGGGCCCGTGGCCATGGCTCAGGACACCAGCCACGCTGCTAAGTGCCTATGATATAAACCCCTCCAGGCCTCGATGTATTCATCTGCACAATCAACACAATCACAGAGGCTATGTTATGTCTTCGAAAGCACTACCTCGATGATATAAGGTATTACAGAATAAGAATCACCCCAAGATGCTTGCGCCTAAAGCTTGGGTACCTCATTTCCAGTGAAGTGAAAAAAAAAACTTTTATTTTAAAAAATAAAAAAATTTCCCCAAAGCACACCCTCCATGTTAAGCAATCACCTCTTAGAAATTGCTCTGTCTTCCTAGCAAACACCACAGCGTCAATTTGTGAAAAAGTGAATCTATTCAGAGAATTCAGAATAGAGAATTCTAGAGATCCTTGAAAAGAGTGTCCTAGTTTCCAGGAGGTGAAAAGCTCTGAAATCCGTTGATTATCAGTGGGCTTCGTTATGTGTATGTTTAAGAAACAGTCCTTAGTGTGTATTTATACACTACAAAGATAACACACACACACACAAACACACCCACACACAGCTTATCTGTCCGACTCCCGATGTCTCTGCGTCTCATGAAGGCAGGTCAAAAGAAACAGCATTACCTTATTCCTCTACACTCACAGGCCACTTAGTAATGAGGCTTTTTATAAAGTATATGCTTCTTTCACTTAGAAACGTCAAAGCCATTTATCTCAGTAATCTCCACAAAACCTCTGCCAGAGAGCAGGCAGACAAGAAGGTAGAAGGCAATGAAAAAATAAGCAAGTCCCCAGAGGCGGTGACTCCATGATAAATATTAAGCCCCATATAGACGAGAAGCTGTCTTGACTCTT
This sequence comes from Talpa europaea, assembly GCF_964194135.1. NCBI lineage: Eukaryota > Metazoa > Chordata > Mammalia > Eulipotyphla > Talpidae > Talpa > Talpa europaea. Next base: position 74,973,796 of record NC_140083.1, on the reverse strand, counting down.
TCCGGTATTCGGTGAGACAAGAAGGTCAGAAGTCAAGAGAGCTAAGTACCAGCCCCAGCTATAGCACCCTGAGTTCTGTGAGCTCAGCAGGCCACTTGCCTCTGTTCCACGAGGAGGCTCATCCAGACACCATAAGAGGTCCTCCTAGCCCGGATACTCGGGTTCTAGAGCTCTTAGTTTCCAGGTATCTCCCTGTTCCCCTCACCCCTCCCCAACTAGCCTTACCCCATCAGCTTCCCCACCACCTGGATCTCCTCCCTATTGGCCTCAAAGACAGTTGATGCAGCCTGACATCCCTCCCTGAGACCCCAGCAGGGCTCTTGGCTACAAAGGTGGTCTGAGAGGGTGTGGTCAGCTAATCCTAGGTGGAGGCCTTGAACTTTCCTGTGCTTACAAGACAAATTCCACCTATGGGCTGCTCAGCCAGGAAGGGCATCACAATGTCCAGCTGCTACCATCTTTTCTAGGGTTTTCCAAGGATTCCTAGAGTTTAATCCCAGGATTAACATAGTTTACATAGAAGGCCCGAAAGTCAGAGAGAGCTCTTCATACCCATCAGGATAGTATGACCAAAAAATCAGAAAATAACAAGTAGTGGTGGGCCTCCCTGGTGGTGCAGCGTTTGAGCACTGGGTTGCGAAGCTGCCCGCACCCCTGCAGCGTCGGTTCGATCCCCAGCCACAGGGCAAGGGTCCCACATGGCGTGCAGACCTCTCCTGCTGCGCCCGCTGCTCCCCTCAGCAGTGTACTTTGTCAGTCTGCCTGTTCTGTTCCCCGCTCTGGCTCTGGTGAATTCTCTCACCTTCCCGTGCTTCTGACTGTACCCAGTGCTTGTATAAATAAATAAATAAATCTTTTAAAAAATTAAAAAAAAAATAACAAGTAGTGGTGAGTATGTGGAGAAATGGAGCCTTAGTGCTATGTTGTGAAATGATGCAACTGCTGTGGAAAATAGTATGAAGGCTCCTCAAGACATTAAACATAGAACTATCATATGATCCAGAAAGTCCACTTCTAAGTATATGACCAAAAGACTTGAAAGCAGGGTCTTGAGCAGATATTGCACACCAGTTTTCATATTCACAGTCATCAAAGGATAGAAATTGCTCAAGTGTCCACAGATAGATGGATCAATAACATGTGGTCTAGACATACAAAGGACTATTATTTAGTCATAAAAAGGAAGGAAATTCTGACACAAATTAAGCCATGGATGCATCTTTCGTATATTATGCCAAGTGAATTAAGCCAGTCATAAAACAAATACCATACAACCTCACTTAGATGAGATACCTAGAGGCACCATATCCATTGAGACAGAAAGCATATTGGAGCCAGGGAGTGGTCAAGGGAAGGGATGAGAGTTAGTGTTTAATGGGCATGGCGTCTCAGTTGTGAAAATGAAAACATTCTGAAGATAAATGGTGGGGTTGGCGACACAACTATGCCAATATACTTAATGCCACTAAATTGTACACTTAAAAATAAGTGAAGATGGTAAATTCTATATTATATAAATTCTACCATAATAAAAAAATAATTTTCTAAGCCAGAGAGGGAATGAGTGTTGGCCTTAGAGCACCTAAAAGAATCTTCCAGAAGGAGAGGAATCTGGGGGAGAGAAAGCTGCCTTCTTGGGAAGAGCAAGCTGGACAGGAAGGCATCCGGAATGTAAGCTACCCAAGCTGCCCTTCAGGAACAGCTGGAAGGAGCGAGTTCAGATGAGCCCAGAGCGGAGATTTGTGGCAGGACCTGCCCTGTCCCTGCACAAGTGCTTCCCTGCACAGCCTCCGCGCTGGCCCTTGGCTCATGACATAGGCCCAGAAAAGGATGCAAAGAATTCTGGTCATAAATGGTTTTTAAATATTAAATAAATCACACATCACATACACAAACATGCCTTCACGATTGAGGAAAGCCAGACGCACGTCCAAATACATCCAGAGTGTTCGCAAGCACCATTCAATATCAGGCATCAGGGCTGTGGCTGGGAGAGCTGGGTGATCAGAATGTCAGCTCAATCCCTGGTCTTTTCCCAGTTCAGTCTGGTCCGAATGTTCTGCTTTAGGCCCCAGGAGACTCTCCAGGGCAGGTCATGATATACTGATACCAGGTATAAAAAGAAACGTTTGATCAAAGGAATGAGATTTTACTGAGACCTGATCATTTCAGGTGAGAAGACAAATGACATTATATACTAGCGATGAAAGTAATGCAGAGGGAAGCACAGGGTCTCCATCCAAGAAGACCCAAGATGAGGCTGATTTATCTGTCCTAAACAATCCAGCTTCTCTGGCATATTAACTCCATGCTCTTCCGGGGAGCCACTTACAATCAGGAAACTCACACTCTGTTCTTCCCGTGCATTTGTTCCCTGTCCTGCCTGAGCCACATGCTGCCTTTTCTCTTCTTTCTGCATGGGTTTTTCTGACACCTTTGAGGCCAGTAGTATTGGACACAGACCCTTTCCCTGTTCCTCCACTGCTTGGAAGGCTGAAAGGACATCGGACAAGGGTGTGCTTCTGAGGGGCAGAGTCTGGGAAATGGTTGCCATCTTGACTGGGGCTCCTCAGAAAACCAAGCTCCCCATGTGAGCCAAGGTCACCTCTCAATCCACCCAGATTCTTCCCCAGGCCTCAACTGCATCTAAAGGCTGGTCAAAAAGAAATGGAAGGGAGATTTAGGAAAGTCCATGCATAAGAGCCCAAAAGCAGAAGTCAGAGGTCAATGGCACTTCCATGATTTGTTTCGAGCAGAGTTATACGACACAGAGCAGAAACTATGGCCATAAAAATGCTATAAAACTGTACAGATCTCTGCTAACTTTGTCACCATTTATGTTACTCGCAAGTGACTATGTCCCCATATAATTAGGAAAGTTATAACCTAGAAGACAAATCGGATCTGATGCTAGACTATGAAGGCAGCAAGGGGAAAATGGGAAAGCAAGGAGGGGGAGCTGGATATACTGGAATTTAGGGGGACAGAATGCAAGGAAATGGAGTGAATAATGGCCACCAGAAGACAGCAAAGTTGAGTCTAGTGGTTAACGTGTAGCTCAGGAGTGACATGAGACCAAAGTTCACAGCCTGTGTGGCCACTTAGGAACCCTGTCAGCCTGGGAAAGTTATTCAACATCTCTCAGACTTAGGTGCCTCTGAGCTGCTAAAAGGATTTTAAAACATTTATCAAGGAACAGCCACAAACTAAGGTCTCAGTAACTAGTGGTCACTAATTAGTATTGTTTGTATGTTAAGGTTGTTATTAAAGGGCTCCGAGTTCCCGGGACCTGTGGCAGTGACAGAGAGGCATGGAGAGGCTGATGACCAGAAGAAGGCCTGGGGCTCAGCCAGGAAGGTTTTTGTGGGCGCCCCAACACAGACCCTGCCCAGAGTGTCATCACACCATATTCCTGCACATTTCCACTGAGCATGGCCATGAAACCCCCACCTGCTGAGCCCACATCATGAGCGACCATACAACTGCAAGAGGCGTCAGTGATGGGGGAATGAAATGCAACTGCCACCTGCCTCGGAGAAGGATTCAGGAAGGTCATTCTCAAACACATGCATACCTGGGCACCCCCCACAAATGCACACATGTACAAACACCTGTGTGTCCACCATTTCCCTGATGTGATATGGAGGCCCGGAGCACCACCCCTGCCCTCCGTGTGGCTCGTGATCTTTGCCACTCCTTTCTTTAGACCCATACTGCATGTGGATGGGGCCCCCTCTGCTCAGACAGGACCCTGAGAGGGGGCTCCTGCCTCTTTCCACTGTAGCCCAGCTCAGGGTAAAGGCTGAGCATGTCTGAATATGGGCCTGGATACCCACATCCAGGCCCCCTGGGCAGGGCTGTAGGAAACAAAGGTGTGTACAACTCTGCCACCAGCAACCCTGGGGAGGAGGGGCCACAGCTACACATTCACCCACGTGGATGGACACACACACACACACACACACACACACACACACACACACACACACGGTCTCCGGCAATGCTTGCCTGCCAGGGACCTTGCTCTTTCAGTGTGTAACTAAATTTGGACCTGAAAGGACAGCAGCCAACACAGGATTGGCCCAGAGGTCAGCTCCAGGCAGTTTAGCTTTCCAAAGCACTCGGCTGGCCTCTGCCAGGGAGTACAGGGTGGGGCTGCCCCCCTCTCAGCCTGAGACTCTCCTCCCTCCCCCACCCCCACGCCCACGGCTCCCACACGCATTCCCAGGGCAATGAGTTGAGTAAGGGAAGAGCTCCGAGAAGCAAAGGGCCTCACTATAAAGGAGGTGAGTTTAAAATTCGGTCTCAATTTGACTCCAACAATCCACTTTTTCAGCTGGGTGATCTTTCCTAAGTTAACTAATTCCTTTTCATCCTCAGGCTGCTAATCAGTAAAATGAGAATAATAAACTGTTATAAGGACAAATAGGACTCATTAATACCAATGCACGCTTACTAGAGGTTAGCTATTTCAGCCAATAGTCTTGAGCTGGCAATGACTAAGAGTGATGTAAGACATCTGGAGTTGGGCCCCACTCCCCCAGCCCCTGGAGGAAGCCAACTGGCCTCCAGTGATGGATTCTTAAGTCATCCCAGAGAGAAGAGACGACACCTGTGATGTCTGCTCCCAGGATGCCACCTCCAGAGTCGGCAAGACGCTCTCACTTCCTTGGGTGCAACAGACCAGATCAATCACCACACAGATGGGGTTCCACCCTAATGGGCCACTGAGACACACAGCTTCCATCCTGCTGGCAGTTTACAAATAATTGACCTTATTAGGCTTGAATTGGAAAAGAAGGATAATTGGAGTTTCGTATGAAATCACTGTACAAGTTATGTATGACCCAATTAGGCTTATAGGGCGTATAACATTTTCATTTGTTTGTTTCAAATATACTTTATGTGGGGTCTGGAGAAGGGGGGCAGGCAATATCTCTGCGCCTTTAGCCCTTTGTTTCTATGATTTCTATCCTCCTTTACTGGCACTCAGGGGGCATTTTCCCAAAGCATCACATACCTGTTCTCTTCTGCCCTTCTGGGGCAGCCTTGGTCTCTTCATGAACTGATGGGAGAAAGCAATGTGAGAAAATAAGAGGGCAAATGAAAGCTGGGTGGGGAAGGGGAGCAGACTCAGCCACAGCAGCGCGGAAGGGCCCTGGAGACCATATGGCCCAAGCATCTCCTTTCACAGGTACACAGGCTCAGAGAAAGCAAGAAGCTTGCCCCAGGATCCACAGCCAGGTCAAGGCCAAGACTCCAGAACTTATGGAGATAAATTCCTGCATGCAGATAAATTCCTGCATGCCATTTCTACCAACCCAGAGTATAGTCTGAAGCTGGAAGACAGAGAATAAGAGACCAACCTACTGCTCGAACCACTGTCCTTGAAAAAGCAGATGGAAAAATACCATGGAACCTGTGAACACATTATCTTACAAGCCAAAAGAAACATTCAAATGTGCTTAAGCTAAGGATCTTAAGATGGGGAGATTATCCAGGTGGGCCAATGTCATCACAGAGGGAGAAAATGCTACGTAGCCAGCTCTGCAGATGGAGGGTGGGACCCCAACCCAAGGTTGGCCTCTAAAAGCTGGAAAAGGCCAGGAAACAGATTCTTACCCCAGAGCATCCAGAATGGAGCCTTGTGGATCCGTCTTAGATCTCTGATCTCCAGGAGTAAATGCTTTTTTAAGTCACTACATTTGTGGTAATTTGTTACAGCAGCAATAAGAAGCTAATACGCCCAGTAGCCAATCTGTGTAAAATCATCACAAACTGAAAGCAGCAGGAAGAGGGCAGAGTTAAGTAGTCTTGGTTATATGGCTAATGGAGATAAGAAACTCTTGCATTTGGGACACCTGAAGGGAAAAGTCCCAGTTGCCCTGAGCCTCTGCTGATGCCGAAGTGGCCAGTCTACCTCTGTAGAAGCAGGCCAAAGCCAAATGCCGAGGGATGGGAGAAAGAAAAAAACACGTCCCTAGATGTTGATTTAAAATGGACAGAGGATTTGAACAGACATTTCTCCAATATGTTATACAAATGGCCAATAAGTATATGAAAAGATGTTCAACATCACTAATTTTCAGAGAAACACAAAGCCAAACTACAGTGAGATATCACCTCAGTCTTGTTGGAGTGGCTACTACTGAAAAAAAATAAAATAACAATTGCTGATGGAGATGTGGAGAAATTGGAACCCTTGGGCATTATTGGTAATAACATAAAAGGGTACAATGACTCTGAAAATAGTATGACATTTCCTCCAAAAATTAAAAACAGAATTGCCATATGATACAGCAATTCCACACCTAGGTATGTACCCAAAAGAATAAAAAGTAGGGTCTGGAAGAGATATTTGTGTACCTGTTCATAACAACACTGTTCACAATAACCATGAGATAGAAGCACACCAAATGTCCATCGACAGTGAACAGATACACAAGGTGTGGTATACACATGCAGTGGAATATTATTTAGCCATAAAAAGGGAGTGTAGGGTAAGGTGAAAAGTATCAGGCTTTTCTGCCCTCCCGCCATTAGGATTGATGATGGAACCCTGTGGTCCTGAATGCATGCCTGATGGCGGGCACCTGGAGTAGGGTGTGGGCATGCATAGATGGGATTCACCTGGGCTGAGACTGGGCTTTTTGGGGTGGCGTCGCGGGGACGCCAGCAGAAGCTGAGGGAAGCAGACACAGAGAAGCAGAAGCAGAACCACCAGAGAAGGCCGGAAAACCCAGACAGCGTGAAGACTCGCTGGGGGCTGGGAGGCCTGCCAGCCTCCAGGCCCCCCAGCACCCCTGCCTGCTATATACCTGGTAAATCCCAATAAAAGCCTGAAAAGCCACAGAGGGCTCCAGGACTCTCTCCTCCTTTACCCGGTCTGCTGGATCAGAAAACCTGCACTGTGCCCATTCCTGCCCCTCCAGGGAGAAATCCTGTGATGTGCTATGACAAGGATGAACTTCAAGAACATTAAGCTCAGTGAAATAAGCCAACAACAAATAGACAAATACTGTATGATTACACTTTCTTGGCCTGGTAAAGGAGCCAGTCATGGAAACAAATTAGAATGGTGGCTACCAGGGGCTCTAGACAGAGGTGGGGGTGCGGTGGGAATGGAGGGCATGGAGTTTTCATTTTTCAAGACGAAAAAGGTTTGGAGATCTGTTTCACAACAATGTGAATATACTTAACACTACAGAACTGGGCACTTAAAAGTGGTTCCGATGGTAAATTCTGTTATGTGTTTTTTACCACAATAAAACAAATATAAATTTTTTGAAGTCTCTGAGTGTATAATATGCACCAAATGGCCCAGCTGCACCCCACCCCTCAGCACAGCATGTGTGAGAGCTCCCACTTCCTGTGCCTTCTTCCTGCGCTCACCACAGCCTTGGTTATCTCTTTGTTTCTCCCAGGAAAGTATATGAGCATACGAAGCATGGGGTGCCTCACACAGCACCCAACATGGAGCTTTACATATGGAAGGTGCTTGATGAACATTTGTTGAATTTGATTTTTCAAAACAGTGCAGACTTAGCCTCCTGCAAATGAACACTTTTTTTCTTATTCCCCTACCATCCCCCACCCCATCCCTGATTACCCCAAGGTCAGGGGCCTTAGACCCTGCACCAAGGAGACATAGAAATGGGTAATGGCTGTGGAAGAGGCCTAGACTGTAATTCAACACAGGGGAGTTAGTCTCTATGTGCTCCCTTCTCCACCCCCAACCCTGGACTTCCTCATTAAACAGTTTAAATCAGACAACCCCCAGTCAGAGGTAAAACAGTGATTTCCCAGGAACAGCTTCAATTTGGTTAGACTCTGAAGGGTAAGGTCTCAGAACCCAACAGACCCTACCACAAATAATATATGGGCCTGGAAGACCCCTGCCAGGCTGGCATCTCCTTGACTCATTTAAGAATATCAACAGTGCAGGCTCAGTTCAGCCTGGTGTGAAAAAGAGGTGCCCGAGCTCCCACACCCTCTCCCTGCCCCATGACCTGTAACAACCACTTCAACAAAATGCTGTAAACTGAAAAATTGGATACGCCGTGTGTTGATGGTCATCTGCTGACATAATTCGAGCCAGGCTAAGAACAGCAGCAAGGTCCTTCCTCTCTCACCTGTAAGCATAAAGTCAGCCCTGGAGCCTTTCAAATTATCTGGGGGTGGGGGTGGGGGCGAGCTGTTCAGCAAGCAACAAAGGAATAAACAAGACAGGACTACCTTCACAAAATTCTAGCTTACAAATAATAGTTAATATTTACGGAGCATCTACTTCATGGGCAAGACAGCTCCCGTTGTCACAATTTTATTAATTTAGTTAATCCTCTGAACATCCCACAGGCAAGCATTATTATTAGGCCCCCTTCACAGACGAGAAGGCTGAGGCACAGAGGAACTAACCTGTGCAAAGCCAGGAACCTACCCAAAGAGCATGTACCCACAGTCCCTCATTCAGGTTGGAGGCTGGGAAGGATGGAGAAAGGACAGCTACCAGCCCTCAACCCACCAAAGGGTAGTATTTCAGGCCTTCCCAGAAAAGGCACACAAGTTTAAGGAATTCTTTCTAAGAAATAGTATTCGTAGGGCCTCCCCAGTGGCGCAGTGGTGGAGTGCTGGGCTGCGAAGCTGTCCACAGCCTCTGCAGCGCCGGTTCGATCCCCGGCCCCCGGCAAGGGTCCCACATGGGACATAGACCTCTCCTGTCAAGCCCACTGCTTCCCTCAGCAGTGTATTTCATCAGTCTGCCTGTTCTGTTCCCTGCTCTGTCTCTGGTGAATCCTCTTACCCTCCCACGCTTCTGACTGTATCCAGTGCTTGTATAAATAAATAAATAAATCTTTTTAAAAAAAGAAAAAGAAATAGTATTCGTAAATATCCATGCATGTCTGAAGACAAGAACCAAAGAACCAGGACACAGAGAAATGCACCTAGCAAAGTTGTACTTGTATAGGATGTTTTACTTCTATTTTCTAAAGCCTGTTAGAGACACAGATTACTTTTCACCAAACCTCCTGATAATTCATCCTAGCTCATCCCCACTTAATAAATAAGCTGAGCATCCAAAGAATGAAGAAGGAACCGGCCCAAGTAGGTGCCCGCAGAGCAAGTGGGTGACAAAATAGGGAATGGAATTCAAGCATGATATTCTTGAAAGCTTACAAGACAATACCCCTTCCATTTATGAAATCATTGGGAAATATTACCCAGAGACAAATACTTTAAGTATGAGCATCTCTTACAAGAGGTGTGAGCCAAAAGCATAACACCCAGCTCTTTTCTTTTTAATCACAGAATGGAAAAAGACTTCAAGATTGCTCATCCTCCTTCTGCTCCCCAGCAGGTCACTTCTATTTTTAAAAAATATTTAAAAAAAAATATTTTAAAAAAAATATTTATTTTTATACAAGAGCTGGGGTACAGGTCAGAGGCACAGGAGAATGAGAGGATTCACCAGAGACAGAGCGGGGAGCAGAACAGGCAGACAACTGAAATACACTGCTGAGGGGAACACCGGGTGCAACAGGAGAGGTCTGCTGCACCATGTGGGAATCTCCCTGGCCAGCTGGGAATTGAACCCGCGCTGCAGAGGCTGCAGACAGCTTCACAGCGCTGTGCTCAACCCGTTGCGCCACCAGGGAGGCCCCCAGCAGGTCACTTCTAAGGTGCCTGAGACCAACTCTCCCACACACGATTTATCCCATAACTTTCTGGGAACCCATGCTGAGAGCTCAAAATTCTGAAATTCATTAATTCTCTATCTTTTACCTAAAAATCCCACATGAAGACATGAGACACTTTCTTTCTTTTCAGATAATAAAAGAACATCTACCCTAGCACCACTACCTTTAAAAGAACTTTTAAACCAACTTGTCCTGTAAATATTTTTCATGTGATAAAGATTGACTGGCTCGTCTCTTCAGACTTGTCTCCTTCAAGATTTACAGCACTGATTCATTCGGTTTCCCAAGCTCGTATTTTCCAGCGTCTTACTTATTTTATGACTCGCATTGCAACTCTACATTCTCGAATTGTCTCTAAAAACAGAATTCCAATCCATAGTAAGCACTCGTAGGCAGGCCTTCAAAGCCCTAGACATATTGAAAGGACTCTCCTCCATCAAGCTGGGACATGGACTAAAGTGGGCTGTCTTCCAAGGAATCACACAGCGATCGATGGCAGGCAGGGCCCAAGGATCAGATGGTCCAGTCCCAGACATGTGAGCAAGACAGGCAAGGTTGCTAGGAAACTGGAGAGATGAGGAGTCAAGTCTAGCCAAATCAGCAAGCAAAGAGGAGTTAACAACTGAAAGGAGGGTTTGAGAGAATGAAGAGAAGAGAGCAGGGAGCAGACACCCAGGTTGGGCATGGGAGATCAAAGGGCTTGCCGCACAAAAAGAGCCCTGCAGAAGGAGGGCTCTGGGGTGCAGCCGGGTCACGCAGGTCAGAAGCTAAGACTGAGTGCAATGGCAGGAGCTGTTAATGCTCACTTACCTTGGTGTTCCTTTTTCCTCCTGGGGTCACAGCTAGCTGACATTTCCTGGCAGTTGGTCATAGCCTTGAAACTAAGTTCGGGCCAATGAAATGTGAACAGATGTGACTGGTGCTACATCCAGTCCTGGCCCATGAGAACCTCCCCCACACAGTCTCTCTGTTTTCCCATCTGCAACCTTCTCTCTCCCCGTCCATCAGCCTTCAAGGACGCTTAAGGCATTGAAGAGGACAGAGCCACAAGATGAAAAGGTCATAGGTCACTGAACCCCTGTGAGGAAGGCACAGGAGGAGGAATACCTGCATTGGACTGTGATGTAACTGAGAAATAAACTTTTATTGTGTTTAGCCAGGGGGATGTGAGCTGCTTTTTATGGCTGGTTGCCTTCCATTACAGTGTCAGAGAAACAAACATGTAACTAAGCAGTTTTTAAAAACGTATGTTAGAAATCAGATAATTTTGAACATCTATGGAGAAAAAAACCTAATCCATGTCAAAGTACCTCTTTTACTTTTTAAACAATATTGCGGGCCAGGCAATCAAATGTATGCTAGAGCCAGTATCACAGAGCATTGCTGAACAGAGAAATTAGCAGTCACTCGATCCAGGGTTGAACTAGAAATAATTTGTCAAGCCACCCATTCACCCATGTGTTCAACAAACTCTGAGCACCTGTTACATACTCTGGCTTGCGCTAGGAGTTATTGGTTATAGTGGAAGAGAGAACACAGTCACGGTTCTAGAAAGCCATCCAGCCCTACAGAGATTTAGACGAGCAGTTACTCTACCACATGATGAGTTAGCCAATGGGTACGCCAAGGGTGTTATGGCAGCTCAGAAAAGGGATGCCTAACTCAGTCTGGAGCAGTGGGAAGGAGTCCCAAAGGAGGGGGAGCTTGATCTAAGCTCTGGAAGAATAGAACTTAGTTGAATAGAAAGAGTGGAAAGGCATTCCAGGAAAAGGGAACCGCATGTGCAAAACATAGATGAATATACTACATTTGGGCACCAGACTAGGCAACAAAAACACTGAGAATGGTCCAGGTATCAGGCTTGGCCAACACAGTGTTATCATCTCTGAAATAATGATCACAGAAAGAAATAAAGAGGCTCTAGGAGGCAGGCAGATAATGAATTGATTTTGGAAAACCTGAAGTATTCTAGAGGTGTCCACTGGAAAATTAAAAATGTGAACTTGAGACAGATATGTGGGCTTATGAAGTAAATTTGAAAGTCATAATCTATAGTGGTTTGATAGTAGGCATAACTGATGTCACCTAAAGAATAATAAGTGGCAGAGTCAGAAACAGAACTCCTCCTACCACCAGTACAGACAATACACTTAGATGGATCTGGAATTAGCTGATAAACAGGAGCACTGACAACTGATGCATTGATGATATATTGATTCTGTGCACAGATGTTTAGAGCAATAATTCACAGACGCATTTAAACTTGGAAGGTCTCTACTAATGTGACCCAGGGCTCTGTCTCTGGCTCCAGCTTTTTAAATACTGAATTAAAATTTTGGATGAAGATGGATTTGTCAGATGTGCTGCTGACACAAATCTGGGAGGAATAGCTAGTAAGTTGGAACACTGAGTCAGATTCAAATGACCTCAATATGCTGAAACTAAGGTTCAAATTGACAAGATGAAATATAATAGGCATGAATGTAAAGGACTGCACTTAGATGAAAAAATTTCACTGCCTAAACATAAGGTAGAAGGAACCCTGACTTATCAGCAATTTATATGACAAAGACCCTAGGGGTTTTAGTAGATTGCAACTCAATGTGAGTCAACAGTATAGCACAGCTGCCAAAAAGAGAAAGGCAATCTTAACTTCCTGCATTCTGCATTCAAAGCCCAGAATGAAGGAAGCTGAAGGCTGAGCACTCAGCTCTAGTTAGCCCAGAGCTGAAGCCTGTATACCCCTGGTACAACAGACTCTAAGGGGGACGCTGGCAAAGTGGAGGGTGCCCAGTGAGGTGGTGCAGGTAAATGGTGAAGAATAAAGCCGTAAGAGTGCTGGGTAAAGGAAGTGGGGAGAAGAATTCTGAAAAACAAGCTTAGAAACAACATGGCAACTTGCTTCCAAAAACTGGAGAGCTAACATGGAATAAAAAACAGAATAAGTAATATGGAATACATATATTTTGTTTGCGTCAGAAAGTAAAGGTAAGATGAATGAGCAAAAGTTATAGGATGGAAGATTTCAACTTTATCTAATTTCAAAGGATAAAGATTATTCAAAAGGCTTTGTAACATCAATGAGGCCCTCTTTCCTAGAAATATCAAAGCAGAAATGAAATGACCACCTGTTAACAATTCAAGAGAGACTTCCTGCGCTGGGTGTGGATAGACTGGATCAGTGGTTCCTAAGCTTTTGGGTTACAAGGACCTATAACACCTTTTTGTAATTTGCTATGTGGGAAATTTTTCAAAAATCAACTATCATTCTCTATTCATCGTTTCACTAAGACAGCAACAGCAGGACAGAGAGAATATCCTTGTTATTGAAAAAATTTAACTTTCTGGAAAAACACCTAATTTTCCTAATTTGGTGAGGGTCAGAGAAAACGTTAATCATGATTCCACTTGTCGTGTTTACAGTTGTATTCTCAGTGCATGGCATTAAATAGGCACTCAATAAGAGTTTGCTTAATGAATGACTGAATGAAGGCATGCATTTAATATAGAGAGCGCTGGCTTCCACACCGAGTCAAACAGCTTCTCCACCTCATCGTTAATCAATATTTATTGATGGCTTTCATCATTTCTGGCACTGAAATATGGCACAGCAAGGGCCATTAACTTCCCACACTCCATTGTCCAAGCACCAGGAGTAACAATGCCTTATATTTGGATTGTGTTTTAAGGTTTGCAAAGCATTTTCTTATGTATTATCCCACCCACTTCTCTTTACAGCCTGGATATATACTGAATTTATACTGGAGAAACTGAAGATCAAAGGCTTTCCCAAGGCCACATCTGAGATGGTTGAATCAGAACATGAAATTTGTTCTACCAACTGCAAGGTAGATGCTGTTGCCAACCTCCCAGCTGTCTCCTTTAGAAAGGTAGAAAGGTATAACCTGATTCCCCGGCCATCCCAAGGGAAATCAAAATTCTGTCTCAGTCATAAAACCACAGGCCACAGGCCTCAAGGCCACAGAATGCCCTAGCATTGCTAGGGTCCACAGCCAGGCCCTCTTTGGGAAATGGGAGAAGCTGGAGGAGTACACAGTTTCCAGCAGCAGAAGCCGAGGCTTTGTGTGCCTTTAAGGCACCATCTGTCCACCAAGCCTGCTAAGGCTAGCAGGATAACCCCCTCTGAGGTGGATGTGATCTCAGGTCTACCCAAATGCACCCTAAAAACCCTCCAAATGATGGGGCGTGAGAAATCAGTAATAAGAACCTAAATACATTCACTGCCCCTTCATTCTATGCCCAAGCCAGGTCATGTGGGACGACCCGATTAACTGTTTTGGCCTGAAATTAACTGGCTATTCAGGATGCCAACAGTACAGTCCCTGCTTAAACAAAACAAAGGGGCAATGAAAAAACAACAAAAAAACTATATGCAGACTTAACAGGTTGATTTAATTCACTCAGCCACTGAATTTCATTTGGCATATATATGTATGTACATCCCAAAGTCGAGTGTTCCTAGAGAAACTTTCATAAGCTAAAACGGCACAAAGACGTAAAGTGAAGAAGCTATTACCATTCCTTTATATGAAGGAGTCTTTTAGCATTCCCATATCCAAAAAATAATCTACAAGATCCAACTAAATAACATGTAAAAACGAAAATAACACCAACATATAGTAAAAGCAGGAGCGATCAGATACACAGCCTGTGTGATGGAGCCTGGCAGTGTCACTCTGGCTGAGCACGGTGTGAACTGCCTCTAGAACATCAGCAAACAAACACTGAACCACTGAACAGTTTTCACTAGTCTCACTTTTCATCTTTTGTCATTAAGGTGAAAGAAAGTTGGCTATCTTTTGGTTAATGAAGCAGGTCTTCTGTGAAAGTGAAGCATCATAATGGAAACTTGAACAGCAGCAGATGATACATATGATATTATTATTGATGACGAGTGATATTATTATATACGAGAGAGAGAGAAAAGAAAGAGAAGGATCTCAAGAAGACTTCAAAAGATGTAAGCATTTTATTCAAAATACAAAAAACTGAATGAAGATCCCTTGAATGTAGGATATCATTCTCTGCATCTCTTCTCTATGCGTGATCCCAGTGCAATTTAGCAACACCAGCCTCTGGTTTTCTCGCTGATAAAACCAGCCTGGTTAAAGAAACTCAAGCGCTAAGATCCACAGCCGAGAACGCAGCAGAGCATCTCAGTAGGGCAGGGTCAAGGTGCCAGCAGCAGCAGAAGTGGGCATCCTGAACAGATGGTAGAGGCAGGTGTATATGGGAGGGAGGAGAGAAGGCACGTGCCCAATTGCTATGACCACTACTGCATATCCTAGCAACACAGTGCTGGTGATGCCGTCTGAGAACCCCCATAGAAACTGGGGAGAGACAATAGCTTGTGAAATCAAAACAAAGATCAAGGAGACTCTGCTGGTGTGTGTGACACATGGAAAAAACACAGCCGGCCAGGGCACCAGGGCTGAATGGGAAAAGTCACAGGGGAGACCAAAGAATGTGTAAGAGGGGGAAAGTGGGGCAAGAATTTACAGGAAGTACAGAGCCAATGTCTGTTCCAGAAAATCATTTACCCAGAGAAGTAAACAAGGAGGGGCAGAGCATCGTAGAGGAAAAAGGCGTGCACTTTGAGGTTAGGCAGACTGGAGTATGAACAATGGAGTAATCACTTTTCTAATATTGTGACATGGACAAACTGTTGATTGCATTTTAACCACGGGTCAGTTTGGCTTACCCACATTTACTGAACACATATGGTTGCCATGTGCTATTTTGATGATGGGAATACAAAGGTAAAAACACCCCCATTTTCTAACTCTTCAAAATGGGAACATTTCCTTTTTCATATGGTTGCTGTGACATTAAATGTAGTAAAGATCTTGTCACACCATGAGAATTCGATATACATTAGTTGTGAATTCTAGTGACAATCACAGGTATCCGAAAGTCAATTCATGTATATGTCTGGGTTTTGATTCGAATTAGGAAGTATTTTAAATCTTTTCCTCTGAAAAATACCAAGGCCTTAGAAGGCATTATATTTGGATCTTTGTACCACACCATTTATCACTAATCATCCATTCTATTGGATCAATGTTTGCAATCCTCTTACTTTTAAATCATCCTAAGTCTTAGTCGTCTTTAAAAAAGAAAAGTAATGCTTTGTTATTAAGTGCATCTCTTGGTAGTTCCTTCAGAATCATTTTAGCAGTAAATGTTCTCAGTCTTTGTTTATATGAAAAAAGCCTTTTCATCCTCACTCCTGGATGATAATCTAGCTTTGTGTAAAATTCTAGTTGATATTCACTGAGCATTTTGAAGATATCACTTCATTGTCTTCCAAAGCCTCTATTGTGGTCGGTGAAGTCTGCGGTTTGATCATCTGTCTCTTCTCCCAGCTTGCTTTTAAGATTTTCTCATTTCTTTGACATTTTAGCATTTTTCTACATTGAATGTCCAGATGTTAATGTGTTTTTAATTACGCTACTCAATATTCAGTGTGCTACTACAATATAAAAATCAATATCTTTGTTAAATTTTGGGACATTCTTGGCATTATCTTCTAAATTTATGTCTTTTTACCATTTTCTCAATTGTCTCCTAGAACTCCATTTAGACTTACAATTGTACTTTTTCATTCAAACCTCCAAACCTTTCAATTGTTCTTTATTATATTCTATATTATCTCTCAGTCCTGAATGGAGGGCAATTTCCTCAGGCCTGACTTCCAGTCACAGATTTTATCTTCTGCTATGTCTAACCTGATGTTTCACCCATTCATTAAATTATTTTCTTAATTCTTTAGTTCAACTGTTTATCACTTTTGGAGTACTACTGAGTCCTTTTTTCAGGCCTTCTCTTTTTTTATAGAATAATTCTTTTATTATATTTTCTATTTCTCTTATCTCTGTTTTACATAAACTTATTTTATTGTCTCCTCAAATCATCCTGCTACTTTAGTTCTTGGGGTATCAGTTCTTCTGCTTGTTGTATCTGATGACTCTTCCTCATGGATATTTATTTTGTTCATTAGCTAATATTCAGGCAGTTTTGATTACTTTATAAAAGTGTGAAGGGCCTGAGTTACAGAAATGTTCTGCAGAGTCATTTTTGTTTATTGTTGGAGGGTTGGAGGGGTGTCAGTTACCCTAGATCTAGATTTCTTTTTACTGTGGTAAAACCACAACAAAATTTATCATCTTAACCATTTTTAAATGTACATTATAGTAAACTATATGTACATTGTTCTGCAACAAACCTCTAGAACTTTTCTCACTTGATCACTGATTTATCACAAAGGATACTATTCCGGACCAGATGGAAGAGGTGGAGAGGGCAAGGTGTGGGCAAAGGACACAGAAATTCTGCACTATCTCCAGGGACATCATTCTACCCAAATCTCTACATGTTCACCAACCCAGAAGCTCTCCAGAGTCCCTCCTTTGGGTTGGTTTTTATGGAGGCTTCATTGCTCAGGGCTGATTGTTTAACTCTGGCCATTGGCAACTGAACTCACTCTTCAACCCTCTCCCCTTCCCCAGAGGCATAGGGGTGGGACTGGAAGTTTTCATGTTACAAAACTGAAACTCCATACTCAGCAAGCAACAATCATTCCCTCCTCCAGCCCATGGCAGCTATCACTCTCTGCTTCTAAGAGTTTGACTGCTTTAGATACCTCATAAAAGTGGAATGGAATCAGAGCATATTCATCCTTCTATGAAAAGCTTATTTCACTTAGCCTTCTGTCCTCAACATCCATCCAATATTCATCCACAGTGTAGTGTTTATCAGGATTTCCTTCTTTTTCAAGACTGAATAATATTCCATCATGATGTGTGTCTTTAGTGGATTGGATGGCCACAACAAAATACAACACATTGGGTGGCTTAAACAACAGAAAATTTATTTTCTCACAGTCCAAAGACCAGAGTTCAAAGATCAAGGTGTCGGTCTGACTGGTTTCTGGGGAGAGCTATCTTCTGGGCTTGCAGATGGCTGCCTTCTCATCGTGCCCTCATATGAAGTAGCAGGAGAGGTGAGGGAAGGAAGGAAGAATGGTTTGCACGAGCTCTGGTGTATCTTCTTAGAAAGGTACTCATCCCGTCATAAGATCTTCACCCTCATGACCTCATCCAAACCTAATTATCTCCTAACACCCATCTCCATGTACCATCACTTGGAGGTTAGGGCTTTGACATATGATGCGGAACACAATTTGGTCCCTAGCAGTGTGAACATGCCACGGTTTCTTCATTCAAGCATGGATATCCAGGATGCAGTTTTATGCTGAATCTCTATCCTAAAACTCTAGTAGCAGGAAGTAGTATAAATTCACACTCTAAACCTGTGAGTGGTACAAATACAAAGTCTTTCTCCTCGGTGGTACAGTCAGCCCCAACAGAGAAAGTGAATTTCCTTACCATCTACTCCAGAACAGTAAAGAGAGATTCTCTCATCTCCCTTTCTGGAATAGGAAACTGGGCTTTTTTTTTTTTTTTTTTTTTTGCAAGAGTTCTATTCCTGCTTCCCCAAATCGCATAAACCCTAGGCGGTAACTCTCATCCCTCACCCACAGACCCTGCACCCTATTTCAATACCCAAACTTCTATGTCACCATGGCATTAGCTATTCTGAACCTATTCTTATTTTTGTATGTTAAAATATGCATATCGACAATACAGGACATGATGTTCCTGATATAAAGCCTAGCATACATTAGATAGCCAATGAATTGTCGCTATTTTTATTTCTACAACCAAATTCAGCCCAGTCTAGCCCAACCACTCCCTTTCCTCTTAAAAAAAAAAGTAATATAAGTTTAAAAGTTGTAATATATAACATTATATACCTTGGATATCTCCCCTTCCCCCTGAAAAAAAAAGGAAATACTGAAATAAAAGAGATCTACAATCAATTGCAAAGCCTAAACCTATCATTTTTATATACAAGTTATACCCAACCTAACATACACACACAGACACAGCTTTTAGTTGAACCTAAATTATATGTCTCAATTGATCATAAAAACACGTTTTAAATCAGTGTCCATCCATGCCTTGTGTCAGCTACAAGCTCATGTTGTACTGAACACTACTCAGCCTCATTGCTAAATATTAAACCTCAGTCATTTGCCATAATACATTAACCCAGATTAGAGTCTGTTCCAAACATAATAGTTTGCCATGCCCCAGCCAGTACTTCTGCCCCTCTCCTGGATGCCATGGGTAGTTGGTCCATGATCTATTGCTCAACTTCTCTTTCACTGGAAAAATTATAGGGCAGAACCCTGTGTCCTTTCAACACAGCAGCTAGATGTACCAAAAGCAGGAAATTTCCTGGGCCTTGCTAATGGGTGGCCCACTTAAGAAGGCCCCTTTTATAAAGGAGGAGTTCATTTTAACTGAGTCATCTTCTAGAAAACAGCAGTGAGTCTGATACCAGTGTACTGGGCTCTAGAAAAAAATGGGAAGAAAAGTCAGAGGCAAAGAGTTGTGTGACTGCAAAACACAAGGTGCTAGAGATATCTCCATTGCCCCTCCCTCCCCCTTGGAAAACTAATGAATGAAAAACATACAGGAAGGAAGGAAAGAAGGAAGGGAGAGAGAAAAGGAGGACAAGAGGGAGGGAGGGAAGCAGAAGAGAGATGACAGGACAGGAGGGGAGGGACAGGCAGAGGAAAAGAAGTATGGATCATCCCTACCAGCAGCAGACTGCATGTGAGCCCTGCCACTTGATGGATGTGTACATACTCCTTTATTTATTGGATCCTCTTGGAATGCAGTCAAAGCAAGAACATGAAGCATGTGTAATATCCAGAAGTGAAAACAGCCCCTCTTGACATTGCTCTGCAAGTTTCTGCCCTAAATTAGACAGTGAATCAGAAGGTTACATCTGCAGGTGGGTTGGGGAGCGAAAACAAAGAAAGAGTCCCACAACATGCAAGCATGTTGAGGAAAGACCGTGAATGTAAGCCGAGCCTCTGGGATGATGCTTTTTCAAGTCAGGAAAGGCAGATCCAGGCTAGTCTTGTTTTACTGCAGTGCAGATAGTGACAATTCCAAACTGATAAAGAAAGACCCGAAAATAGACCCTGTGTATCAGGCTGCCCTGTATCCCTGGGAAAGAGCCATTGTGTCAACTGGATGTCAACCCAAGCATTTTCTTCCTGACCCACCTCCCTGACTTTTATCTCTAAGCATGCAGATAAACACATACGACAGTCCCTAGAGACGATTTCTAAATATACCAACCCCTGTTTATACCAAAATGGATTCCCTGCCTGGTAGCACTCCAAGGGGGCAGACAGACTCCCAAGCACAAGCCCTGGCACATTCACTCCCAGGAGAACTCTGGAGCAGAACACAAACCAAGTCAGGGACCACTGCTCTCCCTCTGGGGTTTGAACCAGGCCATCAGGCCGACACCACTTCCGTAACAACATGCATTCCTAACGTGAACTCTCCTGCTGCTGCAGGAGGCCTGCGCAGACCCACAGGCTTATCCTGCCATTTTTTGGACTGCTGTTGAAGCAACCAAGAAAACTCTCAAAAGCCCAACCACAAACCATCCCTATTGGAAGAGAACCAATACAGAGTCATGGCAGGGCTTTGAAGAACAAGGGATCAGAAAACAAGCTGCTGAAGTTCAAATCCCAGCTCCCCCACTTCTTAGCTCTGTAGGCAAATGACCTAAGCTCTTTGAACCTCCGTTTTCTTTTACATAAAATTTTAGGGAATAATGGTAGCTTGTAAGATTACCCATTGAAGGTGAGGATTAAACAGGAGGGTGTCTCTGATGCAGTGTGCCCTCTGGGAGTGCTGAGTGAGGTCAGAGGCCTGTGCCCAGAGGGCAGGAACAGCCCAGGAGGAAGAGCCTGCTAAACAATAGCCCATTATTCTTCAGCATAGACTCCTTACCATCCCTTGCAATCATCAAAGTCCCTGGTTGTAGAAACAAATCCAAATGGAGGTCTGGGCTAGGGAGAGCGGGGGAGAGAAGATGTTGGCTGTCATGATGCTAAACTGTTTATAACTGAAGGAATGCATTAAGACGCTCACGCTCAGAAGCTGATTTATGTTAAGTAAATGGCCCCACACCCCTTGGATGTCTCTACTTGAGCTCTCTCCAGAGTCTGGCCATTTAAATGCACAGTTTGATCTGGGTCCCCACTTGGGTGTTGGCAGGTTGAAAGGCACTTCCAAAGCCAACGAGCACTAGAAAGCCAAATATGGCCAAGCTCAGACCACTCTAGGTGGACCACAGGGAGGCCCCCCACGGGTGCCAGAAGATGGTGAAGGGTGACTCAGACTGCGTCAGCTGACAACTTCAGGGTACGAATGACTGTGGGCTATTTTCATTTCCAAACAAAATTTTCCATCCTATAAACCCCAAAGTATTTTATCGAAGCAATGGGGTCTAATTCATCAGCCTGCTGCTGAAAGGGCAACCTCTTAAGAAGGGAATAGATGCTATTTTGAGTCACTGCACCAATACAGAGTCTCCTGCCCCTGAGAGAGTATATTAACAATTATCAACAAGATGGAAATTTCCTCAAGACCCCATAGGGTCACAGAAAGTTCAGGACACAAAGGAAGGTAGTCAGGATCAGGGCCAACCCCTCACCTGCTTATGACCACTCTTGGCAAGTCATATCTCTGAGCATCAGCTTCTAGGAATTAGGAACAAATCTGTCAAAAGGATCAAGTGAGACTAGAATGAGATAATATATGCAAAATGTTTTGAAAAATATTTAGAAAGATTGTCTAATAAAACTGTAGATCTAGTGACTCCTCCAGAAATGCTAGAGTAAAAAATTAGAAGCTTTCTGATTTAATTCACCTTTAAAAATGTAGCTGAAAAACAGAATTTATAAAATGAGTAAGTTTTATTTTTTTTTCTACATTATACCAAACGTTCCCTTTTTTTTTTTCTTCACTGATCTGGCTATTTGTTTGACAGAACTGATTGAATCAACTGGCTGTACAAAATACACTGTAAGCACCTGTCCAGTTCCACCAGGCATGGCCAAAAGAATGGGTGCCCTGAGTGCCTTCACTCCCTCCTACATCTGTGGCAGACATCACTAATCAATCACTGTACTCATCCCTTGAGATTAGCAACAGCACAGATTCCCTTTCAACAGCACTTCAGATAGTCATAAGTCAGTCCTGAATCAGCACAGGACCTGAAACCTACTTGTCATCTTAGGTATATCCTTTGTCTGATTTAACTGAAATCACAGGTTCAGCAAAATCATCCACAGAACCATTTTAGTCTTACTAATTCCTCCTGAACTCATTTGTTTCTACCTAGAATTCCTGGAAAAAAAACAAAGTCATTTCCCAATTGGACAAAAAGCTTCACATGCAAATACTTCAGAGAGGAGATAAAATGGCTTAAATTTGTCAGAAAATAAAAAATAGTTGATTCTAACCTGCTCTGAGAAAACTGCAGGTAGCCTGCTTCTCCTGGAGAGATCGAGGGACACATTCTCCTCCCGCCACTCCCTTGGTGAAGTCAGCCTCCAGAGACAGCAGAGCCCGCCCTGGACACATCCAGGATGACAAGGACAGCTCTGCACAGCTTTCCTTCTGCATGCATGTTGTGCACAGAGGAGGAGGTGTAAAGAGCTAAGAGCCCTGGATCCCTAAGGGTGATGTGAGAAAGCCCCACAACAATGGAAAGATGACCAAAGATAAGCCTTATGAGACAGAGAGCAACAACTCACCCCACAAAAAAATCATCTTCCATACTATGTTTGACCACCCTTACCTCCCCCACCAAAAGCTACTCAGCTCTTGGTCCTTAATGGGGTCAGGATCTCATTCTATACACTGCAAGATTCTCTCACTTCTCAACATTTGTGAGTGTTAAAATGTACCATGTTGCTACTCTTAGAAATTCTAATACAATTCAGCCAATGGCTCCACTGGAAGCTCAAGGCCAGAGGCCTGTCTGTTTAATTCATCAGTGCAGCTAGCACTCTGCCTGTCAGGTATCTAGTAGAGACTCATTACATGGTTGTCAAAATTGGTTATGCTAGTTTATGTCCTCTGCCAAGTGCCTGTTACAGTAACAAACTCACAGCAAGCATTCACTCAACATGAATTGACAGTTCAATTGATTGATTGATTGATTGATTGGATGTTGATGGATGATTGAAAGTCTGTCCTATCTTTGCTGCCCGAAGTGAGGACAGCAGAATGAGCCAGCCTGATATACCAGGTAGACACTAAATAAACCTAATTTACTTAATAGATACTTGTTATATAATAACCAAATTCTAATATATTCTAATGGATATATTAGAATACCTTTTATACCCAATGATATTATAAAGAATAAACTGTAAGGACTAACATCCTCAAAGCTTAAAATATTCTAAGTGAATAAGTTCCAATAGATTGGATATCATTAAGAGCCATAAGTGGGAGGTGATGGTTAAAGGGGATCAACTATTCAATATCATCATATCACATTAGCTTCTCTGAGTTTCCCCTTATAAAATGTGGTTTTACCAAATGACCAGTTCAAGGGAGAATTATTTAACAAACCATGCCAAAGTACAGTTTAATAATCCCTTCCTCATAAATGTGTCAATACTTTCAAAGCACGTCCACATTCATGATCTCATTTGCCCTCATGACAACTTTACAGTGGAAGTAGAAGTGTTACTAGTGGTCTATAAAACACACATGCAGATTTCTAGTTCTGGCAATAGGGCAGGCAAACTTAAACTACCAGAAAATGGAACATTTATTCATGTTATGATGTGGAGAAATGTTGAACAATATGAGCTGGGCACAAAAGAAAAAGGATTCCTGGGTCCCACAAAAGAAGTGTGGACAGAGAAGTGATCTGAGGCACTGCAGGTGCGATGTTTCTGGGTTTGTGGGGCTGACTAGAGGCCTACGTGCCCGGCTAGGGCTTTCGCATCGACATGAGCAGGAGATGTAGCTGGAGACCCCAAAAAGCTGAATGCTGGAACTGAGGTTCTGGCATAAGGCCGAGAAGCTGGAACACCTGGTCCCAGTACAAAGAGGTCTAACACCTCTGCCCACCTGCCCAAGGAAGCAGAAAGGAAATGTAGGTCACCAGATGCTGACTGGAACGTTTCCTGCTGTCTCAGAATTCCAGCTGAATCCCCAAACCCATGAAGAATGGTGAGACGAATCCCTCAGAAAACAGATGCGCTGAACTGCAGGACCAAGAGGTAGACAACCTTGCCCTGGACTCTCCCTCCACAGCCCTATCTAGACTAATACGCAGAAGACTAGACAGACTGAGTGAGTCCTAGCGAGATCAAGGTGTGGACTATGGCAGAGTGTATGCCCCCACCTCCTCCTGAGCTAGATGAGGTGCACCAAAGGGCATATCTCGACCGAGACCAGGATGCCTGTAATATGTAAAACCCACCCAGATGCCTGCTAAGTGACAGGTCCAACAGCCTACTCTGGTGCATTAGAGCAAATCACTGTTCTTAGAAAAGCCTTGACCCATGTCTCCTAGAGCCTGGAGGACTCACACAAACCAAGGCACAGTGCCTGCTTAGTGCAGAGAGAATTCTCCAGGAGAACTGGAGCAAAGCTGCTGATAGGGAAAGAAGAAAGGGCAATGATGGCAAGCAGGGTGAAACTCCAACTTTAACTAAATACAATGGCATCTACTGGGCTAAGCTGATGACATGCAAGGTGCTGGTTTCAAGCCAGTGTGAATGCATTCCACCCCAGAGGGCTGCTTCAGCAGAAAGAGGCCATGAGACTCACAAGAGGTCTCTCAGAGACCACCTCACCCACATCAGGGAACCATGTGCTATCAAGGACCCAATGGAGGCTTTCAATGAGCCCACAAATGTGCCCTGAGAAAAATCCAGGTGTTGGGATGGATGCCATAGCAAGGCACATGCCAGCCACGCAGTGCCAGGCAAAAAACAGCAGCAAGGAGAAAGACTCAGCTCCATTTCCTCAAAATCCCTCTCCTCTGCACTTGTGCCTGAATTCCAGAAGCAGTGAAGTGGAAGAACTAGAAGAAGAAAAAAAATAAGTCATGACCTCCTTCTCCCATACAAATCTGAAAACCATGGATAAGGCATGAAGTAGTCTCTCGACTTTTTAGTATCTGTAAAATGAGTCCTAATTACTGAAATGAGACTATTCTAATAACTGAATGTGAGAGAAAAGTTAAGATAGGTCTGACATGATGTGAAAGAACAGGAAAGGAAGATCCAACTAAGTGGGTCTGAACACAGCAATGGTGAAAAAATAATGATGTTTTCTATCTGAACGCTGAGTCGGTCCACTCTACACACATGTCCACTTGTCGCTGACTGGGTCTCTGGGTGCAATCATTTTTTCTCATGACAAAAATAAAGCTCCAGTACACTGATGGCATTCCAAGTCACAAAGTAAATGTTATAAGCTGATTCTAAACCAGTAAAACTACCAAGATTGCCCCTTGGAGAAAATGCAAAATAGCAGTATAGCCACACCTCCACAAATCAGGGTGCCTCATGGTATAAAAGTTCACAAAGCAGATGAGTCCACACTTAAATTTTGTCTGTCACAGAAAGAAGTGATCCACCATTAGTCACAGCCAGCAGATAAAGAAACAGAGTAACCTTTCCCCAAGGGATGAAATAGATAAATAGATACAACAATCTATAATAAACTATAAATATTACAGATTTATTTTCTAAATGATTACCATTCTAAAATATAGAACAGAAACCATGAAGGGAAAGGTACATTTTGAAAAAGAACAAAACAGAATTTTTACAAATAAGTTATTGAGAATAAAAACAAATTCAAAGGTTAAATAGCACATCATATACAAATGAAGAAAAAGAAATGGTGACTCAGAAGATAGAGCTGAGAAATTACCCAGATTGTAACAAAGAGATAATAAAACATAGGATGTGAAAGAATATTCAAAAGAAAGGGTAAAATGAGAAAGAGTAACATGTATATTAATAGAATCCCATAAGAATAAAATAGAAAGACTAGAAGAGACAATATTTGAAAATAACAACAAATTTTCCAGAATTCGTGAATGATATGAATCCTTAGACTGAAATAGCCCACCCAATCCCAGGCAAGATTTAAAAATATAAAAACCTATCTCATTTACATGTAACATTGTAAAACTTTGTAACACTGGAAGCAAAGTCAGAACAGTGACTTGGACTTACAACAGACTTCTCCTCAGCAACAATAGGTCCAGAAGATAATGGAATACCTTCAAATTCTTCAAAGAAGAGAAGTGCTAACAGAATTTTGTAACTAACTATCCAAAAGTGGGGACAAAAAAAAAAATAAAGGATTTCAAACAAAGACTGGGGAAATTTACCACTATAGACCATTGCTGAAAGACTACAAAATACGGCCTTCAGCATGAAGAAACAAAACCCAGAAGGTAGGAAAGAAGCAGATGCAGTAAGTTTCCTCACAAAGACTTCCTTGGGGGCAGATGGAGTTTCTTAGTCACATCTACTGCCTATAAGATAAAGCATCTCCAATTCAAGATCCTCTTTCAATAATTCATGCACAAGGCCAAGGAAACACTGAAGTCCCCATGCCTTTAAAGCCCAAAGTCCTTTTTCTCCCATACTATTTTTGAAGTCATGTTGCAGAATTGTTTTATATTCTTCCTGTCCACCCATCAGGAGGTTCTTTCTTAGTGAAAACTTAGCTCAGAAATACAGACATAAAGGACCAGACATACAAAGTTTTCTCCTGCTGTATTTCAATTAATCCCTTCACAATATTCAAGTGATAATTGTTAATAAACAGAGCTAAAAGAATAAATGGATTCTTAATTGAAGGGTGGGGAACTTAACAGACGCACACGGGGAAAGTTAAATGATTCAACCACAATGCCAAAGCAAGAGATAGAAGTGCATCGAACACAGGCCTCCCTGTGCCCAGATAAGCCAGGGCCTTGTGACAACACGTGTCTTCCAAGTGACCCTGTTCCCTTCTCCTTTCTGCTGCTTCTCATTCTAACATACATATGCACACCCCACATACATACCCCACTGCACACCCCACATGCACACCCCAATACACATCCCACAGCCAGATCCTTGTCAAAAAAACTTGTAAGCATTTGCCCCCAAGTGTTAAAGGAAGCTTTCCCCCAAGAGTTTGGTTTAGAATCTCTATTCTTTGACATTGGAACCTCACAAACATCAGTGAAGTTGACTTTACTCCCTTTCAAATGGGCCGTAACCTAAGTGACCACTTAGGAGGCACTGAGAGCACCTGTCCATGGGCCAGCTGTGTATGAACGTGGCTAAGTACTGCAGTATCTGCTGTGTCTCCAACAAGGACCACGACTGTTTATTGGGGACATTAGGCCCCGTCCATTGCATCACCCAACTCATGAACATTTTTCTTCTGGTCATTTTCTTCTACAGAATTTTCTTTTCTTTCTCTTCATTCTATTAAAGTCTAGTCAAACTTGGGCCTCCCTTGGTGGCGCAGCGGTTGAGCACTGGGCTGCAAAGTTGCCCGCAGCCTCTGCAGCGCCGGTTCGATCCCCGGCTGCCGGGCAAGGGTCCCACATGGCGCGACAGACCTCTACTGCCCCGCCCGCTGCTCCCCTCAGCAGTGTACTTCGTCAGTCTGCCTGTTCTGTTTCCCGCTCTGGCTCTGGTTAATTCTCTCACCCTCCAGCGCTTCTGACTGTACCCAGTGCTTGTATAAATAAATAAATAAATATTTTTAAAAAAGAAAAGTCTAGTCAAACTTCAAAGAAATTGTTAGGGGGAAAAGGATGTCCCAAAGCAAATTCCATGTAGGCTTTGTGGACTCCACCCCCACCCCAGGTCAAAGCCAAAGACACTGGGAACTCCAAATCCGAGGACTTTTGCTTTCCACAATGGACAAATACCTGGAGAGACTGGTTTTCTTTCACACTGGAACCTGACAAAATGTTCATCTGAGACTGCATCCCAACCTCCATATATTCGATCTTCATCACCATGGAAATGGTGGCAACAAGTGAAAGGGGGGAATTGTTAGGGGGAAAAGGATGTCCCAAAGCAAATTCCATGTAGGCTTTGTGGACTCCACCCCCACCCCAGGTCAAAGCCAAAGACACTGGGAACTCCAAATCCCATCACCACCAAAGGGAAGGTGGCTGGGACCTGAGGGTGGGGTTAAGCAGCCAGGTGGATACAAAAGGCAGACACGTGGGCTTTGGGGGGCTCTCGCTCGCTCTCCATTTTGGGCTCGCGGCCAGCTTGCAGCGTCCGGTCAGCTCTGAGAGTGACTTTGGGTTTCCAGGTCGTCGGATCGGGTAGGACGCATTAAAGACTTTATTTCCCTATTTTCTCCCTGAGTTGTACCTTTTCCTTATTTTCTTTTTCTCTTGTAAATAAACCTTTTATTAACCCTTTTGTGTGTGTCTGTAGTAGAGTATTCATAAGTCTCTTTAAAGCGCGCGGGTGAGGACCCACAGCCAGGAACCCGTTTAATATCGGGGCTGCTCTATAACAAAATGACTAGGGTTAGCCATCAGAAGAGTGACAACAGCTGGCACTGAGGTAGCCTCTCCATCCAGATTCAGAGATCATTCCACAACCAGTACTCTGGGAGATAAACAATACATTATGCCCAAGTGTCACTGGGAATGGACAAAAGGGAAAACCCCAAAGCATTCTGCTCCCCAGACTCAGGAAGAGATGCATCTGGGTTCAGTGTTGCCCTTGAGGTTGCCCAGCATAAGGCCAAACTCTGCAAGCAGGTTTTCAGGATGAGATCAGACAGGGTGAAATGGCAGCTCCAGGGCTGTCTGTGCCAACCCCCAGGGACTGTCATAACACATTGTTTCCGGGAAGGCAGACAGGCAAGCGGTGCTGCTTTCCAGTGTCAGAGGGGCAGAGAAAATGTGCGTCCAGGCAAAGGCCATCTTCCCCCCACCTAAGCGGAGGAGGTGAGGGAAGAATGTAGAGAGCTAGAAAGAAGAGGCAGGACCTGGGGCCTATGGACTGTCTGTGTTCTCACCCCGGTCCTGCCCTGAGGGCAAATGCAGGAGCTGGCCTCCCTGCAGGGGACATGCCAGGCTTTTTCAGCCTCCACCATCTCAGGAAAGGCTTTCCAGACCCCAGACACTGCTTGCCAGGCCTCTGCACATGTGACAAGGACTGACCTGAGAGAGAGGGTGCCTCTTGCTCATTACTCATTAACTCCATTCCCAACCAACAGCAAGTCACCACAGGCAGCAGAGCACATTCCCACAGCACCCAGAACTGTATTGTCCTTGGCACTAAAAACTTACATTCTTTCATTAAACATTCAGGATAACATATTTTCCTTGATTACAGGGAAATCCACGCATTGCAAATATGAAAGTGGAATCCAACCTGAGATTTTCCAGTGGTCTGTAACATTTTTGCTGTGGGACTCTAAGGGAGGAGGGGGTATAATAAAAAAACAATAAAACATTCTTTCCTTGGGAATATGATATTCTGATATAATTAAAGAACACAAAATCACAGGAATTAATGCTCTGAAGAGGTTAACCAGTTCCACAGAAAGACAACATCGTAGGTTGGAAACTTGGCTGGGATGATGAGGGGAGAGTGAGGAGGTAGGGGTAGAACAACCTGGAGGCATGTGGTTTTCCAGGTAAGCACCAGAGGCTGGCACTTCTGGTCTGAACCGCCAGGACCACTCATGTCCATTGTCACCAGCACAATGCAAGCTCTTTGCCCGAATGCCCAAGACGTCTCTGACAGCTGATGTCTGAGGTCTCCTTTGTACCAATCCTCCCATCACCTGTTTCACCCATGTCTAGAACATGATTCCAGGGCTCTGGACCATGGGTTCTCTGCTTGGTGCCAGAAGACTCCTAGGGGGTCACATTGGGAAGCTTGTTTCCATGTGTCTACATTGACACACACACCCGTCCTATTCCACTATCCTACACCTATACTCCTTATGCTGCCACCACTCCCAGCACCGAGGCTTATCATTTTTTCTGGTTTTCATGTTCCCCAAAGAAAGTCCACCTGCATATTTATTCACTCAGAGATGAAGCAGCCAGTGCTATTATCTGATGAATAATCCATGTGAATAGAGACTGGAGGATTCAGACTCCCACAAAAATTGTAGCCAAGACCTCCACCTGCATTCTCCATATCATCTCTAGCTTCTGTCTCCTTATAGAGCAAAAGTCCTTTACTCCCTTGACCTAGGTACTGTCTGTCTCACTTTACCGATCTCAAATCTGGGGAACTTTCTCTAGGAATGCTGATCATTGCTGGCCCCTAACCCAGGACCTCAACCGGGATCCTGCTGAGACTTGGGAACCCTTGGGAGTTTCTTTGGGGTGTCTCATTGGTTTTTGGGGGGTGTCCCATAGTGTTTTCTACTCACTGTCACCTCCTCCTGTCTCTTGAAGCTCAGACTCCACTCCAACTGCCCTCCTCTCTCTTAGGATCCAGGACTCCCCTCCAAAAGACCCCCAATATCTTCTCTTTCATCTGACTATGTAGCAATCACTCCAGACCATCTCAAATCCACTGATGATACCAAATCTTAAACCCAGAGGGAGTTTTCTCACTTCCTTACTTGCTTACTACCATTCCCTTCAACACTGATAGTGAGGGCCTGTCCTTGCCTCCACAGCACCCAAGGAACAAGCCCTCCCCTCCTCAACACTCTGTTGCCCCCATTTTAACCCCTTCTTGTCCTTTTAAAGAGCTCCAGCATCATCATTTCTGCTCTCACTCCCTAATAATTTCATCCATTTCCACAGCTTTAGCTGAACTCTAGCCTGCATTATGCTGGGCATCTTGTATTTGTCCCCCAAGACCCCTACCCTTTTCATCTAGATAGCATCACAAGGCACCCTTTCTCTTCGGCTTTTGTGAAGAAAAGCCTTTCTTACCTCTCTTGCCTGGACTATGGCAACAGCCTCAGAACCAACCTCTACTGCAGTCCTAGCACCCCCACCTTATCCCCAACCTTGCTGGAAAAACATCATTCCTGTACTCAAACATTAAATGACCCCCTATTGCCTATCAAATGGGATAAAAACTCTTCAGCTTGATACAAGGGCTCTCCACAAATTATCCACTTCCTGCCATTCCAACCTTTTTCCCTGAGGGTACCTGGACCCTCATCAAACCCGACTGATTAGTCCTTTAAAATGCAATGCATGCGCCTATCAATGCATCACTGACAATCCCACTTTCTGGTGGAAACATCCACCCCAACTACCCCATTTCTGAATACCCTTTAAAGTTCTATTACGTCACTACCTTCAGAATATGATTTCTCTGTGTATTCCACCTAACTATAACAACCCCACTTAAACCTGTGAGTCTTTCCGTTTTATCTCCTTGTAATGTCAAGCATATTCTGCCTTTTATTATAGTTATGGATGCCTGAGTATGGGGGTAGGGGGAAGAGTTTCTTACCACCTGCTAGATTGCACACTCTCCAAAGGAAGGGATGGTTGAGGAGCTGCGACCTTGAAGGTCCCCTTCAATGCAGAGATGCTAGCCTTACAGAGAGTAGATGCTCAATAATTTTTTGTGAATGACTGACATTCCAATTCTGGGAGGGGAAAAAAACGACATCGGATTGCTTACATCACAACTGGCATGAAATACTCCATTTTCAGGGACATTACACAGTCAATTTATCCTGGGGAAAACTAGTCTCCTGGTCTTCCAACAGCTGGGCACAGGTCAAAATTTTTGCCTTTTAAATAATTGAAAAAACAGAGCCGTGAGATGCTATCCACTGCAGACCAAATCTGAGATCTGAGTCCCTGTAATCCCTCTGGATGCAGAGCTCAGATCCCCGGGGTATCTCAGGCAGTCAGACACAGTGACAGGGGCTGTGACCTTGTAAGCTGCCAAGACAGCGGCCAAGACACACCTGTAAGTAGAACCAGGGAGGGAATATAAAAGCAGAGCTCACAGAGAGGAATTTACTAACTATTGGATTAAACTAAATGAATTTGTCCTCAAAGTGCCTGACCTGCATTTCTGTCTTAGCATGCTGAGCTCTGATTATCTAGGAAAGAAACACACACACTTGTGCCATACCTGATCCCAGCCATCAGAGAGCTGAGTCTGGGGTGAAGAGACACAGACTCTCAGAAGTGTGCAAGGTTCAGCAGACATGAAGCTTTGAGATACATGCCTGAGTTGGTTCCAGCGCCCTAACAGGTAAGACTACAGCTAAGGACATGGACCAAGAGAGGGAACACAGGGATTCTTGCCTATTCTGTCTCCAAAAGGCTGTCCAGCTTTAATAGTTTCTGTAAGAATAAATGTGAGCTCACCAGAGGATAAACCTAAGAAAAACAAAATCTAACACACATATCCTCTCAGAAAACAAAGAAATAAAAACACTGACTAGGGCCTCCCTGGTGGCGCAAGGGGTTAAGATGCAACCTACGAAGCAATTCACAACCACTGCAGCATGAGTTCGATCCCTGGCCAAGGAGCTGACCCACATGGCACAGCAGACCTCTCCTGTCTCGCCCGCTGCTCCCCTCAGCAGTGTGCTTCATTCAGTCAGTCTGCCTGTTCTGTTCCCCACTCTGTCTCTGGTGAATTCTCTCACCTCCCTCCCTACCCCCCACCCCAGCACCTCTGGCCTATACAACAGTTCTTATATGCATAAATTAATAATTTTTTTAAATAATAAAAACACTGACTAGCTTTTTTTCCTTCCCTAGCCAGGCAAGTTGTCCAAATTCTCTAAGTCCAGGTTTCCTTATCCAAAATAATGGGGATAAGAAAACGTTTCCCACTATTTCACTATTTCATCTTTTAAAAGAATATTTGAAATGGTACAGGTGAAAAGCATTTTAAAGGTACATTAGAACAATCAAAAGGTAAGGTAATGTTACTAAGTGAAACAATCACAAAAACATTGCCACTCCAAAATCAGAAGGAGGCTTCCAGAGTCCTCAGCTGGTCCCCTCCCCCAGCAAAGAGTTCACAAAGTGCCACTTGCCCTCTTTCTTTTACTCCCATCCCCCTTCTCTCTCCCTCTCTTTTCCTGATTCTCTCCCCCTACTTTTCTTTTTCTCCACACATCTTTCCCTCCCTTGCCTAGACTTTAGATGTGTGCAGAGCAGGTGAGAACCCTGGGACACAGCTGTCTCGACAGGCAGCTCCCAGAGACCCCCATCAGCCAGGATGCCCCTCCCACCAGCACAGACACAGCAGCCACAGGAAGGACTTGGCCTAAGCACAGGAGCAGGTGAGGGAAGCCACTCCTTCCCAGGCTTCTCAGGATTGTCCAAGTAGACCTCTCTGTCCATAGGCGTGGGTGCCCCAAGACTAGACAGTCAGGCAGACAGACAGAGAGAGACAGACAGACTAAATAACTTTGTCTTGGCAAGCACCCATTTCCTGTCGAGTTATAAGGACGAGTTGGCTTGGAGGTGAACAGTGAACCAGATCTTGAGACCTTCATTATTTTTGGAATGGAGGCAATATCAGTCACTCCTCATCAAAAGGCAGCTGCTAGATTGTTAAACACCTAATTAAAGTCAAATTTCTGACATAGGCACTAGGCGCCCAGAGAAAACACTAGCCCCTCATTACTAACACAATGGAATCTCCCAATGTTATATTCTCATTATTCAAGACTTAAACTCAGGGAGTCACAGAAGGAAATAGTCTCTTAAAACTAAAAGTCGGATCCAGCAATTCTACTCAGAGAATTGAAAACAAAGACTCAAAGAGATGCTTGCATGCTAATAATTTCTGACAATTATTCACAATTGTCAGAAAGTGGAAGCAACCCAAGTGTTCATCAACGATAAAAGGATAAAGAAAACATGGTATACTTGCAATGAAATATTATTTAGTCATGAAAAAGAATAAAGTACAATGGGAGTGAACCTTGAAAAAATTATGTTAAGTAAAATAAACCAGGTATAAAAGAAGAAATATTGTGATTTCACCTACATGAAATTTCTAGAACGGGCAAACTCATAGAAACAGAAGCTAGATTAGATGTTACCAGAAGCTGAGGAGAAGGAGGGCTGAAGGGTTATTGCTTAGTGATTACAGAATTTCTGTTTGGAGTGAGGAAATACTTTTGAAAAGAGTAGCAATATTTGAACACTGGAATATAATTAACGCCACTGAATTTTATATTTAAAATGGTTAGAATAGCAAAATATCACATCTTATTATATATATTTTTTACCACAGAAAAAAGCTTAAAGGTCGTAATTCACATCTTCTTCAAATATCCGTAGATGTGACTTATAGACTTAGTGTTACTGAGATACTGTTAAAAAAATATCTTAAAATCACTTTTAGTGTTACTGAAATAAAGTGCTTAATCTCACCTCCAAATGACACCCAAGCCCTTAACTAGTCTCGTGTGCTTCCTTTTAACACCATCACATATCACATAGATTGTCACGACATTCCTAGCTCTGAAATGCATGAGAAGTGCTGCCAATTGGAAACTATTTCGGAAGGCTCCGATTATAGAATTACTATCCCTGTCAATAATGCATGACAATCCATAGTGACAGAAGGTAAATTCATGGCTGACAGGGGCTGGCAGAGGGAAATGGAGAGTGACTGGCAGGACCAAAAGAGGCGCAGGCAGAAACCATGGGAGCAACTGAATGGCTGGAGAATGGGTCTCTGAGGGGAGGCGTGTAAGCGACCATGTAACATCCATCAAGGAAGAACAAGTGTTCAGCTGTTTATCCATGACACGTGACCAGCAGCAGCAGGAGCTTCCCCAGGGCAAAGTCCAGTGAGGTTCCACAAGACTAGCTCAATGTAGATGTTTTCAAGATGGGTGGGTAGTGGATTCTCCGTGTGGAGAAATAATAGAAAGAACAAAAGTTCTGCAAGTCTAATGGCTCTAAATTTAATTCAAGCTCCAATATTGTCAAGGTGACCTTGATCCCATTACCATCTTTGGTGTTCAGTTTCCTCATCTGAAAAATACCATTCACAGCAACCTCCCAGGATCCGTGTAAGGCTGCAATGATACTAAGTGTGTGAAGTAGCAATAACATTGCTGGAGGCATGCTAGGCATTCAGTAAGGGCTAGTTACAACGCCTGCCCTGTTCTAATATAAAAAGATAGATGTTATACCTCAATCGTTTTTTTAAAAAAATAAAAATGGAAACAGAAATAGCACCAGAGATCATAAGCCCAGAGCTGGGAGAGAGGGGAGTTGTGGGGGAAAAAAAGCAACTTTCCCTGCACACTTTTTGATGACATGATTTTTGCTTTGAGAAAATAAAGGCTAATCTGTCACTTAGGATGCGAAATTAAAACCCTTTCACAAGGGATAAGTCTCTCAAGATGCAGTATGGAACTGTTCCCTCTCTTTATCTACAAACCTCCAGCACTTTTGCTACATAAAAAAAAAAAAAGTTTATTTTCCAAAGCCATGGTTTACATTTGAAGCAAAGTTTTATTCTCCAGACAATCTGTCCTTCTGCACTGGGGAGTTGTGTTTGGATTTGGGGATTTTCATATGAGAAAATGAGATGCTTGTTTGCACAGGTGGTGTCCTTTCTGGTCTCGAAAGCTCTATTTCCAGGTATTTGATCATCAAAGGAGTTCTGGCTTTGGACTTTAAGGTGAAGTAAGGGAGCTACATGTCCTGGCTGGAAGGAGAGATCAGCAGGGCAAGAAGACAGCTGCTGGGCACCAGGAGATCCTGCAACCCCCCTCCTGACACTCTGGCTGGAAACAGGTGTCCAAGATGGTCCTAAAGAGTTTGGGATCCTCCTGGCTTCAGGTTGGTGGACAGCTGTCGGGAAAACGAAATTCTAGGCCTCAGGGGCTCTCTTTCACTTCTTTCTTGATGACTCTGCTATCAGCCAGGCCATCTTTGACTCCATTTCTCTGTTTTAGATTCCCCTTTTTGGAATCTTAAACAATGTCAGCCACCCAACAGCACCTACAAAGTTGTCTGAAATACACTGAAAGTTGTTTCATGGTGTTGCTTTTTTTAACTCTCCTGCTCTGCTCTCTGACAATAATGGACACTTCCATGGTGATTTACATCCATTCTCCCATGTAGCCTCACGGCCGCCCTGTTTACTGGTTGGGATTATTATCTCCACTTTACAGATTTAAAAAAAAAAAAATGAGACTTATTCCTTCAAAATCTTCAGAGAAAGAGACCAAGTCAAAGAATGTGATCCAAGTCATTTCTCTAATTTGAGCCCTATTTATTTTTACTTAGTTATATATATATTTTATTTTTGCTAACTAACATTTTTGAAAGGCTTTAGCTTAACATGGATTATTTTGGAAGAAAAAAAAAACAATATAAATGACTGAACATGACACAATGGTTTCAAAGTAAATAGAGCTTAATTGAGTAATCAAGTCAACATTTCTGCCCACAGGCAATAGCAAAACGGGGAAGAACATTCATTTACTGTCTGGATTTTGGCTCAGTTCTCCAAAGGACAGAAGACAAGATTATTTTATTTTCCTTGTAGATAGGTTGGAGCAGGCAACACCAAGTCCAACTGAGTGTATTAGAAGAAACCCCTGTTGGCAAATTGGCAGCTTGAATATTTTATAAAATTAATGCAACACTATGTTCTGAAATGGTGGCTTCCTCCAGGGATCTCAAAGGCCACATCCCTAAGCTGAGTCTGGTTCATGCCATTGCCTTAAAGCTAAGGACTTAGTCAGCCTCAAAGGCCTCCAGCATCTTGCAGATGATTTATAAGAGCACCAAATAAGTCAGCCAATGAACGCTTCCCAGATGATGGGGATGTTAGAGGCAGGTCTTAGACAGAGCCCCTTCCTTGTGTCAAATTTAATCCACCACTCCTCACTTAAGTGTCTCTTGCAGATGTAAGAGGTTCTAGGAGAACCCTGAAAAGGAAGCAAGAAGAAGGCTTTGCTCTTCCAACTCAGGTCCAGTCCAAGGCAGCCTGTCTGCGAGCCAGCAGCAACCTCAATGTCCCTGATTTGTGTCTTGCAATTAAACTGCATTCCCAAGCCCTCAACAACTGTAGAGCTGGCTGGCCCACCAAGAACTTCCAGCAGCTCGCCAAGAGAATCGCACAGCACAGCCGAGCCTCTCCTGACCCAACGCTTTCCCCGGGGCTGAAACTAGCCTAGATTGGGGTAGAAAGAAAACAAGCAAATAAAAGAAGGCTTAGAAACATATCCCTCTGCAGACAATAAAGTGATCTAAATTGTGTAGTTTTTGATGGACATAGGTGAACTTTTACTCTGTAGTCTAGAAATTATTTTAAAATTTCCAATGATGCATAACCCCAATGGCTCCCCACCACCACCCTCCCCCCTAACCCCCCCCCCACACACTGCTTTAAAATGTAACACCTGAGAAATCTAACCAGAAACTCAAAGCAATGCTCTCTTAGAGGGTTTAATATGCACCAAGTGTGGGCAGAGGAAGCAAGAGAACCGAGGACCTTGTTCAGTCATGTCCCTGCCTAAGTGACTGAAATGCTTGAGAGTCTGTTTTCTCAACTGGAAAGACTTTATCCCTAAAGTCCCTTTTACCCATAAAAATATTCTGATCCTAGAAAGTAATTTCCCAAAGAGATATTACATTTATCCCATGTCTGTTTGACAAGTCCTTCAAAAAACATGAGTCTAGAACTCCCCACACACACACATATAGGGCCACACAAGAAGACCATTTTAAAGTGTTACTGAGAGCATGATTTGATGGGGTTTGGAAAGGAGAAAGGCTGGGGGGTTTTGGCTCCTGTCTGCTACCTCTCCTTTTCCTCATGCTCTGTTCCAGGCCAGATTAACTATTCTCGTAGATCCTTTGGTCTCCGGGGAAGTAAAGACCTATTTTCAACCTCTGTGTGACTCCTGGGCTCGAGGCCCAAACTGTTCTCCTCATGTCCCTAAATCCCTACTTAAATGCAATTCAGTTCCACAAGTAGTAACTGTGACCCCCAGTTTCCCCACAGATACCCCCAGTCTGCCAGGCCTCTCCCTGAGTTCCCCTACCCACCAGCCTGGCTCCCTGAAGCTCCAGTCATTTCAGAACTCTGCTTTGCTCTCGGAGGCCCTCCTGGGTCCCACCCACACAGAACCCAAGGCAAGAACAGCAGCCAGGCTCTAGGGGATCCCAAGGCTCCTGGGAACCTGAGAATCCGCCCTAGATCCCTTTCTGCCCTAAGCAGAAGTGCTCCCACCCGCCACGGGCAAGAGGCGAGGTGGTTCGCTTGAAGGGCTGAGGCCTGAGTTGACGCCAGTGGGCAAAGTCTGGTCTGGAACAAATAAGCACCCCAGCTGGGAATTAAGCCGCATAGAAAACCTCTCTCCTAGTACCTGGGTTTTAGGCACAAGCAACCACATTCATTCCTCCAGCCCTCCAATTTGCTTTTCCTGAGATAGGTTCAGGGAAAGTCTATTCGCCTGGTTTTGAAATGGCACTGAAAGCATTCTGTTTTCCCAGAGGGACCCTGTCACTTTTACTTGTTTTATACAGTATCTAACCTTGAGGTACATGTAAACAGGTGTTTACTAAATTATTTTAATAATGACAGCCGTGGCTTGGAGTGTTGTTTCATTATCAGAATGTTTAGCACTTATGTCGCTAAATATTTAGCACCTGATCGTTTGCAAAACAATTCCCAGTGCCTTTTTTCCACCCCCAGTCTTCTGCTCTCCTCCACAGTGCCCAGCACTAGCTTAGGCAACAGGGAAGTCAGAATCTAGAAACAGACTAAATCAGCGTGATTATTTTGCTAATTAGTCTGGCAGAAAGTCTCCAGATGTTTCCCAATCTATCGGCTTTCTTTAGTCCATATTGGAAAATAAAATGGTCTCCCGATTTTGAACGTTGAGGGCTGGTTTCAGAGTCCCAGCACAGAACAGGGGGGATGAGGCTGGCTGACCTGTTCTACCGCCCAGCAGGCCGCTGCGACATCAGGCAAAAGAATGACTGTAAAAGGAAGAAACTCCTGTCAGCCACTCACTCACCCCTTCTTAATACGGTTGCAAGGGTTTCTCAGACCTCGTGAAACTTGCCACAACTAAGAAAGCCAAGTGAAGAAAGGAATAGAAAAGAAACACCAGGAGTTGGAAAACATCACTAAAAATTAGAACAAATCTCAGTTACTTCCTAACCCAGGTCTCAGGAGCTTTTCTGCCATTACCCAGCAGGAGACCAGCCAGACTCATAAACAGAAATCAGCTGTGAAGTGTACCAAGTTGTTTTGTGTTTTTTCACTAATAAAGTTAGGAAAATATCTTCTTCTCTTGGAGCTGACAAGTTTCACAACCCTATAGGAACGGATTTCCAGTTCCCAACTTTAGGTCGCGTCATGTACCAATGAGTTTGGGAAACTCTGGACTGTCTGGTTACTAAGGTACCCATGGTAAATCAGAGAGAAAATTAATATACAGTCACCAAAAGTGACAGCAAATTGCCCAAAAGGCTCACCAAGGCTCTGGAGAACACTGTGCTAGAGGTAAACAGAAGTCTGAGGTAAGGTGAGGTAAGGTGGTAAGAAGGACAAAGCAGGACTTCATTGCTAGAGTGGAAAGATCACGGGGGCCTGGGGTCCCTCAGTCACCCTGTGGGGCCTCTCGTGTGTGGTGGCATGGGGACACCCATGGGTCTTTGGGATTTTCTTTGCCGGGGCAGGTGATGAGAGACCCAGCAGACAGGAATCCCTCCCCCAAGGCTCTGACATCTTTCATCACCAAAACACTGAGTGCCCCTTGCCTGACTCCTAAGCCCTGGAGCGCCACCTCCTGGGAGAGGCAGAAACCACATCCACTTTAGGCCTCACAGGGTCTGGGATCACTCATTCAGGTAGGCATGCATGGGTTCAGTCCTGTCTGGAGGCCCTGGAATGATCCCCGTGCCCATACTAGGAAGTGAGGATACAAGATCAGCAGGTCCTCCAAATTCCCATTCATTATGCTCCCTGAACCCCTTTAGTATAGGTCTTATACACAAAAGAACCCACTTTGGGCAGTTTTAAGTCAAAGAGAAAATTGAAGGAAGAATCCTAAGTCATCACTAAGACGCTGATGGCTGGCTCCAGGGGCTAATGGCTCAACATTTCATTTGCAAAAGTACCATACCTGTAGCATCTACCTGTAGCGAACTCTCCACTTAACATGAGGTAGAAATGTCCAGTCTTAGGGGACTGCATTACCAATATTCCTCTTTGCAACGCACTGGGTTCCCAAAGTGCATTAGGCTCTTGTGTAATCTATTTAAAATAGCTTTTCCTTATTCAGAGAGAGAGAGAGAGAGTGTGTGTGTGTGTGTGTGTGTGTGTGTAGTGGCACACATTTAAATACTGTTAGCGTGTTCTCTATGGAAATAATGAATAATTGATTCTTGTAATATATTCTATTATGTACTATTCTGATACACTGGAGAGTATGTGAGCAATGCTATGAACAAGATTTTGAACCTCAATAGCCCTTTTTCTCCAGTTTTCTCCATACAATATCCAGAAACAAGAGAAGCTAATGTCACACTCTCTGAACCTGCCCAAACTGAGGTGCAGGCAACATTGTTTTTTGACCATTTGTAAAGGGTGTTACTGTGACCATTATTATTATCACTTTATTATGATGATTACTATTCTGTTGTACTGCTAAGTAGTTAAAAGAAAAGCACAGTGTGTCTTCCATTCCCAGAACACATGTTTCCCCCCTCTGCCTTGTCTCCAGCAGATAAGGGATATTCTGATGTTTTATTTGTTAAATGGTTGACTATTAAGAAACTCATTTGCTAGCTGGAGCCTGCAATGGAAAATCAGCCCAGGAAAGTGGGAGGCTGGCGTGGGACCAGAGCAGATAGGGCACCAGAGGTGAGGAAGGCCCCCATGAGCCTCTCGCAGCCTGAAACCCAGGGGCAGAAGTCAGCCCTTCCCTGACCTTCCAGGCAGTTCCAATGTGCTGACCACCCAGCTCCTTGCCCCGACCCCCCACACGACAGTACGCGCGTGCACACACCACTGGAAAGCTGGGGAGCTGCATTCACTGCCTTCAAGTCTGTCGAGAAGAGAATATAAAGCCCAGCCACTGGCAACTTTTCCGTCCTCTACTCTGGTTCGTCACCATTACTGATCTGAGGTAACCACTTGGCTTCTCTTCTCGTTCTGTCTCCTCAAACTCTAACCTCCAATTATGTTTCGTCACCCCTTTAGTTATCAAGCCGCAACACCCCTTTCTTTGTAAATATCCGCACTCTTCCACATCTGTCCGTCCCTGCCTCCTGCAACCTCCTCTTCTCTTCCCCTGCCCCCCAAAAACCTAGATGATGCCAACCCAGGAAGAAGGGATGGGGAATGGAGGGAGACAGGGATCCTGGAGCTCTTTCACCTGAGAACAGCATCCAGGAATGGAGAAAATTTGCTCCTGTGAATTATATAATCACTGCAGCTTCAAGGCAGAGAACTGGAATCCAGGTTGCCATAGTGTTTGCTGGCATGTTGTTGGAAAGGCACAGCTCCCGGCCACCACTCGCTGGCTCCCTTTCCCTTCATCTTCTCCACAAACCTCTCCAAGGTCTGGGCTCCACTTGGAATGCTCCCACTTTTAATGCCTGTTCCCCACATATGGGGGTGGGGGGAGTGTGATGCTGGGGGTGCTAAGGGGCAAAACAAGGGAAGGATACGGCCTCAGAAGGAGTGTATCCTGCTCTGAGAGGAGATGTTGTAAACTATGTAAGATCATTATTGCGTGAGCAGTAATTATTTCCATAACGTGCTGTCACTGTTAGCAATAGTAAGGACAACACAGTGAGCTCTGCTCTTCAGGGCTGCCTGGACTGAGCTTGAGAACCCGGAGGGGAGAAATTCATCTCCACTTTTCATAAACATCACCATTTCTTTTGTGTCTGCCATTCCCTCCTGCCTAATCTCACCACTACCCCATCAGCCAGGAAGGGGATGAGGAAACAGGTGAGGGAGGGGGGCATGAGGTGCAGAAAGTCAGGAACAGAAGCTGCCCTCGTGACCCCCAAGTCTGGGCTCGCCCCAGAACCCAGGCCTCTTGACAAAATTCTCTCTATCACAGGAGGCCCAAATCCCCAAGCCGCCACCCCACTAGAAAGCAGGGGCACACGACTGCCCTGAAATCAGTTTCAGAAAACCCAGTCTCTGGCTCTAAAAAGGTAACTGCTCTGTCCCCCAAATGGCGGAGTTGGGGCAAAAGGAGGAGGAGACTAGAAAGCAAAGAGCAGAGACAAGCCCTCCCACCAGGCTGGTCTTCAGAGGGTCAATGAAGTACCCCAGAAGTAAGAGGGCCCGAGAGCGACAGGTACTCAGGAGCAGAGGGATGGGTACAGGACGAGTGTAAACAGGGAGGCTCGGGGAACCTGGGGGCGAAAAGGGAGAGTCGCCACCCAAAGAGACAGAGAAAGCCATGGAGAAAACACAGAGGCAGCAGGAGGTGGCCGCTCCAGCAAGACCGTGGTCTACACTGCATTTCACCTGAATCGCTGAACAATGCCAGAAAATAATAACCAGCTGATGGGGGTGGAGGGGGATGGGGGGGGTGCGTAAAGTTTCCAGCAAGTGGGGAGTTACCTGAAAGCCTTTCCCCATGCCAGGGGGGAGCTGGTGCCACTTGATGCCAAGGATAGAGATGCTGGGCAAACACCGGGCAGTAGTGTGGAGCCGCGTGAGCTCGGCACACCCTTTTATTATTTCCTTAAAACACGACAAGGCAAAGCCCACACACCGCCCGAATCCGAGCCGCTTCCATCCTCAGGTGCTGGCCCCCATGTGGCTGCGAATAAGAGCACGCGAGGCGTGGGCGCGCTCGGGGTCAATGGCAGCAGAAAGGTGGGGGGTGCCGGGGAGCCCAGGGGGAGAGGCGTGGGGGCCGCGAGAGGCGGGAGGAGGGAGGCGCGCGCACACATCTGCATCCCCGGGCCCCACTCCAGCCACCTGGAGCGCGCTGCCGGAGGCCGGGGCGCCCGGGGGGCGGGCGGGACGCGGGGCAGCGGCCCGGGGGCGCGGGGCCGGCCGGGCGCGGGGGGCGCGCGCGCGCTCCCAGCCGCGCCCCGAGCTCGGCGAGGGACCCCGGGCTGCGGGGAGCGCCGGGCGGGCGGCGCCGACGCCTCCTCCCCCCGCGCGGCGGGCCGGGCAGTTGGCGGCTCCCGGCGAACGCGAGAAAGCGAGGCCGGAGCAGACACTTGGGGAACTTTTCCCCCTCGCCTGGAATTTCATAGGAAACACATGCTCCCGAGGAGCCGGGCGCGGGGAGGGGGATGGGCGGGAATTTTCCGCTGGTCTGGCCGGCGGTTCGGGCCCGGGTCCCGCCGCGCTCCCGCCGCCCCGCGCCCCCCCGGCGAGCACCGGCCCCGGGGCGGCCGGGCGCGCGCGGGGGAGACCGGAGAGGCCCGGGGAAGGCGCGGAGCGCGGGCTGGAGCCCCGGGCGGGCGGCGGGGTCCAGCCTTACCTTGGTGGTTTTCCTCTGGAATGTACATCCTCGTGTTTTCATTGACCATGGACCAAAAATTGTTTGCAAAGGAGAAGAAGCCACAGAGAGGAAGAAAGGTAAAAACACCCCCAAGCGGGTCTGGATTAATCCCTCCTCCGAGGTCGGCGGCTTTCGTGCCCAATTCGGGGAAGCCTTGGAGCTGCAGTATTTCTTCGTCCCTTCGGATGATTACCTGATTCCCATTATTGCATCAAACACCAAAAACTGAGCCTTTCCACTACTGCCTCCTCTAGTGAGCTTGTAATGCATCCTCAGTACATCCGGGCCCCTTCCAAGAATTTAGCACCGCACCTCTGGCGGCTACACCATTTGGAAAAAATAAATCGGGAGAGGCAGCGCGAGCAGAGGCGGAGAGGAGGCGAGCGGGGGAGCGAGGGACCCCCGGGCGGGGGAGACCGGGGGGTGCGCCCGGCCCAGCAGGGGGGCTGCAACGTCTCCGCCCGCTCCCGGCGCGCGCTCCCCGCGGCCCCCGCTCGGCTCTGTTCTGGCAAAAAGATCCAGCAACTCCTGGGGCGAAGAGGCAGGAAGAGGCGCCGCCGCCGCTCCGGGCCGCGCCGCGCCGAGCGCCGTTCTGGCAGGAGCTGTTTCTGCAGAGGCAGCGAGAGGGAGACACCGGGCGCGCGGAGAGCGCGGCGCTCACTCCCTCCCAGCCCAGCCCTGGCGCGCCGCGCCCGCGCCCGCCCCTGCCCGCGCCGCCCGCCCGCCCGGCGCGCCGAGCAGACGCGCTGAACGCTTCCAGATGTGCGGCGGCGGCGCGCGGGGAGCCGGGCGCACGGCGCGGGGCGCACGGCGCGCACTTGAGCCCGAAGTTAGGCACCCGCTCGGGCCCTCTGCGCGCATGACGTCAGGGGGGGCGAGGCGAGGCCGCCGGGGGGGCGGCCCCGGGGTGGGGGCGCCGCGTGGACACACCCCCGCGCGCCCCGCGCGCCCCGCGCCCCGCCCGCCTCCAGCCCCCCGGCCGCGCTCTGCTCCGCGGCACCCGTGCTCCCCGCGCCGCCCACCGCGCCCGGGAGGCCGCGGAGAGCGGGATTCCGAGAGGGGCGGGGAGGGAAGTGAAGGGGGGGCGCCCTCTGCCCAACTCCCCGGTCCCTGCGCGGCTCGGGCGCTGCGCGAGCGCCGGGTAAGCCGCGGGGCTGCGCGGCCGGGGAGCGGCGGGGCGGCGGGTGCGGTGACAGGGAGACGGGCGGACGCGAGGGGGGGCGCGAGGAAGGGCCGGAGGGGCGGGGCGTCGCGGGCGAGGCCGTGGTGCCCAGATGTCGGAACAGATGAAGAGACCCAGGTTGTCTCATTCCTAGGAGGCAGCCGAGCACGTGCGCTGCTAGGAGATCCTTACCTACTTTTCTTAATTATTTCCGCCACTCCTGCA
Source organism: Talpa europaea (assembly GCF_964194135.1). Lineage (NCBI taxonomy): Eukaryota > Metazoa > Chordata > Mammalia > Eulipotyphla > Talpidae > Talpa > Talpa europaea. The sequence goes on along the minus strand of NC_140083.1, from coordinate 74,929,304 downwards.
GGATTCTGGTGAGCGCCTCTCCTTCCCCGGGGAGCAAACATTTCTTGCCATCACTCACGGCAGACACTGCAAGTTCCACGGCACCCCCTGCAGGCCCGGGTTCCTCCAGAGCACCCTCTGTCAGAGGAGCCTGCAACTCCTTTTGGGAAAACCACGACCTCCTCACCTCCCGGTGCGCGCTCATCCCCAGAGTAGTCGTGGCCTCCATCTCCCGGACTGTGAGCAACTCTGTGCACATGTGTGTCTCCTGCCCAGTCCCTTCCTGCATGCCAGGACCGACAGCCAGCCTCAGCCTCCACTTGGGCATCTAATAGTTGTCTCAGAGCTGACGTACCCAAACACTAGAGTCTGCATTTTCTGTGCAAAACCAGCTCCTCGCGCAGCCTTCCCCATCTCAGTGGATGGAGCCAAAAACCTGCCATCATTCTTGGCTCCTTTCTCCCACCCTCCCACATCTAGTCCTTCAGGAAATGGGGTTGGCTCTACCTTCAGATTCATCTCGAACGTGACCACTACTGTTTCTCCTCTCAGCCCCCCCAGGTCTGAGCCAATTTCGTCTTTCACCTGGGTGGCTGCAGCAGCTGGTCTGCTGGTCTATCCTCCACCACCCTTCCTCAACACAGTAGAGTCAGCTATTCAGAATGTCCTATCACAGTGCTGTGCTCGAAATTCTCCAAAGTTTGCCCCATTTCACGACCTAAAAGACAAGGTCCTTGTGGTAGCCCATAGGGACCCACAGGGCACAGCCATACTCAGCTTCTCTTAGGTCATCTCTGTTGCTGTCCCATGTGCTCCAGGCACATTAACCCCCTTGTGGTTCCTCCAGCCCTCCAGAAATGACCCCTCTGTGTGCATACATATGTGTGTTTGTCCTTGTGTGAGAGAGAGACAGACAGACAGAAAGAGAGATACCTTGAGCCCTCTGCTCTAGCCATCCCCACTGCTGGGACACTCTCCTCCAACATCCACTTGAGGAATTCCCTCACTTCCTTCAAGACTGTTCAAATCTCACTTTCTCAATGAGCCTGGCTCTGACCACCCAATTGCAGACTGCACCCTACCCATGCCACCCAGCACTCCGATCCCCCTTTGTCTGCTTTTTCCATTGTGTGTAAACCCTGCAAACAAACTACCCAGTCTACACTTCTTTAATTGGTTGTTTGTCTGTGGCCCCCGGTAATATGTAAAGCCCATGAAGGGAGGGATCCTTGTCTTTTTGGTTCACCAGTATCTCCCAAGTGCCTAAACAATAGGCATGGAGTAAATATGTGTTGAAGAAGGTAAAGAAGGGAGAGAGAGTGTTAGAGGAAAAAGATGTCCTGAGCAAACTCCATGCAGGCTTTGTGGACTCCACCCCCACGATTCTGGGAACTGCAAATCCCATGATCACCAAAGGGAAGGTTGTGAGGACCTGAGGGCGGAGTTAAGTAACTAGGCCTTCTGAGTATTTAACTGGCCATGTGGCCAGGGGTTGCCCTCTTGGCCATGAAGCGTGCTAGTTTTTTTGCCAGCTTGGTGGGTCATTGGATTCCAGGTCAGCAGAACGGGTAGGACGCATTTACAAACTTAGCTCCCTCTTTTTCCCCCTGAGTTATTCATTTCCCCACTTGCCCTTCCCTTGTAAATAAACCTTTTGTCAACCTGTCCTGTATGTTTGCAGTTTAGCATTAATAAGTTCCCTTTAAGTGAGCAGGTGAGGACCCGCAGTCAGGCAACCTGTTTTATATCGGGGTTTGCCCTGCAACAAGAGGAGAGAGAGGAGGGAGGAACATGGAGATGGTTTTAAAAGTGCTCCAATTCACTGCATCAAAATGCTCCCCTCTGATCCCTAGCTGATATATGAAACCTCACTACTCCTGCCTCATTCCTTTGGCTGATGGCTTTGGCCCCAGTTTAAGACGCAAGTGCCCCTGGGAAAGGTATTAAGCTCCAACATCGTCTTTATTCTACCGTGGACTGCGGTCCAGATTTTGCTGTTACAAGAGCAATCTACCATTCTGGTGTGCCCATGCTCAATTTTTCAACCTAATAGAGAAAATCAGAAATGGCACAAATCTGAATACCTCTTCCATTTAGCTCTAGGATGCATTGTAGCCGGTGTACCTGATTATTTAAACTACTGTTAATATTGGTTTGCATCCCCTTTACACACCCTAGTGCAGGAATGGTAATAGCAAGTAACACTGTTGAGGGCTCCATGCTGTGATATGCTTTACAGACATTACTCATTTCATTTTCAGCAGTTCCCAGTAATGTAGGTGTCGCTATTAATATTATCCCCATTTGATAGACATGGAAACTGAGACTTAAGAGTCTTAAGTTACATGTTCAGGGTCACCCAGCTGGTAAACAATGAAGCTTGGACCTCCAGGACTGTCTGAGTCAAACTCAGGTCAGACCAGGATCCCACTATATAGCAGGAGTGACCTGATGAACTGAGGGCTGGGGAGGGGCATACACACTTTAAAAGACAGTAAAATGTTGCAAAATATGCTGCAGGGAACTCACAAGGAGCTAAGCCGTTTGAGAACAGAGTGTAAGTGTGTTAGGGGGTCACATGCTGGATTTATAACCAGACTTTGCTCAAGGTAGACACTGTATAAATCTAGCAAGTAAATATTACTGTCATGCTGCTTTAGTTTCATTTTTCATTTCTTTTTTCAGCCGTAAAAATGTATTCTTTCCTTTCCAGAAAAGGGTATTTCCTAAATATTTGGTCTTGCAATGCACGCCCATATCTCAGTTCCTAACTTTGGAACATAGCCCTTGATGTTCTTTTTCAAGGTAACACATACTCAACATGACAAGCAGAAACCATGCTGAATTCTGATTTGAGGTTTTCGAGGGGGTAGAAGCAGAGGTGAGAGTCTTTCTCTTTCCTTGCACGATGGGATTCTCTTCTACAGATACCCTGTCTTCCTCCCTCTGCCAGAGTTCTTCACGTGTGCCATTCTTTCTACATCGTTGTATTTCTGCATAGTATTGTATTGTATGTGAATGTGCCTTTCCCCCGTCCCCCACACTATATTTTAAATGTCTTGGGGAAGAGAACTGTGTTCGTTTTCTTCGTGCATAGCATAACGCTTTGTACATATGGACACCCAAAGCGTGGTGAATGCATGATTCACTCTGGAAAAGATTTCTCAATGTGACCACAACTATTTCCTTTAGAAGCAATTAAGAGTGCACTGAATTTGTTAATGAAGTATATTTGTAAGAGTAAAAAACTTGGAGCCAATCTAGATATCCAACAAAAATGGTTGGCTCAATAACAGCTTTGAGATTAGCCACAGAGATAAAGTGGTTTGCTCCTCAGACCAATCCTATAAGGGCAGGGTTATTCCCCTCATTTTACAGGCGAAGAAGGCACAAAGGGTGGACTCACTTGTCCCCGTTTTCACATCTAGTAATTGTTAGAGGACCTGGGATTTAAAGCCCAGCAATCTGTCTTGAGAGTCTATGGATTACACTTGATAGATAAATTTGGGTGCATCCATGCTGTGAATTCCTACACAGGCGTGAGCAACAGGAAGCCCTGATATTCGTGACATGGGAAAGAGTATACTAAAAGCAAAACAGGTTGTGAACCTATCATTTTTCTTTTAAAGACAGGTGCCTATTTAAACTAGGAAAAAGACTAACAAGGATTCACAAGGTACTGGGAATAACTCATTTGGAGGTAGGATTACAGGTAAATTTTTCTTCTTTTCTTTTCTGGCCCAAGGTTCCAAAAGGCAGAAAAGGTCTGGGAGGCTCTTCTCTCCTGTAGGCACCTGCCGCCAGTCAGGAGGGCTCACCCCACACCTAGTCCGAAGCAGTACCTCCACCTCAACACTGTTGTACGTCTCCTGTCAGAGCCCCAAGGTGTCCCTTCGCCCTCCCTTCTGCCCATCCCTCCACTCAGCACTAAATGCTGCCCAACCGAAAAATTACCTGCTTGTGTCCCAAGCCCAAATGCTCAGGTTTCCTCTTTGCCTTCCAAGGCGTCTGGTTAATGTCAGTCACTCTGTACTGATGGTAGAGAGCCAGGAACGCCAAGGTTATGCGTAAATGTTAACAGTGACCTTCTGGGAATATCTATGCAGAAAATCCTAAGGGTAGGAGGTTTGCCATAGGGTTTGCCTATTGCCATATGGGTGGAAATTTCAGACCTGGGCAAAACAATAGGCACACCCTATGGCAAACCTCTTCCTAGAGGTGAGTGAGAAGGTCCTGTTTCAAGGTGCCTTCCAAAAGGTCACCCTCTTTGTCTCGATGTAGGGCCAATATAGCACCTTCCATCTCAGAGGACAGAGACTGAAACATCAGTGCAGTGGTTTTGTATTGGGTCAGTTTAACCAACCTGGAACTATTTATCCTAGAATTTACTTCTCAAAAGACTAAAAAATGGATCTGCCAAACAACCCAGCAGTTCCACCCCTAGTATGAGCCCAAAGAGCACAAAAACACAACACTAAATGTTGTTTAGGTTGTTTGGAACCTATGGAAACAACCTAAATGTTCCAGAACAGATGAGTGGATCAAGAAGATGTGGTATATATACACAATGGATTATTACTCAGCAATCAAAAAGGATGAATTTGTGTCATTTGCAACAACATAGGTGGTGCTAGAAGGGATAACGCTAAGCAAAATAAGCCAGAAGGAGAAAGATAAATACCAGACGGTATCACTTAAATGTGGAATATAGAGAAACCAAACAAAGGGTCCAGATAAAGACAAATCTTAAAACCAACCCTTGAAAACTAGCCACAGCTCTGAGACATCCAAGATGAGGGGCAGGAGTGGGTGGGGGGCGGGGGTAAGGAGGAAGAGGAGGAGGGTTAAGAACGAGTGGGATAGGAGAGGCTTGTTGAGTGCCTACTATGTGCCCTGACTCTACCACAGCCCTGCCAAAGAGACCACCCCCGTTTTGTAAAATGGTAGCTATGGTTAACTTTCTTGCCCAAGGTTGCTTGGCCAGTAAGTGATAGAATAAGGATTCGAACCCAAATCTATGCAAACTCAGAGGCGGTGCACAATCCACTCTCCTACACAGGATCTGTGAGGTAAGAACTAAAGTGGAGGGGAGAGGAACGCTTCAGTAACCACCAGCACCCCCCAATTCACAATGCAGAGAGCAGTGCTGACGAAAGTAGAGTAACCCTCCCTTTTTTTATTTTTTTTGAAAGACTCCCACTGATGGCCAGCCCCCATCAGTATTCAAGAACTTCTGCTGGCAGAGCTCTTTCCTCTGTCACGCTAAAAGCTCTTCTCATCTACTCGTCTGGGAGACACGGGACAGACCGGCTCCCTGCCAGCCCTCTGGGTTGTTGCTATATATTGCACTTAAGGAAAACTCCTGGCAACTCATCCCCAATTTCAATCCCACGGGGAGACAGGAATATGTGGAATGTGAGGGGAATTCAATACCCATTCTACAGCAACCTCAAATTACAGAGAAAATGACAGTGTGGTCCTGGCTGCCCTGGCGATTTTTAGTAATACTGCACCCCCAAAGATAGAAAGCAGCAAGAGGTTTGATGAACTGATCCAGGACAGGCTCTCCTGCTGGGAGAATTCTTACCTCCTTTGTAAGTTCAAAGTCTGCTGCTGTCTCTACCTCAGCAAGTCAACAGTCCAGGCTAAGTCATGTCACCAGCCTGTACCCCTGTTTACTCATCTGCAAAATGGGACCACATGGCCTGACCTCCTAAGACTCTTTGCAAAGAGAAGTGGATACTCAGAGAAGAGCTGAATCATTGCAATGATTTTCTTATGTGTTATGGTCCTACGCAAGTTACTTATATGTGGGTGACATGTTAACCCCTAAAAGGACTTATTCCTGTATTTGAGGTGCTCAAAGTCCATCGCAAAGGGAAAGCCACTCTCCTATGTATTAGTGTCCCAGGCCTGCCATTTTTAAGATTTCTACTAAGGAGATGGCTTAAAACAACATGTATTCATTTCTCACAGTTTTGGAAGCTGAAAGTCCCCATTCCTACAGGCCGTGCTCCCTGCAAGGCTCCAGAGGAGAAACTGCCCTTCACCTCTTCCGTCAGAGGCTGCTGGCCTTCCTTGACTTGGCCTCTCTGCCTCCACGGTGCCAGTGCCTCCTCCTCGCTTGGCTGTCATAGCTCCCTCTGCCTCTCATTTTAAGGACATTCAGGGCTCACTGGGTAATCCAGGATGTCCTCACCTCAAGATTCTTAAATTAATGACATCTACAAAAGCTGTTTTTCCAAACAAGGCAACATTCATGATTTCTAGATAATGGGATGTGGACATATATTTTGCGGGTCACCACTCAACCCTCAAACTACCCCTAAAGTACTAATAATGTCCCTTCTCTCTCATCCTCTCTTTCTCTTCTCTCTCTCCATGTATACCATAAAAACTATGAGCATGCATTAAGACTCCAGCGAGTGGTAAATAAGTCCAGCATCATGCTGGCCTATGGAAGGCACAGCTTGCCCGCAATGCTCAAAGTCACACTTATAGCCACTCCAAGGGTTAAACATCACCCCGTTTTAAAGAGAAAGTGAATGCTTGGATAAGTTAAGTGACTTGGCCACACCAACTCAGCTGGGTAGGAGTGCACTGACTTATTGTAAGCCCAACTTCATTCTGCTACCCAGCCTTCCTAACCCCTCGCCTTCTGAACTATTCCAAGCTAATTCAACAGGTGTTCACTGGAGCTACATGGGAAATGTTCCTTCCCTCTCAAAGGAAGTTGGCAAAGTTCTTTTCAGTAGACATTTCCAAGTTTTTCTCTTCTAACCAGCTTTATAAATGTTCTTTCCTCTCCTTCTATCATTCTTTGAATGCATTCTAAGTTCTCCTTTATCTTCAAAACATGATCCTGAGAGTAAGCTTTCTCAGGCCATCAGAGATCAGCTATCATCTCTCTTATTCAATTCACAGCCCTCCCACTGATATAACTCTTGGTAATTCGACTTTCCTTTGATCTGTCAGCTGGTGTTCAGTCTAAACTGTTTTCTCTCTCTGACCCTTAGTTCTTATCCTTCTTATCTTCCATTCGTATTTGTGACCTAGATTATTCTTTCCTGAATGGTCGCTTTGCACAGATCCCTCTTAGAATTCCATGCCTTTAATTTCCAGCTTGCTCTCCTACAATTTGATGAGCAATTTTTAGCCTTCAAAATGTCTGGTTCCTTTTCTAACATTGGTCAGGTCAACCCTTTATAGGTACACAGAGAGGAATAACTCCAAATATTTACATTCTCAGAAAGTAAACCCAAATGCCCTATAGCTAATTACACTTGATACTAGAGCTAGCTTAGTCACTCTATCTTTTAAGTTATTGAAAGACAATTTCTCAAGATTCAGGGATGTAGGGAGAGGTTATAATCATCACTTCCTGAATGTGAGATCAATGTTCCAAAAGATACATAGATAAAAATTCAGACAAAGCAAAGTTGAGGGGCTTAAGTGGCCCACAAAAAAAATTTTTTTTAGTGATGATTATCACTTGTTCAGCAGCCAGATAGAGCCTGATGGAGTCAGGAACTGGACAGAGTTTTTGAGTATGACAGGACACTTCCAACCACATCTTCAGATGACCCTTCAGAGGAAGCTCTACCTACTAAAAAGAATTTAGGTCAAAGTCATACGAGAGACAACTTCTTTCTTTCAAAGTTTATCATTTTGCCTTTTTCCATATCAGATTCAGATTTTCTATCATGTTCATGCCAACTTAAATAATTAGAGCTCTTGAAGTAAATGTAACCTTATTATTTTATTAGTCACCAACCTTGGTAATCTATTTCTATTTTCTAAACTGACCAATGCTACCTATAAAATGGCATCCACATCAATGTCTACTGCTGTGTTGTTCTGAGAATGTTGTTTTTCCCTTTGGAGCACGGAGTGTACTTCTCAATTCCTCTGTTTTTGGACATTCTATTCTTCTAACCAATGACATGTAAGTAGAAATGACGTATCAGTTCCAGGTAGAGGTGAGGAAAGTTCTGTTGTGATGCTCGTGTTCCTCTCTTCCCTTCCACATATTCATGATGCTATAGCTACCCCTCTGGTCATATTTCATGAGCTCTGAATCAACTTTTATTGTAATGAGCCCCAAGACTTTGGAAGTGATCACCAACATTTAATGTTGTGTGCCCTGACTAACAGTTTGTTGTAAATCCACAATTCTGTGTATGGGATATGTGTGTGATTAGAGATTTGCCAAAGCCTGATTCACTGAATTGGTTTCCATTCCAATCAGCATTAAATCAGTCAATGATTCTAATTCCTAAGAGGGGAGGTTGTAGCAGTAATGATCTTATGATGGTGTGGTATTGAGAGTATTTACAATTTATGTAGCATATAATAGATTTTATTCTAGACAAATCAAATGACAATAACCATTTCAGCTGATTCTACAGATGAACTACCTCAAAACACATTTCCCTCTTAAAAATCCACCAAAAGCAAAAGTATATTGATGCCTATTTTTATATTGAATAGCTTATGCAACTCTTCTTTGGTGGACGAATCAAGGACATGTTAACAATTCCCAAGTAGGCTTGAAAAGTGTTTGGAATGCCACCTTCAAACTGGTGTATGAGTAATCCCCTGATATGTGGATGGTTTTAATGGAGTCAGTTTCCAGGGCCCCCCAACTTTCATATGTACTCAATCTTTTTTTTAAAGATTTATTTATCTATTTATAAGAACTGGGGTATAGGCCAAAAGCATGGAGGCGGGGTGAGAGGATTCACCAGAGACAGAGTGGGGAATAGAACTGGCAGGCTGACTGAAATACACTGCTGAGGGGAGCAGCAGGAGAGACAGAAGAGGTCTGCTGCACCATGTGGGTAGCTCCTTCGCTGGCCAGGGATCGAACTCGTGCTACAAAGGTTGCTGATAGTTTCACAGTGCTGTGCTTCACCTCTTGCGCCACCAGGAAGGCCCTGTGCTCAATCTTAACACTGGTGGAGGAAAACCTGGGGCAGAGGCCTGAGGCCACTGGCCACTTTTCATTTCTCTTCTGACCTTACATAGCTGTCCTTCCCCTACATGACAGAAGAGAGGTGCTTCCTTCATCACTAAACTCTCCATCCTTCCATGGACTGTTTACCTGTTGTGAGTACCTCCAAGGCACCAAACAAAGAGATATTGGAAGTACTGCTGTCTGGAAAGCCAGACATCATGTCCCTCCAATTGTCCATCTTTTCAAGAGCTGTATTTCCAAAGTCATTTAAATTTTATATCAATAACTGCTTTCAAAAACCTATAATGTATTTATGGTGTTTTGCCCAATTATATGTAACAATATTTGCGATAATAATTCAATCCAAAAGAAATTTACAGCACAAAGCCTTATAGTCACAGGAAATTTTAAAATTTGAATTTATATACCTTTTTTTGTTACAGAGTATTATAATAGTGTGATCAATGAAAGACACTGAAGCATAAAAATACATTGTATCAGGGTAAAATTTTATGTAGGAAATGGAGTGGAAATGTTTTCAAGAAGAAAAAGAAATGATGCGAAATCTTTGTTTAAAAAAAAGCTTTTATATTTTTGAATGGATAATAGAAATTCACAAATAACTCTGGTGTTTGTTTCATTGGAAACTTTTTAAGGAGTGATGCAACCATGTTATTTTATTTTAAACTGTCAAGATCTACAAAGCCCCAGAAATTGCATCACTTAACCATTTACACTTATCATGAACACTTTTGGATGTCAATTTGAAAATGCATGAAAAGGCACAGATTTTTCCAAAACTCTTTCTGGGAGATATGCAAGCCAAGCAGTGTGAGACTCCTGGCTCATCACAGGCCAAGTCTTGAGAGGCCCAGCCTGGGAGAACCAGGGTCTGGCCCTGCCTCTGAGCATGGACAACTGTTGGGGAAGAAGCAGGAGCCACCAAGGGCAGGTGATGGGTACAGAAGTGCAAGTTTGAGAAGCAAATGCACATCTTTGTTTCTCATCCTCACTCTGTTTTCTACTTCCAGCATGAACTTGAACAATTTGCCTCCCTTCTCAAGGTTTTTCATCTTCTTGAGCTCCATAAAAAAAGAAATGCAGGCCATGTGACCCCAAAGGGTAGACAGAACCTCCTTAACAGTGCAGCAATCCAAATACTCCTGAGGGGCCTTTTTACCCCAGGTTATTCATAGTTTATTCCCTAACAGAATTGTTCAATTTTTAAGTATCTTTTTTAATGCAGAAAGGTCAAACAGAGCAGACACTGGGACTTCATTGCCTATATCTATCCTTCCAACCACCTGAGATTGAATTTTCTCAGCCTCAGAAAAGGAAAGTGCTTTCATTTCTTGCTTTCAGTCAGGATTAAGTGGGCAGATCTGAATCTATCATGTTTTTATTTACAGTCTAGAAGTCAAAAGTGTTAGATGTTAGCATGAACCATGGGTTCTGGCTTGTGTGTATTTCTACCTATTTGTGTAACTTTTGCTATATCTCTCAGGTTCTTTGACTATCAGTTCCCTCAACCATAAACCTGGGAAACCCACAAGGAGAGCATTCTGAATTTAAAATGAAACAGTACTATGAAATGCTTGGTAAGTGAACTGGTAGTAATAGCAGGGTGTTTATTACCAAGAGGATGGAATTGGGCCTCCCTGGTGGCACAAAGGGCTAAGTCTCAGCACTATGAAGCTAACAGCAGCCACTGTGTCATGAGTTCGATCCCCGGCCAGGGAGGTGAACCACATGGCACAGCAGACCTCTCCTGTCTCCCAGATGCTCCCCTCAACAGTGTATTTCAGTATATCTGCCTGTTCTGCTCCCCACTCTGTCTCTGGTGAATCCTCTCACCCACCCACCCACTCCTTTGGCCTGTACCCCAATACTTGTGTGCATAAATGAAATAAATCTTTTTTTTTTAAAAAGAGAGATGGAATTGGACATTATCTTTGACACCCTGGGCTAAGTGCCTGGTAATCATTCCTTGTCTAACCTAAATCTCATGGACCACAATTCCAACCCTTTTATTTTTGTCCTTGTTTCCTTTTTGGAACAAGTGAACAGGTGGTTCACTTGTTCACTTGTATAAATATGAGTCTATTAGCTAGCTGAAGAGAAGATATTCAAAACCAAGTCTTCAGAAGTGGAGTGGAAATCGAAAGGATTCAACATCTCTCTATAACCCAACACTGCTTATATATAACCTGATAGCCAAATTCTATCAAATTTCTCATGAATGTAAAATTAAATTTTATCCAAGTAACCATTTTCTGCTAGAATATTTCCCTTAAAACTCTGAAGACAAAGGGCCTCCCCTGGTGGCGCAGCAGCTGAGCGCTGGGCTGCGAAGCTGCCTGCAGCCTCTGCAGCACTGGTTCGACCCCCGGCCGGCCAGCAAAGGTCCCACATGGTGTGACAGAGCTCTCCTGCTGCGTCCGCTGCTCCCCTCAGCAGTGTACTTTGTCAATCTGCCTGTTCTGCTCCCCACTCTGGCTCTGGTGAATTCTCTCACCCTCCCTCGCTTCTGACTGTACCCAGTGCTTGTATAAATAAATAAATCTTTAAAAAAAAAGCAAAAAACTCTGAAGACAAAACCTGTAGGGGTAGAAGTTAAGTCAACTCAATTGTGTGCTGTCAAATTTATGTATTTAACTAAGGCCCCACCAAGATAGATTATTCTGCAGAGAATAGAGCAAGTGCCATGTACTTCCTGGCATGTTATGGAAGACTGGTAAGTGTGAAGCTAAAATATTTGCCCTCATACAAAGACCTCATTTAAGCCCTTTTTGATCGTTTTTGAAATGCCCAAACTATGAAAACTTAAAAATAAAAAAGATAGAGGTTTGCTGTCCAGACTCAAAGTCTGGTGGGTAACTGACAGCTGAAGTCATGGGGTGAAACTTGTCTGGGGAGCAAAGCAACTGAGTGGCAAAGAGTGGCATGAAGAGAGACTAGCTTTAAAAAAACAACAAAATAAAAACCTGGTGCTGTCAGCCTTTCAGAAAGTGTCCAAGTAGACAGATCAGTCTCTGCTAGCCTCCACCATTTGGCATAAGTCCTGCCACCATCTCTAGACCCACCCTGTGAGCACATATAGGCACCTGACACCTACAAGATTTCCTTAGGAGCACAAGGTTTGTAATTCCCACCAGGCATTGGGATGCTCCCCCTATTCATCAGACCCTGTGGTTGAAAATCATTCTTTCCTCCTTTGCCACATTCAACTTGTCAACCCCATCCTTTGCATCTGGCTGGCAGATTCTTACTTACCTAGCAAGACTCAGCTCAAGAGTTACATCCTTGAAGCCTCCTTAGACCTGTTTGGGTGGGCGGGATGCCTCTTCCTCTGGGCCGGTAGAGAACCTTATATCGATCTGTATCAAAGCACCAGTTGAAATGCTCATTTGTTTATTTGTTTACTTCCTGTCTTTAACGAAAGTTTGAGTATCTCCAGGGCAAGAACCATGGTCTGCTTGTCTCTGACTTTCCCTTACCAAGAACAGTGTTGGCTCATAGTATAGTCCTAAATTACACATGATCAGTGAATATTCTGTCAATCCCTGGAGGTGGCAGGGAGTTAGTCCAAAGGAATAAATCGCTAATGGTGCAGTTGCAGGAGTGTTGCAGGCTGGTAGAGGAGATATTTCGGAAGCAGGAGACATGCCCTACTTCCCTCAATCAGCCCGTGAAAGGCTGGTTTTGAGCTGGCAGGTAATGTTCTGAAAAAGCTCCCTGGTAAGTTACCCAGGAAGATTATCTTAAGGGGACTTTGCTTCATTTGTCCTTGCATCATTGTTTAGAGGTTTACTCAGCCAAGTGGATCCTCCTTTCGGAGACTAGAACTCTGCAGGAAAGTCTGAGACTTTATTTTCCTAGTAAGAGGCTCACATGATATGCAAGGGGCTGACAGTTGGCCACATAGACCATCACTCTCAGCATCTGTCTTTTGCAATTTCCTACCTATAAAAGCTGTGTTTACTTACATTACATTTGCAATCCTTGCATTTGCCAATGTCCCATCTGTAACACCTGGATTTCTCCATTTCCTTTCCCCAACATCTGTCTTTTACAAGCTCTTATTGACAAAAATTCATGTTTAGGGATTTCTTCTCTGAATATACCAGGGCTCAGGGCACCAGCGAGTTTCTGTGATGTTGGGTTGGATCTCTGGGAAGTAACTTGAATAAGAGAAAAATCAGATCCAGCAATACAAATAAGAAATACCATGCAAATTAGATCTGTTCCTACAATAATTAGAAAGAAAATGGACACTTGAAGATATATTAGTAATCACATTCCAGCTGCCTGGCATAGCATCCTATGAAGCAGGGTCCAGTTATTTCGAGAAATAGTTCCTGAATCACAGCTCAAAAATTCTCTTCTTTTATGCTTCTTTGGTCGATCAAGATCCCTTCTAAAATTCACTGCTTATTTTTTTTTTCAAAGATTTATTTTATTTACACAAGAGCCAGGGTATAGGCCAGATGCGCGGGAGGGTGAGAGGATTCACCAGAGACAGAGCAGGGAACAGAACAGGCAGACTGATGAAATACACTGCTGAGGGGAGCAGCGGGTGAGACATGAGAGGTCTGCTTGCCATGTGGGTTGCTCCAAGGCCGACGGGGATCGAACTGACACTGCAGAGGCTGCGAACAGCTTCACAGCACTGCGCTCAACCACCTGTGCCACCAGTGAGGCCCCCCACTGCTTATTTTTAAAACTGGACTTTTAAAAAGTGACCAAGTATATCAAAATAATAGAGATGAGAAAGAAGTATCTGAAATGCAGCAGTAAGAATTTTGTGCCTGTGAGGACTTACAGACTGAGAAGCTTTAGGGGTTACCTTCTCAGTGAGGTGTTATGTAGGTAGAAGAAGTGGCCACCCACACAGCTTCACAGGAGGGATGAAGAAAGTCATCCTGTTCCCCCAAGTGTCTGCAGTCTCCATCGGCATGCCATGGTGACTCAACTTTTATAATTTCTACAAACAGAAATATTTCAGAGTACAATATCCCTCTAGAAAGAACTCTGAATTTCTAAGCCACAAATTTAATAGGAATTATTTCCTCTTGTCTATTTTTTCCAGTATGTAAGGGACCTGGGTCATACTGAGGATATAGTCTTTGTTATTATTTGTCTGTCTGTCTGGGGCTCTTGGGGACCAGGGACAGGATGAGAATGGGAAGAGATGGATGATTGAATGAGAAAAAAGAATTAAAAAGTGGAGTGGTTGGTGCCAAGGAAACACTCTGTTCTTCAGGACTTTGTCCAGAACCATGTGCTAGAAGCCAACAGGAAGGACCCTACTTCTGGTGGCTCACCCAGTGCTCCTCAAACTTTGACATGCAGACAAATCACCTGGGAATCTTGTTAAAATACAGATTCTGACTGTAAGTCTGGGGTGAAGTCTGAGATCCTGCATTCTCTTATAAGGTCCCAGGTGAGGCGGATGATATCAGCCAGCCCCCAAACTTTGGGAACTGGGAGCCTATGCACAAGGCTCAAGTATTTCAAAACTTTGTGCTGTTCATCAAGTGTGCACAGCTTCAGTCCTGAGCTGGCTGATATCACTCCCCGACATTACTATAACTGTATTATAGTACACCCCTACCTAATCTGCACAAAGTGGGGAGCACTGCCCCTTCCCAGGAATGTCAAGCCAGGTTGAGGTTGAGACCAGTCTGCCCTTTCTCTCCCCTCAGAGGCCCAAGGCAATTTTTGAGGTACCCAGTGACTTTTTTTTGTTATTGCTGATTTATTGTCCTTTGGGTTTTTTCTTTCCTCCAAGAATTTTGGGTCAGCAGTTCTAGGTGTACAATAATGCTGAGAAGGAGAAGAGCCTTTCCATGTAGGCCTTGCCCCATTCATGCAGAGCAAGGCATATTTTTTTTTTATGGGTACAGAATTGGAAGTATATGGGTCATTGTTTTTTTTTTTTTAAGATTTTTTTTTTTTTTACTTTTTATACAAAAGCTAGGGTACAGGCCAGAGGGTAAGAGGATTCACCAGCGGCAGAGCAGGTTGCAGAACAGGCAGATGACAGAAATGCACTGCTGAGGGGAGCAGCGGGCGTGACAGGAGAGGTCTGCTGCGCCATGTAGGATTCTCACTGGCTGGGATCGAACCCACACTGCAGAGACTGCAGACAGCTTCACAGCGCGGCGCTCAACCCACTGCACCACTGGGGAGGCCCAAGGCATATTTTAAAGATGAGCCTACATTGACACATCATGATCATCCAGTGTCCATCATTTACCTAAGGGATCACTCTCAGAGCTCTATGTCCAGTGGATTTGGACAAATGCATAATGTATCTCCATTATTATAATATCATAGAGTATTTTCACTACCCCAAAAATCCTCTGTGCTCCACGTATTCATTCCTTCCCCACCATCGACCACTGTTCTCTTTTGATCGGGTCCATAGTTTTGCCTTTTCCAGAATGTCAAATAGTTGGAATTATACAGTCAGTAGGCTTCTTCGTACCCTATAACTTTTAACAATTTCAAGGATCTTTAATACAGCAAGCCCAGTGCAGTATTTGATGATACCAGTGACAGAAGCCAGAGAAATTTGACAATCTCACATTTACATGTGCAGAAGATTAAAATTCCACACATGCCAACCCAACAACAAATTCTTTATTTCTGTCTCCTGGTAAAGAGCTTGAGGAGGTAAGAGAATACAAGCAAATGGAAGGTTAATCTATCTCATGACGTGATCCCAGGCATCGGCTGGAGCTGGATTCCCCACGTGCAGATGAGGGGGATGTTTAGCTTGGCCAGTGGAACTTTACCCAGGATGAACCACAGCTCACCTAGGCAAGGTGACTGACGCAGCCTGGAGCAAACTGGTTGCCTGCATACTTGCATACTAAAGGTAGCAGACAGAACATTTTGTGGGGAGATGGGGAGTGAATAAACTTTGTCTTCAGCATCCTCTTGCTTCTTGGATGGAGTCTGTCTTTGTTCCTGGCAAACCTCCAGTCTCAAGCACATGAATCCTGAGCTAACCCCTCCTGCCTATACACCAAGTAGCTACTCCGTGACAGTTCCTTTATTCTGACAAGGATGTAGCAGGTTACTAAAGAGTTACATGATAATGACCTGAGGAATCACCCTTCCCTGGACAGTGGATTTTGAAAGATATGGAAGTGGGGGCAGAGAAAACCTAGCTGAATCTGGGAGTTCACTTTCTTGGAAGTCAGGAGCTAGAGGCTGGGGCAGCCACCACAGAAGGTGACTGTCCGGCTTCTGTCCAGTAGAAGGCCAGAGCGCCTACCCAACAGTGACTCGGAAAGGTCCAGCCTTGAATGACAACAATCCCTCAGCTGTCCCTTCCTCCTCACAGCCCCACTCACCATCACTAAGGGAAGATGTCATTCTGGGGAAGGTCCGTGTGACACCATTTCAAATTTCCCCTCCAAGTTTTTCATACAACAAAGCATTATTATATCCGTGGAGTACTAAATAGCACAGGGTACTTATTTAATTTGAGGAGTCATAGCTCTTAGAGCTGGGAGCACCCCTGGGGATCATCCCTAACTCAACCCCCATGTTTACCAATAAAGGAAATAAACCCCCTTCAAAGGTGCTAAAATAGATGATTCCCAAGGCTGCAAAATTGGGGCCATAATCCTCCCCTTCCCTGAAGCAGAAGATCCACAGCATCTACCCTCAAGGAACAAGACTTAAATCACAATCAAAGAGATTTAGATGCAGCATAAAGAACTCGCTGGTAATGAAGATGATTAAATACTAGAACAGACAGCCACGGGGAATTGTGAAATCGTCCTCCCTGGAGATCTTTTAAAATAGGACAGTTAACCATCTGTCTGAGATGGTTTAAGTACAGTCCTGCCTTGGAGGTAGGAAAATAATGAGATGATCCCCTCACCTGCCATGGTCTGGGGTTCCATTATCGCACCCGGATCTAGGCACACACATTATGAGGATCCCAGGGGGAAACTGGGTTGTGGCCCCACTATGATTCAGATGCTTCCAAGTTGTTCGGCTGGGGTTATGGGGGAGGGCACAGTGCTTTGTCTGGATGAGGTGGGAAGGTGTCCGCACAGGATAGGTTTGTGCTGAGGTTTCTAGGGGAAAAGAAAGGAGTTGGAAGAAATGGAGAGGATCGTTTTCCAGGACCCCTCCCCCGCCCTACCTGCCCTGTGAATCTAGTGGACACCATGCTGATGTGAGAAGAAACAGGGCCAAAGCATGCTTTGTTTCCAAGGGACGAAGCATAACACCCACTGGAAGGAAGAGCTGTCTCCCCGTTTCTTTAGAAAAATCCAGTGAAATTTTTAGAGTTAACAACCCCCTTTAAGGACTTTGAGCTGCAAGATCTGAAGCAGCAGAAAGGAAGATATTGCCTTGGAGCAGAGGCGAGCATCCTGGCAAAGAGCTCCAGGTACCAGCAGGGGGCGCTCGCACCCGGAGTGCAGGAGTGCAGGACTAGCAGCTTCTAATCTGGGCCATAGTTTCCCCTGCCTCCAGAGCTTTCACATGTGCTCTCTCCTCTGCTTAGGTGTCTTTCTCCTCCTAATCCCTTCACCTAGTTGGCTCCTAAAACTTCTTTCTACGAAGTTGAATTGGTATCCCACAGCATCCTGTACTTTTAATTCTATTTGCACTCAGAATTAAAATCACATCTTTGCACATCTCTCTGCCTTTCTGGCCCAAAGACCAGAGATGATATCAAGGGAGGTGATATCATGTGTAATTATTCACCATTACATATCCAGGACCTGTTGCATAGTAGGCACTCAGAAAAAATATTTGTTGAAAAGTGAGTGAATGAATGAATGACTGAGAAACTACAAGCTTGAATAACACTAGATGGCACAATCGGCCCTCAAATTATTTCAGAGTTATTGGATATCGGCCCAGTATATCATACTGGCCTTCCCTTTGAACTTGTGTTTGGGGAGGTATACTTTGCAAAGAGTAATAAATCAGGAAGGAGCACTAGATGTCATCAGATGTCTCCTTCTACTGTTAAATAACCCCCACCGCACCAGCAACATCAGCTCCTCTGCCAGAAGACCTGTGCAGAGTTGTTCATTCCATCTCTGGACAACTCTATCAGAAAGTTCTTCATTAAGTTGGGTTGAATCTCTGTTTCTCTGAATGTTCTCTCTGGAGTTTTAATTCAGTTTCCTGGCATCACACAGAGAATGGATACTCTCTCCTACAGACCAGGGAGACATGGAAGAAGGAACATGGCTTTGGATCTAGCGGAGCTTGGGTGTGAATCTTAGAGTTGCCACTCACTCATTGTGAGCTTGGGCACATCACTTAACTTTCTCAAGATTCAGTTTCATCTTCTGCCTAGAAGGCACAATAGCAGCCAGTAGGGTTCTGGTGAGGACTAAAGTGAATTGATAGAGTTAATATAGTCCCAAGTTCTAAGACATAGTAAATATTCAAAAATTGATGCTATTTAGGTAACAGAGCTAATATATTAAAATGATATATAGAAAATCTTCCTGCCCTCTGCAGGAAGTTTTTACTCTCCAGAGCAAACATGAACTAACATGTTTGCTATTCCACATCCTCTGACATCCTAATCTCTGTCCTAATCTCTGTGGGAGTTCCTCTCCAAGCAGACTTCCAGAAGTGAGCAGTGGCTCGGGCATTACAAACTGGCGCCGCCTTGGTTGTGGACATTATATTGCATTAGTGGTGCTTCAGGATATGTTAGCTGGTTCCTGGGCATCTGGGCCATGGTACCTCATCTCTGTAGTGAGATGGTGGCTGCAGATTTGATTTGCAGGTGGAGCGTGTGATTCAATGAGGGGGAGCTGGGGTTTTGCTGTTGTTATTGTTCTCAACTGTTTTAGCCAGAGATTTCCAGTGAATCTTTGCCCTGAAGATTATATAGGAGCCACATCCAAAGCCCTGAAGATAATGCCCTTGACCCCACAAGGACAGACGATCCCAGGCGACTGCAGCATGGGGAAATGGAAGTAAAAATCAATCCTAGAAAGGGGTATTATCACTTTCATATTGGAGGTATAGCCAGGGTTTAGAAGGAAGAGGGGATCAGTTTTCTGGGTTCAGGTGTGTCAGATGCACCCAGGCAGCACTATGGTGAGCTGTGCCACCCAGACAGTGGCCGTGCATGTGAGAAGACAGGGGCGCATCGAGTGGCCTCATGTGGCACCTGTGTCAGGAGCCAGAAGGGGGAGCTGCTGGACGCAGCAATTGGGCTCCACTTGCTGAGGGAGGGGCTGCCTACAAGTGCCCTGGGGCCCTTGTAAGTCAAGGACCATGGAGCCGAGGGCCCCCTCGCTAGGTGGACTAGACCCTCAGACACCCCAGGAGGGGCTCAGTGATGTCACTGCACCGACTGAGGCTGATTCTGCTGCTGATCCCCAATGTGCCCCGAGCTGGTTTGCTATTTTCCTCCACAACTCTCATCTCCAGTTTAAACCCCTTTGATTATGAAGAAGTGTGACTCTGTCCCTAAACCTTATACAACATTATAAACCAACATTCCCCCAATAAAAAAAGAATACAAGAAAAAGAAAGGTCAAATCCCCCCCCACAACCTCCTACCAAATAAATTAGTAAATAAAACCCTTTTGACCCCATAGGCAAACCCTTCATCTTTCACAAAGAAGATCCCCAAACACAAACACCGTGGGGGGAAGGCCTCCTGGGCGGGGAGTTGTTCTCTTTCCTCATTTGTGTTATTGTTTCCAGCACAAGGGCTTCTTCAGCTTTTGTTAAATCAGAACCTAGTTCTATAAATACTTCTGATTTGAAAAGCCACATTGACTTTCTCTACATCAAAACCCAGGCCCGAGATGGCAGCAACATCTCATGGAGATGGCACCGCATAAAACACGGCATGCCTGCTCGCGCCACCCCCCCCACACACACACACACCATGTTCTGAGCAGCCTGTCCATAACTCAGAGGACGGACAAGGTCACTAATAAACACCACTGAACTGTGTCTCCGCTCACAGGTTCTGCATAAAAATATGGCAGCCCCATGAACACCAAACAAGTGTAATGGATTGCTTTAATTCACATCTGAACACCCACAAATGCAGTCGCCTAATAACAGTGCTGTTTCCCGCAGCTTTTCATGCTTGTCCATTATCCTGAAACATCAACTGTCCTAAATATGACTTCAGTTAAAGTAAAGATGCATTTGGTAGGTTTAGCAAGGAAGGAAGAATGCCAAGATGCTAAGTCCATTTTTTTAAAAATCCCTTTCAGGAGCAACAGAGTCCATTCTAATGGTGTGCCTGCCACACAAAAGCATGGGCCTCCTGGCTGGAGGACACCCCGCTGTGACCAGTGACCCCCTGGTGTAGGAACCATCTGTGACCCTGAGACCCCCAGGAGTCATGATGGAACTGGGAAGTTCAAGCAGAGAGGGATGGGTGTTTGGGGCTACAGGATTTTCCCAAGTTGTGCCCCTGAGCATGACCCTTGCCGATGGCTGGGACTCCAGCAGGCAGTATCCCGCCTCACAGCCTTGTCAGCCCTGCACAGACCTGCACAGCACAGAGGGACAGAGGACAAGTTCCAGGTGGGAGCTGAGGCCCTTCTTACCCCTAACACACACATGCACACAAACACACACTCACACTCACACACACACAGAGAACCATTTGCCTCCAGGATGGAGAAACAGAAAACACACACTTATGTCATTTAAAAACAGAGCCTTCTCTCTCCAGAGCCTGCCCTTGCGTGGGAGACCAGCATTCTCAGGGCATCTTGAGCAGGATTTGGAGAACTGTTCAAGGAAACCCTTTTTTTAAAGGCTCCAAAGAAAGCCACTGCGCCATGTGAGTTCCAAATGGGACCAAAGTTCTCCTTGCTGTAGAAGAAAATCCAAAGAGATGGGAAAGCTGTGTTTCCCCCTCCCAGAGACAGAATTGACTTCCATGAACTCTGGACCCATCAGAATGCAGGCGAACACAAAAGGTCTGCCAGGCGCTTTGTCTTATAAGAGGAAATTGACACTAAGACAAAAGAGGAACCACCAAAGCTGAAGTTTCTGTCCCACAACAAATGTTTCTGAAAACAAATAATCCTGTAACAGAACTTTCTTACTTAGCTCCTCTGTGGATCAGTTGCTCCTCTAAACCTTTGATGCACAATAACACAAAGGAGACTTATAACCATGGTACCAGGCCTGGCAGAGGAGGAAACTGAGCTCAAAGTCAGGACTTTAGCAACAAGGCTAAGAACAAAACTCTTCATTCCTCTGCTGCCTCAGCTGCAGAACCAAGTGTGTGGTGAAGCCTGGGTTCCAGATGATTCCATCCAGAAGGGAAAAGCAGAGGGGCTTGGATTTGCCAAGTTTCACTAGCCTAGCGGCTCCTGACTGTGGCCAAATGCCCGGAAAGCCAGAGGCGCCGACCTAATCAGTTAGGCCTGCTGCTTGGACATGGGAATTTTAAGTCTCCCCAGGGACCTGGTGTGCCTTCTGAACCAGGAGAGGGAAGAGGCCCAAGGAGACTGGTTTTCAAATTTTACTTCCACAGAAAATAAGAATAGAAATAAGAAAGACTCATTCTTTTTTTAAAAAAAGATTTACTTATTTATGCATACAAGAACTGGGGTATAGGCCAGAGGTGGCGGGGGGTGAGAGGACTCACCAGGGACAGAGTGGGGAGCAGAATAGGCAGACTGACTGAAATACACTGTTGAGGGGAGCAGCGGGCGAGAGAGGAGAGGTCTAGCCACGCCATCTCCCTGGGTATCTCCCTGGCTGGCCGGGAATCGAACGCGTGCTGCAGAGGCTGTGGATAGCTTCATAGGTTGTGTCTTAACCCCTTGCACCACCAGGGAGGCCCCAAAAGACTCATTCTTAAATTCTCTTTTGTCTCAACAAAGATATGGAGGGGTTGAGGAAGGAGGGAGAAAAAGCGGAAATGTGTTTTCTTCTCTAGGGCTTACGCAGGAACACTCAGCTCCACCCCTGCTCACCACCCACTGGGTGTCAGGGGACCACCCACCAAGTCGCCAGCTCCTACCACCCTGCACCAGAGGGTCAGAGAGGGGGACGCACAGCATTGCCCATGCCAAATCCAGGCTGAACCCCTGGGAAAGTGAAGAGGTGTCTTTGGGTAATCTCCTGTTTTCCTGATAAAGAGAGAGTCTGCCAGGTGGGCAAAGACCAAGGGTGACCAAGGGCAGTCAAGCAGGGGGTCACCAGGTGCCTTTGCTACCAAAGAACAAAATCTCTTACTAGCAGTTCACCTTAGATAACCTCTGGAAAGGCCCATCCATCCTTAATTAGGGATAAGTTGCACCTGTGGCTCACCTTCCAGCAGCACACACACACCTCTGGGTCCTTGCCTGGACCCAGGGAAGGCAGAGATCAGGACCATGTCTTCTGCCTTAGGACCTAAACTCAGGGCCGTGTCCCCACCCTGCTGATTGTCTGCCAGCTCTCCAGCCCCACCTACCTCCCCGCTGGCACCCGTTTGAGCCTTTCTGCCTCGGCTACTCTGAGTTCAGTTTCTCTGAGGTCAAGTTCATGGTGCCTGGACCTATAGCATTGCAGGTACACAGCAGCCCTGTGCAACAGCATTGGGCCTGATGGAAGCCTGCTGCCCTTCAGGTCTCTGGTGCCTGCACTGCCCTGATGCTCGGGCAGCTCTGCCCCACTATGGCCCAAGCCTATGCTCTGGAAAGATTAGCACAAATAACCCACAACAAGACACAGGCTCCAGCATGTGGACAGAATGCAGACCCCAGGGCCTACCTGAGGATCATGGAGAAGGGCCAGAGCAGACAACTCGCCAACATGGGGCCAAAAAAAGGAAGCTGCTGCCTTTTTCACCAAAGCCCAAATAAAGACTGAGCCTGAAAAATTTTGGCTCAAAAAATACATTTTTGGCAAAATAATGTATGGAGTTTTTGGTTTGTGAGAGTAAGGAAATTAAAACAAAAAAATTTGTGTTGAGCAAGATGTTATCATGACAAT
This sequence comes from Talpa europaea, assembly GCF_964194135.1. Classification (NCBI taxonomy): domain Eukaryota; kingdom Metazoa; phylum Chordata; class Mammalia; order Eulipotyphla; family Talpidae; genus Talpa; species Talpa europaea. The sequence continues at coordinate 74,906,404 of NC_140083.1, read as the reverse complement.
GTCCCTTTAACTGATGTAAAATGTGAAGAAATTGACTGTAATTGATTCCCAGGAAGGATGCCAGAGATTCCTCAGCACTAGATCCAAACTTAAAATAGGAATTATTGGGCCTGATTAGTATGGTGATGTGATTTGTTTCATCTCTACAGTTCAGAGAGAATGCACCCCATCAACATCTCCACATCCTGAAATGATGCTGACCTATTGCCCTAGTAATCTGCATTAGGACATTGTTACCAAGGCCCAGTGGGCCCACAAATCAGCTGGTACCCCTTTTAGGCTGGGGATGTGTGTGACAACAAGCTGGGAGAGGTGGCACAGTGAGGGGAGGGTGTCTCAATGCCATGTGCACTCTGGTCACACCCAATTCAGGGGCTGCATTGTCTAGACTCTGAACCCCCATCCTTGTGCAATACCTGTCAGCCTCATCCCCTAATACCTGGACACAAGCACATGAGGAAGTGGCAGGCGGGGGAGCTGACAGAATTGATGCCACAAGGACAGCAGGGGACTGCACTTTCCCTGCTTGGTCTCTTACCCTGAGAACTAGTGAGAGATGGAACCACAGTCCAACTCCCTCACCAGTGACCAAAGTTTGGACAAGAAGGGGAAGAGAACAGTAGACCAGAAAAGTGTCTTGCAGAAGACCTTACTTCTGGGGGTGCCAGGAGGCAGAGAGGGAGAATGGAATTCTCTCACCAAAGTGCAACACAGAACTCATAAAAGGAATGAAGCACCCTGTGAATGAGCCTTGAAAACGATGTGCTGGGCCTCCCTGGTGGTGCAAGGGGTTGAGCACAGCACTGTGAAGCTATCCACAGCCTCTGCATCACGAGTCCAATCCCCGGCCAGAGAGCTACCCACATGGCGCAGCAGACCTCTCCTGTCTCGCCTGCTGCTCCGCAGTGTATTTCAGTCTATCTGCCTGTTCTGTTCCCCACTCTGTCTCTGGTTAATCCTCTCACCCCGCGCACCTCTGGCCTGTACCCCCATTCTTGTATGCATAAATAAATGAATCTTTAAAAAAAAACAAACAACCGTGTGCTAAGTGAAGTAGGCCGGGCACGAACGCGCACTTGTGTGATTCCATTTACATGAAAACCCAGAGTAGGTAAATCTGCAAAGACAGAATGCAGGTTCCTGGTTGACTGTGGCTGGGAGAGGGGCCAAGGGGAGCAAGGCTAAATGGGAACGGGGCTTCCTTCTTTCCTTTTGGGAAGGGAGATGCAGTGCCTCCAAATAGGAGTGATGGCCACTCCTCACCGTGAATGCACCAAAGGCCACTGCATTGTTCCACTGTAAACAACATAAACAATGACTTTTATAAACTGCAACATAAACAAAGAGTGAGAAGTGGTTCTAGGACAAACTGCAGCCTCCCAGGGTTGTGTCCTGTCCGGTGAGCCATTTGGGACATCCCAAAGTCTGAGCAAGTCATTTCCAATCACAGGACCTCGCTGTCACATGATTATCTGTAACATAAGACCAGCGTCCAGCAGCCTCTGCACCTGTCATTCCTCATACCACGTGGTAATGGCTGTAACAGACATGAGGGATCACCCCTCTCCCCCACAAGCTTTGTAGTCCTAAGGATCAAAAGCATCAATGATGCTTCCAAGGAAAAAGGACAGAAAGCTTGAGATTCAAAATGCCTGATGATACAAACTTTAATAAAAGCTAACAGTTATCGAGTATTTACTACCTGCCTCACACAGCTCGACACGCAATACTGTGTATGCGTGGCTATCCTTCATCATCACGACAGCCGTTTTACAGAGGAGGAAGCAGGAAGCCAGGAACGTTAAGTAGCTGGTACAAAGGCATAGAACTAATAAGTGTGAAGAAGAGAGGTGAGCCCAGACAGTTCAAGTCCAGGGCCTGCCTGATTAACCTCTGGGTTCTACAGCCGCTTCATTTCCTTCAGGATTTCCCTTTTAGTGGCAAGATTGGTGCTAATAGATCTACGCTGGCTATCCTGAGGAATCCAATAGTCAGAGCAGGATGGCAGGCAAGAGGTCAGTATTCTAGATTCATCTCAGCTATTACTATGGTGACTTTGAGCAGATTTCATAAACCTCCCTCACCCTCAGTATTTTCTTCTGTAAAAGTGAGATGTTGGACTAGACCAATAATTTTCCAATTATTTAAGCACTGGGGCTCATTAAACTTTACTTAGAAGCCCAATATACAAGACAGATCGAAGCACAGCACTGTCCTGACTAAGGTGGAGGTGAGAGGACACAGAACCCCTCTCCATGCACCAAGCAGTTACTGAGACTCTTCCTTGGAATCCCGCGGACTCTGTGGAACACAGTTTGAAAAACCACTTGAAGACCCTATTAAAGTTCTTTGAACAATAAAGCCTAATAATGGTATTTTCAAGTAATGCATCCTTAGGTATTCTATAATAATGTGGGGGAATTTAGAATATTCTAGTAGCTTTGCTCAGATATTTGTTTGGATTGATGGCCTTGTGCAGAGTTGGTCAATGTTCCAGGTAAAAGGAACAGGTGGGATCCCTCCAAGGGCACCTGTAAGGATGTTCAGAATGTAATCCTGCCAAGGGACCCAGCAACCCTCTGAAGTTGCTGAATATTATCCAGTGGACCCCTCTTGGCAGGGAAGTTCACTTCTAAATCTGCATGTTTTCTCTAACTAGGTCTGAAATTATTAAGTGGGATTACTTATTCAGTTTGACATCAATCAAGGTTGAACCACTTCATTCTTCATAAAACTTGATACTGATATCTTGCCATGTCCCCATAATTAACCTTGGTCAATGAATAATTGGACAAGACCTGTCAGGGAATGTCTGGAAAGATCAGCTAACAGAGACCTCCAGGGAAGGGAACTTCTGTTCTAAACATTCACACTCAAGTCAACCCCAGTCTCTCCTTTCACTCCACAGGCATTTATAAATTCAAGTTTGCTGCAGTGCTTGGAAGAGGTTATACAACTATTATGATGCAATGTTTAAGGCAGACGGCACCCATAACTCTGAGGCCAAAACAAACAGGAATATATTAATAGCAGCCATAATGTAAAGATAATTTATTTTCAGTGTCTGGGCACAAAGGGTATCAGCAGATAGACTGTTAAGTATTTAGGCATTAAAACAAAGGAGCTTAAGTGAGGGGGGGGAGTGTTGGGGGGGTTAGAGGGATGTGTGGCGGGGTGGGGGGAGCAGGAGAGAGATGGAGAAAGGAAAGATTAATCTACTTTGAAAACCATGTAGCATCTGAACCAATTCACTTACAAATGATTATGGGGTTATTGGCAGCACCAGACAAAAAGGAAATGAAATGACATTCTCCTGCCATTTGGGTGGCATATACCATCCAAGGGGCCAAACATTTCTCAGAACTAGAAGAGAGTTTATACCAGCAAACGTTTGCCTTTTTCTTTCTTTCTTTCTTTCTTTCTTTTTTTTTTTTTTTTTGCCTCCTCATGGTCCTAATCTCATTGTTCGAATAGCTGATCTAACAGCAATGAGCAAGCAAAACGTTATCCATAATTTGAATTTAGTAAAACATCACAGAATTGTTCCCTGGGGGATGGCAAAAAAACTTAGAAAGCTGTTTCTCCACTTTTAAGAAAGCTATAAAACCTAAAGTGAAAGAATCACTTTGCAGTCTTAGTTCCTTTTTTTTTTTTTTAATCCAAAAGGGAACACATTTTGAGGGTGTTTCCAGAATGTAGACAACGTGAAATGTCACAAATAGAACTTCGTAAGAAAACAGTCTGACCGTCGAGTAAATGATGATGTACATTGCAAAATTTCCTGCTTGTGCAGTAAACTCTCACATGGAATGTTTATAATCTACTTAAAAATAAAAATATCCATGTTGTTGAAATCTTAGGAGCTAACGTCAAAAATTAAATGCTCATGAAAGTAGACATCACTTGTAAACAGTGTTTAAAAGTTAGTTGATATTGGGCCTCTCTGGTGGCGCAGCGGTTGAGCGCTGGGCTGTGAAGCTGCCCGCAGCCTTGCAGCGCAGGTTCGATCCCTGGCTGCTCCCCGGCCACCGGAGGAGGGTCCCGCATGGCGTGCAGACCTCTCCTGCCGCCCGCTGCTCCCCTCGGCAGTGTACTTCAGTCCTTCTGCCTGCTCTGCTCCCTGCTCTGGCCCTGGTGAATTCTCTCACCCTCCCGCGCTTCTGACTGTACCCAGTGCTTGTATAAATAAATAAATAAATCTTTTAGAAAAAGAAAAAAGTTAGTTGATATTTATCAGATTTGAGGTAAGACACGGCCTTATGCAGAGAAGAGAGGCTTTGGGCAAATTCCCCATGTGCTGTTAGCCATCCTCAGTGCCTCTCACACGTGCACCTTCCATTCTTTCCTATCTGCTACTCCAACATCATCACTCTAAAACATAACCATGCCATTCTCCTTTTTTTTTTTTTTAAGATTTATTTATTTATTTACACAAGCACTGGGTACAGTCAGAAGCGCGGGAGGGTGAGAGAATTCACCAGAGCCAGAGCGGGGAGCAGAGCAGGCAGAAGGACCGAAGTACACTGCTGAGGGGAGCAGCGGGCGGCAGGAGAGGTCTGCGCGCCATGTGGGACCCTTGCCTGGTGGCCGGGGATCAAACCGGCACTGCAGAGGCTGCAGGCAGCTTTGCAACCCAGCGCTCAACCGCTGTGCCACCGGGGAGGCCCCATTCTCCTTCTTAAGAACTTCCAAGGCTCCCCATTGCCTGCAGGATAATCTAAAAGCCTTAGCACTGCCTCAAGTGTTTCCTCATCTTGCCCAACTCACCTTTTCAGCCAAATTTCCTGCTCAACTTCTTCTCTTTTTTTAAAGATTTATTTATTTATGCATATAAGAATTGGGGTGTAAACCAGAGATGCGGAGGGTGAGAGGATTTGCCAGAGAGAGTGGGGAGCAGAACAGGAAGATCTACGGAAATACACTGCTGAGGGGAGCAGTAGAGGGAGGGGCGGGGGGTGGATAGGAGAGGTCTGCTGGGTCATGTGGGTTGCTGGACTCATGCTACAGTGGCTGGCCACAGCTTGATAGCGCTGTCTTTAACCCCCGCACCACCAGGGAGGCCCTCAACTTCTCTTCTTTCACCCAAAGTTGCACAAACCTCCAACTCCCACCTCCCTTAAAGCATTGAGCACAAATATTTACACACTTTCTTCCTTCAGCCAGCAGCTGTTCTCACGCTTCTCTTCCACCTTAGAGGCCATTAAAAATTTGAGCTTCTTTGTGAAACTTTCCCACATTCCAAGGTAGCTGGTTTTCTTCTGCTCTTTCAAAGCATTTGCTCATAGGTCTATTGGTGGTTATGATCATTTCTTCTTTCATTTCCAAAAACTGCTGTCATTCCTTAGTTATCTTAGGGAGGTGTTGGGAAGGGGACTTACTTGGTTCATATGCCCCATGCCTAGCACAGAGCCCAGCGCAGAGCAGGCCCTGGTAACTGACTGATAAATGTATGGATAAACAAATTCAGGTGTTTACAGAATGAGAAAGGATGAGAAAATATGTGACGTTAAATGCTTAACAGTAGAGAACAGTAAAAGTTCAAGTCAAACATTAAAAGAAATATAAGTGATGATCTACTCCTGGTGTCCTCAGAGGCTAGTATTTGGGAGCAGGACATCTCCAAGAGGTGGAATCTTCAGTGGATGAAGAGACTTGGAATTGGAATTGGAATATAGAGGACAGAAGTGTGTTCCAGAAGGGTGGAATGTGAGATCAAAAAAAAAAAAAAAAGAAAAGGAAAGCAGGAAGGCTCAAGCCATGTTTGGAGACTAAAAATAAAACAATCTGAGAACCATTTTTGGAGACTGGAGTAAACTAGTCTTCAACAAGAAGCAGCCTTGCCCCCTCCATTCTGCAGAAAGTGCAGAGCTAGAAGGAAAGGCATATGGCCACATTCACGTCTAGAGTGCACAGTGCACCCCACAATGCTTTTTCTCACTCTCCTACCAGAGGTTGGCCTTGGGGGACGGGGCCCGAGAGTGCTGCCCTGCTACACAGAGACGCTGCTCCCCGGAACCAGCCCTGACAGATGTTGCACGGAACACAGAGCCACACAGCACTTCCCCATTAGCAGGTCACGTCTCCATTAGCAGGTCACGTTTCCACTCGGACCCTAAGTAGGAAGTGACTGTTCACACTCTCCCATTGCACCTCTGCAGCTCCCCCACTGCACCTCTGCAGCTCTCCCATCACACCTCTGCAGCTCCCGTGAAGTCTGCGTCCCTGACCTTCAGGACAGGCTGAGGCAGCAATGAGAGCCCAGCGCTGCCACATTAACCAAAGGAGGAAGCGCCCACTCAGTAGGTGAAAGTTTCTCCTGGGGAAGTCCTGGAGGCTCCTTGTTGCTGTCAACTACTATAATGTGCTAATAAATTTCATTTGACAGAAAACATGGTGTCAAAGGAGTAAAAAGTAACAAAAACCAAAAATGTAAAATCATCTCAGAACTCAGGTGGCACCCCAGGCATGGCATTGGCGGGGCAAGGAAGGAAACCACTTCCACACCCTGTGTCCCCAGCTCTGCCGCTGCCCACCGGGGCTTTCCTGGTTAGTGACACCAGGAGCCACAGAACGGGGAATGAGTTTGCAGGTTACCCCAAAGCATGTTAGCTTCCAGAACTACAGAACACAAGATGCACCGTGGTTTATTTATCAATTTGTTTTGAATGATAGACCCAAATCTGTTAATAATATTCAGGGCCTAGGCAGGGAACTGCACAAGTGGCAAATCCACAAAGACAGCTCTGGGTAGACCCTGCCTTCATAACACTCTCTTTCCATATAAGATGGGATGGTTGGTTTTATTTGCTAGGGTCAAGCAACTTGTCTGCAAATCCCAACTCCTCTGTTTATAACCCAGGTGGTCCTGGTAAATTAAGCTCTCTGAACTTCAGCTTCCTGGACTGTAAGTAGAAATAACGAAATAGGAAATGATACATACAAAGTTTCCGGTAGTAAATACCCAATCAGCTATTATTATTGCCTAGTAGGAAGTCAGTGGATGAAGAAATGTACTGAATGATAATCAGCGATCAGGGATTATCTAGGAATAATTTTACTACTGGGGAAGAGTCAATGTGTTGATATTTTTCTATATTTACCCTAAGAACTAATCTGTGAAAGACTTGTAAATGGCCCCACTGGTAGGCAGATATGGGTTTAATATAAGGAAAAACTTTCTAATACACCATCTGTTGAGAGGATCTAATGAGTTCTCCATCTTCAAGGTCATTCAAGGAGGCAGAAAAACCATCTTGTCAAAATGCAGAGAAAATTTATGTATTAGGCAGATGGCATTCAAGTTCCCTTCCATCCCTGAGATGCTATAGATTCAGAGCAGTTTCGGTGCTTCTATTCTGTAACTACAATGTCTAATTTTACTCCCTCCATGGCCTTCCACCAAGTCAGCCCTTCTGTCTTCCCTTCTTTCCCGTTCAACCATTTCATTCCAGCCAAGTGTACTTATAGATTCAAGAAACTTGAAGCATCTAGAGATTTCTTCTTTCTACTGTATCCGCTGTTGCCTTAAGTAGTCCACCTTCTCTTATTCCTCAGTGCCTTCTATTTTTATCCTGGCATTCTGAAGTTAACTCCACATAGATCTACTTCAGATGAAATGATATGGAAGGGAAGTTTCCCTGGAGTGTAATGGTACAGAGTACAGGTTTGGAGACATACAGTACTAGGCACCCAGACCAGCTCTCCCATCTACTGTGAGTGAGTGAGTGACCATGGGCAATTTATTTAATCTTCTTGACCACTCAACATTGTATCTGAAAAATCTGGATAATGTTAGTACCCATTTCATAGAGTTACTCCAATTTAAATGAAGTTAGGCGTACCATGGCGTCAGGCACATGGGTCATCCTCAATGAAAGTTAGCAGCATTTATTGATGTCCACCAACGGGTTTGCTGATGGGATCTTGTCTATGCCTTTCCTTCAGCTTTTAGAGAAATGTGTGTGGGGGTGGGTGTGTGTGTGTGAGAGAGAGAAATGAGAGAGACCACGCTCTGAAAGAATTGTGTGCCACTTTATGCAAGTCTCTAACACTAATTTAAAGAGTTCGTGGCACAATGCTAGTTTCAGTTTATTTGCATGTTTGTATGAGAGATAGATTAGGAAAGAAACCCAGCATCATGGCAAGGATAAAGCTCTACCTATTGTCTGACCATGATAGTTTTAACTTGTAATTTTGAGTGCATACTGTATTTTTAAAATCAGATTTACTCTATATGATGTCTTGTTCTCTGTCCCTGTCAGGTACTGAGCAAACTGAACAGAATTCTTTCCCCAAATTAGTTGAGTCATGTTTATTAAGATAGAAAGACCAAATTAGCTCTCCCACATTAGCGTGTCTGGTGCAGTGCCCACACTTGCCACATCACCAACAGTGGGGTCAAGTGTTTGTCCAGAGCCATGAACTGCATCTTTCCTCATCCCTTTGCTTTTACCTCACAGCCTCTCCACATTCTACTCCCTTCTAGTGGTGGTGTGGAGGAGCTGGCCTGCTTGCATCAACTTGTGAAAGAACATTGTTAAATTTTCAGAAATTGTGTGTGCAATTAAAATTAAATTCTGTAAACTTACAATTAAATGAGAAATACTCCAAAGCTCATTACGTCTTCCACTATTTTCCTACACAGAACCAACTCTTCTCAGAGCTTTTCACGTCTGTTGTATCTGTACCAGACACTGTCACACACTGCTGTGTTACTGCACAGCTTTTTCCAGCTCCACCTTCAGCCATATCCATGTCGCTATTTGAAATCATGTTCTAGTAAGAGTATTTACAACAGGGAAGTCAGCAGATGTACATATCAGCCTTTGATGTGTTGCCTTGTTCATCCTTTAGGCTAGAAGTCTGCAAACTCTGGTCAGTGACCTGTATTTTATATGACCCTTGAGCTAACACTGGATTGTATATTTATTTATTCATTTTAAAGATTTATTTATTTATGCATACAAGAACTGGGATACAGTCCAGAGATGCAGGTGTGGGAGGGTGAGAGGATTCATCAGAGACGGAGCGGGGAACAGAACAGGCAGACTGACTGAAATACACTGCTGAGGGGAGCAGCAGGCCAGACAGGAGAGGTCTGCTGAGTCATGTGGGTAGTCATCCTTGGCTGGGGATGGAACTCATGCTGCAGTGGTTGCGGATAGTTTCATAGTTTGCGTCTTAACCCCTTGCACCACCAGGGAAGCCCCTGGGTTTTATATTTAGAAGAGTTGTGAAGAATATTCTGAACCTCACTTTGGTTGAGATGTTAATACAGTGTGGTGTCACTTGAGAAGCTATGTTTGTTTCTTTGTGAGGCTGTGCACTCCAGCTAAGGTGTGGACCTCAAGCCCTGCTCTCCTTGACATCTTTGTCCTTACTGACAATGATTAGGACTCAACTGACAATCGAATATGGTGAATTTCAAGGCAAATGAATCCAATCATCTCACCACCAAAGCATATTAGCGCCACAGACCCAATAACAGTAAAATTATGTTTTGACTAGAAAAAGCATTAGATAAGGGCAGGGGAGGAGAAAAAGAAAGAAAAGAAAAAACATCTTTACATCATAATGTTAAGTGCATATTTGGCAATTGTCCAAGTAACTGTATCAATGTAAGTAGCCAGACCACCCCCCTCTTTTTCTTTGCCCTGAAGGTCTATTGGGGAGTCTAATGAGTCACTTTGTTAAAATTAACTGGGCAATTATAAAATCTAACTGTGTCTTTTAATTTTATTTTAAGGATGATAATTCGTCTCTTTATTATTCTGAAATCCGTATTACTTGGGAGTTCTTGGAGCTGCCCTCATTTAAAGATCAACCTATTAAGTATCAACTGAATTCTTTAGAAGTTTACCAAGAAGGTAAAAATTACATTTCATAGCCGAAAATCAGCAGAAGCAAAAAATATTCAGTTGCTCTAACTCCTTTCCTTTTCCCTGTGTGCCAGGGTTTTCTCTAATACCTAGCGTCAGAGTCCCGCCACCCCAGGCTAACTTAGGTCCCTGTAACATCTGCGGCCCCTAACAGATTAACCTGTCCCCAGCCCTACTTGTTTTCTACACTGCAGTCAAAATTATTTTTCTGAAACTCAGATGTGACTTCTCTCTCTAAAAACCTTCATTATATGGCCTGAGTTCAATCCCCGGCCAGGGAACTGACCCACATAGAGCATAGCAGACCTCGCCTGTCTTGCCTGCTGCCCCTCAGCAGTGTATGTCAGTAGCTCCGCCTGTTCTGCTCCCCACTCTGTCTGGTGAATCCTCTCACCCCCACACCTCTGGGCTACACCCCCATTCTTCTATGCAAAACAAAACAAAACAATTTTCATTATACCCCATTGTCTAGAGAATAGAGAATAAATTCCAAATCCCAAAGTTCAAGCCAGCTCCCCAAAACCTCTGAAGCACTAGCTCTAGTCTGTCTTTTCAGAATTACATCCTTAATGGCTTCTAAGTCAGTGGTTCCCAAATTCAATGTATAGTAAAATCAACTGAGAGCTGGGAGCTTTAAAACCATTTTAAAGCTGGTAGCTTCCAAAATCCTAACGTCCAGGTGATATCCCATATCAACTAGATCAGAATGTCTATGGGTAAAAACTAGCACCTTAGGTTACACTAAACTTCGAACAATATTTTGGTCACCTAGATTCCCTGGAGAACTAGAAACTGTTCTTAGAATTTTTTTTATGAACCCATAATAAATGCATTGCACAATAATTTGTTTTAATGTCTCTCCTCCATTAAACTTTAAGCTTCTGGAAAGCAAGGTCTGTGTTTAATTTTTTGTTAAACTGATGATGTTAGATAATATGTGGCAACCTAGTAGACACCAAATTCTGTCAAATCAAGGAAACAAAGAATGAACAAATAAAAGAATGAATGATATCAAGCAGGAGTTGCTGAACTAGAGTGAAATTTAAGAAACTTTAGAAGTAAGGAATACTCTGCATTAATTAAGAAATAAAGGCATTTGTATCTTTTTTAAAGAAGGGTATCATTTATTTTTTATTTTTTTTTAAATGGTAACTTTTTTTTCCCACAGTTTTTTTTTAAAGATTTATTTATTTATGCAAGCACTGGAGTACAGACCAGAGGCACGGGAGGGTGAGAGAATTCACCAGAGACAGAGCAGGAAGCAGAACAGGCAGAAGGACCGAAGTACACTGCTGAGGGGAGCAGCGGGCGAGACAGGAGAGGTCTGCCTCTCCATATGGGAATCTCCCTGGCCGGTCGGGAATCGAACTGGCGCTGCAGAGGCTGCGGACAGCTTCACAGCGCTGCGCTCTACCCGCTGCGCCACCGGGGAGGCCCAAGAAAGGTGTTATTTTAAAGGCTGGAACACTCTACTTCCTACTGGATTGAGCACCATTGGCCTTGATAAATGATCACAGTGGAAAGTCCTGGATTCAGGAACCCCAAAATCTAGCACTGCCCTGCAGTTACTGTTATTTTGACTGGTGTGGTGTGTTTGATGTTTCAGGTATTTTGCTTGGATTTTCTCATTCAATCTCTAAGAATGGATCTATGAAGTAGGTAACATTAGCAACCTCATTTCATAGGGAAGGTTTACATAGGATAAGCTTGCATTGCCCAGTTCCTACATTAGTTGTGCCAGGATGAACCCAGGAACTTGGCCTTGATACAGTCTCTCTACCAGGCTGGCTGCCCAGTGGTCCTTCATCCTGCCTGATTAATGGGATGACCCTGGTCATTGGGATTCCCTTTATAAATGCCTTCCAGTGGTCCTAATGCAAGCCAGATTGAGAGCTTCTCCTTTAGGATCTCTCTACCCTAAGATGGTTGACTTCACAAGAGTCACTCTGTGGACTTCATTTTCTTACACACCAAGAGATGCCTGAGACCATGGACCCTGATGGTAATTTAAACTCGAATGCCTAGAAATAATCTCTGCCTCTCTTCATCCTCAACCCCAGGCCCAGGGAACTGCTGGAGACTCCATATGTGGACCCCTAGTTGGCCTTCTCTTGGATTTTTCAGTAACCACTAAAGAGAAATTGAGTAAGTGTGATAAGCTGACACTGTAACTTAGACTTTGTGGCATGCAGCAAAGGATATAAAATCTGTTTAATTCTTTTTTTAAAGATTTCTTTATTCATGCCTACAAGAACTGGGGTGTAAGCCAGAGGTGTGGGGGGTAAGAGGATTCACCACAAAGAGCAAGGAGCAGAACAGGCAGATCTGCTGAAATACACAGCTGAGTGGAGCAGCGGGCGAGACAGGAGAGGTCTACTGCGCCATGTGGGTAGCTCCCTGGCTGGCCAGGGATCGAACTCGTGCTACAGTGGCTGGAAATAGCTTGATAGGGCTGTCTTTAACCCCTACACCACCAGGGAGGCCCAAAATCTGTTTAATTCTTTAGGAAGAAGAATGAGTATATCTTGTTAACCCTACTTTAGGGTGATTTTCCGGCACTGGGGAAAGAGACAGAGTGAGGAGAGTCCTGACTAGTGAACTGACCCTGCCATAGGCTGCCATGGCCTCTCTACCCTGGTTCAGAATGAAGACATAGAGAATCCTTGACTCCACACTTGTCACTCCTCTCCTCTTGGGGAGAGACTCCTGAAGTAGCAGAGTAGGGGAGGGCTGAGCAGGTGAAAGCTATTGGTGGTTCAAGTACATACATATTCCCGTAGGTGAACACCTGAGTCCAGACCTGGTCGTCCCCAAGAAGGCAGGGTTTGCTCTTGCGAAGGCCTTATTTAGTCAGCTAAGCTCCAAGTCCAGAGAGATCAAGGTTTCATAGGGTGAGGCCTAAGGCACTATTCAGATGAGCCTCTAGTCTTTGTAATGCCAAAACCTCAAACCACCCAAGAAAAATCCTATGTTCTAAAAAATGACCAGGGCCAGACTCTAACACTTTGCACCATTTCACCCCAGCCTGGGCATAGGACAGGACTGACAAAGCCTTCCTTTTGTTGGCAACTAAAGCCAACAAAAGAAACTAAAGCCTCTCTTGAGCCTCTGCCACATAGTGTCAAACTTTTCCCATTGCACCAACCCACTTTGCTGTAATTACCTCTTTATGCGTCCACTTTCCCAGATAGACTCGGAACTCCAGGAGGGCATGGCATGCCTGTCTTGTTCACTGCGGTCTTCGCAGCAGCTAGCCCAGTGCCTGTCCCATTATAAGAGCTTAATAAATATTCAATGAGTGAGCAGATGATTAAATGTAAAGGTTATCTGACAAACGAATACAGCAGTATTTGCCACCTACTTCCTGGGGAAGACATGGGTTGCTCTACTTATTATCAGAGATTTCCTAGTTTCGACTAAACATGGCTTATTTGGGATAAAGATGTTTGCTTTCATGACAATTTCTTGATGTCTTATAAAGTCCCTATAATTCTTAATAAGAGCGAACAAACCCAACAATGGCTTCTGTGTTTGCAGTTCTTAAAAGTGTGTTAGTGCTAAGGGCCCTTGGAGGCCAGCCCCCATAAGGCCCACCCAGGCTGACAGAGCAAGCTCACTGCTCTCAAGTCTCCATAAACACAGTGAAGGCGAAAGCTCTAGAATAGGCCACTTATCACCAATGCAGAAAACACCCTGCCCTTTAATCTTCAAATCACCTCAACGAAAACAAAAAGCCACGTTCACATCATGCTTACCCACAGAGGAAGCAGCGTCTTCCTTGGACAACCAGACCCTGATTTTTAAAGCTTCCTATTCTCTGATTACATCAAACACTTAAAGTGTTTCAAAGAGCTCTTCCAGCAATACTCACAACCGCCACAAAAATAATGTTATTATCCCCTTATTATAGATAAGGAAACTGGTCTGGTTTCCACATAATTTCTTCGTAATCACAGAAATGAGTGAAAAGCCAGGGAAGCTGCCTCCTAAAAACACCCCGTGTGTTCACAGCACAGCAGTGTAGACCCATATTTGTGTTTTCATATGGTGTTTCTTGTGCCAAGCTTCCCCAGGACAGAACAGAATGAAATGAGTGGTATGACAAAGGTGATAATGTGAAAAATTAAAAGTCATAACCAATAGTAAACTAAACAATGGGCAGCAATAATTCTGCACTTAGCATTAGTTTTTTTGTTGGCTTTTCTTTTTTTTCTTTTTTTTTAAAGATTTATCTATTTATGCATACAAGAACTGAAATATAGGCCAGAGGTGTGGGAGGTGAAAAGATTCACCAGAGACAGAGTGGGGAACAAAACAGGCAGATTGACTGAAATACACTGCTGAGGGAAGCAGCAGGAAAGACAGGAGAGGTCTGCCACACCATGTGGGTAACTCCCTGGCAGGGTATCAAACTCGGGCAGAGGAACTGGCGATAGCCTGACATCACTGTGTTTTTAACCCCTGCACCACCAGGGAGGCCCTCTTTTTTTTTTTTTTTTTTTTAACTACACACAAAGTGCCTTTATAAACAAGAAAGTAAAAACTTTTCTTCTAAAAGTAATTGTGGCTCTCTTGTCCAGGATATAAATGTTGCTGCGTTTGGGAGCAAAGGTCAATGACCAAACCTTCACAGGCCCTGTCTTTCTTTGTACCAGGCACTTAACATTCTAAGCACTTCACATGTTCTATTATTGAGTTTTCATAACAACCCAAAGGGGTGGACATTGTGATTATCCCTATTTTGATGAAGTTGTAGCCCAGAGTTTTCCAGGACTTCCCCCCAGTTTATGTAGTAGGAGAAGAAAGATGGACCCTCGGTTTAGTCCTGGGTCTAGTTAATTCCAAAACTTGTGCTCTTAATTATTATACTATACTGTCTCCTAAGCATTATGCCACCATGACAGGTTTAAATTCTCTATTTAGGGAGATTGAAGGAATCCCAAATTCCAGAAAAATCAAAGTTGCTCAGAAATATTTTTGACTATTAAGGTATCCACTAAGCACAAGGCCAAAAATATCAGTGATTTAAATGACACTGGAGTAGAAATACAGGTCAAATCCAATTACAGTGGCTCTCAAGGGAACATCCACATTGTTATTGTGTCCTGGAACTTTATTATATTAAATATTGCCTTTCCCAGCTACTGGAGGCCTCACTGATCCTCTCTGCCTTTATCCAAATTCCAGGACTTGCCTGTACATCACAATTTACCCTTGGTTATATGTTATCTTTCTGGTTCACCATTTCATCACGTATGCTTGTTTTTGTCTCCTCGACGAAATTTTTTTTTTTAAGATTTATTTTATTTGTACATGAGCTGGGGTACAGGCCAGAGGCACGGGAGGGTGAGAGGATTCACCAGAGACAGAGTGGGGAGCAGAACAGGCAGACTGACTGAAATATACTGCTGACGGGAGCAGTGGTCGAGACAGGAGAGGCCTCCTGCACCATGTGGGTATCTCCCTGGCCGGCCAGGGATCGAACCCGCATGGCAGAGGCTGCAGACAGCTTCATAGTGCTGCTGTGCTCAACCTGCTGTGCCACCGGAGAGGCCCTAAATTTTTTTTTAATCCTTGAGAATAGAAACCCAACTTCATATTTTGTGATGGTCCAATTGTGCTTGCAATGTGCAAAAAATGGCTGCCTAGTGAGCATAAAGATGGTCTTCAATATTGCTTATTTATTGATTTGTTGATTGATATATTGATTTTTAGCTCATTTATTGATTTTCCTGTACAAGATGAGGTGGGAAGCATTTTAGTCTTTGCACATCATCTGGTTTCTGTTGGAGCTATTTGGCTCTGCTGTTGTGGATGAACGCAGCCAGAGACAATACAAGGAGTATTACTGCATACCAATAAAACTTTATTTACAAACAGGCAGAGGACCAGGTTTGAAATGTGGGTTGTAGTTTGTCAACCCAATAGAGATGAATAGGATAGGCTTGTGGGCCCAGATGGGGAGTTGTTCTCAAATCTCAGCATAAATCAGCAGTTTCTGTAACTCCTCCTCTGGCCTTTCGCTAATTTTTAAAGTCCTAGCTCCTGACCAAGCCAAGGGTTCTTCCAAAAACTCACCTTGGACCTGAGTTTAGCTCAGCACAATATTTTGCAGTTCATTTCCTTTGGGGCTTCAGACATCAAAAGAGAAAAATCTACCACAAAGTGAAGAGCTGACATGGTAGGTTGTAACAATAAGTAATCAAAAAATTCTTCAAATGTATTCTATCCAGGCATCCCAGACTGCTCCTTATAGGCTGCCATGTAAATCCTCACACATGGGTTAATCAGCCAACAGACCGCCTAAAGTGTGGTAAGGGTAAATACTCCATCCTTCCAAAGTGTCTGCTTTCCCCTGAGAACAGAGAACACCACAAATGAAAAAATAAAACTCTCATTCAAAGCACTCAGCCCTCATTTTTGATAAAATATTAAAAAGTCCTTAACGGGCTGCTATCTTGACCTAATTCCAGTGTGCATGAAACACATTGTTCATTACTGTTTCTGGGCTTGTCTACATATTTGCCAAGGGAACTGCTTTTGATACGAATGGAGGCATTCCGTGGAGAACCACAGGATTTAGAATTGGGAAGTGCCCTCTATTCCATGGAAAAGTGAAATACCATATGGTCACCCTTTATGCCCTTGTGCTACATGAACCAGCCAGGATGGCACACACCTAATAGCTAATGTGAGAGGAAGCTCAGATTCACAGTTCAGATGGCAGCGCACTAAGAACCCCTCACACCCCCACACTGCCCCAGGACAAATCTCCCTAATGTGAAATTGGCCACATTCAATGATGCAACATAGAGATGCCTGCATTTCCAGAAACATGGCAGAGAGTCCCTGTGCCACTCCCATCATCTCTTTCATGGTGCACTCATGAAAAAGGGGCATCTGTCTTCTGCCATCTCAAGCCCCTCTTTTCACATCTTGCTCTCCTTGGTAATTAGTGGCTGAAATTCATGGACTTTGTTACCACGACAGGCTTTTGCATTTTAAATCTATTATCTCTGGGCCTCCCCTGGTAGTGCAGCGGTTGAGCGCTGGGCTGCGAAGCTGCCTGCAGCCTCTGCAGCGCCAGGTCGATCTCCAGCCCCTGGCAAGGGTCCCACATGGCACGATGGACCTCTCCTACCATGCCCGCTGCTCCCCTCAGCAGTGTGTTTCATCAGTCTGCCTGTTCTGCACCCCACTCTGGCTCTGGTGAATCCTCTCACCCTCCCACACTTCTGACTGGACCCAGTGCTTGTATAAAATTAAAAAAAAAGAAAAAAAGAAACACACACACACACAAAAATAAGGCCTGCGGAACTTAAGGGCAGAATCTGAGGAAAAGGAAAGAAAGCAAGCTGACATTAATGTCCCTGTAGATGTACAAAAGGACAATGCAAAGTAGAATCTGTGGGTTCATGCTGAATAATCAAAATCAGCAGAGCTAATCAAGTGAGAGCATTAACCTAATTCAATAGCTAATCACAAAATTCTCCACTGTCTATATGACAAATTAAGCTTGTTTTCAGTAGTATGTAATCGAGAGGAAAGAGAGCTCAGTAATAGTGGAAACAAGCTAGTGGACTGACTAATGGGAATTTGTCTAGGCAGCTTTGAATAGTTGATCAGATGTTGTAGTCCTATGTTTCTCAAATGTAGGTCACACTATTATTTCATCATGAAATAAATCAAGTCACAATCAGTATTTTTTAAGTAACATATGTATACAGATATATAGAAAGAAATATGTCTGTCTTTATGGTATCAATATATCTGTATCAATTAGGATTGTTTCATGCAATTTTGTGGTAGTTAATATCATATCTAAACATGTGAATGTATATTTTATATACATTTGTACATGTACAGAATTGGGCCAGATTGTAGGGAAGCCCCAACTCCAGTGTACAAAAAAGTTTGAAAGTCACAACTGTACTTGCACCCACTAGAAAGTTAGGTTTGGACTCAATAGTACTGAAAATCCAAAGTGGAGCTTAACCAAGCATTTATATAAAATTAAAATTGACTGCAAAAATTATATTGCAGTTTATTAAGGCAACTGCTCTGAAAGACTATGTGTGCCATATCTACATTTCTAGATCAAATATGGTAAGAGTTTATAAATGTGGATATTTCTACACAATTGTTCTAATATTCAATGCTAAATACATATTTTTTTGTGGTTCTCAACTTTTTAGTCTCTAGATAGATCCCTTTTACACTATTAAAAATTATTGAGGATTCCCTCAAAGAACTTGTTTGTGTAGATTAAATCTATATTTACCATATTTGAAATTAAAATTGATGATTTTAAAGTTTTTTGATTTATTCTAAAATAACAATAATAAAACTATTAGATGTAGACACAAACAACATACTTTTATGAAAAATGTTTTTTCCAAAACAAAAATTGTAGTGAAAAAATTGACATGACATTAGATTTTTACAGCTCTCTGTGTTAGCTTAATAGAAACAATTAGATTCTCGTAACTCTTTGTATTGCTCTGTTTTGTTTGAAATATATGAAGAAGCTCTGGTCTCAACAGCTATGTAGTTGAAAAAGGGATAGGCATCTTTAAACAACTTTTTGAGGTAGTTGTGGATATTCTTTAATAATTCATCAAAACTAGGCAAGTGGGTGGTTTCTGAAAGGTTAGTTGCAATGTGCTGTCTGAAACTCTGTTAACTTTTTATATCTACAGTAAAACCTTTGCATGGATCTTTTATGCATGCATGATTATGTAACAGCAGAACATTGCTCAATTGGAAAATATTGGGACGTGGAGTTAAACAGATCTTTCAAAAGGTTGACACTTTTCATTATTACAATTACACTTACAAATCACACCCATTAATATCACCTCTGAGCTCATCAGAAAAGACTTCAAGTATTGAGCAACAGTCCAACTCAAATGGCAATGGGTACACGATTTCCAAACTTCTTTTTCTCAAAAATTACCACTGGCAACAATAATTGTCCCTTGTTTTCCTGAAAGTAACAAGTTATTTTTCTTGGATAAAATGTCTGTTAAATACCTGTCTGAGAAAACAGTTTGTTCATCTTTCTTTCCAGTAAAAACAGTGGTCCGTGAAAATAAAAATAAAAACACTAGTTGAGCTTGTAACTCAAGCATGGAAGTGTTTTCCTGGAAAGAAATATGACAGTTTGTAGTCAGCACACATTCCTTAAGCTAACTTCCTGTTTTTTCCACACTGAATGAATTTATTCCCCTGAAGCATATAAAATGCTGTAAATCAGTTACCTCAATAATATAAAAGAAAAAAATTCAAATAGAAAAAACCCAACAAGGTACCAAAGGTTGAACTTAATAATTTTTACTACTTTATTAAGAACATGCTCAACTGACATTGGTTCTTACAGCCCAGTGCCCCTGCCTTGATTCATGCTAAGACATCTGTACTTTTACCCACTATCGTTCATCATACCATTCGTACAAATAACAACACAGTAAAGGAGTCAAATAAGTCTAATGTCCTCATGAAAATCTCTCATAAACCCTTCAGCGGTCAGAGGACCACCCTCTAAGAACCACTGGGTGTTAGAGACTTACAGATCTCTTTCACTTCCGTTATTTTTTTAATTTTATATAATTTTACATCAGTTTTCATTTTTGCACAATGTATGCATTTTCATCACAGAAACATTAATTCAAAAGGGCACCTGCACCCCTATGTTTATAGCAGCACTATTTACAATAGCTAAGCTATGGAAACAACCCAAATGCCCAGAAATTGATGACTGGATCAAGAAGATGTGGTACATATACACAATGAAATATTACTCAGCACTCAAAAAAGATAAACTCATGCAATTTGCAGCAACATGAATGGAGCTGGAAGGCATCATGCTCAGCGAAATAAGCCAGAAAGAAAAAGAAAGGGCCTCCCTGGTGGTGCAGGGGGTAGGGACACAGCCTATGGGCTGTCAGCAGCCACTGCAGCATGAGTTTGATCCCCTAGGAGCTGCCCACATGGCACAGAGGACCTCTCCTGAGTCTCCTGCTGCTCCCCTTGGCAGTTTGTTTCGGTCAGTCTCCCTGTTCTGTTCCCCACTCTGTCTCTGGTGAATCCTCTCATCCCTCTGGCCTGTACCCCAGATCTTGTATGCATAAATAAATAAATCTTTAAAAAAAAAAAAAAAGAAAGAAGAAAAAGAAAAATACCGGATGGTCTCACTCATAGCAGGAATTTAGAAAACCTAAATAAGGGACCAGGAAAAAGACTAATTATAATAAAGTAAAAATCAAAATCAACAAGCAACTATAAACCAGAGACACACTAAGGGGGCGGGGAAGGAAGGCAGGATTAAGGTCAAAATAAGGAGGGGGTGGGAATTGTATGGTGTCTATAACCAAGATGAAAATCACTTCCGTTATTAATACTTGAGGCTTATTTATTATTAGAGGTTTGATCACTGAGCGCCCCCTAAAAAGACTTGTCAAAGAGTCGAGCCCCTCCAAGAGATATATCCCATGGCGGGCGGGTACTGCTCAAAGGCTCCAGCAGCTAGAAAATAATCATCTTTTGAGAACGGGTGGGGGGAGGGCGGGGCGGGGTAGCTAAGGGAAGGCTCTGACAGCCCCTGGGCTTGCGTTGCCAGTGGCAACAATCGCCCGCGGGCGGGAGCGCAGCCATCGATTAGTACTGCCTGGCTGAGTGGCGCGGTGGGAGGGGGCCGGCGGGGGGAGGCGGAAGGCCTCCCCGACTCGTGGTCGCCGCGGGTTTTCGGTTGCGAGAAGGCTCGCTCGATCTGCGATCTACTGAGAGGGGCTTGCGAGAGCCCCTTGTTGACGTCGGGGCGGGAGGGAAGATGGCGGCCGTGGCGGCGGGAGGCCTGGTGGGGAAGGGGCGCGACATCAGCCTGGCGGCCCTGCAGCGCCACGACCCCTATATCAACCGCATCGTGGACGTGGCCAGCCAGGTGGCCTTGTACACTTTCGGCCATCGGGCCAACGAGTGGGTGCGTGCGGGGCCATGCCGGCCGGGCTGGGGCGGGAACGGGGTCGTCTGCCTGGGGGTTCGAGACCGGGGTGAGGGGGGCGGACGCGGGGTCCCGGGAGATGGAATGGGGGTGTCGCCTTCCTCACTCGGGCCGACGTGGTGGAGACTGGGCTCCCGGCCCGAAGTCTGGGGGGACAGGGAGGCCGATCTGTAAAACCACATGAAGTTGGAAAAGACTTAAGTGTCTTAAGATACCCACAGATCGGGGACGGGCCCCAAAGAACTGAAGGGAAAAGAGGGCCTGATGTGCTCTGAGGAGAGAAAGCAGGGGCTGTTCGTGAAGCGGTAGCTGTTGCGGAGGCGGGGGTCGGGTCGAATGAGAGAGAGTTCTGGTCCCGCATTAGGCTTAGATGGGACGAAGACAAGTCAAACCTCGCTAGAAGTTGTAAACTGAGAGAATACACAAAAAAAGAGCAAATATCGGGAAATAAAAGACAAAATGAAACTGGGTCTAACACCCCAAAAGAGGTTGATGCTCTTGGGAAGATGATCACTACATAATCCACCAAGAACACGATGTATTTGATATTTGAGCCTCTGCTCGAAGCAGGACCCCAATAAATCGCCTTGGGATGAAATTTGGTTTTCTTCACCATTAGAAGGGGGTAGGATATTCATGGAAAGTCCGATTGCAGGAATTACTGCATGTCATTTTGTAGCCCACCGCCTTGAATGTGGAGAGGTGAATTTTTTTCTCTTCGTATTAATTTGTGTCGTCCCCCCCCCCCCAAATAATCTGTCTATGCATCCATTTTGTTTAAATAAGTTACAAAACAGTCTAGGTAACTGAGCCAGGATGAATGAATTTCAGATGTTTTTTAGAATGTATTCTCCACGACTGTAACAAACATCTAAGTTTAAGGAAAGCATCCATATTCAACAAGTTCTCTTTTTTGACACTCAGAGTTATATAGTCTACCTCCAGTGTTTCCAACAGTTAGTAATAAAATTTCACCTGAATATCATGGACAACAAGTCCTAAAATGGGACAAACAATTTTCTCCTAATTTCTTGACGGAGGAAATTTACTTTCAAACTGGGGAAAGAATTTAGGTCTGCTCTCTTAGTAGCCAAGCACAAAAAAGAAAAGGAGCTCTTTAATATTCATTGCCCTGCAATAGGAAGTATACTACTTGATCCTGAGATCTTATTTCTCCCTCGTTTTCAAAGGAATTCATTCACTGGATCTTTATATAAAGGACATTGAGCAACACAGTGGACTATTTTGTAAACAGCAATTTAGAAAAAGTTACAAAGATCTGCTACATATGGTTATTTTGCTGCTGGATAGAAAAATGTCAAAGACATATGCCATATTTCTGTCAAAGTAACTGTAGTAGAGAAATGGATCAGGGATATATAGTGCTATAACTGACATGATACTAGGGTGAGCAAATCTAGAAGCCTAAGAATTAACATATAGAGGAGCATTGTTCTTAATAACCATTGTTTCTATAGATTTGACAGGATCTATGTGATAGACACCCTAATCAATTGTTACAGAGGGTTGTTAGCTACCCACTGAATCCTTGTAACGACTCATAAAAAATAAGTGTCACAATGCATTATTTACAAGAGTTATGTTTTCCTGCTTCCTGTACTTGTTCCCCTTCAGACAGGGCATAATTCATTCAGCAAAAGGTCATTTTTTCAAAGTACTAATCTTCAAGGTTGTGTTACCTATAAAAAAAAGAGACCCAGTTCAGTGGCAGAGCAGTCTTGGGAAAACAAATTGTCACCACTCTCTCCAGATCCAATCACTCAGGGCTTAAGGATGGGAGCCTTTTGAATGTAAACCTACTAGAAGTATAAAGAACATTCTAGAGATTGGAGAAGAAAGTATACTGCAAGAAGGCTAAATGAAGAATCATTTATTTTTTAAAAAAGATTATGCATACAAGAGCTGGGGTGCAGGCCAGTGATGTGAGGAGGGTGTGTGTGAAAGGATTCACCAGAGACAGAGTGGGGAGCAGAACAGGTGGATTGACTGAAATACACTGCTGGGGGGAGCAGCGGGCAAGACAGGAGAGGTCTGCTGCGCCATGTGGGTCACCTCCTTGACCAGGGATCGAACACAGTGGCTGTGGATAGCTTCATAGTGCTGTGTCTTAACTCCTTGTGCCATCAGGGAGGCCCAAGAATAATTTAAGAGTAAGGAGAAATTAGGAATGAAAGATAGACAGAAAATGGGCTGCTTTAAAAGAGGATTTAAAAAGATGTCTTGAATAGGAATTTTAGAAGTAAACTACTGTATACCTAGGCTACCTACTTGTCAAGTAAACCCAGGATACCAACTTGTCAATTAAAGAATATAGTGGTGTGGTGTTACTCTCATCTCAGTCCTAAAGTAGGATTCCCAATGAGTTAATTTTGCCTCGAGGCACATTTGGCTCTGGGGATAATTTGGGTTGTGTTACCAAGGAGGGAGCCTGTAGAAGGTAGAGGCCAGGGTTGCTAAACTTCCTGAAATGGATTGGATGTGCCTGCACAACAGATTTATTTGTCCCCAAACATCAATAGGGATGAACTTGAGAAACTGCCTTCAAGTTACTAGTGCTTCTGTCTAGTTATTTTTCTAAGTTTGTTATTGGTTAGAATCACTGGAGTTTTAAAAAGTGCAACCACCAAATCAAAATCTCTGGATGTGAGGCCCACGCATTTGATGTTTGTTGAACACTTCATAGATGACTCATGCTACAGACATGATTGAAAGACAGCTTTAGAGGGGTAAATGGAGACCTACTTTTTCATTATATTAACATAGAATTATCAGTTGCTTTGAGTTGTTTCAAAAGTGTCATAGTGGCTTGAATCCCAATCATTTGCAAACCAGTACTATTTTACATTCACTTTATTTTAAATTTTGAACTATTCAATTTTTAGCACGTTGGATTTTATAGCCGTTATATTAAATCATAATCTCGTACTTTAAAAATTTAAGCTAAGTCTCCCCGAACTTGTAAAATAATGCTTTAAATATAGAAGTCTGTCTTACTTAGAAGACCCAGGAGGCTTTAATAAAATGTTAGTTTAACTATATTGCTTACCCCCAACCCTGAAATTTGGCCAAAGAAGGGGATAAAATCCTGGTTACCCTTTGATAACTGTGGAGAGACCAGGAAAATGCATGAATTTGAACTATTTCAGCCTTAAAGGCCAGAAATTTACAGGCATCAGAGAACATTTAAAATGTTTTTTCATTAAAAGACTTTGAGATGTAGGCTGCGTTTCTCTTTTCAGTGGAAAACCTGAGATGAAGAATAATAAACTAATTAGCCCAAAATGCCCTGGCAGAGCACATTCCAAGTCCAATATTGTAATCACTGAAACATGATTCGTTTCTATGAACAAATCTGTGCTTATGTGTGTAACATTAAGTAGAAATCTGTTTTAAGGATGACTGTTTTGAGCTAGAGAATAATTTCAGGAGAAGCATGCTTTTTACAGATTCTAGTTACATTTAGTTTCAAAGCTAAAATTGGGCATTAAAGTATTTTTTTTTCCTTAAAAGATAATTTCTGTTGCTACTTTATTAAGGAAGAAAGGAACCAAGTAAAAAACTCTTAGCTTTAGGTGTGCTGGTACATGTAAACATCCTAATTTGGATCTCTAAGCTGAAACACTTCAAGGTCAAAAACAGAAGACAGGAAAGTAACCTTGTAGCACGTGTTTCTGACAATAGAGAAATTCTATTTTCTACTTCCATCACTTATATCTTGGCTTCAGTTGCCTCTCAAATGTTGTTATTTAACAACATTTATTTAACTTGTACACATGTATTCTTAAATACTTGTCCACTGTTCCAGTTACTGTTTGATGGCATTTATTGTGCTGTAGTTGCCACTTTCACAATGATTAACATGGCGGTGGTTTCACTTTCAGTTAATTCTTAATATTTAAGGTGCACCCAGGAAATAGATGTCTCAATAGATAGGAATGAGCCATGTTTGTTTACAAAGATAAGAAATTGTGTCTCTGTGTAATTTTTTTTCTTATTGACTCCATAATTTTTGAAACACAGTAGCAAATGGGCCACTTTGAGAAATAAGGATACTTTCCAAGGTACATTGAATTGATTTATACAAACTTCATAGTAAATCAAGATTAAAGATGAACTCAACTTTTTTACCATTGTTTATATATTTGAGAAAAGACTAAAATTGTTTTAACTATTATAAATTCTTTATTTCCAATTGCATGTTCTATAATGATCAATATCTTTTTTTTTTAAGATTTATTTATTTATTTATACAAGCACTGGGTACAGTCAGAAGCACGGGAGAGTAAGAAAATTCACCAGAGCCAGAGTGGGAGCAGAGCAGGCAGACTGACGAAGTACACTGCTGAGGGGAGCAGTGGGTGCGGCAGGAGAGGTCTGCGTGCCATGTGGGACCCTCGCTGGTGGCCAGGGATCGAACTGGCTCTGCAGAGGTTGCGGGCAGCTTCGCAACCCAGCGCTCAACCACTGCGCCGCCGGGGAGGCCCAATCATTAATATCTTATAGCTAAATCATTTCAATTAATAGCTATTTGCTCTTCAAAATAATGATGATGCTTGACATAATTTGGGGCATAGTGGATTTTGTTTTCATGACTCCTAAAATAGTTCCTTGGGCAGGGACTAGGTTAATAAACTAGGGCAAATGGTTCTCACAAAACCTGCATCAGTGTCAGCTGGCAGGTTTACTACTCCCCACAAACTACTCCCCACCGCGAGAGTCTCTGATTCTGTTGGTCAGGGGTGGAGCCCCAAGAACTTGCATTTCTTTTTTTTTTTTTAAGATTTATGTATGCATACAAGAGCTGGAGTGCAAGCCAGAGATGCAGGGGGTGAAAGGATTCACCAGAGACAGAGTGGGGAGCAGAACAGGTGGATTGACTGAAATACACTGCTGAGGGTAGCAGAGGGTGAGAAAGAGAGGTCTGCTCCGCCATGTGGGTCACCTCCCTGGCTGGGGATTGAACTCATGCTGCAGTGGCTGTGGATAGCTTCATTGTGCTGCGACTTAACACCTTGCACTACTAGGGAGGCCCCAAGAACTTGCATTTCTAATAAATTCCCAGGTGATACTGATATGGGACCGTGTATTGAGACCCACTAAACTAAGGTGACCAGGAAAATTTTTTTTGAAATAACAAACATGTGAAAGTCTCATGCTTCCAAAGTTTTGTGTGCCTTTAAAATATCATTTTAGGGCCTCCCCTGGTGGTGCAGCAGTTGAGCGCTGGGCTGCGAAGCTGCCTGCAGCTTCTGCAGCGCTGGTTCAATCCCTGGCCACCAGCAAGGGTTCCACATGGCGAGACAGACCTCTCCTGCCACGCCCGCTGTTCCCCTCAGCAGTGTGTTTCGTCAGTCTGCCTGTTCTGCTCCCCGCTCTCGCTCTGGTGAATTCTCTCACCCTCCCATGCTTCTGACTGTACCCAGTGCTTGTATAAATAAATAAATAAATGTTAAAAAATAAATAAACAAAATATTATAATATTACACCTTTGTTCTTAAAGTATATTTTCCACCAAAATTACAGAGTAGTTAAATTATGAATGATTTTGGTAATGGATAATAATAATAATATATTGAGAGATTAAATAGAATACTGAAATTAAGTCACATCAATAGCAAAATGTACATTTTAAATTCTAAATTTTAATAGCGTGATTACTAGCTAACCAAACAAATGGGCAGTTAAATGTTTTTTCATTACGTGTTATACTGAACATTTTCATCAGGGCCTGGGATGCCTTTGGAGAGGTGTAGGGGAGCCTTTCCAAATGAACTGAAATCATCGTTTGTCATTTTAACTTTACCACATTCCCCCAGCTTTGCTCAGGCAGATATCTTGTAGCTTGGTAATGTTTCTTTCTGACTTTATTTCTAAGCTCAGAACTTTACTAAATATTCCACACCAATGATTAATTTGTCTAAAAACTATTTTTGTTGTTCTCATCTTTGTGGTGATCTGCTCTCCCAGTCCTGGGACAGGATGTGGCAATGGAAAATGAACCCAGAAAATAAAGATAGTGAAATGCAGACACCAGAGATTTCTGCAGCTATGCAGACAGTTAATTGAGGAATAGAGGATGGGTGATTTGGTGGAGGGAATAAATAAATAAATAAATATATATATATATATATATATATTAAAGAGTAGAAGAAAAGGCAGCACACTTAACCAGAATCTCTTTCTAATGAAACCCACAGAGCACATTTATCTCCTTATTGTTTCAGCCAGAGATGTCTTGCTATCCCCCTATTTGGTAAAGAGAGATAATGATGGTTTATTTTGTAAATGACAAAAGGGGTATGACTGCTTCCTGCTGCTTAATCAGCAGAGCCCCAATCAGCCTGAGAACCTACTTTTCCCTAAAAATAACCCCTCCTTCTGTAGATTTGGCCCTACTTGAAACTCCCTGGAATTTCTATTGTATAACAAATTTGTGTCTGTGTGACTGTTTACTACAAATGAAGAGAATACACATACTTTGCTGTGTGTTTTTATTTCTTAGGAGAAGACTGATGTGGAAGGAACCCTATTTGTTTATACAAGGTAAGAGTATTTTACTTTTATAAAGAAACTGACAATTTTTGAAATCATATTTTAACTCAATTGTGTCACTCTTTAATGTAGCTTTATTTCAAAAATAAATTTGAAGTTATTTGTTGACATAAGGAAGGAAAAACTGACACTTGGTATAGTGTGATAGAATATCAGAATATAATTTAAACTTCAGTATGGAAGAACTTAAATCTTTGTGTTCTTTTAAAAATTGCATTGTATATTTAACTCAAATGAATTGTACAAAGCTTTGAATATAACGCATTGGCAAGGGCCACAAGTACACTAATAAGAATATTAGATTATTTATACAATATTTGGGATAGGGTTTTATGAACCAATTTCCCTTCCCTTCCACTCCTACCTTTGACTCTTTAAAGAAGCATGGTCCCAAATTAAAAATGTTTTTGAATCCTCCATTGTCCAGTAACATAATATGTTTTAGGATAGATTTAATAGATTCATGTTTTAGTAATGTTTATCTAATAATTTCACTATCACACATGCACACAGAGACCTATGTGTATTATCTTAAAAGCTAAACTTTTCATGGACATAAGCATTCCCATAAGATGTCATAGATAAAATCCATCACCCTTGTTAGGGTTACAGAGATAAAATACAGAGGCCTAATACAAACCCTTCTAGAGCCAACAGTGTCTTTGGGGAGACAGAAAATATGTATACACACACAAGTATATATTTTTTACACATGCTTACATTTCAAGATAAACTATAATACAGCTGGATTATCCTAAGTGCCAGTTCATAGGTTATAAATTATGTGATTGTGAAGAATATAGAATTGGTGATGATGAGTTAGGCCTCCGGAATAAGATCAAACTTAATTTGCATGGTGGGTAGGAACGGGCCGTCTCAATAAGAAGAATGGCATAAGCAGAGGCATAGAACCTCACATGTTAGAGGAGGAAGAAGGGGCATGACCCTTTGATGCAGTGAATTTCAATTAGTTTATATAAGTGAAATTGATAGTGAGGGTAAAGAGATTTTGCTGACTTGGAATGTCACACTAAGGATTTTGAAATTTTTATTTTAGTGGTAGGGAGTCATTGAAGGGGAGTAATAGAGTTACAACAAAATGTATGGGGAAAGCTAGCATTATGAGGAAGTGTTCTTAGAAGAAACTGGAGTTAGGGAGGACATTGAAAAGCTAATTGCAATAACCCAAATGCCCAAAATAGATGACTGGATCAAGAAGATCTGGTATATATACACAATGGAATATTATTCAGCAATCAGAAAAGATATACTCATGCCATTCGCAGTGACGTGGATGGAGCTAGAAGGAATTATGCTCAGTGAAATAAGCCAGAAGGAAAAAGAAAAATATCGGATGGTTTCACTTATGGTAGGAATATAGGGAAACCAAATAAGACATCAGTGTAAAAAAAAATAGTGACAGTACAAAACACAGCAAAGCAAAACTGGACAATTATAAATCAGAGACATCCTGCAGGGGAGGAAGAGGGAGAGGAATCAGAGGGAAGAAGGGAGGAGCAGAGGGGACTGAGGTGATGGTGCACGGGTGCATTGGGGAAGGAAATTCCATGGGGACTACACCTGAGGGGGTGGCGGGAAGCAGATATTGTTTAAAAATCAACAATGATGTAAAAAAATTTAAAAAATAAAATAGATTTTAAAAAATATTAAAAGGATGTGACAATTTTGGGGAAAAAAGCTAATTCCAGTGGATTAACTTTGAGATGCTAATAGTGTGGACTAGAGGAAAAGAGGTTGAAATGAAAAAGAGTTCTTGAAAGACTGCAAACAGAGGGAATGGGGAAATTTGAAAAATGACATTAGTATTTTGAAATGGAAGACAGAGGGGAAATGGAAGATAAAAGACATCGAGAATCTGATTTGAGGATAAATTCTAATTTTATCTTGAACTAATGATTTTGGAGTGTTAGCAGGACATCCAAATGGAGATGTCCAGCCTCTCAGGATAGGGTTAGGACTGCAGAGAGAGAGAGTTTGGAGTCTTCTACGTTCCTTTGGTCTTTGAAACCAGGGGAGAAAACTTCTCTAAGTATAAAGAGGAAACTGATGAGGGCTAACGGTTGGGTTTTATTGCCAGCGAGGATGCAGAGATGAGGCATCTGTGGGCCCTCCACAAGAATGGCTAAAGTCTGCAGGTAAAAAAGGAAGCGGCAGTGGGGAGGGAAAGAAAAGACTGCATGGGGCAGATAATCAGAGTGGGTAAAAAGTTCAGTTTATCCAGTTTTAGGAAAGTAGGTGTGTCCACAGGTCTTTGGCTCTATATATTAGTTTACATTATATTCCCAAAATTCCAAAGTACCAAATTATACCTCCAAGTGAGTTTATGTAGTGGAGTACAGAAGACTTTTGAGACTTCTCCAGTGTGAAAAGAATACCAGAAGGTTGAGCTTTACTGTGTGCCAAGCGTGCACTATAAATTCTCATTCATTTCTAACAACACGCTTTCTTTTGAGAAGTAAAATGAAAGATGTATTAGTATGACTTAATGATTTATAATATTTAAGAAATTTTTGCAGGGTTCTTTTTTGGAGGGCAAAAAGAGTAATAGATTATACAAATATTATTTTCTTTTTTACCCAAACAACACATAGATTTGTATTTTCAAGTACTTCTTAATATACTTTGAGTTTCTAATGGAGCTGTCAGTTAAACCATTAACTTGAGAAACAAATCCTTCCCTATTTCTTTATCTCTTCATCATCAAATTCCTCAAGAATATAATATTCCCTTCCTATCCCTCTAACCCTTCACCCTCCAGGTGCCAGATTCCAGTATACTGAACTCTTTCCTCAGTAGAGAATGACAGAAAGCTCATAAAAATCAGTACAGATAATGGAGCTGCCAGTGATATAGTTTGACCTTTCTTACAGATGTTGCTTTAGAGCAGTTGGCACATTTATCCCTTGAGCCTGTTTTACAAATTATAAAATGGCATGGTATCCATATTATTAAAGAGGTGAAATCCTGTTGTGATAATGAAATACTTGCCAAATCAAATTCTAATTCTTTGTAAAAATACCTAATCCCATGTTTAAATTCTTTTTTTTATTTCCTCCCATGTCTTCTTTTCTATAATAGAGGGTTCATAAAGACACCCACTGGTGATTTCTGAACTTGACTCCTCAAAAGGACCCTCTGTCAGAAATTGTTAGAAGTCAGTTTTCGTTCTTGCTTGAAATTGAAGTTGAAATGATTACCGTAATTATTTCTAGGTATTGATTTTATGCCTACTACCACTTTACCTCTTTGCAAAATAAGTTAGGCAAGGATTACCTTCCATCAATTTTAAAATTGGTGGTCTCAAAAGAAAATTCTGTAAGTGTCAATGTAACTATATTTGACTTCTTTATCAGCATCAAATGATCAGATGTGCAATAAAACTAAGATAGAAATCGATTCTCCCAATCAAGTGTAAGATTTCTGTGAGTTTCTACCGTGGTGCCCAGATTTAAAGTAAATAAATGAATTCTGCTTGTTTCAGTTTCAGTGTGTAAGCATGTGGTGTTTCATTTGTCACCAGAAGCTGCACAGTTGAATTACTACATGGCTGTCACCCAAGGGTAGACAAATGCACATGTCACTGTTAGAATTTATACTCTCTATAATTTGGGTTCTTTCTGCCTGACAGAATAGGCAGTGAATGTTTACTGAATGAAATGAAAAGTAAAGAGTCTCTAAATGCTATATTTTTATGGGGAAAAAAACTTTTTAGTAGTTTATCTGTGAGGCTGCTTGCTTTATATTGAAGGGAACAAAATCTCTGTTCTTTGCGTTAAATAATATAATTTTTAAAATCATATCTCCTCCCTAGTTCATTGACTCGAGTTGCATCTTTTCTCTAAGAGATTGTTCATATTTCAATTTCAGACCAACACTAAAAATTTTCTATGAAAAGCTTTTCATATACTTGTGATACACACTCTGTATTAACTATCATGATTCTTTAACAGTGTGTCAATAATTTTTTTAAAAGTGGATATTGGTATCAGGAACTTATAACCTGTACACACACACACACACACACACACACACACACGTAAATAAATAGGACTCAATTTTACCAAAGGATCAAGTAATGGTATTGACAAAGGAATGGTGATGACAGTCGTCATTGTGCCAGAGTGCTCTATGTGTTACATCTGCATTGGTACCTAACTTATTACGTTAGTACTCTTTATTAGCTGATGGTGAAGACTTACTACTTTGTATGTGTACAGTCTTGCACAAAAAGTCTATATACAAAAAGGCTGAGCAACACACTTGCAGACAGTTACAGTAAAGGTATACTATACTGAATCATTTGTCTTTTGATGTCCTCCCACCCCTGTGACCTTCAGATCTGCCTCTCCAAAGCATGGGTTCACCATTATGAACAGGCTGAGCATGGAAAATCGGACCGAACCCATTACGAAAGACCTGGATTTCCAGCTCCAGGACCCTTTCCTTCTCTACAGAAATGCCAGATGTGAGTCTTTCCTGATGCATTGGGTAGTTTGGCCACATGTTTAAAATTGGACAAAATGTTTATGTTTTGTATCAGTGACTCTAGGAGTCATCATTGGTTAGCTTGGGAAGTAGTTGCCTAATTGAGGAAATAGCTGCTTCCTTGGGAAAATTTAAATGAAAACCATGTGAATAAAATGAGGTCAGTATTTAACCCCTGTCTCCTGCATCTGTGCCACTTTGTAGCATGAACCCACCAGATTTTTCAAGCATGCAGGGTTAGGTGAGGCAAATTCTTGTTAGGCATCTTTTGGGGACATCTAAGTGATGCTGTAGACTACAGAATTAATGCTTCAGCTCATAGTGTGTTTTCTTTGCATATCACTTCTGACTGAGCATCCTGTATGAGGGAGAGTGCCTAAATTCTAGAAGAGCAGTCTTCTGAATACATAGTGAATGAAAAATCAAAGCCCAAGAGTTTTGGTCACTAAGAATTTGATAACACTTTGTAATGTTGAAGTTATATTAGGTACCTTAATGGTCCTTGGAAGATTTGAAATAAGATAGCAATCACCTGTGAAAGATACTTTTTCCACTTTACTCTGGTATCTTCTCTGACCACTTGTGTTGGCTATTGGGCAACCCAGAGAAAAATTGATGGACAATAAATGAACTATATGAAATACATACTTAAGTGTGTGTGTGTGTGTGTGTGTGTGTATTTCCATGCGCTGTCCTTTAACTGTCAAAAAGACCTTGTAGTTAAATGTTTTCCATACATTTTCCACCCCACTCTTTGAGCTCAAAACACAAGAATTTGCCTACTGTATACAATTCAGTGTAATCTTCATAAATATCATACTATATATATATAAAATGTTTTAACCCTGATGAATTGTTTTAAGTAAATCTAATATGATTTTAATGCTATATTTACTTATATTCACATATAACTAGGTTGTCTTGGTCCTGTTGACCCTGTCATTCTATTATTTAGAGAATACAGTGAAATTTTTCTGAGGGGGGAACACCGAAAACTATTACAACTGTAACATGACTTACAGATGGTAGGTCCTGTGAAGTAAAAAGTGTAGAAATATGGAGAAATGTTCTGTTTTCCTGTTTCTTTGCTGGAAGGTGTACAATATCAGTTGTAGCTTGTACTTGTTTGAATTGTTTGTTTTCATAAGTTATATCAAGTTTCCTCTTTTTTAGTTACTAGAGTATATCAAATTAATACAGAATTAAAACCCTACCAAGCAAAACAACCACAAAAATAAATACAAAATAAATGCATATTGGTAGCTTATAATAATCTCTTTTGGTTCCTCTTATTTTGGGTAAATACATGGTTTAGTCATTGTAGGTTATGTTCTATTTTAAGTTATAACCATATTACATATCACATGGCATACTATTCCAAACTCTTTGATGAGGCTGATTTAAAAAATACCTTTCCTAAGTCCCACAGAGTTTATCTGATACAAATGCTATTTGGATCTAATAAACATACAGTAAACCACATCTTGGTTCTAGGCCTGTGCTGGCTAATATGATAATACCTAGCTGCATGTGGCTACGAAGCACCTGAAATGTGGCTGTGTTGAATTGAACCTTGCATTCAGCGTAGAATGTACACAATTTTCAAAAACTTAGTACAAAAAGTGTTAAAATCTCATTTATAATTTGATACTGATTTACATGTTGAGATAATATTTTTAATATGAATTAAATAAAATATTAAAATTTCATCAGCTCTTTTTTTAAATTAAAAATGACATATGGCTCACATTTGTTCTTCACCTTATATTTGTATTGAATAGCACTGTTCTAGGCATTTTTATTTATTTTGCCATATTTCATAATCAAAACTTTATAAGGTAGATAATTTAACTGTGATTGTGTGATGTGAGTACTGAGGCTCAGTGAAGTGACAGACCTGTATACAAACCCCAGAATCTGAATTCAGTTCCATTGAGCTGTTCGCACCACCTAGATTGCTGTCTCCACAATTAAACATGAATGTATAGAGAAGGTAGCCTTTGGGGTATTTAAACTATTTCTAATGCATTCCCATAAGAAAGAAATGAAACCAGTTGAACAAAAAAGAAAGAAAGGGAATGAATCTGTACTCTTCTGGGCTTATTTTGCCTTTTTTTCCTCCTTAAAATCTGGTGCTGATTACCTTTGCAGCTATTATCATTTGGTTTTAATTTAGTTTGTTTGTAAAAGCCTTTTCAATCTCTGATATCAAAGGTTTACAGAAAGGTTTGCTCCTGTGCTTTCAGAGTTTCATATACCTCTCAAATGTTTAAAATAACTCAGACACTTCATATAATAATTGCATATGATTTACATATTCACTGATGACATAAAAATTAATTCATCATCCTTTGGACAGTGAACTCAGCTTCACTGAACCTTTTTTATTTTTTTAAAGCCTCTATGTCTTTTCGAGATCTATTACAGTCAAGTATCTCTGCATAGTTTTGGCACTTCACTTTGGCCTGCCTATGTTAGAGGCCGTATTTGGACATTTCAGGTAGACAGAGATAGAGTTGATACAGATTCATGGTGAGTTTTCTCATGGAGTCTTTTAGATTCAGTAAGTTAAAAAACAATAGTACATAAGGTGATAACTATTCTTCTCTTGAATTGGATCAATATAAGAAAGCTCAATAAAAATGTAAAAATCTCAAACTCTCCATTTAATTTTAAAAAAGATGTCTGGTAAACAAGTAACTGAGTTTTGATCAAGACAAAATAAATGGCTTTGTTACAGTAAAATATTTATAGTTTTTAAACTTCATTGTAATAGGATTTGATCTGTATAAGTTTTAAAAGTAACTAAAATAGCTGTTAAATTTGAGGAAAAACATTTATTCAACATTTATTGATCGTTCACTGTCTGCTAGGCACTATGTCAGGGTTTTTATGTGGGTTATTTAATTCTCATAACTACTTCTTGGAAATGCTACGCTAATCCTATTTTGTAAATGAGAAAAAAAACTAAAGTTAAAGGTTCGTGGCTATTTTGATATGAGAATAGCATTTGAGCTAAGAAAGCATAATTTCAAAAGCCTAGGCCCAACCATTAGAGGTGATAGCATATGAATAATGTGTTGGAGCATATATCATCTTTTTAGAATACACTTCAAAGTTTAAAGGGTTGTTTTTTTTTTTTTTAATTATTAACTCAAGAATCTATTGTATCTCAGTTAGTAGATAGCAAACTACCAAATAAAAATATAGAACAAAAAGCTGAATTTGGCCATTTTTTTTATATTATTCCATTTACTGTATTTTCCATATAATAACTAATAAGATTTTGGCATACAGAATTCTATTTTAGAAATGTGTTTTCCCAAATATTTCATAATATTTGACGTTATAGGTAGATTTTAGTTTAGACCAACATGTTGGGTATATAATTGTCTGTGGTTACAAAAATTTGAATTAAATTCTTTTGATCTTCTTGATTTCATTGCAGACATAAGCCTGGAGCTTAGAGATGATAAGAAAAGGCAAAATCAAGATGTTTAGAATCAAAGCTATTTTAGAAAACTCCTCCTCAGTTTTAAAGTGAATTTACCATATTGAGTAGCTTTGTATTCAAAAAGAGATACAATTTAAATCCTTTATTGACATTTGTAGGCATTTGTGGGAAAAACTGCTGTAAATAATAGAAAATTGTACACTGAATAAAAACAATAATTACAGACATCTTTCAAATAGACTATGTCCTAGATGCTCCCTTTGAAAGTGATGGGCTATTGCACTTGTGGTTAAACATGGCAGATATACCCCTGAAACTATTGAAATTACAATAAAGAAATAAAAAAAGATAGAAACCCATGAGGATAAATATTTCATGAGAAAGATGAAGGCATGTTATAATAGCTTTATTGTTCACTATTATTAGTTTACTTTCCTGCAGAAGATTACCTATATCTGCTCTGTGGATGTCAGATTTGACTATATGACTCGGTTCCTTCCACCAGGAACCCACTCTCCAGGAGGATATAAAACATTCACCCTGTTGAACTTGAGCATAGCTATGTGAATTGTATTAGCCAGTGAAATGTGGGTGGAATGTTGTGTATCATGTCTGAGAAGATACTTTAAGAACTGGGTTATGATCAACCATGTTTCTTTTTCCTTCTGCCATGATGACTAGCAACGTTCTAAGCAGAGGCTGCTCTGTTAGCCTGGTCCTAGAACAAAGATAACAGGGCACAGAGGTAAATGTGACCCATGATGGACATGTAAAATCATGAGATTATGATTTTATATAAATTAAAGTAAAATCATAGGAGATTTCAGAAAGGGTGTCCAAGAAACAAAACTTTGTTATAACTCATTTAAATTTTCCAGTAATTTGTTATACAGCAAAAGTTGGCTTGTTATTACTGATACATGAACCATCCAGGAAAAAAGGAATCCAACATAGGATGGAGATAAAGGAATGCTGAGAATAATGGTTAAAAGTAGTCCCATATCAATCCCTATGCAATTAGACTATAGATCAGTCAATCTAAATTAAATTAAAATCATAGAAGATTTCAGAAAGGATGTCCAGGGGAAATTTTACAACAGATTATGTGACTCTGTTAGGACACTTACATGATTTTAGTGATCAGTTGAAAACTAACAGGTGGTGGGGAACAACAAAGGGCAATTCTTAATTCCTGAGTAAATAAGTTATAGTGCAAGAAA
The DNA here is from genome assembly GCF_964194135.1 of Talpa europaea. NCBI lineage: Eukaryota > Metazoa > Chordata > Mammalia > Eulipotyphla > Talpidae > Talpa > Talpa europaea. The sequence continues at coordinate 74,869,774 of NC_140083.1, read as the reverse complement.
GGAAATACAACTATAGCACACTATGTGGCTATGCAGATCATAATACTGAATTAAATTATAAACATTGACTATGAAAAGTTTGTTATACTTAATTGGAAAGATGGGGGAAAGTGTGTGTGAGTTTGTATGTGAATATGTGCCTATCATAGAACAAAATCCTCTTCAGTAGATTTTTAAAAATCAAGGAATGGTATATATGTGATATACAAAAAAAAAAAAAAGAATCTAAATACTCGAAGAAAAGTTGGATGAGATATAAAGAACAGAAATAACTCAAGCATCTAAATAAGTTTGCTTTTGGTGAGCAGTAATCAGGAATGTAATGACTAGAGAAGAGTGCTGTTATTTGTTGTTTTAAAACTTATTATAGTATTGACTTTTAAAATTATGTATGTATATTTTTAAAATTAAAAATATATAAAGAATACATTCACAAGAACAATATTTTAGTTGGTGGTTAGGTTTCTAAATCAATTCACAAGAACCCAATATGTACCCATCTAAGAATAGCACGCTAACATTATAATTATAAACACACGAAATATAGCACTAGCATATATGGTGTTCTTCAGGAAAATTCATTCAAGAGTAAAACTTGTATATACCTCAAGAGTCTAATCTTAGCAGCAGTGCAGGGAACTTCTAGTGCCCATTTATATTAACAGATTATTTGTAAAGCTAGATATCCCTATGGATTATATTTTAGCATAGGTGGTAATAAACTTTGAAACCTCCACAGCCAAGCTTTGTCTTAGCCCTGTACTGGTTCTGCAACTCTTTCCTCCTTCCTGTTCCCATATCTGTTCCTCTGGATCTTAGTAACTGTTACTTGGAGCCCTTCATAACTCCTTATAATAAAAAGGCATTAAGTTTCTAATACTAGCTAAAAACGAGTAAGTTCCTACAATATATCTCTCCTACAGGTTACAACTAAAAGTCCTGCACAGAAAGTAAAAAGCAATGACTTGAGGATTCTGAAAGTAAATAATAACAGGCACATTGGGGTGGGGGGCAATTTGAATTTAAAAATCAACCACTTCTGTGGTGAATTTCCTGATTTTCTTCTTTCCTTCTTTATCTCTTGGCTTTGACTCAAGAGTGGACCAGGTTAAAGAACTGTGGACAAGATCAACATAAACCTGTACAATGAAAGAAACTATCAATAAAACAAAAAGATACCCTACTGAATGGGAGAAGATACTTGCTTATCATACATCCAATGAGGGCTAGTATCCAAGATCTATAAAGAACTCATTCAACTCAACAAAAAGAAAACAAAGAACCCTGTCAAAAAATTGGAAGTAGTGGCGCAAGGGGTTAAAGCACCGCACTATCCAAACCAAAACAATCCACAGCCTTGGCAGCATGAGTTCAATCCCCAGCCGGCCAGAGAGCAACCCACACGGCGCAGCAGACCTCTCCTGTCTCTCCTGCTGCTCCCCTCAGCAGTGTATTTCAGTAGATCTGCCTGTTCTGCTCCCTACTCTGTCTCTGGTGAATCCTCTCACCCCCCGCATCTTTGGCCTGCATCCCAGCTCTTATATACATAAATGAATAAATCTTTAAAAAAAAAAAATTGGAGGTAGTGCTAGACACTTCTCCAAAGAAGACATCCAGGCAGCCTGATAAGTAATGTTTAACATCATTTACCAGGGAAATGCAAATCAAAACCACAGTGAGCCTTGCTCCCGAGAGAATGGCCTATATCAAAAAGACCAGAAACAACAACTGTTGATGAGGAGAAACTGTTGGTGTGGAGAAAATAGGAACCCTTCTGCACTATTGATGGGAATGTAGCCCCTGTGAAAAAGTGTGGAGGTTCCTCAAAACATTAAAAGTAGATCGCCCATATGATCCAGCAATCCACACCTAGGTATCTACCCAAAGAATGCAGACTCAGTAATTCAAAGAGATATATGCACTTTTGTGTTCATTGCAACACTATTTACAATGGCCAAGTTATGGAAACAACCTAAGTGCCCAAAAGGAAATGAGTGGATTACGAAGACCTGGTATATATGCACCTTGGAATGCTTTTCCACTATAAAAAAGATGAACTCTTGACATTTGCAGCAACATGGATGGAACTAGAGGTGATTATTCTAAGTGAAATAAGACAGAAGGAGAAAGACAAATGCCAGGTGATTTCATGCATATGCAGCATACAGAGAAACAAAAAAAAGGGACAACTAATATAATTAAAACCAAAAAACACCATAGAAATATAACTGCAGAATTGAAGCTACTAGAGGGGAAGGGAAGGTGTGATCAAAGTGGGGAGGGGGACAATGCCCTGTGGCAAAGGACTGGTGCTTTGGTGGTGGGTGTGGTGTGGTGATATACCTCTGAAGAGTGTGACCTTGTTTCCCTAAATTATATACAACTAAATATAAACCAGATACTTCAATTTTATTTTTTTTCCATGTTTTTTTTTATTTTTTTTTTTAATAGAGGCATGTTTTTTTATTTTTTATTTATTTATTTGTTTGTTTGTTTTGTTTATACATGCACTGGGTACAGTCAGACGCGGGAGGGTGAGAGAATTCACCAGAGCCAGAGCGGGGAGCAGAGCAGACAGAAGGACCGAAGTACACTGCTGAGGGGAGCAGCGGGCGGCAGGAGAGGTCTGCGCGCCATGTGGGACCCTCCTCTGGCGGCCGGAGAGCAGCCGGGGATCGAACAGGCGCCGCAGAGGCTGCGGGCAGCTTCGCAACCCAGCGCTCAACCGCTGCGCCACCGGGGAGGCCCCAGATACTTCAATTTTAAAAAAGAAAGAAAGAAAGAAACCAACTCTCTAGACACCTTAATCTTGGACTTTCTGCAGAGAATTATGAGAAAATAAATTATTGTTTAAGTCTCCCCCAAAATAAAACCAGAGCAACATAAGCTAAGAGAAACCCCCTCTTTCAAATCAGGGGTGAGAGAGATGGGCTTGGGAGCTACAAGTGTGAAGAGAATCTCCTCGTCCTAGGCCTGCTGTGAAGCCCGTCACAGGAGGAAGCTGAGCTGTGGCTGTGATGATGGCAGCACCGGCACCTAAAGATCCTGAGAGACAGCCTGTCTCTGGCAGAGGAACAAGAAACAGGCTCCCCTCTGGTCTGAGATGTGTGTGGGGGATTCCCATTGTATATTTTTATCTTCCTTTTGCTTCACCCTCTGGGCAGCCCATGTTATGCAGACTGTCTGACAACGTGAGAAGCTAAAAAACTCTGAGAGAGACCTAGCAGGAGGACTGGGGGAAATGGCCCCTGAGAATAAAGCAAGCTGGATAAGGGGGTCCTCCCGTCTGTGTATGAACTGACACGAGGTCTGGTTTCATCCATGAGCTTCACATACATGAAACAGGATTAAAGACACACAGGAAAGGCTTTGAGAACTAACCTACAGTATAAACCACTAAGTTCCAGACTAACAGGTGTTAGTGCTGTGTGTGAGGAACAGACTCAAGTACTTCTGAAAATGGAACTGACGCAGCAAACATGGCCCATGAAAGGCAAGACAACTTCCTGTGTAAACCTCTCAGAACAGATCCCCTTCTCAAACAAACGAACATTTTCCAGAGAGTTTTAAGAGGTCTCAGAGTCTCTCAATTAATAAAAATGTCCAAGATACAATTCAAAGTTATTAATTATACTTAGAACCAGAAAAATCCGACACCTCTCAAGGGAAAAGTCACTAACAGATAACCACCCTTAGGTGATCTAGATATTGGAATTATAAGGCATCAATTTTAATATGATTATTACTACCCTCTGTGGGGCAAAACTGAATATTCTTGAAATTTATATCAAATATGTATAGAAAAGAAGAAAAACCTCAAATGAATGTTTCCAGCTTACTTGAAAGAGAAGAACAAATTAAACTCCAGACAAACAGAAAGAAGGAAATAATAATAAGAGCAGAAATCAGTGAAATAGAAAACAGTAAAACAATAGAGAAAATCAGTGAAACCAAAAGTTGTTTATTTGAAAAGAGTCAAACTGACAACCTCTGGCCACTCTGGTGGAAAAACAGGACACAAATCAGCAGGGTCAGGAATGAGAGAGGGAGTCTCTGCAGACATTAAAAGAGCGATGAGAGAAATGCTCTCCACTGTTTCATGCCCACATTCAACTAATTCCTTGAAAAACACAAATATAATCAAGAGGAGATCATCTGAACAGTCCCATATCTACTTAAAAATTTAAATTTGTAGTTGAAAACCTTCTAACAAAGAAAACTCCAGGTCCAGATAGTTTCATAGATAGAATTCTACCACACATTCCAGGGAGAAAATAATAGCAGTTCTGGGCCTCCCCGGTGGCGCAGCGGTTGAGCGCTGGGTTGCGAAGCTGCCCGCGGCCTCTGCGGCGCCGGTTCGATCCCCGGCTGCTCCCCGGCCACCGGAGGAGGGTCCCACATGGCGCGCAGACCTCTCCTGCCGCCCGCTGCTCCCCTCAGCAGTGTACTTCGGTCCTTCTGCCTGCTCTGCTCCCCGCTCTGGCTCTGGTGAATTCTCTCACCCTCCTGCGCTTCTGACTGTACCCAGTGCTTGTATAAACAAAACAAACAAACAAACAAATAAATAAAAAAACATGCCTCTATAAAAAAAAAAGAAAATAATAGCAGTTCTACACTATCTCTTTAAGGAAATTGAAGAAGAGGGACTGTTTCCCAACTTATTTTATGAGAGCCAATTATCCCAATACCAAAAGAAGACCCAGGCATGACAAGGAAATTAAAGATCACTATCTCTTCTGAATATGGATATACAAAATTGTCAACGAAATTACTAGCAAAATAATATTCATAACAGCGTTATTCACAGTAGCCAAAGGTGGAAACGACCCTAATGTTCATCAATGAGTGAAGAAACAATGTTTCATATATATATAAACAAATATATATATATATATGAATATTACTCAACCTTAAAAAAGAAATTCTGATATGATACAGCATGGATTGGCCTTTAAGGTGTTAAGCTAAGTGAAATAAACCAGACAACATAGGGCAAATATTGTAGGCTTCCACTTACAGGAGGCATCTGAAATAGTCATATTCATAGGAACAGAAAGTTAGAATAGTGGTTACCAGGTGCTAGGCGGAGGGGAGGAAATGGGGAATTAGTGTTTAATGGGTAGAGATTTACTTTGGGATGATGAAAAAATTCTGGAGATGGGTGGTGGTGATGGTCACACAACAGTGTGAAGTACTTAACCCCACTGAGCCGGGCACTTAACATGGTAGATTTTATATTAGTTATATTTGGCCGTAATGAAGAACCCCAGCAAACTGAAGCTAGGAACACAAAAAGGATGAGAGATTATTAGCCCTATAATTTATGCCTAACTTTTTCCCACCATATAAAACCTCTGCTAGATTTACCTTCCTATGGCATGGAAAGTTATTTCATTTCCTGCTCAAGATCTTAAGCGCCTACCAAATAAACTTCTCACTGATATGTAAAGCTTGCTATAGTAAGCTCCTAGTTTACTTGTCTGGCCAAGTCTACCATGACTCTTAAGCATTTGCACACTTGCTTTCTGTTCTAACCAAACACAACTGTATTCTTTCCTACAACACTCTTTCATTTCTTATCTTCATGTTTTAAACACGTTTCTTTTTTTTCTCCTTGAATTTTCTTCCTCACCCTGACCAATCTACCAGATAAAATCTACTTAAATTTCAAAATCCAACTAAAACTTGATCTCTCCTTAATGTTTTTGTAATCCCTTTATCTAGCTGTGATTCCTCTGATGTAACAGAACCTTTTATCTTGACTTTCTCTGTATTTATTGAATGAACACTTGCCATTTGATACTGATTCTTTGCTTGCTTTTGGTAGTTCAGTAATGAGTAGGATGCATCCCTTCCCTCTTAGAGTTCACTATCCTAAGATAAATAAAGGACAGACACAAATACATGTTTTTAAAATAATAAAGTAAATGCTGAGCTCAAATTAAACAAGCACTTTCTACTTTATTTTACTGTGTGTATGTATAGGTGGTGTGTGTGTGTAGTCTGTCCTTGTACAAACTCCTTCAGAACAGTGTCTTTCTGCTCCCCTACAGAACTTAATTCCTTTTATTTATTAAGTGTATACAATTAAATATTCGTAACGAGTACTGAGTTATTTTTATTATAATGGATTCCTTTACTCAAGGAATCCAGTAAAGCGTAACCAAAATTTTCACAACTGTCTCTCTCTCTCTCTCTCTCTCTCACACACACACACACACACAATAAATATTAGCAGTTAAAAGTATAATTTGCAAACAAAGATACATCATAATTTGAAAGCAGCATTGTTTACTATACTTTGAATGCATTTTGTGAAATGTTTGCTGTGCCATCATGTTGCTATTAATTTGTTGGTTATTTATTATCTAGACTATTGATAAAGCACTGGCATGAGTAATAAATTATAGGCCCCTGTGGACAGAAATCACATCTTAATATTTTATTTATATTCTGTGGTACCAAATAAACAGAAAATGAATAGATCTAGATAATGGAAATAGAAATAGATAATACAGTGTACTTAAAGTAATTCCCAAATCATTAATATTAACACTGCAATTGTTGTATTTATATCTATATCTATCTATCTATCTATATATATATATATATATATATCTGATGTTTTTCCTTAGGTTTGAAGATTCTCTTCTTGCAGTGATTGAGAAAGATGCACGTGAAGTTGCCTAGTTTTCCAAAATTTCTTCATATTCTTCATTCCACGAGAGAGATAGACATTTCTATCTCTCTGTTTAATGCAAACAGTAGTAGAAGCTGAACTATGTGGTTTACCCTTTCTGTGGCCAACGATGCTAAGAAATCAGTGCTGTTTAAGCCTTAGCCTTCAGGCTACATGGAAGAATAAAAGGTCTTCCAACCTAACAAATTGTAAGACTTTATCCTTTGTTTCCTTTAGCCTTGGATCAGGTCAGGCAATTGTTACAAAAGCAATTGGAACAATTAAAAATGAACCTTGTGTAAATTTATTATGAAAATGAAAGCCACATTATCTGCTATTGAGAGTTTATTTCATTATCAGATAATTGAGTTTATTTTTCCATTCTAAGATATATATTGGTAGATTGATAACCTCAAATAGCAGTTCTTAACTTTCTTTAGATTACAAACCCCTTTAGAATCTGATGAGCTTCTTTCCTGTCCTCTCCCTCCCTCCAGATATTTTTTGATTATCTACTATATGCCACATACTGTTTTTAGGGGTCCATGTGTATACTTCCCCACTTCTAAACATATCTGTTTACATATATACACACCATTTTGCATACAATTTTGAGGATTTTTTTGAATTCCAGAAACATCTTAAAAGTAATTATGTGGGGCCTCCCCTGGTGGCGCAGGTGGTTCAGCGTAGCGCTGTAAAGCTGTCCTCAGCCTCTGCAGCACCGGTTTGATCCCTACAGGCCAGCAAGGGTCCCACACGGCAGGCAGACCTCTCCTGTCTTGCCCGCCGCTCCCCTCAGCAATGTATTTCGTCAGTCTGCCTCTTCTGTTCCCCACTCTGTCTCTGGTGAATCTTCTTACCTTCCCACACATCTGGCCTGTACCCCAGTTCTTGTATAAATAAATCTTTTTAAAAAAAAGGTAATTATGTAACTAAAAATACTTGACATTCTTTCTGTTTCTGGACTAACAATAGAATATTGTTCTATTCACAATCTTCCCAGTGATCTGAGACCCTCAGGTAAACTCACCAAATCATGTACAGTACAGAATGAAAGACAAGGAATTTGACATTTCACATCCAATCAGAACAGGTAACCAATACAATCTTGCTCCTTCAATATGTGAAAGGAGTGGTTAGTTGCACTAGATAAACTTCAAGGACTCTTGCTTGCCAGCTAAGTCTGTGCTGCTTAGTGAGAAAGAAAGAAGGCCACCAAAATTTTAAAAATCATGATGTGGTCCCTGAATCTGACTGAAAAACTAATCTACCTATTACGCACCATTGCATGGAGATCTCATGTATTTTAATATATAATTAAGGGTTACACATCTATAGTTACTTAATCAGCGAGACTTTTCACTCTGACCTTAAATCTGGAATTACTTTTTTGTTCTCTGTCAGTGTCAACTCATGCCAAAAAGAAGGGATCTGAACTCTAAAAGAGACCGTGTAGCTATAGAAATGGCATTCTGTCAGTTCGAGAAGAATCCAGAAAGCCTTGTGTAAAGCAAAATTTCACTTTTGAGCCCTCTGGTATCTCTGTTTTCCGATGTATTGTGTTATGATACCTGATAAGCCTTTGAAACACACACATAAACATACACAATAAGGGTTGAACAACACTTTTCCTCTCTGGCTATGGAACCTACACAGCCTCTATACGTATATCATATATGATTAGGGACTCATTGTATATAGGATTTTAACATGAATTTAATGAGAAAATGTGTGTGTGTGTGTCCAAATGAAAAAAGTACAGAAGGGAGGAAATCCTATATTGTGAAAGAATAAGGATGTTTAAAGAAGAAAAAAGTACAGAAATACAGACTCACTTTTCTTAAACCAAGGAACAGCATTTTTTGCTAAGTTTCTTTTTGCTAGACCACTATTGTGTAAAAATTGGCAATCATATATTTTATAGTAAGGTATTTTCAGCAACTTTTTTATGATTATTAAATATTAAATATCTGCCTCAAAATGAGGAAGTCTATTTTTCACTGGAACAAATTTTTGACCTTAGAAATACTGTTTTATGTTTAGCCTAAACATAGATTTCTCACAAACTACAGTCATATGAGAGTAGACATATTTTGCCACATTAAGATTCACTTAGGACAATACATTTTCAGTGTGTTGCTAGAATCATCGACATTGCATATAAATCTTATATTTTTAATTTAGGTATGTGTATATGTAAGCTTCAGATTATCATTATCAGGCATGACTGAAATATGACTATTTTCTCTGCTCGATCAAAGTACTATTAGTTATAGTGTAAAGAGACGTATATGATTTGGCAGATTAAGTGCATTCTTTGAGCTCTTAGCTGCCACCGCCTGACAGGAAGTCAATCAGGTAGACTGGTAGACTGGTAGAATTATTGTAATAATACTCATAAAATGAGCACATTAGTGCCTACGTGGCACTACATCAATAGATATATACAATTCTAGGGAGCTCATACCCTACAGGCAAAATCCCATCACCACTCTTATGCCTAAGATTATCAAATGTTTGGAGCCGTATAGAATCTGAGTGAAGCTGGAAGGAGAGTCAAAGAGTTAAAGTGAGGAAAAGCCCCATTCTATCTCCTTGGTAGATGGTGTAATCAATCAACACAGAATCTAGGGCATCTAGTTTGCCATATTAATTAAGCTCAGATGGTGATAACTATTCATATTAGCAACTTACGGGAGTATAAATCTTGACGTCTTAGATTTCAGTTCAACCCAGAAAATTTTGTTGAATATCTTCCACATGCTAGTTGTTAACAGTGTATTAACAAAGTCCTACCTTCCAGGAGCTCATAGTCTAGCAAAAGGAATAGTTATGTGAATAGTTAACGTGTTTGTTTGTTTGTTTTTTCTAGTCAAAAGAGGCACAGAGAACTATTAGAGTGAAGTAAAAAGTTGAGACAATTTATCCTTAGAGGAATGAAAAAGACTAAGTCTTCATGTACAGGTTAGGAGCTCTGAGAGTCTCCTGTGGCCTAGGAGACTTTGAAAAAGCAAGATTAGTAAAAAAATAAAAATATAAAATTAAATGACCAGTAACGCAGAGTAAGTTTTTCCTATTTATGTTTACATGGCATTTTCTGTGTCCTAATTTCTCCTGATGTTTATTTACTGTTAAATATCCTTGATTAAAGGAACTTTCCCCTGAAATAAATACAAATAGGAAGTTGGTATGCAATAAAGAAGATTCCATTTGATCTTTCACGAACCTGAGGGAGATGAGGCGGGATGGTGCTGTAACATGCATTTGTTTTGAAAGAAAACTTTAGAACGTTTTTTTCTTTGAAGATAATAAATTCTCGTTTGGAGTTGGCACTCCATTATTAATTTAATTCAGGCTAATATAGTGCTTGCGTTTGAGAGGTGTTTGTTGTTTCTGGTATTAGCTTCTAATGAAGGTAATTTATTTAGAAGAGGGAGGATCGTTTTTACTTCACAGTATTTGTTTAGGTTTCCTACTGTTTCCCCCTTAATGTTCTTGAATATTAGTCACCCATAAAATAGAAACTGTTTCTCATCTCTGTGAACCTTCCAGTATTTGAGATCATGGGATCACTGATTTGTGAGGTGCAGTAAAACGATGTCATATGAAAAGAACCAGACCAGGGGCCAGAGATAACAGTGCTATGTAGATGCTCTGTGACCAGTGAAGATTCTGTTTTACAAGATTGTGTCCGTGTTTGGTCAGTAACGCTCAGGCAGAAGGTGAATGGAAGAACATTACATTAAAGACATTAAAGAATATGCAGAAGGAAAGCGTTCTCAGTGCAAAGCATCCCAAATGGGGTAGAAGTATAGAGTCAGCACAGAGCAGCCCTTTTTCCATCTATGGATGCCAGGGCTCAGGCAACCCCATTGCTGCTCTAGCATTTACTGCCATAAAAAGACCGCCAGTGCTAGAAACTTCGGATTCTCTCCTCGCTTCCTCCTTTTTTCCTTCTTTCTATTCTCTCTCCCATATTCCCTTCCCTCCAAGCTCATTTTCTCCCCTCCCCCATTCTTCTTTATCTTTTTTTTTCCTTTTGAGAGCCCATATGACCCTGGGTTGAAAAACAAAAACAAAAACAAATTCTTATAACCAAGCCTGCAAATCAAACATAAATATTGTTTTAATTCTGATTTTGTAGGGCTGGGGAAGAGGTATATTTTAGAAAAACAGATTGAACCAGGAAAGATAACGTTGGCTAAGTGCAAAGTTGAACTATGCACTTGTTAGCTTGTGATCTTTCAGAAGAATAATAGTGCCTGCTTGTCACCAAATGCTCATAACAAGTCATCATCAATGTTGTCAGACTTAAACAAAATTAAGTTAGTTAAATAATACAAGTCAAGAAATATTGTATTCCTGCAAAGTATCAAAAACAAATGTTTATGCAAACATGTGATTAGATGTTCTTGATCTTTAAATTGGCATTATTATTCTATTCATTTGAGAAAGACTTCGTGAAAGGAATGGGGGGGGGGTTGAAGAGTCTTAGAATGGGAGAGTCACACAGTCTAGGTATCATTAGAATATTCTAGAGTAAGTGTTAACATATTTCTCCTATTCTTTACTCCACTTTTGGGTTTCTTACCTCCAGGAGGGATGTAGAAACAGTTGAGTTGGGCTTCATGCACCAAAGTTCCCTTAAACTTCACCTCACTTTCAGCAGACGGGTCACTGGCCAGAGGCTGGTACGCAGGTGTAGCAGGCTGAACAAAGGCTCTAAGCATGGTGACTTCCCAGAGGTGCACAAGTAGGTCGATTTTAAAATGAATAAATAAATCTCCTCACGAGGTTTTCTCCTTGTGATTGTTTAAAACCTAGGAACGATTCCCACAGCAACATTCCAACTCAGAGGTACAGAAATTTACACGGCCATATCCCATCACTGCAAATTTAGGTCACCGTGATTACTTGAAGTTTTAAAATACTAAAACCACACCTCCTTCCTGCTTCTTTTCAGCCTTCTCTTTTTCTTTCTTCCCTGCTGTGCTCACTGCCTACCCAGGGATGGGCCTCTTACCCGGGGCTTTGCAGGAAAACTTGGACTGAAATGCGAAGCTAATGGTTTCTGTCAGCCTGTCAGCTCATCACCTCCCTAAGGCACGATGACTCTGGTTTTTATATATCACCACGAGCTGCTTTGATATGCCCTCTTGTGTAGAAGAGTGATAGGTTTGTCCAGAAGTCTGTAGACCTTGTGCCTAAGAAGCAGAAAACTTCAGCTGGAATGTGCACTTTCATGGAATCCACTGCCCCTTTCCAGAGGGGTGTAGCTCCCTGGAAACTATTTTAGGGAAAAAAAAAATTAGGCCCAGCTCTACATTTTATTTTAGTGCTACCTTTCAGTAGCCAGGACGCTTAGTAAATCTGTTTTTATGCTCCAGTACACATTAAATGTTATGTTCAAACTAAATACTAACTGGGATACAAAGGAGGTGTTTCCAAATGATCCCATTTGAATCTTTTTTTTTTTTTTAAAGATTTATTTATTTATTTATTTATTTATTTATTTATTTATTTATTTGTACAAGCACTGGGTACAGTCAGAAGCGCGGGAGGGTGAGAGAATTCACCAGAGCCAGAGCCGGGAGCAGAGCAGGCAGAAGGACCCCAGTGGCCGGGGAGCAGCCGGGGATCGAACCGGCGCCGCAGAGGCCGTGGGTGGGCAGCTTTGCAACCCAGCGCTCAACCGCTGCGCCACCGGGGAGGCCCCCATTTGAATCTTAAAGGCACCGTTACATTAGAGCTTACTAAATGGTCAGTCCTAAAGGGATCGTCCCAATGTCTTAAAGAATCTCGGCAAACCCAGTCTTTCCTTCTTTCTGCTTTGACATCTGAAAGATGTTTTCATAGCAGTTTCCCTCCCTAAATCTTCATGTCAGTTGTCTCATGGTAATGACATTGTCAAACTGCTTTTCTATTTGCATCAACAGTTTCCTTGGCACCCTACCCTTATGAAACTTAGTTCCTTATGTCAAATGCCACAAATGTGTAACTTCCCAAAAATGACACCCACAGTATATCTACTAATATATTCTACTGAAGAGACACAAATGGTTGTTTTTTTTCTTCTGCCGAAATTCTTAGTTGTGCTGTTTCCCTCCCCTGCTACCATCTTTCTCCTTTGATGGTTTTGGAAAATTCAGTCTCCAAGGAAAGGAAGCTTTTGCTATAACCAAAAAATGAACCAGCTCCCTGTTTTGTAACTAAGATTGAAGCCACCAAAACACAAGACATAACCAGGTATATTAAGTGGTTGAATGTCAGTGATTTAATCCAATTTTATTTATGAGAACCTGAGGCCAGGTGGGTTAATACCTAGGAATCTGTAGGCATTCAGAATAGGGCATGCCTGTTGATGGACTAGAAACTACCTTGAATACAAAGTTTCAAGGTACACATTCAGTGATCTTAAGATGAAAGAGTCTTGTTTTGTATAAAGGCTCTCGCAGCACATAAACTTCAGAACTCACATTTGTTTTTTGAAAGATTGTTAATGTATTTAAGAGGAATACTTCTATGTATTTCTAAGAACGTAAATCAGTCCTTTTCCAAAAAAGCTGGAGGATTTTTTTTTTTTTCACATTTTTCCCTCTCAACATATAAGTAGGTAAGATGGAGATTCCTCGGACACTTGTCAACAAAAAGTTTAAAACCCCATTGTCATCTTTCAGTAAGCTAGTAATTTAGATGTGTAGGGTTCTTTTTTAAGACAGCTACTTAAGACTAGAAAGGCATCTTCTCTGCCTTTTGACATCTGAATTATTTCTGACAAGAAGCAGAAATTCCACATAAAAGCACTGGTTGGGTTAATGGGAAAAACAACTTGTGCTTAAAATAGCACAACTGTTTTAATAACCAAATAATATTCATATAATGAAATGTTTAGAAAGTTTAAATTTCCTTCTGAAAAATATTTTTGTGGGTTTCCAATGCCCTGTCATAACATTGCTACTGTTTTCAGTGAAGATTTAAAAAATGTGTATGTAGTTAATGCATTATTTATATGATAATACCACCAGATCCTCAACTAGATATTTATAATGTATTTTGGAACTTAAATCTTTGCTACAAAAATGATGTAAATAGGCACATAGTAAAATATACAATTTATTAAATGAAAAATATTAAATGAATTGCTAACAGCTATATTATATCACATTTTTCTTTCATTGTTAAATGATTAAATCAAAGTCATGTCTTTGAACAGTTGTAAATTATCTGTACGACATTTTGAAATAAGAGATTTATTATTAATTTTGCTTTTTTTCTGATTCTATTCCAACTTACAGCTTACAAAGCCAATTTTTTAGTTTGCATGTTCCTGGGAGAAGGGAAAGACGAGAGGTTTCTAGGCCTTCTTTGTGCACTAGATTTCTGAATCCTTAAAAATAAAGATGAAATATCTGTGTGAAATGTGCAAATGGAATACAGAAACAATGATGTTTCAAAGCCAGGAGTTTAGAAATTCTGATTCATTTTTAGTCTGTATTTATTCATTTAAGAAGCACTTACCAAATGTATGCTGTGTACAGGTGCGATATTTTAAAGGACTACAATAGATAAGACTACAATACATTTTTCCATGGGCTTAAAAATTTCCAATGCAAGATTTTCAAGCTTTAACTCCAGTGATTGGTTTTTTTTTTTTTTTTTAAATAGAGGCATGTTTTTTATTTATTTATTTGTTTGTTTGTTTGTTTATACATGCACTGGGTACAGTCAGAAGCGCGGGAGGGTGAGAGAATTCACCAGAGCGGGGAGCAGAGCAGGCAGAAGGACCGAAGTACACTGCTGAGGGGAGCAGCGGGCGGCAGGAGAGGTCTGCGCGCCGTGTGGGACCCTCCTCTGGTGCCCGGGGAGCAGCCGGGGATCGAACCGGCGCCGCAGAGGCCGCGGGCAGCTTCGCAACCCAGCGCTCAACCGCTGCGCCACCAGGGAGGCCCTCCAGTGATTGGTTTTGAATATCTAATAATTATGTGTTTTCCTTTAAGATAGAAAGGGAATTCCATTTCATAGTTTTGAAGATGACCATAATTTGTTTGATGTGTTTTTTGCAGTGTCCATTTATGGAATTTGGTTTTATGATAAGGAAGAATGCCAAAGAATTGCAGAGCTTATGAAAAAGTAAGTGCTGAAAGACTGAGTACATTCAGGACCTGAGACTTTTGTTTCTATTTCTGAGTGTACATAACTACACTATGATCTTAGCAGAGTGTCTCTCTTAGAGCAGTCCTTTTCACTCTGGTTAGGAAAGCATTTACCATTACTTAATAAATAAAAAATAGACATAAGTAACTTTTTATATTTTCACTAGGTAAAATCACATAGAATGGTTGTCTCCATTTTTTTTTTTTTTTTTTTGCTGTATGTTTGAAATATCTGTAATATGAATTGTTCCACATGGCAGTTTTCTGCATCTGTAAATTAGCAGTTTCTTTTTTTAAGTTACAAGTATGTCTATCAGTAAAAAGAATACTCAAGGTTATTCCTAAAGGCTGCTCTGCTCTAAATTCTCCAGATCTTTTGTTTCCTTTTTGACCTAAACACTTTAATAGTATATCCCTGGTTATCGGGTCCCAGAATTTCCTCACATGGTATGACTACTTAGTATAGTCTTTATTTTCAATCTCTTTAGAAATATCCAAGTTAATATTTATTTAATGATCTGTAGGTACTATCAGTCTCTCATATGTCTCTGTCTTATTCCCTCTCTTTTTGTTATTAGTCTCTTTCTTTTTTTTAAAGATGTCAAGTTTATTTTATTTTCTGCCCCCCACCAGCCCTTGTGTCCCCTTGTCCGTTTTTATTTATTTATTTTATATATTTCTTATTATTACTCGGCAATCAAAAAAGATAAACTCATGCAATTTGCAGCAAAATGGATGGAGCTGGAAGGGATCATGCTCAGTGAAATAAGCCAGAAAAAGAAAAAGACGGGATGGTCTCACTCATAGCAGGAATTTAGTCTCTTTCTTTTAAGCTCATGATGCCTTGAGATTTGTTCCGTTCTTTATTTTGAGAAACTTAAATTACTATAACTTCCTCACTCTTGGCTTTCTTGATTGCATTGAAAGAGAGCCCAGGTGAGCTGGCTGTCTCCTCTTTGACTCTGTGCCTGCCCAACTCTTTGATCAGTTCTTGAGCCCCAGGGCTGCTCACTATGAAGCAGTTATTTCCCTGCTATTTTGGGGATGGTTTAGAGCCTCAAATAAAATGAGTTTCCTACATGTGCCAGAGACTGGACTCAGAAGAGCACATAGTAATGCTGCCCACACAGATTTGACAAAGCAGCACCATCTGCTAAAGAACCGTTTTCCCATTTTAAATCCTAGGGCAATGAAACGACTAAAAAGTGACCCCCAAAAATGAAATATGGGGAACACATTTTTATAAGTAAGATTGATTTCTGAAAATCTACCTTGTGAAATTTTAGGTAACTAGCTCAAGTTGCAGGTGGTGATTAAGTGTGTTCAAACTGGTATTTACCATCATAACAACTAGTTCCTAGAACATTCATGTAATTGTAAACTGTGCAATGGATAATAATAGCAGGATTTCATATAGATAAAAAATACCCTGTAGCTCAGCCAAGAGACCATGTTAAAATTGTTAGCATTCTGCAGTAATTACTTAAGAACTGGGGCAAGAAATTGATTGTTCCCTAGTAATAAGCAACTGATTTGCATGGATTCTTTGCCCTTCTTTGGTTAGAATTAAATCTCTTAGTAAGTTCTTTAGTCTTTTTTCCATAAACTTCATGGCAATCATAAAAGAATTTCAACTGAAAGGAAAAAATACTGTTCTCAACATCACCTCGCCATCTTACAGAAACAATTTGATCTGTCTTCTGTATTGTTTTCAGGACAACAAAAGGCGCTCCTCTTTGTTGTTTGTTTTTAATGCCCCTGTCTTCTAGAATGGAATCTTCTATGTGTTTCTAGCCAGAGAACTACAGGATATGAGGTGCTGCAATCAATTTTTGTTTGACTTCTAGATAACTTGGAGTGAGGGGGACATTGTCAACTTCCGTGCAGTTTGCTCAGTGCTTGAGAACTCTAAATTAGGTTTCCTCAGCAATTAGAATTCTCTCAACTGCTCTACACAAAGAGTTTTCAGAAAAAAATGAGATCTCTTAGGCTTTTCAAGTCCACAGGGTCTCTGTCACAGCTACTGAACTCTGCCATTAATTGTGTGAAAGCAGCCACACATAATACTTAAGCAAATGAGCCTGGCTGTGGTTGTTGCTTTGCAAAAACAGGTGGTGAGTCAGATTTGGCCTGCAGGTCATAGTTGGCCCACCCCTACTCTAGGTTCATAATATGCAGTCAAGATATATTCTCAGATCCTCAAGTCTTATTTCTAATACAATTGTATCAGGATAAAAACAACTTGGTGAGAACTGGGTAGTTTAAAAAACCATTTGTGTTGAAATTTTCACCTCTATTTTTCTAGCCTAACTCAATATGAACAGTTGAAAGCCCATCAGGGAGCTGGAGCAGGAATCTCCCCAATGATCCTCAATTCAGGAGAGGGCAAGGAAGTAGATATCTTACGAATGCTCACCAAGGCCAAAGATGAATATACTAAGGTGAGTTTTTGGAATGCATACTTAAATCCCCCCAGCAGGTCTATGCTCATTGAGACTTAGTGCTATTTGTGCCACTTAATAAAATTATATGAAAAATAAAATCTTTATTTGCGTTTAGTAGACTAAAGAATGTTGTTTGCTTTTAAATAGATTAAAAGGTAGCTGAGAAATCAATAGCCTTCATATATACAAATAGTATCCAATCAGAAGGTTTACTGGAAGACCCCAATTATAGTAGCAACAAATTATTATGAAATTCTTTGGAATAAAATTAATAAGAAATGAGCAAAACCTCTATGAAGAAAACTTTTAAATATATTGAAAGATATATAGACATATATAAATATGGAGGAAATATTTTTCTTGATCTTGTGTAAGAAGATAGAACTAAAACTCTTACTTCCCTTAAATTAATCTACAAATGCACAACTATTCCTGAACAAATGCAAGCTGGTTTCTTTTCTTTTCTGGAGCCCATCAAGTCGAGTATAAGACTCATACAGAAAAACATACAAGGAAGATTATCTGGGAAAACCCTGGCCAAAAAAAGCACTATTCAGTGGGTGGAACAGGAGTGTAAGCTGTACTTACTTGATAGTAAGACATAATGTCCAGATTCTTAAAATAGTATGGTATTGATAATATTGATGTATAATCAGTCAGACCAATGGGACTGTGAGAAAGTCTAAAATGAGACCCCAGCATCTGTGAAATTTAGGATATAATGAGGATGAAAATTTCAAATTAGTTATTGCATGGATTTTTAAATAAATGATTTGGGGACAATTGGCAGCCATTTAGAAAAATATAAATTTGAATCTATCCCTCGCACCATATACCAGGATAAATTCCAAATGTACTAGAAATTTAAATGTAAGAATAAGACCTTTCAAGTACTGGAAGAAAACTTGCATAGATTTTTTTTTTTTTTTGTAATTCTGAAAAAGGAAATCTTCCTAACTATATCTCAAAACCCAAAAGCAACTAATTCAACTACATAAAAATTAAAAATAAATGTTTTACATGGTTAAAAAATGCAAAGTGAAAAGAATATAAGAAAACTGAGAAAAAATACTTATACCTAAATAACAGGAAATGTTAGCGTGTGACCGACAAGTACCCAGGGACCCCAAAATGTTAAGGGGTACACAAAGTGAAAGGGATTTGGCCACTCATGAGCACCAAGGCAAAGGAGGCATACTCATAGTGTGATAGATTTTTAAGTAGAATTAGTGTACATAGAGAAGAAAAGAAAGGATATTCCTAATAAAACTGAAAATTACCCTTCCCCTGGGAGTGAATGCCCAGCCAACAGGCCTGGCCTGAATCGGGGCCACCATGATTCAAGACCCAAAAACTTGTCACAACTCTAAAGTACCTTTTGGCAGGAGACCACAAGAAAGGGTTTAGGCAGGGCTGAGAAAGCTAGGACAGATAACACTGTTATCTCTGTCGAGGACCAGGAGCAACCTCCCCACATCGTCTTCCAAGTATTTTTTTTTTTTCAAAGATTGATTTATTTATACAAGAACTGGGGTACAGGCCAGATGCACGGGAGGATGAAAGAATTCACCAGAGAAAGAGTGGGAAACAGAACAGGCAGACCAACGAAATACACTGCTGAGGGGAGCAGCGGGTGGGTGAGACAGGAGAGGTCTGCTTCGCCATGTGGGATTCTTGCCCGCCGGCCGGGATTGAACCCGCACTGCAGAGGCTGCAGACAGCTTCACAGTGCGGCGCTCAACCACCTGCGCCATCAGGGAGGCTCTCTTCCAAGTATTTCTTCCATGACTCCCCTCCACGTGTCTCCTTCAAGTCTCTGGCTGCAAAAACAAGAGAGAGGCAAGCGAGAATACCTTCCTACCTTCTGTGTTGTATAGGTCCACTAGTAGACTTCTAGTTGAGATGTAAATGAACAATAAAATTACCAAAGCTCAGTGAGGAAAAGAACCAGGGCCACAAATGATCTATCATATGCAGAGCTGGGTATTCAGAAATGGACTATTTTGTGTTTTAAGACTACTTTGTGCAAAAATAAACAAGTAGGACTACATCAAACTAAAAAGCTTCTGTACAGCAAAGGTAATCATCCACAAAATGAAAAAACAACCTACGGAATGGGACAGAATATTTCTAAATCATATATCTGTTAATTGGTTAATAGCCAAAAATTTTTCAAATCTTATTAAAATGTGGGCAGAGGATTGAATAGATATTTTTACAAAGAAGACATACAGATGGCTCACAGGTATGTGAAAAATTACTCAACCTCAATCCTCATAAGAGAAATGCAAATCAAAGAGGAAATGCAGATCAAAGAGAGGGAGAAGCCTATGATGCTGTTGGTAGGAATGTGAACTGCGGCCACCATTTTGGAAAGCAGTCTGGACTTACCTCGAAAAAACGAAAAATGGAAAGCATACAACCCAGCAATTCCACTCTTGGTATCTATCCAAAGAATATGAACCATCAATGCAAAAAAACTGAGTTCTAAAGAGTTTCCAGCAGCATTATGGACAATAGCTGGGACATGGAAGCAAAAATGTGGTATAGCCACACTATGGGATATTATTCATTCATAAGGAAGGATGAAATGCGGCCATTTATGTATAGTAAAGCAAGTCAGAACAATAAACAGATACTGGACATTTAATAGCAGACAATTTAATAAAATAAAATACTTACAAAAACTAGGAGATATTAATAAACTCTGTGAGGGTTCTGAGGTTAAGGGGGGGGAGGGAAGGGCAGAGGATATAAGGAATGATGGTGGTGGGGAAAAAATACCACGATGAGATATCATTTCACACCTATGAGAATGACTGTTATCAAAAAGTAAGAAATAGCAAGTGTCAGTGTGGATGTAGAAAAAAAAAAGAATCCTTGTGTGCTGTTGGTAGAAATGTAAATTGGTGCAGCCGCTATGGAAAACAGTATGGATGTTCCTTAAAAAATTATAAATGGAACCACCATATGATCCAGCAATTTCACTTCTGGGTACTTATCCAAAGAAAATTAAAATGCTAACTCCAAAAGTTATCTGTACCACCACATTCACGGCAGCATTACTTACATTAGCCAAGAGATGGACGCAACCTAAGTGCCAGTCAATGGCTAGGATAAGGATGAGTGAAGTCAGTCAGACAAAGAAAAACAAATAGCTTTGATCCTCTCACTCATATGTAGAATCTAAGAAAAACAAAAACCAAAAATCCAAGCTCGTAGAGATAGAGAACAAATCGGTGCTTGGCAGGGGCATGACAATAGGGGGTGCATGAGGACAAAATGGGTAAAGAGGGTCAAAAGAGTGTCAATTCAGGTCTCAAAGAAAGACTTTAGTGTTAAGGCAAGAATTAATAGTACTGTTCATTAGCTCTGACTTATTTATAGAATTGAAGACATTAAGTCTCTTTTGATGGCCAATGAAAGAATCCAAAAAGTATAAAAAAGAACATAAAAACTAGCCTTAATCTTATAACCCAAATGTATCCACTTTTAAACTTTCAATGTATTTTCTTTCAGACTTTTCTCTGGCATAGATACATCTGTTGATGTGGATAAAATGGGATTTTGTGACATAGTTTTTGAGGCTTCAAAGAAGTGCCTCTAGTTCTCTATGAAGAATCCATTATTACTCCCCAAACTGGTTTTTCCCCAAGTATTTTAAAGTTATCTGGGTTGGGAGAAGCATAGAAAATTAAACAACTGGAAAATGAGCTATAAACCATTGAGATAGAAGATGTTTAATGGTGAGCAATTTGATAGCAATTTTTACATAAAAAGCATGGCTTCATAGATAGATAATTGTAGTGAAATATAAAACAGCTTCTAGCAATTTTACTTAGAAAAGGTTATCTGGGGATTATGCATATCAGGAGGGCAGCCTTTTGGCCCATTATGTACATAGCAAAGGTGGGAAAAATTCATTTTTCTTTGCTTGAAATTCAAGGTCCCTGAACATGGACAATGAAGAAATAGAAAAAGGGTCATTCACTGAAAGTAAGCTTAAGCACCCACTTTCTTTTAAATAGCAGACAAATTCAAGCTTTTCATGTTAAAATGTTGTAAGTGACTATCAATCTTAGGCTATAATCTTCTTGCATTGGTTATCCATGTCTTGGAAAGCCAAGCCAGTTGGTTCATGCAGCCATGCCATTAACCACCACCATTTAGCGAAGAAGAATCAGAAATAACATTTTATGACTCATAAAGTGATTTCACACCCCATCTATTACTAGTGCCAAACATCCCAATTATAAGAATGAAGGAAGAAAGTCATTCGTCTTTTGTATGGTTAACTTTACAAATCTGTGAACATGGTAATAGAGCCACCTCTCAAGAACTTAAAACCCATTGGGAAACTTAGTTCCTGGGGAGACAAGATTGTGTTAATAGCTCAGTCCATGGAAAAAGAAGGCAGCGTGAAATACTTTCTGGCCTGTGGTCTTGACTACAGTTGAAACTAATAATGCTGTAGACAGTCTTAGTACAAAAGGTAGTATTTTCATATTCAGTTTTACTTAATGATTTAACAAGGTAGACACCAGTAAGCATCATTGCTGTTCTTCTTGTTATGAATCCTACTGTGTTAGCAATTGCATGGTTGGTTAGATTAATGTATGATAATGATTCAGTATTTGAAATGATGAGGCTTGCCTCGTGTCTTTTTCTCTGTGAAATTCTGATTTGTAGTGTGTGGCTCTGAACACTCAGATTTGAATTATTCTGTTTATGTAAAAAGTCATTTATTAAATAAAGATGATGTTAGTAATTTTTAAATCAGTGGTATGAGCCAGCTTTACATTTTGATTTGTAGACCAAAAAGGTTTAGTTGCTTTGATGATGCAACTGTCCAATTGTAAGTCAGTTGTTAATGAGAGATAGCTATTATATTCCAGACTTGTTATTTAAGGAATAGTTTCTGTTGCTGTTTGTCATTGAAAAGCATTAGTCTTTTATTTTAAAATTATTGCTCCTTAAGCATATCTATAGCCTTAGTACCCAAATATCTAAGAGTCCCGAGGTCCTGTAGGCTGATATTGTTGGTAATATCTTAGGGCACTGAGTTGTGCCTAAATTAAATTTAAGAAAAATTAAATTTGAATTTTCTTTACATTCAAATATAGCTCATATCAGAGGAAATTAAGGGATTTTTCCTTTGCACATGAAAATCTATCAAAAAAAAAAAAAAAAGCCAGCTACCAATTAGATAAAATAAAGAATAAACAGGTGTACATTCTTTTAAAAAGGCTAAGGTTTCTTTTACACCAAAAATGAGGTCCTTTTTTTTTTTTTTTTAATTTCAGTGTAAAGCTTGTTCTGAGCCAAAACAGATAACCAGTTCATCTGCCATCTATGACAACCCCAATCTCATCAAACCAATTCCAGTGAAGCCCAGTGAAAACCAGCAACAGCGTATACCTCGGCCTAGCCAGGTACAAAATGCTCTTCTTTCATTTGCACTGTCTCTATGGGATTCTTAAAGATCTTTTACCCAGAGTATAGGCTAGGGAGAGCCTGGTACTGTTCAAAAATGCTTTAAGATAAATCCAAAAAAGAGAGATTTCAAATAAAGGGGGTGATTAATTATTAATAATTCACTCTTCCTAAAAAGGTATTAAACTTTTTACTTTTGGCCTTTACCACACTCTGTGCTATTCTCTTGTGGACTTGACCTCCTTAGAGGATAATGTATTTTTAAAAAACAGCAAACTAATAAAATTGTCAGCGGTGAAAGGAATATTACCAGTCAGGCCTGTATTTTCTGAGGGGTTACTTGGTTTCCCAAGGCCATGCAGAGCCGAGCAACCAAGACAGCAAGACACAGTCTTCACATTTCGGGGTGCCTCCTTCATCCCAAGGACAACACTGGGCACTGTGTGTGTAGAATGGGATTCCTATTCTAAGGAGTGGTATGGAATTCAATTCCCTTTGGACCTAATGAATCATTGAATCATTGTATTTGCAATCTAAAATAAAAAATATGATAGCAGTTTTGTGTGAGTATATGTTTTTCAGCTGAGTACAGCATTAACAAAATTGCTTATCTGCTGATAGCATTATTTATTATAAATATAATGTGGCTGTTTTCATTTCTTATGGTTATTTCTCATTTAAGTGTTTTTTGTTTAAGGGATAGGTTCAAATCAATTTTGAAAATGCATATGAATCCAAAAGACATAAAGACTAGCTAATAAAAGTTTCGTATTGAATTTTTTTAAATAGAAGATTTTCCCTAAGTATCACTTAGCTTCTTTTATTGTTTGCTTTCCATGGGAATTTTTAAATTTTAATGATAAACCAAAATATGTTGACTATAGAATAAAGCTCATGTCTTCATAGCCTGGCAATACAGAAAGCAACAGAAAGAAATAGAGATGACATATGCTATTCTAGAGCTAGAAGGAAGTAGCTCTGTAACTGATTGGCCTAAGGTAGATTTTACGTATCCAGTAATTTTTTTTTTTTTTTTTTGAGGCATGTTTTATTTATTTATTTGTTTGTTTGTTTATACATGCACTGGGTACAGTCAGAAGCGCGGGAGGGTGAGAGAATTCACCAGAGCCAGAGCTGGGAGCAGAGCAGGCAGAAGGACCGAAGTACACTGCTGAGGGGAGCAGCGGGCG
This sequence comes from Talpa europaea, assembly GCF_964194135.1. Lineage (NCBI taxonomy): Eukaryota > Metazoa > Chordata > Mammalia > Eulipotyphla > Talpidae > Talpa > Talpa europaea. The sequence goes on along the minus strand of NC_140083.1, from coordinate 74,845,872 downwards.
GCAGGAGGGGTCTGCGCGCCATGTGGGACCCTCCTCTGGTGGCCGGGGAGCAGCCGGGGATTGAACTGGCGCCGCGGAGGATGCGGGCAGCTTCGCAACCCAGTGCTCAACCGCTGCGCCACTGAGGAGGCCCCAGTAATTTTTTTTTTAAGCTACTGGTATACAGTTGAAAACATCAAGTTATTTTAAATGACCTATGCTGCTTTCCAGCCCCAAATTTCTGTAATTCTGTGAAAAACTACCAGGAATTCTGAAATCCTCATATTGCTGTTTATTTTCCGTCTTTCCTTGTATTCCGTAGGGTTAGATGGACTTCCAGTCGAGGAGATCATTTGCCTTTTAATGTATATAATTCTGTACTGGAGTGGTCCCCAATCTGTGACCCCCAGGCCCTCAAGGATGATAAGCCTGTTTTATCAGTCAGTAGACACTAAAAAATAGTTGTCTTGCAGGACTGAGGGGCAGTGGTAGGGGAGAGTGCTGTGAAAATTTTTGGCATAAAAACAAGAGTCTCATGAGGGAGGGAAGTAGATAAGGTATTGATACAGGGGCTTGGTGGAGGGTAAGTGGAACACGTGCACTGATGGAAGAGTGAAAATGTAACCCCCAAATTAAAATAATAATTTAAAAAAGATGAAAAAAAGAGAAGTCTCAAATCTGTCAAGTTTATTATAACTTAAGTTTTTTTCATCTTTTCAAATTGGTCCTTTGTAAATAGTCAAAATCATTGCCTAGCTAAGTCACGTCTCATAGCCTCCCCACCCCCGTGTTACTAAACTGTTTGTAGACCCATTTTCCGACATTTTTATTTTTTCCAGACCTTTGACCTTGAACCCCAACACTTGTCCTTGACAGCTCTCTTTGGGAAACAGGACAAAGCTACATGTCAGGAAGTTATGGAGCGTTCTCAGACTCTCCACCGTCACCACCACCATCACCATCACCACCATCACCACCAGCAGCAGCAGCAAGAGAAGCTTCCAGTTAGGCAGGGGGTTGTACGCTCCCTGTCCTATGAGGAACCCCGAAGGCCCTCACCCCCCATCGAGAAGCAGCTCTGCCCAGCCATTCAGAAACTCATGGTCAGGGGTGCTGACCTCCACCCACTGTCAGAGCTGCCTGAGACCCGGCCCTGCAAAAACGGGAACACCCATTCTGTTGGGGACATTTTTACAGGACCTGGCCAGACGGGGTCTCCCCACAGCATTGGGACATCTCATCAGGTGCAGAGCACATCCAGAACTCAGAACCTGTTCGAGAAGCTTCCTGGTGCCCCAAGTAAATACCACCCTAGTACACCAGCACCTGACAGCCCAACTGCCTCACACTTCAGCAGAACCCTCTCTGCTGCCACCCCTGCAGCTCCAGGACGGGGGCTGGCTCAGCCTCCGCTGGTGTATTTCAATGGCTCTTTTCCACCGCCAACACTTGATCATCAGCTTCATGGAAAAGAACAATCCACGCTCCCAAGACAGACAGTTCCCCTCTCTGGCCATCAGACCAGCGGTTCTGGAGTGATCTCTCCTCAAGAGTTACTGAAAAAACTTCAAATAGTGCAGCAAGAACAGCAGCTGCATGCGTCTAATCGACCAGCTTTGGCAGCTAAGTTTCCTGTGGTTACACAGACCTCTAGAACAGGGAAACCCTTGGAATCCTGGATCGACAAGACTTCCAGCACAGAAACGCAGGCGCCTCTTTTTCAGGTAAACTACTGGGTGGGGGGAAATGTATATGATTATGTGGTGAAATTTAGAATCAGTTTCTCTACTCTCGGGACATTCTGTTTAGAACAGGGTATCAGAGCCATGTTTGTGCATCTTAACTTCCTGCCTGGAAGAAGAATCTTTCTAGCAATCTGGGAGCATTCCTTCTTTTAGAGATGTTTTATTTGTAGAGCTCAGTCTTTCCAGTGTTACAAGGTTGAGGACGTAGACGTAGGACAAAACATAGATACGGGATGTTTCCCACGGGCTTTGTGGAAACATACAGTCTGCTTTGAACTCATTCTGTGATGCCAAACATCCGGCCTCTTCCTGTTATTTCAATCCACAGTAAATGATTGTTTTTTAATTCAGTATTTCTGAGCACCTACTACATGCTGGGCATTGTGCTCCATGTGGGTACATAGGGTGCATAATGATGACGGACACAGACCCCCCAACCTGTAGAGCCCACAGTAGGCATGTGTGCCGGAAGTCCACAGGAAGGCATAGCAGTCGCTCCTCCAGTCACACCTATTGTAGCTTGTCTTTTCATCACCAGCATCATTAATGAAGTTCAAGAGGGTATGCCGTCTACCCACTGCCATCCCCCCTCCACACACACATTTCCAGAGACGGGGAAAGACTGATTTCCAGAAAAGCCCTATCCTTGAAGGGAGCTGGTGCTCTGTGTTCCACACTAACAGGGCAGTGAGAAAAACCACGAGCTGTTTCATCGCTGTGGGTAACATCTGGAGAGCTGACTGCTTCCCCCCACCATTTGGATTGAGACAAACTCATTGAAAATGCAGTGATTTTATGGGCCTCCCCGGTGGCGCAGCGGTTGAGCGCTGGGTTGCGAAGCTGCCCGCGGCCTCTGCGGCACCGGTTCCATCCCCGGCTGCTCCCCGGCTGCTCCCCGGCCACCGGAGGAGGGTCCCACATGGCGCGCAGACCTCTCCTGCCGCCCGCTGCTCCCCTCAGCAGTGTCCTTCGGTCCTTCTGCCTGCTCTGCTCCCCGCTCTGGCTCTGGTGAATTCTCTCACCCTCCCGTGCTTCTGACTGTACCCAGTGCATGTATAAACAAAACAAACAAACAAATAAATAAATAAAACATGCCTCTATAAAAAAAAAAAAGAAAAGAAAATGCAGTGGTTTTAAAAATTAGAAAGTTCTCCTTATTTATTTGCATATATATCACCACTGGGCTTTATGTCATGTTTTGGCTGGTAGCTTAAATCAGAGAAATCTTTCACTTTTTTGAAAACAAAGACCACAGACATGCAGCTCTGCGAGTCGCTGAGTCACACTGTTCTCGTTGTGTATTAAAATCTCAATCCTGAGCTCCTCCTGCTATGGAGACAGTGTTTGTTGTCGCCCTCGTCCTCATTTCAGTGTAATAGAGTCCACTCTGTTTTCTGTCTGCCTTTTTTTCTCTTAACCGATTGAACACTAGGAGAATTGAGGGTAATCGATTGACGTAAAGTGTGTGTACAATTTTCTTTGCCTTTCAGGGCTCAGCCTGCAAGCGCTGGGAGGAAAGTGCACATTTGCAGCCCACACTGTGCCTCCTGACAGCGCTGGGGCCTCCTTGGGGAGCACCCGTTCTAGCATTCTCCTCGAAATAGCAAACAGGGGCAGTTCAGAGAAACAAACAACCTGCCTTCCTCAAGGCTAATTCCTGCCCAAAAAGATACCAAGGGAGTGATTATAAAATTACAGCAGCTTCTAGATTGCTGCTTTTACACCCCCTTCTCGTGTGTTCTTTTCTAGCATCAGGAGGCTGATAAATAACGTTCTTCTTTCTCAGAACCAAATGAGAGAGCGCAGTAGGAGTCAGTCAGATAGGGATCAGAATGTCACTGGAAAAGCTATGAGAAAACTTGGTTCCAGGTCTGTTAGCAAGTGAGTTAGGCAGACTTGCCCAGAAAGCAAGTCAGCAGCGGAACTGGGCACGTCCTACCCCTGGGGTCCTGCTCCCAAAACGAGAGCGCAGAGAAGCAAAGTGTGAGCTCCCCAAGCAGGCACATTCTGTCAGGAAAAAGGGGCCAGGAGGAGCAAACCCCATAATTTTGCCTCCCTCTGAGTGAGTGAGGCCAGGAGGGTTGCACAAAGTGATTCCTCCACATGGAGAAATCGGGGGTAGCACGTGGGTGCCCCCATGAAGTGCAACCAACAGCTCGCCGAGGGTGTTGGCCATGAGGCCAGAACAGTTGGACAACCAGACCTGAGGAAAAAGCCAGCAGGACCAATGCATGCTGCCAAGCAAGGCAGAAAACAGAAAATAAGGTACTCAGAGGCCTAGCTTTAGGGCCAGGGGACAATATTCACCAGAGCAGAAAGTGCTGAGCTGCTTAGTAGCAATGGAGTTGGGAACAATTCCTGTTTAAACTCGTTTATAGTCACTCCTGTAAGGGAAGGGCCTCTGTATCCGTATCGCTTCCATTTCAGTGAGTTGCTGCTTACTCGTGCCCTCTGCGTGTGTGTTTTCTACAAGCAGGTCATCTCACCCCAGCACATCCCTGCCCCGGGGGCTCCTTCTCTGCTCATGTCCCCCATGGTGTTCACACACCCTGCCTCTGCCCCACCAAAGGAGAGGAACAATGGGCTCTTGCACCTGGGAAGCCAAGAACCAGCTGCCTCCGCCAGCCTCCTCCTGCCTCTACAGAGCCCAGAGCCCACCGTGACCGCCGGCAGCTCGCTCACTAAGCTACAGCTTCAGGAGGCCCTGCTGTACCTCATTCAGGTCAGAGCCCGACTTCTCTCTTCCTGCCTTTACCAGCCACAGGCCTCTTGGTTGCCACTGGGGGGTAAAGACCACTTAGCTGATGCCTTCTTAGCACTCTTCAAGAATAAGAGGACTGTGCAGCCACTCTGCCTGCACCCAATGCCTCCTGTCCTCTGTGGCTAGGTGAGATGCAGAACACTAAGCGTGGCCTTGGGAGACTCTGCTCCTTACGGATTTTGTCATCTGGAGGACTGACTCCATTCTCCAGGAGAAGCATGTGTTGGAGAATTAAGCAGCCACGGGAGGCTTCCAGGCCCTGGGGCACCAGACAGAGCACTCACTGCTGACACAGAGAAGAGCCAGCCAAGCAAGTGGGTTTAGTGGAAAGGGCAAAGGTCGAGCCTGTTGCCTGAGGAGGGAATAGGTAGAGCGGCCGGTGGTGGCTGTGACGGGGCCTGTTTCACAAACAATATTGAGACCTGCTAATTAGGACAGGATGGATGATGGGACTTCTCTGCAGCCAGGCCTCTCACTTGACTTGTCTCTGTGAATAATATCAGCAGCTGATACTCACACAGAGCTTTGTGACAGGCAGTTTTAAGTGATTTCCATATATTCACTCATGTCATCCTTATGCAACAACCCTCTTGCTTTTTCTATTTTAGAGACAGGACCTGGTAGCTCAGTGACCCACCTGAGGTCACACAGCTAGTGAGCAGCAGAGCCAGGGTTCAACCCTAGTCTGGCCCCAGAGTGCTCCTCCCCCTGCCCTCGGCTATGGGCTGCAAACAGTGACTGGAATGTTGTTGCAAGGGGTCCACTCAGCAAAGCACTCCCCCAAAATAAATCATAGGCTTTTAACTAGATAGACTGCAGACACCACAGTTAACGCTTTTGAATAAAGGAAATTTCTGTCGTATTTTGCTTAAGCTTCAGGTGACTTTCAGAGAAGAGAATTCACCTCTGCAATTGCCTCATCCTTCTTAAAAAGTGGTGTGTATTAGGAAAAACATTTCTCTTTCATTTTAGAGAAAATGAAAGAAATGGGGGCTAGAAATCAGCATCTGAGTGTGAAAGCAGAATAGCAATCTGCTAAAGATCTACAGTAAATTGCAGAGCCTTATTAACTCATAAATAAATACCAGGCTAAAAATATTTCCCACCTTTGTAAGCCATTCATGATAACTTCTTGAAGACTTATGTAAGACACCAGGAAACTTTTCTGTGAGCGATAAAGAAAAAAATCTTAAATTTGCATTTAAATCCATGTTTTGGGACCTCCCTTGTGGCACAAGGGGTTAAGACACAGCACTGTGAAGCTACCCACAGCCTCTGCAGCACAAGTTTGATCCCCGGCCAGGGAGCTACCCACATGGCGCAGCAGACCTCTCCTGACTCGCCCGCTGCTCCCCTCAGCAGTGTATTTCAGTCAGTCTGCCTGTTCTGCTCCCCGCTCTGTCTCTGGTGAATCCTCTCACCCCCGACACCTCTGGCTGTACCCCAGTTCTGGTATGCATAAATTAATAAATCTTAAAAAAATAATAATAAAATAAAAGTTCCATGTTTCTTCTGGCTCATGCCACTTAAATCACTTTGTTCTGAGGTTCTGTGCAGGAGCCAGGACACCTGAAGTCTAAGGGTCCCTGGGCGTTGCTAGTTAGAAACCATATTTCTGCCCCCTCCACCTGTGCACACGTTGTCCTTTATTCCAAATTGTGGGAATTACCTTTCTGATGAAGTGTCAGAAGCCATCCAGGCAGTCTGGTTCTAGTTTTGGCCTGTTGGTAGGACACACTCACACAGAGGGACTTTGTGTCTACTTTGTAAGAAAAGCAGGGAAACGCTGCTGTCTTTCATGGTCGGGGAATAAATGCTAACTCTGTGTGTGGAGTGCCAAAAGGGAATGAAGGGGAAATGAGAAATGTGGATGAATTGCTAAAGCTTTAAGAGATTTGAATGGGAGGCAGAAGGCACTAGAATTTTAAATGAAGAAAACCGCTGAGTAGACCCCATGCTTTTCCCTCAGGCCTTAGCCAGGCAGAAGAGCCCAGAGATTACCAGTCTAACTGCTGCCCCACTTGCCAAGGCCCCAGACTTTCCCTAACTCTTAGGAGTACACTGGCCTTGATGAGCGAAGCACATTACATGTAAAATCGGAAGAACATAAAAAACATGGTGTGCGTGCTGTGGGCAGTCCCAGGAACCTCTGAGCCATAACTTGGGGAATCGCTGGCGTTTTTCTCCCAATCCTGCCTTCTACTGGGGACCTGAGTCTTTCATGCAGAAGACCCTGTCTTATCCTGAGTGAACCTTGTTCCAGACTGCCGCATGGCTGGGGTGCCCATCTGCGCTACTGGTAACAGACATGTCACATACTGACCGTTGAAAGCCAGCGGCAGACTCTGTGTGACCCGAACTTCACCCCACTTCTCACCACACATGCAGCTGTGAGAGCAGAAAGGTAGAGGGCAGGGTCTCAGGGTCAGAATGCCAGTTCAGCTCCGAGACAGGGAGGCCTTTCATTTCTGCCAATTGAATCACATTTCTTGGGTCTTTTGATTTTGTTTTCCAGAACGATGACAACTTCTTAAATATAATCTATGAAGCTTATCTCTTCAGCATGACACAAGCAGCCATGAAAAAGACTAGATGAAAACATTTTAAGGCCTTCCAGCTTCAAGGCCCTCCAGCTCAAGTTTCTTTCATGTCACACGGTGTTACCGTCAATGCTTCTGAAGCCTTTTAATAAAGTATGTGTCATATCAAGTAAAGTGTTTCAGACTTTTTTTTTAATCACATCCTTCACTACACCTGGTGCTAAGAATTGAATGAATAGAAGAAGTCCTTTGTTCATATCACAGAGTAAATGCCAAACTTAAATTATCTTTTTTTTCCTTGCGTGTTTGGGACCATTTCTAGAACTAGCCTCTCCCTGGAAAGGCTGTTCTGGCGACCTGTCATTAACCGACCCTCATCTCTGGGTGCACGGTTCATGCCGACCACCAGGTGGCAGTGTCACCCCACACACACTAACCCACACAGCCCTTTCCAGAGCCTCTGGAAATAATGAGGTTTTTCTTTTACCAAAGTAAACCTTTCATTTGTAAAAATCCAGTTGGCTTGTTTTCCCCAGTCTTTGAAGGGAAATGATTTCTAAAGGTATTTATAGCTAGTTTCTAGAGGATAGTTGTTCTAGGAGTCCACCAATGACCCAGATTTCCAGTAACACTTCATTTACCCCAGCTCATGATATTTCTTTTGGACTCACCCAGCAGAATATGCCTGCCTCGGCTTCCAAATGAACATTTGATCATTTTTAGCAAAACATGCTGAGAGGAAAGTCACAGCAGATTTTAAAGACTTTTCATAGCCTCTAAGGACAGGTAGTGGATTGTTCGGGGATATAATGATAATAAGGATTCTTCAAGCTACGTGGCAGATTGATTTTTATGTTCACAGAGATGAGGAGCTTAATCTTGGAAGGAGTCAGAAGAGCTCTTGCCAAGTTGTTAGGGCCCAAAAGAGTCTGCATGGGAATTAGTCCCTGCTGAGCATTAGTAATAAATAAAGCTTTGCATTTCTATAGCCCTTTTTATTCTTGGATCATAAAAAGATCTCTAGATTACTGCGCAGACGACAGGTTTGGTTTTTTTTATTATTTTATAGGTCATGAAAGGAAGCCTGGACTTGGATGTTAAGTTCAGACCTTATTCAGCACACCATCAGGCCAAGTGTTTATCAGTATTCCAGCTCCCCTACTTTCCTGAAGAAGTGTGCTTTTTATTTTAAGGAGAAAAGGTGGGTGGAAAGGGAATTGATTTTTACTGAACCCTTGTTATGTGCCATACTTAGGCTGAGGAGTCTAGTGTTACCCTCCTATATTTAGGAAGGGACAACTTCTTCTGTTTCTTTGGTATCTCCTACATCTGAAACAGCAATAAACCCATGTGATGTTCTAACAAAACTCTGGAAATGAAAAACTGTGGATATAATATCTAGATACTCTTATAAGAAAATGAGACAAGGAGAGAGACACACATGGATCTATTATCCCCAAATCCATGATTGTGCACACTTCAGCAACACACATACTAAAATGGGAACAAAATCAATGATACACTTAACTGCTGGCCAACCTTTTTTTTAAAATAAAATCTCTTTGATCGTAATTATATGTTTGGAGTTGCTTCTCCAGCGAGGGAGAAATGAATGCCATCTTAAATGTTTCTAGTATATTTGTGGTAGCAAATGGCTAATTTCAGGAAATATTTCTCTCTTTACTTCAGCATTGAGTAAGTAAAAAAGAAAGAATGATCCACTGTAGCACCAAATGTGAACAGAGGTCTGTGTGGGGGTGTCAGAAAAGCACAGACCCCAACCCAGCGTGGCCAGCCCGACACTGCAGGCTTCACTCGGGTCTTTTTAGGTCAACACCACAGTGATCTGTTTTGAAAAACCATAAAATTTCCATCCTTTACTGCAAAGAATTACTTTAAAAGCCACAGGTCCAAGTAATTCATTTAGACCGAAGATTTAAGTTTCCCTTTAAAAGGACAGGGAGTGATGGAGCCCTTGTTTCTTCTAAATGGCAACACAGATGAGATGGTCTCTGTAGAAAGAGCTTTCCCTAGAGAATCCAAGAAATAAAGTGTTATCTAAGGCACCCCAATTTATATTTTACATAGAAACTAACTTCTTTTTCCCACTCACCCCAAATGCCGAAGCCATGGCAGATACAACTCTTGAAGTCACTAGCTCCCAGAAGCAAACTGAATTTCAAATGGGACTCTGAGGTGTGTTCCTAAGGCTGTATTATCCAGAGAGAAGGATTTCATTTTCTGGAAGTTAGGAGAGTCAGTTCTGCTTCGTCTTCGGGACAGAGCACATAGCCTTTGTCAGACTTGCTTTCAGCTCCTGGGCAAGTGAACTCTGAGACACTGGTTCCTGATGAGGATTAATTAGGAACCACATACACAAAATGCCTCCCCCACACACACCTCACCCACATGCCATGCATCCTGCAAGTCCAAGTTCCTTCCTGCCCCCTCTGTGTTGAGCCCCCGTCCAGCAGCAGTGGGGTGAGGCCTGCAGCTGCTGGAGCATCTGTCATTCATCTAGAGCTAAGAGTGAAGGCTGATACACTTCACTGTCCCGACTTCTCCTCTTCATTCCTTCATCAATAAAATGAAAGCAAGAACGCTTACTTCTTCCTTCCAAAGCGTGAGCCCCAGGAGACAGAGGTGTCAGCACAACACAACAGTATTGTTCTGGCCCCGGCATTTTGGGAAGAGCACTGTTGTGATTGTGAAGACAGAGGAGATGGTGCCATTTCATGAATTTATAGGCCCTGAACTTCCTTCTGAAAAGACACACTGTTCCGTGCCACCCTCCTCCCACCCCCCACCCCCTGCCAAGGCTCCCCCCACCCCCCCGCAGAAGGCCAGGCAGGGTGGTGACTGCAGAGGGAGAGAAACCTTGTAAGCACCTTCAAGAGCTTCCTGGTGAGCACACCCAGCCTGGCCAACAGCTCAACTGGCCGCACAGTCCCCAGGCTGAAGGCTTTCCCATGAAGACCCAGGGCCTGCGTTTGGTAAATCCATCTTTCCTCCAACTCCCTTAGTCCCTCTGCCTCTCTCATGTCCCAGGACCTACTGGCGGGGCTCTGCTTCCTTCCTCCCAGATGACAAGGGTACAGATCAGCGGAGAAACTGTTCCTCTTAAAGAAATTGGAAATGGCATTCCAACTCTGGGGTGCCGTGAACCTCTTCATCCCTTAAGTGCTAAAGAGGAACCCTACAGTGGATGCACGTGAAGGCTTGTGTCCCCAAATGTGTGATACCAAGGATGGGGGGGTCACTTCAAAGACCTGGCCCCTCAGTACTAGGCTTCACCTGCTTCTCCCATAGTCAGTGGCCATGGAGAGGGGCTGCCCAGCAAACTGTGCAGTCAATTCTTCGCTCCCCAAGAGTGGGGTGGGGTGGGGCATAGGGTGCCGGGTTGGGGGTGATGTCTCCAGACACTCAGGATGGCTGCTTGCTCCTCCTAGCAGCAGGAAGGCTTTCCCACCGTGCCCGTTCTGTGCAGACATGTGCCTCCTTCTTTATTTTCAAAGGCGTCATCTGCTTCCCAGGCTGTGGAACGTCGAGCCATTTTAAGGTTCAATTTATCATTCGCTGCCAGCAGGTTGTAGCAACACTTCATCATGTAAAGTCGCCCGGCTGTGCAGACTAGTGGGTCTCCCCAACATTTTGCTGAAGACTTGGCTCTCAGGTTTCAAAGGCTTGGCGTCCCCTGCCTCTTACAACGAAGGGAGCGCGAGAGGCAGTTACAAATACTTGATATATTTAACTCAACCTTGAGTTTCTAGATAGATTTTTCACCAAATTGAATTATGAGTAATGCCTTCCAACAGCTTCAAGTTGAGAAAAGTACACAAATAAAAACTGCGTGTGCAGATTGTGGTCTCAAAATGTCAGGGGGAGGCTGAGAGCTGAGTGCTAGGGTAACATTCCCAGGGGCCGGCACCCACACCCGGGCCTGGGGCTCAGCGTCAGCCAGCACAGCCCGAGGCGGGCAGCCCCAGGTTTCTTGGACAAGCTAACTCAAGGGCTCAGCAGGAAGGAAGCAAAGAATGTTCCAAAGAGGCAAAAGGGTGGGAGATCCTGCAGATGTCAGCCACCATCTAAGACTTTCCCTCAACGCTGAGGCCACGATGAAGGCGGCAGGCGCGTAGGTGCAAGTCAAGTGCAAAGGTGGGAAGTCAGGGCAACGAGGTTGGAAGGAGCTGAAGCAGACACTGCAAGAGAGGCGGTGGGGGTTCCCAGCTTAGGGATGCCAAGCAGCAAGCAAGGAGGGTGCCCTGGAAGACAAGAGTGTCTTGTGGTCCTGGGGTGGGGGCAGGACAGCTGCCACTCCCAGGAAGGCAGAACCCACCAGAAGGAAGCTCAGCTCCTCTGAGAGCTTCCTTCTACTTGCCACCACCTGGCTGAGGGTCAGGCTGGCCTTATCTCAGCACAGGTAGAGACTGCATCATCAAAACACCAAGGTGCAACCCCACCTGGAGCTCCTTAGCATCCCTGGAGCTCCTTAGGCCACCTGGAGCTCCTTAGCTCGCAACCCAGTACTAAGAACATGGACTTAGTGCCAAAAAGATCTGGATTCTACCACCTCCTGTCTTTCCTCAGCCCAGCGAGTGGGGGTGGGTGTTTATTGTGGAAACATAGAACGATCCCCCTGGGTCAGAGCTACCATGCTCGGTGGTGCATTTTCCGTAGAGCGAGACCCATGGAATGTGCCCTGGGAGGAACTTGTTCTTCACTCCCATCAGCCTCAAAGGTTAGGGGTGAGCAGCTTCCCTTGTTGCCATTTATGGTGCGGGCATAAATCTGCCCAGAATTCTTTCTGATGCTTTTATGTTTTCTGCCCGTGGCAAACCTGCAGGGCGATGAGATCTTTCGGTATTATTCGCTACTGTGTCCGCAGGAGTTCGCCCAGTGTGCCCAAAGGCTCAGAAACTGGCTAGACAGAAAATCCATAAATAACAGGCCCTGAATGAACGAGGCCTCTGTTCTGCGGTGAAGTGCCCGACCGGGCGTGAATGGCCACACCCTCGACAGCCTGGCTCTTCCCTGGGCCAGCCTCGCTGTGTCAGCTGGGAGACAGCTACTCCCAGCCTTGAGTTCTGGAAGGTCTTTCATCCTCCTTGGTGCTTTTCCCCCTTAGTCTGCTTTCACCAGGAGCCATCAGAGGAGCGTGCCTCGCTCAGTGTCTTGTACCCAGAAAAACACTTATCGTTCCCAGTCATTGGAAAGAAGCTGCTCTGCCCCAAATACTTTACCCCCTGCCAAGTTTGGTGCCACTTCATTCATTCACTCACCCAGTCACCCATTCATTCATTCAGTAAGCATGTACTGAGCTCTCCCTGTGTAGAGACACAAAGCTGGGCCTTGCCTCAAGGTCTCACAGTCCAGGTTGGAGGGAGACTGCGTGTAACAGGATTAGGGCAGTAATTGATATGCGTGGGTGCATCTAAAGTAAACAGGGCATCTAGAGAAGGCCTCCAGGTCAGGATACCTAAGCTGGTTCTGAAAGGGTAGCTGGGAGTTGAGGAAGTGAGGGCAGGCAGGTGTTCAGGGAAAACAAACAAACAAAAAAAACATGGCACAAGATATGAAAGTGAGAAGCAGCAGGGGCGTGCATGCGTGCGTGCATGTGTGCGCGCGCGTGTGTGTGTGTGTGTGTGTGTGTGTGTGTGTGTGTGTGTGACCAGGTGGGGAGGGAGGAAGTAGAATACAAGCCATTCAGTGTTGCCGGACCGTGAATGAAGAGCCAGCGAGCGGCAGGGAGCGGCTGGGGAACGCACAGCCTGGTCTGTAGAGTGAGGCGCCCCTGAACCATGAGCAGGAAGGGCTGCGGCCAGACCTGCATTTCCCGCACGCTCAGGCTGCTGAGCAGACAAGGGGCACGGGAGAGAGAAGGTGGGCACTGGGCACGGGTGGGAGGATGTGGCAGCAGTCCACAGGGAAGAATGGGGCCGATGCAAGGCAATGGCAGTTGAGATTTATGGATTTTTTTTTTTTTTTTTTTTGCTTTTCCTTTTATTTCCATTTATCTTATGCTGAACTTAATCTGGTGTAAAGTCAGGAATGGCCACTGAGCAGGTTTTCTAGGATCCCATGCAGACTGGGTAAAGGAGGAGTCAGAGTCCTCAGTGTTTTTTGCAGGTTTTTATTGGGATTTACCAGGTACACAGCAGGCAGGGGCGCTGGGGGGCCGGGAGGCTGGCAGGCCTCCCAGCCCCCAGCAAATCCGCACTCTCTCTGGGCTCTCTGGCCTTCTCTGCTTCTGCTTCTTTGCTTCTCTTTGGCTTCGGCTGGCGTCCCCGTGGTCGACCTTAAAAGCCCAGCCTTAGCCCAGGTGAATCCCATCTACCTATGCCCACACCCCACTCCAGGTGCCTCCGCTGTCAGGCATGCATTCAGGACCGCAAGGATCCATCATCTGTCCTGATGGCGGGAGGGCAGAAAAGCCTGACATTTTTCCTTACCCTACATCTGGGGCCAGAGTTTTTTGTTTCTTCTGAGATATCTTTCTTCTGTGCGTTGTCCTCTGCTGGTTCAGGGGGAATCTGCTCTTTTGCAGCTCAGATCATCTCAGTGTGGAAGGAGAGCTCATGCAGGGGTGCATCAGACCACGTACCTTGGGGGGTGTGCACAATGCCGGGCACCCTGGGGGCTTTGCTCGCCTCCATGTGCTCAGTGACCTGAATGGACACTGGTAGATGCGTTAAATGCGTTGCTCTCTGCATTTAAGCATGGCAGTTGAGATTTAAGAGAGGAAAAAGAAAAAAGAGGGACAGATTTAGAAAGTATTTAGGAAGCCAAATCAGTAAGATTAGTTATTGATCATCTACATGATAGCAGACAAGGGAAGGGTTGTCTGCTTTCTCACTGGGTTGACAGGTGGATGATGATGAGACTGAGGAACTGCTGGTTAGGGTTTGATAATAGCAGTGGTCCTGGTGTCCTAGAAGCTCCAGCTTACTTAGTGCGTCCTATATCCCAGGCACTGATCTCAGCTCTTAGCACAATATTTCATTTGTTCCTCACTGAAATGCCAGGTGTTCCCTATTTTATGGCCAAGGAAGCTGAAATTCAAAGAAGTTAATTTCTCCTCAATTGTACCATTTCGTTCAGTCTGTTCTGAGACAGCCCTGTCCCTTGGCACTGGCCCTGGCTGAGCTCTGGGGTGGGAATCAGGAAGTAGCAAGGGTGCACTTGGAGGTTGGCCTAGACTCGGGGAAAAGAGAACCCCAGCATGGAGTTCCCCAAACCCAGCCTTTTCCCCTGGAGCTGATTATAGCAAGAAAGGGCCAATCCCAGAAACAAGGGGATGAGGGCCTGTGGTCTCAGACTGATAGCATCCCGGGGTCTGACAGCAACTTCTGAGTGTTTAACCCTGCTGTGCCCTGGGTGTCAGCGAGGGGCCCCAGAGACCCCTTACTCAGTCTGTGAATCTGCAAAATCTCTCCTGAGAGCTTCCCCACCTCTTGGGAAGAAAGGGCTGTGTCTCAGCTGTGTCTCCCAGGAGGGCCACTCAGTGATGGGCCCCGGGAGCCTCTCCACCCACTCCAGCTCACTGCCTCAGGTGCTCTGAGGGAAGCTGCAGCTGCTTAGCATTGCACTGACAGATAGTCACTCGGTTTAGAGGGTTGAAATGGCCAGCGGAAGGGCTGGGAGCCAAGGACTGCTCCCCTTTTTGCCTGGATGCCTCCTGCAGAGGAAAGAGCAACCCAGGAGTCCTGGGCTTCAGCTCATGCTCTGCCACTAGCCTGCTGCCTGGCTCTCCTCCCTCTGCAGACATCTGTTTATATCTCTGTAGGAGACACAGACACTGGCCAAGCTAGCTAACAAGTAATACCTCCCATTTGGGGAGTCCACTGCAGGTCCAGACTCGGCACTCTGAGATCGGGTGTGGCTGTGGCCATTTCATGCCTGTGAACCTTAGACAACCACTTGTCCAGTGCTGTTTTCAGGGAACCTTCTCGAAGTCCGATACTGGGTCTCCTCTGTTTATTTCATCACATCCCACGCCAAAGCGAGCAAAGTACAGAAAGACCTCCGCGGCGTGACCTCAGCTGCTATAAAGGTCAAAGATTCTGGAGACTCAAGTCTTTCTTCTTTAGTGCCACCCAGTTCTCATCAGCAGGGCAAATGCACCACCTATCACTCGGGCCAAGGTGCTTTGAGTGTGAAAGATCACAACACACAACCGGCATCAACTTGGAACACCCTGGGCAAATGAGGGGTAAGTGGTCGTTGTGTATAAACATCAGCCCCAGAGACCCCCTGGTCCAACTGTGCAATTAGCACCCACCTTCAAGTACACCTTAGGGAAACCAGCCTGCAATAAGCAGCTACCCCTAATATCAGGGTCTGGCTGGAGTTCCGGGCTGGCTCTGTCACTCGTTTGCTGTGTGCAAGTGAAACCAGAACATGTAAATGCCCTGAGCCACAGCTTCCTCTGTCAAATGAAGGGTTTGAATTAAATGTGGGTACTTCCAGCCTCGACATCCAGCTCCCTTTCTCCTTTGGAGTACTTCCTTTTGGTTAGGATGGATGTTCAGGGAGGTCAGTGCCAAGGGTGGCCAGTGCCAAGGGTGGCCACTGGTCCTGAGGACAAAACAG
The DNA here is from genome assembly GCF_964194135.1 of Talpa europaea. Lineage (NCBI taxonomy): Eukaryota > Metazoa > Chordata > Mammalia > Eulipotyphla > Talpidae > Talpa > Talpa europaea. Next base: position 74,830,258 of record NC_140083.1, on the reverse strand, counting down.
CCACAGTCACCTAGAGACAGGGCCCCTCCCTGCCCGGGGCAGAGGTGCTTTCCAGGACAGTGGGCTGCGTTGGCAGTGCCGTTTGGCCCTATCATTGGCTCCATGGGGGGCTCTGCAGGTTCCATCCCATTTCTGAGCCTCTCTGCATGGACCAGAGCTAGACCTCCTTTAACCAGGCCAGCGGCATGGCCCTGCCTGCCTCTCTCAAATGTCTGCAGCTTGACACCACTTGGCCCCACGGCCACAGGCACTGAGCTTGAGAGGGGATCTTGTGAGATCACGTCCCGCCCCTTTCAATTTCCCAGAGAACTCACAGGCCCACCGAGGAGTTGACCTGCCCTAGACGTGCAACGAGTTAATGGTGGAACTGGGACCAAAACCCAGGTTTCTACTGCAGCCGCCTCCTTTGACTCGGCGCCCTCTCCCCCAAAGCAGCACAGCGCTCTCCTCCCCCTGAGGGGCTCCAGCATTAGTCAACCTTTAGAAGTCTGTGTTTATTTATAAAGCTGCTGCTGCTGCTTCCAGCATCTGAAAGCATTTTACAGGCATTAATTAAAGAAGGTTCATAGCAAGCTCAGGAGGGAAGGAAGGAAGAGTTTGGGGGGGTTCTTTAAAGGACCCGTTTCCCCTGCTGGGTGCCTCTCCTTGCCTCGCTCTTTACCTTCTCAGTTTTCTCTGCACACGTGCACACAGGCACACATATTACACACACATACTCTCGTGCATGCACATATACACACCCGTGCACATGCACACACACACACACAAATACACACCACACTCATAACACACACATTTGCACACGTACACACCTATACACGCATGCACACACAAATATATACATGCACGCATATTCACACATGTATTTATACCTATGTACACCATTCACACCCATATGCACACAGCCACATACACAATACAGGCGAACACTCACAAGCACAGACACATACACACCCCACAGCCCGTTTCCAGCGATCTCCGCATCATCCCCACACACCTCCCTCCCTCCCTCCCTCCCTCCCTCCCATGCATCCCTGAGCCGCGGTCCCTGGAGTTGGCCTGACCCGGGTGCCCAGTGGATGCTCCACAGTCACAGAGTGCTTCCCCTTACACAACCCTCGCCCACACTCCTCGATGCCCCAGAATTCCCGCTTGAATGTTCTGCATGCTCTTAGCCCCTCCCAGGCTGTGGAGAAACATGCCTCTATTTTTTCTCCCATTAGTGGGAGGCCAGGGCCAGGAAGGAAGGTACTTCAGTGTCTGTGGTGGGCAGCTGGACCCGCCTGCCTGAGGGGGCTGCGTGAAGACTTGCCACATGGGGACTCACGGCAGGAGCCAGGAGCGTGCTGCCTTGGTTCTGGAGGCCGGAGGTCTGAGGTCGAGGCCACAGGGTTGGTTCCTCCAGCAGGGCTGGCCTAAGGAAGAGTCCGCCCTGCCTCTGGCTGTCCCTGTGCTGGGCCCAGCCCCTGGCGGCTAAAGTCAATGACCTCTGCCTTCACTTCACATGGTGAACAGGTCTGTCTCCAAATTCCCCTTTTTGATAAGGACCCCTGTCATCCCGCACTAGGGCCCCACCCTCCTCCAGTGTCCGCCATCTTAACTAATGACAAAACAACGGCTCTTAATTCCAAACAAGGTCCTGTTCTGAGGTTCTGGGCTTAGGACTTCAACATACACATTTTGGGGGCACCCATTTCAATCCCAAACGACTATGTTACTGAAAAGCTACAAAGCACGGGTCCCTTCTAAGTAATCGTTGTCTGTCAGCATCTGTCACTAGCGGCCTGAGTGACTTACAGGAGAAATATTCCAGCTCGGACACCAAGACTGTGACACCCGGCCAGTGGCTGGGGCTTCCTGACTGGAAACCCCAACACATTTCCTGTCAGGGGATGCCAGTTTCTGCTTGGCCTTGGTGTGTATTCACTGCTAAGTGTGCACCACAGGCTGTCTGGGTGACTGCGGGTTCCTCCCCCAGCAGGGAGGTTTGAACCCCGAGGAGCAGCATCAGAAACTGTCTTGTGTGGCCTAGACAGAGCTGGGGCTCTGGGGACTGCAGACACCTCTCGGCTCTCTCCATGTGCCTTTAGTTCAAGTTTCCAGAGCCTGTGCTCTCTGTTCTGTCCCGCTTCACTCTCGTGCTGCTCTTGTTCCTTCTCTTTTAACCTTTCTCTCTCTCTCAACTCCTGTACCTCCCCACTTTGGGCACAGAAAATGAAATTATTCACACTCCTTAGTTTATAAAAACCTTCATTTTGGGTTTGTACAAATACCCTTTTTGATTTTATTCATTTCTTTCCTTTAATGTCCAGTCCTCCCTCCCAAACCCCCACCACCATTCTCTCCTTCCCAACAACACCTTGCATCATTAAGTTCCTTTCTCTTGTCTGTATTCTTACCAAATGTGTATTGTTGGATATACATGAATTTAATTTTTATTGAGCTATAATATGTCCACATAAAGTAAGCAGATTCTTAAGTGTATAACTCAAAGAATTTTATAAATCATTGTATGTATGTGTCTGGACATGTGTGCCAACCCCACCCCTATTAAGAGAGAGAACATTCTCCACACTCCAGAAGGTCTCCTGCCCTTCCTCAGGCCATGCCCCCAGAGATGCCATTGTTCTGATTCCTACCATCCTGGATTCCTTGCTTGAATTTCACATTAATGCAGTTACACAACATTCACTCTCACAGTTAATGCAGTTACACAACATTCACTCTCACAGTTCTGTATCTGGCTTCTTGTCCTCATGACTGCCTTTACTTCTGAGCTGCTGTGTACTGTGCAATGGTGTGAGCATTGAATTGTCACACCTGCTCATGGACCTCCGATTGTTTCCAAGTTTTGACTTTTGTGAACAAGGCTGCTGTGAAGGTGCTTGTGCATGTCCTTGGGGAATGTATGAGTTTATTTCTTTCAGGTTCATACCCAGAGAAGAGCCTCAGATCACAGGGTAACTGGTGCTTTCTCCTCCCTGACATGCTGCATGTGTGCTATTCCCTACTCCCTCCAACAACATAGGAGAGTTCTCGTGAATGCCCAACCTTGCCAACTCAAGATATTGTCAGCCTTTATTTTAGCCATTCTGGTGGGAGTACGTGGTGTCTCCTTGTGGGTTTCGTCTCCATCTTCCTGATGACTAAGGCTGTTGAGCATATAAGTATATTTGAATATTGCCTAGTCAGATAAGATACTCTGTGAGGTGCCTGATTCAGTCTTGTCCATTTTTCAGTGGACCTGTTTGCTTTTCCATGTTGATTGTCTTTGCTCCTTATATGTTCTTCTGTGAGTCACTTATTGGACAGAGAAATAGCTTTGTCCAGCCTGTTGTTGGCTTTTTCACTCTTTTAATTGTGCCTATTGATATAATCACAGCAGTTAAATTTAATGAAGTCTAAGTTATTCATTTTTCCTCTTACCATAGTGCTTTTTTGTGTTTTAAGACACGTCTGCCTAGCCCTGGACATATATTTTAAATTTATGTCAGTGGACTTGTGTTATAAATCTCTCTCTCTCTCTTTTTTTAACACTCAGTGCTATGTTTTCACTCTTCATCCTTGTCACCATCTGCACATCTAATCCGCCTCTTCCAATGCCTGTGTGGTGCTCCCCCACGGAGCCACAGCTCCATCCCCTGCTCCTTCCTGAGTGCTCACTCCTTGTCACACGTCACACTGGAGGGCTGCAGGGTGGGGGGGGGACACTCAACCAGGAAGCTTTTGTCCTTAACCTGAAAACATGCACATTGTTGTGCAGAATCTAAGTCTCCTCTTACTTCACTGACACTGGGATATTTCATGCTCACTTTTTTCTTTGTGTTTGAGATTCTCTGTCTCAATGGCCAGTTTAAAAAAAAAAAAAACTGGAACCAACAAATGCTGGTGAGGATGTGGAGGAAAAGGAACCCTCTTACACTGCTGGTGGGAATGTAGACTGGTTCAGCCACTATGGAAAGCTGTGTAGAGGTTCCTCAGAACACAAAAAATGGATCTACCACGTGATCCAGCAAGTCCACTCCTAGGAATCTACCCAAAGGCACAAAAACAGCAATTCCAAAGAAAACTTGCACTCCTATGTTTATTGTATCTCTGTTTACAAGAGCCAAGATTTGGAAACAACATAAATGCCCCAAAACAGATGAATGGATCAAGAAAATGTGATATATATAAACAATGGAATACTACACAATGATCAAAAAAGATAAACTCATGTTATTTGTGGCAACATGGAGGGAGCTGGATGGGATTATGCTAAACGAAATAAGTCAGAAAGAAAAAGATAAATACCAGATGGCTTCACTTGTAGGTGGAACATAGGGAAACCAAGCAAAGGGTCAAGAAAAAGATAGAACTTTCCAAGATGATCATAGATCTGAGGCTTACAGCAGGGGACGGGAAGGGAGAGGGTTGATACAGGAGAGGGAAGAACACAAAGAGGGAAGAGTGCTAGAAAATGCTTCACAGGTGCTATGGTGGTGGGATAATCATGGGGACTGCACCTGAGGGGAGAAGCCAAATACTGTACAAAAAATGAACAATGAAAATTAATGAATTAATTTTTAGAACTGATTCTCCTTCCCCTCCTGGGTTTCCTCTTTTCCTTCAAGACATACCTGAGCACAATGCCTGGAGCAATGGCAGCCATCTTGTGTCTCTGAGGGCTATTAGCTTGAGGATAATGCAAGATCCTGCGAGTAGAAAGAAAACTGGAAGGAACTTGGATGCTGGTGACATCACTCAGCTGCTGAAGCATCTAGATTTCTTATGTGAGTTACTAAATCAACATCACTGTATTTAGGTCCGTTGAGTAGAAATTGTCTATAACTTTCAACCAAAACCTCTAACTGAGAGCCACACCACCTCCTAGGAAAATTCAGGCTGCTCTTCTCATGGCTCCCTGAAGAGAGGGTCCAGGCAGGGAACAGTGCTATGATGAAGGCTAGAACTGGACTTTACGTGGTGAATTTAATGTGGTCCAAACACATGTTGATTTTCAATAATGCACACCTGAAATTTATATAAGACAATGGTACTTCAATTTAAAAAAAAGATAAGGCATGACAGAAACTGCTCTCTACTCTGAGGACCAAAGGGGCCTGGGTGTCCCGGATATACATGGACTTTTTGTCAGACTTAATCTGCCTGCACAAGGGCGCAAAGCCAGTGACATGGAACAAAAGACTGAGGCCCGAGAAGAGTTAGCTGCCCCAGCCCTGGGTCCCCACCTTCCCTCTTGAGTAGGAATTTTCTTATCTGTCCCGCTCCTCAGCAGCCTGCGAGCTTCCCCCAGAGCAAGAAATTCCCACCATCCCATTGGCTGGTCCCGCACAGGGCCAGGTACACAGTGGTGCTCAGCAAAGGTTGCTGAATGTCGGCAAGAGATGAGGAGATAACGAGGAAGCAGAGAGGCAGAAGGGGAAGCCAGGAGGAGGCCAGCGGAGGTGAGCAGGTTAGAGAAGAGGAGAAGGTGAGCAGTGGGGCTCCAGAGGAGGCACTGCAGGAAAAGGTGGATGAAGTGTGGCTGCTTCACAGGGACCAGGGGAGGCTCCCTAAAGGGAGAAATCAAGGCTGCGAAACAGAAGGCTGGTGGCCCCAAGGCGTCCTGCGGCCCCGGACAAGCCAGCCTGAGTGAACACCTCACATCAGCCTGCCCAGCGGACCTTCCTCCCTCCCCTCTACCTCTCCTCCTTCTCACCTCGCCTCCGCACCAGCCCCCGGCTCTTAGAAATGAGGACACGGCTTCGACTTAGAGGGGTGAACATCCAGCTGAGTGTGTGAGCTCTAGCCGTGGTTCCCAAAACTGCCTTCAGGATTCATCGGCACCAATAAGTGCCTTTTGTCTCCTCACCTCCGCCGCTCTTGTTGCTGCTCCAGAATAGAGGCTGACGCAGGCAGAGGAGAGGCTCACAGACGTCACCCACCCCCACCCGCAGGACAGGCTGCAGACGGGCTTCCCAGGGAGGCAGCTTTCTGCGTCGGGATCGGGGTCCAGGGATGGCGCCCCTGGGGCGAGCTGACTGATGTGGGGATCCACAACCACATGGGCTGACTTAGCGGGTGTGAAGGACGCCTCGTGTGTCCCCCACAGCCTCCCACACCTGCAGGCCAGGGGTCACCGCCTGGACCCTGTTGGGGAGGACATGGAGAGTTCAAAAGAAAATGGAGGCCTCCCACGCTCATCAACCTCTTGGTCTTTGGTGACTTTGTTACTCCAAGTTACAGACCAGAGACCTTTTCCCCCATCCTCCGAGGTGACCCCTATAGGGCGTTGTGAGCTGGAACATTAGCCACCGATGCAGGACCTGACTCTGCTCCTGTGGAGGGCGGGTGAGCGCCAAGGGAATGACAGGCCAGCCCTGGGGGTCACGAAAGCTGACGCTCAGCTGTCTCCTTACTAGGAAACTCACAGAACTTTGCCTTATGGATTCCCCGCCCTGCCCCCAGGATGAAGTAGATAGAACTTCCTAGAGGCGGTGGCTCCATTTTAGTTTCATCACACAGCAGAGGACTTGGTGAGGCGGCCGTTCCCGTATCCGCTGCTTCAAGAAAGCCCCCTGGGCAACAGCCCCTGCTCCCGCCTGGTCTCGTGGCTTTGCTTGCTCTGGACAGTGCCATCCAGGATGTCAGCAGCTAATGGGCTCTTACAGGCCCTTCCTGATCTTTCTAGACGCTGTTCCTGGGAGGTTGCAATTTCTGAGCCAGCTTCCAGCCTGCACAGGGTGTCTGTCGCAGAGCATGGCTCTCCCGGGACACTTCACTTCCCACTCCCTGCCGGAGCCAGCCCCTCCCCAAGTCCTAGTTGCTTCTGCCTCCTCAGCACCCCCATCCCTGTGGCCTGTGGGGTTAGCCCAGAGCTCCTAGCTGAACACTGGTGCGCTCCAGCACCTGCTTCCCACACCTCGCTCTTGCTGGCATGGGCCCTGGTATTTTTAACGACAGGGCCGGGTTTGGAGAGCCACATTGCCAGGATACGGCTGAATGATTCTAAATTTAAGCTCATGTAATTTTTCAGACACAGGCAGTGGTGCAGCCTGAGGGACTTATTTCCACTCTATCTTGGCTGTGCGGCCAGGTGCTCATTCCGACAGTCCAGGGGAGACATGATGCAAGCAGGCTGCCCCCCGCCCCCTCGGGCTCTGAACCTCCGAGGCTGCAGAGGAGCAGGTTTTAGGTGGAATAGAGAGAGCTGATTTCTCAGGGCTCTCCCTGGATCCCTTTCTCCTCCACTGAACTACTGCAGCACCCAGAGGTGTCCCTAGGGTGCCACCCCAGCCTCTCTGGTCCCCTCTTCTCCTCCTAAGCCTGGAGTATGCCCAAAGGGTGGGGCACTAAAAATGGAAATGACCTCCAGTCTGTTCACCATTCTACGCGACAGTGGAGAATTTCCAAGGAGAATGGACATAGTTGACACTTTCCACATGGACAGAGGACCCTGTTCGCCTGACGTGTTGGGAATCACTGAGACCCCTTGGCCATGGTGAGCTGACCTCAGCCCTCTTACAAGCCCTTTTGTGCTACCCATCACCTGGGCCATCTTTTTATTAAATTGGGATATAATTGACATAAAAATTAGTCTTTGCTTCAGGTATACAACATATTGGTTCGATATTTGTATACATGGTGAGTGATCGCCACAGTAAGTCTAGTTAACATCTGTCACCACACATGGTTCCATTTTCATTCTTGTGCTAAGAACTTTTAGGAGCTACTCTCTCAGTAACTCTCATTGTAATACAATACAGTATTATTAAATATAGTCACCATACTGCACAAACAGCTCCAAGACTTATATTTGACCTCAACTCTTGCAAAGAACATAACTCAATAGAAGTAATAATGTGATGTTTTGGGGTGCCAGGTCCTGATTCTGCTTTCCATGCCGGATCTCATTTATTACTTGAGAGAGCATGGCAGACACGTTGCCCACATAATGTCTGTTCTGTACTTCCTTGATGATAATGCCCAGCCCTAGGCAAGAGATCATGATTCATTATTGCAGATGGAACTATCCTATTCACATCTTTCCAGCCTACCTTGTAGCTCATGGTAACTGAGTGGCCCACTTCTGGCCAATGAGTCAGAAACATAAATCTGCTTTGGAGGAGTGAGTGAGGTCCTGGGGAAACGTTTTGCCTTCATGCTAAAAAAGAACAGAAGTTTCTGGCATGGCCCATCCCCTTCCTCAAGATCAGCAACTGCCAACTCCAGGCTCCTGGCTCTGGTTAAACAAATCTTTGTTAGCTGGGTGTCTTGTTACTTGCAGTTAACTACATTCCTGCTTGACACAGACAGGTAGTATCATTCTTATTTCACAAATCAGAAAAACAAGATATCTTGGGCAACAGAGTAAGGAAGAAGCTGTGCTAGCATTCAAATCCAGATGCCCAGACACCAGAGGCTGTTCTCTCTTATTGTCTGTACGGTGTTAAGCAAGTAACTAATAAGCAAGGTGCAAGGAGAATGTTTATCCCATAAATATGCTAACTGCAAATGAATCTTATCTCATTAAATTGAGAGCATTGGCTCCTGATTCCAATGCTGCTGTTTCCCCTACCCCTCCCACTGGCCATGGGCATTTGTGAGCCCCTCGCAAAAGGATCTGGAACTCACCAGGGCTTAGCAAACACAGACTCTTTGCCAATGGAGGCCAGCTGCAGTCGGGCAGGAGGTCAAGGGCAGCCTGCAAAGGACTCCAGCACACCCAGTTAGCCCCTCCAGCCCACAGTGAGAAACCAAGGCCCAGGGAGGAAGAGCACTTTGCCCAAATGGCAGAGCCAAGAACCAAAGCCAGGCCTCCTTCCCCAACTCGGTACCCCCAGCAGTTTCTGGAGCCCCTTTATTGTGCTTTAATTCCAAATCCACTTGGTCAAGACTTGGATCCTGGTTCCTGAGTTTCAGAAAGAGCCTTTGCATACTTTGTCTGTGTCCCCACGTGAAGCTGCAGTCGGCCTGGGTGCTGGAAGATTTCTGTCTTAGGCAACATCACATTGCCACACTGCCCCATCCCCAGTTTCCGTCTGTACATGGGAATCCTGGGGCCCACACGTGTCATGACAGAACCAGGAGCACAGGACAGAAGCAAACCCTCACTTATTGATCAAATGAGGGTCAACTGGCACAAGGCCTGTGCCTCTCAGCGGGCACCTCCTCCGCTCTTCCCTCTCAAGGCGACTCCTTGAAGCTTGCATTTCCTCTTGAGGCCTCAGGCTCTCCTCCTCTGGCTGTAAGCTGTGGGAAGATGCAGAGAGCTGTGGCAATTCACCCACTCCCTAACCGTCAAGTCCTCCTCTGCTCCTAAACCCTCTCGGGGCTCAGTTTCTCCTGCCTCAGTCTCCCTTCCCCTTCCTTTAGCCCTCCCCAAAGCAAACACACACACTTTCTCTAACATGTTATCTTCAATGTATTTATAGACCGGCAGGTGGTTCCCAAGGAGCCCTCTTGGGTGATGGCCACCTGCCAGGCCAACCTCTGATCAGAGGTTGTCCTGGGCTTCAATGGGCCTTATACTCTGCAGGCAGAAGGGACAAGTTGGAGGCCTGATATCCCTTGGATAACTGCACCAGCAAATCCTGTTGAGGCTCAGCTGTTGCTCCTGCTGTCCTCACATCCAAGTCGCCTGTCTTTATGGTGGTTGGGAGGGTGCACGTGGGATGGGAGGAGGCACATTGAGTGAGAGCTCAGCATTTTGCTAAATCAGCTCTTTCTTCCTCCCTCCTCCCTTGTGAAGAGTAAAGGAAGCTAAACATCTAGTCTCCCTTTCTAGAAGCCAGCCAGAACTAGTATTTTGTAGCAATGGATTTTTTTTTTAATGAGATGCATGCAGTTTCTGAAGACAGAGCAGGGAGTCCAAACTCTTGGCTCTGCCTGGGGAAGCTATAGATGCCACCCCTTTCCTTCCCATTGTTTCTAAAATAATTTTGGTAATTTTTTTCAAACACAAAACATAAAATTTACCATCTTGCCCATTTCTAAGTGTACCTCTCATAATGCTAAATACACACATGCTGTGGGGGTGCAGTATATAATAATGTTATAGTGTTTTAATTAACAAGTATTTCGAGAGCTTCCCTAGTAAACGGAAGGGACAGGGGTGGGGAAGGGGAGCCAAGGGGTACTGTGAAATGAAGATAATGAGCATGGCTAGAACTTTCCTTTTTTTTTTTTTTTTTAAAGATTTATTTATTTATTTATACAAGCACTGGGTACAATCAGAAACGCAGGAGGGTGAGAGAATTCACCAGAGCCAGAGCGGGGAGCAGAGCAGGCAGAAGGACCGAAGTACACTGCTGAGGGGAGCAGCAGGCGGCAGGAGAGGTCTGCGTGCCATGCGGGACCCTCCTCTGGTGGCCAGGGAGCCGCCGGGGAGCCGCCGGGGATCGAACCTGAGCCGCAGTGGCTGCGGGCAGCCCTGCAACCCAGCGCTCAACCGCTGCGCCACCGGGGAGGCCCAATGGCTAGAACTTTCTAAGCAGCCCCATGGGTAACACAATAGGACAAGGCCATGCCTTCCATGAGTACCAGAATCAGGAGAGGGGTTGGAAGAGTTTGCTTAATTTGTAGGCAGTTATCTACAATAGAAAAAGAATACAAATCATGAATCCAAAAACAGATTTAAAAGTGACTATTTCTGGGGCCTCCCTGGTGGTGCAAGGGGTTAAGACTCAACCTAAGAAGCTACCTGCAGCCACTGCAGCACAAGTTCAATCCCCAGCCAGGGAGAAACCCACATGGTGCAGCAGACCTCTCCTGACTCGCCTGCTGCTCCCCTCAGCAGTGTCCTTTGCTCAATCTGCCTGTTCTGCTCCCCATTCTGTCTCTGGTGAATTCTCTCACTCCCCAACACCTCTGGCCTGTACCCCAGTTCTTGTATGCATAAATAAATAAATCTTTTTTTTAAAGTGACTATTTCTTCAGAATGAAAAAAATCACTCCAAATATCAAATTTTGAAAAGTTGGTGCATACTCACAAAAATCCCCAAACCTAGAAAAATGACACATTCTTTTTATTTCTCAAAAACACGCCTCTGTAGTATTTTTTCTAAATTTGATATGATTTGTAATCCTGAAAAATATACAAAAGTCATCTGGAACGACAGCACTCGTAGGAGCAATTCAAGTGCATTTAAAAATCGCTGCCACCTTGTACTGAGCCACATAATTGTGTAACCAGATTCCTCTGATACCACAACATTGACTTATTGATGAGTGTGTGTAGGAGTTTTGTCACTGGAACACTTGCTTCTTCAGGCAGCTCTCTGCGTTGGTGGCAGTTTTGCGTACCATTTTGCTGCAACCAGCAGATTTTGTCAGGGCAAGATGCACATCGAAGCCACCGAGAAGCATCCCGGCCCACCGAGTGTGTAAACGGTAAGTGACTTCACGCTCGTGTGGGCCTGTCGCCTGCTTGGGTTCACAGACACAAGAATCTCCTTCAGTTCTGTTTTGGGTATTTCCCATCCAAGGAGATGACAGTGTGTGACCTGTTTATAATGCACGTACGTCCCACCTCAGTGCTTCTCCTAACCAAAGAGGATGTGATGGGAACCGAATTGTCTACCGGCAATTTTATTTATTTGACCTTTGGGAGTGTTTCCCACAGACCGGCTCCTGGCTCGGTGTATTTCAGCCTTGGGCCTTCCACCTTCCTCCTTCTCCTACCACCCACTTCTGGTGGTGGGAGAGGCAGGATTTTCACACCAGGATAAATTTCTCAGGCCGCCCTGGTGCGTGCTGTTGTGGGCCAGCCAGCACCCTGAGTGATGGTGTTTGGGGAAGCCAGACCTCCAGCGGGGTGGCTGGAGGCAACATCCACACGAGGAAAAGGCTGTGAGCTACGTGGCTATCCCACCAAGTCCAAATTAGATGTTGACTCAACCTCCTCTTAGCCAGATCGTCAACATCCCCCAACCCAGGGGAACTCAGGGAAAGTTGGAATGGAAAGGAGCACAGGTCTCCACTAGGAGTGGCTGAACCATCTTATGTTTGCATATATTATAAAGAAACATTTGGGCCTCCCTGGTGGCGCAAGAGGTTAAGTCTCAGAACTATGATGCAATCCACAGCCACTGTAGCGTGAGTTCGATCCCCAGCCAGGGAGCTACCCACACAGCGCAGCAGACCTCTCCTGACTCGCCCGCTGCTCCCCTCAGCAGTGTGTTTCAGTTGATCTGCCGGTTCTGCTCCCCACTCTCTCTCTGGTGAATCTTCTCACCCCCTGTACCCCTGGCCTACATCCCAGTTCTTGGATGCATAAATAAATCTTTAAAAATAAAACTTAAAATAAAAAACCTTTGGCCATATTGCTGCACAAAGAAGGAGACTTGGAGCTTCATTGCTTTCCTGGCAAGTGTATCCCCAGCTAGAACCAGGAGCAGGTGGATATGGGGGGTAGGGGAGGCCAGCGGCTGTTGACATTATCTCTTTGGCAGTCAGCCTTGGAGTCCCGCCTGCGTCCCCAAGCATCACTGTGCCCCAAGAGCCCTTGAAAATAGGGATGATGACTTTGACCTCCCAGGATGGCTCTGAGGTTTGAAGAGAGGATGTGCCAGGCCTTGTGAGGCAGAGCACTGGACAAATGGCCAGCTGTTGTCCTTGTCCCGTGTCAGGGCACCACCTCCCCTCGGGTCCGAAGGCTGCCAGGACCCAGGAACAGGCCTGCCTCTTTAAAGCACCCCTAATGGACTGAGACAGCCCTGGCTTCTGAAATCGCAGTAATCCTGCTGAGGTTGCTCCTGCTACCCCCTCCGCTCTGCTGTCAGGAGGGGGATTAGCGAGGCCAGAGGATTAGGGGGTTCATTTTGTTACAACCTCCCCCCCCACCCCCACCCCCGCCCCCACAGACGTCAGCCTCCCTCCTGGAGGCCTGCTGCTGGGGTAGGGTGACTCTTGAGCTCGCTGGACTGCAGGACAGAGAGAAGCCCTGCTCCTCACCTGGCCTTGCAGCCAGGACTCAGCTGACAGCTGGGTACTTACCGTCCTGCCAGGACCCAGAAGATAGGGGACAGGGGACGTCCTGAGGATCTGTGACAAGAAGGCTGCTCTTTCCTCTCCCTCGCCTGACGCAGCAGGGGCACCAAGCCCGGACTCTCCAGCTTCCTTCCAGACCTCAGCTCTCCCCACAGCAGGATGCCCTGCCACCAGCGGCCCTGGACCACCTTGCAGATGCCATTGCTCGCCCTGTGTCTGCTGCTTTCAGGCACCCTCCCGACCCCCACGTGGGGGCAGACCAAGGTTCCTCTGGAAACGTAAGCATTGAGTTCAGTCCTTTCCTCTCCCCTGGTAGAGCTCAGTTCTTTGCCTGCACCTCTGATCCCCCTTCGGCCGTCCCTCAGGGGGCTTCAGCTGCCCAACCCCCCTTTCCTGTCTTGAGGACTTTGCTGCATCTGTCTCCTCCCCAAAAGCTCTGTCCATTTTGGAGCTCTGTCCATTTTGGAGCCCCACCTGCCTGGGTCTCCCCAGGCCCTGAAGGCTTGAAGGGGAACCGCCAGCTGAGCTCACTCCCTTCCTCAGGGCACCGCGTGCTCCTTCCGGGATAATCACTGCGATTAGGCGACTGGGAGCAGGAGCTGCGCTGGCTGGAAGTAATCATCCAGCTCCCCAGGGATTTGCGAGGAAATTCGAGTTTTGACATTCTGAAAGGGTAAAGCCATTCTAAACTGACAAAATGGCTCAGGCGACCAGGTACTGGGTAAAATTGGACTTGGGTGTTTTCGGCTTCCCTTGCTATGGCTTTAGGCCTCCTTCCCAGCTCAGATTCTACATCCTGCAGCTCCGGGGAAGAATTGGGGATCAGTCATTCACATTTTGGTATAAATTTTCATTACTGTGGGATCTATCTAGAAGTTTCTGGTTTTGTTGTTGTTGTTGTTGTTGTTTTGTCTTTTTGCTTAGATTAGTTAGATTGTTAAAGAAATGTCCCAGACATGTGGGGAGCAGAACACTCCAGACTAAAGGGCTCAGCCCAGGTCCGAGTCCAGCACTCAAGTCCACTGTCAGCCTCACGTCTTAACAGATGTGAGGCCAGGGAGCTGGACAGGCATAATGTGTGATTGTGTTTAGCTTTGTTGAATGGTGAGTTAGAACAGCATCTTTACCACCGAATGGTATAACCTCTACTTTTCAATATGGCTGGCAGTGTTAGATGTTTTAAAATAATATCTTCAGTCCACCCAACAACTCAGTGAAAGAGTGATAGTGTTCCTATTCTGCAGTTGCAGAGACAAGTTCAGAAAAGTTAGGTGATTTGTCCAAGTTCAAGTAGCCAGTAAGTGAAAACACCCGGATTTGAACTCAAGACAGCCTGGTCTGAGTGTGACCAGGACACGACTGCCAGATGGTAAAACTGCACTCCAGGAGAGACCGAGAATTTTCAACCCCAGAACACACACCAGCTAATGTGGAAGGCGAACTCCAGGAACGGGCTGTGTGCCAAGGAAAGATGGCTGGAATCCAGGCCTTCCTCGAGAAGACTTGCAAGTGGACCATGCACAGAGAGAGACAGAGCGGGAGAGACAGAGGGGGACTGACCAAGGCCTCACACCCACATCTGCACCACCTGCTCCCTGGGGCCCAGCCCTACCTCTCTCCCCTCCCCCATCCTCTCAGGCTTTCTCACCCCATCACCCCTCACCCTGTCGTGTTAAGGCCTGAGTCCCCAGGCCTCCACTCAGTCCTCATCCGCCAGCGCCTGCCGCACATTCTCCTGCCCTGCCACTCAGCCCCTGCGAGGTTCTCCAAAGATCTGCTTGTTGCCAGGTCCAGTGGACATTCCTGGTTTTGTCTCCTGGGCTCTTATTTTGGACATTTGCCTCCTTCTTTCTCTTGAATCTCAAGGTCACCTTGGGGGCCTATTTCCTGTCTCCTGCAAGTGCTCCTTCCTCTCCAGCCCTGCCCTCTGCGAGATTGTTGGCACTCCCCAGAGCTGGAGGACATCTTAATAGCACATTCTCCTAAGAGACCCTGTTGATGCTCAGAATTGCGGTTTCCACCCATGTGCAAACGCCTCTAGGCCCTGACGCCGTCTGCGAGCCCCACCTACCTACCCATTGGCTGTAGAGCTCTCTTCCCGACATCACACAAGGCTTTAAATGCAAGTTGTATTTTCTGGAACTACGCAGTGCATGACCTGCCCGGAGGCA
Organism: Talpa europaea; assembly: GCF_964194135.1. NCBI lineage: Eukaryota > Metazoa > Chordata > Mammalia > Eulipotyphla > Talpidae > Talpa > Talpa europaea. The sequence goes on along the minus strand of NC_140083.1, from coordinate 74,815,115 downwards.
GCCAGCAGTTCTTTGAAGGGTCCCTTGTGCTCTGTGTATCCCAAGCTACGCCCAGCACATCCACGCTCCCCAGCCTGCTCAGCCTGGTCTTCTTGACATTCTTAATTTTATTCACTAACACCACCAGCAGCTCAGCCACCCAAGTGAGAGAGCTAGCAGTCATGGCTGACCCCTCCAAGTCCTGTCCCTGGAATTCTCTTCCAAATCTCTCTCCAGGGCTAAACTCTCCTGAACTTCTAACCCTGAACGCAGACCCCCCTCTCCTAGGAAGCACTCCCCAAGCTTTGTTGATGCTCCTTCAAACATGGATCATGCTATCTGTAGAGAGGGGTGTCCCTGTAAATGAGGAGCTTACAAAGCTAAGGTCAGTCACGTGGCTTCAGCTGTACTCCATGCCTGGCACATAGTAGGACCTCAATAATTATTGGCTGAGTGATTTAGTGAATGCTGATCTTGAATATGGTTATGTGGGCAAAGCTCCTTTTGCCCCATCTGGAGAGACACAGACATGGCCCCATATGCTCACCCCCAGGACTCCGGTTCCCTGCTGCCTTGATGGTGGGATGTCAGTGCACCCTGGAACACGGGGGAGAGGTCAGGCTTCCTTCACTGGGCTGCCACCTGGCCTCCCAGACTGGCTGCTCTTGCCTCAGCAAAGCAGCTCAGTGCCCTTCCCTCAGCCCCTTTGCCTCATGCTTCAAAGGCCCGTGGGCACCTCGAGCAGGAAACACTGGAGGGGGGGTGACTCATCCACTGGGTCTCCTGCCCTGGCCAAGAAGGACAGTAACTCTGTGCATATTTTTCTGGGTATTAATCAGTGTGTATGTCTTTGTATGCACATGTGTGTATATGCATCTGTGTATATGGGTGGACCTCTGTGTATTATGTGTATCTTCATGTATTTCTGTGTGTGCATCAGCGGGTGTCTATGTATGCAGGTACTTGCTCTGTGTGTGCATGTGTGTGTACATATCTGGATGCATTTATGCCTGTATCTGTGTGAGTGCATGCTGTTGTGGATGCATGTCTGTGGGTGTCTATGCGTGTGTCTCTGGTCTGTGTGTGCATGTATGTCTGTGCATCTATGCCTATGTCTCCATATCTGTGTCTCTGTGTGTGTGTGCACATACATTTGCTTCTATTGCCCAACAGAGTGAAGCTGTGGGCTGACACCTTCGGCAGGGACCTGTATCACGCTGTGACCAAATACTCAGGCTCCCTCCTGCTGCAGAAGGTCAGTAACTTCCTTCTGGGGAGCTCCCCGTGTGGTCAGAGGACAGTCAGCCAGGGACTCCTTCCCGGTAGAGAAACAGTTCCAGAATCCCCACATGTCTGGAGATCTTTTAGTTCAATCCCCTCATAATCATATGGAAAAACTGAGGCCGAGGGAAGAAACGGTGGGGGCGGTCCCATGGGGTGGCCAAGAACACGTGTAAGCTCAGATCTCCAGGGCGTCAATGCAAGATGAAACTTGACGGGCAAGAGGCTGACTGGGGAGGGCCTGTGAAGAGTAAGGGAGAGAGGAAACAGGAGCTAGAGGACTGGGGTGCAGGCCTGACACCTGTGAACACAGAGGGACCACACGGAGGGACCACAAGGAGCTGCAGCATGGAGAGCCCCTCTCCATGGGCAGTGGCAGGAACGCAGACCCCCTCTCTGGGCAGGGAGAGCTCTGCAAACCTCCAGCTCTCAGGCCTGCCCCACGCCAGACAGAAAATGGCGCCTGAGCAGGACGATGCACCAGCTCCCTCACCCCGATTTGGTCTTTGTTCATGTGCAGGTGGACACTGGGCCTGTCCTCTTACTAGATGAAAAACAACTGCATTTTCCTCTGATATTTATAACTCCCAGACCGGTTTTAATAACAGCTTGCCATTCTCAAATATTGCCATTCACTAAGAATTTTATTTTCTCGACTTAATTCTCATCCCAACTTCATGAGGAACCATCTTTGCCATTTTGCTAGTGCAAGCCCTGGTTGTTGTGCCCGCTGTGACCGCACGGCAGCCCCTTCCTCGCTCCCTTGCTCAAGGCCAGCATGTCCTCTGGCTGGAGGAGGAGGAAGAATCAGGGTGGCCAGCCTGCGGGCTGAACCCCACAGTCCCCTGGGGCAATGAAAGTTAAGACTCACTTCCACTCACACCACATCTCTACACTGCAAAGCCCCATTCATTCTGTGTTCTCATTTGCACCTTCCAACTGCAGATGAAGAAGACAGAGCAAGTTAGGCAGCCATTTGGGAGAGAGCATTCTCTATGTCTATACATTCTAGAACTTTCTCTAAAGCCATGCAAATGTCACCTCTTAGAGATGAGGAAACTGATTGAGGAAATTGCCTGTGATCACATGGCTGATCAGCAGCAGAGCTGGGTCATTAGAGATTGCTGGTGGGTAAGAGGTTGTCTCCCGAGACCCAGAGAGAAAACACAAACCCAGCTCTCCTGATTCTCCTAAGCTGCTGGGTAACTAGTCAGGTGACAGCACCCTCACTACCTGTAGTTACCAAGGGGTCACACAGGCATGAGGAGGGGCACAGCAATGTCACAGGCTTCAGGAAAAATGATCTGATGTTCACAGAGGTCTCTCTGTCAGAGTGAGCAGCCCCAAGAGGCAGTACATGAAAGTCCGGGGGAACTGACCCCTTCATAGATCCCCTGTCACTGTGTATGTGACCTCAGTAAGGTTCATTGACCTCTCTGAGCCTCAGTTAGCTTCTTAATTTTTTTAAAAGATTTATTTTTTTATGCATACAAGAAATGGGGTGCAGGCCAGAGGTGCGGGGGGTGAAAGGATTCACCAGAGACAGAGCTGGGAAATGAACACGCAGACTGACCGAAATACACTGCTGAGGGGAGCAGCGGGCGAGACAGGAGAGGTCTGCTGCGCCATGTGGGTAGCTCCTTGGCTGGCCAGGAATCGAACTCATGATGCAGAGGCTGCGCATTGCTTCATAGTGCGGTGTGCCACCAGGGAGGCCTCAGTTTACTTCTTAACGTTAACAGCAATGAGTCCAGAGCCCCTGGAAGAGAGGGGACATTTGAGACGAGGAGGGTGATGTTGGGAGCAGGGGTGTTACGCTGGCCTTGACTTTAGCCAAGTAAACAAGGTTTCGGGAGTGCGATGCCCCCGCTGGGAGGATGGAGGCCACATACCATGTGCAGAACAACCCACAACTAGACCACCACACCTCTCTGGCCCACGCCCCCTGAACAGCAATACAAGGATGTGGAGCCCAGCCTGCGGATCCAGGAGGTGGACGGCTTGGAGCTGGTGAGGAAGTTCTCAGAGGACATGGAGACCATGCTGCGCAGAAAAGTGGAGGCCGTCAAGGTACTGCAGGTCCCGCCCTCTGGGGGGTGCTACCCCTGCCCCGACACTGAAATGCCCTGGCCCTGCACCCTCCCATGCATATCCACTCCACCTCCAAGCCTCGGCCCTGATCCCCATGAGCCAAAAGATCCTTGTGAAGGAAGAAATGGTGGGAAGCAAGCGGAGGGTGCAGGGGCTGGGGTTTGAACTCTACATTGGGGAACAGCTCCCATCACAACGGGCCACCCTGCAGTGTTAAGGACTCTGCATCACGACCTCATATCCAGTGATGGGTACGGAGCAGGTGCAGAGTGAGGAGGCCCTGGGACTCACTCACTGGCTGGATACGTGGAGGGATGGATGAAGGGGTTGTCAGTGGGAGGGGATGGAGCACACGAAGCAAAGCTCCCCTCTGTCCCCTACTCTCTCCTCCCCCACTCTTTTCCCTCCTGTCCTTCTGACACCCCCTTGGCTCTGAGGGCCACCTGGGCAGCAAATGTTCTAGGATAATAGGCCTCAGGCTCAGCCAACTCCATTACTACACATCTACCAAGCCTGGCATGGCCTGAAGAATGGACATGAGGGCCTACCCGGGGCCTGTGGGCACCTGGTTGACGTGACCCAGCACATACAGTGTGCTTGGACACACACAGCTCCCCACTCCCCCCAGCCAGGAGCCTACCACTCCAGCACCAGTGTCATCCCCAGAAGAACTCTCTTTGGGAGCCAGGCAGACAAGCAGCATATACACATCTTAATAGACTTTCTGGTTTTTAGAGAAGTTTTAGCAAAATGGCAAAGAAAAGTACAGAAAATTCCCAAATAATCCCTGCCCGACAAGTTCACAACCTCCCTAACTGAACATCTCCCACCTGAACAACACGTTTGTGAACACCGATGAACTGATATTGACACGTGATAATCACACTAGGTACATCTGTCATCATTGATGAATGTCTGCTGACACATCATGATCACACGAAGACCACAGTTTAGATTAGGGTTTATTCTCGATGCACAGTCTGCACTTGGCATTGTGTTTTGACAACGTATAACATTATTATATATTATATGTAACATTAGTATATTATATTGCCAACGTATCCATCATTCTAGATCATACTATAATTTACTGCCTAAAAAAAAATAAATCCTCTGTTCTCACCCTTCCCTCCCCATAAACCTTTGCTGTCTCTGTCGTTTTGTCTTTTCTACAAGGTCGTGAGATTGGAACCACACAGTGTGTAACCTCTCAGATTGGTTCCTTTCACTTAGTGATATGCATTGACCTTTGGGCTCCTGCGATCATTGTGCAGTTCCTGGGGTACAGGGGAATGGAGCTCAGCGGCTTCCTTTGCCCATCCATTCTCCTCTTTGTGTTTTTGTCCCTCAGAGTCTGGTCGAGGCCGCTGAGGAGGCTGACCTGAAGCATGAATTCAACAAATCCCTGGTGGTGAGTCCTGCGCCCAGAGCAGCAGCTGTGGGGCTGGGGCGGGTAACGATAATCCCAGCCCCCCAAGCCCTCTGAGTACACATCGTGACCGATGGAAGGGTGGGGGAGCCAGGGGAGCTGGGCTAGCTTTTAATGTGCACAAGATCTGTATGAACACGCCATAGTTTGATTCTGAAATGTTCTTGAGTCTTTTGAGAAGAAATTTAGGCTCCACGTGGGGGAGACTACCCGTCCTGAGGGTGGAGGACATCAAGAGATGTTTGAAGGACATTTCCAATTCCACCACAATGTGCGATCATCTGCATATATAAAAAGAGGAGGGAGTGAGACATGGTCTGACCTCAAGAAGGTCATGGAAATGAGCAAAAGGAGGCGGGAGGCCAAATACTTCTAGTGGAAGGCGCGTGACAAGTCCAGGGGGCTGGGTCGGCAGCGTCCTGAGAATCAGAAGGGAAGGGAGGGGCGCAGAAATTCCCGCAGAACAGGTGGGGTTCAGGCCGGGGAGCCGAAAGCATGGACAAGGTTTCCCAAGGAGGAGGAAAAGACATGAGCTAAAACCACAAGAATGACGGAGCAGACCACCTGTGGTCAGCGGAGGACCCGGTCTTGGGCAAAGCAGAGAATGGTCGTGGGAGGCAGGACTCTGGCCTTTATTTCATCTGGAATCGCACCTATTAAAACGCTTCAGTCGGGGAGACGCACAGCGGGATGTGTGCCTTCCGCAGCGAAGCTGGCTTGTGAGGTGGGGCGGGACGGAGGCGAGGACGTGGGATGGGCTGATCGAGGTCTGAAGCATGTGGGTGGAGGGCGTGCAAAAGAGGGGCTCGTGGCTGTGGGTGGTCATCCACGCCGACCCCAGCACTGCGTGGAAGCATCAGAGAGCAGACTGTGGGCCCCTCTGAGGGACACATGGGACGCCAGGCCCTGCCCAAGGCCCAGGCTATGCAACCCGGGTGATGCGGATGGGCTGTCTCTTAAGGAAAGAAGCCCCAGCCCTCAGGGACCCACCATTCTTTGACCGCCCCCTTTCCACTCTGGAGGAAACAGGTGGTGCTGAAGCAGCTGCTTCTGTGTCTGTCTGTCTGTCCTTGAACCTTTGTCTGCCTCCCACCGTCTCCAGCTCTGGGTACATGTACACACGGAGCTAAACAATAGTCTAACAGTTGACATTTTTAGAAAAATTGAACCAGCCACATTATCCGGAAGTGTATTTGCCCTGAATCTTCTGAATCATTCCCTATCTTCTCCACAACGCTGCTTGAGTGGGCGCTCAGTCTGTCTGTCTGTCTGTCTCTCGAGGCTGAGTCCTTGGACTTGTGCCATCTCTCCTTCTCTCTCCCACTCGGTGGCCCTGCCTGCCTGTGCCACCTCTGTCTGGCTCCACCCCTAGTTTGACTATTACAACTCGGTCCTGATCAACGAGAAGGATGAGAACGGCAACTACGTGGAGCTGGGGGCCGAGTTTGTCCTCGAGTCCAACGAGCACTTCGGCAACCTGAGGGTGAACACCTCTGTCAGCAGCGTGCAGCTCCCCACCAACGTGTACAACAAAGGTGCCCCGGCCAGGCTGCGCTCTCACTGGGGCGGGTGTTAGGGCGGTGCTGGATTTTATTTTATTTTTTTAAAGATGTATTTATTTATGCAGACAAGAGCTGGGGTACAGGCCAGAGGTGCAGACAGTGAGAGGATTCACCAGAGACAGAGTGGGGAGCAGAACAGGCAGATCTACTGAAATACACTGCTGAGAGGAGCAGCAAGCAAGTCAGGAGAGGTCTGCCGTGCCATGTGGGTAGCTCCCTGGCCGGGGATTGAATTCATGCTGCAGGGGCTGCAGACAGCTTCATAGGTTGTGTCTTAACCCCTTGCACCACCAGGGACGCCTGGTGCTGGATTTTAAAGGGTTGCCTCCATTTTCCTGAGAAGCCAGGCAGGATGCTAAATTGATTCTTCAACCTCAGCAAAGGAGGAGAAAAGAAATTCTCCTCCACAAGCCTAGGGGGAAACTCGGTGTCCCTGGGCTAGAGGGTGTGAGTGTGGCTGGCCCGGGAGAGCAGAGGGGAGCATGGACACAGCGCGGGCTGCGGGTTCAGCGGCAGGGCTTGCTTGCGATTCAGGCCCTGCAGTTCCTCTGTAATGTCCCTTTTCAGACCCAGATATTTTAAATGGAGTCTACATGTCTGAGGCCTTGAATGCTGTTTTTGTGGAGAATTTCCAGAGAGACCCGACACTGACCTGGCAGTATTTCGGCAGTTCCACTGGGTTCTTCAGGATCTATCCAGGTGAGGACGTTGGTCGTCTCGGCTTCTTCTCTGGGAACAAGGAAGAAGCGCAACATGCAGGCCCAGGGAAGGAGCTGGCCCTCCTGGCCAGCCTGGCACTCCTCACAACATGATATGCCTGTTTTCTTTTTCTTTTTCTTTTTCTTAAAGAAATCATTCATTTTTTTTCTTCCTGAGCTATTTATTTTTTTAAGATTTATTATTTATACAAGAACTGGGGTACCGGTCAGGGTTGTGGGAGGGTGAGAGGATTCACCAGAGACAGAGTGGGGAGCAGAACAGGCAGACGGACCAAAGACACTGCTGAGGGGAGCAGTGGGCGAGGCAGGAGAGGTCTGCCGCTCCATGTGGGTTGCTCCCTGGCCAGCTGGGGATTGAACCCACGCTGCAGAGGCTGCGGACAGCTTCACAGCGTGGCGCTTAACCTGTGCTGGAGGCCAGATACGCCTGTTTTCAATAAATAGCTATTGAATGATTGAATGAAACCATCAAACACCATGGTAAGCAGCCCCCGAATGCCCACATTGAGCTCATCCTATGAAAAGCACTGTGGGTGATGCAAAGGACAGAGCAATTTTTCATCTCAAGTTTTCACTCTAGTTGGAGAAGTAAGGCAAAAATAAGGCAGACCCACTGGAAGTGTCCCATGGTAGGAAAAGTCACAAGTTACTATGTGATCAGCACCAGTGTAACAGATACAATGGGAAAGCTCCCTAGCCACAAATAAAAATAGAAGACAAAAATATCTGCCACCATGTTTGCCAGACTTCTACCTTTGTTTACTCCCATTTAAATTAATTCTCCTTCCATCTCCCTCCAATCATTATCATATTTTAGCACACCATCCAGAAAGCCTTAAATTTGCCTTGTTTTTCTGAGACAGAAACCAGAAATTTGCTAAAAGACCCTTCTGTGTCCAAAGGCTGGAGAAGCCAATCTCAACCTCTCTTGGAGGGTTAGTCTAAAAATAAGTCCCAGGCTCCATGTATGGGGGTTCTACCTGTGCAATGAGCCCCAGCTCTTGATCTGGACAGCCTGGGTGGTGAGGATCCCTCCAGAGAGCAGGCCTCCCTTCTCCCCTGCTGCCTCAGTTTACAGGGTATGATCTAGTGGTCCCATACCCTGCAAGGGCGTCATGGTCACCCTAGATGTCAGCAGCCAGCCAAGGGCTTTGGAACAGCCTCAATGAACTAGTGCAAGAACCAGGTTTTGTTTCCCTAGGCATCAAATGGACACCAGATGAGAATGGGGTCATTGCCTTCGACTGCCGAAATCGAGGCTGGTAAGAGCACCCGGGGAGAGGTCTCTGGGGTGCATTTGTTTTCTAACCTTTGGGTTTTGCCATGCTCTCCTCCAGCTCCTGCCTGCCCCCACCACCATCCAAGGGCTTAGGTATGTAGAAGACACCACCAGAACAGGAGAGTTGCCGCTGCATTCCTTTTTCTCTCCAGCTGCCCTTGCTCCAGGCCGCTCATATTTGTCTGTCTTACCCCATTGAACTGTCTCCACATTAGCCATCTCCCTCGATACTCCTCCCTGGGCAGACTTGGAACAATCAGAGGGTGGAATCCTACTCATTCTCTTCCTGCTGCCTGCCCCTCCAGGACCTGACTTGGCCAAAGCAGAGGCCAAATGTGACCCCCAGGGCTTGACAGGCAGGCCCACTAGACAGACATTCCAGCTACTGAAGTCAAAATCCTTCAGAACATGCTGAGTCATGATGGGTCATGATAAAACCTGGCGTCAACAGGGCATCGACCTGAACTTTGGATACACTTGAACCAGAATCTGAATAGAAATGGCAGAGCCTCCAACGTGCAGTGTTTTGGCTTTGGTCTGCCCATTGTTGGCCTATATTTTCTTTCCACAAAAGGTACATTCAAGCCGCCACTTCTCCCAAAGACATCGTGATCCTGGTGGACACCAGTGGCAGCATGAAGGGGCTGCGGGCGACGATTGCCAAGCATACTATCTCCACCATCTTGGATACCCTGGGAGAGAATGACTTTGTCAATATCATTGCGGTAAATGTTCTTTCCTGTTCTAGAATAGCTCTGCTTTGTTCTAGAAAAAAAATCCTGCTGCTGGGCCTCCCCTGGTGGCGCAGCGGTTGAATGCTGGGCTGCAAGACTGCCCGCAGCCTCTGCAGCGCCAGTTCATTTCCCGGCCACCGGCGAGGGTCCCACAAAAAAAAAAAAAAAAAATCCTGCTGCTTGCACAAAACAACCTATACTTGCACTTGATACTTTAGACTATAGAATGATTTTTTCTCCTCTGAAGCTGGGGCACCTCACCTAGGTTTGCACAGAGGAAGGACTTCAGAAGTCTGTAAAGTTTCTGCAATATTATGAAAGTGGGAATGCCCATTTCTCGGAGCCCCTACAGCCTATCAACTTCTCAGATGAGTCTGGGATAGGAGAAAGACTAAGAACCACAGCTCCTGAGTAAATACCCGATTTGTCCCTATTCCCACATCCTCCGCTGGATCAGTCTGCGTGCTCAGCGGCAGGACGAATTTTATCACACACCCCCGCTTCTCCCACTTGCTTCCTCCACCCAAATCCAGACACATCAGGAGAAAGGGGTAGGTAGGTGCCGGGGGCCTGGAGCAGGACAGGCGCCTTTCTGCTTTCATGGCAGCCCCGTCTGCCTCTAGACAGGAATGTGGGGAACTATGAAAGGGCAGAGACATGTTTGGAGCAGGCCTTCCAATGCAGTGAAAGCATGTGATGCAGTCCCTCCGGGAGGTAGAGTGACAGCCACCTTGGAGGCCACCTGACCCAAAACTCCCCCCTACCAGCCTGTCACACTGCTGAAAATTCTTATAATCGGTGGCATTTACTTATCTATCTAGCAAAGGAATACCAAAGCAAAATGGTCTAACTTCAAGGTGGTCATTCTGGGGTGTGAGAAGGGCCCCCCTCACCCTTGAGCTGCTCTCCTGGACCCACCTGGACCTCCTCTCCATCCCTGGCCCCAACCTGCAGCAGCCCCAGGACAGCTATAGAAAGCATGATCCCTCACTCTGCAAAAGTGGGGTACCTGCCCTCCTGCCCAACACTTCTGGCCCCCCTCCACTTCTCCAGATGTTTGGGGAGTAGCAGTTATGGGGAGCATTCACTCCCAACATTCCCCTCAGCACACCCCAACATTCTCCGTGGAGCATGCAGCTCCACCATGATGCCACCACCAGCTCCCCTTCTTTCCTCTGCTCTAAGAAGGCAGATGAAGGGTATGAAGATTTGAAATGTAACTGTGGGAAGCATGGTGGTTAAGAAAAAGAGGGCAGGACCTCCCTGGTGGCTCAAGGGGTTAAGCTCCGCACTATGAAGCAATCCGCAGCCTCTGCAGCACCAGTTCGTTCCCCAGCCAGCCAGGGAGCAACCCACATGGTGCAGCAGACCTCTCCTGTCACGCCCGCTGCTCCCCTCAGCAGTGTATTTCAGTCAGTCTGCCTGTTCTGTTCCCCACTCTGTCTCTGGTGAGTCCTCTCACCCCCACACCTCGGGCCTGTACCCCAGCTCTTGTATGAATAAATAAATAAATCTTTAAAAAAAAGAAAGAGAAAAAGAGGGCAGTAGCATTTTCCATCCGATTCTCAGCCTGTTGGTAGCTAAAGGAACCTCTTCATAAATGCAGGGGAAAGTAGTTCCCAGCACGGAGCCATACCCTGGGGAGCAGGGTCTGCATGTGGGAGTCTCTGGGATTCCGGGGGGGAAAGACTCAGTCTGGCCTTGGGGACAGAGACCAAAGGAATCCTGCAGTGACTTCACTCTCCTATGCGCCTGAGGGATGGGTATTGGGCGATGAGAACAAAGCCCAAGACCAGGATTTGAAGGAGAGTTTTTAGAATTAAGGCCTTCTCTCTACTCAGAAATGTTCCTAAAGCCCAGGGAATCCCCAAGGGCCCCCAAGCCCTGGCTGCTCTGTGGGTGGCCTGAGCTTTGTCGCTGGACCTTGACTTTCTGGACTGACCAGCGTGTCCTCCCCTCCCGCGGCCTGCAGTACAACGACTACATCCACTACGTTGAGCCTTGTTTCAAGGGGACCCTGGTCCAGGCAGACCGAGACAACCGAGAGGTGAGTATCCCCCGGGGGGCCCAGTGCTCCGGAGCTGTCTGTGCAGGCCCCTTTTCTGGTCCCCCCGGCTCTCTGCTGACCCCGTCTCCGGGCGATCAGGCTTACTCAGGACTGTCCTTCCCTCTGGACCCTCAGGGCCTCCCCAATGTGTCAGTCATCCTGAGGCGCTTCCTTAAATGGAGAAATTCCAACCCCCGGGGTTGAGTCCCTGGAGGACAGGATGTGGAGACTCTTTTTAAGGGAGACTTCGCACAGCACAGATCCTCCTGTGACGGGGGACCTGGGTTTCGCTTGCTTTTGAGTCCTGCCTTGGGAAGGTGTCTAGAGCCCCCGGCAGCCTTCATGGTTTCTTCCGTGAACTGCTCTGTTGGGGTGAAGGCGGGAGTGCTGAGGAGGCTGGGGGCCCGGGGGCCCTGGCACTGGCTGGCCTGTCCTCCCCGCTAGGTGGGCGCACCCTCGCTCTACCTTGAGGGTGTTTGAGAACATCTGCAGGGGTCCAGCTGTGAAACCAGCATGGTCATGGAGAGGCAGGTCCTGCCATGTGCCCTTCTGGGAAATACTCTAAACGGCCTCTGAAATTAAGATCAAAGATGAAAGTTCCTTTGCGCACTCAATGCACTGACCCTCCTCTAATTTCCTACCGGTAACAGCACTTCAAACAACTGGTGGATGAGCTGATGGTCAAAGGTGTGGGGATCGTGAACCAAGCCCTGAGTGAAGCCTTTGAGATCTTGAAGCAGGTGCCCTACCCAGGAGGTGCCCAGGGGAGGGTGACACAGCTGGGGGCCAGGTCTCAGGGACAGTAGCAGCTCATGACCAGGGTCGTGGTGTCTGCGCCTTCCCCACACAGTTCCAGGAGGCCAGGCGAGGGAGCCTCTGCAGCCAGGCCATCATGCTGATCACCGACGGGGCCGTGGAGGACTATGAGCCGGTGTTGGAGAAGTACAACTGGCCAGACCGCAAGGTTACTTTCTGGGTGAAGGTAAAGGAGGGAGGGGCAGAGCCCAGAGGGGAGTTCCCCCACTGGCATGGAGGAGATAGCCAGGGGCAGGAGCCCAAGTTCCAGGCCTGCCCTGAAACCATCAGTGATCATTCAGGTCGTATGTCCAATATTGCTGTTCCAAATTACAGTGGCCGAGGCAGCGAGGACTGGCGCGACAGGGCTCGGAATATGGTATTGACTCACAGAAACAGCCAGGCTGTGAACCTGCCTTTGTCTACCAGGGTCCCAGCAAGTCCTGCTGCTGCCCGGGCCTCAGGGTCCTTTCTGAATCAAAAGGAATGAGAGTGAAGAACCCAAAGGCCACGAATGCCTGACATTAAGACTCCCACAGATTATGTTAACACCACTCACGGCCAAGCATTAGGGCTGCTGAGTTCCTCTGTGTCTTGTGGACTAGGTCCGAGTGTTCACTTACCTTATTGGGAGAGAAGTGACTTTCGCTGACCGTCTGAAGTGGATCGCATGCAACAACAAAGGTGAGGAACTGCTGAGCAGAGCACCTGAGCCTGCACCTGAGCACAGGCAGGGGGCATCACCCCAGCCTTCTTGGGGCCTTGTGGAGGGGCGATGCTGTGCGGGGAGCCTCAGTATCTACCCTCCTTCTTACTTGGGAAAAGCAAGACAATGTGTAGATTGTTCCATGTAAACTTGCATAAATATATGATGACTCCTGCAGGGACACAAATCTTAGGGCCACCTGAAATGGAACTTAGAGGTCATCCATCTTTGCAGAAAAGAGAAGTAGTTTTCAGAAAAAAATCTTACACAAACCACAGTACAGGAGACAAAAGGAGCCAGGGGCTGGATTGGCATTTTAAATATACGTGCTCTCCTATGCCCAGCCTCCATTCCTTTTACTCCTAATTAAACCTGCTTACTCTGGTTCTGCTCTCAGACAAAAAACAGACAGTCATCGTTTTCTGCAGAATAATGTTCTCTGTGCAAACGGTTCTTCTCTCTCTAGCCAGAACCAAAACCTTGGACCTCATGATGCCAAGTTGGGTTTTCTTAAATCAGCCAAAATTTATTGAACATCTACTGTGTGCCTAGCAAAGTTTCCAGAATCAACTGGATTTCAGGATGAGCTCAATCTTACTTTTGCTAATGTCCAGCAGGGGAGACAAACAAATAAACTATCAATGATGATAAAATCTGAAATGTTCTATCAAGGCAGAGGGTCACAGACCACACAGGGAGCTGAGGAAAGATGGGGGAAAGGTTTACTCCATTTGGGGACAGCCAGGAGGGCTTCCTGAAGGAAGGGGTCTTTAAACTGAGCCATAAAGAATGCATAGGAGTGATCAGACATAAGGAGCTGAGAGGGGTATTCCAGACAGGTGGAATAGCGCATTCAAAGGGCCTGAGACCAGAGGCAGCTGGGAACTGAAAGCTGTTCCATTTTCTGAAATGCACAGAGATAAACACGCACTGCGACATTCACAGCCTCGTAAGGCATTTGCTCTGTTAACTCTCACTGTGGCTACAGAATAGTTTACAGCGCCCCTCCCTGCTGCTGAGGAAGGACAGTGTCATGGAGAAGAGAAGGCGGTGGGGGGTAGTGGTGTGTGTGGCTAACTTAAAACGAGCTCCCCAAACACACCACCAGCCAGAGGTACATGCAGGAGGGTGTACTCGTGGAACACCCCCTGAAGGAAGTGAGCAGGATGGCATTTTCAGTGGGAGAAGCTGACCTTCAAGGCCCTCGCATTTGAGGGTCTGCTATCCTCGTGGCAGCTCTGGAATGGGAAGGCCCTTCGAGTTCCCCCAAGTTGGGACAGGGCTACAGTCTTTGTACCCCCACAGCACCACTGGCTTCCAGTTTCCACCTCCCCCACTGTACCAGGAGGGATGAGCTTGGGGGTCTAGTTCCTGGCCCAGAGCAGTTCCCAGTGAAAGGCCCAGTCACAAGCCATCAGCGGTGGGTGGAGAGAGCTTGGGCCCTGGAGAGGGCATGGCAGAGAGGTCCCTTCCTCTCCTCCAGGCTACTACACACAGATCTCCACGCTGGCTGACACCCAGGAGAACGTGATGGAGTACCTGCACGTGCTCAGCCGCCCCATGGTCATCAACCACGACCATGACGTCATCTGGACAGAAGCCTACATGGACAGCAAGGTGGGGCCCACGACTGCTCCAGCATTAGGGAACCCAGGGGGGTGAGGGGTAAGAGGTGACTCCCAGTCAGGAGAGGGTGAGCAGAGCGCCACGCCGCAGGAGACACTGCAAAAACATAGATTCACCAGTCCTGCCCTGCAGCCCCTGCATCCTCAGAGCCTGCCTGTGGGCGGCACTGACTTATACAACAGAGCAGACATAGGGGGCAGAGGGATGGATGAGATATTTGGGGGAAGAAGAACCCCCCCGGCACCTCTCAAATCACATCACATGGGCGGCCGCCTGCTTCTGTGATGACATGTTAGTCTGGGTCTTAGAGAGACCTGGAACTGGTGCTTCAGTGAGAGACAAGTGTATTCCCCGTACGTCAGAGATGTCTGGAGCTGGCAGGTCCAGGCCTGGCAAGGAACTCCCTGGTCCGTGGGAACCTGGGGTCCTCCCTGTAATCCCCTTGGCCACCCCAAGTGTCCTCTTTGTCCAAGTGGCCAGTGGAACTCTAGCTACTGGGACCACTCACTTCCAGAAAACCTTGCTGCCAAACTCCAAACTAAAACTTCAGATTAGGAAGGGGAAGAGACTAGAGGGTAAAAAGTTCTTCATTCTCCAAGAAATTCTCCAAGTCTACGTGGAAGCCTATGGCTCAGCAGACCCTTTCATTGATCCTGATGAAGTTCAGACTTATCAATGCAGCTGGGTGCTCCGCTGGGTGGGGGTCTATCTTTGTAGGATGACCCTGCAGAGCCCCCTTCCAGAGTGGCTGGCGTGGGCATGCGAAATGAAGCGGTCAGGCAAGCGGGCCGACTCAGAGGGTGGGGATCAGCCGGCGCTGGTGTTCTGAGTGCAGAAACAGCTGTGGGCCTGTCCCGGGTGTGACCCCATGGCCGACTACAACTATACCACAGCCTGCCCTTGCTCTGCAGCCCCTCATATGGGCACCTGTGTTTGCAGATGGCTGTGCACCCCGTCCTTCCTCTTTTTTTTTTTAAAGATTTATTAATTTATTTATTTATACATGCACTGGGTACAGTCAGAAGCGCGGGAGGGTGAGAGATTTCACCAGAGCCAGAGCGGGGAGCAGAGCAGGCAGAAGGACCGAAGTACACTGCTGAGGGGAGCAGCGGGCGGCAGGAGAGGTCTGCGTGCCATGTGGGACCCTCCTCCAGTGGCCGGGGAGCAGCCGGGGATCGAACTGGCGCCGCAGACGCCGCGGGCAGCTTCGCAACCCAGCGCTCAACCACTGCGCCACCGGGGAGGCCCCCTGTCCTTCCTCTTAACTGTAGTTTGTGCCAGCCTCAAGTGCACAGTGGAGACTTCCACACATGTTTCTGGGCACCCGTGGGATGGGCCTGTAAGGCTGCATGCTCGGCATTAACGTGGTTGGGGTGAGAGAGCTTGGCGAGCCTACTTGGGAGCTGAGCTTCAAGCCTAGAACTATCCTTGCTAAGTGATGTCCGCCAGGGCCCCCTGTCCAGCCCGCCTCCCTCGTCCAGCATTTCTGCCAGTTCTTCTTTTGTGGGGCAGGAAAACCTCACATGGGGTTTCTTCCTTCCATGGGAGGGTGACACTAGCAGACATAGGACTGAGGGTCCCCCAGTCTGTGGCCCCTCAACCTGCTGTCCTCTGCTCGTCCCCCTGGCAGCTCTTCACCTCACAGACCCAGAGCCGGATGCTCCTCACCACTGTGGCCATGCCTCTCTTCAGCAAAAAGAATGAGACGGTGAGTAGCTGTTCCCTAAGAAGCTGCAGCGGGGGCTAGAACCAGGGGCTAGAACGAGGGGCACCTGCTGGCATTCTTAGGCCAGTGGGCATCAGAACCACCTTGGGAGGGGTTTATTTCTTAATTTTTAAAAATATTTGTTTATGCATACAAGAACTGGGGTGCAGGCCAGAGCTGTGTGGGGTGAGAGGATTCACCAGAGACAGAGTGGGGAGCAGAACAGGTGGATGGACTGAAATACACTGCTGAGGGGAGCAGCGGGCGAGTCAGGAGAGGTCTGCTGTGCCATGTGGGTTGCTCCCTGGCCGACTGGGGATCGAACTCGTGCCACAGAGGCTGTGGTTAGCTTCACAGTGCTGTGCTTAACCCCTTGCGCCACCAGGGAGGCTCTTGGGAGGGTTTAAATGCAGATTCCAGGCCCCATGCTCAACTAGCTGCTTCAGAATCTCTTGGTTGGGTGAAGGGGTTGGAGGGGCATTCCCCACGGGCCTTCAGTGAATCTGCTCAGACAGATTGGGGTTATCCCGCTGCTCTGCCTGGGGGATACAGAGCTAGAGGGGTCACCGGCCAGCCTTCTAGCAAAACTACACTTAACCTACCAGGATGGACAAACCCTGGTGAGGGAATTTCTAGAACCCCCATACTCCATCTGGTCAGAGGCCTTGTGTATCTGAGCACATCGACAGATCAGGGCCCCTTGGATCCAGATACTTGAGTCTCCTCTATAAAGATTAATATTTCATTCGACTTTGTATTTCATTTAAATATTTCCACTTAAATATTTAAATATTTCCACTTAAATATATTTATTTAAATATTAACATTGGACATTAATCTTCCCAGCAGTTGAGATACCTCCAGGGCCTCCCCTGGATTTTTATCCCGCAGTGCTCTCTAAGTGCAGAGAATGTAAAGGCCTGAGTGCCTTCCTTTTCCAAGCCCTGCAAAAGCTGAGGGCCAGCACAGTCCCCCACACGGCAAGGCCAGGTCTCCTCTGACCCTGGCCTTTTCCCTTCCAGCGATCGCACGGCATTCTCCTGGGCGTGGTGGGCTCCGACGTGGCCCTCAGAGAGCTGATGAAGCTGGCCCCCAGGTACAAGGTGAGCCTGGGGCAGGTCCCCGAGCCGGGGTTACAGGTCCCCTAGGAGCAGCCCCACTAGGGTCAGGAGCCTCTCTGCAGGCAGCACAGCCCGGAGCTGGGCCTGCACCACACCCTCTTGCCCCAGGCAGTGCGGGCACAGAAACAGCAGCTTGGGGCCCTCCCCCATCACCCGCTCTGGCCTTTCCTCTGGCCTTCAGCAAGTTCTTCTGTTCCCGATGTCTCCATGTCTCAATTTGCCATCCTATTTGGGGAGTAAACGAGATTATATCCTCAAAGCACGTCAAACGTGTGTTAAGAAAGCAACCGGGTGATGACAGGCATTGTGATGGCTGCTATCCACAGTAAGAGTTTTGGAAAGGAATTTAAATTAATAGCTAGAAGCATGGTGCTGGCCCGGTTATAACTCTTTTTGGAAAACTCACTGCTGTGTGAGCTGCCATCTTTAACTGTTCCACGGCCCCAAACCCCTTCGATCTCCAGTTCTCCAACACAAACAGCAGATCTAATGCTCCCCAACCTGTCTTTGTTAGCTCGGGGTGCATGGATATGCCTTTTTGAACACAAACAATGGCTACATCCTCTCACATCCTGACCTCCGACCCCTGGTAGGTACAGATTTTATTCACCTTGGCATCTTGTGTCTATGGGATTCGGGGATAGTTCATACAAAGTTAAAAAGAATAAACACACATTGGTTCCATTTAAGAACCCAATGGGCAAAATGGGGGTAGGGGGAGTAAGTCATGGGTCCTGCTTTCAAACTGTTCATAATCTAGCAAGAGAGAGATGGCAAAAATGTGTGAGTTGACTGATGAACAGCTGGGAGACCAAGCAAGTCAAGATGACAAAGATATATCTTGGACATTTAAATAGGGAACAACTCAACAAAGTAAGATACTTATTAAAAAAAAAAAAAAAACAGTGGACACTAACAGACAAAGTACAGTTTCTGAGGGAGAGGAATGGAAGAAGGAGATATAAGGGATGGTGGGGGAAGAAAAAAATCATCATTCTTTAAGAATCTAGGTAGAAAAATTAAGATTTTTTTTTAAAGAGAAGATCAAAAGTCACATTTTTGGCCTAAAATCCTTCTATACCCAAAATATGAAAAGTCAACAAGTGGGTTCTGATTTTCATATGAAGAGTCAAAAATGATCTTCGGGAATCAGGGAGGCAAGGGAAGACTGCACCTGGTCCAACATAGAGGGTGGCAGGGCCGTGCTGTGGTCACGGGGGTGCACACCCCTAAAATGAGAACAGGAGCCTCATGCAAGCATGGGTGAGGTGAAAAAAGAAGAACAAAAGCAGATTCTGTTGCGGCTGTTTTACTACAGATCTGGACAGGCAAGAAATTAGAATACTTGCTTGCTTTTTTTTTTTTTTTTTAAGTTTTATTGACTTTTTTTTTTTTAAGATTTTTTTATTTATACAAGAACCAGGGTACAGGCCAGATGCATGGGAGGATGAGAGAATTCGCCAGAGACAGAGCAGAGAGCAGAACAGGCAGACGGACCGAAGACACTGCTGAGGGGAGCAGCGGGTGAGACAGGAGAGGTCTGCTGCGCCATGTGGATTGCTCCCTGGCCGGCCAGGAATCGAACCCGTGCTGCAGAGGCTACGGATAGCTTCACAGCGTGGTGCTCAACCCACTGCGCCACCAGGGAGGCCCTAAAATGTTTTCTTAAAAAAAAAAATCTGGCAGAAATAAGATGCACACTGATAGGATTTCAACCATCCAAGCCTCTGCAGGAGGTCTCCTTCTGCTAAAAGGACATGTTGTGATTAATTCTTGACATAACCTGATGATAAACTATCCTCTTCCTTTTTGATCGGATTACTAAATTAACCTAGGAAGATCTAATCGCAGATAACTCTCGATATCTGTCTTGGCATCCAAGAGTGAGACAGAGAGAAGTTGGGGCCAGAAAATAATAACATTCATAGAGTGTTGATTAACGGCTCTGTGTCAAGCTGCAGGGAGGTCTTTATTAGGCACTGCAGAATCTGTCTGTCCTTGGCTCTGTCCCATTCAAAAATTCTATGAACAAGATGAAAACCCAGAAGGCAGATGCCACGAAGTCTGGAAGGTGTGGTGAATGCATTAAGTGAAAAAATTAGTACTCGGAAAGTATTCTTCTAAAACAATAGGCTGAAACTAACAAGATGAAATATATTAAGGATGCAATGAAAGTTCTGCCAGATATTCTGCTCAAGTGTAAGACTGCGAGGGTGAAATTTAGCTGCACCACGTGTGGCGGCCAAGGGTACTCAATTGACTGAGACCTGGATTGTGCTGTCAGGACAGTGAGCATCTGGGAACCGGCAGAGCCTGGCAGCAGTGAACACCATGTGCTTTTCTGGGCACCCAGCTTACACCCCACACCCCACCGGCCCAACCCCATCTGAAAGACTGACTTCTGTCCCTGGCCTTCAGTTGTGGGAGTAACACTGACAAAGTCATGGGCCGTTGAGACATCTGCAAGCTGGGAAGGTTTAACCTGGAGAAGTGAAGTTTTAGCAGAGACAAGCATGTTCAAAAATTTAAGGGTTGTCAGGTGGAAGACATTCTGTATAGCTCCAGAGAAAGAACTAAGACCAACCGGTAAAAAGTTAGAGGGAGACAGATTTCAGCTCTGCATGAAGAACTTTCTAACAATTAGAGCCGTCCAAACCATGACTAGGTGACTCACAAAACAGGGAGCTCTTTGTCACGGGAAACAGCCTCTCAGAGGCCGACAGACCATCTGTCACAAATATTGGCAAGGGAGGCTTGGGTGGGAATTTGGCCCAGATGACCTTGAGGAATCACTGAGAGTCTCTGATTTCATGAGGGCTTTCTAGAAGCGATGCAACAGGGCCTTATGCTAACTTCACATTTTGCTCCCTGATCTACCTGTTCCAGTATAGAGAGGGGAAGAAGCTGAAGCCCAAACCTAACTACAACAGCGTGGATCTCTCCGAAGTGGAGTGGGAGGACCGAGCTGAGATCGTGAGTGTGGAAAGTGGGGGGAAAATGCGTTTCTTTGCTCTACAGCCAACCCACAGGGAAGCTGCGAACTAGGACCACAACACTTTCAGATAGAGACTTTCCAAGCCCAAACCAGCAGCAATTCCTAGAATGGGCAAGTCTTCATTTCTTTTATTTATATAAAAATACAACGACACCTTCCTGGATCACGACGATGGCTGACACTGGATGAGATCATGGCTACAAGCCACAGGTTTCAGTCCTAGTGATGTTGTCCTGTGGCTTTTGGTGGTGGTGTCTCCTGCTCGAGGAAATGATGTCTCAGTGATATTCTGGGCCCTGCAGGTTGCACCCACACCACACTGGCCACACTCTGTCTGTAGCAGTGACTGGGCCCTCAAGCATTAGCCGGCCTGTCCGCAATAGCTTGGTGAATGTGCAGAATTACAAGCTAAAGGGATCTTAGAATCAAGTCTATCTTCCCTCCTGGTGTTCTGCTCAGGAATAAGGGAAAAACCAAAAGTGTTCTTAGGCATCTCTTCAACCTGGGCAGTAAATCTCAGTACCTCCTGCCCTCCAGTGCGAGCCAAGGGACTGACACCATTTCTTTCCTCTTGAAGCTGAGAACAGCCATGATAAACAGGGAGACGGGTTCTCTCTCCCTGGACGTGAAGGTTCCGCTGGACAATGGGGTAAGGCGCTTGAGAGGAAGAGCCTGGGGCCTGGGGCCAGGGCGGCAGCATCACCGCTAGCTGAGGTTTGGGGTGGTGACAAGGGATATCACTGAATGAGAGCTTAAGACAGAACGCTTGCTGTGGCCTGGAGCTGCAGCGCTGGTGTAGCGAGTACATCCAAGGGTGTGTCGGCCCCGTCTTGGCCAAGGGGGGATTGCTCACCTCACCACCTGGGTCTCTGGAGATCGCTGAGCAAGGCAGTGGTTTCGCCAAGCCATTTACAACGCCTCTTTCTTCCTTGTGCTGACTGCTATTTGGCCCTTTCGTTGTTTATGATGGAAAGTAGAAAAGTGACAGTTAATTTTGCAAATTGTTAGCAGCTCTTGCAAAACATGTTATATAGGAAGAGGATGAAAGGAATTCTACTCCCTGTAGCTGAGTTTCCTTCACATAATCAGAATGGAGACCCTCGCTGATGCAGGCGCTGTCCTCACAGGCCACACGTCGGTGACATAAGATCAATGCCTCTTCTCATTTAAAAGATTCCAATGCATTTGCACTGAATTGCATTGTCCCTTGACATATTTACAAATGTCACCTCCTCCCTCATAGCCACCCCCACCTCCTCCTCCTGTTGCCCATCTGCCTCAGCTAAAAGAACACAGGCATCTGTCTGCAACAATTAGACCCAAGTTCTTCCATAAACACAGACCCCCATGGAAGCCAAACAAGAAAGCATTGAGGAGGAAAAGCAATTCATTGCCTTCCTTTTGGATTCAGGCTGATTTTCGCTGGGACCAGTGTCTGATTTCTGTGGCAGCTGCCTGCTTTTTTAAAGCTCTGGACCAAGACGAGATTCCTTTAGGCAGACTGAGCGCTATCGCTGCTGTCAGGCCAGAAGCTCCTTCTCATCCAAAGAAGTTGAGTTTTTCTTCCATGCATTTTCCCCCTCATCCTAGCAGGACCCCCACATGAGGGAGCGCTCACTAGCCCAGCATGCCACAGCACGGAGGGTCAGACTTGCATTCAGGCTATAATGAAAAATGTAACGTGCACATGGTCTATGGCAAGTCAAGGACAGAGTTGATATCCTCTATCAGATTCAGACCAACTGCGAGTCATTGGTCTTCTGTGCCTTGCTTCTGGTGACCAGGGTTTCTCACGCTGTCTTCACGATTCTCAAAGCCACCAAGGCAGAGTCCTGCCAGAAGCAAGCCATCCGAACTTCTCCTGAAATCTCTGCTCTTTCCTGTGAAATGTGCCCATTGCTGCTAACAAACCAGGTTAAATTTGCAGTCTAGCAAAGATGTCCTGGTGCGTGGTGCCTTCACATAAAGAAGTGGGGTGATGATGACAATGACAAGGATGGACATGTCACAGCACGAAGACTTTACTGTTCACGATCGAGTGGGTTCTTGTGTTGCAGCAACTGAGGAATAATCACCGACACACAGGACTAAAGATTAGCAAGCTCAGGTTTATTGCAAGAGAGATGCCTGACAGCAGGAGTGGGTCCAAGGGAGGTGCGCCTTACTATTGGGGTAGGTTTACTTTTATAATCTCTCATGGGGAACTTTCCCCGTTCTGGTGCTTTTCCACTACCCACCTTTGCCTGAAGCCACCACAAGCTGCTGTGTACCTCTATATGCCTCTTAGGGTTACCAGCCTCTGCCTGCTAGCTCAGCAGCCAGCAGCCATTGCCTGTCAGCTTTCTGCCCCCTCAAGCACCCAGCCTCAGTCTGCTAGTTTACAACCAGCTCTTGCCAACCAGCTCTGGCAGGCCAGCTCCTGAGCCAGCTAGTTCTCTACTCCCTCATTACCACCACGACTACCACGACTGGCAGCTGACATTAATTAGAAATCAGGCTAAGCACTTTATCACACAAACACAGTCTATGATGTGCTAACCTAGCTTCAGTTTACAGATGAGGAAATCCAGAGAGCCCAGAAGCTTGCCGAAAGCCACCTAGAAGGTCAGAGCGAAGCCCATGTGTATTGGTTGTAGACAGCATCCTCTTGACCACTTTGAATGAGGCCTTTCTCGAGGACTGGCCCTCAGTTCTCAACTCAGTCTGCAACCATAAGAGTTCCCCAAGAGTCTCTTTGGAATAACCCTTCTATTCCATCTTAAAAATTCATTGTTTTCGCCTCTTCCCCGCCTCCAACTCTATCATAACTCAGCAGTCTCCTCGCTCATGTCTTTACTCTCGCACCCAGGAGCTGTGGCTGTGGGGAGATGGGGAGGTGGCTACAGCAGTGTCCAGGCCCTTGCTGCTCTGACCTGTCACAACAGCCACTCTTGTATCTGTTGTTACATTTTGTTCCTTACCAACTGCTGCCTCCCTAACTTCTTTTTTTAATAGAGGTGCAAACAGCCCTGTTGCTCGCTTGCCTGTCAGTCCACTCCAGCCCCATCTCAGCTCCGTGGTGGTCTCACCTGAAAGGCTGCTCTTCAGTAAACACAATCTCAGACCTAGGCCAAGGAAAGCTTTCTTCAAGTATTGTGGGAATGTCTGGTAACCTTCAAGCCATCCTGGCAGGCTTTGTCTTTTTCCCCTGGGCACTTGACCTGCGTCCTTATTCCCCATCACCTTTATTTTTTATTTTTTAAAAAGATTTATGTATTTATGCATACAAGAACTGGGGTATAGGCCAGAGGTGTGGGTGATGAGAGGATTCACCAAAGAGAGTGGGGAGCAGAACAGGCAGATCTACTGAAATACACTGCTGAGGGGAGCAGCGGGTGAGACAGGAGAGGTCTGCTGCACCATGTGGGTAGCTCCCTGGCCGGGGATCGAACTAGTGCTACAGTGGCTGCCAATAGCTTGATAGCGGCTGTCTTTAACCCCTGTGCCACCAGGGAGGCCCCCCGTCACCTTTAGACACCAGAGGCAGCTGTGGTGCCATTACCAAGGCAGCAGCAAACCCAGCTGGACCCACAAACTCAAAATCCTTCGGGGCCAGGCAGGCCATGTTCAGAAATGTGAGTGCGAGAAGCAGGCAGGCTTCAGCACTGGGGTCCACAGCTCCGTGTGCAGGTCTTGACCTTCTGCAGTGTGCCCATATCACTGTGGGTAGAGGTGGTGAGACAGACGTGGGTTCCAGTCTTTGTGGGTTCCTGTTTGTTATTTTTCCCTACATGTCATCCAGCTGGTGGCCCAGCTGACCTATGATGACGGCTCACTGCCAGGGGCAGAGAAACCAAACTTTCATCACCTCTTCTCTTCAGAGAAACTGAAAGAGAGCCCATACACCTGGGAGGCTTTGAAGCTGGCTGCTCCTCCGTGCCAGGAAGGGGTGCCAGGAATGGGTAGCACTGGCCAGAGCAAGCTACAGCAGTGCTTGATACCCTGGACTCGCTTTTGAGTTCACCCTTCCCTTCGGCCTTATACATCCATGCAAGCTCCTCCTTTGACCAACTCTAATTTGGAACCATTCGGGGGAAGCAAGTCTGGGAAATGTGGATACAGTTGAGTTCATTTGACACAGAATAAAACCACAATGGGAGTCCAGTGGAAATTCTACAACTAAAGAGAATAATATCTGAAATGAATTTTGTTACTGCATGAGCTTAATAACAGATTGGAAGAAACAGGGACAGTGACTTGAAGACAAATAAAGAGTAATTACCCAATCTGAACAACAGAAAGAAAATGTTGGGGGGAAGTTTCTCTCTTGTTACCTGTGGGATCATGTGAAGTGATCTACTCAAGCCAGAAAAATGGGGGGGGTGGGGAGACATTTTCAGATAAAATAGAATAGAACTCATCACTATCAAACCTGTACCTATAAGAGATGCTTGGGCCTCCCTGGTGGCGCAAGGGGTTAAGACGCAACCTATGAAGCTGTCTGCAGCCACTGCAGCACGAGTTTGATCCCCGGCCAGGGATCTGCACACACGGCACGCAGCAGGCCTCTCCTGACTCACCCACTGCTCTCCTCAGCAGTGTGTTTCAGTACCTCTGCCTGTTCTGCTCCCCACTCTGTCTCTGGTGGGTCCTCTCACCCCCCACATCTCTGGCCTGCACCCCAGCTCTTATATGCATAAATAAATAAATATTTTAAAAAAAGAAATGCTTAAGGAATTTCTGCAGGATGAAGAAAAATGACACAGATGGAAACTCAGATCTACATGAAGAAATGAACGTCACTGAGAATAGTAAATATGTGGGTTAACAGAGAACTTTATTTATTCTTTTAACTCCTCCAAAGGACAACTGGCTATTTAAAGCAAAAATGTTGACATTGTATTGTAGGCTTTGTAATGTTTACACATGTAAGATTTATGGTAACAATAGCACATAGCAGAGCTGTCCCAAGAAGGTAAAGCTAGTTTGACATTCAAAAAAACAAAAAAATTTAAAAATCAACAAATGTAATTGACTGCATTAACAGAATGCAGGAGAAACACTTTATTGATTATCTCAATAGATACTGAAAGAACATTTGACAAAATTTAACTGGGAACAGAGGAAACTTCCTCAATCTGTTTAAAAAAAAAATCTATGACCAAAAACAGCATCTATGAAAAAATTAACTTTTAATCATGCAATAATGAACTTTTGCTCCCTAACATTATAAATAAGATAAGGGGAACTGCTTTCACCACTTTTGTTCACCCTCTGGTCAACATTGTCCTGGTCTTTAAAAGCACTTATCCTAGCAATCAGGCAAGAAAACAAAACAAAGGCACAAAAATAAGAAAGGAAGAAGTAACTACTCAACATTCACAGATGATTGTTTACATAGAAAAATCGCAAAATAACTGGTCTGTAAATTTAGCAAGTGCATAGAATACAAGGTCAACATTACATAAAATCAATTGCATCTTGATATATTGCAGCTAAAATAGGAAAATTAATTTTTTTTAAGTTCCAAGTTCAATAGCATCAAGCAATATATAATAATGAGGTATAAATTTAAGAAAAACATTTATGACCTTTGTACTAAAAAGTATATAACATTAGAAAGACTATCAAAGGAAAATTAAGCAAATACGAGTTGTAATAGCAATATTGCAAAGATACCCATTCTCTGAGAATTGATCTATATGTTCAATCTCAATCAAAATTTGAGCAGAGACGTCTTCTAGATATAAAAGAGATGAACAGAAAAAGGTGATTCTAAAATTTTCATGAAAATGCAAAGGTTGTAACATAGCCAAAATTATCTTGAAAAGGAAAACAAATTTGGATGATTCATACCACCTGATCTGAAACCTTACTATAAACATAGTAACCAAACGACATTAACCAAGCACAGTGGTACTGAGTTAAGAATAGAATGAGGATCAATGGAATGGATCAGAGAACCCTAAAATAAACTCACCTGTCCTCAATTTCATCATCTAATTTTTCAGTCAAGATACCTTGGCAAATCAATGGAGAAAGGAAATCTTTCAATAAACAGTGCTAAAACAACCGAGGAAATGTATGAAAAAAAGAAACACTTATTATATCTCACACTGTACACAAAAAGTAATTTGAGCTGGAACATAACCCTCAATGAAAAAGCTACAACAATAAGGCTGATATATAAATCTATATGAGAAAGTCTCCCAACCACTTCCTTAGTGGCCATGCAAAGATTCCTCAAGCAAAATACCAACAGCACAAAACATGACATAAAATTCGCCAAGTTGGATTTCATCAAAAGTAAAAAGCTCAAAGTCATCATTAAGAAAATGACAAGGGAAGGTGTATCACATATTCTGGTCTGCATCCAGAAAACACTAAAAACACATATTTATATACATTATCCACAAAAAAACAAAACACTCAATGGAAAATGGACAAAATACTCAAGCAGACTCCACAAGTGAAGACGCAGCCATCCCAGTGAGCCCGTGACAGGATGCTCAGCTCCTTCCATCATCAGGGAAACCCAAGTTAAAACAGCCATGAGATTCTATTTCACACCCTCTACAATGGCTAAGATTTAAAAGAGCCAAACACCAGATTCTGGCAAAGATGTGGAGCAATTGGCACTCTCCTGCTTGGCTAGTCTAGTGAAAAATGTTAGAAAATTGTTTGTCGGGTTTCTATACACATATGTTTAGCATATGGCTCAACAATTCCATCGCTAGGTATTTACCAAGAGGGATAAAAACATATATCCACAAGAAGAGTTGTTGAGAAGTGTTTAGAGCAGCTTTAGTTATTGTCACTGCAAACTGGAAACACCCAGGATGTCTTTCACTAGGTGAATGTTGAGGCAAACTGGCAGGACCACACGTTGTTATGCTGCTGAGCAGTAGAAAGGAAAGCCAGCTCACTCACTGACATAGATGGATCTTAAAAACCTTGTGTTGAGGGCCTCCCCGGTGGCGCAGCGGTTGAACGCTGGGTTGTGAAGCTGCCCGAGGCCTCTGCGGCGCCGGTTCGATCCCCAGCTGCTCCCCGGCCACCGGAGGAGGGTCCCACATGGCGCACAGACCTCTCCTGCCGCCCGCTGCTCCCCTCAGCAGTGGACTTCGGTCCTTCTGCCTGCTCTGCTCCCCGCTCTGGCTCTGGTGAAATCTCTCACCCTCCCGCGCTTCTGACTGTACCCAGTGCTTGTATAAATAAATTAATTAATTAAAAAAAAAAAAACCTTGTGTTGAGCAAAAGAAACCAGACATGAAAAAGTCCATGCTATAAGAAAAAGCAAGACTAATCGACGATGATAGATTTCAGAGCATGTGCCCTCTGGGGCGGCTGGGTGTGGTTGGCTAGAAGAGTCACAGAGATTTTAGAGGATGCAAATATTCCTTATCGCTAGGGAGGGCGCTCGTGGCTGTATGCATTTATCACAACTAACAGAATGAGACACTAAGATCTTTGCATTTTGCCTTTTCTTCAATCAAAAAAGGGAAAATTTAGAAGACGGTCTCCAGTTCCAACACTCAAGCCAGTCCCGCCTTGGAGCACAGGACTCTCTCCCATCACAGCCCTTGCTGGCCCCAGACTGCCCTGAGCCGGCTGCCAGGGCCTCCCAGGCCTGCTGTAAGGGAGGGAACCTGGAGACAGGCGCTGACAGACACAGGGGAGGCATCCCCTGGGATGAGACTGGTGGTAGAGGGCCATTCTCCCCACTTCGGTCTGAAGGCAAACCCCTGCCTGGCCACCTCTTTCCCTGGCAACCCTTCCATCACTTTACTCCAGTTTCCACAATGCAAGGAGAAAAGTCAGAAGGAGATGAATGAAATAAGAACAAGCTCCTGAGTCAAATCCAATGGCGCAAATTTGTGTGTGCACGTGGGCAAGCCACAGAACTTCCGAGCCCAGAGCAATTCCTGCTTTGCCTGTACCCACCCCCACCCGTTAAAAGCACAGTCTCAGCCTCACAGCAGCCTTATGCAAGAGCCGCTGCTGTTCATCCTGGTTTACAAATGAGAACAGGGATGCCTAGAAAAGTGCAGTATCTTCCACAAGAGCATACAGCTTGTGAGCGGCTGGGCTGGGCTTAAGGCCAAATCTAAGTGCTGCCCAGCAGCTGCCAACGCCCTGCACTGCTGTATGCGCTGCCTGATGCCCTGACTCTCACGTATGAGCTGAAACGTAAACAACAGCAGCTTTGAAAGGAAAAGGACGTTGTAAAGGGTGCTGTGGCCTTGGGAGAGGTTCGTGGAGGGAACGGGGCCTCTCGGCTCTCTCCAGAGACAGGAAGCTTGGAGGTGGCGCCTCTGCACCCCAGAAGCTTTGAGCAGCCTGTTCTCTGTTCCATCTGAGGCCAACACCACTGTCTACGCCTGCACTGTCCAGTACGGCAGCTGCTAGCCACACTGTCTTGCTAAATTTAAATGGATGGTAACTATAATTAACTAAGATCTGAAGACCCCGTACCTTGGTTGCACATGTTAAGTGCCCGGTAGTCACGCCGGCTGGTGGCTACCTCAGTGGACACTGCAGGACAGGACCGTGCTCCTTCATCCCTGCAGCTTCCATGGGGGGAGTTTGCTGGACCAGCTGCTGGACCAGCTGCTGACTCTGCCTAAGGGTGTCCACAGGATGAGGCATGCTGGGAGGTGGGGAGGAAGAGAGGCTGAGAAGTAAGGGAAGTAGGGCAGAGTGATGAAACCCTGAGGGCTTTTAGGGAGGAGGTAGAGGGCACAGTCAGGGCACGGAGAGTCACCCTCCTCTCTCCACCTAAAACCCTTTCCTCCTCTGCTCTTCCAGAAAAGAGTTCTTTTCTTGACCAATGATTACTTCTTCACAGACATCAGTGACACCCCGTTCAGGTAAGGGCCTATGTTTTATTTGCAGGGTGGGGGTGAATGGGACATGAATACCAACAACTCGGAGTAGAACGTCCAGGTTTGGGGCATAGATTTACTCAGATTTACTTGATTAATTGTGGAAACAGAAAAAGGTTCAGGTCTACATTAGGGAAACAGGATCAAGACCTGCTTTGCTAGTGGAGACTACGGGGCAGATTTTGGAGCCAATTGTTTGGTTTGAAATCCAGCTCTATCCCTGACAGGCTGTGTGACCTTAGTCAAGTTACTTAACCACTCTGGGCCTTAGAGTCCTCATTTGTAAAATGGGAAGAATGATAGTAGCTACTTCTCGGTGGCATTGTAAAGATTAAATGGCACTTAAAGATCGTAAAGCAACGCCCTGTTTGCAAGATGACAGGACTGAAGTTGAAGATCTCTTAGGTTCCTTGCAGCCCGTGAGGTCAGGCAGACAGGGGCATGTCGTGCATGTCAACACGCTAGTGTGGAAGGTTCCAGCCTGGAGTCAACTCACACAGGAGGCGGCCAGGGCAGGTGGCCATCACTTGCTGTGTGAGTACAGGCGTTCTCTGCTCTCCCATAGTTTGGGGGTGGTGCTGTCCCGCGGCCACGGAGAATACATCCTCCTGGGGAACACGTCTGTGGAAGAAGGTAGGTCTGAGCCAGGGGGGTTCCCCTGCGATACTGAGCTGCTTCCCAAGTCTCAGGTGGAGAGCAGGCGCTCAGGCCAGGGCTCTCTGGTGAGGACTCTGCGTCCCGGGTACCCAGGCCCAGCATGCACCAAGTGTGCATTCCAGGGGGGCTTTGCTGGCGGACAGAGGGGTCCTCCAGGGATGCGCTTCTTGGAGCAAAGCTGACGTTGCTTCGGAAGATTATCATGAGAGTGTGAGGAAGGAGACTGGGTAGAGTGAGGGGCGAGTCTGCAGCCGTGGCTGTGCTCCCTGCAACGCCTTCCCGCTCCAGAGGTGCATAAGGCCCGTGCGGCGCTGAGCTGGGGGTGAGGCTACAGAGATTGTACTAACTGCACACGGCCCGTCTCTGGCTCACCTCTGACTCTCCGTTTAGCTTGATCGGGAACAATGAAATGACAATCACTGGTCTCAAAGCTTTTGCTTCTTGAGGGTGACCCTAATTGGCGGAATATGCACATGAGGCCGTGGGAAGGAGGCATTTCAGAAGCAGGGGCAGGAAGACACAGGTGTGATCTCATCCTACTGACCGAGCCCCTACTCTGAGATGAGAACAAAGAAGAATAAGCCCAGCCCGGCCCTGGAGGAGGAGGGCTCCTGGCGGCCCCGGCCTAGCGGTGGCTCTTAGGTGCAGGAACTACCAGCGCGGGCATTGTTCTGAGCACGCACTCTGCTCGCAGGTCTCCACGATTTGCTTCATCCGGACCTGACTCTGGCGAGTGACTGGTAAGCGAGGAAGTCACTGCACAAGAGCAGGGGATGGGAGGGCGAAAGGCGGTGACTCTCCTGGGTTGACTCTCCCGGGTTCCAGGACCTACTGCGTCACGGATATAGACCCAGACCACCGGAAGCTCAGCCAGCTGGAGGCCATCGTCCGCTTCCTGAAGGGGCAGGACCCAGCTCTGGAGTGTGAGTGCCCCCGGCCCGCCTGCACTTGCCTTCTGGGACCCCACAGCTGAGGACTTGGCAGGAATGGGGGGGTGTCTGGGGAAAGGGCCTCTCCCCGGAACTCACTGAAAGCTGAGCTAGAACAGGGAGATTTCTAGAGAAAAAGGTAGAGCCAGGAGAGTATCCCCATGTCAGGGTCTGGGACCTCTTTAAACCTCTGTGAGCTGAGGACTTCAAGGCCCAGAAGAGAAGCTCACCCAGTGTAAAGGCTCAGCCTGTCCACCAGCTCTGCCTATACCACCACCTGGTAGTGGGCCCCCCAGGTGATTCTCTGAAGTCCTCATCTCTCCGCAGAAGAGCATTTGACCAGATGGCATCAGAAAGCCAGTGGTCTGTGAGTGGGTCCTAACCAACCCCTGGTGCTCAGACGAGCCTGAATTCCCCACATAAATGCACCCACAGGACCACCCTCTCAGCAAAGCTCTTCCTGCTCCCTATAAGAAGGAGCAGGTCATCCTGTCACAGAAGCAACACCCCACCCAGTCAGCCCATCAGCACCCTGTGAGCACGTGCCGGGGGCCAGGACTGCACAGGCACTAAAGCTATGGATGGAGAAGGCCCAAAAAGACAAGGCCCTCGCTATTGTGGAGCTTGTAAGCTAGTGGAGGACCACGCCACAGAGAAGCAAACAAATGTGTGTAGATGCAGGTTATGATGAATTGTGATAAGGGCTGTGAATCACACTCTGCATGAGGGGGGAGGGGCCTGCATTCAGCTGATGGTCAAAGAGAGCCCCCTCTGTAGGGAGGTGTCACTTAAGTTGAGGATAAAAAAGAACCACACAGATGACTTCATGGGTACCTTTGAGGGAACCATTAGCTTTCTTTGGGGGTATAATGTGTCTCCTTTGGGGTACCATGAGCCTCCTTTGGGGGGACAACATGTCTCCTTTGGGTACCATGGACATCTTTTGGGGGGACAATATGTCTCCTTTGGGTACCATAGGCCTTCTTTGGGGGGACAATGTGTCTCCTTTGGGGTATCGTGGGCCTCCTTCGGGTGTGATAGAAATTCTGCAGCACAAGATGGAAGTGTTGGCTGCACATCATTGTGATGTGTGTACCTCAATCTGGTTGATCTTAGGGAACACTACACAGCCGTGAAGAAAGGTGAAATAATGGCTTTTGGGACAAAATGGATAGACCTCGAGGTGATTGTGTTAAGTGAAATAAGTCTGAAAGTAAAAGGTTGATAGCGGGTGGTTTCACTCATCTGTGGAATGTAAACAATCAAAAAACATGCACAGATAAAATACAGTAGAAATACATCTTGAACTCAGCGGAAGAACTTAAATGTTTACCAGAGGGCATGGAGGAGGGAGGAGGTGTGGAGGGGGAGATGCAGGAGGGGTATGAGGTGGTTTGGTGGAGGATAAAGGGAACACGTGCACATACGAAGAGCCAAAATGCAACCCCAAATTTAAATTTTAAAAACTAGTAGTAAAATAAATGGCATTTTTAAAGAGGGAGGGAGGAAAAGAAAGAGCCACCCGTACATAGTGAGTGGGGAAAAGCATCCAGACCAAGGGAACAGCATATGTGGAGGCTATGAGGCAAGTTTCAGCTCACAGGATACACTGAGAGCAGCAGTGAGGGCAAGTGCTGGGGGGCAGCGGAGGGGTGGGCTGGGTGCAGGTCAGAGTCTGCTGTCTGGGAGTGTGTCCCAGCCTCACAAGTCACTGAACTGGACAGAGCCTTGGACATCATTTCATTCTACTCACATGTCTTGGGGTTTGCGGAAATAAAGACTGAAAGAGATGAGGTGACTTCCTCAAACTGACCCCCATCATTTGGCATGTTCCAGCTGCACGTTTATGAGATGCATTTTGTTCCTTGGGCTTCAAGGATCCCCAATGGGCAGATGAGCTGTGTTCACAATCATGGGGGAGGTGGCGACTTGATCTCCCTGTCTCTGTCCCAGGTGACGAGGAGCTGGTGCGGGAGGTGCTGTTCGACGCGGTGGTGACGGCCCCCATGGAAGCGTACTGGACAGCGCTAGCTCTCAACATCTCTGAGTAGGTGCCTGTGCGTGGCTCAGGGCTCCGGGAATCGGGAGAGCACCCAGCCCCCAGGACTCCCGCGGCTGAGTCAGGGTCCTTCCCACTACCTGGCAGGCAGCTCAGGAGACCACCCACTTCCTGTGGCCTGAAGTGAACGGTCAGGGGGGTGGGATGATGTGGGGGCAGTGAAAGCTTGAAGTGGGAGCCTTGCAAACTTCCCACCCTCAGTATATACAGCTTCCCTCTCTCCCATCTGGGAAAACCCCTAAAGCAGGTCCCCCGGGGCATAGGCCTAAACCCCCCCACCTTACAGCGTGGTAGCCCTATAATCAGAACCCATCTCCAGGCTTGGATTCTAACTGTGAGGGCCCGTTTTCTGAAGTGCCTTGGAGAACACGGTTCAGGTTTTTGCGTCCAACAGGTAGTTGAGACACTATGAAGTACAACTTGACCCTGGTGTGTCCTAGCCCTTAGATTTCCTGCCTCTCTGTGCTGATCTTTACCTGGTGCTAATGGGTTTAGGGGACAGGTAGAAAGAAGGGGTAAATGGCATGTGAGTGTGGGTGATGGGTGCACATGGGTGTTGGTGGACCGTGAGATTTTGATGAGGCTAAGAACACAGCAGCCACACTTGTTCCTGAAGAGGAAGAAGATACCTTATCAATATCACAAACATGTCAATTCCACAAACTGAGCAATGTTATCCTAATAAAAACACCACAGAATTTTATAGGAATAGCCACCTATTTCTAAAACCCAGATGCAGAAGGCTGCTACCAATTCTCTAAAAAGCAGGCAAATCATAGTAGTTGTCTGTATGGTTATAAAATATCCATATAAAAGCTATACAGGAATCAGTTCTCTTTGGTTGCTTCTGGTTAGAAAAAGGGATAACTGGAATAGGAATGAGAGGGACACTTTTTACTATATAAACTTTGGGTACAGTTTTGAGCCATGTGAGTGCATTACCTCTATAAAATCAAATAAAGCTTAAAAAA
Source organism: Talpa europaea (assembly GCF_964194135.1). Classification (NCBI taxonomy): domain Eukaryota; kingdom Metazoa; phylum Chordata; class Mammalia; order Eulipotyphla; family Talpidae; genus Talpa; species Talpa europaea. The sequence goes on along the minus strand of NC_140083.1, from coordinate 74,781,566 downwards.
AGAAAAAGAATAGAGTGGACTAGACACTGTTCTAAGTATTCAGTGTGTGTCAACTCCTTTGATCCTCACTACAGCCCTGAAATACAGATGCTATCAAAATCCGCATTCTACAAATGAGGAAACTGAGGCAGAATGTGGTGACCACTTGCCCCAGTTCATTTGCCTCATATGCAGCCAAGCGGGAGCCAAATCAGGCTGCTGATTACAGGGCTACATTCCTGGCCCCTTAGCATCCTGCCTCTACAGAAGGGGCTAGACCAGTAGATTAGGACAAAATAAGCATAATCTTCATCTTTCCAAATTCCGATGAGGGAATCCTTTGACAAGCATGTATTATAGGTATGTACATCAAATCACCACGGTGTACACTTAAAATACCTTCCAATTTTATCTGTCAACTAAGCATCAACAAAGCTGAAATTTTTAAAACTTTTTAAAAATAAAATAGCGACAACTCCTACCCTGGTGTCATTGCCTGAACAAGATGGCTTTGAGATGTGAGAAAAAGTAGGTCCACTAACACTAATAGATTTTTTTTTTCCATATCTTTGGCGAGATTGGCAAGGCCCCTACATCTCTTGGGTGAATGTAGCAGTGTCTGCTCCGCCTTCTCTCACGTTTCAATCATAAGTAAATATATGAAAAGTGCTATAAAACCTGAGGTGCTGTGTGTGTCCGCCAGGACATTTTACTATTACATGAAGTCCCAAGACATAGTCCCTTTCTGAGTTCCTTCTGTCCAGAGCCAAGTCACCTAAAAAACAAGGGGGCAAATGAGGAGCTGGATCTGGAAAAACAGAGATAGAGGCTCAGGGGACCTCATTAACAAGGGAAAGTGCTGCCCCAGGGAGCCAGGCGGATCCCTGATGCAGCACACCTGCCACTTACAGCAGATGGTGATGGTGGATGGTGATGGCGGCTGATGATGGTGGATGGTGATGGCGGCTGGTGAGGGAAGCTGGTGAGGGCACATGATGATAGCGACTGGTGAGGGCGCCTGGTGAGCCTGTGGGCTGTGCAACTCCTGAGAAACCAGCCTGCTGCTCCCCTCAGTCAGAAGGGGCCCAGCTCTGCAAGCCCTAGGGGTCGTCTCCACACACCCCCCAACCCCCCTCATTGCCTGGACCAGCCCGCATGCTGATGGCTGCCCTGTCTGCCCCGCAGGGAGTCTGAGCCGGCAGTGGACATGGCCTTCCTCGGCACCCGGGCCGGCCTTCTCAGGAGCAGCTTGTTCGTGGGCTCTGAGAAATTCTCCGACAAGTGAGTCGTGCTGTGTCCCTATGGCATGTGGGCGGGCAGAGACTGGGACCCCGGGGTGCAGGGAGTGTGGGAGGGTTGGGCTTTGCAGACAGGGAGGGTGGGCACAGTGATCCTTCCACCTGACCTTCACTCTTGCACCCCCTGGAGGTGTCCTGAGGAGCCAGGGAGCAGCCCAGACCTTGAAGCCAGATTGCTGCTCGGAGCCTCATTGCCACGGAGGGAAGCTAGGAAGCTGTTCCTCTGGGGTAGCGTCTCTCTGTGTGACGAGGCTAAATCTTCTGACCTCTGTCCCCTTCTTTGTCAACACTTTCCCCACCCTCCCAGCTAGCTGTTGTTTATGGGCAATTTTGCCCCCCACCCCAGGGACCTGTGGCAGTGACAGCGTCTGGAGACCTTTTTGGGTCTCCAGAGGGGGCAGAGTTTGCTGTGACATCTCCCTGGTGGACACCAGGGGTGCTGACAAAGCCCTGAGCACAGGACAGCCCCTAGAATAGCTGCGCTTGAGAAGTCCTCTCCAAGCAAAGGCCGCCTCTGTGGGAATCTAGGGACCAGAGGCCCAGGTTCAGCAACGGGAAGGTGGGAGCCCAGGGAAGGGTGCTGGGGGTGAGGGACAGGCAGAGCTCTCTGCAGTTCTGCAAACTAGGGGGCTCAAGTAGGCAGGCCAGTGGGCAGCGGGAGGAGAATGGCCCAGGGGGCTCCTGAGAGGACTTGACCCACCATCCTGTGCCTGCCCACTTGTTGCCCACCATCATCTTGGCACACTCAGCCAGAAGCACCATCTTTGAATTCTTGCAGCAAGGTCTGCTCTTGCTGGAAAGTTGGGAATTAAGTTGCTCTTCCCTATGCTCACCTCCCTTCACCCCCTGGCTGGGGCAGCACAGAGGGCCCACTGCCTCCTTAACTACCCCCTTCTGCTGCCCCATTAGAGGTGAGCAAATGACTCAGATAGGTCCAGGACATAAATTGGATTGACCTTAAGACCCTGAACAGTGTGGGAACTTTCCTCCCCAAGCTCATCACCTCCTCAGCACACCACCTCCTCATGCTTTCTCATCCCCTTCAACTTCCACACCCCCCCCATCAGAAAATCACACACAGCTGTGGTTGGACGGGGTGAATCCACATCTGGCAGTGCAAAGGGGGTGACAGTGTTCCTGGTGTCCCTGCACTGCCCCCAACTCCCCAAAGGCCTGAGAAGGGAAGAGGGACCTCTTGATAAGACAGAACGTTCTGCAGTGTGAACGCAGCTACTTCACATGGCCACACTGCTCTGTGCGACTCCAGAGGGCTCCCTTCACCAGACCAGGACCCAGGAGATGAGCAGCCTTTCTGGACACCAGGCCAAGCATTCAAAATCAAATCTCGGTTTTCTACCTTGTGGGTTATCCACAGTAACTTTTTATTTATTTTTTAAAAGATTTATTTATTCATGCATTCAAGAACCGGGGTACAGGCCAGATGTGTGAGAGGGTGAGAGGACCCACCAGAAACAGAGCGGGGAGCAGAACAGGCAGACTGACCAAAATACCCTACTGAGGGGAGCAGCGGGTGAGACAGGAGAGGTCTGCCGCGCCGTGTGTGTTGCTCCCTGGCTGGCCGGGATCGAACCCGCATGCAGAGGCTGTGGACAGCTTCACAGCGCTGCCCTCAACTGCCTGCGCCACCAGGGAAGCCCCACAGTAACTTTTTAAAACCCCCATCAGTTCCTCCCCACCTCCCACTCTGCTTCAGGACCAACTGTCCCTTCTGTGGCTCAGGGAATGCAAAACCACAATTAGCAAGGTAAAGCTGCTCAAAATAAGAAAAGTTGCAATGCATTCTAAAACCTGGAGACAACAACTTTTAAAGGACCCTTTTTGGGGGACTCTATGCCCCTCTGTTAGCACGATGGGAGAGATGACTATATAGTTTTCTCGCTCAGTCATGCTAATGAGCCAGATAAATAGAAATCAGGCTGTATCTGAAAGAAATAGACCCTGAGGCCTCCCTGGTGGTGCAGCGGTTGAGCGCTGGGTTGCGAAGCTGCCCGCAGCCTCTGCGGCACTGGTTCGATCCCGGCTGCTCCCCGGCCACCAGAGGAGGGTCCCACATGGCGCGCAGACCTCTCCTGCCGCCCGCTGCTCCCCTCAGCGGTGTACTTCGGTCCTTCTGCCTGCTCTGCTCCCCGCTCTGGCTCTGGTGAATTCTCCCACCCTCCCGCGCTTCTGACTGTACCCAGTACTTGTATAAATAAATAAATAAATCTTTGGGAAAAAAAAAAAAAAAGAAATAGACCCTGAAGGCAAAAGAGTTTATACCAAAAAATGTAAATTATTCTTTCAATAATGCAGGCCCTGTACCTCTTCTAGTAGGCAGAATTATCCGGGAAATTGTCTGGGGCACTATCATTTTAGGGGCTTAGATTTTCTTCTATAAACCTGCAGCGCTCCCAAAGCAAGAGACGCACTCTCCTGGCCCAGCCAGGGTGGCCTGCAGGAAAAAGAAATCAGAGCTGAGTGTGTTCCCAGATTTGGCATGGCACCAGGTCTTGCTCCTCGCAGGCAGTTCCTGACCCCTGTGGACGATGCCAGCGTGTTCACCATGGACCACTTCCCTCTGTGGTACCGCCAGGCCTCCGAGCAACCACCTGGCAGTTTTGTCTTCAATCTCCGCTTGGCAGAGGAATCAGGTAATCCCCGTCCTGTGCTCCTGGGCCCAGGCCGGGACAGGGTCCTCCTCCTCCTGTTTTCTTAGAGGGAGACAGGAACCAGATCTGGGACAGAAGGTCCAGACACACGCTAGTGACTTTAGAACAATTACTCGCCTTCCACACACTGGCCTCCCCTCTAGCAGTCACACTAGCGTTTGTAATTTTAGTTTGGGATAGAGGAAAGAGATTTGACTCACATATCAGAACTGGATTCCAGCTTAATTCCTGAATGTGAGGATATTGGAATAATTGATCCCTGTGGCTCTTTCGTTTCTAAATACCTGAGTGTCTTTGAAACTTCTTTAAACCACCCATTAGATAATGACAGATTGATCCCATGGGTACTATGCCTGCAGAGCTCCCTGCTCCACTGGCAGGTGCACTGCCCTGCAGGTGCATTGCCTTGCCCTCCGGATATGCACTTGGAGAGACTATGGCCTGGAGAGGCTGAGGGATGGTCACGGGCTGAGCAGCTGTGGCGGAGAAAGCCCCCCACTGGGTTACCTGTGGGAGAGCTTGACTCCAGCCCAGTGGAATGAGAGGACCCAGAAAATGTCCACAGCCAGGTGGGAGTGAGGCGAAAAAGTCGGAGAAGAGTGGAGCATCTGACTGGAGACGGGCGGGCTGGGAAGAAACTTGGAATGAGGCGTTGTGCTTCCCCTTCTGGAATCCCTTCCGCCAAAACCCTTCCAGCCACCACCTCCACTCACACCGTCCTCAAGCGTCCTGATGGAGAGATGCCCTGAGCAGACAGCGGGAAGCCCGGGGCACACAGGGACTCCTCCTGAGGGTTGTAAGCAGCAAGGATTGGCTCCCTCACACTCCCATGCCCCTCACCTCATGCGGAAGCCCACTCTCCTCCTCTGCCTGAGTTCTCTGCCTCTCTGCCTAGTGCATCCCTGTTTTTGGTCTACAAAACTCTCTTCCACGCAGAGCTCCTTCCATCTGCCCCGTAAGGAAGTGTCGAGCCATCCCTCTTCCAACATGGCCCGCTCAGAGGCTCGGAGAGGTCCTGTGCCTTACCCAAGATCACACAGCCAGGACGGCACAGACTGAAATCAAGGGCTGCCCACCTAGGTCTGGGTCTTTGTAGCTCTCTGAGAGGAAGGCAGGGAGGGTAGGGAGGAAGCAAGCGCTGTTTCCCCCAGGGAAAGCCCAGAAGGAGTTTCTCAAGGCCAAGGTGAAGGACTGCTCCCCACTTGGCCCACCTGGTCAGAACGAGGCAGCCCTTTCTCCCTGGAACCATCCATCAGTGCCACCAACCAAGGAGGGGCTTCCCAGGGCCCTGGGCAGCTTTCTCTGGGAGGCGCCTGGCCCTGACCTAGAGCTCTGGCTTCCCCCCTGTCCCACTGTCACCAGGATGTGCCTGCTGGCTGCTGGGAGCTTTTGTGGCAGTGAGGTAGGTGGGCAGGTGGGTGGGGAACTGAGTGCAAGGAGAAGAGAGGGAAGCTGGCACCCCCAAGGGGGACTGTTGAGTAGGGAGGCAGGAGCTCACTCTGCTCACACCCTCGCTCACTGGCTTAACTCATACATATGCTCAGAGTCACCGGGACACCTCTGCACACACTCATTCTCCCCCAAAGAGGGAAAACAACAGCTTCATTTTTATGGGGGTGAGGGAGAAACCCTGAGGAGGAGGAGGAAGAGGGGGAGACAGCTCTGGGGTAAGCGGAGACTCCCACTGCCTCTCCGGGCTGACTCTGCTGCCCTTTGCCTGGGCCCTGTGGGCTGCGCTCTGCCCACGGGGAGCTCTTTTGCAGCCAGCGCCAGCATAGAACGGTGTTGCCAGGTGGTTCTGGCCTGTTACAGGGGCTTCCAGAGCCCTGATTCTGGCCCCACCAGAAAAGGGGAGCCTGCTCATTTACTCCAGGCACTGGACCAGGTGCCTGCTAGGTAACCCAGGTGTTGAAATTCCTGATGTCTCCCAAGATGGTGCCTTTCGGGTGCCAGCACCCTCGCTTGTGTGGCCTCTCAAGCTTATGTGGCAGGAACGCACACACAATGGCACGTCTGTCTCAGAAAGCAGCCTGCAGGCCTGAGAAAACTGCAGGGGGTCATACCCTTCCATATCTTCTAGATATTTCTAGAAAGGAGATGAGGAAGCCAACTTCTACGTCTGTCGTGGTGCCTGTAGCTCGGTCATGGCAAAATCCTAGAATCAGCACATTACATATACTGTAAGTTCCTAGGATCAGCATTGAATTTAGATTTCTGTGAGGCATTTGGCTACAGCAAAGTGTAAAACAACAGCCAGAGAGACCAGCGGACATGTAAGTTCCCTTCCAACTGACGTGTATTATTATTGTCTCCACACAAGAGTCTCTTAACCTGTTTGTTTCAAGCAATATTTGATACAAAGACATTCTAACACAATGGCACATGATCAAATTCCATGCTTCTCTTGGAATTTTTACCAGTGGAATTTGACCGTAGACAAGAGTATTTTGAAAAGCTAACCCAGGGCCTTGGACTGATGAAAATGAAGGAGCTGGAGGTCAGGTGCCAGCCTGCACCACCTCAGAGTCAGAGAGCTCTGTCTAAACGTAGAACAGAAACTGCCACTGAGTTCTGCGCCTGTGGGGGCCTGATTCTGCTAAAGGTAGAAAAACGAACTCACCAAGGCCCCCTGCACCGTGGGAGCCTGGCAGAGAGCCCCACCAGAGTAGCTGTCACGGGGGCTGGGGGCTGTGGTGTGGGGGTGGCAGGTCGGCCTCGTCAAGGATTTATGGAGTGCCACGGGTGTGCCAGATGCCAGCAGCCTGCAAGCCAGCACGGCCCCAGCATCTGGCTTCCAAAGGCGGCTATCAGGGTCACCTGCCTCGTGACTAATGAAGGACAATCCAGGATCAGCCACCACTGAGCCCGGGAACACAGCCCGCTCCTCCACTTGAAGGGATCGCTGGACGCCACGCAAGTTCTCCAGTGGGGCTTGTGCCCAGAGGACAGTGCAGCAGGGTCCCTGAGCTCCAGGGAGGGGGCAGCAGGCAGCAGGTCTGCTGCCCTGGGACAGAGCAAAGTTGCAGTGTCCTAATCACTCTGGCAGCGCCCAGGTGGCCAGGGACCAGGTTTATCTGGCAGGTTTGAATCTGTACAGAACGGTGGGCAGCGCCTGACCCTTCGGAGGGGTCCTGCAGAGACGGTGGTCAGTGATAACAGAGCCACCCCAGAAGTCTAAAGACCCCTAGCCTGGTTTTTATACTTGCCTTCTCGGCCTCCCCATAAACACTGGTGCCGAGAAAGTGACTTGGCAATTTTTGTTTCTCCGGAAGGTCTGGGGGAGCCCGTGGCTGTCACGGCGAGCACAGCGGTGGCCGTGACGGTGGATGAGAAGACAGTCATCGCTGCAGGTAGGAGCTGCCCTCTGTGCCGCTGACGCCAGGAGGTTGTGAGCCAGTGTCAAAGACAAGCCCCACTGTAAGAGCAGGAGGCCCTGCGTGTGGTCTGCAGGGCCCACGTGCAACTCTAAGTTTTCCCAGGCGGGGCTGAGGAGGAGAGTGTGTGTTTGTTTATAAGAATGTTTTGTTTGTAAGGCCTGAGGGCTAAAAGAATCTTTGACCTGAGTAGAAGGAAGCCCAGAGAGGTTAAGACATCTGCTCAAGGCCACACAGCCCAGACCTCCTCTCTAAGGGTAGGAGGTCTGGTAGGGTCCTTTCTGCATCTCTCCTCCTTTGGCTTGGGCGCTGGGGCCCACTGAAGAGAGAACGGGGCTCGTGATTCAAACCCAAAGGCTAGAGCTCAAGACATCTGTTCCATATGTGCTAGTGATGCTGCCCGCCCCCCACCCTCTCACCCTCCCCAGGTACATTCTCTCTTAGCCCTCAGGGTGATCCAAGGAGCCCATTTTTGGGGGCCCCGTTTGACACATGAAGGAACTGAGATGCAGGAAAGTGATTTGCTCAAACCCCTGCAGCTAGAATTTGAACTGCAGTCTCCTCTCTTTAAGGCCCAAATTCACTACCTTGCTTTGGAATTTACACAAATGTGATGACTGTGGGGCCTGACTGGCAGCTTCTCGGAGCCTCTGGGGCCTGTGTGCCTGGCCCTGTGGGGGGCCTCTTCCACCTGTTTGCAGCTTCCATGCCTCAGACCCACTATGATCTCAAAAGTTGTTTGATCTAGTGGGCTCTAAAGCCTGAGCCATCAACATCCCCCGTCCCCCACGTCTGTCTGGCTTCCTTGCCGCTCGCCAGGTGAAGGTGGAGCTGGGGTGAGCGGGAGTGGCCAGTCAGGCAGGATCTGTGCATCTTCTCTCACCAGGTGGAACTGCAGGCAAAGGGGGTGGGGTAAGAGGGCTGGAGTCAAGCAGAAGTCCTCTGACTCTGTCTTCCTGCCTCAGGGAGGGCCCAGGGCTGTCCTGAGCCAGGGCCAGGGCTGCTTTCCACCCTAGGGCCAGAGGAGCAAGAGAAAGAGCCTGGGTCTCACGTGGCTCAGCGCCCTGGTTAAGAAGCGCTGGCATCTCTGGCAGTCTGCAAGAAGCACCTCCACAGCCATCGGAAGGGTCCCTGGCATCTGCACTGCCTTTCATCCTTAGTCCATAGTGTGCTAATCTGAGGCCCATTTCTAGGCCAAAATTTCACCCCAAGCTTGTCTCCCTAGAGAATGTTCTACGTTCCTGTTCAGCTCCCTCTGTGACTCAGGCCTTCCCAACTCCTGTACATCTGAAAGTCCACGAAAGAGAAGAGACACAGGGTCAGGTTGCCGGCTGTGCTCTCCTGTGCTCTCCAATTATTTGATATCATTTTTAACTCAGAGTGGAATTAGAGCCGTGAGGGGTTGCCATAGAAACTGTGTCCTGGTGCCTCTGGTTTAACTCACTGCAGACAATCGTTCTGATGCTCTGGGGTGCAGAGATGTGATAGGGAAAGGATGAGGCACTGCAGACCTTATACCTTAATTTTGGGGGAGAGTCTCCTTTTGCAATTATTTCTTCTTGGCTGCTGGCTCAGCCTCTCTGAGCCTGGGGCAGAGTGGGGCCTGTAACTCAAGGTAGCTTGTTTGCTGTCCTGGCAATTTCATCCCTTGGGAAGTGGTGGCACCATGTGATGTGGGCTCATGACTGATGGGTGCGCTGCACGTGTGATGTTTGGGCACCGAGCAAAGGGAGAAGGAAGGGGAAGGCACTGGGCCCAGTGACAGGACCCAGTTCTGTGCCAGGCAGGTGTGGGTGCGACAGCAAGTCTCCGACAGACGAATGAATGAATGAATGAGGAGGGGAACATGGTCATCTCTAAGCAGGTGTTTACCAACAGCTGATATAAAATTTCTAGACAGCTACCTTTTTGATAGGATCCATTTTCAGTTCTGCATGTCCTGCAGGCCTGGCTGGCCAGGTGTGGCCAAGCATAATGGCATAGCTCACCCTAAGCCCTGTGCTGGGCCTGCTGTCCGGAGCAGCAGGAAGGCTCCACTCCCTTGCCTCCAGACCCATGCGTACACGAGAGCCGCAACCTGAAGGTTGTTTCCCTGTGTTACCCAGAACTGTGCCAGTTGATGAGAGCTCTGTCCCTGCTTCCGTGGAGGGTCTTTGGGAAGTGGTATCTCAAGTTTGCTGTCACTGTTAGGGACACAGGGCAGCAGCCCCAAGTGCCTCACCCCCTAGGAAAGCTGGGCCACCCGGTTCTGCCAGGACTTCAACTCAACTCGAAGAGTGGGGACCTTGATGGCTCCCTTATCCCAGGGCTTGCTCCTGGCTTGCTGGGCTATTATCCAGCAGAACACTCCTGGGAAGGAGAAAATTCCTTCTTGTTCTCTCTCTCTCTCTCTCTCTCTCTCTTTAATATTTATTGATTTGTGCATACAAGAACTGGGGTACAGGCCAGAGGTGTGGGGTTGAGAGGATTCACCAGAGACAGAGTGGGGCGCAGAACAGGCAGATTGACTGAAATATACTGCTGAGGGGAGCAGCGGGTGAGTCAGGTCTGCTGCGCCATGTGGGTTGCTCCTTGACTGAGGATGGAATTCATCCTGCAGAGGCTGTGGACAGCTTCATAGCATGGCGTCTTAACCTCTTGCGCCACCAGGGGGTTAAGAAGACTAATGGTCAGCAAGAGGCTGATCCAGCCCTGGAAGTGGTTACCAAGTTTGGGAGGCCTTGCTATGTTGCTCATTTCCTCTTCTGCCCTCAGTCCCAGCTGCCCCCTTCCATAATTCTGACTCCCCACTGCTGGGCCCTTAACAGGGATCATATTTGTAAGTCCAGGGTGTTGTTTGCCTGTCCCTAAAGTCATCTGAAACCCAGGATGGCAACAAGTTATTTGGGCTCCTCCATGTCCTCAAACCCTGCCAAACTCAGCGAGGCTGGTAAAACCTAGTCTGCAGAATTCTCCCTTGCACTGCTTTGAGTTACAGTGAGGTGAGCCTCAGGCAGATGGGCCTACCCCTCAAGGGCATCTACCCTTGGCTGCCAGGCCGATGAGCTCCCACAGGACCCAGAGAAGTGCCGGGTCTCCAGATCACCCTCTTTACCCCCACAGCACATTGTTGCCCCGTGAAACATCGATCCCGCAGGCTAGTGTGTGGAGAGCTGGCTGCAGCTACAGACGTCAGGCCTGAGCCCTCCGCGCTGCGGCCCCCACCGCCCTCCCCTCCGGCCCCAGCAGGGCCTCGGCAGGCTTCTCGTCTGTCTCTGGAGCTCGGGGCTCAGGGGGACGTCCAGCAGCCCTCTGGGCAGCTGCCCAGGTTGATGAGGAGGCAGGAAGTGACTGTAGCTCCCACATCCCTGCCTGCCCAAGGAAACCAGGAAATACATAGGAAAATACAGTCTTTATTGGTCTTCTGAAACAACAAACCAGAAATATAATTTTGCCTTTAAAAATCTTCTGTCTCAGGCTGCTGAAGGTGCCACCATGGACAAGGCCCGCCCCTACCCCTTTCCCTTTAGAAAATCCCCAGATCTGGCATCAGCCCACAAGCCAAGAAAACTGTGCCCCAGCCTCGGGGCAGAAGACAGCGTGGGGGGCGTGTTAGCAGCCTGACAAGCAGCCTGTGGGGGCTCCCTCCGTGTCTCCCCTGCATCCAGCCCTCCTCACCGTTCACCTCTCTGTGAGGTGGAAGGGCTAAGGGGTGCACGATGAGGGGGACCTGCCCTGTTCCTCTGCAAACCCTTGTTCTCAATGTTCTGGGTTTTCTTCGAGCCGGAAACCAGCCCTCTGAGAGCCATGGGAAAGCCGGTGTCCAGCAGAGGGAGGCCTAGTGCTCACCGGACATCAGACTCACAAGGGGGGACAGACCTAGAAAAGGAGACTAGTGATTCCTAAAGCCCCGCACAGCTTTCTTCTCCCCTGCCACCCCCACAGCCCTGCCAGCAGACACCTCTGCCCCTTTGGTGTAGGTTACAGATAAAGAACAGACGGGACCTCTGGCCCAGGCTCAGGTTCGGACCCAATCCAGGTGCAATTGAAAGTTCTGAGCAGAATGGGGCTGCTGGGGTCTGCTGGCAGGCTGGAAGCTCCCATGAGGGCCCCCACACTCTGCGCTGCGACTCACTTCCCCAGAATGCCACCAGTCACAGAGCATGAGCCAGTCCCCTCCCCGGGGTCATGGGCCCAGGGGTGCTGAGGATGGAGGGGTGAGAGTACAGAGCACGACTCTCGGGCTGCAGGCTGCAGGAGTGAATGGGTGTGTGCCCCACGGGCCTGGCAGTGACGGCATATATAGGCAGCCCAGTGGTATGTGGCTGGGCTCTGGGAGGCTGCCATTCACACATGCTGCAGCTTCAAGGCCACTGGGCCCGTGTCCCTGGAAAACCCAGCAGGTTAGGTGTGAGAGGGTTACCATGGTGACGGGCAGTCTCATCCTGCAGCACCACTTTGGCCCACTTTAGAGGATCTCAGAGGAATCCTTGTGGTATTAGTTTGGGCTTCTCCCCCCTGTTGACTTGAGAAGATTCCAGTAAGCAAGTAAAAGTTTCTGTGGTCTGAGGGCCAGAGATTCGAGGGGAGACATGTCTCTGCTCCCAAGTTCCCAGTTCCCATGACCTCTGTCTCCATGTGATACTGTGTGTGTGTGTGTGTGTGTGTGTGACTTTTTTCAATCAATGAGATGGTGCTGGTGATGCTCTGTCTGAGCTTGTGAGAGTGAATTAGTGAGCCCAGGAGCAGTGTGGCTGGGTGGTCTAGAGCAGCTACAGGGGCTGGACGCCTCGGCCACGGAGCTCTATCCTCACAGCGTGGTGTTAGGGCTGAGGCCAGATGACAGGGTTGGTGTGATTGCACGTTAGTACCAGCAATTGAAAGCTGAACCCAACTTCCACCCTAAAGGAATTTAAGAATTTCTTCCTGGCTTAGAAGAGTCCCAAAAATAGCCACCTGGCCCCCATATCACTTCCTCCCTCCCCACCCCCTAATTGCAGATGAGGAGGGGGTGAGTAAGAGGAAGGAGGGTCACCCAGCTGTGACAACGTCCACAGCAGGTGGCCAACAGGGGGATGCTGCATCCAGAAGCCTCCACTTGCATACACACCCTTTCTTCCCCATGACCAGAGGCTTAGGGGGCTCCCCCAAATGTCCCAAAAATTTGATGACCCAGAAAGGAGCAGCAGCAGCAGCATAGTGGAGGCTTCCGAGGAGACTTGGAAGTTCATGGAGACAGCTGCCCTGTGGCCTGCTTGCTGGAGGGCTGCAGAGAAAGTAGCATGGGGGGCCTGGGATGAAGGGCGGGGCCAGCCTTGTGGAAGCCACCCCTTCCGTGCTCTCCCTGCCCTGCCTACCTGGGCCAGGAGGGACTGGGCTTTCATGCTACAGAGGAGATCTGCTTCTGCTCTTCATGCTCGCCCTCCGGGTCCCCCATCAGGGGCTGGCGCTTTTTGAGCTCCCGGTGGTACTTGGCCATGAGGGAAGCGTAGATGCAGCCGTAGGCGGCAGCCACCACCATCATGATGCAGACAATGCCGCAGACCACGCCCGCGATGATCACGGTGCCGATGGCCCGCCGCACGCTCACCGGCCGGTACCGCTGCTTCTGGGGGCAGGCTGTGCTGGGCTCCGGCTCGGGCTCAGCGCCGGGCTTGGGCTTAGCGGGTTCTGGACTGGCCTTGGTGCAGGGTGGCCCAGGAATATCCAGCCCAGCCGAGCTATTCTCCTCCTCCAGCTGGGAGCAGTAGTTGAACATCTCCATGGGGACCACGCGCATGTCCTTCCCCCTCAGCTCCTTGGGCAGGGTGCAGGCAAGCTGGTCCAGGCGGCCCCCTACATCCAGGGAAGGAAAAAAGGAGGGACTGAGCAGGCATCCAACACCTGAACTCCTCTCCCCATCCCCAGGTCCCCAAAAGGAAGGGCCAGAATGACTAGCTTCTAACAGCAATGCGGTCAGCCCTGGAATCCCATCAGTAGGAGGTCGGAAGAGGGAAACTAGCAAGTCTGGATCCCGGCGCCATGGGAGGAGATGACCAGAGAGCAGGCCATCTAATCCATGCCGAAGCCACGTGAAAGGAATATGCTCATTATCCGTTGTGTAGAAAGCACACGGCCATTCCAGGGAAGCCTGCCTTCTCCAGAGCCAGACTGCCCACGGGAGGAGACAGTGGTAGCAGGTGCGGGCGCAAGAGAAGGGGCAGTGCAGAGAGAGCCGAGGGCCCTGCCCGTCCAGTCCTGCTCGCTTCCCTGGAGCCTGCCTGCTCGTCGGCCTGTCTGCAAACCCAGGGCGCTATTCGCGACTCAGGGCTCTTCCCTCTCACAGAAAGGACAGAAATCAAAAGCCATTGCTGCAGCCACCACTCCTCCATGCAGGACCTTTGGTTCCCCAAGAGCATCTCCCGGGATCAGGGAGGACACAGCCAGGGAGGAATGCTGGCTGTCCTTTTCCTTTTTAAGAAGACCTCCAGTGATGCCCCCTCAGCACCCCAAACACAGCATCTTTAACTGCAGAGGCAACTTGGGAGGGGTCCCTGAGGCCCATGAGGCATAGAAGGGGGACAGGGCTATTGAGGGGTGTGGGCAGTGATGGTGAAGCCAGACTGGACTGGGATGGGATGCAGATACGAGCACAGTGCACAGGGTTGGAGGGAATGAAGGAAAAGAAGCTGCCTGGACATCCCCTAGGAAGTGAAATTTCAGCTTTCAGTGGAACCTAAATGCAGCCCAAGACTCCCAGTCAGTAGACGAGGCCTCCAGCCACTGTCACTGCCAATCCCCTCTCCCAGCCCAGCTGCCTCCATCTCCTCCAACAATAGACCTCAGTCTCTTCCCAGGAAGCTGATGAAAGCATCCTGGAACTTTTTTTAAGGAGTACAAGGTTGAAAACAACTCTATTATTGAAAAGTTCCCAAAACATGCATGCCTATGCCTTGCCCTTTTGTTCCTGGTGACTGTGAAGAACAAGGCCATTTTCTAATGCTGACCTGGATCTGCAGGTACTCGGCCTAGAGGCCCCCTGAGTTCTGAGCACCTGAGACCCACAGCAAATCTTACACCCGGTGACATGTCCAGGGCCACCTTTGTGTCCACAGGAGCTGGGTGTGCTGATGCAGACAAAGTCTTCCCGCTCCTAAGGCCTAAGGTTGAGTTCTGCCTGTCTTATCTTCTGCAAATTATTTGACTTATTTAATTACTTATGAGTCTTAGTTTTCTTAGGTATCAAATAAGAACAGCTATCTCAATTGGCTGCTATGAGATTAAAATAGATAATGTACTTGAAACAATAGTTATAAACTGGAACTTTGCAAGTATTATTTCCTTACTTATAAGAATGGGAGACATTATCAGTGACTCATGTTTTATGGCACTTTATAGTTTGTAAAATCTTCTTCATTAACTAATGCATGAAAATATCATGCAAATAATTGAGATTGTGACTAGATGCAGAATGAAAGGAATAAAATTAATGAAAAGCATTAGCATTATTTTCACAGAGCTTTGAATGATTCATTCATTCAGAAGACATTCATTGAGCATCCATTTCATGCTGGGCACCAAATTGTGTCTTAGTAAGCCCACTTAATACTGTGACTGCTACTAGCAAATGAACAAATAAGTAAGTTTTATTGAGGACTTACTGTATGCTGAGTGCTTTTCAAAACACTTTACATGCATTACTGGTTAATCCTCAGAATGATCCTATGAGGTGGATATTCTTATTCGCCCCATTTAACAATGATGAGGGGGGTCCTCACAAAGAAGTCAATCAACTTTCTCAAGCTCACACAGCTGTCATGGGCAAGGCCACGAATCAGACCCACATCTGGCACTTTTACCACTATACTAGCTTTGCCAGGATAGAACTCTCCTTGTTTAAAAAACGGGGCAAAGTGGGGGAGAGAAAATAAAATCAAAAACCATTTGGCTCCTTATTAAAAGTTTTAATAACAAGACCTCTTGGGAAAGGATGTTGGAATCATCATCAAAATGCATATTTGGTTTTATCTGTGGATTTAAATCATATTCCCACTCCTGGAACTGCTGAATACTTAAGAGAATCACAGTATTAGTCAGAAGGGTGGATTTCTCCCTACTTCCAATGCTGAGGGTTTCCCAAAAGAGTACAAAGTGGGATGCACAGAAAATTGTGCTGTGTCTTCGAGTTCCCTCATGAACCCTACCAAAGTGAGATCAAGTTACAGTGAGTCAGTCTAAAAGAGAAAAGAGGTAGAAAGCAGGGCTGAAGACACAGAGGCAATAGGAGAGCAATACCAGAGGGGAAAAGTAGCACCCCATCACTGCCCTGCTGATCATTTGGAGGCAGGCCTGGTGGAGAGGAAGGGCCACCCCGTCTGTCCGCTGACCTCAGCCCTGAGTCAACGCCCAGCCTCCAGAATATGTGCTGAACCAGAGTGATCCTCCCAATTCCTCAGGTCCGGGCAGGGCCGGACGTACTCACCTCGGTAGGAGAACCACTCCATCCAGTGCTTGAACTCACGCAGGTTACAGTCACACTCCCAGGGATTGTCCCCCACCTGCAGCAGCTGCAAGCTTGCTAGGGGTTCAAATGTCAGCCGGTCCAGGTTCTGCAGGCGGTTAGAACGAAGTGATAGGGAACGTAGAGCTGGAAGTCCATCGAAAAGGCCAGGGGGCAGCTGGGCTAGGCCGTTGATGGACAGGTCCAAGTGGCGCAGCAGGGGTGAGTGCTGCAGCAGGTCCCTGTCCAGGGTCCTGATGCTGTTATTGCGCAGCTGTAGCTCTGTCAGATTTGTCAGATCCCCAAAAATGGAGCTGGGCAGCTGGTCCAGGAAGTTGTTGGATAGGTCCAACCGCTGCAGGCTGGACAGGTTGGCGAAAGCCCAGCTTGGCAGGGCAGTCAGCTTATTGTTCAAGAGCAAGAGAGTTCGGGTGGCAGCAGGCAAGTCTGGCGGCACACTGGTGAGGCCTAAGCCACTGCAGTCCACCTCCAGGCTGCGGCTGTCACATTTACAGGAGAAAGGACAGGCAGGGAGGGCCTCCACAGCATACAGAGTGATCCAGCAGGTGATCCCTGGAGAGCGGGGGGAGGCAGACAGGTAGGAAGAGAACGCCAGGGTTAACACCTGCTGCTTCTATCCCCTCCTTTCTAGTTCATGTCGTAACAGCCTCTTGGCTGGCTTCACTTCCTTTGGCAGAAGCCACCACCAAGGCACAAACATTTATTGACCACATAAAAAGATAATTAACAAATATGAAACACTTCTGTATTTATGAACATCACACAGTGTCAGCAGGGCCCCTTGCCTCGCAGCCCATCTGGCAAAGAGATCGCTTTAGTGGAATATGGCAGATTGTATTGAGGACAAGTGTTGCTGGTCTACACAGATGCCCCAGCACACAGGACCTCCTACAGTTGATCTCCTAGGGGGCTTGGGACGCTCTGACATCATGAAGTTGACAAAATAAAGGCTCCAAGGATATCAGATGTCCCATGTTCCTTTCCCATAGTCACTGCCAAAAGAAAATCACTGCACTGCTGTTTTCTACCCTCTGTCCCCTTCTCCACCTGGAGCTGCACGAGGCTGAGACATGCCATGCATACAGGGGAGAGCACAAAAGGGCCTCCTAGGTGCTATCAGATTGCATGAGCCCTGCATCCAAGATGGGGCCAGTAACTGAGTGTGGGGACCAAGAGCCCAGGCCCACCCCAGAGGCCACAGTGGGGCTCATGAGGACAATATGCACAGTTATTCCATTTCCACATCGAAAAGCAGCTGGGCATGAGCCACTGCAAAGCAGGAGACCAAGACATGGTCCATAGTTATTCCCATTCTAAAGCCATCCACATCCTGAGCCTGGGCTCCTTCTCCTGAGGGCTGCAGGGCAGCATTTCTGCAGGACAGGACCTCACAGCATTCCTTTCCTCACCCATGTTTTGCCCAGGATCTCTCTGAGCAGCCAGCACAGGGCCCAGTCTTCAGAAGGGCTGGGAGAAGCATCCCCCAGAGGACATTCATAACAGAGCCGTTCATCCCACTGTCCAGCAGCAATCCTAAGAGTGGCCTCAAATCCTCCTTAACTGTCTCTGAAGTATCAGAGAACCTGCTCACTGGGGAGGGGAAAAGAAGTGAGCATGGGACATTTCATCCCCAGCAAGTCAGCCCTTCAACCCAGAGGAACGACCACAGCTGGGGAAGGGCTGACGCTCAGCCAGGCCCGCCTGGTGCCTCCCAGGGACACAGGTGCCGGAGACCCTCTGGGTGATATCTGGTTATCTGATGTCCCCAAGGGCAGAACTGGAAGGAACAGGATGGGGCGCTACCCTTCCCCACAACTGGCAGATCAATGACAGAGAGAGACACCTGATCCTTTTTGTTCTCGAGGGGAAATGAGCTCAAGCACGGCCTGAAAGCCCAGAGAGACCCCCAACCGCCTGGGGTCCCCTGCTGCCACCTCTGCCCTCTCCTCTGAGCCCATGTACCACCAGGGGGTCCTGACCCACGACCCTCCCCTCCTCATTGATTTGAAAATCAATGTTCTTCAGATTTCACTTCCCCTACAAAAAAAAAATTCAACCCATCAGTTTCCCTCTCAAAATGATCAACATAACTAGAAGCCCCCCCAGAAGAGGAAATGACAGGAAAACAAGAGAAAAGCATTTTCAGAAGAGTAACCCTCTGCCTCCCTGCCCCCTCCTCCCGAGAAATTGAGGGTGGAAGAAAAGCTCTGGTGACAAGGAAACATAGTCCTGTATTGCAAGGTGTTGAGTGATTCTAGAATGAGGTTGAAAGAGGATCTGAGTTGCTCTGGGATCAGCCACTGTCTTGCGGTGAATAATTCAGGCTGCTGATGTTGTGGGGCAGCTGCAGGACAGCGGCCACACAGGGGAGAAGCCAGGCCAAACGGTGTCCCTCGCTGGAGACCATTTCTTGCCTCACCTCGTAGCCCCAGGCGAACCATTCCTCTTTGACCTTTTCCTTTTATCTCAAATAAAGAGAATTCTTGGTACTTTTTTCACCTGACCACTTCCAAAATGTCCCTGTGAGAAATGGGGGGCCTCCGCTTCCTCACAAGCAAAAGGAGGAGTTAGATGGGGTGCTTAAGGTTGCTTCCAGCATTGCATCCGGGAGCCCCTAGTTCCCTGCATTTCAGGGTTGAGAAAAAGGAAACAGGACATTCCAGGGTCACCCAGCCAGTGCTGGAGGCAGAACAGGAGGGCAGCTCACGATTAGAGCGACAGGCTGAGACGTATAGGTAGGGGTGCTGAGAGGTCACACAGGCAAGAGGGAGACACACCCTGCCGTGGCCTGCATGAACCACTGACATTCTCAGCCGTGGCTTTCTCTGGCTCCCGGATGCAGGCACCACAGGAAGGGCTGTAGCGAGTAAGCCTGTTCCCCGCACCCAGGCAGTGGGTGTCCTAGGTATGCATCTCAGACCTCCCTGCAGCCCGGAATGCAGCCTGCACACCAGGCCAGCCCCGCCACCCAGCCCCCTTACTCACAGGAGATCTGCCGCCACTGCATGGCCCTCTGCTCGGGGCCGCTTCCGGGGGCCAGCATGCTGACTGCCGCGGCTCCCAAGGCCCTGCACCTCTGGGGAGAGACGAACCCCTTGGCGTGTGCTCCCTGTCAGTCCTGAGAGAGAGAGAGAGAGAGAGAGAGAGAGAAAGAGAACACTGAGGCAAAGCAGGCGTTCGAGGCCCTGCTCCAGCCCGGGGTTAAGGAGAGGACCCGGTGTCTCTTTACACTCAGCCTTTTCCCTCCCCAGTTCTCGGCTATGATTCCCCGGGGCAGGGGGGAGAAGAGGGATGAGGGTCAGAGGCCAGGAAACTTCAGCCTCCCATGGGTGATTGGGGGTGGCGTGGAGAGGCCATGGGGCTCTCCTGGGAGCCTTCGGGCCTGGGGCGCAGGCCCAAGCTCTGCGCTGTGGATGCAGGAAGCCCCTGCAGTGACCTCGCCAGTGGCCCCAGCCCCTCTGGCCTCTCCTGGCCTCTGCCCCTCGCCTCCCGGTTTGCTGGTGTCTAAAATGCTTTCCGAGCGCCACATCGCCTCTGTTTCTGGGCTTTTCCGTGGCACAGGTGGGATGGCAGGAGGAGGCCGCATGCTCTTACCATGGCCCCCCGGGAGGCAGAGGACGGCCCTCCACAGAGTCAGGCAGCAGGTGGGGTGTGGCGCCTGGCCCGCTGTCGCTGCCGGGTGGACTCCTGCTTCTCCTCCACCTTCACCGTGGAGGTGAGCTGCAGCGCCCCGTCTTCCGCCCGCCGGTCTATAATAAGACTCATCAGCTCAGGGGTTCCTGCTGCAGCAGCTGCTCAGGCAGAAGACAGGGACACAGATGAGGGTAAGATTCCAGAGCAGGAGGGCGGGGAGCAGGCCAGGAGGTGCAGAGAGCACGTTTCTCTTCCAGAGGGGACAAGAGAACCCGTCTTGCTTCAATCCAGTGACTCATAGGTAGAACAGAGTGCCCCCTCTGAGGGTCCCCCACTTTCTGCCAGATAGGGCCGAGAGCCCTTTGATGGAGACCACAGCCTCCACTCTTCAACCCCACGGCTAGGCTCAGGGGGCGGGGGGAGCAGAGCAGGAGGGACTGATGTGGTTGTCACCGCAGCTGGCATAGGCCAGGTAAGGAATGGGATGGGGCGGGGTGGGGAGGGAGCAAGGACTCTAGCAAGAGCCCAGCCCCCCATCCCCAAAGGACACAGTCCTCCCAGCCCCTCCTGCTCCCAAAGGGCACATTCCTTTCAACCCACTGGCTCCCAAAGGGCACATTCCTTGAACCCCCTCCTGCTCCCAAAGGGCACGTTCCTCTCAACCCACCTGCTCCCAAAGGGCACGGTCCTCCCGCCCACTGCTCCTGGCTGCCCCTGAATGTTTGACCTTCCTGGGTTTCCAGATTCATCCCTGGGTAATTCCTGGTTGCAGCCTCCCCTCTCCCCCTCCCACAGCCTGTTTAATTCTGGGAGCCCGGGGAGCCAATGGCAGCAAGAAGCCTGCAATTGAGGAGGTGGAAGGAGCTGCTGCACTCAGCTCTGACAGCTCGGCCTCGGCCTCGGGGAAGCGGGTTTCCCTCAGGCGTCTCGGGTCCTGCTGCAGCACGGGTGTCTCTTGTTGCTCTCCCCCCACCCCCCACGGGCTGCTGTGGCTGCCTCCCAGCAGGCAGGTGGCAGAGCCCACCCTCCCCAGAACACAACAGT
This sequence comes from Talpa europaea, assembly GCF_964194135.1. Classification (NCBI taxonomy): domain Eukaryota; kingdom Metazoa; phylum Chordata; class Mammalia; order Eulipotyphla; family Talpidae; genus Talpa; species Talpa europaea. The sequence goes on along the minus strand of NC_140083.1, from coordinate 74,761,090 downwards.
CCGCATGTCCTGCAGCTTCTCTCCCCCAAGGGCAGCAGCTCTGGAGCCAGGAGCCTCTGTCTGAGCCCTGAGTGGCCTCTCCTCTCCCTTGATCTCCACCTTGGGAGGGATCCATGTCATCAAGGCCTGGCAGGGGCTGGCAGCGTGGGTCACAGCAACAAGGCACAGATGGGGGCTGTGGGGAGCGGCCCGTCCCCAGCTGCCTTTCGGATGGACACCCCCCCCCCCACCAGGCTGAGAGTAGGAGAGACACTTGAGCAGCTCAGAGGCCCCTCCAGCTGCTCTCCCCGGACCAGGACCCAGCAGGCTCAAATAGGTCATGGAGGGCCCTGCCCAGCCACTCCCTGGCTGGGTGACCCTGTAAACTCTCTGGGCCTGAAGTTTCTCATCTCAGAAGTAATGACCGTAATAGTTACTGGGTGGAATTTCTGTGAAGATCAGCCTAAGGGATAATATCTGCTATATTAAGCATCACCTTAGAGGGTAACTCAGGTGCGTGCTCCTAGCCACGAGCCCCTGGCAGAGGCGAGAAAACCCCAGCCCCTTCCTCTGCGGGCGGGGTCTCAGCTTGCAGCACCTCGAAGGAGCATCTGTCTCCTGGTCCAGCAACCTCACACCCAGCTGGTCCCTGCACCCGAGCACTGTGTTCCTGAGCCTGTGCAGGCCTGTGGAGCCACTCATGTTGCCCCTGCCGGGCACGCACACGCACACAGCTGCACAGGCCTCATCACACATGAGGTTGCCACCCTCGGCCCCCTCCAGCCCTGATCCTCAGAACATCTCGCTCCAGCAAGAACCCTCAGTGCTAGGGCTCACAGCACCCACACAAATTAGACAGGTCAGCAGCCTCTCAAGCACCGCACTGCCCAAGGTTACACAGTAGGCCAGGGGTGGGCTCACGGCCTTCAGAGCCAGATGCTCGTCCACTCCCTGGCGACTGTCACTCAACAGAGCCCTGTAGGAGACACCTATGTGTGCACCGAGAGGGGTGCTTGGAGCTCCCAACACTGCACGTGGTGCAAACACACACCCACAGAGAGCCGTGCAGCGAGGCACATGCTAACACACACACACATACGTGCGCACACGCACGCCTGCTGGCAGCCCTCCAGCTCCTTCCTCAGATGCCAGCACTCAGGCAGCAGGCTGGGCCGCCAGCGGTTCCCGCGTGCTCCCAGCGCAAGTGTACGGGGCACCTCCAGCCTAGAAGTCGGGTCTAGAGAAAACCCTCAGGGGCCCCTAACCCAGGACACTTTCTGTGCAGAGGGCTGCAGACCCCACGCCCTGCTCCCACTTGTCCTGGCTTCCTGTCTGGAAGCTGGAGGGAGAGTCCCACTCACCCGAGCCTGGTTCCCACCTGAGGTTCCTCTTCGAGCAGGCTCCTCTTTGCCACCCCAACCACCCAGGCCCCAGTGCCACCCCTAGTAATGAAGCCAGCGGGTGACCATCAAGCCCCAATTAGTGCAGGCGGTGGCCTTGGGAGGAGGTCCTGATGGCCCAAACCAACCGTGAATGGGCATTACCTTAGAAACAAGCCAGGCAGGTCGCCAAAACACAGACCAGACACATCGTCTGAGAGGCGGCGGGCACTGCTCACCCTGGATCTCTGGATGGGTGAAGCACCAGCCGCACCCCAGGTCCGGGTAGAGAGTCTGCCCCCTGCAGAGCTGCCTGCCTCCTCGGACACCGCAGCAGCGACCCTCAGGGAGATGACAGGCGTAAACCCTTGGCCTTCTGCCCACCTGCACCCCCCCCTACCCAGGGACCCCTTCCTGCCCCCGGAAGTATCTAGCCTCATTAGGAAAGGGGTGACCTACATTAGGAAGCTCAGAGAGCAGCTGCTGCAGCAGGCGCTGGCCGGCTGCTGGAATAAATTAACACAGTCTGGGAGGGAAGTCCCCACCCAGGGTGGAGAATGGGGAACAGAAAAAGAGTTGGGGGTGGGAGATCCTGATCTCTAGTCCCATGCCTGTGCTTACTGGACCTACTCTTGATCTTCACGGGACTTTTGGTCCCAGTGCCAGAGACAGAGACTCCAGAGAGAAGGGGCCTGCCCCAGAGGGGTACCTGGGCTGCCGCCTCTGGCTCTGCTGAAGACCAGAGATGGAAGGTGGAGCCAGGGAGCCAAAAGCAGTCATATTCTTGAGGCACACTTCGCCTCCCAGAACCCCATATATGGGCTTTGTGCTCTAGCTTCCCGCTACTCAAAGTGTATTCCGTGGACCAGCAGCATGGGCCTTATCTGAGAACTTCCTAAAACCTCAGAATCTCTGGCCTGACCCTAGGCTGATGATCAGAATCTGTGTTTTAATTCATATGCATATTCAAGTTTGTGAAGCCCTGGGCTACCGTCACTTCTTTCCCAGAAGAACTGGCTTCTCCCAGACAGAGACAAAAGCCACCCAGGAGGCCATGCTGGTCTGTCTCTGGAGGCCAGGCACCAGCTAGGTTGTGGCAGAGCCTGGGGGCTCAGGGGAGGCGGGTAGTGACAGTAGTACCTCCTTCAAGAAGCCCCTGTGTGAGGAGAAACGATTCCCACAGTCCCAGACACCTGTACAGTGGAACTCTTGGTCCTCCTAACAGCTCTCCTAGGATGATATAATTGTGAACACCACTTTGCAGATGCGGGAAACTGAGGCACGGAACTCTAGCAGATCACCTCAAGTTAGGCAATGGAAGAGTACAGCCTTGTGCCCCAGCAGTCTGGTGACACAGCTAGTAACTCAGTGGCCTTAACAGGCTCCGAGTACCATGTACTGACTTGCAGAGGCTGCTGGTTGAGAGAGAAAGAGGCAGCAAAAGGGAGATGCAGCCCTTTTTGTATGGCACTTTACAGGATGCTCCATGTCCACTGTCTCACGGAGCTGAAGAGACAGGTGCTCTCACCCCTCCTACTGCAGAGACCAGACAGGGCCCCTCCCCGCCTCCCGTCTTTCCAGTATCATCACAGATGCAGTGAGGAAAAGTGTCTGGGCCAGATCTTATCAGAGGATTGGAGGGGGTTTTCTAGAAACCTTGGGGGGAGGGGGGAGTTGGGTGCTGAGGTGAGAAGGGTGGGCTGGGAGCTCCGGGGAAGCCGGGGGTGGGGAGGTAGTGATGGAACAGGAGGCAAGCAGGAGGAGCAGAAGGTTCCACGTGCTCCTGCTGAGCTGAGTGGGTGCAGCATCCCCTGGAGACTTGGGGGGTGGGAGCTGCTTCCCGCTGGAGCACCCGCCTCAGAGCCCCCCCAGGAGCAGTTCCCGTTCCCTCAAGGGGCACCCGGCCCTGGCCTCCTCGCACTCTGTCCCTTCCAGTTCTCTAGAGACAAAGGTTAGTCCTCCCAGCAGGGTTGGTGCAGCCACCACAAGCCTGGGGACCAGCCTCGCTCTGAGGTTTCTATCATGTTCACCCTCCCGAGTCAAGGCCAGCTAGGACCCCCTGTGCCTCCACCTAGGGGTTCCTGACTCCTAGGACATTGTATTCACCCAGCCTGGGGCTCCTCCCTAGTAGGTCCTCTTAGTCAAGGGTCCCTCACTCAGGCCAGCTCTGTCCCCCTCAGCCTGGAGGACTCACAGAACTTAGAAATGAAAAGGGCCTTTTCATACCTTTTCGTTTCCTCTGTACCTCTATCATTCTGCAGAGGCAAAGGCCACAGGGGGGTGAGAAACAGGGCCAGGATTGGTGCTGTCCCCCCAGGAGGGCTGAGCAGGACCTAGGAGGGTCATCTGAGGGCCCCGTGTGTGGGGAGGGCCTGGAGAGGGTGGGGTGGGTCAGAACTGCTGTCTAGGCTGGGTTTTCCGGCTGCCACCACCAGTCTGGCTTCGGGCTTTTCCAGGAAACAGTCAAGATCCCCTTCCCCGCCCGTCACCCCCAGAGCACACACTGTCTAGGCCGCGCAGAAGCAGCTTTTCAAATCCCTATATTTGTACTTGGAACAGGCAAACCCTCCTGGTTCATTTTAAACTGCATACCCCGTTCTCACCCCCTGCTTCCCGCGCTCTGCTTTCCTTGTCAGATATTCCCAGTCCCAAACAGGCCCTCTGAGAAGTGGAAGAGAAAAGCCCCCCGAGTCAGTCCTCAAGAGAGGGGAGCTTCTCTCTGCAATGAATGAGCCCAGCGTCACCCCAAAGGCCGGGATCTGAAGGGCGGGGGACCGAGGCGGCCCTGTCTGGGCTGGAGGGATGGAGGCCCTATGATAGAACAGCCTTGCTCAATCCCCTCCCTCCTCCTCCAGACACCCCACCGTCACATAAGCCCCCCTCTTCTTGCTGCCCACTCCGCCCAAGGCCGCCCTGCCATCGCCTCTCTCTCGGTCTTGGTTCCTGGAAAATGGGAGCAAGATTTGCTCTTCTGGGCCCCAGACAAAGCTTCTAGCCAAGCCCCAAAGAAAACAGATCGGTTGCTTAAGAAACCTCTCTCCTTCTCCCGCCACCCCCAGGATGGTTTTCCTGGCCTTCCTCTTTTGGCAACACCAGAGACGGTGCCAGTGGGGAAGTGGGATGGGAAGAGTCGAGCGTTTCTTGGCGGCAGGAAGCTGCTGCGGGTTTCCCTCCTGGCTGGACTTCCCCCGCCCCGTCTCCACGTGCTCCCTGCCCGCCCCTCCCCCCGCCGATGGAGTTATCTAAGCTGCCAGGGTGTCGGTGCCAGTCACACAGAGGCAATGCCCAATGCACCCTGACAGCCAGGTGCCAGCCTCACCGCCACCGGCCCTGGAGCCACAGACCGCAGGGCTCAGGGAAAATTCGGTGCAGCCGGAAGCCAGGCCTCCCTCAGCCCACCCTCTCCTGCGTTGTCAAAGTGGGCCTCAGGCTCCTGAGAGCCCCATCCCACTCCAAGTCTGAGGTCTGTGCCCCACTGGGCCAGGAAACCGAGTTGGCCTGGCGTGGCTGCGTAACATGTACTCCCCCTAACCTGAGTCCAGACCCCCAGCCAGGGAAGGCTTCCTCACCCGTTTGTGGAGGGTTGTGTGTATCTGGGGGGCCCCCTGAGAGAGTTTTCATATACCTGGTTCCATACCCCCACCTTGACCTCAGGGGTCCTCCCTCATCCACCCCCAGCCACGCCCCCACCAGGGAGGCTTTGCCCTCCGCGGTGTGGCCCCGTGTCCAGTGGGGAAGGGTTTCTTTACACCCTCGTCCAAGGGCAGCAACCTGAAGGTCAGCAATCCCACACTGAGGGCGTCCTGCAAAGAGGCTGGGATCCTGTGGTCTGTTCCCATGTCTGCTACCCCCCAACCCCAGGTCCCATGCCTCCAGCACCCCGTATTCCACAGCACCCAAGTTCCTCGGGCTGCCTGTGCTGAGCCAGGCATGCGATCAGCCCAGGGCTCCTGGCTGCAGGCACTGGTTTCTGCAACACCCAGACCTGTCATCTGGCACCACCACGGCCCTCCTCCCGCCTCTCCCTGCCCAGCTGCCCCCTTCTTCTGCAGAATCCCAGGTTCTGTCCCCAACACCGTGGGGTGAGAGTTCCCTGCGTCCTGTCTCTTCGAGCTGCCCAGACGTCTGGTCCTGAGCACTTCCCCGGCTCCAGCCATTGCACCCAGACAGGAGGCAACAGCAGCTCCCTGCAGGGCAGAGACCCGGCAAGCCCCCCAGCCCCATGCCAGACCCCCAGCTGCCCACCAGCTCCCTACTCACCTTTCCTCACCTCACCAGCCCCTCAAACCAAGTCGTTCTGAGCCTGAGCCGGTCCCTGAGCTCCTGCTGGGATTCCTGGAGCCATCCAGACAGCGCTGCCAAGCAGCGCCAGTGGGCACCGCGTCCCCGATGCTGCAGGAGCGGGGACCTGGCACGCAGCACGCAGCTCGCAGCCCTGGAGAAGGAATGCCTGCCGCTGCCGCGCCGCTGCCAGGGGGCCGGGCTGCTGGGTCAACAATAAACTGAGGAGGGAAGAGGGAGGGCCGGAGGGAGCCGGGGAGGAGAGGGGCGGAAGGCGAGAGGAGGCGAGCGCGTGGCGTGCTCGAGCAGAGAGACGGAGCAGTGGAGTGACAGCTGGGGGTACATCTGTGATGACAGCCACAGGAGCACACACAGGCGCGGCGCGCACAGGCGCGCGCACCCCCAGGCGCTCGCAGTCGGGAGGGCAGCGCTCACCCTGCCAATGCTCACATTTCGGTGGGAAAAGGCGCCTTTGGATTCACTGCTCCAACGCCAGGCGGAGGAAGGCTCGTTGATCTTGCACCTCCATCTTCCTGCCCAGTGCTTCTCGCAGCCCTCCCTGCCCCGGCCGGCCGCACCTCTTCTGTCTCTCTCCCTTCCCTTTGGGGAAAGAGGAGCGGGATCCAGAGGACGGGGAGGGCCCCCAGGAAGCTGGGTTTGTGTCCTCTTCAGAGATATGCAGGCAGCGTCTCCTACCCTGCCTGCGGAGGAGAAACAACCCCTTCCCTCTGTCAAAGGGTGATTCACTGCAGAGGGGACATTGGGAGGGTGCTTAGACCGCCTGGGGGTCCTATAGAAAGGGACCCTGAGGCGCACAAAGCCAGTGTTGTACTTGGCCTCTCAGGCCACTGAGCCTCCATGACCCCATGAGGAGGGGGCAATGCAGAGGAGCAGGCTGACAGCCTGGGGCCTGCACCCTGGGGCGAGCCCTGGAGGACCCAGGGGCAAATGCAGCCCCGCCCCACCAGGCCGGGCCCCTTTGGTTCCCCACTCTTATCTAGATGGGGAAATCTGGCGTTCAAGATCTGGGAGGCTCCTTACCAACCAATCAGGACAAAGAAGTTGGGGAAATTGATATTCCAAGAGAAGCAAAGTGTTGTTCCAAAGGCAAAGGAAGCCAGAGGCGGGACTCAGCAAGGAGGCGCAGCAGCACCAGCACCGTCCCCGAATAACCCTTCCTCGCTTGTCTTCAGCCTGCCTGACAATCCCATGGCCTGGCATGTCAGCAGTGTGGAAGGGCTGGCCCAGTGTCCTCTCCCACTGTGCCTGCCCCCTGGAGGATTCACCACCAGGACTGTGGAGGGTGATGGAGAAGCCTCTCCACTCAGGACTCCCCTTTCTGCCTGCCCTCTGGGCCCCTGAGCAGCAAAGGCTTGGACTGCAGCCATTCTGGGGGGGAGCATCTTTTGCCTCTTGGCAATTCACCCCTCTCATCCTGCACGCTACCGTCATGGAGCTCGCTGCTCCCACCTAACCTGACAGACCTCCAGATCCTTGCTCCAGGAAAGCAAGGATCCTTTCCTGACACTGGAATGCTCTTCTCACCCTGGGCCTTCCCCTCCTTAAAAACTCAACCCAGGGGGCTCCCTGGTGGTGCAAGGGGTTAAGCACTGCACTATGAAGAAATCTGAATCCTCTGCAGCACAAGTTCAATGCCCTGCCAACCAGGGAACTGCCCACAGGGCACAGCAGACCTTCGCTGACTCGCCCGCTACTCCCCTCAGCAGTGTGTTTCGGTCAGTCTGCCTGTTCTGTTCCCCGCTCTCTCTCTGGTGAATCCTCTCACACCCCGCATCTCTGGCCTGTACCCCAGCTCTTGCATGCATAAATAAATAAATCTTCAAAAAAAAAAATCTCAACCCAAAAATCTTGTGCTTTATGAAGTTTCCCGGCTGGTCAGATCATGCTTGCACTTGAGTTTCTGTCCTTATGACAGGAAAGGCATCCAGCTTTCTGTGGAGCCTATACTGTGAGCTCTTCCAGAAAAGGGACCTGCCTCCCCCCATGCCCTAGCTCCTCGTCAGCTGAGCGAGCAATGGAGGAGAAGAAAGAACCCAAGTCCTGTGTCAGGGGACCTGAGTCTAGACTCTGTTGCTCATTAACTATTAGCCATTAGCTAATTAGCAAGTTAATGAACTCAGCAGTCCTGGCCTGGGTTTCCTGCTCTGCAGATGGAGAGGTAGGATAATGCCCACCTCTGGTCTCCCTCTTGGCACTGGCATGCATGGCCCAAGAATTCCTTGAGGGCCACCTGCTCCCCAGCTTGTGCTAGAAAAAAATGGGCCCCTCCAAACCCGCAGCTCCGGATTCAGTTAAATAAAAAGACTGGGCTGGGTTTCCCAAGCAGAGGAGGAGGAAAGACAATGTAGACGAGAGCTGGGGGGTGAAGGATGGAGCTTGTGACTTCTCAAGGCCACAGCTCCTGACAGGGATGTGTGTGTGTGTGTGTGTGTGTGTGTGTGTGTGTGTGAAAGAGAGAGAGAGAGAGAGAATCTCGCGCGTGCGCAGGCACACAGCTGTTTTGTTTTGCCGTCTGTGATGACAAAGCAGCACTGAGGTGACAGCCAGGACGCAGAGCAAAGAGGTACATCTTGATAAGCCGTCTGCCGCCTGTGGCCTTATTGGGGCCCTTTGTTAGCTAGTCTGCCAGCGCAGATCTTAAAGAAAAGCTGCTTTGGAGGAAGGCACGACGAGATCATTATGGAGAGGCAGGCAGAGAGTGAATGCAGGAGGAAGCCTGGGGAGGGGGGAGGCCGGGTGATTGGAGGAGGGGACCAAGGTCAAGCGAGGCCTAAAACGAGGACCCTCATGCGCAGGCTTGAGAGGGCGGTCTCTTAGAAACCCTCTGGGGATGCCACCGGAAAAGCTAAATCTCTCACATTCCTCAGACCCTTTGCTTGGGTCTTCCCCACAAGTCCTGAGCATGTCTGCAAACAGCTCCATGTGACAGCGTCACCTGCACAGCGTGGGCTCACAGGAGGCTCCAGGAGGGAAGTGGCCAGCCCTTGCCAGGGCCAGCCAGGCTCTGGCCGCGACCAAGCAGAACAGGGTCCCCGCACGAAACCTGGTACGTCCCTGGGGAGAAGGGTGGGCTTTCTCGGGGTCTGGAAAAGCAAGATTTGGCTTGTGAGGCATTTGATGAACCAGATTTGAAACAATTGAAGCCCCAGAGTGCAAGTTGTTTGGCCTGGCAGGACACCATCTGTTCAGTATCTCCTCTCTACCCCCCCTCCTACGTGATACCAACTCCTGTTTTCAACATCTTACAGCCCTTACTGGGAGGAAGTTCTTCTTTGTGTCTCACTCAAACTCCCTGATTCTCAGTGAATTCCCTCCTACGTCTTGGAGGGAATCAGAGTACAGCTAAGTCCCAAGGATCTCCAGGGCACATCTGTCAGAGAGCAGAGCCCCATGTGGGAGGGGGCTCAGCATGGACACAGGAGAGTGAGATCTTGCAGGACTGGCTCTCTGGGATGTGACTGAACAGAGTTCAAAACTATTTGCTTATTAGGCTCAAGAAATATTTATTGAGCCCTCTCTCTGCGAGGCACTAGTCTAGGTGCTAACCCAGACCTTGTCTGGCATTAGCCCTCCCCCTACCCATTGTAATGGGATAAGACTGGCAGTAAATTGGAATAAAATAAATAATTCATGTCATTTAGAAAATAAAGAGCAATGAGATGGAGGATGGATGGTGCAGGGAAGAGGACTGGTCAGGGGAGGCCTCTATAGAGATGATCTAGGCTGAGATCTGACGGTGAGAAGGAGCCGGCCAGGTAAAATTCAAGGGGAAGAGCATTCTAGGAAGAGAAGACAGCTGATACAAATGCCCCGGGGTGGGAACAAATTTAGCATGTTCCAGGGAGAAAGTGATTCAGGTTGAAATCAGAGAGATCCGCCAGCTCCTGCAGGGCACTGTGGGTTCTATTACAAAGGAGTTCAGTTTTTGTTCTAAGAGCGATGCGGGAAGTGTCAAAGGGTTTTAAGCAAGGGAATGACTTGACACGACCTTCTGAAAGATCACTGTCATGGCTACATGGAGAACAGGCCATGAGGAGCGAGGCGTGGGGAGCAGGAAAGTCTGGTGCATTCATCCAACTGAGAGAAATGTTGGTTTGGCCCAGGGTGGTAGCAGCGGAGGAGGAGGGAGATGTATGAATAAGGGCTGCAGAACTTGGATACTATGGATAGCACCTAAATAGATAAATGTGCCCCAGGGGGGGATGTCTCAAGGAGGGTCCGGTTTTGGTAGGACAAGCCAGTGTTCAGTTTTGAACATGTAAACTTGAAAATGCCTGTTGGTGACCAAAGTGGAGATGTTGCTAAAAAGATGGAATGGCCTAAATTCTACAAAGGATATCCAGATAGGAAGTCACAGATCTTAACCTTGGAGGCGCTGAAGGAATCTGGCAGAGGAGAATGCACTCTGCACGCCTCCCCCCACTTCTACCCCAAAGCTTCAAAATCCTGTTCCATTATGGAAAACTTAGCCCCTATCCTCTCAAGTCTCTCTGTGTTAGGATCATAGAATTTCTTACAGCTCAGGATCTCATGATTCTGAGACCTGGCACTAAGCAGAGTCTTATTCCAGGAATAACTCGAGAGCTCTTTGACCACTGAAGCTAAGAAAGGGGTCAATTACACTTTTCTGAATCCCAGAGATTTGATCATTCGAAGCATTAGTGTGACTCCCCTCTGAACATTTTTAGGAATCTTCCTCTTCTACTCAGCCTTTTTCTACAGGTGAAAGAAATCTGTTTAATTGAATATCAAGGGTGGTCTTGATAGGATGGATTAAAGGAAATGCTGAGGGGCCACCTGCAGCCTCGGAGAGAAGTGTCGGGGAAGAGGAGTCAAGGCAGCCAGTGTCAGGCTCCCAAACACAGGCCAGACACAGATCTCATGCTGCATCTGTAGCTCTTGGCTTTGTCAAGAACCAAGATATGGGGCCTCCCTGGTGGCACAAGGGGTTAAGACGCAGCACTATGAAGCTATCCACAGCCACTGCAGCATGAGTTCAATGCCTGGCCAGGGAGGTGACCCACATGGCGCAGCAGACCTCTCCTGACTCTCCCGCTGCTCCCCTCAGCAGTGTATTTCGTCACTCTGCCTGTTCTGTTCCCCGCACTGTCTCTGGTGAATCCTCTCACCCCTCGCACCTCTGGCCTGTACCCTGGTTTTTGTGTAAAATGAATAAATAAATCTTAAAAAAAAGAAAGAAAGAAAACCCCTTCAGTGATGGCCCCTGGGGTCACTGTAGAATGTCTCACCAACACAGCATAATGGCTAAGAAACCAGGTCCATTCCCATGTCACGGATGAAGACACTAAAGCCTGGAGTGTGAAGAAGGCTTGCTCTTGCCTTGAAACTCCTTCCTAAGTCCAGACCTAGAGTGGGAGCCAGGAGACTAGAGGCTAAGAGCCCTAGAGATGGACCCGGCGTGTCCTGAATCTGTGTTCAGCAGCTGGATGACACAGGAGCATGTAAGCCATGTCAGCCTCCTTGTCCTGTAAGGCTGAATAATCAAAGAGCTGGTCTGCGGTATGGGGGAAATAAATTCATGGATGTAAAGGTGCCTGGTACTCAACACATCTTCCATATTGTTATTCCAGATGGTAGGAAATCCGTCTAGATTCATTGATTTAAATACAACTTGCCTTTTCTTTCTGTTCTCTGCCCCCACTTCTCTCCGTACATGAGCGCCAGCTTGGATTCCTATTTAGGAGTCAAAGAGGCGTCAAGTATCGTTTTGTAGGTGCCTGCGAGTAGGGCCAGATCTGTTGAGGACTGTCAGCAAGGAAGGAGACTCCTTACAAATAGGGGGGAGACCCTACATGGGAATGGGGTATAAGAAAGGTTGTCACGTCACACTTGAAATCTAAGAACCCTCATGAGTTGTCCAAGTGGCAGTGACCCTGAGCCCTAGTCTCAGTCCACCCCCTTTTGGTCACGTGACCTTGAGCAAATGGCTCCAACTCTGTGGTCTCCAATTTTCCATCTGTGGGAAAGGAGAGCGTAGTCTGCTCTAGCCTCTGCTTTGAGCTCCCCAAATCTGAGCATGGATGCCACTCTGTAGTTCTCCAGAACTCCGACCTCATCTTTCTCCTGGGGCATGTTGTGCATCTTTCTTCTGCTGGGGGATGCTGGAAGCCACTGCTCTCTCTTCTCCCCTGTCCTCTGCTCCCTGGTTCACATGCTGCGCCTGCTCCTGCCTCGGCTCTCCCATCCCCGTGGTGCCCACTGCTAACTGCCCCCACCCCCGTGCCTGCTGATGGATGCGCCTTCTTTCTTTAACTTGAATCTATTTTTTTCTCTCACCATCTCTTCCCGCCCCCCACCCCCCTCCCCCAAAACACACACTTGGTCCTACCCTCCCTCTCCCTGCTTCCTTGCAGCGGTGGGCGTCCACATGAGACTGGAGTTCCTGAGACACACGTTCTGGGCAGTGACACAGCAGGTGGGTGTGATGGTGTCTGCCTGGTCAGGGCCAGAGGACTCGCCAATGGGAGGAGGGGCCATAGGGGGAGGGGCTGGCGCTCAGGCCCACTTGGCCCAGGAGCACTCCTGCCTCTCTCCGCACTTCCTACCCCTCAGTCTGCTCTCCTGGATACTTTCCCTGCCCCCCTTTCTTGGATTCCCCCGTCCCTCCACTGGTGACCTCCACCTCTGGTCCCAGCCCACTTCATCCCCTGCGAAGGGCACAGCATGCTCCTCAGATCCTGACCTCATCTCATTCCATCTCTGCACCCCAAAGCCAGCTGCACAGTCCCCCTCAGGGCAGAGTAAAGAGAATGCTTGCCTGGGGGACTCTGGCCAAGATCCAAGCCTTGCCCATTGTCATGCAGAAACCCTCTACCTTGCTCACAGGCCTCCTGCCCACCCAGCTGCTCCCTTCCTACCTCCCCCCCTCCCCCCCACCCCGAGCCAGCAGACTGGGCTCTTCCAGCCTCCTCCCTCTCCCCATCATTGCTCACAGTGTCCTCTGGTCCCAAATCTGCCACCACAGCACGAAGCTGCCGTTCGTGTTCTGCTGTGTCCTTACCTTGAGCCAGTTTAGCGCTCTTGTAAATGAAGCGGGAGGGAGGCCCAGTCCAGCCGGGGTCACCCACCACCTCATGAAGGATGAAAAACAACAGGAGCCTCCGAGAGGCCCCATAAGTCACTCATGAGGCTTCCAGCGAGCAGCTGACCTCCCTGACCAGGGCTGCAGGCCTGGCTCCCTCAGAGGAGACCAACTGTGGATGCTTGGGATGCTGCCAGCCAGCAAGGCCCCGGCTTCTCTGTGCCCTGACCCCATAACACGCCCCCGACAGACAAATACCCTGCCCAGACAAGGCGCACACCATGTACACATCCTTCTGTCCACACGAACACCAAATACAGCACACACGTGCACACACAGCACCAGTATGCTGTGAACACACTTCCGCCGCTCCCCACACATGAACACACACACTCAGACACACCAGTGTACCACACATGCACACCACACATACACAGCACATGCACGCACCCACATCTACACCACACTGCACACACGCAGCCACACGAGCATCCACATCTTACGAGTCTCCTCTTCCCTCCAGTGCAGCACTTCCGGGGGGCCATGCCCAGCCAGCTGCCAGGATGGCGTAAGTTCTTCCCTGTGTGGAGAGGGCAGAAATGAGAAATGTGGCCCCAAAACTACGTCCCCTCAATGATCCAGGTTCCCCCTTCTCCTGTGGGCCCTCCTGCCATGCCGCGCCCCGCAGAGGGGCCCTCGTCCCTGACACTGGGGTAGTGGGCGGCCTTTGCAGACCCTGGGGAGTGGTGGGGCCAGCAGCTGGGCCTGGCCTGACCTCCACTCTGGGCGCCCCCCAGGACCTGGCCTGCTTTGTCATCGACCACAATGGGTTCATTCTGATCTCGGAGAGGCCGCAGGAGGTAAGTTCTGGGGGTCGTGGAGTTAGCAAAAGGTCAAGTCATCAAGCAGACACATCAGTCAGAGGAACAGCCGCTGCCAGGAAAATCACTGTGGCTTAGAGCCCATGGAGTAAGAGGCCTGAGGAAAATGGAGACACTCTGGACCCAAGGCCAGTATAACGAGATGACGAAAGTCAGATGGGCAAAGAAAACACTCCTTCCTTCTGTCACGACCTGTGTATCCCGTAGTGGGAGGGCGAGGGTCTGTGCAGCAGGGGAGGCTCAGCCAGGCTGCATGTCAGGCCCGTGTGTGACTGTGCCCCTGGCTGACCTAACTCTTGAGGGGCCACCTCTTTGGTGTAGATATGGCTGGCAGTCAGAGTCCCCAGCTCCTCCTATTGCCCAGCACCTCACCCCCTCTGCCCTCAAAGTTCACTCAAGCTGCTCCATCAAAACCACACACCGGAGGCTATAAACATGGAGATCAGATGGGATTCCAGCACGGTCAGGTGAGGGCCCTGTTCCTCATCGTACCCTCACCTGGCAGAGGGATGGGGGTGCCTCTGGAGACTTATCACGGTATTAACCTCATTCGTAAGAGCTGTGCCCTCGTGGCCTAATCATCTCCCAAAGGTTCAGGCTTCTGCCATCAGCTTGGGGGCTAGGTTTCAGCGTGTGGATTTGGGGAAGGAGCACATTCAACCAGATGAGCGTGGCTTTGTTCTGCTACAACTTAATGCAGACACTGAAATTTGAATTTCATATATTTTCATGTGTCATAAAATTTTATTCATCCTGATTTTTTTCCCAATCATTGGAAAATAGAAAAACATTCTTAGCTCCAGGGCTGGCATGAGTAGACACGAGAGGGATCCAGCTCGTGGGCCTCCTTTTACTGACTCTGCTCAAGATGCAGCCAGGACAACCTCGCAAGGAGGGGAGCCCATTTCAGGAGAGGGCAGAGGCCTCTGACTGACAGACTGACAGACAGCCCCCCAGAGGGGCCCTCTGCATAATCCACTGGGTGACTTTCATCGGTTCTACCCAGACCACACTTGTCCATGTATTCACAGTTGAGGGATTATTGGGTACAGCTTTGGATAATACGACATAGCAAATATATTCAGAGGTTGGTGTTTTACAAGGTATTTGTTTACATAGCTTATTTACCCCTAAAGTATTATCTTTTGTTTTTCTTTTGTGGCACACAGATCATAAACATTTATTTCTCAGTTCTGGAGGCCTGGCCGTCCAAGGTCAGGGTGCTGGCAGTTCAGTGTCCGGTGAGAGTAAACTCCCTGGTTCATAGGAAGCTGTCTTTGCACTGTGTCCTCACCTCGTAGGAGGGACAAGAGAGCTCTCTGGGGTCTAAAAAAAAAGATTTTTTTTTTTGTTATACTAAAATATACAAGACTAAAATTTATTCCCTTAACCATTTTTAAATATACAGTTCGGTGGAATTAACTACATTCACGCAGTTATACAATCGTCACCACCATGCAGGCCTTTTCATGTCACAAAATGGAAACTCTAGGCCTACAGGAAAATGACTGACCATTTTTCCTCTCCAAACTTTGGCAACCACCTATTTATGATCTTCTTACATTGGATGTCGTTTTAATAGCCATGCCATAAAACATAGGCAGAAGATCTGAATAGGTATTGTTACAAAGACATGCAGATGGGCAACAGGTACATGAAAAGGTGCTCTGCATCACTGATCATCAGAGAAATGCAAATCAAACCCACAGAGAAAGATCACCCGCACCTGTTGGGATGGTAATCAACAAAAAGACTAGAAATAACAAGTGCACGGAGGATGTGGAGGAAGGAAACTCTTGGGCACTGTTGGTGGGAATGTAAATTAGTAGCCAGTATAGATAACAAGATGGAAGTTCCTCAAGAAATTAAAAATAGAACTACCATATGATCCGCCAATTCCACTTCTGGGTATTTATCCAAAGAAAATGAAAGCACTAACTCAAAATGACATATGCATATTTATGGCAGCATAGTTCACAATAGCCAAGGCATGGAAACCATCTAAATGTCCATGAATAGATAAATGGATAGAGAAAATGCAGCCTGCGTGCATACAGGGAATATTATTCCACCATTTAAAAAAGAAGGAAATCTTGCTTTTGCAGCAGGGTTGAACCTCAAGGGCTTTATGGTGAGTGTATTTCTTTAGACAGAGAAAGGGGAATACTACATTATCTCTCTTATATGTGGAATCTAAAAAAGACACAGGTTCGTAGATACAGAATACAGATTGGTGGTTGCTAAGTGAGGGGGCGGAGTAGAGGCAAGAAATGGGTGAAGGAGATCAAAAGGTAAAAAGAAAAAAATAAGTCATCCCCAATCCTGCAAAATGAAGCAGGATGCAAATAAACGGAAATTAATCTTTGGAACAGGGTTGGGAACTTCTAGAGGAAACTCCAGAGCCCCAAGCTCCCACTGTGCTTGTCACCCTCACCCCTCACACAGTCCAGGCCTGCCTCCTCACCCCCCACAGCGAGGCCTGCAAGGCTGGGGCTTCCCCTCCTCCATGGTGATGCTCTCAGCCTCCTTTCATGACAGGGAAAATACTGAGGTTCTGCAAGATTAGATTCTAACCTGAATCTCACAGCTGCCAAAAGGTCAGACCCTCAGTCTAGAAAGACAAGTGAAGAGCAATATGGGGGGTTGGGGGGAGTCAAAAAAGTCTGCTGTTGAAGGAAACCAAGCTGGGAGAGCATTGGTTTTGATGGGCATGGAGAAGTTGTAGGGCAGAGTGGGTGACCCCAGGAGACCCCACTCTGGAAGGTGTGCAAACTGCCGGTCCTGATCCAGGGGTGTCAGCTTCCTGCCTGAGCCCCTACCCAAGGTCACAGCATTGCTACTCACAGCAGAGTTCATCCACTGTTGCACTTAACTGAGTCTTGTGTGGTTAGGACTGATACCTCTACGACCCTGAAGGTCAAGGCCTAAGAATCCTAACCCCTCAGTGAGGCCCTAGGCTCTTAGTGTCTAAGCTGTGGGTGCAACAGCATCTCCAGGTGTCCGGGTCCTCTTTCCCCACTCTACACAACTCTGACCCTGAGATCTGAGTTGTGTCAGGCTCTCAGAGGCCATAGGGAGTAAGACTCTTGCCAGAAACTACAGTGGTCCAAGCGGCACCTGGCATTATGCCCGATCCTGGCAGATGCTTGCTGTGTGGAGAATTGAACAGTCCTAGAAGTGAGGCCTAGATGAGGTGGGGCCAGTCTGGAGAGTCAGGGGGAGGCAGAGTTGGGGGGAAGCCAGATGCTGACGCTCGCTCGGCTGTCTGTCCTCCCATTTCTGCTTTAAGGAAAAAAAACAATATGGCGGCTCCTTAAAATGTTACAGAGAGAATTACCATACTCGGCAGGAGTCCCACTTCTGGGTAAATACCCAAGGGAATGGAAAGCCAGGTCTGGAAGTCATAGTTACTTATTCCCAGTAAGGTCAATGTGGGAAGCCCAAGCGGTCATTGATATATCAACGGAGGAGCAGGCTGTGGTCTGTAAACACAACGGGATATTCAACCTTGCAAGGAGAACCCACTCTCGGCTTCCATGTGGATAAACATCAAGGATATTATGCCAAGTGAAATAAGCCAGTGGTAAAAAGACAAGCACTGTCTCAATTCCTCTTCTGTGAGTAGAAATGAAGTTCTTGGATCCCACCCCATAATGAGGGGATGAGGCGCTCTGAAGTGGGGCCCCTCACCCCGCCCCCCCCCCACCCCGTACTGTCTGAAACCTCAGTAACGCTGACGTCTGAGGACCGCAGGCCTTGCTGCACGCCTGTTATCTGGTTGCACTCCCCACTGGCTGCTGTGCCCCGAGCTTCAGACCACTCTTTGTCCCAGTGCAGTTCCCTCCAGGTGTCAGCCTGTCACTGTTCCAGGCAGACTCTTCCCAGACCAACTCCCTCCAGCCCTTCCTCCTACCCAGCAAAGTGCTACAGAAGCCCCGGCACCATCTGCAGCCTCCCCGGGGGTGGGGCTGCTTGGCTCTTCCGGGGCCTGGTGGTGTTCCAGGCTGCTGATTAGACATTTGGCCCACTGGGCCCTTCTTCCAGCCCAGGCCTCATTCTTATAATAAAGAACTGCAAATGACAGGATTACAGCCCTCTATTTGGGGCCCAGAAAGAGAAGCAGACAGCTGGGCCCCAGCACGAATGACAACAGCTCGATGGATCTTCATGATGTTTACAGTGGATCTGTCACCCTGGATCCGGGGACTCTGAGGGCTGTCATTGCCTGTGGGTACCACCCACACATGGGCGCTTCAAAATGGACCTCACAGGGGCAGTGGGGCCTAGAAAATCAGTTGCTCGGCAGTGGCACCTTTCCCCGAGGACTTGAATCTCACAGAGGGCACAGCACCGACCGACCTCCCTGCCCCAGCCCAAAGCGCCCTGGCAGGCGAGGGCCTCAGGCCAAGGCGGTGTTTTTCCACCCACAAGGGGTCTCGCTTGGTTTCCCCGGTTCCCACCTCTCCTCTGCTGTCCCCCTGCTGATTGGGCACATCAGGCTGCCTTCTGGTAATCCTGGTGCTATGCTAATGTGGGAGGAAGCTCCAGGGTCCCTGCCAGTCAGGTGCTCCTGGCCTTGCCCCTCCAAGCCCCCTCCCCTCCACCTGTCTCAGCATGGGCCCAGCGCCCCCTCCCCTGGCAGCAGCTCAGGCTGGGTGCCCCAAGCGAAATTCAGCCAGTCTCCTGAGCACTGAGACGTGGCTCTGCAGGGGAGGCCCCTGGCTCTGCAGGTCCAGGGGTCTCCAGGCAGCTCCCGCAGGAGTGTGCTGCTGGCACCTGCTTCACTTACTTGCCAGCCCTATCATTGGGCCAAAGGCACTTGTCAAGAGACTGGGTGGTTCAGGGGAGCCCAGCGAAGCCACAGCTTGAAGAGAATGAAAGGATGGGTCCCCACCAGGAGCCACGCAGAGGGATTTCCCTCTGGAAGCTCCTTTCCTCCTCACAGCCCTGAAGAGGCCGTTGTCCTGCTTTTAGAGAATAAGAAACTGCTACAGGCTGGAAGCTCAGGCAGCCCTGGACTGTTCCATTGCTTATCTGAGGTTTACCCCAATGCTGTGGGGTGAGCAAACCTAGATGGGAAGGTGGAACCCCGGGCACAGAGGCCCCAAGCTCCCGGAGCCCTTCACAGCATCGTGGCTGCAAACAGGCCTGCCCGGAGCTCTGGTGCCACCCCTCCTTCACTCTGGGGTCCCCAACCCACAGACTCTCAGGGCTGAGTGCTCGACCTTGCCTTGCAGGGTCAGGAACTCAATCAATTTACCTGCTTGCGACCCTGATTCACTTTGACAAAGTTCAGATAAAATGACACCAGCCAGAAATTTTGTTCTGCTGTCAGGAACAGGGTCCCCACTTAACAAATTAACGGTTTATTCTTTCACATAAAAGGATGGATGAAGGCAGCCCCTGCCTGGTATGGTCTGGCCGCCAGGTGGCCACAGCCTCCAGATCACAACATGGCTGCAGGAGCACCTGCCTTCTTGTCCACTTTCCAGACAAAGGGAGACAGGTGGATGGCAGCAGCCAAGAACAAGTGGCCCCTACTGTGGGGCTCTTTAACTGTGGGAATCTTTAAAAAGATTCCAGAAAGTTCCACCCTCTGACCGTGCTCACATCTCATTGGCCAACCCCAGCTGCAGAGATGTCTGGGACATGTAGTCTTTCAGCTGAGCACGTTGCCACCATAATTAAAGTTAGGGTGCTCATGAAGAAGGGGAGCATGGATATTCTCTGCCAGGGTGACATATCCTAGAAAATCAGAGAAGGGCACATTTCCCCAGTATCCTGGTATGCTTGTTTTACTCTCAGGTTCCTGCCTTCTCAGAACCAAGAGTCTGCACATCAGTGGGGTGGGTGAATAAGCCAAGAAATAGAAAAGAGAATGAGATGGGCTTGTGGGAATTTGGTCAGCCTCATCAGGAGCCTCGTTTTCTTTCTTCAGGGAGCGGGGAGAACATTCACTCCCTCGGTTAAGAGGGCGGCTGGGCTGCTGGCAGCACACAGGTGTAGGTTGAGAGTCTGTCCATGGAGTTAGAAAGGGGCATGATGATGTCTGCCAAGATGGGGAGTGGATGGAGGGAGGGGTGAGGAAGGTGACCCCAGAGTTCTCGAGCCATCTTGCCTGGCAGGATGTTGAGGATGCCAGTGTAAGAACATCGCTTTGAACACTTTTGACCAAAACCCACAGAAAAAAAAAAAAATACAATTTACAATCAGACACACCCCCCCCAAGCCAAGTTTCAGAAAACCTTAACTGTACTACAAGCAATTCACACGACGTCAGTCAAAGGAACCCCATACCATTACCAAAAAATCTGATTGTACTCCCTAGATTGACTTCATAGCCAACTATTAGATTGTAAATTAGAGCTTAAAAAGCACTGCGAGAGGGGCCTCCCTGGTGGCGCGAGGGGATATGAATCTATGAAGCTGTCCACAGCCACTGCAGCAGTAGTTCAATCCTTGGCCTGGGAGCTACCCACATGGCGAGGCAGACCTCTCCTGACTCGCCCGCTGCTCCCCTCAGCAGTGTACTTCGGCCAGTCTGCCTGTTCTGCTCCCCACTCTGTCTCTGGTGGATCCTCTCCCCCCACCCACACCTCTGGCCTGTACCCCAGTTCTTGTATGCATAAATAAATCAATCTTTTTAAGAAACAAAAGCAGTGAGAGAGGGAGAATAAAGCATAGGAGCAGGCTGAGGGGAGGGGTGGGGTGGAGGGATGCGGTTTTGATTATGTTCAAAGGTCTCTGTGGGGAAACCCCACCAGCGCTCAGAAGTGAGCCAGGGTTTAGGTGGAGACATGGGAGTCTGCATCCTGCTGGTTCTCTCTCTACCCCCTTCTCCCCTCCTGCTCCTGCCTCACAGATGGGAAGATTTCTGGGGGAGGTGGACGGTGCCCTCGTGACCCAGCTGCTCAGGATGGGGGTGTTCAGCCAGTAAGTGGAACTTGTGTCTCCCCGTCTGAATAGTCACATAAGGGGCAAGATCTGATGCTAAATAGCCCAGATCTGGGGACCCTGTCCTAAAAAATGCACTGTGAGGGTGCCAGAGGGGTGGGCAATAGGGGAGGGGGGTCAAAAGGCACAAACTCCCAGTTATAAAATATATGTTATGGAAATATACCACGTGGAGACTGTGGTATAACTAATTAATAATTAATATTACTAATTAATAATTAATAATACTCTAAGGCATACGTAAAAGTTAAAATCTTAAGAAGTCTCATCACAAGAGAAAAAGAAGTAAGAGATCCGTCTTCTAGATTTATTGGCATCATTTCAGTGGACAGATGTGTTTCATCCTGTTGTGCACCTGAAATGAATACGATGTTATCTGTCCATGATGCCTCCATGAAGACCCACATGCAGTAGGAGTTGCTTGGGGAGTTCCCCAAGCAACATTTTTGAATCCGGGGACTTAATGTGAGGTGGGGAGGGCCTTCAAACCCCTATTGTGTCCCACCCCTATTGTGTCTGGGGTGTTGTGTTGGGAGGTCACAGGTCCCCAAGAAGGGCTGAGCTCTCTTCATCCCGGGACACCCCTGATCACAGGCCTCCCAGGGGGAAGCACATCCCTCAGGGGACGGAGGTAGCCCAGACTCACCCAATCACTCAGCTGTGGGGCCCTGCCTCTGTTGGGGAGGGTGGGGGGTGGCCCCCCTCCTACTCAGGGGCCCAGCAGGGAAGGCATGGGAGGACCCCTTAGAGGGGAAAACCCAGTTTGTTACTCATTTTCTTAGAAGCAAGGGGCAGAAACGTCACCTCCGCCCTGCCACCTCCCCCTGCCAGTCCTGACTCCACACCTCCGGGGTGGGGCTGGGGGGAGCGGTCTGGACTGCCCTCGCCTGCTCCTGGCTTTCAGGGTGACCATGTATGACCACCAGGCCATGTGCGAGCCCGCGGACCCCCACCCCAGCGCCGCGCGGCCCCTGGGCAGCGTGAGTATGGCCCTAGCCCTTTCCCTCCCCGGACAGCAAGCCCCTCTGCTGTCCTAAAATAAGGTCCCCTGGGGCTGTGCTGGACGGGACAGGAAACCTCTGCCCTGCTCCCTGCTCTGCCCCCACCCCCTCTGCTCCTGCCCCAGGCCTGTGGGTCTCCTCTTTGGCTTCCGGGAAATTGTTCTGGAAACCCATGCAGTAACGGGGGCCTCTGGCGGGGGAGGTGGGCTTGGCCCTTTCTTGCTCTGTTCCTAACCTACCTCCTGTGCCCGCACACACATGATCGGGAGCCCCAGAATGTCACCCAGCCGCTCCTCAGGATTGGAACCTCACCCCCCAGCCCCTTGAAGGGCGTGGTCTAAGTCCAGGGTCTGCGAGAGGGTCTCCCAGATCACTCGGCTCTGGGGAGCGCCTGCCCGCTCTGGAAGCACCCCCCCCCCACCCCGGGGCTGACCTGAGCCCCTCTGCTTCCCAGCCGCTCTCTGCCCTCGTGACTGCGGCCAGGTGGCTGGGGACCGAGCTCTTGCTGTGAGTGTGGGCTGGGGCTGGGAGCTGGGGCAGGCCGGGCACTTCGGGCAGGTGGGCCTCAGAGGGAGCCTGCGAGCAGGTCTGCCCACCGGAGGAGGAGAGCAAGCCCCCGGGACTGGTCACCCAGCTTGGTGCTGCCACCCTGCGTGCTGCTGCAGAGGGGGGTGCGGTGGGGCAGTTGTGGGGACCTCCCTGCACATCCAGTAGCCTCAGAGCTGCACCAGGGGGCCACGGGGCACAGCTGCTCCCAAGGGCGTGGTCTAAGCCCAGCGTCTGTCCCACAATAGGGGTTTCCCAATCACTCAGCTGTGGGGCACTGCCTCTGCTGGGGAGGGTGAGGGGTGGCCCCCCTCCTACTCAGGGGCCCAGCAGGGAGGGCAGGCACGTCTGGGAGATTAGGTCTGTGTCTGGCAGGTTCCTGCTGGAGTGGAGCTGCTGGGGGTCCTGGCATGGAGGCGGCGGGGCAGACGGTGAGTACCCGCCGTGTGAGGCCAAGAGCTCGCTGGAAACCTGTCCTCTGGGGGGCTGACAAAGGGGGGTGCAGGCTCTGTAGACGTCATCGCTCATATCTCATCCTGCTGGGTTTCCTCTCCTCACCTTCCTCTTCCTCCCGCCTCTCCTCGCTGCTCTGTGACATCACACCATCTCCGGTCACCACTGCTCTGTGTGACGTCATTCATCTCATGTGGCATCACCGCCCTGGGACACCCTGACCTGTGTGACATCATAACCCTGCCCGGGGCCCCGCGGCCTCGGCAGCCAAAGCTGTCTTCCATCACTGTGAGTGGCATCAGCGGAGGGGCCTGGGTGCTGGGGTGGTGCGTTGGGAGGTCACAGGTCCCCAAGAAGGGCTGAGCTCTCTTCATCCTGGGACACCCCTGATCACGGGCCTCCCCGTGGGAAGCACATCCCTCAGGGGACGGAGGTAGCCCAGACTCACCCACACAACTACCGTCCTGCCTCCCGAGAAAATAAACTACTCCAGCCATGTCTTAGGTGAGAACGTTTATGATTCCCAGAGGAAAGGCCAGTTCGGTGCAGGGCTGTGAGCACGTGCAGGTGCGTGGCCACCAGGGCACCCCGTGGGGCAGGGAATGGTGGTACCTCCAGCTCGGAGGAGGGGTTGCAGGCGGTGGCCCCGGTCTGGTGCCGGGGATGCACCCAGGACAATACGCCTCCCGTGACCTTGGCTCTGAGGACAGTGTCCCCCAAAGGCCCGGCCCCAAAGCAAAGTCCTCACTCTCAGCCCGCCGTGACGCTGGCCCAAAGCCCCGGGAGAGCGAGGCACTGATCTTCAAATGAAGAGGAAAATCTTTCTCTTCCACACCCCTGCCAGCCCAGGCTGACTCACTTTGGCAGGTTTTGCTCTACTCCTCCATGTTAAGAGCCCTTTCTGCAGGCTTCTAGAATTTCTCCACCTCCTGGGCTAGACTTCTTGTCCCATTGTTTGCTTAGAGTTTGGGTTCTGATGAAAAATAATTTCCACCTGTCCTCTCTCTGCTAGTGTTTCCTCCCTCCTGCCTCAGGCCCACAGGGCCCTCCCTCTGACCGCGGCTCACGTGGCCAGTCCTTGCCGTGCTCATGGACGCCCTGTGGAAATCAGACCCCTCAGTCTTCACAGGACCATTCCTCCATCCCCACCCGGCAGGCCTGGTCCTGCTGGTCACCCACCCTGTCCTTGGTGAGAGCTGGACTGAGCGCAGGCCCAGCAGCGTGACCACAGGGTGCCACTCAACCCCGTGTCATTGGTGTCGTGCCCACAAACGACTAACGCAGCCCCCAAGAAATCAAGGACAGCTGATGCAAGCACAAAAGGGAGTTTAATACAGACCCGAGTCTGGACTCACCACACTCACTGACGCAGCGGTGGATGGCGAGAGTCCCAAACTGGGGAAACGGGAAGGTATTTATAGGGTTACAAGCAGGCTTAAATTTCAAAACAAGTTGGCAATTACTCATTGGCTACTAAAAGGCATTTCTGGCATGGGCGCAACTCAAAATTCAAACGGATGGTTTGGGGATGCCACGGTTTCCTTAATTGGCTGCTTTTTTATCAGCGGATACCAGAATGGTCTGAGACCTTTGATATTGAGTGCCCGGCTATCTCAGTCAATAGAGCATGAGACACATTTTAGGAGTGTTGCATCATTTTCCAGGAATCATCTTCCAGGAAAACGAAACTTAAACCCAAAATTCTAAAATGGCGGTTATACACACAAAATGGCAAAACAATGGTCAAGCGCGTAAGAATTCGGTTCCACAATTGGCGTTGATATGTGCTTGTCCCCTAGAGGACCTGCCCACACAAAGTGACTCAGGCGACAGGTCAGACCTAGACCAGGCCCTGCTGGCACCAGGCTGGTATAACTGGGCCCTGGGAGGACCACCAGTTCAGCCCAGGCTTCAGCCAGGTTCTGAAGGGCTCAGAGGGCAGAGCTGCCCCCCAGTAGCCCTTGAAGTTCAGCTTGACCACAGGTGAAACCTGTGTGGGCAGACCCCGACTGGACACCGTGGGTCTTCCTCTCAGGAGGTTTTGGCCTGTAGACTGTCCTCCCTGTTGCTTTCAAGGCTAGTGGGAAGTTTCTGGGCCTGGGAATTAAGGAGACCGGGAGCTCTTGTACTGATCCCTGTAACCCTGTGAACATGGTCTATAAAATGAGGGATTGCTGTCCCCACCCCCAATCAAAAGGAATGGCACGGAAAGTTCCCTGAAGAAGCAGAGCTGTCTTTACAAAATGGCACTGCTGGTTTGGACAAAATGAACAATGTCCTCCACCTGCGAGCAGAGTCCTTCAGGCTGCCCTCTACTGTGAAGAGAGCCTGCATCCTCCAGAGCAGATCTGGAGCCTCTACTGCGCCTTTGCTGAGGCCTGCTCTTCCCATTCCTCACCGGTCTCTGAGTGGCTCACGCCTCAGGGTCACTGAGGAGCCCGCCCTGCCCTCCGGCACTGCAACCCCCTCCAGCCCTTGAGGAGCCGCCCTGCCGAGCACTTTAGGCCACTTGAGAGGAATAAGGGACTAAAGTCCCTGCAAACCACCCCTGGGAGGCTGCGTTCCCCTCCCTCACAGGTTGGGGGAGCTATCAGTGCTGAGAAGGTGCATTTATAGCTTACACAGCTTATAATGGGGGGGAGAGAGGGGAGTCCTGTCAGGCACACACCTGACCTCCCAGGCCCTGAGGCCAAAGCCGCTGGAATCCTCCTGACTCCTGGATCCTGTCCCGCCCCCTCCCCACCCTAGGC
Organism: Talpa europaea; assembly: GCF_964194135.1. Taxonomy (NCBI): domain Eukaryota; kingdom Metazoa; phylum Chordata; class Mammalia; order Eulipotyphla; family Talpidae; genus Talpa; species Talpa europaea. Next base: position 74,735,803 of record NC_140083.1, on the reverse strand, counting down.
CCTCCCCACCCCCCTGAGAACTTCCTAACAAGGAAACATCTGCAAGCGGCCTGTGGTGAACCCGCACCCTGCAAGTGCTGAAGCCTCTCCCTGGGCCACAGCCTCCTCCAACTGCCCTCTGTGCCCCCAGCCCACAAGCACAAGAAGCAAGACCAACTGCAGCCCTGCGACACGGAGTACCCCGTGTTCCTGCACCAGGCGGCCATCCGGGAGACCAACGGGATCATCGAGTGTGGAGCCTGCAGCAAGTAAGACCCCAGGGTGCTTGTCTGCTGCGCCCCACCCCACTCCATGGGTGCAACAGGGATCCAGAGCCAACTGGGAACCATCTCCAAAGTGGGGAGAAATGAGGGAGAGCGGCTCAAGGTGAAAGGTCACAGGGGCCGGGAGAGGGGCACCCCAGAACCCCCAAACCTCCCTGCTCTGAACAGTTTCTGCCATCCACTGCATCAAGACAAAACATATAGACCTTTGATGGAAAGGAGCTTTAATACAGTTAGTATGTGACAAAGAAAAACCAAAGAACATAGTTTCCAAATCAAGCCCCCAAAGTTACCCGTCCCCTTGTGGGTAAATGCCCAGACAAACAGGGTTGGCCCAGAGCAAGGCCCGAAAGCCTGCCATGAGCCTAAAGCACGTTCCGGCAGGGACCCCATAGAAAAGGGTCAGAAACAGCCAGGCAAGTCTGGGAGGAAAAAGAAAAATCAAGTTAAAAGCTGCCATTGTTACCCTCCCGCGGGCCTCTCACCCACACGCTTCAACCAGTCCAGGACCAAGAAGCAAGTGCAGCTTCTTCACATGTCTCTGCTCCACATGCCTCCTCCAGGCCTCCTCCTTGCTCCCCATCTTGTTTCCTTCCCCCTCCAGACTCCCCTCCAGCTTCTCCTCCCTGCTCAGCTCCACCCTCCTTTGGGTGGGGCAGGGAATCTGGAACCTCCCCTTTTCCTGGGGACCCCCCCTGTTACAGTCCCACTCAAGGGGTCTCTGCTCCCCACATTCCTGTTGAAGAAATCAGGCTGAGGCAGAGCAGAGTGCAGCGCCGTGAGCGGACAGTGGGCGGCGGGTGTGCTGTCAGGGGAGCTACGGAAAGGTGACCTCCAGGCCAGATCCTGTGTCAGCGAGTCCAGATCCCAGAGTGATCCCAGACAAAAAAGTTCCCAAAGTTCGCCGTGACCCCTCCCGTGTGTGCCTCGCTCTCGCCCGCTGGGGCAGCAGCTCAACCCCACTGATGGTTGTGACTCGGAAGGCAAGGGCAGGTTTGAGAAAGGACCCTGGTGGGTGTTCTCTGAAGAAGGGGTCATGGCGGCATCTCTGGATGTCTGTGTGGGCCCAGCCTGCACCCCGACTTGTTAGACACCCCCAGAGCCAGCCAGCTCCCCCGGCAGCAGCGAGAGCCTGATGAAAGTTCTCTCCTGCCAACTCCCACCCCTGACCTCATGGGGGCCCTTCTGCCCAGTAACTTAAGTTCTGGGCCAGGAACAGTGGCCTCCTCTAGCCTGGTCATCCTCCAGGGGCGCCCAGGGATGTAGCCGAGACACCCAGGCCTCAGCCTTTGGCATCTGCCAGGGCTCCATCTCTCACTAGTGTGCAGTGTTGGGCAAGATTTTAACCTCACCCCCGCAGCTGTCTTGGGACTATTGTTCTTGGTGCAGTGCTCGCAAAGGTTTGCTGTGAGGATAAATAAATGCTATCTTGGAGGGCAAAGCTTTGCAGGAGACAGAATTGGGTTAAAACGCTGGCACAACCACTTCCCAGCTGCGTGACCTCTTCTAGCCTGTTTCTCAAGGACAAAAATGGGAATAATACCAACCTCAAATGGTTCTGTAAAGGTTAAATATATACCTATGTGTCTGCGTGCGTGTATCCACCCCACAGGAAATGCTCAGTAAGTGGCAGCTATATTTATGTAATGCGCCAGGCCTGCTGCATAATAGACTTTCCACCAGCCCTCTCCAGGGGCCTCCCGGGCCGTGTGCAGGAACACTGCGCCACCTTGTGGCCACCTGTGAGCACTACCGCTCCCCCCTGGCCTGCCCCTGACAGGCTCCCCCAAAGAAGCAAGGAGAGCCACAGCACACCCCTACTGTCTTGGGAGCGCCCCGTCTAGGCCTGATGTTCCTGCATAGATTAACAACAACTCCTTTCACTGTCAGAAATGTCCCAGTTGGGATTTCCTCACCTCCCATCTGCTGGGAAAATTGTGTTCAACTGCAAATGCTTGTGGGTAAATGAATCCAGTAGGACTGGGTGGGTTGCCCAGGACCGTTCTGTCTCTGCCCCTGCTCTGGGCTGCCTTGTGGCATCCCTCCTTCCCCGGCCACCCCAACTCCACACTGAAGTCTCTAGAAGTTCTTGCTTAGAAGCCCAAGGCTGAGCCTGCCATGAAGTCTCTTGGCCTCACCTCTGTCTCTACTGCAGAATGTTCATGATGCAACAGATTCCTAAGAGTAACCTTCTCCTCCTGGTGACGGACTCCACCTGCGACTGCAGCGTTTTCCCACCTGTCCTGCAGGAGGCTACAGAAGTCAAATATATCCTCCCAGTCCTCTAGGATGTGCGGGCTGGGGTGGGGGTGGGGTGGATGTATTAGGGGGCCAGGGTCCCTCACCACCAGTGCCCACCCTCCCCCACAGAGCATCCTGATTTGTCCTGCAACCCTTCTCCCAGACCCTGGGTGCCACCTCCTCTCCCTGGGGCCACATGCTAGGCAGCTCACTCCACCGGGGGTAGATTCTTCCAGAACTGAGTCTCCAGTCTCCAGAATAAGCTCCTATCATGAGGCATTTGTCTTAACAGTGAGTCCTGCACATAACGCGTCTGTCAAGTGTGACAGGATGCGCTCCCAGAAGCTCCGCCGGAGACCAGACTCCTGCCACGCCTTCCACGCAGAGGTGAGCCTGGGGTGGGGATGAGGGCGAGGCTGGGTCTTCATCCCCAGTCCTCAGCTCCCTGACTGTGCAGATCTGAGTGTGTTTGGACACGTGCTGAGGCAGCTGTGCCCGTGTGGCTCGTGGAATGCATTTGCACATGTGCGTTCCCTTTTAGACCCGTGTCATTCAAATACCGAGTCCCCCAGGATCCAAGATGCTTCCACAAAGAGAACCACATTTCTCAGGGCTTGGGCCCTCGGTGGCTGAAACTCAGCTTCCTCATGCTGTGCTCATTGCTGCTGTCCTCAGCTCCAAATGATCTGAGCACACAGAAGACGCTGTGCACATAATGCCAACAGTGACAGCATTTTTTGAGCACCCACCACGGAGCAGACCCCGAGCTGGGTGTTTCATGCTCGGTGTCATTTTTGCTGGATGTGGCTGCCACAGATGTCCCCCATCAAAGATGCCTCCAGAGCTGACGACTTCCCTGAGGGTATTCTAAGATGACCCCATGCCCCTTCCTGGTTGGGGAAGAGCAGAGAAGTCTTGAGCCCAGTTCTTGGGTTGAATGGACAGCCTCGACTTCCCTCCCTTGAAAAGGGGCTCTTCCTAGAACTTCATTCTCAGGTGTTGGATGCCTGTTCATCCCAGAGGTCCCCATAGTACGCCTCTGGCCGGGAGGCTCCCCCATCTTGAATGCTGCCTCTCTTCTCTCTCTGGGTTCACAGGAGAATGCCCAGGACTGCGGTGGCGCCTCAGATACCTCAGCCTCGCTCCCTCTGCTCCTGCTGCCCCTGTGCACCTGGGCGCTACCCTCCTAGATGCTGTGGCCACTCCCACCCAGGCCCACCTCCCTTTGACAAGGCGACCCTCCCAGACATTCTACAGTCGGGGCATCTGTTTTTGAGTTCTGATGTGTTAGATGAAGCCAGAAACTATTTCCCAAAAAACTTCCCAGGTGCCTGCATCATCCACCCCAAGTTTCAAAGGCATCCCCCCATTTTCTTTCCTCCGCTCCAGGAGCCCAGCACCAGCTCGATCTGGATCATACAGTCAGAAACGCGGGAGGGTGAGAGAATTCACCAGAGCCAGAGCAGGGAGCAGAGCAGACTGATGAAATATGCTGCTGAGGGGAGCAGCGGGCGGCAGGACACCATGTGGGACCCTCCCCGGTGGCCGGGGATCGAACCGGCGCTGCAGGCAGCTTCGCAGCCCAGCGCTCAACCGCTGCACCATCAGGGAGGCCCAAGAGGGTCAGCTTTTCTAATGAACCTGGTTGGGGTGGTGAAAGACCCGCAGACTTAAAAGGAGGCCAAAATGAAGCTGACAGCAGAAATGAAACGAACGTGCCCTCCCCGAAACGGGAGGGCAGTTGAAACAGGACTGTCTAAAAGTGAGATTCATGGCGGAGGGCAACGTGATTTCCTAACAGCTGCTCCAAAATGTTGTGAATTTGGGGGTTAGGGGAGCTACTGGAGGAGAGAGGAGGCAGGGAAGTCACAGCAATATGGTAATGAAAGACCCAGAACGAGAACAGGTATTGAAATCCTTTTACGTCAGTATGACTGCGTGTGATGTCCACAAACTGTTGCTATTAAAAATCTTCTAAAAACATCTTTCAAAGCCTTAACTAAACTTTGCAAAGCCTTAACTTTTGTGTTTCTCTAAAGGAAAGTCAGTAGGCCGAGCCGTTCAATTGCCCTGAAAATACCACGAGTCAGGGAGAGGCTGGAATGGCTGCCTTCTGGCAGAGGCCTGGGAAAGAACAGTGTCCCCAGCGGCTTGGTGGGGTCTCCCAGCGCCAGCCAGCGCCATACTCCCTGGAGGTCTAGGTCTCATGATGGTATTTTTCTGCTGCTGTTCTAGAAAAGAGACTATCTGACTCTGTCCCTGGGTTGGAAATTTCTGGAACACTCCAATTTGCAGCGTCCACCTGGAAAGGAACTATTTCTGGGAACTTCATCATCCACATGCACACCTCCCCCAACTGCCCAGCCTCTCCCACCCCCTCAGGCCTGGCTCCCAAAACAGCAGTCTCTACTGTGGCCGCAACAGCAAGGGCAGAACCACACAGAAATTCTGAAGTGGCCTCAGATCTTTAAATTCACGGACCTCTCGTGAGGGGGTCCAGGCCTGCCCCATATGACAGGTATGCACAGGGCACAGCACCCTGTGGACCTTCTTCCAGCCTCCACACTCAAAGCACAGAGCTGTCCAAGCTTGCCCACCAGCAAGGAGCCCCCACTTCTCTCTGGAAGGAACCAGAGCTATCAGACATTCATGATGTCTGTAAAGTCCCTGCATTATGGATGACACATTTCCCCCACCATTTAATTCTCACAATTGTGTGAAGTGAGCATTAAATGGCCCTGTTAATAGCTAAAGAAATGGAGCTTCAGAGAAGGTAAGAGATTGACTCGAACTCACTCACTCAACCAGCTCAAGTGGCAGGATGATGCTGGCATGACTAAGGGCTACTTGTACCAGATAAATAACAGCAATTAACTCATTGAGTCCTCACCACAACCCTCTGAAGTAGGTACCGTTGTTAGCCCCGAATGACAGAGCAGGAAACTGGGCATGGCGTTGAAAACTGAGTTCAAATTACTGGAATAATATATTGTGAGGTTTGAATGTGATATTCATACAATGTGCTTCTAACCTCCTGGTATGTGGTAAGCACTGATTCCATGTGAACTACTATTGTGGCATCACCCTGTTTCTTGGGGCTGGGGAGGAAGCCATGACTGGTGCACATGAGAAGCAGCAGGGAGCCCTTTCTCTGTCCCTTGGCTGCCCACCAGAGCTCCCCACTGTGGTGCCTCCTCACTGTGACAGGTTTGGCCCCAGTGCACTTCCTAATCTTCCTAATCATTGCCCAGTGCCTCTCTGCTAGGGCCTGAGGCACCACAGGCGCTGGTAAGTGTTCTGGCCTCCAAGAGCGTCTGACCTCAACTCCAGCCTCCCAGACACAGCTACCAGGCCAACAGTCAAATATATCAACTATCTTGTCCATTTAGTTTAAAAATCAAGCTTAGGAAGAGTTGGGCAAGCTCCTGGCCTTCTTGTCGGTTTCATCCCTGTGTCTCCCATGGCCCGGAGTGGACTCTAAGATCTGGAAACCCCTGCCGGAACCAACGGAAGGAAAAACACTTCTGCCAAACTAACTTACTATTTACAGACTATTCTTGCGAGTTTGCCTTCGGAGGTCAGAACTGTTATTATTTCTCCTCTTTGTACTTTTAGCAGAACCAATAAAGGACAGCAGGTGGCAGCCTGGCTCAAGCTGAAGCGTCAACACCTACATTTCAGAGCAGAAAGTCAAAACCGGAGTCATTAACAAGTGGCAAAAGTTTAAGGGAATCTTGAAATCCCTTGTCAGTGTTGCACACCTCTGGGTGACCAAGAACTCAAGGCTGCTGTCAGACCCTGCTTCCTCAGACCCAGGGATAAATTACCAAATCCACCGAATGGTATTGTGTATTTTAATGAAGTGCTGCCAGGTGACATGCTTCAACCACTTCATAACGCTAAGTGAAGTCTGGAAAGCAAATATGGGGGAAGGAACCATAGACCACAAAAAAAAAAAAAAAAAAATTCAGAGCAAGAGTTTAGCGGAAATGTCAGGCATTTGGGACAGGAAGTTTGAGAAACATGGATTCGCGGCATCTCAGTGGAGGATGCAAAGTCTATTTGATTGGCTCCATTTTACACGTGAACAAACCGAGTTGAGGCAAACGGCAGGATGGGGCTCTGACCTCCCTTTTTCTACACCCAGGTAGCTAAGGCAGGCCCGGGGCATGTGCGTGGGCAGTAAACCGCAGGCCTCCACGCCCCCTAGCTGGATCCTCGGTGAGCCCGCGTGCAGCTCTGCGCCAGCACAGGCAGAAGTTGCAGGACTTAAACTGAACTTGTTTTCACCAAGTGAAGGAGTTGACAGAAAAAATTTCATCCATTCAGACAACACTTCATGCCCACCCACTGTGGGAAGGAAAATACGTAACTTGCTACAATTGAAGCAAAGTATTTGAGAGACAAGAATTGTGTGTCTGGAATAATTTTGAGGGAACCAAACCTTGGTGCTCCATAAAGCCACAGAGTGTCCTCATCTGCTTCCTTTACAAAACCCAACATCACCTGCGAGGGCGCAGACACCTTTTAGAAAGCAAATAGCGGCAGCTTATTTTTCATCAAGAGCAGATTGTGGCCCAGTCTTTTATGTAGGAATATGGAGAAACCCTAGTGTCATCATCGACACTTAAAACTGAGAATTCAAAATGGATGTTATCACCCAACTTCCGGAAATCGCCCTCAAAAAAGCAGTTTTGAATGGAGCAAAAAGGACAGTGTTTTTCCTCCCCTCTCACACATAGAAGAATCAACAAAAACGAAAAAATCCTTGTCCAAATACAGAAATTACTTGGAATTTCCTTCATAGAGTGCTGACTGCACGTTTCTAAGCTTGTTTCCTCCACTATAAAAGGAGAGTGAAATAACACTCATCGGCTCACAGCGCTGAGGTCACGACTACATGAGCTATCAAGAGTCCTTTAACAGATTCCCTTGCAAACGAAGTGTTCGTTGTATCATTTTTTGTATAATTTGGTGAGAACCGCCCCTGAAGAGCTCTCCCCTTTCATTCTAACCTGGTCCCAATGATGATGACAGCGTAAGAAAAACTGGGGGTAATGAGCGGGCAAAAGCACTTACATTTGTTGTGCATTCATATTGGGAAGTCTCCGCACACTTCTCAAGCTTCCGTCTCTCAATTAAGGCTTCAAGCAAGATGTGCCAAACGCTATGGGGAGGTAAGCCGAGGCAGGAAAGAAAACACACAACCGACGTTTATATGCCATTTGGTTCTTTTTATTAGAAGTTGAGAATACAGCAAGTAGGGAAATCCCATGGTGAATGGAGCCATCCGCACCGATGCCTTTTGGAACCCCAATCTTCTATGATCCCCCAAAATGTGCTTTGTGGCTTTAGCAATTTATGAAGTGGGAAGGGAGAAAATACTGAAAAAGGCCACTATTTCATGGTGAGAGAATGAAGCTGTAGAGGTCCTAATGAGCCTAGGGCCAAAAAAGAAAATTAAAAATCTGTGCAGAGCAAGCAAGCCTCTGACTGCTGAGAGTAAGGCATTCAGGCGCCGACCTGGAGAGTTCTCAGGAGCACTGTAAGACCAAGTGCACATCGAGGCTGTTGGTAGTGAGTTGCAGACACACAGAGAAATGGGCGCACACATGCTCCCCACACACACACCCTAAAGAGGGAGATTGTTTTTACTGGATCACGCATCATTGATGTTAACTGCATTTTCCTAGGGATTTGTGCTATGTTGAACCAGATTCGGCTCCTCCTCTGGGGTGTGGGTAACCGGGCCCCGAGACTGCTGCTTCTGTTGGTGGTGTTACAGGGTGTATCTTATACCCGATATCCCTAAGTGCATGACCGAAGAGCAAGTCTGGCTTCTGATATGTGCTGTTGTTTCCATGACATAAGAGAGCGTCTTTCCAGATGGCCACTGTCCTGAGGACTATGTCTCCTCCAAGGGAGTAACACTGTTCTTATTCTGTCAGGCACTGCACCAGTTCACCCAGAGAGTCTTTTGCTGGGTCCACCTAGCACCCAGGGCAGTGACCTTATCCAGAACCAAAATACTCTTAAGTTGTTCCCAAGTTCTACAATGGAGTCTTTCTTCCTGGTTCCCAGCTTTCGCTGGAAATTGTAGAGAAAAAGGAGAAAAATAACCAAGAAAACATGATCCTGCACAAATCATTGACCCTTCCCATATTCCCAAACACACATGTGAGGATGTCAGCCCCATGCTTAGGGCCTCAATGTTTTGTTCTAATACCCACACCCCCCAGGATGTAACAAACACCCAAAGCCTCGGATGACAGCAAGGAACAGAAGACTGGAAGGTTATCTGAGTGGTTCCCCTATGAGCCAAGATCAGAATTCTCTGAACCAGATCCTTCCCCACACTATCCCTAATGCCAGAACAGGGTACCCCTAGGACAGGACCGATCTTTTTTTTTTTTTACTACTAGTAGTTCTTCAAAGATAATGCTTCAAGAATCCTACCAGACTCCCTAGCAATAACAGTCTTCTTTGAAAACTTCCCACCAAGCTATCCCTACAAAATGGGGTTCAGATAATGGTGATAATTCCACGGTGGGTAACAGACCCTACTTTACAAAAGTTCTGCTGGTTTTCTTGTTCAAGGAGAGTTGAGTGTCTGTCACACCTAGGATTGCCATGATAGTGTGCCAGAGCTGAAACTCATCTTTCCTAACCCAAAGACGTGCTCTCACACCTATGAGTGAGTTCAGGAGGCGCCTGGACAAGTCAGAATCTCTTCTACAGCTGGCTCCAAGCCAGGCACTATGATACCAATGAAATGTCAATTTTTATTCCCAGGAGGAGGACGGGTAGTTGGGCAGTGATTTTAACAGAAGGAAATTCCCAGGGTGTGGCAGCACTCCACACCGAGAATGTGGAAAACTGTCACACCCCTCCAGTTAGATAAGAATCACCACAAAACTGAACAGGATGCCAGAAAGTAAGCAGATCAGCCCCTGTGCTAATATTTCCAGAACTCCTCCACTGTCTCCACCCCGCCCCAACCCCCACCCCACCAGCACGACTGATTTCCCGAGTAGGTAGCTCTACTCCTCAGAAAGGGTCACTAGCCCTATAAACAAGTCACTTGCTCAAGCGACACCTTAACCAGAGCCTCTATCTAAAACATCCCGTTAGCCACTCACATGCTGCTTCCACTGAGAAACACATACCGCTTCCCTCCACCTCAAGACTCCCAAAGGTTCTCAGGCATAGAGTGGTCACGTGACCCAAAGTATGCCAGCCTTCAGAAGGCACCTTGGTGCACCGAGGCATTAGGTATTCTGGGGCTATCACCCAACCCTCCTACAGTCACTTTGTGCAAAATTGAAACAGTGTGTGGTACTTGCATGTTTCATTCTATACAAAAATTCTCCCTCCCGCCCCGATCCCTATGTTTTAAACATTTATATAAATTCTTATTTAAACAGTAAGTTAGAAATCTTATTTACATTAATTTCTGTGTTCTCCCAAAAGAACATCTAAAACCACACTCCCACCCCTTAACAGGATATAAATGTTCACCTAAATTGGTTTGTACGACTGCTTTAAGGAGAGAGAAAGGAAGAAGGGCGAACCACAGCTGAACTGCGCCCCGCCTCCCACACCCAACTGTGGCACGGACCAGAAGCCAGTCTGCTGGGGGCTCGCGGCCCCGTCAGCAGAACCCGAGAGTAAGTCAGGGTCTGGGCCATTCCTCCTTTTCTCCAAATTGATGCACTCCATCCTTTGAGGTATGATTTATTTTCGTGTTTCTCTTCTCAGTGGTGTACCGCGTGGAGTTCCGGGGACACCACAAAGCCCACGAGGCCGGCGAAGTCTGGGTGCTCCTCTGGTACTGGCATCACGGCCAGTAAGGGAGGCCTGTGGCGTGCAGGGTCTCGCTCAGGGTCACAGTCCCTGTGTAGTGGCAGGTATCACAGCGCGTCCTCTTCACTGCAGCCCCCGCCAATCATGAAGCGGAACTCCTGGAGATTCGAGACACCGTGGAAGTGAACGAAAGCGCCGGCAACCACAAAGATGTGAAACAGCTGATGCGAGTGAAACTGGAGCACAAAAGGGAGAGGAGAGGAGAAAGCCATACATTATTAAGTCTCTGAAGAGTCCCAGGGGTCACTTCTGCGGAGCAGAGGGCAGGGAATGGGCGCGACAGAGCTCAAACTTGAGACGTCCACCATCTCAGAACATCAGGCCTATCGCATTCCACTGAACGGAGAACCTGGTGTCCCCGAAGAATCAAGGTGCTGTGGCGAGCGCTCGGCACGCTGAGCAGGCAGCCAGCTTGTGGATGAGGGGCAAACGTGGTACAAAGACCCTCTTGCCAATGGACCACAAAGCCCCAGAGAATCCCTGATGCTGAAGAAGGGGCTGTGGTTAGACAGGGCGGTGTGCTCCTCGCTGCGGATGCGCAGCTTGGTCACAGCCCCATGAATGGTGCTGCTGCACAATGTAAAGGGGTGCAGGGCAGGAAAATCTAAAGGACTGACTAGGCCAAAACACATGGTGGTGGCTAGTTTCCTTCCGCTCTCACGTGCTAACCTGAAGCTTCAAATAGTGCCTAAGTTAGCGATGTGTTCATCCCACAGAGAGCTAAGCTGAACTCGGAGGAGACCAGTGATAAAATGTCCCATCTACTATCTGTTGGTCTCCTTACCCCTTTCTTTCCTCTCTTAATCACTATGTAGTTATTTCAACCTCCTCCTCCAACTAAACACACATAAACACACTTAGTCTCTCACTGGAAACCACTGAATTTAGGACTCTGGTTACACTCACTGGGGTCAGCATAGTCAATGAAGTAGCCTGTGTAAAGTGCTCTCTGAGCACGGTGCTGAGCACCAAGTAGTGCTCAATAAATGTTAGTACCATGGGACTAGATAGAGGTCTCCTGATTGAGTCTACAGCTTTTTCAATTATTTCTGTCAATAACCCACTGACCGACGTGTGTATACACACTGACCACACTCACCCAGATGTCACACTTGCCAGGAAAGAAGCGCTCGGGGATGCGGGCAGCATAAAGGGCAGCTCCCGTGATATAGAGGCTGGCCATCAGCATCAACCAACCAATCTGGCCGATGGTGGCAGCCTTCAGGAATCCCTCCGAGATGACATAGTGCAAGGTAGGGATGATTCCACTCAGGCCTAGGCCCAAAAACACTCCTAGGATCACAAGAAGGCACCATTACAACACAGTACCAGTAATTCTACACACTGAAACGTCACAGGATACAACATCAGCTTCTTGTTTGAAAGGGAAACTGCTGCACAAGACAGTACTGCTATGTTCTCAAAGATAAATTTACTTACAAATGGTAAGAGTGGCTTAGGTTAACAAGTCAGTCACCAAAGGGTTTGAATTACGTTGAGAAGTGTTTTAGGAAAAGACAGCACTAGGACTTTGTTTGAACCTCCCTAAATAGTGTCCCTTCCTACGACAGATTACACTACAGAACAATTTTACATCCACTTGAAGCAACAGATTCCTGGGACGGGGGTCAAGTAGAAGGGTAAGGAGAGGCAGTGAGTAAGAGGAAAAAAAGAGATGGATCTGAAGTCTTTCAGGCCAAAAACTCCCCATCAGATGCAGAAGTCTATCAGTATCATTCCACCATAGCCCCTGCTGCCTCCAAAATCATCTCTAGTAGTGTTTTCAAACTTCTGTAAGATCAACTGAGGAGTCTGGATCAGCATTTTTTTACTGAGCAAGAATAAAAAAAAATCAGACTATTTCACATGTGGAGTGTTAAGTTCTAATTTGTGTAACTTTGTAAGTTTATACACATGTGAATTTGTGTTTAAGGCTTTGACAGAAAATGTCCTGATCAACGTTTGAAGGTCACTCATCTAAAACCACTTTGAAATCTCTGTCTCAACCAAGCAACACAGGGAGAACTCCTCACAGCAGCAGTGGCTGCTCTTCTATTGTGACACACAGAGCTAAGAATGACCCGTGCAACCCAAACTGTCACTTGGAAAGCTTTCTCAACAGATAAACACCTATCTAGTACTCCCGCAGGGCATTACCACACAAGCCGCTGGTACACAATGATACAAGCATGCTTGGATGCATATTCAGCAATTAAATGATCATCTACGAAAAAACAAGAAAATTACAATGCTGATCTCACAGAAAGAACCACGCAGGCCTAAATAAAAACTAGTTCCTACTTCTACTCCTCACAATTATGACCTTGTTCTTCCTCTACATGCTAAGCAAAGGCTGCTAATGGTTTTGTCTATCTTCCCCTTAGGTCAAAAGCTCAGGAACTTGGGTCTTCTGACGTGTACAAATAGCAGAATGTATCACTCCGTTCAGCAAAGACATTGTTCTCGCATGTGTTCAAGCAGCTCAACAGCACAGTTAAGTACTGCTCAAAGTCAGCCCTGGCCACTGCTCCTGTGCACTTAGATACACTTAAAAAGGCAAAGAGGGCAGTTAGAACAGTGCTTATTAACATGAAGTTAATTCTAATTTCTAACCTTCAAGGTAACTGCAGATGAGCCGCATCTTGAATTTTTAACTCTATGTGGTTTTTCAAAAAAAGGATCAAGAAGAAAAATACTTTTAATACTTCTTGCTCATTCTTAGTCAACACTGGGTTTGATAATGGGGAAAGAAAATTGAAGGCACAGCCCCAGCGACAAGGAGCCCCCAGTGCAGGGAAGACAAAAGCGTATCTCATTAACTCTGTACTCCTAAGAGGAAGATTCAACCAAAGCAGCCAGGAGCTTTGGCTTTCTATATTATCTCCACCTAAACAGGCACTATCCTGAATATAAAAAGCCTCTTTATACATAAAGCCTGCCATAGAACACGATCATTATGGAAGAAAATCTTATTTAACTAAGCAGATAACATAATTTAAAATAAAAACATACAGTAAACCAAAAGACAACAACAATACCCCAATGACTACAAAAAAACATACACCGCAAGATGAGCAAATAAGAGGAATGACTATTTTACAAAGGTGAAGAGCGCTGGCCACAGACCGCATGTGGCCAAACTCTAAAGGAAACGATATGGCCCAATAGAAACCAGCTCACAGAGCTCACCACTGCCCTCTAATGCTACACTAATAATGAACACAAGTCCAGTAAAGTCCTTGAAGAACAGGTACCTATTCATCTTTACATCACAGTACCACAGCAAAGCACCGCGAATGGTAGGCCTTTAGTAAATGACAGGTAAATAAATGATGTCCAATGTAAAACCTCCATGTGCTCTTACCTGCTCTTACTCCTCGATATTGAGGGGTGGCAAACATGTCCCACTGGGAGACTATAATGGCCGCGATGCCCAGCACACAGATGACAATCAAGTAGATGAAGCAAGGTTGTGGATTACAGTAGAAAGAATAATAAAGCCAAGGGACAAAACTTCCCATAATCAGAAGAGCAATACCAGAGTAATCCAGTCTAGGATAAGGAAAAAAAATCCATTTTATTTCAAAAATTACTGCCCACAATAAGTTCCAATGAATCCCCCATGACATGAGTTGGCTAAAATTTATAGCTCAAATGCAAATTAGGGTGCTGCTTTAATTTATAAAAGAAAAAGTTCCCAGCAGATGGTATCCAGAATTCTGCCAATTCTGCTGGATGTTTTTCCCCAACCCACTAGCTCTATTGATCAAACCATTAATCTAAGTATGAACTTTACATATACTTACTTAGAGAAGATCCGGGAGACCCCTTCTGAATGGCAGTAGACTGTGTGGAAGAGCCATGAAAAAGAAAGGCAGAGAATGGCCCCCAAGAAGAATAATCCAAAGACTACTTTCTCTTGCAGAGGGGCCACAAAGGAGATGTTTGGGCGAAACATATAAAAGATCCCCAGGCACAAGAAGAATACACAACCTAGGAAAAGAGTACAAGGGGAAGAAAAAAGGTTATCTGTTTGAAGAGACAGTATTTTATGTTGATTATGTTTTCAATCCTTCACAATCACAATTATATCTGAATTGAAAGATCCATAAGAAAAAGTCTCCAAGCAGCTGAATCTTAACTAAAATTTTGGTCCACTTTAAACACTTTTGGCATCACAAACGCCTCAGCTTCATAAATATATTATGTTCATGGGGCCTCCCTAGTGGCACAAGGAGTTAAGTCTCAGCACTATGAAGCTATCACCAGCCATTGCAGCATGAGTTCGATCCCTGGTCAGGGAGCAGCCCACATGGCACAGCAGACCTCTCCTGTCTCTCCAGCTGCTCCCCACTCTGCCTTTGGTGTATCCTCTCACCTTCCTATTTATGTTCTTGCATGCATATATAAATCTTAAAAACTAAAAAAATTAAAAACTAAAAAATTAAAATTAAAAATCTTAAAAACTAAAAAATGTTTATGAACATTTATGTAAAAGGATAATCCAAAGAAACCAATCCCCTACTTCTTAAAAGACTAATTAGTCCACTTCTACCTTTAGATCTAGCATGAAACTGCATTTATAAAATTTGTGGCACACATATCATACCTATCCCAGTTTTATTCCAGTATCTTCAAACCCTACCAGGAAATACAGTTTTCCTGTACCAACAGCTAGCAAGGAGTCTTATGCTTCCCTGGTCTCACCATTTGGCCCAATAGATTCAAGAGTTAAAGACAATAAAATGTCTATTCAGACTATTTCATAATCATAATATTTTTAATTGTTCTCCACAGCAAGATACCATGTTCTCAGTGCATAGGGAAGGACCACTTAACACAAGGGCAGGCACAGAATTAAGAAGTCAAACATTTGTTTGATCCACTTAGTAAAACATTTACCCTTGAGTTAGAAATCAGCAAAGAACTTGATTTGATTCTCTAGTGTGACAGAGAATCACACTACACAGTAGAAATAAAATGTGGAATAAGAAATATAAATCAAATGGGGTAAATCCAGAAAATATTATACATGCAGCCATTACCACTAATTCCACAACATTTTCATCACCTCAAAAAGAAACCCTACATCTGTCACAGTCATCTCCCATTCCCCACTCCCCTGCAGCCCTAGACAACCAATAACCCCTTTCTGTCTCTATGGATTTGCTCATTCAGGGCACTTCATGTATACAGATCATACAATATGTGGATGTGGCCTTTTGTGTTCAGCTTCTCTATCATGTTTTCAAGGCTCACCCATGTATCAATACTTCATCCCTTTTTACAGCCAAATAACAGTCCTTTGATGGCTATATTTTATTTATCAATTGACAGAAATTTGGGTTGTTTCCACATTTTAGCTATTATGAATAATGTTACTAAAAACATGCATGTATACAATTTTGTATGAACATGTTTTCTATTCTCTTGAGCATGTTGCTAAGGTTGCTGGTAACTAACTTTCTGAGTAACTGTGTTTCCCATATGAGCTATACCATTTTACATTTCTACCAGCAATGGAATAAGAATTCCAATTTTTCTACATCCTCTTTAAGACTTACCACTTTGCATTTTCTTGATTATTGCCATCCTAGTGAGAGAGAAGTGATGTCTCATTGAATTTCTCAAGGTATTTGATTTGTACTTTTCAAAATGATTAATGATGTTAAGTATCTTTTCACATGTTCAGTGGTCAACTGTAAATCCTTTCAGATTTACAATTATTTAATCTATTTTTTAAATCAGGTTGTCTTTTTATTGCTGAGTTCTAAGAGTCCTAATCACCTGCAAATATTTCCTTCCTCTCTACTAGTTACCTCTTCATATTCTTGGTAATGTTCTTTCACATGCAACGTTTTTAATTTTGAAGAAGCCTAACTATCCTTTTTTTCTTTTGGTTGCTTATAATTTAAGGCGTAAATTCTAAGAAATTGTCACCCAATCCAAGGTCACAAAGATTTACATTTATTTTTTCTCCTAATGGTTTTAGAGTTTTAGCTCTTATTTAATATTTGATCCATTCTGAATTAATTTTTGTATATGGTGGGAAGTAAGGGCTCAACTTCATACTTTTACATGTAGTTACTCAGTTTTCCTCAAAGTCATTTGTTGAAAAGACTACCCCTTCTCCCTTCATACTCTTTCTTTAACATGGGAAAAAATTATGACTGAAAAAACAATATTACAGGCTACATTCTCTTCAGGACAAAATGAAATTTAATTGTGGATAATATAAGTCATGGCTTTGAATAATCAGCTTACAACTATTAAAATACTGCACCACATTTTGTACAGCACTTTTCCTTGGCCAGACACTGCCTAAAAATCTAGCAGAAAAAAATGTCACTTAGCTATGATAAAATCACAGGCAAACTAGAATAAACAGAAAGAAAGTCAGTGAGAAATTGCATTAGAAACACAGAAAATAAAATGGCAAACCCCACCACATTTTTTTAAGTTCTATCCTTACCCTTACCCTTGAATACATGAAAAAGATTTCATTACACCATGGATCTTACATACCTAAGAGATGTGTCCAGATGTTGCCTGTCTCTGTGTGTATTCTGAAAATGCTCTTAAAACAGGCCCGGAAAGAAGGCATAGGGGGCCGGTGTCCATGCAGAAGAAAGTCGTTATCCTTGAGCCAGTCTGGTAGGACATCATGAGGGATTACTCGCCATCGACCTTCCCAAACCTGGAAGAATTATCATCAAATGTCTTTGTGGTTTCAATTGTCAATTTAGTAACACTGTCAATTTATTAACACTGCAAACACTCTCCAAACAATTGTTATGCCACACTGTCTTAAAATGAGAAATATGACTTATTTTTAGAAAAACAATTTCATTCAAAATGTATAATGTCCTATATTCTGATTTTAAAAAATGGAATGCTGAAAGGTATTTTTTTAATGAGGGAATTTTTTTTCAGAAAAAGGAAAGTAAATGAACTTATGCCCTAAAAGGTAGGGGGAAGGCTCCAAAATCCTACTCAAACAGATGCCCTTCTTTCATCCTCCACAAAAGACTGTACCTAGTCTGGAAAATCCCATGTTAAATACAACCATTTTCATACTTAACATTCCTATTGGTGGAAAAGGACTATACAGAAAAGCACTTTTGTGCCTTTTGATAAAATCTATCATAGTCTCTTCTCTTTCTACCACAATTACGATAAAGTAGGAAAGAAAGAGCTTAGGAGTCAGAAAATCTTGAATCTCTGCAACTAACTAGTTGCACCAGCTTTAACCACAAAATCTCCAAGCCTCAGTTTCCTCATCTATAAAATGAGGATCACAGTGCTTTGATACGCAAGAAGTTATGAGGATCAAGCGAAATGACACAAAGCACTTCATAAAAGTGCAAACCCTAGCATCCACCACAAGAAATGTAATCCTAGTACTTGTCTGAGAGTCAGTGACTAATCTGCCCTCCTCAGGCTGAACAGATGGTAAAGAAACTCAGCCTTAACTGCCCTTCAGGTCCCTTCAACCCCCTTTTCTCCCTCGTCCTCACAGTCCCTCACCCCTCAGATCCTAAAGGAAAGGGATCAGGAGCTTGATATCCTTTCCTTAAAATGTTAATCAATCTCTATACACTTCTCTTTTAATATTCTCAGTTCAGGGAGCTCACACCATAAAAATCACATAATCCTAAATCAACTTGCTTCTGTGCTAGCCACAGAAGGATGTGAGAAAAAATGCCAGACAGAGGGCCTACCTACATGCTTCAGCTTTAAACAATGACAGGGTTCATGTGACAAGAACCTCGGCTACTGCACAAAGCTGGCTGTGAGACCGCTCGCTGCTTAATGCCAATAATGTGCCCATTCCTTAACTCCACAACATTTTCCTGTTCTCTATACTCCTTCATTTTCCTTAATGACATTTATAGAAGAAGTGATCCTCTGTGCAACTCCAAAGGAAATGAGAACTAACAATTTAAGAACACAAGTGGCCCTCTCAACACTCTTAATAAACTCACCCCTTCTCTGCTCTCCCCACCGCCCCTTAACCATCCAATTCAAAATCTGAAGCC
This sequence comes from Talpa europaea, assembly GCF_964194135.1. Lineage (NCBI taxonomy): Eukaryota > Metazoa > Chordata > Mammalia > Eulipotyphla > Talpidae > Talpa > Talpa europaea. The sequence goes on along the minus strand of NC_140083.1, from coordinate 74,717,397 downwards.
TGTAGTTACTGCTGCTGCCCTGGCCATTCCATGCTTATTCCTAACAAACAATAAATAAAATAATGACAAAAGACTAGTTTAGACTTTTAATGTCTACTGTTAAAAGTAACTGTCTGAGATCTTTTTTTTTTTAAATGGTTTCTTTTTTTTTTTTTTTTAAAGATTGATTTATTTATTTATACAAGCATTGGGTACAATCAGAAGCACGGGAAGGTGAGAGAATTCACTGGAGCCAGAGCAGGGAACAGAACAGGCAGACTGATGAAGTACACTGCTGAGGGGAGCAGTGGGCGGCAGGAGAGGTCTGTGTGCCATGTGGGATGCTCGCCGGCATCCAGGGATCGAACCGGTGCTGCAGAGGCTGCAGGTGGCTTTGCAACCCAGCGCTCAACTGCTGCACCACCAGGGGAGGCCCTGTCTGAGATCTTTCATAGGACTTTTTCTGAGGGGGAGAGAACGACACCAATATAACCAATATACTAAATTTCTTTCTATCCAATTTGAACTTGGGAAAAGAGAGTTGTTGAAATTAACCTTTTTGAGATTATGAAACACTACTACTCTGTTTTACTTTGGGAGAATTTATTTTCTCAGTGGGAAAGAAAGAAACCAATGCTTACATCCTCCACACAGTTCACAGTGTACAAGCAGCTATGCTGTGACCCGATGAAAAGCACTACTGTGCCATACCTGGCCGAAATAGGCAAAGAAGTCCTTTTTGGATTCAGAAGAATATACTGAGTTTCTTACTGGCTGTATGTACATAGAAAGCTCAGAGTAATTCTTCCCCACTGTTTCTAAACAAACATTGTAGTTGTCTAAAAAGTGAGCCAAGGAACTTTACTTCCAAAATTATACCGCAATTAGTGTCATATGCAACAACACTACACCCTCCTTCTCAACTTGGAGTCAAGCCCAATGCCAACACAAACAGGTATCCTCCTTTACCTACTGGGATAAAAAGAACAGAATCAGAGTTCAGCCAAAGACATATTTATTTATAAGTTTGACAAAGATACTGTCTAACTCAAACATCTTGGTAATGGTCAACTCTATCTGAATTTGACCACAAAACATAATTTAAAAAACAAAACTAGCAACAGTACACTCCCTATCCCCGTATGGGCCTGTCTGTGCTGGTAAAACAGCAACAACTGAAGACTGGGGAAAAAGGCAAGACCAAGATCAAACCTAAACACTCTATGGTAAGCAATAAATGATTTACTTTCCCTATTCCCTTAAGAAAAGTTTTCCAAAAGGGAAAGTGCATCAGCAAGGCCACAGCACACTTGCATCTGTTTACTTGCTTCCAAGTCAAGAAAGAGAATCCTATGTCATCTGACATGGCTAATTTTCAAGGACAGACATGGCCGGCTGGACAGGCAGGCTAGGGCAGCCCTGCGCACACATGCAGGTAACCTCTTCATTCCTCTCACACAAACTGCTAGGGGACTCTATGGAAATGGTAGTGATTTTGTACCCCACTCATTTTTCTTCATTAAATCACAGTAGCAAACAAACACCTGATTTATTCTCCCATTACCTGTTAAATTCAAAGTGTATTTGTTTTATTCTTTACTATTAGCTCAGAAAAGGAGAACAAAAAGGCAGTTCAAGTCAGCTACATACAGGACCCCACTGACATAATAAATATTAAAAATCCCTAAAGACCCAGACACTAAGTATTCCACTTTAAGACATTTAACAACAAACTTGCTTTTTGAAAAACCAAATATATCTTTTGTGTCCCCTTTTGCTAATGCTCTGACACTTGATCACTACAATGGCTCTATTGTTTTGCTTATTTTTTTCTTCACCAATTTTCAAACACTAATTAAAATTTCCTAGGCTCTACATAGACCTATAAAGGTTTACACCATCACCCATCCACACATCTCTTTATCTTAGAAGGGATATCTAAGTTCAAAGTATAATGTTTTCTTCTTAATCTCTCATCCAAAGTATAGTGTTCAAAATCAACTGCTCCCAATTATTTCCATATCATTGTCAATGTAGAAAAACCTAAATTTAGTTTTCAAGGTCTATGACCATAAAAAGTCTTGGTTTGATAAAACCTATGAAAAAGCTGTGTCACAAAAATTTCTCTCTAAATGATCAAGAGATCTCTAGAGGGCCTCCCTGGTGGCACAAGGGGTTAATTCTCAGCACTATGAAGCTATCCTTAGTCACTGCAGCAGTTCAATTCCTGGCCAGGGAGCTAATCCACATGGTGCAGCAGACCTCTCCTGTCTCGCCCGCTGCTCCCCTCAGCAGTGTGTTTCAGTCAGTCTGCCTGTTCTGCTCCCCACTCTGTCTCTGGTGAATCCTCTCACCCTGCCTCCACCATACCTCTGGCCTACAACCCAGCTCTTGTATGCATAAATAAACCTTTTTTTAAAAAAGAGATCTCTAGAAATGCTTAACACATTTTTATACACATACAAAGACAGCCTGTTTATGCTGACTCTAGATCATAAATGCCAGCGCTACTGCTGATCGATCAGATTAATCAGGTGATTATTAATTTACCAGTACTTCTATATTCTTCTGATTCTAGTAGCCATTTCAGAAAAAAATACAATTCCCAGAATAGGTCCTAATGAATTAGATAATGAGTTGGAAGAAAAACCTTAGAGACAGAAAAATATGCCAGATAGACTGAACAATACTGTATCAGGTATGAAAACTGAGAGATTTCTATCTATATAGAGTTGTTTTATCTACATAGAGAAGTTTGATTACCACAGAATTCCCAAAAAGAGTAGCATGTTTGACACCACAGTAAAATAACAGAACAGATTTAAGAGACTTGGAGCTGGCACTTAGTATCTCCAGGCATCAACCTCCAATTTTGTTTGACCCTGTCCTGTCTAAACAATCAACAAGACATCTATCCTATTAACCTGTATCCGGAAAGACTTGCTTCCCATTGGATGTTGTAGGTGCTGCTGTTGTTTTAACTTTACCATGGCTGTTCTAAGTAAACGAATGTGCCTGTACAGGGTTTTAAAGTCTTTTTTTTTTTTTTTTAAAGATTTTATTATTTATTTATACAAGCACTGGGTACAGTCAGAAGCGCGGGAAGGTGAGAGAATTCACCAGAGCCAGAGCAGGGAGCAGAGCAGGCAGAAGGACCGAAGTACACTGCCGAGGGGAGCAGCGGGCGGCAGGAGAGGTCTGCGCACCATGTGGGACCCTCCGACCGGTGGCCGGGGAGCAGCCGGGGATCGAACCGGCGCTGCAGAGGCTGCGGGCAGCTTCGCAACCCAGCGCTCAACCGCTGCACCACCGGGGAGGCCCGAGTTTTAAAGTCTTAAGACTGCTCCTGTCATCATCATCTGCCACAGATCACCGCAGAGCAACGCAGAGGCTACGGGTCTACCACACTCACTAGAGGTTTCTATTTGGGAAGGCAAAAAAAAAAAAAACGTACTAGGGAAAAGAAAAGAAATTGTCATCTTACCTTACAGACAAACTCTTCCATTCGTTCCATAGCATGGTGGGCTTGTAAGAGAGGGGACATGCCCATAAACCCCTCATCTTCCTGAGAGGCTTCATCATTGCATTCGTGTTCCTCAGGGCTCTGCAAGTCAATCACAGAAATCATCAGGGGAAGAGACCAGGGACCAAATGAAACAATCAACTTTCCTCGCAAAATACAATGAAAATTTCTTAAGAAACAATATAAGGAAATAAAGTCAGTTTATTAAAGAACTATGAATATCAAGAATGAACAAAAGTTACTCAATTTTTAAAGTACAGCATACTTATGTTTGAGTAGCAAATTCCTGAAGAGACTTGAATTTTTTTTGTTTTAAAGAACTATATTTAAGCCAGAAAGAAAAAGAAAAATACCGGATGGTCTCACTCATAGCAGGAATTTAGAAAACCTAAATAAGGGACCTGGAAAAAGACTAATTATAATAAAGTAAAAATCAAAATCAACAAGCAACTATAAACCAGAGACACACACTGTGTGTGTGTGGGTGGGGGGGGGGAGGAGCAGGGAGGGAATAGGATCAAAGCAAGGGGGGTTGGGAATTTTACGGGGATGATAATCAAGATGAAAATGCATACGTTGTACAAAAATGATGTAAAAAATACATGAATTAAAATTTTTTTAATAAAAATATATAATTAATGACACTTTTAAAAAAAATAAAGAACTATATTTGCAGACCACATAAATATTACATATACAAAGTTAAGAAATTACTGAGGTGAAAATCTTGTAAAATTCCACCCAGTCTACATAAAATAATCATCATATGACATGGTAAGAGCTCTAGTGACTGCAAAAAAAGGGGAAAGGAGAGAGAAATCTAACATGTAGTAAATTCTTAAGATATGCCAAGCACACGGGGCCACAGTAGCCATCTAAATTAAACCTGACAACCATGTTACAGAAATGGAAAACATCCAAAACCCATTATCTTTTTCCATATTTTTTTTAAAGATTTATTTATTTATGCATACAAGAGCTGGGGTACAGGCCAGAGATGCTGAAGGTGGGGTGAGAAGACTCACCAGAGACAGAGTGGGGAACAGAACAGGCAGAATGACTGAAATACACTGCTGAGGGGAGCAGCGGGTGAGACAGGAGAGGTCTGCTGCACCATGTGGGTTTCTTCCTGGCCAGCCAGGGATCAAACTCATGCTGCAGAGGCTGTGGATTGCTTCACAGTGCGGTGCTTAACCCTTGCGCCACCATGGAGGCCCTCTTTTTCTATATTCTTGAGGAAATCCTCTTATCCCTACACTCCCCCCGCACTTCTGGCCTACACCCCAGCTCTTGTATGCATAAATAAATCAAGCTTTTAAAAAAATAATAATAGTTAACAGTCCAAGAAAGAGTTCAGTACTAAAATGACAGACTTGTAAAAAGTATACTGAGGTCAAGGGTAGTTGAGACAATATGGGTAAGTTCAGGGTGTGTTTACCAGGATTTACTGCAATTACATCAGCTGAGTACTGTTACAAAGGAAGGACAGCGTAACAGAAGTTCTTTATTGTGCAGCTAACTGCATGTTAGACTCTGTAATAAGTGCTATTACAAATTAAATAGTCAAATCTTCGCAATAACCTTCACAGATAAATATTACCATATCCATATTATCCCTGAAAATCCACATCAAGCATGGTAAATGAAGAAATGGAAGCTAAGGAAAATTACACTGCTCTAAGTAGTGCCTTGATTCCCAGCCTGATGACATTATCTTACATATAGGTATTGACTGCTTTTTAAATACATGCAGGTGCCACAGTAATTTACAAAACACAAATTCACTAAAATGAACTAAATTCAGAGTCGCTTCCATCATGTATTTTTTCAAGCTAATATTAAAAATACGACTGTCACATACATGGTTTGTTAAATGTTTCTGACATTAAAAGAAGGAAAGGGGTCATTGCCTAATCCAGCAACTCCACTCCTAGATATACAGTTAACAGAAATGCAACTATTGATATATAACTACATATTTATCAGAAGACAAATACTAAAATATTCAAAGCCACACTATTTATAATAGTCCAAAATTAGAAACAACCCAGACAGCCTTCAAAAATAGAATTATGTGGTACAGTCATCCAAAAATAACTATAGTGCAAGGAAAATGAACAATCTATAACTACACTAAGTAAATACAAATTAATCTCACAAACATGATCCTAGGTGAAAGCAGCCAGATACATGATATAAGGTAGAAAACCAGGTGGCGCTCATCTATGCCTTTAGAAGCCAGGGTAATCGTTAACACTGGGAGAGTGCCTCTACGAGGGGGCACAAAGGGGGTTTCCGGAAGTGTGGGTTATATAGGTGTGTACAGTTTATAAAATTGTACCAAGCTATCCTCTGAGCACATATGCAGTTTATGTATGCACATCATGCTTCAATGAGGACTTTATTGTTTTTTCTTTTAAGGATCCTCCTACTCACAAAGATGGGAAAATAATGATATAGAAGAAAATTAGGGAATCAAATCCAGATCTCTCTGCCCTCAAATCCTGTCCTTTCTCCCCTTTTACCAAACTGCTTCCCTCAAGAGTATCTAACTGCCACACAGAAATGGCTTTGCTAAATAAAACCAAACATGACAAAAGTAATAAAAAGTCATTAAATAGGACTGCTGAGGAAAAGATACCTAATTAGCCTGATCAATGAAAAAACTAATTATAACCTTCATTCAACTTTTATATACTAACAAAAAAAAAGTTAACGCTGACTGCGAGGGGACTGCAGAAATTTGGAAGTTCAGATAACATAGACATCACTTAGTCCATCAATTCCATTTCAAAATGAGGAATATGAGGCCCAAAGAAATTAAGAATATTGGCTAGGGTCACACAGTTGATTGGAAGTAGGGCCTCCAGTAAGCTACAAGTTTATGCATTCATTTCCCAAAGATTTATTGAGCAAATACAATATTGCAAATATAATTAATTATTTTAGGTGCTAGGGAGAAATAAGTTCAGGTGAGTGGAGACAATTTTTTAAAAATATGATGATAAAGCTTGATAAGAACAATAAAGAAATATAAAAACAGGGATGTGATTAACTCTGGATAGGACAGTCTTTCTACTGTGCAATGTGTTTTCTTTCCACACAAATGTATACTTCCTGTGGTGTGTTGCATCCAACACCTACTAAGCACAGCAGGCCCTCAAATATGATGTTTCATTCAACATTGTTTCACTGTAATATTGATGAGAAAAACAATCCCAGTAGATAATGACCTGAGGAACTGCTTTCCCGATTTTGCCTGTAATCAAAGTTTTCAAGAGTCTATTAACCACAATGAATCAGGACTTACTGTGCTAGTAATGCCAGTATTCCATAAAACCACTTTAGAAATGAATGCAATGATAAATGCAAAAGAGTTTAGAAAATAGCTTTGCACATTGTAAGAGCTCAATAAATAAGAACTATTACTAGTCTTGCGAAAAATAAGAATGCACATACCTATCATAGATTAAATATGCTAAAGTCTCCCTGCACATCAAAATAGCATATCCCAATGTTCTCTTCCCATACATCTCTTTATGGAAACACTTAAGACAATTTAGATGTAGAACTATAAACTGGTAGCTGATAAATTCATTCAACAAGCATGTTATGTGCCAACCATGAATCAATCAGAAACTGGCTGGAATCTGAGAATGTGATGAACAAAAGGCAAAATTCATTCTACCATAGAATATAGAGTCTACAAGCAAAAATAATTATTCAACATCTAGTCATACAAATACACAATTTTAAGTTGTGTTATGAACAGTGATGTAAAGTACAAGGTATAATTAAAGCTAACAATGGGGAGACTGAATATGAAGTGGGGGTACAGAATTTTGAGAAGTTTCTTAAATATATTAATTTGATATAGAACTTGAATACTGAAAGATAAGCAGCAGTTAGCCAGAGGTATGGATTTAAGAACACTCCAGGCGGAAGAAACAGCACATCCATTTAAGGATGTGAAATAAGGCCAGTATTGAGGCTCACTGAAAAAGGAAAAGAATGTCCTGAAATGAAGTCAGAAAGATAGACAGGCAGTGAAATCAAGCAGGGTCCTATAGGTTGTGGAAAGGACTGGGTACTTTACCCTAAGTGTAACAGGAAACATAACTTTATAAAATGGGAATGGCACAACAAACACTGCATTTTTAAGAGCTCTCTTTAATAACTGTGTGAAGAATATATCGGACAGGAAGCCAATATTTCAAATAGAATATATTGCTAAGAAGCCAATATTTCAAATAGAAAATGACAGTCGCTCAGATTAAAGTAGTTAAAGAGGGAAAAAGTAGTCCGAGAAAGTGATGCAAAATCAGAAGTGTCATTTGCACCATGACTCTTAGGTTTATTTACTTTGAAAATGAACAGAAGGTCTATCAAAGGGTTAAACGGTATCTGAGAAGCAAAATTATTCTAGCTAACAGAAAATGAGGTGTGCAACAATTCTGACCCCCCAAAAAAGTACAAACAGCTGAATCTAACCTCTGGACTCAACATAAATGCTCAGAGGCACAGTTTGGAACTCAAAAACATGCAGTAAACAGTGCCAATCCTCACAAAGGCAGCTCTGTTCAACAGAAAGAGCAGTCAGAAGACTCGGCACATGCTCTCATTGAGCCATGTGACCTTGGGCAAATTACTCTAAGCTCTCTAAATCTTGCTTTGCCCACTTTCAAAAAGAGGTATCTTACTCTTATTTAGAGTAGTTTTTGAGAGTGAAATAATGTCTGTGAAAGTGATGCAAACTTGAAGGCATTACATTTGCTAATAGTTCAGAAACTTAATCTTCAAAACTGGAAATTAAAAGAAATGACTCCTTTCTCCAAAAACAAAAACAAAATCAGCATATGGAATACTTAAGTCTCTTAAAGATACTAAAACTTTCTTTTAACTTCAGTCTCAAAACTGCAAAGTTTTCTATAACTCTATGTCCCTTCTTTTCTTGCTCCCATGATTATTCTACATTACCCCTGAAATCAGCAGCAAGGGACAGTTCAGAACATAGATTAAATACAGAACAAAAGTTGCAATATTCAATGGAGGGGAAGGCCCAAGGGAGGACCAAAGCAGAAGAAAAGTTTTTGCTACTTATGTGATCCAGTAAGTTTTCTATTAAAACCACCTCCCAAGAAGGTAGTACATACAAATATGCTGGTCTCTTCATAAACTACCTTTCCTTTTTCAGCAAAGGACTTCCACTCCAAAGAAAAACAATACACAAGGGACAGGTTTTCATCTCTTCCTATAATTACACACAATTCCTCATTAGTAAACTGAAGAAGGGTAAAAAGATGATTCTGGAGAGGCTTTTCAGCTCTAACACTCCACAGTCTATGGACCAAGTCCTCTCACTCCTTAATTCCTCATAGAAAATCTATTAAAACAGACGGAAAAAAACAAGGAACAGTTCATTTGTGCAGGCTGCTGGCTTCAGGGTTAGCATGAAGATCAAATACAGATTTTTTTTTTTTCAGAGCAATATAGTGAGTTCATTCACAGGATGAAATACATCCACTCACTTGATTATTTGTTAGTGAAACAAAAAACACAAATTGTCACATTTAGAAGACACCACTCTATGTAGTGAAAATAGTAACAAAAATACACAGTATATAACAAGAAAGATACTGAGAATGTGACATAGAAGGGACCTGGATAGGCAAATTCTGAACTCCAAAACCATGTTTTACTATCTCATAGTTAAAATGTGATAATAATATAAAGAGGACATCATTGCCATTTTTATCTCCAATTGGCTACCCTGAAATTTCTTCAAGCTTTTAAATTCTTCAGGCTTGATAAAAACACATCAGTTTTAAATGTAGTTAAGAATTGGTACATTAAAATCACATAGTGATATAGTTGTTGGTGCCTACTCAGTATCTTTTCCAAGATGACTAATAAGAATCTCAAATCTCACATTCTAAAACAGAGCTCTTTTGATTTCCCTCTTCATTCATGCCCCCCTGCTTAAAAACATGCTCTGCTCTGACCAATCTCAGTTAAAATATCCAGGATTCATCCTTGATTCTTTTCCTCACTAGCCATCTCCAATCCATCACTAATCCTGCAGGTCTGAGAAAATATACCCAGAATCCATCTACTTCTCTTCATTTCTGGAGCTAATACCACCCTGTTTCAAGCCAACACCATCTCTCACCTAGAATATTCTAACAGGCTCTTGGCCTTCTGTTCTATCTTCTCAGAATCTATTCTCCACATTCAGTTATCTTTTAAAAATCATCAATCTCTTCCCCCTGTTTAAACACATCAAAGGCTACTCACTTTTCAATCACTTTTATTTAAGTAAAATCTAAACTCCTTCTATATACACCTACACGATCTGCTCCCTGCCTGGCCCAACGACCTCATCTTACCCTCTTATTTCTTTGCTCTAACTGTATTGGTTTTCTTTCAATCCCTTTTTTAAAATAAAGGTGGAGAAAAGGAGAAAAAGAAAAACTTATACCTATCTTTGGACCTCTCTACTAGTTTGTTTCCTCTATCTAGACCACTCTAGAATTTTGCATGGCTGATTTTTTTCCTCTATCTAGACCACTCCGGAATTTTGCATGGCTGATTTCTTATGGTTCAGATCTCACTTCAATCATGCTCTCTAATTTAGAGAGGCTTTCTTTCACCACTATGTCTAAAGAATCCTGGGGCACAGGCAGGGAAGAGAGGATGAAGAGACAGAGATTCTTTTAGGGCCGTAAAACTACTCTGTATATAATACCAGTAATGATGGCTATGTGTCATCATACATTTATCCAAAGCCAAAGAATGTACAACCTCAAGAAGGAACTATAATATAAACTATGGACTTGGAGTGATTACAATATGTAAGTTAAACAATTTTAAAAATGTACCATTCAGGTAAGGATGTTGATAATGGGGGAGGCTATGCATGTGTGGTGGGAGGGGGATGTAGGAAATCTCTACTTAGCCTCGACTTTGCTGTGAATTTACAAAAAAAAGAAAAAAGAAATACCTTTGGACACTTTTTATGCTCACAGTATTTATCATTACCTGAAATTATTTTATTCATTTGTGTTTAAGAGGGCTATATAGCTTGTTTCTTCTCTACTTCTACACTTGTACCATGCTGACTAGAAACACGGCTGCCTTATTCACCACCATATTTCTAGCACTTAGAAAGGCACCTGGGCAAACAATGCCACTGTATTCCTCTATGCATGTTACAAATAAGACAACTTAAAATGGGTCATTTGCATGAATTATGATTTGATGGATTATCTCGGAGATTTATAAAGTGGTATTTCTGGATCTGAAAAAAAAAAAAAAAAACACTGCCACAATACTTCTATTACTAAAATGTGCAACAGTTCTAGACATACTAACTCCAAGATTCCAAAGCACATAGTAAAATAATCTGCAACAATGGTTTTCTGATACTTTTCCTCTCTAGGTATAGGTGTTCGAATAATTTAAAAGATGCCCTTTTCTCTGGTAAGCGAAAGGAAAGATTAAAATCTCCCTTCTGTTCTCAGAATCCTACTGATTTCCAAGATATACACTGGTGATAACCCACACATATCTCCATATCTGGAGAAGTATGTCCCAGCATACAATTAGAATTTCTCCAGAAATATGATACTATCACAACTAAAGCATGGATAAAATACAAGGTTACATGGTAACTACAAAACCCCATTTCTTTTCTTAAACAAGATAAAGCAGATATAACTATGAAATCCATTAATACCTAGCTAATTTAAGAATTAAAAACTTCAAATTATCCTGAACAAAAAATTTACAAATTAACCCAACTGTTAATTTCACAAATCATGAGTTTTGTTGCAAGATTTTTCTAAGGGGCTTCAAAGTTTATGCACCAAAGTTTATGCACCTTTCAAAACCCCATCCTCTCTCCCCATACATTTCTTTTTTTTTAATATCCTTCCTCCCCGGGTCACATTCCCCTAATTTTTGTTTTACCATCCTCTCACTTACTTTTTTATGATGAGAAGAAAGAACAGATGCCTCTAAAACAGGCTCCAGATCTCCTTGGTAGCTGTCATTATCATCTCTCCTTGTACCATCAAGTTGGTGCCTTTTTCTGAGCCTTATATCTGGCTCTGGAGTCCTGCTGCACCCCAATCGGTTTTCTGCTGTCTCGTTCATGGGACACCCAAACCTTTCTTACAAAGAGGTCTTTCTTTCTGTCCCTTCTTCTTGGGAGGGTGACTTTCAGGATAGTGAGTTGACCCTAAGGATGGAAAGTTTAGAAATAACATTTTAAATAAATGCAAAAATATAATTCATAGATGTATGTGGAATAATTACTGGAAAATATTCAAAACTGTGCTCTCAAACAGTATATAGGGAAGAGCCTAGGATCTGGAATGAGAATACTTAATTTTCACTTTGTTCTGCTTGTATTTTTTTAATAGACCATATTTTTTTCAGTTAAAAATACACATAATTACAGACAGAACATCTATGAATTTTATGTATTGCAGCTGTGTTTTACAGACCCAATCTTAAACATCACAATGACCCCCATCTACTTCAGATGAGGAAACCAAATTTCATTCCTATGAAATAAAGACAAAGGTTCTGATTTGTATAGCATATATTTCTGGTGATATATGCTATATCACTCTGCATTCAAATTGCTTAATGCCTGACATTTCAGTATTGTTGAGTTTTTTGAACTCTTAACTACCTTGACACGGAAGGCAAGAAAACTCAGGACTCGTGCATACTCCTTTTATATCTTTGTAAATTCCCAGAAAGTGCTGTGCACATAAATGTTTAATGAGTATTTGATAAATGATACTTAAATGTTCCTGAGTGGTAAAAAAACACTTTCAGAAATCATCAATATTCTCTAAACTGGACTTCAGTAAGTTCCCTAGGAGGTCAATTATTTCAAGTGCTTGGTACTCTCCCTCTTAACTCACAGTACACAAGTTTATTTTAGATATTTAGTTACATATTCAAGTAAGGCAATTATCACAGACAATCCAAATAGAAATACTAAAGCAGGAAACACTAGAGTACATATTCTCCTCAGAAACCCGTAAGATTCAAAGGTCCTACCAGATGGGGAAAAGCAGGACAAGGTGAAAGGGCCTTGACACAATTTTAAAAAGACAAAGGGTGTATTTAGTGTTTACATATGTATGGGCAGGCAAGACTAGGAATCAGCAAGAATTCAAAATAGACAAAGAATTAACTCAACTGTTAATTTCATAAATCATGAATTTTGTTGCCAGATTTTTCTAAGGGGCTTCAAAGTTTATGCAGCAAGAACAAACACAAATCTTTAAGGATGACCAGACCTGGGCAGATGCCTATAACTCAAGGGCCTGAACAAGCATATCAAACTACAAAGATTATAAACGATGTTATTAATCTCCAATTCTGAAGGAGGAAACAATGCCACAGATTTACATTTATTTATTTATTAATAATTTGCAAAAAGCTATTTCACACCCACCAATTCATTTTGTTTTAGTAAAGAAGGAGCTAAACATTTACTGAAGATCAACAAAGTTAAATTCTGTACCAGATTATTACACAGTATCTCACATAATCCTGCTATACAGTCCTCTGAGGTACTTTATACCCACCCCCAAATACAGATGTGGTCTGTACATACAGAGACTAGGTCATCAGGCTACAAAGAAGAAAAGCTGAGATTTATACCCAGGTCCTTCTGGTCCTCATGAAATTCATGTATTCTTACCTCCCACCCTGCCAAAATAGGGCTAGATGAAAAAAATAAGAACTTAAACCCTAAAATCAGTTCAGTCAGTTGGTTTACACAACAAGTAAACTATGGAATTAGATGTGTATTCTCAAACTGCCGCAAACATAATAAATCTTGCAAAGTAGTCTTGAAATATGACTACACCAAATTTCACCTAAGCAGGAGTTACAAATGAAGAGAGCTACTCATTTATGAGCTTATAAATGGAATGCCCTCTTAGTTAGAACTGTTTTATAATCTTCAACTCAGAAAAAAACAAATGAAAAGAAATTGTTACCTTAAAACATTTGGGAAGGATTCTCCTCTCTTTAGAATTAGAAATAAGTAAATACACAATAAAAAACAAAAAGACACAACACTTTCAAACAAACCTTAAATCCTATGGAAGATCCATGAAAAACTTCTAAAACGAAAAAGTAAGTTCAGCAAGGTCAACATACAGGAGCAACACTTAAATATCACATTTCTATATACTAACAATAAACATGTGGAAACTGAAATCTGAAACAATACTGTCTATAATTACCCCAAAGAAATTTTAAAACTTAAGGATACATTTAGATAGGATCCGCTTGCTGAAAATTATAAAATATTGATGAAATAAATCAAAGATCTAAACAAGGGGCAACAGATCAAAAATTTATATGGAAGGCACAGACCCTAGGGTAGCTAAGATGATCTTTAAAAATAATAAATTAGAAAAATCCCTTTCCCTGATATGAAAGCTTATTATATAGTAATATATAGTAAGTTATCAATACAGTGTGCTATCTTCATAGGAAAAGACACAGATTTATGGAACAGTACAGAGAACCAAGAAATAGACATAAAGCAATTATTTTATAAACATGCAAAAACAATTCAACAGGAGAGCCTTTTCAACAAATGATGCTAGAACTGGACATCCATGGGCAGGGGGGCAAAAACCTCAATCTAAATCTCATACTTTATCTAAAATTAACTCAAAATGGATCTTAAATGTAATGCACTTAAATGGAAAATGTAAAACCATAAAACTTTGAGCAAAAATGCAAGATATCTTCAGGATATAGATCTAAGCAAAAAGTACTAAGACTTGACCTCTAATAACCTGATCTGTAATAACAAAAAAAAGGTTAAGTTGGATTTCAATAAAAATTAACTTTTTAATGAAATATTTTATTAAGAATTTGAAAAGACACATTGTAGACTGAGAGAAAATATTTATAAACAACATATCCAACAAATGCCTATAATCTATAGCATCTGAGGAACACTCAAAATTCAACAGGATGAAAAACTAACACTCTAATGAGAAAACAGAAAGAGAACAAGAACAGATATTTCACCGAAGACAAGTGACAGACGGAAAATGATTACATGAAAAAATCTTTGACATCATTAGCCATTAGGGAAATGCAAATTAAAACCACAATGAGACATCACCACAACCTAATCAAAACTGCTTTAAAAAAAAAAAAAAAACCTAACAAGAAGCTTCTGGCACGACAGCATGAGGAAATCTGCCAACCAGCTCCCCAGTGAAACTGATGAAAACTATTAAAAAAAAAAAAAAAAGCCTTAAGTCTCTGGAAATAACCCTATAGGTAAGCAATAAATGAGCAAGCACTTAAGAACACCTGCAAAAATTCAGTAAGAAAAGGAATAGTCTGGGATATTGGAATCAAGATCTCTTCCTCTATGACCCCTCCCAACTCAAGAGACAGACATGCCACTCCAGAACTCTGCAGTCAAAACACAGGAGGTTCCTACTGCTCCCAGCACTCAAGTGCAGGGGTTTCTTTCCAGAGAGAACAGCAAATCAGTATTTCTCATTCTGTCTTAGCTACCTATTGCTGAAGCTAAGTTTAAAAGCAGGGGCTCCCTTCCTCCTCTCAACCTCGCTTGCAGAGTTAAGCACGCATGGCCTGCTTAGAATACTAGAGGTGCAGATGATTCTTGACCTAGCTCATGTGATGGTGGCTCTTCACCAGAAGAAGAAGCTAAGAGGATTCCAGGTCTCCAACGTCTTAATGCCCCACCAAGCACTCACCTCATTCATAAAGGAACCTGCCATTGTCCCCTGTCCCGCATCTCTAGATGTCCTGTTTCAGAAATGTTTGCTTGGGGAAAGAAAGGCAGATAGTATCTAATCTCTCCCGGAAGGAGCTATCTTCATTTGCCCACACACGGAGAAGAAATTGAAGCCTAAGGGCATGCTAAAGAACAGTGCAGGCTGTGGTGAAAGTCACCAGGGAGAAGAACGAAGACACAAGTTAAACTCAGGCAGGTTACTTTGCCATAAAGTATCAGGAAACAAGATAACTGGCAGGAGTCCTCCCAGCATGTGAAGAAAACTTATACTAACCTCAAAAACTATTCTTTCAAAGGAACCAAAATTTTATTGGATCAGTAAGTAAAGCAATTTATAGCTGTAAGGGCAGGACTGGACACAGTGCAGGTTTTCTGATAGCCAGCAGACCGGGTAAAGAAGGAATCGTAGTCCTCAGTGGTTTTGCAGGTTTTTTATTGGGGTTCACCAGGCATATGGCAGGCAGGGGTGCTGGGGGGCCGGGAGGCTGGCAGTCCTCCCAGCCCCCAGCAAATCCTCACTATCTGGACTCTCCGGCCTTCTCTCTCGGCTTCTGCTCAGCTTCTACTGCTGCTGGTGTCCCCGTGACGCCGCCCTTAAAAAGCATAGTCTCAGGCCAGGTGAATCCCATCTACCTATGCCCACACCCCACTCCAGGTGCCGCTGTCAGGCATGCATTCAGGACTGCAAGGATCCATCATCTATCCTGATGGCGGGAGGGCAGAAAAGCCTGACATTTTTCCTTACCCTACAATAGCACCAAGCATTGCTAAAATCAATAAAGTAACTGGCTGGTGATTAGTGATGTTTAATAGCTGGGTAGTCAGAGAAGGAAGAAAACCCAACAAAAACCATTCTGATCCCAGTGTAACTGCAGGCATATTCCAAACTACACCTCCCTGAGGAAAAATATCAGAGGCTGAACACTTGGGAAGAAAACTTCACTAAAGTAATCCAATCACTTACTAAATTAACTAGCAAATAAAGTAACAAGCCTGGAGGAGGGGAGTCCCTGTACCCAGAGTTGTTACAACATATTATGTAAAATGTCCATTAACAACAAAAAAGTTGAAGTCATGCAAAGAAACTGGAAGATATTTTTATACACCAAAAAAAAAAACAGGCAACAGGAAAATGCTTGCGAGACCAAATGTCAGACTTAGAAAGACTTTAAAACAGCCACTATAACTACAAAGAACCATGTTTAAAGTGAGGTAAGGTATGATCACAATGTCTATCAGATAAAGAATATCAATAGGAAGAAATTAGGAAAAAGAACCGAATGGAAATCATGAAGCTGAAAAGTACAATAACATTTTTAAAAATTATTTTAAGTGCTCAACGAGGAACAGCAGAATAAAAATTATAGTTGAATAATAAAAATAAGAGCAAGTCAAAGGAACAAAACAACAAAGGCAAGACGGCAAGACAAAGAACAAAGAGAAAAAAGAGGGCCTCCCTGGCAGCCTAGGGGTTAAGTCTCAGTGCTATCTCCACTATGGCCTGAGTTCGAGTCCCAGTCAGGGAACTAACCCACATACGTCACAGCAGACCTCTCCTGTCTCTCCCACTACTCCCCTCAGCAGCGTATTTCAGTAAATCCATCTGTTCTGCTCCCTCCTCTCTCTCTCTCTCTCTCCCTGATAACTCCTCTCACCCCCCTGACCCCTACACCTCTGACCCACACCCCAGTTCTTCTGTGCTTTAGAGAAAATAGTATATGCAAGTCAAGGACACCCAGGTCTGTTCAGAAGTTGAGAGTAAGAGAACAGATTCAAGACATACTTGGTATAGAAAATGTAACGTCTGTATAAGTGACTGCATGAGGAGGGTCAATGAAGACGAGAGCGAAACCAGATGGGCTCAAATTTTGTGCTCAAGCAGAGGATGCCATTCACTACATGAAGGGATGATAAAGGGAAGCAGGAAATTCAGATTGTAACAGTAATTTGTTTTTCAAAATGGAAGCCTGAAGTGACAGGAACGTTCAGTTGTCACCAAGACACAAATCTAGAATTCCGAAAAGAGAAGGAGGCTGAAAATAGAAATGGATACTCTTAGTATCAAAAGTGATACTAGCATAGTTACTGGTTTAACAACAGAGGATAAAATCCTTTAAAAGGAGGAAGAAGGGCAAAGATCAAAGTGAAGGATGCAGAAAAATATCAAATATTAAACGCTAAAGCCAGAACTGGAAAAGATCGACTCCCAGTCAAATGTACTTCCTAATGCGAGAGCAACAGAAAATTTTTAATCCCCATTTCCTAGACTTCCCCTTACCAACAAATACTACTGCATAAGGTAAAGTTATTATATTGTTTATTAGTCTCGATGATACCTGTTTGACAATTATGGTCTAGAAATCAAACTATTCTGGGAAAAATATTTGTTAAAAACCAATCCTAAGTACATTCAATACTGGCAGGGATTTTTTGTTTGTTTACAACTGAAACCCAAATTGCAATGAACAGAGTTGACATTCAGTAATGATTTCTAGGATGAATGAATGTATGTTGTAAGAGTTAAAATTGTTTATATCATAACTAATCACAGTTAAATTGTGCTGTTCACCAAGACAGATTATAGTACAATGTACAACTTCACCTATTTTGATTTTAGTTTTTATGCTGTTTTTAATTTTAAACGAGGCAAGCTATGAAAAACAGTATGATGACCGACAAAACTAAAAACAGAATTACTACATGATCCAAGAATCCATTTCTGGGTATAAACTAAAAAGAATGGAAATCAGGGTCTTGGGACACTTTTGGATTAATCCCATGTTGATAACAGCATCGTTCACAATAGTTAAAATGTGGAAGCAACATACTTTGATATGGCATAAACATACAACTGTTATTCAACCTTAAAAAGGAAGGAAATTCTGACACAAGCTACAATATGCTAAGTGAAATAAGCTAATCACAAGAAGAAGGCATGTACGGTTCCATTATAGGACCTATTCACGGTAGTGAAAATCACAAAGTAGAATGATGGTTGATAGGGGCTCGGGGGAGGAAGGAATGTAGAATATGACAGATAAGCAAATTCAGTTTTGCAAGATGAAAGGAGTTCAGGAGAGGAACAGGAGTGATGATTGTACAATATGACTGTACGCTTAAAAGTGACTGATAGTGTATGTTAGCTGCATTTTACAATTTTTTTTAATTGGTAAGAAAAGCTAATCCCAAAAAGCTGCACACTGTGTTGCCTTATTTATATAACATTCTTGAAATGACAAAAATATAGAAATGGAGAACAGACTAATCAAGAGTTATGGAAGGTGTAGGAGTAGGAAGGAAGTGAGAATGGCTATAGCACGACACCATGAAAGAATCTTAGGTTAACAGAATTGTTCTGAATCTTGATTATATGAATGTCAATATCATGATTGTAATATTGAACTGTGTATAATTGTGCAAGATTTTTTCAATGGGAGAAATGAGGCAACAGGTCTAGGGGATGTCTGTATTATTCCGAACAACCGCATATGAGCTTACATTTATTTCAAAATGAAAATGTTAACTTTAGGGAAAAAAAGCAGGTAAGTTCAGCTTCACAGTATTATATGTTAATACTTCCACATCAGAAATTTTGTTGCAAAGAGTAGAATATCATGCAGATATTTTCCCAATAAAATATACATACCACAATTGCTAATAGCACCTAGGTACTAAAAATGATTTCAAAAAAAGTTAATCAAGGCCTCCCCGGTGGCGGTGGCGCAGCAGTTGAGTGCAGGGTTGCAAAGCTGCCCTCAGCCTTTGCAGCGCCGGATCGATCCCCTGCTGCTCCCCGGCCACCTCTCCTGCCACCCGCTGCTCCCCTCAGCAGTGTACTTTGGTCCTTCTGCCTGCTCTGCTCCCTGCTCTGGCTCTGGTGAATTCTCTCACCCTCCCGCGCTTCTGACTGTACCCAGTGCTTGTATAAATAAATAAATAAATAAAAATCTTAAAAAAAAAAAAAAAAAGCTGATCAATACATTTCACCAAACAACAATGACCTATTACAACTCTAATGGGTTCCTCAAAAAGTTAAATATAGAACTACTATATGACTCAGCAATTCCACTCCCAGATATATGCCCAAAAATAACTAAGGCAGAAACTCAGACACTTGTACACCAATATTCATATCAGCCAAAATGCAGAAACAACCCAAGTTTTCATGCACAGATAAATGAAGAAAATGTGGTATATACACACAATAGAATATTATTAGCTCTACAAAGAAAAGAAGTTGTGATTTATGCTACAAATATGAAGAAGGAACCTTGAAAACATTATGCTAAGTAAGATACGTCAGGCACAAAAAAGGACACACAATGTATGATTCCACTTATATAGTACCAGGTAAACTCACAAAGAAGGTAGAACACAGGTCATCAGGGCTGGGGGTGGTGTGGCAATAATAATGGGTTATCATTAATGGTTACAGAGATTTTAGTTGCAGTAATGGAAAATTTTTAGTATAAATACTGGTGGTGATTACATAATATTGTGAATGCACTAGTGATTACATAATATTGTGAATGCTATTGAAATATAAACACTAAAATGTTCGAAATGGTAAACTTATGTGTATTTTTATCACAATTTAAAAAATGTCAGATATACTTAGGGTTTACTATATTGAGTGCCGTGTCTTTTACTTAACATAAAGGAGTTAAGTCACTTAAAATCCTATGAAATGGTACCATCAGAACACCCATTTTATAGATGAGAAAATAAATCAAGACACAGTTGACTAACTAACAAACCCAGTAATTAGTGAACTAGAATTTCAATCAGTCAGCCTCACTCCTAGTGCTATTAACCTACCTTCTATAACTTTATTAATGAACAAAGAAAAGTTGAACTCATTGATCCTTACTTTGGAAATAAAAAGTAAATTATCTTTCGGCCTCCCTGGTGGCACAAGGGGTTAAGTACCACACTATGAAGCAATCTGCAGCTCTGCAGCACGCGTTCGATCCCTGGCCAGCCAGGGAGCAACCCACATGGCTCAGCAGACCTTTCCTGTCTCGCCCCCTGCTCCCCTCAGCAGTGTATTTCAGTCAGTCTGCTTGTTCTGCTCCCCACTCTCTCTTTGGTGAATCCTCTCAACCCCCACATCTCTGGCCTGTACCCCAGCTCTTGCATGATAAATAAATAAATCTTTAAAAAAAAAAAGTAGGGCCTCCCCGGTGGCGCAGCGGTTGAGCGCTGGGTTGCGAAGCTGCCCGCGGCCTCTGCGGCGCCGGGCGCCGGTTCGATCCCCAGCTGCTCCCCGGCCACCAGAGGAGGGTCCCACATGGCACGCAGACCTCTCCTGCTGCCCGCTGCTCCCCTCAGCAGTGTACTTCGGTCCTTCTGCCTGCTCTGCTCCCCGCTCTGGCTCTGGTGAATTCTCTCACCCTCCCGCGCTTCTGACTGTACCCAGTGCATGTATAAACAAAACAAACAAATAAATAAAATAAATAAACATGCCTCTATTAAAAAAAAATTAAAAAAAAAAAAGTAAGGGCCTCCCTGGTGGAGCAAGGGGTTAAGCACTGGACTATGAAGCAATCCACAGCCTCTGCAGCACGAGTTCGATCCCCGGCCAGCGAGGGAGCAACCCACATGGTAGCAGACCTCTCCTGTCTCACCCGCTGCTCCCCTCAGCAGTGTATTTCAGTCGGTCTGCCTGTTCTGTTCCCCACTCTGTCTACAGGGAATCCTCTCACCCCCTGCATCTCTGGCCTGTACCCCAGCACTTGTATGCATAAATAAATAAATCTTTAAAAAAAAAAAGGCAAAATTATCTTAAGACAAATTACCATTAAAAAATTGGTTGGATAGGGCCTCCCCGGTGGCACAGCGGTTGAGCGCTGGGTTGCGAAGCTGCCCGCAGCCTCTGCAGCGCCAGTTCGATCCCCAGCTGCTCCCCGGCCACTGGAGGAGGGTCCCACATGGCGCGCAGACCTCTCCTGCCACCCGCTGCTCCCCTCAGCAGTGTACTTCGGTCCTTCTACCTGCTCTGCTCCCCACTCTGGCTCTGGTGAATTCTCTCACCCTCCCGCGCTTCTGACTGTACCCAGTGCGTGTATAAATAAATAAAGAAATAAATCTTTAAAAAAAAAATTGGTTGGATAAAGGAGATAAAATATTTCATAAAAGATGCTCTATTATAAGCCCAGAGAATTTACAGCTTATAAAACAGATGCCAAAATAAAGTTTTATGAGCTATGAAGATAATCAAGCCTACATTTCAGGAAAATATACTAGAGTACCATAGTGTCATTTTGTCTAACACTTTTTATTGTTGTAAAAGATAATTTAGAAAAACCCACAAAATGCACAAAGTTCATGAAGTATAAGTGCCGTGTAACCAGCAAGAAATAACATTCTAGTATCCTGAGGGACCTCTCTCTCCCACAAGTGCACTGTGTGTGTGTGCACGCACACACATTAGGCATAGGCCAGAGGTGTGGGAGATAAGAGGATTCACCAGAGACACAGTGAGGAACAGAACAGGTGGATCTACTGTACTGAAATACGCTAAGGGGAGCAGCAGGCAAGACAGAAGTCTGCTCCGGACATAGCTTGATAGCTGATAGCACTGAGATTTAACCCTTAGGCCATGAGAGATGCCCCCTGCACTGCTTTTTTTTGTTGTTTGTTTTTTTGGTGGGACCCTCGTTGGCTGCCCGGAACGAATCAGCGCTGCAGAGGCTGCAGGCACCCTCGCAGCCCAGCACTCAACTGCTGCGCCACCAGGGGAGGCCCTGCACTGCTTTTTTTTTTTTTTTAAATATTTTATTTTATATAATTCTTACATCTTTTTTCATCTTTTCATAATGTATGCATTTTCATTTTGGTTATATTCCCCATACAATTGCACCTCCCCCTTATTTTGACTCTAGTCCTTCCTTTCCCTGCCCCTCTCTCCACTCCCTCCCCCAGTGTGTCTCTGGTTTATAGTTGCTTGTTGATTTTGATTTTTACTGTGTATTTATTAAGTCTTTTTCCTGGTCTCTTACTTAGGTTTTCTAAATTCCTGCTATGAGTGAGACCATCCAGTATTTTTCTTTTTCTTTCTGACTTATTTCGCTGAGCATGATCCCTTCTAGCTCCATCCATGTTGCTGCAAACTGCATGTGTTTATCTTTTTTGATTGCTGAGTAATATTCCATGGTGTATATGTACCACATCTTCTTGATCCAGTCATCTATTTTTGGGCATTTGGGTTGTTTCCAAAGCTTAGCTATTGTAAACAGTGCTGCTATAAACATAGGGGGGCAGGTACCCTTTGGAATTACTGTTTCTGTGTCCTTTGGGTAAATACCTAGGAGTGGAATTGCTGGATCATATGGAAGCTCTGTTTAGTAGTTCAAGAAATCTCCACAAGGCTCTCCATAATGGTTGGACCAGTTTGCACTCCCACCAGCAGCCTGCACTGCTTTTTTAAAAGTTATAAAGGCCTAACCAATTCCTTGCCAGTTACTGTGAACTAAATCTTCTAGTACAGTCCTCTTAAAGACATCAGTCTGAGTAAGACTTCAAATTTCTTTTGATAGTTATTTTTGAAAGAAAAAATTAGCCAGTATTGAAAATAAAATCTGATATCTTTAATATCTTTGCTAGTCCTATTGTTGAAATAAACTAATTCAAACTAAAAAATAACCCTATTCCATGACTAGTAGTCCAGATTTGCATCCACTATAATTTATCTCACAATGAAGCCCAAAAGAGGTAATAAAGCACACAGCATAGTATTTTCCTGTAGAACATTTTGTACTACTTAGGTGTACAATCAAAGAAAAGCATGAATTTGATACCAGAAATCTGATTAACCATGTACAATATCAAACATATACTTCAGTGCGGAATGATAGACTACACTGGTGTAATTTCAGTATATAACTTTCAAAACACTTTGTCATTGGCTACTTTCACTTTAGAGAAAGCAAACAAAACCACAAGACATATTTTGCAACCCATCCTCTACCACTGAATAATCTAATTATAGAACTAGAAAATGAAGCCACTAGACACCCCACTCATCATGGCCAGAAAAATCCACAGACATTGTACCACCACTAGTCTTTAATGTTCCAATCTTTAACAACTTCAAAGATCCATGGCAGATGGCTAGCCTATAGAAGAGTTAATAATCTACTTCCTAAATGATTGTGAGAAATAAATAAGCTAACAGAGGCATAATACCAATAATTAATTTAAATCATTTCCTATAAGGTTGACTGCAAAATGGGATCACTAGTGAGGAAAAAGTCCTAGCCAAAAGTCAAACACTATTGTTCAAGTAGTGGCAGTCACATTTGAAGATTCAGAAGTCTTGAAGGGCAGCAAACACCAGTGATAAACAATTTCAAAAAGCCACCTTAGGCACAGCGGGTTGAGCGCAGCACTGTGAAGCTGTCTGCAGCCTCTGCAGCACTCCGGGCCCGTCAGGGAGCAACCCACATGGCGCAGCAGACCTCTCCTGCCTCGCCCCCTGCTTCCCTCAGCAGTGTGTTTCAGTCAGTCTGCCTGTTCTGCTCCCCACTGTCTCTGGTGAATCTTCTCACCCTCCCACACATCTGACCTGTACCCCGGTTCTTGTATGCATGAATTAAATAAATCTTAAAAAAAAAAAAAGACTGTATTTGAAAGATACTCATGTGGTAATATAAGTAATATAAAGAACTGAACCCAACACATATTTCAAAATCATTTACAGTGGGTTCAATTATTTTTATTAATGAAGGAAAACACAGGTTATGTAGGTTTTGTTATTGCTATTTTTCCAGTTGGTCATTTAATTATGAGGTAGGACTTCAACTATCCTCACTTATGATACAATTACTTGTAGATACAATCTTTTTTTCCCCCCTTTTCACAGGAATATTTCTCAAAAAGGAATTTATAGTTGCTGTCTCCATCCCTGAACTTCATACTCTCATTCCATCTCTCACCTTACACCTGTAAGTCTGATTTCCATAACCAGTAAGAACAACCTTTAGAATTTTTATATCCGTAACACCAAGCATGGTTTGAAATTTGAGGAGAGGGAAGAAGAGAAGGTGGGGGATCTCCCCGGTGGCGCAGCGGGTTAAGCGCAGCACTGTGAAGCTGTCCGCAGCCTCTGCAGCGCGGGTTC
Source organism: Talpa europaea (assembly GCF_964194135.1). Lineage (NCBI taxonomy): Eukaryota > Metazoa > Chordata > Mammalia > Eulipotyphla > Talpidae > Talpa > Talpa europaea. The sequence continues at coordinate 74,692,953 of NC_140083.1, read as the reverse complement.
AATTCCTGGCCAGTCGGGGAGATTACCACATGGCGCGGCAGACCTCTCCTGTCTCGCCCGCTGCTCCCCTCAGCAGTGTTTTCGGTCCATCTGCCTGTTCTGTTCCCCGCTCTGTCTCTGGTGAATTCTCTCACCCTCCCGTGCCTCTGGCCTGTACCCCAGTTCTTGTATAAATAAAATAAATTTTAAGAAAAAAAGAAAAGAAGTTGGATAAGAGCTGCTAACATGCACTGAGTGTTTACTACATGCAAAGGCCATGGATGTTCCTGGGAATTATCTCTTTAATCCTTACAACAATCCTGAGAAATGTAAATTATTTTCTTTGTTTTGGAAATGACGAAATTTTATTCAGAGAGGTTATACTCACCTAAATTAACTATATTAATAAGTGGCGATCTAACCTATCTAATCTACCTAGTCTACCTAACCTCCAAATCAATGCTCTTACCCACAATCCCCCACGTTATAGCAAGAACCACCAACTATTCTCAAATAAATGACATCACATAAATAGCCTAACCCAGTTTCAATACTGATACTCTACAACCCTGTACTTTACAACAATGTTGAAAATATTAAGCAACAGTCAGGAAATGAGGAAGAACATGGGGTCTTGCTACATACCTCAACAATAAATCAACTGATTAAAACTGGGATTCTTCCCAAACACTCAGAGCATTTCCAAGTAGAAATAAAACTGATAACTGGGTAAAAAATGAGAAAACAGGAAAGGCTTTCAGTGCATGTGACTATACAGCACAGTTGGGGGAAGAGAGGTAGAGGGGCAAGAGCAGGGTGGGGAGGAAACGCAGATGGTGGGTGCAGGTAGTAACAACACCTGAGGGGAGGGAAATCCTACAGGTCTACTACACAAATGATGTAAAACCAATGTTATACAGGGAACTAAAACTATAAAAAAAAATTTTAAATAGCACAGCTGATAATTGAAAAGGAGCAACGCTTAGATTTGGGAGACAGTCATTTGCAATTTATAATCATAAAATCGTAACTGCTGTAAATAACCAAACATTTTTAATCAAACAGCAGTTTATTTTTTAAAGATTATTTTGAAACTGTAAAGACTGGCCACACTTTGCATCATTTAACACTTTTTTCCCCTAGCATTAAGTAGGCCAACTTGTAAGTAAAATCGCAGGGAACCTGTTCTAATTTACGGCTCCACTCCACTGACCAACTTCCTGAGAAGAAACCGGACAAATAACCTTATCATCACATGAAGTAGAGTTGGGGAAGAAGCCAGTGAAAGCCGGCCACACTACTGACCTCTTGTAACTATGGGAAAATACTCAATGAGAATATTTTTGTCATGATTTCGAAAGTGATAAAAAGATGCCAAGTTTGCTGACCTGCTACTTATGGCCTTTCCACTAGATATCAGACCGCTTGAGCCATTTAAAAACCTTTAGCAGAATTTTGTCAAAATTCAAATAACTGTCCATCCCAAAAAAAAAGGTGAATTTCACTGATCGCAAACTACACTACACCTCAATAAATTTTACTTTCTTAAAAGCTCATAAATACTATAATCATCCCAATTTTTTAAAATCCTCAGTAAAAACAGGAATTTGTTCTGTCATATCCCCAAAAGTACAAATTCATATTCTAAAAAAAAAAGGGCTGGAGGGTAATGCTGAACTTCCTCTGAGTTTTTAATTTTAAGTTTTATGATTCCTAGTACGATAAGGTCTTCTCAAGAAATATGATAAACTTGTGTTTTAAGACCCTGAAATTTATCAATTGCATTCATTTCTAAATAAGTCACTTATACCATCACAAAGTACTTACTGAAGAGCTAAATGTAATATGGCAGTTTAAAAGTACACAGACTGAAAAACCCAAATTTTAACCAACGTTCAACATCGGAAACCACATCAACTCAAGTGCCCCAGGGCCTCCCTGGCGGCCTAGGGGTTGGGTCTCAGAGCTACCACCACAAAGGCCCAACACCAGAATGGCCTGGGTTCAATCCCAGCCAAGGAGCTGGCCTACATGGTGCAGATTCGGTGGATCTGCCTATTCTGCTCCCCACTCTCTCTGGTGAATCCTCTCACCCACCGCACCTCTGGCCTGCACCCTAGTTCTTCTGCACAAAAATAAATAAATAAAATCTTTTAAAAAAAATGCCCCAAACTTAAACCACATGAGCTAAAAATTAAATCCTTGAAAAACAAGGGTACAAATAATATGGTCTTACTGCTATACTACAGTAACTAAAAAAATTTGATTTATCTATTAGTCCATAAAATGACATTAACTTTTTATTAAAAACTGTAGAATAAGTTCTGAGCATGGTAAAGTAATAAAATTAAGCTAATCAATTAATAAACATTATATATTTATTCTGCACTAAGTATGTTTTAGTTCATTCAACAATGAACTAAAAACAAAATATATTCCATTTCACTAAAATCTGTTAATACATACATAACGCAAATCTAGTAACAAGGCTTACATAGTCAAATTACTTACTCTCTAAAATTCCTATTCAGTGGAATAGGAACCCAAATATTGTACTGAACAATATAAACTAACAGTAACAACCACTAAAGATGAAGGTACACATTTTAAGGAATAAAAAGGCAATACCCTCTCCTAATCTAAGCAACCTAGAAATTAAAGTATGATACAAAAATGTTAAAGACTATAAACAGTTCATAAAGTCCAAGAGACGACTCCAAACAAAAAGTGTCCTTTCATAAATCAAATACCATGCAAAAATCAACAACAATGTAAGAAAATAAATTAAATAAATCAAGTGTTCTTTCCATTCAAGTAGGTTTAAACTTAGAAAAGTAAAAATTTTCAAGTCTTACAAGCATCCCCACTACTGAGGCTAGGCAGATGACCAAGAATTTAAAACTAACTTTACTTCTGGGGCCTTACGGGTGGCACAAGGGGTTAAGCACCACACTATGAAGCAATCCGAAACCACGGCAGCACGAGTTTGATTGATCCCTGGCCAGCCAGGGAGCAACCCATATGGCGAGGCAGACCTCTCCTGTCTGGCCCACTGCTCCCCTCAGCAGTGTATTTCAGTCAGTCTGCCTGTTCTGCTCCCCACTCTGTCTCTGGTGAACCCTCTCACCCCCACCCCCAGCACCTCTTGTATGCATAAATAAATCTTTGAAAAGAAAACCCAATTGGCTGGAGGTATAGGGAGGAACAGCCATCAAGAAATGAAAACCTAAATGAATAGTCAGTTACTCAACACTTGAAACATGTTCAATCTCAAGTGACACAATTTGGGATAGCAATTTGGTAATATCTAATAGTTGAAAATCTCCAAATTTTCTATAACTTCCAATCCAATAATTCCAATTCTAGGTAAGTGACCCTAATAGTAACCACATACATAGACACACCTACACAGGCACACAAACTTCAAAAAGCATTTTATTTTTACTGTCTACAATACAACCTAATATTCTTCTATCCCATTAGTTTGAAAAACTTGCCAAAGATCTTAAATATGCACACAAGAATTTCTAAGAATGTTCAATGAACATTATTTTTAATGCCAGAAAAACTGAAAATCTAAATACCTAGCAATAATAAATTTAAACTGGCAATATTAACATATAATAGAATGTAACTATGTAACAGGTAATAGTGATAGCTATAATTAGATTGAATCATATAAAACTGCCACTTCTGTGGGTCAAAAATTATAAAATAACATTTTCATATGAATCTAAAAAAACATGGTTTATTAAAAACAAGTAAAGGATCCTCCCTGGTGGTACAAGGGGTTAAGACACAACCTATGAAGCTATCTGCAGCCACTGCAGCAGGAGTTCGAGCCCTGGCATGCCAGGGAGCTACCCACATGGTGCAGCAGACCTCACCTGACTCACCCACTGCTCCCCTCAGCAGTGTATTTCAGTAGATATGCCTGTTCTGCTTCCCACTCTCTGTGGTGAATCCTCTCACCCCCAATACCTCTGGCCTGTACCTCACTTCTTATATGCATAAATAAATAAATCTTTTTTAAAAAGTATAGAACAAGCAGACTATCCTTTACATCAGGTTTGAAAATACACAAAACAATACTATGTATTATAATGCAATCTATGTATTTGCTTATGAATTATTTCTATGTAAGCATTATGGATAATCAACACCAAAATCGGAATAATCATTACTTCAGGCAAGAAAATGAAGTTATTGCAATAGGTGCCTCAACTTTATGTAAAATTTTCTTTAAAATATCGAAAGTATGAGAAAACATTCAGAATTGATATAGCTATATGGTGGGTATACAAATGTTAATTACATTGGCCTCTGTATTCTCTTGTATGTTTGAAATATTTTAAGGGGGGGGCAAAAACACACATTAAACAAAACAGATCTACAGACAATTCAAACCAATCTCTATACATGGCTTGACATGGTAATGCTTAGTTACTCACTTTTTTTAACTAGGACTCTAACAAAAAAAAAACCACAACAAAAGCTTTTATGTAATGCCCAATTTAAATTGCTTCTTCAATCTGTCAAGAGAAGAATTCACCCCGAAAAAATTGGACTTATTTCTCTTTCCAGTTTAGTTGTTTTACCATATTTCCATTTTTACCTTTGCTGCCAAGAAAATTCAAATCCAAAATTTATTCTTAGTCATCGAATTATACTGCCACTTGGGAAATGAGTATCTTCCTCCTTTTCCTGATTTTTTCCTTTTCATATATATTGTATATATATGTATACATATCTTTCTTGATTTTTTAGGTTAACAGACATTGTTTTTGGAATGAAAAGTAAATTAAAAGTAACAAATTCTAAGAAGATGAAAAGTAATCCTTCTGTGTTCCATTGTGCTAAAAAATATTCACCACCACTATACTTCTTCCTTGACCAAAGTGGGGGGTCTATGTATAGATAAGATTATGCATATACATGGGATTAAAGGGAACATGCTGCCACTGAAAAATAATTATCTCTTATACTAAGTACCCCCTCCAAAAAAAAAGCATACGAAAGAAAAGGCCTACATGGCCAAAATTTAATAAGCTAATTAATTTTGTTTCTGCAAAACTAAGTTTCAGATGCTTCGTCTTCTAGTGGATGGATATGTGGAAAAATATGCAATTCTAAGAATATGTAACACTGTTAAGTCAGCTATAAAGAAAATTGTTTTTCTGTGGTCTTCCAATAAAAAATTTGAATTACGCTTTCCCAGAGGTACTGTCCCCATGCCTGAAGATATTCTGACGGTTTCAAAGACTTAGCTTCTCATTTTCTTCTGTCTGGACAGCTACAATGTCTAACTAGCCAATCTCTGCTTATCATTTAGCAGACATATACCACCTTCTAACAAATGGTATACTTCAATACAGAAATCACAACCACAGAGGTTATGCAAAAAAAAATCCCCAATTTGATACGTTCCTTAACTTCCAAAAGTGAACAGCAAATGTACATATTAATAGGTTAATATTTCTAACAAAAAGATCCTAGGATATCGGTTTTATCTTATTTTCCAGATAGAGGATAAGTTTGGGAACATATACTAAGATGAAAACTTTATACTGTAATTTTTCAAGTTTATATTTCACAAAGACTTTTGAAAAGGTTATTTTTAACAGTTAAAGTACTTCACTCAGCAGTCTAGGAGGAGCAACTATAGTATGTATATCCCACCTAAATACTAAGTACACTTTACAAGTACACTATCAAAACAAAACATCTCCCACAGAGATAGAATATATACACCGCAATAAATGTTTAATTGCCAATTAGATAAACATTAAAAGGGGATAGCGGGATGGCAATGGCATGAAAGCGCTGGACCTCACCCACATTTTTGGTGACCCTCTGGAAGACAGTCTTGTCATACCAGTTTTGTCATACAAAAAAAGGTTGTACCTCCTTCAACTCAGAAACTCTTATCAAGTTACCCTACAGAGCCATTAGTATGCAACAATCGTATATACAATGCATACATACTATAAATATATATATTTCAATGACCTAAACATCCAGTTTACAGGTATACTATTAAATTATGGTGCACCTGTTTAATAAAATACTAAAGAACTATTAAGAAAAGACCAGTAGATGCAGATAAATTGACCTGGAAAGCTACCCATAAATATTAATTTTTAAGGCACACTGCTTGATCCAAGATGGTACCACCTGCCTAGTTCCCAAGTGTTATTTCTAGTCACACCTGGAAGTATGATTCCTAGCCACAGAAGAGGTGAGTAGGTTGGGATCAGCAGTGTGGATTTTCTGAGAACTTCTCACAACAGGCTAGTCTGCAGTCAGCATGTCCAGCAAAAACAAACACTAACTCTCCAGCACCTTGCAGCAGCCACAGAATTAATAAAGTAGACTTCTAGCCTACACTCAGGAGTTTCTACAACAGAACATTTCCTACAAATCCAACATGGAGATCTTCAAATCACAGTTGACCCCTAAACAACATGGGTTTGAACTGCACAGGTTCAAACTTATATCCTAATTTCCTTCTATCCTGAGTCCTCATTCACTGATTTAACCAATCATGAATGTTGGCTGAATCTCCAGATGCAGAACCCATCTCCCAGGGTACAGAGAGCCAACTAGAAGTTATATACAGATCTTCAACTGTATGAGGCCGGGCCCCTAATCCCTCAATTTGTTCAAGGATAAACTGTACAAATGAATAAATCCAGCAAAGAACTGGCAGAGGTGATGATGTTTATGGCACAGACTGGTCATGCTACATCTAGATAACTTTCCTCAATAGTGGAAATATCTGCTCTCCTACAATTATACTGTCCTGAATTTAGCTCTTCCAATAACAATTTTGTAAAGCTTTGATCTCACAGATATATAAGAAATCTCACCAATTTATCAATTTTGCTAGAGCTATTCTCTGAACTTCCGTGCTGCCATACAAGCGTCTAAAACTTTATACATGCATATTGTGACTGATGAAAATAAAAGTACAAAACACAAAAATAAAGTGGTTAGTGAAAGGTTCGGCGCCTTAAAGAAAAGGAGAGCCAGGCTGCAACAGGGTGGTCCCCAGGAAAGGGGGAGGTTCCCTGCCCCACCCAAGGGAGGGTGGAGCTGAGCAGGAAGAGGAGAAGCTGCAGAAGAGACTGAGGAAGGAAGCAGGATGGAGCAAGGGGACCTGGAGGAGGTGCATGGAGCCTAGAGACACGTGAAGAAACTGCGCTTGTCTTTTGGTCGTGGACTGGGTGACACAGATGTGGGTGAGACCCGTGGGGAGGTGACAATGGCAGCTTTTATCTTGATGTTGATTTTGCTCTTTTCCTTCCGGGCTTGTCCAGTTGTTTGTGACCCTTTTCTGTGGGTCCCCGCTGGAAGATGCTTTAGACTTGTAGCAGGCTTTGGGGCCTTGCTCTGGGCCAATCCCATTTGGATGGACTTTTACCCACGAGGGGACGGGTAACTCTGGATGCTTCATTTAGAAACTAGACTCTTTGCCTTACCTGTATTGTTTCCTAGTTTTATTAAAGTTCCTTCCCATTAAAGTCTCCTATGTTTTGTGTTGATGCGGCGGATGGCAGAACCCATGTAGAATAGGCAGGTTTGCGGGGTTTGGGCTGCCCCTCTCCCTGTCCTATAACAAGGTTACATTTCTCAAAGGGAGGGAAAGTTTATTGTGCCCCGGGCGGACCTCACGCACCCAAGGTGGGGGTCAGTGAAGCCGCGCACGTTGTTAGGGGGAAGCAGGGTTTTATAGGGTGAGGAGAGGTCAGGTGGGTAGTTGGGCTCCTACGGCGGGAAAAGTTTGTAGGGCAGGTAGAGGTTCTTTGTCTGAGATGAGACTCATAGTGGGTGGGGGGAGGCTCATCGTCTGAGTCCTCCAGACAGGTATCCGCATTCCTGCCCCCCAGGTGGGCTTCCGGGTAGGCTTTTGCATTCCGGCCTGCTGCATGGACCTTTCAGTTAGTACTGCAGAATTTCACATACACGTTAAGGGACAGAAATGTAACTGCAGCAAGGATATCTTTGGAAGTGATGACAACTCTACAGAAGAAACATCTGGAATAATGCCAAAACTGTTAATGTTATCACAACTGCATACTTCTAAGGTCACCAAAATATTAGTTACTGCCATTACATTCCTCCTCGGAAAGATGAAGAAAAACAGGACAGCAACTCATAATGGTAGCACAGTGGATCATAGGGAAGAGAGAGGCTCCAAGTACAAGAAAAGATCGAAAAGGTTAACATGATCAAGAAACAAGACCAAAACAGGTGTTTAACTTTTCAGCTATCCATTTGATTCATGATCCCAAGATGTTGCAGAAAGACTTTTAAAGTGGCTAGAGAGCTCTAAGGCAAGGTTTGAAGTGAGGATGACTGGTGGGGATTCATGGGCTTTTCTAACTTCTATCCCTTTGTGCAAAGGCTTCTGCCAGAGCACCAAAGAGATGTAACAAAGCTCCTTCTGTTTGCTGCACAAGCATGTCATCACCTAGTAGTCCTAGAGATCATTCAGTCATTGCTCATGACTCCAAGGACGCCATGTCAATAAGAATCAACTATGAAAGAGACAGCAGCTCAATGTCCTCTAGCCATGACTGGAAAACATCCTAAAACACACAAACATAAGAATGTGCTATTATCAGCCAGAACTATGATTCAGTTCTTCTGAATACTGAATCCTAGAAGTTACAGAAGGAATGCCAGGGTAAAACTACAGGGGCCCAGTTAAAATCAAAAGTGCAGAATATGGACCTCCCCGGTGGCGCAGTGGTTGAGCGCTGGGTTGCAAAGCTGCCCGCAGCCTCTGCAGCGCCAGTTCGATCCCTGGCTGCTCCCCCGCCACGCAGACCTCTCCTGCCGCCCGCTGCTCCCCTCAGCAGTGTACTTCGGTCCTTCTGCCTGCTCTGCTCCCTGCTCTGGCTCTGGTGAATTCTCTCACCCTCCCGCGCTTCTGACTGTACCCAGTGCTTGTATGTATAAATAAATGAATGAATGAATAAATAAATAAATCTAAAAAAAAAAAAAAAGAGTGCGGAATATGGAGAGCCCTTTACATCCAGGAGAAAACCCTAGTGTACTTTCAGATAAAAGCAGCTGACACTAAGAGAGACCCTTCTGAAAAAAGAAAGAAGAAACTATTAGGCAAGTTTTCCATTCCAAAGAGAATGTTAAATTTGTGTCATTGGTATGAAAATTACTGAATGAAGAATATTTATTTGCACGAAAAAGTCTAGAAACACTTTTTTTTTTTTGTGGGACCCTCGCCCTGCAGCCAGGGAATGAACCGGAGCTGCAGAGGCTGCGGGCAGCCTCGCAGCCCAGCGCTCAACCGCTGAGCCACCAGGGGAGGCCCTAGAAACACCAAAAAAAAACACCCCAATGCTGAATGATTGGTTTGACCCCACCTTTTTTTTCAAAACTCTACAACACACACACAAAAAGAGTCCTAATATAAACTGAGATTTTAATTCGTAAATAATGTACCAATATCTGTCCATCAATCTAGTAACACATTAAAGTAAGACATTATTAACAGACGAAGGGAAAAACTGATCTGGAAATTTTCTGTACTCTCTGCACAAATTCTGTAAATCTAAACTGCTCTAGGGCCTCCCTGGTTGGGCAGAGGTTAAAGACAGTGCTAGCAAGCTATGGAGTTAAGATTCCCCAGCCTGCCAGGGAGGTGACTCCACATGGCGCAGCAGACCTCTCTTGTCTCGCCCACTTCTCCCCTCAGCAGTGTATTTCAGTAGATCTGCCTGTTTGCTCCCCACTCTGTCTCTGGCCCTTGCACCTCTGGCCTACACCCCAGCTCTTGTATGCATAAATAAATCTTTAAAAATAAATAAACTGCTCTAAAAATGTCTATTAATTTTTGTAAAATCGTATATTCAGATAGACTTATAAACAAAATTTGTATACAAAAATAGAGGTGGAGAGTTCTGTATCAAATTGTTAACAGTGGTTTTCATAGATTAAGACTGGAAAGCAGAGCAAAAGTAGAAATTTTACATTATATACCTCTGGATTGTTACCCTTTCCACCCGGAGCAATACTATAAGGAGAGGCTCTTATAGCATATTGAGGGCCTGGATCCTAAAACCAGACTACATGGATTTAAACATCAACTCTACCATCTACTAGATGATAAACTTGAGTAACTTTTCTGTGCTCAGTTTCCTCATCTCTAAAAAAGGAAAACAGTATGTGTACCACAGAACTGCTACAGGTTATTAAATAACTTAATACACAGAAAGTATTAGAAAACTATCCAGTACATGGTGATCAATACATGGTGTTAAACATCCTCACACCACCATTACCATCATCATCTTCAAGCATCTACTATTCCGGAATTTTTTTTTAATTTTAATTGTTAAGACAAAGCAGGAAAATGCAGTTCATCTAGCCTCTTTGCAGTGAGATGCTTAATGCAGAAAACACAAGTGTATTCAAACGTCAAATAAAAACAATCTGGGATTTTTTTAAAAGCATGTTACAAACTAACACTTAGCAATATCACCCACTTTATAAAAACTAAAGTAGGAGGCAGCAAACTTTTTCTATTAGAGGTCAGACAGGGAATACCGACATTATAAGCTTTGCCGCCAAGTGGGTCTCTGTGACAACTACTCAGCTCTAGCAATGTACCACAAAAGCAACTACAGGGAATATCTAAATGAATGTACACAATTACATCCCCCTAAAAATTAAATTTACAAAAACAGGCAGCTGGCAGGACTTGGTCCACCGCTGTAAAACTTGCCAACCGCTGAAATAAAGCACAAAACAAGATCATTTCCATTTTGGAAAACAAAATATAATTTATACATAACAAAGTGAATCAGCTAAATTGATACTATTGATATTCAAAAAGTTTATTTCTTAATGCATAAGAGTCTAAGGATAGAAAAACTCAAGCTCTCTTTTTAGGATCTGGAAATCCAACTCTCATACCTAGGGCCTCCATGAGAAAATTTGCTACTAAGTAAACCAAGTCTAGATTGGAAGGTATACTGGTAGGAAAGCACTTATAAATGGGAGCTGACCATATATGTATGTCTCTGTATTTAAAACAATTTGAAATAATTTCAAATTTCATAATTTACCACCAAGCAGCTGCCACCATCTGTGTGGAAGTCCCAAGCAACAGAAAATGACTTCATTAAACACCGACCATACATGAGCATTCTTGACAGACTTGGGAGAAAGGATGAAAACATCTAAGAACTACTAACAGCATTAGAAAGGAAATTTCCGTGAAATAAAAATTAGTGATCAAGATTTCATTTCTATGAAATATCTATGAAATTCTAACAGAGTAAAAATGAAAGGAGACATAACGGTGGCCTTGATAAAAGGACACGTCAAACTTCGAAATTCAGGAAGTCTGCGCATTCCCTCCAAAACATAAAGCTTTCTTTCGGTTGAAGAAAACTATTTCTGACATTTTCCTGGGTAGAGTTTTGTGATCAAATGGCCTTAAATGTAATGAAGATTTCCTGGAGCGTTTAATGGTTTTTTGGAGTTAGGAAAGAGGTAAGATGGGAAAAACAGAAGGCTGAAGAATCCAAAAGTCCACAAATAAAAACACTAACAGACCATTCTGCTACAAGAAAAACGCCAACCTGCAATGAACTCGACAGACCCGGTAAAATCCCAGCTGGACGTTTGAAATACAAACCAAATACAGCTGGGCCATCTCATCAAGTTGTCAGATTCCACATTAATAAGGTCAAAAGCGAGGAGGAGGGAAAAAAAGTACCTTCCAGTTCCCAATCCAGCCTCTCTCCAGGCCCCTAAAACCTGGTTCCCTGCACCTTAGCACCGGCAGCTTCATAAGCAGCAAACGCCGACGGACGAAAAGTCAAACGGGTCTTGGACAAACAGGGCCCCGGGGGGCTGCACCCCGAGTGGGCTGCCCGAAGCGCCCCCTGAAAAAAAGGTGAGGCGAGTCCCCCTGAACCCCAGCACCGTCAGAGTGGGACTGAGCAGAACCCACAGGAAACCTGGCACCCAAGAAATTCCTAGAAGTGATCAGAGACGGGAACGGAGAAAGGGCGGGCAGAGGCTCCCGGGCAGCCGGGAAGGGCACCTGCCCGCCGGGGGGTGCGCGGCCCGGCGGGCTCAGGGGGGCCGGCGGCCCGAGGGGCGCCGGGCTCCGGTGACAGCGGCTCCAGGCCGCTCCCGGCCGGGCCCCCCGGCCCCCGCACGGCCCACGGTGCGGGGCAGCGGGTCGCGTCCGGAGGCCAAGTTCGCGCCGGGGCGAGCGCGCGCTCCCCGGCCCGCGCCCGGGACGGCGGCCCCTCAGCCCTCCCGAGCCCGGCTCCCCTCTGCGCCCCAGCAACCGGCTCACCCTCCAGAGACCCTCACCCGGAACTTGTCGCCGCCGCGTCGCGCGTCTCCGACTCCACCGGGAGCCACGGCCGAGGGGAGGGGGAGGAGGGGGGAGCGGAGGAGGGAGGGGGCCCAGCCCGGTGTCGCCGCCGCCGCCGAGCCGCGTCCCGGATCGTGCTTGCGCCGCGACCGCGACCGCACCGCCGCGTCTTCCCGCCCCCACGACCGCGCGTCGCCGTGACGTAGATCGCACGAGGCAATTCAGACCAATAAGAGCAGGGCTCTTGCGCAGCCGCACTGGCCTAAACCGGAAGCTGCCCCTCAGACCGCTGTGGGGCTGAAGGCATCCTGGGAGTTGCGGCTCAGGAGACACCAGTGCGCTGGTTTCTGGGGACGGAGAGAAGCAGCGCTCGGCGGACGCTCGCATAAATCCCCTTTGTTTTTTTCCTCACACCAAAAAGTGGAATCGTTTAGATCTGAAGAGGCGGGGGCCGTCCTGCTTGGGGGAACGCGCTTCCCAGTTTCTATGGATACGGGTTTACTCACCTTGGGCGGAAGCCAAAATTTAGGGGTTTTGGCTCGTTGGGGCGTTCGTGCCAACCGCTTGTATACTGCTAGGCGTCGCCTGAGAGGGCTTAGGAAATAAATCCGAAAGCATTAGTCAACCAAAACAATAGCGTTTACGTTTTATTACCCTATGGTATTGTGGTTTATGCCCCAGTGCGTCTAAGAACAAAACGCGTGAGCCCACTAGCTTAAAATGCATATAATTTAGAATGACTTAAAATGTGTATAATTTGATGACAGATCAGAAACTAATTCTGCATTAAGTACTTTGTCCGTCTACGCAGAAGGGGTGATTTTCTACAATAGAGCTTTGACTTATTAGGAACTGAGAATAGGTTTGGTCACAAACTTTTCCTGTAGGTAAGAAAAGGAAGTATAGGAGTTCCTCTGCATAGAAATAAATGTTTTCTTCACATTCATTTCTAAGAGGACTTTATCACACTCTGAAGGGGTATTGCCTCAACTGTCAAAAGTCATGTTGATCAAAGGAAATTCATAAGATTTCAAGGACCCCTGAGTGTTAGTTACCATTGCCATTACAAAAAACAAGATGCTAGGATAAGCTTCAGATCTCATATTAGTGCGTCTGGGATATGATATATGAGGAAAATACAAAAAAATTAGAGAATTCTGTCTGGAAGTATAAATTCTAAGAAGTGATTAAAGTTACTGAAATAGGGGGCCTCCCTGGTGGCGCAAGGGGTTAAAAGGCAACCTATGAAGCTGTCCGCAGCCACTGCAGCAGGAGTTTGATCCCTGGCCAGGGAGCGACCCACATGGTGCAGCAGACCTCTCCTGCCCCACTGCTCCCCTCAGCAGTGTACCTCAGTAGATCTGCCTGGTACGTTTCCCACTCTGTCTCTGGTGAATCCTCTCACCCCCACCCCCACAACTCTGGCTGTACCCCAATTCTTGTATGTATAACTAAATAAATCTTTTTTAAAAAGTTACTGAAATAATAAAAGGTATGAGTAAGATGACAATACTGATATTTTAGAACTAAGGCCATCCCATTAAGCTTGAAAGAGGTTGCATTAATATAAGTAAAATTATCAGAACTAAGTTTACAGGAACTAATTCCCTTCCAAGTTTACATTGGAAATGTTAATTACCTTTTTTTTAAATTTATATGAAAATTGTGAAAGACATAGGAATAATGTCTTCTGCATTTAAAGGTAAAAACAGAGTTTTTTGAGATTGAAATCAAGGAAGAAAACCATACCCTTCCTCAGCACATCAGAAGCAGAATCCAGGCATCTTTGAATGGCAAATATACCAACTCACGTATAGCAAAAATGGGAAGAATCTCATTTGTATATGTAAAAGCTTTGGGTTTAATAAGGGATCTACTAAAGACAATTTTTTTTAAAAAAAGATTCTTCATAGATCTCAAATCTCTTCTGCATCCTTTCAAATTTTTGGCTTTGACAAACTGCTTTACTCTTAGAAGCTTCCTCAGGAACATCTAGTGTGTGAGAAAGCCTTATCATTTTCCCACCAAGATTTTACCTTTCATTCTCTGTCACCTTGATCCCATTCCCAGATCACATCTTGCCAGGTCCTGATTCTCACAATGATGAAATAAACCACACTCTTTCCTCAAAGTACTGAAACACCTTCTAAGCTAATGAAGATGTTGGCATCATCCCTGATCTGAGGGCATTCATAACTGGCTTCACCTATATTCCTTACCTAAAGGTCACTAGTAAATGTTCCAAAGCAAATGTTTCAGAGCTCTCTTCCCAGCTGCATTTCAGTTACTGCTCTCCATGTATTACCTTCTGCTAGTTTTCTGAAAACCAAGGGTGGTTCAGTAAAATTCTGTACCCTCCACCATCAACTGTAGATCATCAGAACCTCTGTTCTCTCCATTCTTAGGTTGTCATATTTCTCCACAGTAAAGTGGAGTCCTTCATCTTCTGTAGCACCAAGAGAAGAGTCCCTTCTGTCCCTGGTTACCAGTGACCCAACAGTGTCCTTTGGCACTACTAGTCTGATGAGTCATCTTTACAATTATCAAATGTTGTTCACAAAGAGAACACATCACTGAGTGAGTAACATTCATAATCCTCTTGTGCCCATCCCAGAATGACACTACAATATGTTGCTAATATGATGATATTGGACTTGCTCTCAGGGACAGACTTAGCCTCCATTGTGATATGTAAAGCAATAGCCAATGAAATTTGAAGACATTTCTAAAGTGACAACAAATGAAGGTCCAGCTTTCATATTCTAGAGGATTAAAAGAAATACTCCTGGGCCTCCCTGGTAGCACAGGGATTAAAGTCTCAGTGCTATCAAGCTGTCACCAGCCACTGCTACAGGAGTTTGATCCCCAGCCAGGGAGCTGACCCACATGGCACACAGGAGTTCTCCTGTCTTGCCCGCTGCTCCCCTCAGCAGTCTGTTTCAGTAGATCCACCTGCTCTGCTCCCCACTCTGTCTCTCGGGAATCCTCTCACCCACCCAACCTCTGGCCTATACCCCAGTTCTTGTATGCATAAATAAATAAAAATAAATCTTTAAAAGAAAAAATACTCCAGCTTGCATTGTGAATTTAAGCAAGTTCACAACTGGTTTTTGTTGCTTCTCCTATAAATAAAAGAATTTTTTTGTCAAAATAATTTTTAAGAAGCAAAACCAAATTATTCTGCTAGTGAAAACCAAATTAGTATCTTCTTTGAGAGAAATGTATCTACGACTTTTCAGAAAAATTACACATGGAAATTATTAACTTCATTATTTCAACATACTTCAAACCAGCCTACTGTTTTCTCTCTAGAAGTATTTGAAATATAAACATTAGAGCTGAGCAGGGAAATTTTGATTATATGGAAGATGGATGAGAATAAAGAAAAACCAAAACAAAGGTCAAGGTTAAATCAGCACCTGTAATTTTCTTATACTTATTTAGTAGAGCAGGAAAAACTTCCTTCTTATCCTCTTAGGTTCTGTGACTGCCCTAAAAATTAAACTGACATAGGACAGATTAACAGGAGAAAAGCACACAAAATTATTTTGTATTTTTACATGTACATAGGCATCTTCAGAAGGAAAATGAAGCCCCAAATAAGCAAATTCCAAGTTCAGTAATACAGAAAGTTTATGAAAAGACATCAAAACCAAACCGAGGAAGGAAACCTGGGACACCAATACCAGATTTCACTGATGACTGCCCTGAAAGTTTTTATCCTCAATTTACATAGGGAAGTTACATGGACAGGAAGGATCCACTTTTTTTTCCTAACAAAGAAAAGAAAACATCAAATTAATTCTAACATTTTCAGTTAGTTAAAGGAGGTTGTGTTGGGTGGGGCAGGAAACCTGGAACCTCCCTCTTTCCTGGGGACCACCCTGTTACAGTTGGAGCCTAACATACTTAATCAGTAAAGGAGAAACACTTTCTAACTTCAAAGCTCATCCATTGATCTACAGAACTAATTCAATCAGAGCTATCTGTGTTTGGGAAGATGTAAAGACTAAAGGTTATTTGCGTCTCCTATCCTCAAAGTACTCTTAGAGATGCAGGGTGCAGATACCACAAGCTCCTTTTCCCTGCAACTTACAGACATGAAGGGGCTCCGGATGTGGACTTTTTGGTCATTTCCTTTGCTTGTCACCACAGGAGTCTTCATAGCAAACAAGCTAACTCCACACTCTTGAGGTGGCCCTGGCAGGACAGAGTAGAACACTTTTCAACAGAGCAACAATGTAGAATTTCATTTTCTTGGTCCACACTAGGTTTGTTTGTGCAGGTCTGTTCTGATGTCCACACCCAGTCTCTGGTGGTAGCAACAGTCTTCCCAGGTGATGGATGGGCCAGATTTCATCATACACATATGTCAAATTGCTATGTTGTACCCTTAAATTACCCAATGTTAAATTCAATTATATCTCAACAAAATTGAGAGGAAAAAACGTCTTTTCCTGGTACAAGCAGGGTATCCTTTACATGGGGAATTTTACCACCTACTTTTAGGTAGAATGGGAGAGGTCAGCGAGCGCTTCCTGCATCTGCAGTTTTTCAAGTGCCCTCAACTCGAAATAATCAATATGCCAAAGGGGCATATTTGGTGGTGACATGTTCTGAACCCCTCCAATGTAAAAGAGTTCAATGCAGTCAGCTAATTGGACTTGAAAGCACTGAGAGTCAATGGTGTTAGCTGCTTTGAAAATGATCTAGTAATCTCTATGGCAAAATTAGAAGGAAATACAGAAATATCTGTATTCTGGCTTAGTTGCATGTAAACTGTATCAAATAAATATATTGATTTTAAAAATCACATTAATCTTCCATTCAAAAGTTTTCACACAGTCCACCTTAAATGAGAAAGATCATAATATGCTAAATTTGTGCTACACTATAGTCATGTTTAAAACCGAGGACGAGAGCAGAATAAACATCCTCATAATTACCTAAAATGCATTAGCAATTCCTCAAGCACAGATTAGGTAACATAGCCCTAGGGAATGAGCATAAGCCTGAGACAGTCATAACCAGCTATGCTGCTTGCTGACTCAGTGTTTCACTATGGCCTGTGCAATACTTCTTGTGAAGCTTTGGTATTTTCATCAATAAAACGAACATGTTTGTGAACTCATTTTTTAAATGGGAAGACATGAAACACACAATGTGTTATTAATGTGTTTGCCATGGGAAAGGGTAGAAAATAGATCTGGGAATTAACTTGACTTCACCTTTATCTGTAATATTTCATATGAAAAAAGATCAAGCAAGTGACAAAATGTTTAATATTTATTTATCCTGAGTGGTATGTACATGGATGTGTATTAGTCTCCGCTGAACATTTTTTGTGGCTTATCAAAAATCAACTTAATTGAAGTATAATTTTTATACAAAATGCATCAATTTTTTTGCCTAGAGTTCAAATGAATTTTTCAGCTTTATAAAGGTATAATTGACATAAAATTATAAGATTTTTAAAGTTTACAACATGATGATTTGATATGCACTGTGAAATGATTCCACCTGTCAAGTTAATTAACACATCCATTACCTCACATATTTCCTTTTCTTATGGTGGGAATATTTAAATTCCATTGTCTCAGCAAGTTTCAACTATTAAATATAGTGTTACCAACTATAGTCACCATATTATTGGTTAGATTTTTCTGACCTTATTCAACTTATTGCTGAAATTTTATGCTTTTACCAAATTGACCCTATTCCCCCAGCCCCTGGAAACCTCTTTTTCTACTGTTTCTACAAGTTCAACTATATCTCCTTCTTTTATATAAGTGCATTTGTGTTTCTCTGTTTGTCTTATTTCACTTGGTATAATGCCCATCATATTCATATATGCTATAGTAAATGGCAGGATTTCTTTCTTTATAAGGTTGATAATAATATATCCCATGATGTGTATGTGTTTGTATATATCACATTTCCTTGATGCATCCATCAGTTCAGGGATACTTAGTTTGTTTCCATACCAGCACTATTGTGAATAATACTATGATGAGCATGCAAGTGCGGATATCCCTTGTAGATAATAGTATTTTCTCTGGGGTATAGACCCAGATGTGGGATTTCTGAATCATGTGATAGTTCTAGTTTTAATTTCTTTAGGGACCTTCATACTGTTTTCCATAGTGGCTGCACCAAATTACAATCCCATCAAAGGGTTCCCTTTTCTCTACATAATTGACAGAAAATGTTATCTCTTGTATATTGTGCAATAACCATCCCAACAGATATAAGGTTATATCTTATTGTAGTTTTGATCTGTATTTTCCTGACAATTAGTGATAATGAACTTTTCATATACTTTGTATGTTTGAATGTTTTCTTTGGAAAAATGACTATTTGGGTCCTTTGTCCATGTGTTAATGTTTTTATTCCTCTTACGTGGTATGAATTCCTCCTCTATGTCTTCTAATGAACACTGGGATATGTGTTTAAATAATATTCTTCCTTCCATAGGTTTCCTTCTCATTTTATTGATGGTTTCATTTCTTGAGCAGAAACTTTCTAGTCTGATATAGTCCTGCTTGTTTATTTTTGCTTTTGTGCCTTTGTTTTTGCTGTCACATCTAACAATTCATTATCAAGACTGCTGTCAAAGAGTTTATCTCCTAAGTTTTCTTATAGGAATTTTCTTATAGGAATAAAAAAATTTTATTTTTTATAGGAATTTATAGGAATTTTCTGCAGGTCTTGTCTTCAAGTTAATCAATCTTCAAGTTGATTTTTTGTTTATGATATAAGTTAATGGTCTAACTTCGTTTTTGTGTATGTGGATATCCAGTTTTCCTAGCACTGTTTATTGAAAAGGCTGATGGTCCTTTTCCCCATTGTATATTATATTATTGACTCCTTTGTTATAAATTAACTGACCATAATGCCTGGGTTTTTTCTGTTCCATTGACCTATGTGTCAGTTTTTACACCAACACCATACTGGTTTTAATTCAACAACTTTGTAATGCTGTTTGAAATCGGAAAATGTGATGTCAGCCTTCAATATCTTGCTCAAGATTGCTTCCGCTGTTTAGTGTCTTTTGTGGTTGCATACAAATTTACAGTTTTTGATCCTATTTCTGTAAAAATGCTGTTAGAGTTTTGATAGCTATTAAATTGAATTTGTAATTACTTTGGGTAGCATGAATATTTTAATAATATTACCTCCTCCATTCCATGAACATAGAATATGTTTCCAATTATTTGTGTCTTCTTCAATTTCTTTTATCAATGTCTTTTATCAATGTCAAATTATCAGTGCATACACTGCTCATTTCCTTGGTAAATTTATTCCTAAATATTTTATTCTTTTTGATGCTATTGTAAATGAGAGTATTTTCTTAATTTCTCTTTCTGATAGTTAATTATCAATGTATAGGAACACAACAGATTTTTATACATTGATGTTCTATCTGCAAATTTACTGTATTTATTGATTGGTTCTAACAGATTTTCTGTGAAGTCTTTAAGGTTTTCTGTATAATATGTCATCGGCAATGTAGAGACAATATAGGGTGTAGTAAAGTTCTGTGTTCAGAAGCTACAAATACTTGGGGGAGGACAGGAAATAGAGGTGAAAATCAATAAAGACAAAGGTGCCTTCCTAAGTAATAAAGAAATACCTGTTAGTTAAAAATCTGTCAGCTTGTTATTAAGAAAAGAATTCAAGATAGCATCTGCTCTACTTAGGAACTATCGAAGCAATCACCCACACAGAAAACTGTGAGCCAAAAGAAAGAGCATTTGTTGTGCTCAACTTTAAAATCCATAATATCAAGAGGTTTATTAACCTTGAAATAGCTTGATGGTGTGCATCTAAACTCAGGTGCTTAGTCAGGGTAATTTAGAAAGAATTCTTTCATCAAGTTACACAGGATGAATTCCTGAGCTCTTGGGGTTGCAATTTGGTGAAGTGATAATTTGCAGAAATAAATTCCAAGAACTGGCAGGCATTTACCATGAAGAAAACAGGACTGTTCTAGAATTGAATTGTACCGGATGTAACCAGTCACTGAGGGTAGAACTGTGAGATTAGGGTTGTTTTCACAGCTTTGTTTCGGATCTTCTTTCCCTTTTGTGTTGCTTTAAACTAGAAGAAACATAACATATAAAGGACTTAAGAACAGCCAGGCTCTTGCTGAAGGAGACACATATGGTGTCTATTGTGGAATTTTGCTTCTTATTCCCTTTAAGTAGGGATAAAGTTATTATATTTTTGATCTTCCAAAAAAAATAAATAAACTAGAAATAAAAGCAAACTTACTAGAAAGGGGGCTCTGACAAAAAGACATAATTTCTACAGAAAAAGTACCCAGATTGGCAAAAGTCTCCCTCATCTGAACCTTCACTTTGTTTAATATCAATAATTAAATATGCATGCCGTCAGCCAAGTTTAACCATGCCTGGAGTACCATCGACAGGTCAAAACAAGTGCAGAATGTAAGAGGAAAGAGGAGAAGGAGGAACAAAGAAAGAGTGAGAGAGCAAAAAGAAATGCTGGAGGTGAGTCAAGGAAGGTGCCTTCAGCTGCTTCAGGCAGCTCTCCAGGCAAGTAAACCAAGTACATTTAAAAGACGTGGTGCTTTTCCTTCTTCAAAAGCAAATGAAGAAAATAGGTGGGGACGTTTTCAACTTTTTTTGTTGACAAAATCAACACCCAGAGAGCTTGTTAAGAATGTCAATTCTGGGCCTCCCTGGTGGTGCAAGGGGTTAAGATGCAACCTATGAAGCTATCCGCAGCCACTGCTGCACGAGTTTGATCCCCGGCCAGGATGGTGACCCACATGGCGCAGCAGACCTCTCCTGACTCGCCTGCTGCTCCCCTCAGCAGTGTATTTCATTCAATCCGCCTGTTCTGTTCCCTACTCTGTCGCTGGTGAATCCTCTCATTCCCCCACACCTCTGCCCCGTACCCCAGTTCTTGTATGCATAAATAAATAAATCTTAAAAAAAAAAAAAAAGAAAAAATGTTTCTCAAATTGGCCTAGTAGGAGAGGTGGCAGAAAGAAGCTTTAGCTCTGCTACTCAAAAGTTCACATTTCTCATTCCTTGTTGAACATTGCTAGAGAGTAACAATCCATATTCTGTGGGGTAAGAAGACAGATTCATGGTACTTCCATCCAGGGATAAAAATTGCCTCTATAATTCAATCTGAATACACTCATCTCGGCAATGAGTCAGATTATCTAGTTAAAAGCATCTGGTTGCTCTTAAAGTTAGAACAATAAGGAAAAGGCTGTATTAGCTTTGCTGGAATGTTAAGCTGGTTATTCAACATTTCTTGTTGTTGTTCATTTTCATTCAATCTTAAGTGGCTTCAGGAAGGCATCAGTCATCATGATTTTCACCATCTTTATCATCAATGCCTTGTCTATGTAGTAATTATAACAATAGCTAACATGTAGAGTGCATATACTCTGTGCTGAGCACTTTCTGAGTTATTTGTATGTGTATAAATTCATGTGATCCTCACATGCCCATGACATAGTTTTATTGTTACCTCTGTTTTATAGATAGGGAAACTGAGGCACAGTGAGGTTAAGTGACCTTTCTAAAGTCACATAACTATTAAATAGCAGAGCCAGGAGTCATACACCAAGACTTTGACTATATTACCCATTAACCACTAGGATATATAGCAAAAAGCACATTATTCTGGAGTTTAATGAAGCAAAGGAAACAGAGTTGCTCTTAACATTTTTGGGAAATCTATAATCCTTAGAAAAATAAATATATAACATATATTTGCATATTGCCACAGTTCTGCTTTTGTTCCTCTAAGACCATACATTTACCTTTATGACTCTATCCCAGGTAAAGAATGCCTACGCTACTCTAGACACAAGTTACTTAAAATTATAAAATAGCTATCACTACCAAAGTAAAAAAGAGTTTCAAAAATTGAATGACTCTGGGCCTCCCTGGTGGCCCAGGGCCTAAGTCTCAGTGCTATCACCTCTATGGCCTGAGTGGATCCCCAGCCAGGAAATTGACCCGCATATGGCACAGCAGACCTCTCCTGTCTCACCTGCAGCTCCCCCACAGCAGTGTATTTCAGTGAATCCACCTATTCTGCTCTCCCCACTCTGTCTCTGGTGAATCCTCTCACACCCCATACCCTCCGTACCTTTGGCCTACACCCCAGTTCTTTTATGCAAAAGAAAAAAAATTGAGGGCCTCCCTGGTGGCGCAAGGGGTTAAGCACAGCACCATGACGCTATGGCATCCTCTGAGGCACAAGTTCAATCCCCGGCTGGCCAGGGAGATACCCACATGGCGCAGCAGATCCCTCCTGTCTCGCCTGCTGCTCTCCTCGATCTGCCTGTTCTGCTCCCCACTCTGTCTCTGGTGAATCCTCTCACCCCCCCCACACACACACACCTCTGGCCTATACCCCAGTTCTTGTATGCATAAATAAATAAATCTTTAAAAAAAAAAGAAAAAGAAAAAAATTGAATGGCTTTATAAAGCATAGCCTCAGATACCTTTAGTACTGTGCTAAATGCAATTTCAAGTAATAATAAAACTGTAAGCCTGAGAATCTAATTGCCATTTTCACCAAAGACATATAGATCGCCGACAGGCATATAAAAAGATGTTATCGGTTGTCATTAGAGAAACACAAATCAAACTCACAATCAGATTTCACTTCATATTGATTAGAATGGCTATTATCAAAAATTCAGAGTAAGTAAAATGTTGGTAAGGATGTGGAGAAGTAACTCACATGTACTGTTAGTGAGAATGTAAATTATTATAGCCCACATGGAAAATAGTGTGGAGATTCCTCAAAAAATTAAAAAATAGAACTACCATGTATGATCCAGTCATTTCACTTCTGGATATTTATCTGAAGAATATGAAAACACTGGACCTCCCTGGTGATGCAAGGGGTTAAGCATCGCACTATGAAGCAATCCGCAGCCTCTGCAGCATGAGTTCGAACCCCCGGCAGGCCAGGGAGAAACCCACATGGCACGGGTTTCCTGATTCGCCCGCTATGATATGGGAACAACCATGATATGGGAACAACCCATGACACATGAGTAGATAAAGATGTGGTATAATCACACAAGAAGATGTGGTATATTTACACAATGGAATCTTAACAGCTACAGAAAAAAATAGAGATGAAAATCTGCCATTTGCAGCAACATGGATGAAACTTAAATGGATTCTGCTAAGCCAAATAAGTCAGGGAAGAAAAAGGCTATCAATCATTTGTGGAGTATAAAGAAATAAAGCAAAGGAAAAGACACAACAAAAACAAACCTTTAGATTGACAACAAAATGATGGTTTCCAAAGGGGACATAGGGAGGGAAAGGAACAGGTAGAAGGAGTTGATGGTAGACAACTAGTGGGGGGCATGGGGTGAGGATATATACAGTTGTTTTTGTTTTTGTTTGTTTTTTAAGATTTATTTATTTATGCATACAAGAACTGGGGTACAGGCCAGAGGTGCAAGGGATGAGAGGATTCACCAGAGACAGAGTGGGGAGCAGAACAGGCAGACTGACTGAAATACACTGCTGAGGGGAGCAGCTGGCAAATCAGGAGAGGTCTGCTGCCCGATGTGGGCAGCTCCCTGGCCAGGGATCCAACTCCTGCTGCAGAGGCTGTGGATAGATTCACAGTGCTGTGCTTAACCCCTTGCACCACCAGGGAGGCCCCGAAATATACAGTTATAGAGCTGAGAAACTATACACTGAAACTTACTCAGTGCTATAAACCAGTGTTACCTCAATAAAAACAAAAAACCCTGTAAAAAAAAAAACAAAAAAACACATGTCACCAAATCCAAGAATTGGCTTTGTGTAAATAACTTGAAAACTTTTCATCAACTGCCAAATTATTTCAAGATGGAAGACTAAATCTCTGTAACTCCCTGGCAACTACTGGAACCTACCCTGACCTGACCCAGCCCCTGTTGATAGAGAGAAGAGGATGCCTAGAGCAGTGTGCTAAAGGTGATTTCAAATATCGTCCAAGTTGTTTTAATAAAATCAACTCATTCATTCATTATTTAACAAGATTTATTGAATATTTCTGTAATGAGAGTTACACTAGGCATCAGGGGCATGAATTTAAAAGTTACCGTGGAAAGAACACACCAAAATTGTACCCTATGTAAAATGCCAATCAAGTATGATGAACAAAACTAGGAATTAGAAAAGCACATAAGGAAATAAAATACATAAATTTTGCAAAATGATTTGATGGAGGAACTACAATATTTGCCTCTGTTTTCCAGGTGGTTTCTTCCCTAATAATTCCCTCTCTCCACAGCCACGTCTTCATCATCCAATCAAGTTATTCAAGTTCTTCAATGAACTTCTTAGCTTCTTAGTTCTGTTGCTATTCATCAGTTCACTCATCAATTAAATACTAAATGTGGAATCTCTAAGTAGCTGGTGTTTATTTTAATTTAGCCAATTAAGAAACAAGTTAAAACATGATCTGTAACAATTTGGAAAATGGGGGGAATACACAGACACATATGAAAATAACCTTAGACCATACTGGGCTATTGTAAAGACAAGTGCAAACCAAGACAATTTGGGTTGTCCATTGGATATATCACCCCAGGGGAGCAGGTGATTAAATTGGCCTACAAAGAATGTGGAGATGGAAAATCCAGGGTAATGATTTTACAAGATGCTGTTAACAATAGATGCAAACAGGGGCCTCCCTGGTGGTGCAGGGGTTAAAGACAGTGCTATCAAGCTATCGCCAGCCACTGTAGGATGAGTTCGATCCCCAGTCAGGATGCTGACCCACATGGTGCAGCAGACCTCTCCTGTCTCGCCCTCTGCTCCCCTCAGCAGTGTATTTCAGTAGATTCGCCTGTTCTGCTCCTCACTCTGGTGAATCCTCTCATTGCCTCCCCGCACCTCTGGCCTGTACCCCAGTTCTTGTATATATAAATAAATAAATCTTTAAAAAAAAAAAAAAAGACTTGTCCAATGAGGCAGAAACCAAGAAACAAAGCTCCTCTCTTTTCTTGTCTATTCATATTCATCTCACTTACTTTAGGGAGGAGTATAAATTTGTATAACCACTTCAGAGAGCAGTTTGCATTAGCAAATATATTCAATAGAACATGTACACATCCTAAGACCCAGAAATTACATGGCTAGGTATAGAAACTCCTGTATATGTGTTCTAGGAGACACACTACAACATCTAATAGTATTGTGTTCATTATAGCAAAAACCTCGAACAATTACTAGATTTATTGGATAAATAAAAAATTGCATATTTACATAATAAAATAAACTGTAAAAATTAGTGACTAGACCACAGTTACATTATATGTTAGCATAAATGAGTCTAAAGAGGTAATGTTTATTAAAATAAGTCACAGAAGAATACATACAATATGATTTCACTTATACAAACTTTTTTTTTAAATAGGGAAAACTAACCAAAAATATTGTTGAGGGATAGATGCACAGTTAGTTAAACACACACACGCACACACGCACACATGCACACACACACACAGAGAAATGACAAGGGAATAACACGCAGATGATTTTGAGGCATGGTAATGTTCCATTTCTTGGCTTGGATACATTTTATTGCAGTCTTTTAAACCGCATATTACTTTTTGTTCATCCACTAGATATTGAGAACACACTCTGGGTCAGGCTTTGTGCTGGGTGTTGGAGACACAACAGTGGCCAAGTTAGACAAGGAACTTAGAGGAGAGGGAATGAATTAGATTTATAAATTCCAATGACCATTAAGCAGAAATAGAAAAGTAATCCTAAAACTAACATGAAAAAACAATGGACTAGCCAAAACAATCTTGGTAAAGAACAAAGTTGTAGGGCTCACACGTCTCCATTTCAAAACTTACTTCTAAGCTAAAATAATCAAGTCAGTTTCATACTGGTATAAGAACAGACATATATCTCTCATATATCTCTCAATAGAACAGAATGGAATAAGCCCACACATCTATGGTCAACTGACTTCTGACAAGGGTTCCAAGACCATCCAATGGAGAGCAAATAACCCTTCAACAAACGGAACTGGGAAGACAGATATTTATATGCAAAATAAGGAATTTTGACTCCTGCCTATGCAAAATTTACTCCTGCTATATACAAAAATTAACCCAAAATAAATCAAAGATCTTAATGTTAGCACTGAAACTATTATAAAAATTTCAAAGAAGCCTAGATATAAATCTTCATGGTCTTACAGCAATTTATTAGGTATGATAACTAAAACATAAGCAACCAAAGAAATATAGATAAATTGGTCTTCATCAAAATTAAGACTTTGTATATCAAAAAGTAAAAAAACAACACTTGAAGTGTGAGGAGATATTTGATCATGTATTTGATAAGGGCATATCTAGTGTCCAGAACACATAAAGAGCTCTTATGACTCATCAACAACAACAACAAAAATAATCACCAGAAGATTTGAATAGAGATCTCTCCAGAGAAAATCTATAAGTGGGCAATAAGCATATGAAAATATGCTTGACATCATTAGTTGTTATGGAAATGCACCTCAAAGCCACAATGAGATACCACTTCACACCCACTAGAATAGCAAAAATTTAAAAACAACAACAAAAAATGATGCAGACACTATGGAGCAAGCTGATAGTTGCTACAGTTTTGAAGAACTATATGCAAATATATAGCATGAACTCCCAGTTAAATATAAAATTATCGGGCCTCCCTGGTGGCACAAGGGGTTGAGTGCAGCACTGTGAAGCTGTCCGCAGCCACTGTGGCGCAAGTTCAATGCCCGGCCAGGAAGGTACCCACATGACAGAGCAGACCTCTCCTGACTCACCCGCTGCTCCCCTTAGCAGTGTACTTTGGTCTATCTGCCTGTTCTTTTCCCAGCTCTGTCTCTGGTGAATCCTCTCACCTTCCACGCCTCTGGCCTGTACCTCAGTTCTTGTAATCATCAATAAATAAATCTTAAAAAAATATATAGGATTATCATATAACCTAGCAATATCTCTAGGGTTGTACCCCAAATAATTGATAATATATGTCACACAGAAACAAATGTGAATGTTCATTCCAACATCTCCCAACAGAGCCAAAGATATAAACAACCCAAGTACCCATCAACTGACAAATGTGTAAACAAAATGTGATACCACTCATACAATGCCTATTTGGCCTTGAAAATAAAAGAAGTACTGATAAAAGCTACAACATGGATGAATCTTGAAAACCTGCAGAATGAAAGAAATTAGACACAAAAAGCTATGTATCGTATAATTACATTTATATGAAATGTCCAGAATAGGTAAATCCATAGAGACAGAAAGTAAATTAGTGGCTGCCAGGGACTCTGGTAAAAGAAGAATGGAAAATGGCTTTTAATGGGTATGGCATTAGTTTTAGGGGTGATGGATATGTTCTAGAATTAAATGGTGATGATGGTTGTAAAACCTGTGGATATACTAAAAAACACAGAATTGTGCACCTTAAGTGGGTGGATTTCATGGTATGTGAATACTATATCAATAATAAACAAAACTAACAGCAACAACAAACTAGATTTATGAAGCCTCTTACTATGTCAAAGCAAGAAGGACTCTGAAGGATTATCTGGTCCAACTTGGTCATTTAGGAAGTAGTATATTGAGGCCCAGAGGAGGGAAATGACTTGTAAAAAGTAGAAATTTAGTCAGTTTCAGGAAAAGTGTGGGGTGTCTGTTACCGGTAAGGTGCTTTTTCTTTTTTTGAGATTTTAAAACATGCATGAAAAGTTTCAATCATGTGCAAATATAGAGACACAGCATAAACTCCCAGTTTTAATAATCACCCGTAGACAATCACTTTATTTCATGTACACCCTCTTTCTCCCCTCCCAAATATTTTTAGGTATATTCAGACATCAATTTTACACAAATACTATAGTAAGTGCATATGGTTTCATATTTTTTACTTGTATGATCAACATCTCACACGTGTATAAAAGCATGCCCAAGAAAAAACTAAATGACCCCTCCAAAAAGAAAAAAAAAGAGAAAGACCGTATGGTGAGCAAGATTTAAATAAATCTAAATATACATTCAATGTAAAAGTGTACATTATATGGATGATGAACATATAAAGAAAGTGGAACTTATGCAGATCACAAAACAGCACATAAGCTTATAAAATTAAAGGGTTCTCGGGTTCTTGTGCTTTTCAAGAGAAAGCAAGAAATACTAACAATCAGTTCTTTGCATAATGCAGTAGAAAACACATACAACATTGTTCTAGAACATTCTTTGTGAGGTCAAGCAAACAGGAAACTACATGTGCAACCAGTAGAGGCCTGGGATTTATAAAATAAGGTCGATGCATATATTGTAATACTCTGTGTCATTAAGGGAGTAAACTAGATCTATATAGACCAGTATACTCAAATCTCAAAAATACATTACAAGGCAAAGAATAAAACTAAACATCCCACCCAATTATGTGAGCTGTGTTTCAAAGACTAAAAACAATTTGCAAAACAACAGGAACAGCAACACGGCGTTGATTTAAAAAGTAAAGCTTATCTGCTTCTAGGATATAAGAGACAGAACAGGACTAAGGGCGGTGGTTAAGGGAATTGTTAGCTATATTTTCAATGTTTTATTTCCTTGGGAGGAAAAAAGACAAAACACATATGACTAAAGTTAAATCTTGGACTGTGAAAATACAAGTGTGTGTTATTTGTGTTTTCTATATTATCAAACTGTGCTTAAATTTTAAAAATATCTTATAAATTTCTGAAAGTTATATACATAGATATTTTTAAGGAGACTGCAAAAACAATCTAAAATTTTGAATTATAGTCCTCTATGTTATATAAATAATCTTTGATAAGGAAGAGCTTTTATTAGAGCAATGCACCTGCTCTATGGGGGCCACCCTCCATCTTCCCATTTCTAGATTCTTGACAAATTTGACCCACATTTTCAGATCATCTGTCTTTACAAGGTTAACTCCAAAATGGAATCCAGGGTGAGAAAGGAACATTCTAGTGAAATCACAAAATCATTTTGAAATAAATGTCACAAATTAAGAAGGAATGTTTATCTCACATTTATTTTTTTAGCCTTTTAATAATTTATTATTAATTTTTATTTTGACTTTTTCTTTTTTTAATCTCACATTTATTTTTGATATTTACCATATTAACATTGTCATAGCAGGAACGGATTCTGCTTGAGAAATGTAGGTCTGTGGGCAAGGGTATAGTCAAATACTAAGTAGATCAAAGGTGTTGAAGAAATAGACCCTGACATAAATCCTCGATGTGAAAAGGTCAGCATCCAGGGTTATGACAAATTCAACTATGGTTAGAGCAGATGTCAGCCCTGAGGACAATGGACAGATGATCTATTTGATACAGTGATTAGGTTAAGGGTATTGGATGAAATTAAAAGTCAGGCTGTAGAAATAGTATAATCTGGGGCCTCTCTGGTGGTGCAAGGGTTAAGACTCAACCTATGAAGCTATCTGCAGCCACTGCAGCACGAGTTTGATTCCTGGCTAGCCAGGGAACAACACACATGGCACAGCAGACCCCTCCTAACTTGCCTGCTGCTCCTCTCAGCAATGTACTTTGGTCAATCTGCCTGTTCTGTTCCCCACTCTGTCTCTGGTGAATCCTCTCACCCACGCCTCTGGCCTGTACCCCAGTTCTTGTATGCATAATAAATAAATCTTTAAAAAAATAAATCTTTAAATAAATAAAAAGAAATAGTATAATCTGGTGGTCTGATCAAGTATGGCAAGATTCCAGCAAGTATACAGAGTCAATATTCTGGGAAAGGAATTTGGTAACGACTGGTCAAGGTAATATGATTATATCCTAGGAGCTTAGGAGAGCTTGTTGCATTGGGCCACACTTACTTGGTTCCTAGTGAGAAAAACTCAGCTCACATTATTGGATGGTGCTGACTTCAGATGCAATGGGATGCAGGGGGTTAAATGATGTACTCAGAACTCTTTCACTTGCCACCTGTGTTAGTCAGCTTTGCTACAATCATGCTTTATAAAAAGTAGCCCCCAAATCTTATACTGTAACCTCAAAATGTCAAAGACCTGCAACAGCAAACATGCATGTCATTCTTGCAGGTCTACAGGTTGGCTGTGATTAAACTAATGCTGGCTGGGTTTGGCTAGACTCAGCTGGGCTCTAGTTTCAGGGGGACTAGACATCTGCTCTGTGTCTTCATCCTGAGACAAACACAGAAGGATGAACAACTACCCAGGGCGCGATCTTTTCATGGCAGAGAGAAGGTTCAAAATGGTTGGTATAAACTTTTAAACTATTAGCACACTGGTCATTTCTACCATAAGCACAGAGTTCAGAATAAGTCATGGTCACATCCAGGGATGTAAATTCAATTTACTCCAGTGAGAAATTCTACAAAGCTGCATGGCAAAGAGATAGTGTGTGTGTGTGTGTGTGTGTGTGTGTGATATACACATACATATTTGTATAGAGATCAATCAATAGTTAGATACAATTTTATATTATATATAAAGAGAGTTGGAACCTACCACACTATCTAGGAACTTTCCTTGTCTCTGCGGTCTTCACCCGGTATTTAGGCTCTGTTACCAAGGGCAAGATGGATGTTTGCTATTTCCAACTCACCTTAGTAGCCATAATGGACACAGACCATCTTTCCTTGTAACTTTAGTTCAAAAAAATTCAAAGAGTGCTCTGACTGAACCAACCACTACCACATGGGAAGATACAGTTTAATTGGCCGGGCTGGGTCACATTCCCACACTTTATATCTGGGATCCATTTTGATCACCTCAACAGGATACATAAGACCTTAGAGGAGCGCCTAAAGGAACTAACAGTGGGCAGGCTTAGGCAAAACAACCTCTCATCTCAACTGGAAACAACTGGGGAAAACCAAGTAAATACAGCCGTGCAGCACATGACAGGCTTGGAGAGGCAATGCAGCCCCTGAGTGCCAGCACTACCTCCACTGGGCTTAGGCTGCTGCTGCTTCTGGGTACTTCTCATCCCTCTGTGGACCTAGCATGGTCCGGGTGGAAATATGGAACTCTAGGATAATCCAACTTTAGGAGCTAGAAAGAGTAATCGGAACAGGAATGTCGGTTTACCTCTATCAGCAAAGTTAAAATGTTTTTTTCCTGGAGAGGGCTCTGAGGTTAAGAGGGAGGGGGTAGGGAGCATCCCTGGTGGTGCAAGGGGTTAAGTCTCAGCACTATGAAACTATCTGCAGCCACTGCAGCATGAGTTTAGTCCCTGGCCAGGGAGCTACCCACATGGCAGAGCAGACCTCTCCTGTTTTGTCTGCTGCTCCCCTCAGCAGTAGAATTCAGTAGATCTGTCTGTTCTGCTCCCCACTCTGTCTTTCACCCCCCACACCTCTGGCCTACACCCCAGCTCTTACATGCATAAATAAATCTTTTTTTAAAAAAAAGATGGAAGGGGTAGGGCAAGTGTCACGGGGATGGAAGGATGGTAGTGGGGGGAAATGTTTTTCAAAAGGTGAAAAAGTACATCAAAATTTCAGGGGAAAGGGGCCTCTCCAGTGGTGCAGTGGGTTGAGCATGTGCTGTGAAGCTGTCTGCAGCCTCTGCAGCACCGGCTCAATTCCTGGCCAGCCAGGGAGATACCCACATAGCACAGCAGACCTCTCCTCCTTTACTGTCTCACCCTCTGTTCCCCTCAGCAGTGTTTTTTTTTTTCTCCATCTGCCTGTTCTGCTCCCCGCTCTGTCTCTGGTGAATTCTCTCACCCTCCTGCGCCTCTGGCCATACCCAAGTTCTTGTATAAATAAATAAATATTTAAAATAAGAAAAATAGTAAAAAAATAAATCTCATGGGAAAGCTATGCTGCACCAGCTCCCAAGGATCACCGGGAGCAGGACACTTACAAAGGAATAATGACAGTGATGACAACGTGGCCTACCTGTCACCAGGCTTTAGGTGTGACCCTCTTTTGACCCAGAGCACTATGCTGGGTGTCATCTGCTCGCACATCCACAACTTCATACTGAAGAAAGTTGTTAACAGTTGAAATGAGAAACTTTAAGTCTTTACAAATTATGTCTATTATGTCATCTATTAAATGAATTAAATGAACAGAATGTAGCCTAAATCTTGGTTGTTTTGAAATGATGTGCTCAGTATGCATTATGGTGCATGAATGAATAATTGTTGGGATTTCCTCCATTAACCTGTTTTATGGCAGACCTGTGTCACTGATGTGATGGGGAGGGGGGAATAAAAATAAAGGAGAATGAATAAGAGGGAACTGCCAGATCTAGGGGCTGCAGAGAAAACAGAAGGGCAGGCACTGTTGAAGTTGAGACCCAGTGAAGAGTTTCCTTCAGGTTGAAGAACTTTAACAGGTCCAAGAGTCACCTTCCTGTCTTGCTTCTGCTTGTTCCTTTAGGAGCTGGGATTCACCTTTACCCTCAAATCCTCAATTCTCAGAAAGGGATATAATATCAGCACTGGCCTTTCCAAGTTCTTCTGTTACAGAGCAACCCCAATATAGAACGGTTGCCTGACTGTGGGCCCTCACCCAGGCGCTTAAAGTGGACTTGAACTGCAGGCACACACCAAAGGTTAATGAAAGGTTTATTTACAAGGAAAGAGGAAATGAGGAAATGAATAACTTAGGGAGAAAAAGAGGGAAATAAATTCATAAATGCGTCCTACCTGTTCCACCTGCCTGGAATCCCAAATGACCAGCCAAGAGCTGGCTAAAAGGCCAGTGCCATGAGGCCAAGAGCGTGGCCCCAGCTCATATGGCTGGTTATATATCCAAACAGAAAACATGGCTGCTTAACTCTGCCCTCAGGTCCTCGCAACCCTCCCTTTGGTGATCCTGGTATTGGTAGTTCCCAGTGTCTTGATGGAGTGGGAGTGGAGTCCACAAAGCCTGTATGGAGTTTGCTCAGGACATCCTTTCCCCCTAACACTTCCAGAAAGTCAGACTTGAGTGTGAAAAGTGAGGTTTTAGAGATACAGAACACTCTAGAATGAACCCTGGTATTTTTTTGTTTGTTTGTTTGTTAATGCCAGAAAAAAACAAGATGTGTTGAGGGATTCTTTTGGTCTGTGCAAGTGTGGGATCCCAGCGAATGCTTCTGACAATTTTGACAATTTATTACAGGTTGAGGGTGACACAAACAAAAAATAATGTGTCGAGGATTCAAATTGTCCCCAACCGTTTTATTAGCTTCCTTTCTCCCAGTGTTCCTTAACTCAGCACTCTCCTATTTGCATCCAGAAGAACTACAGTTGAAATTGTTCTCTCTAGACAAGAATCAACCAGAATAGGATTATTTTAGCTGGTTTTCCCAACCAATATCAGATGTTTCCATCCCTCCCCTGTCTTAAGTGTACCGGAGACCTTCCACCCACCTGGCTGGATAATGACCCTTGGCACTGAGCTGGGGGCTCCGAGATGTCTGGCCTCAGGACACCTTGGCTCTCACTCTGACTGTTATTTCGAAATCAAGAGCAGACTAAAGTGGGCTGATCAGAGTTTGGGCAATTGAGATTGGGCCACTGCTGCAGCGTTGCAAAACCAGCATTTGGCTGGCAACAGGCGACAGCAATATCTCTTCAAGATTCCAGACACCCTCTGCCCTAGTTCTATTCAAGTCCAAAGATCAAGCCTCTCTCAGATACCCTGAGCTTGAGATATGTGTGCTGGACTCCATTATGACACTGTAATTGCAAAGAAATTCAGTGAAAGGGTCAAGAAGCAGTGAAACGTCACTCACCTGAACGTGTTAGCAAGGGGTGGCTTCGCGTGGAAGAAGTTGGCCAAAAGTTTCCCTGGTGGTTTGGGGTTTGTTTTTCGTTTCTGTCAGCATGTGTGGCTTACAAAATAGTGAAAGCTCAAAATAGGGGGTGGACAGGGTCTTTCACGGTTGCTGCTCTCTCCTTCCTTGACCATCACAGAAAATGCATTTACTGAATAAACAGAAATAGCTTGCTAGATGTTTCCACTTGCGTGAAGGAAATTTGAGACATGCTGCCTTCATCACTTAGAGTTGTTTGTTGTTTGGCTTTGTTGCCATGGTTACTACTAATATATGTTTGTGTTCATGTCTACATACATGTAGCATGTGACTGTTATATACACACGTGCACACATGTATCACATTGTGTGTGGCTGCTATATATGTATGCATACACCTATGTAGATGTCATGTGTGTAACTAGCACATACGTGATATATGTGTTTATTCAAGAATGTCAAAGTTGTATTTCACATGCATGGCAGAAAATTAGAGGATAAAGATAAAGGGGGTTTCACCAAAGATCATGTCCAGTTGCAGGTTTTAGGCTCATGGGGGCTGACAATCAGTTGGATGAGTACTTTTTTAAAAGTTGTCATTAAATATTTACAACAAAATGTATTTAGCATCTTAATCATTTTAAAGGTCATGGTTTTGTGGCATTAAGTCCATTTACTTCACAGGGCTACGATCACCCCCATGTCCCCCATCTCCAGAACTTTCTCATCTCCTTCCCTTTAAACATGAAATCTCCAGCCCCTTCCCTGCCTCCCCCAGCCCTTGCCAACCAAGGTCTACTTTCTGTCTGAATTCGGTGCTTCTAGGCCCCGCTGGAAGTGCAGCTACATGGTGTTCCTCCTTTTGTGATGGGTTCATTTCCCTGAGCATGTGTCCTCAAAGTTCATCTGTGCAGTGAGTTTTTATAGTTTGTTTTTCATTGCTTCGACTGTTTTTTTTTTTTTTTATTTGTTTATTTATACAAGCACTGGGTACAGTCAGAAGCGCGGGAGGGTGAGAGAATTCACCAGAGCCAGAGCGGGGAGCAGAGCAGGCAGAAGGACCGAAGCACACTGCTGAGGGGAGCAGCAGGTGGCAGGAGAGGTCTGCGCGCCATGCGGGACCCACCTCCGGTGGCCGGGGAGCAGCCACGGATCGAACCGGCGCTGCAGAGGGTGACGGGCAGCTTCGCAACCCAGCGCTCAACCGCTGCACCACCGGGGAGGCCCTGTTTTTGTTTTCTTGTTGAGGGCTGACAAGAAAATGCCTGCAAGTTTGCCTGGACTTTCTCACGTTCCTCCAAAATGCATTTACCTTTGCCATATGGGACATTTTTTGGTGTTTCTTCTTGCCTTGTCCACTGCATTAATTGATGTGGTAAAGAGCTATTCCTGGCGCTCAGTGCTGCCAGGAGGAAGGACAGAAGCTCCCATCTCCTCCTCCTCCTCCTCCCACAGACAAAGACCTCAGAGGAGGAAGAGCAGGTGAGCACCTCCCCACCCAGAGGGCAGACCCCTGCTCACCTCCCTGTCTGAGCACTGGAGGCTCACACGTGCTCTCTGCTTTGTTGCCCTTTATAATTCTTATTTTTCACTAGGACATGTAAATGGTTAAATGTATGCACAGTGATAATGGCGAAGAAATCTCCCTCCCATCCCTGTCCCCACTTCCTTGTTCCTTCCCATCCACCAACCTGGGCTGTTTGCAGAGACAGTTCACAAGCAAACAAGCACCGGCTGCCTTGTTGACACAAAAGATGTCTTACCCCCACCCGATCTGTATCTGCTTTTTGGAAAACTAGAGGAAAGTGAGAGTGTTGAATGAGAAGTTCCCACCACCCAAAGCTGATAAGAATATTTAGGCAAACCTGTTTCTTTTTTTCTCTTACGTAAAAGAAGTCACAGGCAAAGTTAAAAAATATTATGGCAAAGCCAACCCTCCCCCACCCCCCATCTGCAGAGGTAAACAGGATCATGAATTTTCACATCTTCTCAGAAATCTCCTAGCTTCACATGTCTACATATACATATGTCAGCGATTTTTCAGTTTACATAATACCCACGTTTACCACCCACTCCTTCTATTGACAGGCATTTAGGTTCTTCCATCCAAAAGAAATAATAACCAGATAATGCTTCAGGAAATTTCTTGCACACGCATCTTTGTATACATTAAGACTGAATGCATAGGATCTTTGTAGATGTGGGTTCACCGGGTAAAAAGATGTGTATTTTTAAATTTCATTGATTGTTCCGAAGAAGTCATAGTACATTTTTACTCCCACTGACCACCCCTGGAGTGCCTCTTCCTCCACATTCTCACTAACAGTCATTTGATCAAAATTGTTCCTCCTTACTCATCTAAGAGGGAAAAAATTATACCTTTTATACTTTACATTTCTTATAAAACAGATTTCTTATTAAAGAGGTTGGACATTGTTTCATGATTTTAAAAACCACACGTAACTCTTTTATGTTTTTTTAAAGGTCCTTTACCCATTGTTCTTACTTAGTTGAATGTCATACTGACTTTTTTTTCAATGCACGGAAATGAAACACAATACTTTTCTTGAACATAACTATGTACATACCATTTAGTCCTGCCTGATCATAAGGTAAATTTGATGAGAGCAACGCAAATATTACAATGATTAATGTTGCTTTTTTTTTTTTTTAAGTGACAAAGCAACCTGTGTTGGCAGATCCAAAGTACAATGATAAACATCTTTTGAGGCCAGGTTTTCATTGTATTAGATATGCTGTTCTGTTTTTACAGGAAAATGTGCCTATAATGAATTTGAGAAGCACCTTGGAAAGGGGCAACGAAAGGACTTTCTGGTTACAGGCACAAGGATTTTGGTGTTTAAGTTTTCCGGGTATAAAATACTCTGATTTGTTTAGTTTTGTGTGAATCCTTTGATTACTGCATAGTGATATCTCCTTAGGGAACAGAGATTTTGCTCCAGAAACAAATCTTATCAGATTTAACATCAGAATATCCACCCTTAACACCAGTCCAAGGTATAAGTCAGGGGCA
Source organism: Talpa europaea (assembly GCF_964194135.1). Lineage (NCBI taxonomy): Eukaryota > Metazoa > Chordata > Mammalia > Eulipotyphla > Talpidae > Talpa > Talpa europaea. Next base: position 74,655,792 of record NC_140083.1, on the reverse strand, counting down.
AAGACTGTTTTCATTCCCTCTAACTCTGCTGTACTGTGGCCTCTCAAAATCTTCCCTTTTTCACCTGAAGCATCATCTTCCTCTGCAGCATGAGTTCAATCCTCCGCCGGCCAGTGAGCTGACCCACATGGCACAGCAGCCCACTGCTCCCCTCAGCAGTGTATTTCAGTCAGTCTGCCTGTTCTGCTCCCCACTCTGTCTCTGGTGAACCCTCTCACTGCCCCCCCCCCCACCACACACACACATCTCTGGCCTGTACCCAAGCTCTTGTATGTATAAATAACTAACTCTCTTTTTTTAAAAAAAGAAACATTTTACCCCTAAACTACTTCCTCCTCTCCTTCCCTCCCTTCTACACATGTTTGCACTGTGATCTGGCTGGCGTGTCAGTGTAAGCAATCTGGCAGATAGCACAGAAAACTGCCTTCAGCAGCCTACACCCAGCAGACAGAATATGGTGGGTCACTACATGAACCAGTGGTCCTCCCTCCAGAGGTTGATCCTTCTCCAGAAGAGGGATGAGATAAGCAGGACCAAACATTGGTCTCAAGAAAAGCACTTCACTCTCTCACACTGGAAGGAGAGAGCACCTGATCCTTTCGCTTCTGGAATATTCATAAAAATTGAGATTTTGTGGTTTTGTGTGCATTGGCTCATTTGATTCTCACTAGGGAAAAGCGAAGACAGCAGAACCTGTACTTCACAGATGAGAAGTGGTCACTTTCCTAAGATCACTGAGCTTGACCCTGGTGGGTTGGTGCTCCTGGTGCGCCGCACTCCGGGAGACTTTAAAGACTGTCAGGCCAATTTTGCTGCTTCGATTTCTTCCTCCATCTCCTGATTCCTACACTTTTCTCAGGCATGGCATCCTCCTGGTCAGATGGACACTGACCACATTCCCCTTCTTTCCTTTCTCCACTCCAGAGAGTTCTAGATCTTTCCATTATAAGTCTGCAGGCGCAGCCAAGAAATTGACAACTACAACCTGCCCGATGTGGCCCAGGCTTTGGGGGACTTAAAGGCTGAACAGATGTGCAGACTACCCTACTCTGAGATGAGGGAATCTTCTAGAGATAGGAACAGAACACCAAATCAGCAACTCTCTCAAATTCTGCCCCTTCACAGTGAAGAGTATCAGGGAAAAAAAGAGTGAAGTTATGAACAAGTATGGAAGACAGGAGGGGAGGTACAGAAATCCATGGCACCTTTTGTACCATGAGCGACCAGGATCAGGGGAGTTCCCAACCCATTGCAACCCCTGTCCCCCTAAGTGTGCATATGGGGCAATGGCGGGGCCAAAGGAGGACAGGCTAATTGAGAAGCAGGGTAGCAGAGCAGCACCAAGGTCCCAGAAACATGAGTTTGTCACCAGGACACAGGGCCCAGCTATACAATTTTCTTCAACGAATTTGCAGGAGTAACAGAGGGAGAAATTAGACAGCGGTCGGTCAAGGGGAGAAAGGAATCATGCGAAATCACGCCAGAGTAAGCACTTGAATCTGTAAATGCTGTATGTTTACAGATGCAAGATACTATTATTGCCCTGTGGGGGTCAGAAGTCAGATGGCTTAATAGCTCTGAGAAGGCAGTTTCCCCCAGTGGGAGGGAAAGCAAAGTGCATTTCCTAAGTGCTGGGATTCTGCCTTTTTACCTTGTAACTCACAGGCTGCTGAGCACAGCATTCTTAACAAGGAGGTCAAGGGGAAGATGGGATTTGAGGGTGCTGGCAGGTGGGGTTGGGATGTCTGGGCATAGGAGGGTCCCAGAAGGGGAGAGAGGAAGGGAGGGCACCACAGGGTAGCCAGCCAGGGAGAGGGCTGTCTTGTGAAAAGCCCAGAAACCACAGGGCAGTTGTGGAGTTTTTAGATAATCAAGGAATGAGGGTTAGGGCAAGGAGGGCAATGTCTAAAGAAAGACTAACTGCCAGCATATCCAGGACCCCAAACACTGGCCAGGAAAGAGCCAAGAATGCCCGAGGGGAGAAGGGCAGCCTCCATCCCAACCCAAAGAGAGCAAGAAGCTGCAAAAAGAGGGGGAAGCAGACCTCCCACCCCAATCTGCTGCCAGGGCTGGAAAACTACACGCTGGTTGCACCTGCACAGTACACCCAGGAAGGGACAGGCAAGCGGTCTCCTGCACATCATCTGAGCCCAGAGCCCTTCTCCTTTCCTGGCGGTTGTTCCTCCCTGGACTCTGCCCACCCGGGGCCTCTCTTTTTTTTTAAAGATTTATTTTATTTATTTATGCATACAAGAACTGGGGTACAGGCCAAAGGTGTGAGGGGTGAGAGGATTCACCAGAGACAGAGTGGGGAACAGAACAGGCAGACTGACTGAAATACACTGCTGAGGGGAGCAGCGGGCGAGATAGGAGAGGTCTGCTACACTTTGTGGGTGTAGCAGTGGCTGCGCATAGCTTCATGTTACTGAGATTTAACCCCTTGCGCCACCAGGGAGGTCCCCTGAGTGCACTTTCATCTGTCTCTAAATAAACTGCTTTTGCTTCTGCTAAAGACATGGCTTTGAATTCTTCTCCCTCCACATCAAGGCCCAAGAAACCCCAAACCCAGAGACATGTAGTGACCCCAGAATCTGGTAACAATACGAAAATTCCCAAAGTTGTGACCTGATGAGATGCTGGCGTGGCCCAACTTGCTGTGGAGAAGTCGGTAAAGAGGGAGGTGAGAGGTCACCGGCATGCTCAGTCTCCAGTGTCTCTGCAGGGGGTCCAGGTTATCAGATTGGGGTGAGGATGGTGTGATTGGGGGGCTTGTTTGTGGGACTTGGAGAGCGCCCCACAGCAGGGGGAAGAGGGAGAAGAAAGCCTTTACCCCAGAGGCTTTTAACTAAATGTCATTATCAGGAAAATCTAAGATTCAGTTAGGAAATAGCTGAGATGAGACCTGAGGCACATGGCAGGGGAGGAAGAAGAGGGGTTAAAACAGGAGGGAGGGCACCAGGGACGGTGGTGATAGGTCATGGGTACTGTGGTGGGGGGAGAACTACAGGGACCACATCTGAGGAAAGAAATCAAATACTGTCCAAAAATGAACAATGATGTAAATAATAAATAAATAAATAAATTTAATTATTAAAAAATAGTAAGGGTGTTTTAGGAAAAGCAATGTAAAACTCTTGTAAGATTGTATTTTTTCCTGAAAGATTTATTTATTTATGCATACAAGAGCTGGGGTACAGGCCAGAGATGTGGGGGGTGAGAGGACTCACCAGAGACAGAGTGGGGAACAGAACAGGCAGATTGACCGAAGTACACTGCTGAGGGGAGCAGTGGGGGAGTCAGGAGAGGTCTGCTGCGCCATGTGGGTTTCTCTCTTGCCAGCTGGGGGATTGAACTCGTGCTGCAAAGGCTGCAGACAGCTTCATAGGTTGCGCCACCAGGGAGGCCCCAAGATTGTATTTTCATGAATCTTCTAGATGCCTTCCCAGAACCATAGTTGCATTTTTTTTTCCATGAAGCTTTAATTTCAGTGCCTCTCCCCTATCTGCGAAGACCCTATTCATAATTTCATATTTGTGATTTTTAAATTGCCCTCTCCCCACCTTGATTGTATAAATTCTAGGGACCCACAATAGCTTGATCTCTCTCTGCTTTAGACTCTCCACAAGTTGGAAAAATGGAAGAACCTCCGTGGTCCATAAATAAGTGCTGGGAGTGTGATGTAAAACATAACTATATGGGGGCCTCCCTGGTGGCTCAGGGATTAAGTCTTAGCACTATCACCCCAAAGGCCTGAGTTGGATCCCGGGCTAGGGAGCCGACCCACATGGCGCAGCAGACCTCTCCTATCTCGCCCGCTGCTCCCCTCAGCAGTGTGTTTCAGTAGATCTGCCTGTTCTGCTCCCTACTCTGTTTCTGGTGAATCCTCTCACCTGCCCCACCCCTGTACCTCTACACACCAGTTCTTCTATGCAAAAATAAAAATATTACAAAGAAAAAAAATACTCAACTGTATGGTGTTTTGTCCACATTTCCACAAGAGCCCCTGGTATCTTTAAAGCTGTTGTGAGAGCAGATCCAAACAGTTCTCATCACTGCTGTTAAAAATAGAAAACACAGGACCAAGATGGAGCTATTCATCCTGGGCCCCCGCCCAGACTTAATACCTAATTTCATTGTCGTTTCAACCTCTTCCGAAATGTAATCCTAAACCAATCAATGTAGAGTTTCCTGGCCAGCACTTCTTGCTCATCATCACAGCAAGACCCCTGCCTTCCCTCCAGGGAAGGTGACTTTACCTAAAAAATCTTTTCTTCTGCTAATAACCTGTCCCACCCTCTTTCTGGCTATAAACACCCTCCATTATGTAATCCCTTGCGGTGTCTAGGAGGGTGCTGCCTGACTCATGAATCATTTAATAAAGCCAATTCAATGTCTACATTTGTGATTTTTGGTTTTGCTTTTTTTTTTTTTTTAAAGATTTATTTATGTATGCATGCAAGAATTGGGGTGTAGGCCAGAGGTGCAGGGCCGGGAATGAAAGGTTTCACCAAAGACAGAGTGGGGAACAGAGGAGGTGGATCTACTGAAATACACTGCTGAGGGGAGTAGCGGGTAAGACAGGGGGTCACCATGTGGGTCACCTCCCTGGCCAGGGATGGAACTCGTGGTGCAGTGGCTGCAGATAGCTTCATAGTGCTGACACTTAAGCCCTCGTGCCACCAGGGAGGCCCCATGATTTTTGTTTTTGAACATAAGGAAAAAATTTTTTCTTGCACCCCTCTGGGGTGATGGATAATGTTATTTAAACTTTTTGTAGCAATCATGTCACAATGAATATGTCGAGTCTTTATGCTGTCTGCCTTAAGCTTATCCACGGTTGTGTGTGATTATGTCTCAATACTGTAAAAAAGCCTCTCTACATGCAATGGAAAAAAAAAAAAAAAAAGAATCTCAGCGTTCTGATTTCCAAACTGCTGTATCCTCAAAAGATAAGCAGGAACAATGATAGGTATTTTACCTGGGAGTGAATTTTTTTTTGACATTTTTGATCTGGATAATAACTGCAGACATGCTCCTAGGCTCTTAGTTACCCAATATGCTTCAGCTCAGAGTGAAGATTAGGTGGCACATTGGCAGGACATGTGAGTGTCACCTGCCCTGGGTGTGTTTCACCAGGCAGGTTAGGACTAAGTCACTTCTGTGTGCTCATGCCTTCCTCACAAACACTGGGAGTTGCTAAACAAAGCGGCACTGTAGGGGTTACACCCCACCTCCCTTTCCTGATGACTGTACTGCCGGCCCCGCAGTCACCAGAACAGAATGTCCCCAACTTACAAATGGGCATTGTTCTCAGAAAGAGAATTTGTAAGTCGATTGTTTAGAGTTGAAAGACATTTTCCCAGATAAACAAGGGTACACATAATCTTTGCTAGTCAGGACAACCCCAAAGAACTTCATGTGTCCCTGAAATCAAAGACAGTGCCTGGGAACAGAACCCTGCCTGCGTCAACATGCATCCCTGGAAAATGCCTTCCAGCTTCTAGCCTTGGGGCCCTGAGGAACCTTCTTCCCTCGCAAGGGGCCCTGTGAACACGGAGTGTGGGTCTTCCCACCTCTAAGTCCCCAAGTGGCTGCTGTGCCCTAGGATGAAGGCCACTGAGGAGAAAGAGCAGGGACAGAGCATTTTGGCCCGGCCCTGAGAAGGGCGAGTAAATCCCAGAATTCCTCCCAGAATCTGGCTCTCTGCCCACATTTTCTAAGGGCTGTGGGGATAAGCCTGCTTCCTGTCCAAGTTTCTTTGCCCTTTTGAAGTTTCCTGAGGTCTTTGAGCCCTAGAAACAATGATAAACAGAAGGCTTTTAAAAAACAGCTTATTTTTTTTTTGAGGAGGGGTGGAATTTTTCTCTTATTTTTCTATTAGTGAACTGCTCAGGAAAGACCAAGGTTGACATAGGGAAGGATGCTGGATTTCTGGGTATATTAAAGGCCAAAAGAATCAGGTTAGGTTTCTTGCAGTTATGGTGTTAAAAAAAGAAAAAAAGAAGAAACCACAGAACCAAAATGGAGCAGTTCATGAGGAGCCTACCAAGACATGAGATGATCCAATTGCAGTTGCAGGCTCCTTCAAAAATAAAAAACCCTACAGGCCTCCCTGGTGGCATAGGGATTAAGTCTCAGTGCTATCACCCTATCAATGCTGTGGCCTGAGTTCAATCCCCAGCCAAGGAACATAACCCACATGGTGCAGCAGAGCTCTCCTGTCTCAGCAGTATACCTTACTAGATCCACCTGTTCTCCTCCCCACTCTGTCTCTGGTGAATCCTCTCACCCCACCCCCGCACCTCTGGCTTACACCTCAGTTCTTCTGTGCATAAATAGATAAATATATATACCTCTTTATTCATTTGATTTTTTTTAAAGATTTATTTTATTTATTTATGCATACAAGAGCTGGGGTGTAGGCCAGAGGTGCAGGGTAGGGTGGAAGAGGGTGAAAGGATTCACCAGAGACAGAATAGGGAGCAGTGCAGGTGGATCTACTGAAATGCACTGCTGAGGGGAGCAGCAGGCAAGACAGGAGAGGTCTGCTGCGACATATGGGTCAGCTCCCTGGCTGAAGATCAAACTCCTGCTGCAGTGACTGCCCATAGCTTCATAGTGCTGAGACTTAACCCTTTGTGCCACTAGGGAGGCCCCATACATCTTTAAAAATAAATAGGGTTGGGCCTCCCTGGTGGCACAAGGTGTTAAGCACCACACTATGAAGCAATGTGCAGCCTCCGCAGCACGAGTTTGATCCCTGGCCAGCCAGGGAGCAACCCACATGGCGCAGCGGACCTCTTCTGACTCGCCTGCTGCTCCCCTCTGCAATGTACTTTGGTCAATCTGCCTGTTCTGTTCCCCACTCTGTCTCTGGTGAATTCTCCCAACCACCCCCCCCCATCTCTGGCCTGTACCACAGCTCTTGTATGCATAAATAAATAAATCTTTTAAAATAAATAAATAAATAAGGGCCTCCCTGGTGGTACAAGGGGTTAAGATGCAGCACTATGAAGCTATCTGCAGCCACTGCAGCATGAGTTGGATCCACATGGCGCAGCAGACCTCTCCTGTCTGGCCTGCTACTCCCCTCAGCAGTGTATTTCAGTAGATCCACCTGTTCTGTTCCCCACTCTGTCTCTGGTGAATCCTCTCACCCACATCCCCCACACACACACTCCTCTGACCTACACCCCAGTTCTTGTATGCAATAAATAAAATTTTTAAATAAATTAATAAACCCTAACCCATCAACCTGGAGTTTCCTGGTCAACATTAGTGAGGTCATCTGCATGAACAGACTCTCTGCCTTCCCTTGAGAGAAGGTGGCTTTGCCTGAAATAACCTTTTCATTTGCAGTAACCTTGCCTCACCCTTGTTCTGACTATAAACACCTTCCATTTTGTGCATGACCTTCACAGGGTCTTCCTCCTTGCTGGATGGTATGCTGCCCAGTTCACCAATCACATAATAAAGCTAACCACGTCTCTCAATGCACTTAAATGAATTTTGGTTTTTAGCAGCTGTTGGCTTTAATCAAGAGGAGGTTCCAAGAGGAGGGTCACACATAATCTTAGACTTTCTTTAAAATTTTTTTATTATTTTATGTCTTGACACAAACTCAAAATATTGTTACCCATATCTCAGTCTTTAAATATCTAGACTTTACAAAAGGCCTTGATATCCATTATCATATTTGCGATAAAATATTGTTATCCCTGTTTTATTTAAGAAAACTGTCTGAAACCAAACTAGTTGGTTGGGAAACCAGGTCTTCAAATCTGTGCCTTTGCTGCTGTTTTTTAGAGGTTGGTTGATTCCCTTAAGGGAGTCCCACAACTGAAATGAGTCCCCAGAGAATATCTGATTTTATCCCTGTCTCCAGACTCCACTAAATTACCCTAAACATCTAAATGGCTCTTGTGTTCTTAAACTTCTTTAGGGAATGAAATCTAGATCTGTCGGTTACCTGTTTTGGTGACAAACTGGGTCTCTGATTAGAAAGACATCCTTTATTCCTGCCTAGGTTCCATTTGTTATCACAAAAAATTTGTGGTTTTTTTTTTTACTACTTTGTTGGGAAAACACAATAAGGAACTTAGAAAACAAGGGATCAGCTAGTGATTACTGGGTCAGGTCACCACAGTCCACAGCAGAACTGAAATAATGACTAACACATATACCAAAATACTTCCTTCTCTCCTTGTGAACATCCTGTGGGGTCTGTAGAGCTGGCTTGGACACATACATGCAGCTGATAAGGCAACCAAAACCTGGAAGCCTGATTTCATCCAAGGCTCTTGCACAAATCCACAGTGGAGCTAGACTAGAATTCTGGTTTCTGACCCTGGGATTAAAAAACAGTCTCTATGCTCATCAAAAAGTCATGTTGACTTTATAGATTAACAAGGTTTTTATTTGAGCGAGTTCTTAATTCCGTGCCCAAGCACAAATTCAGGACTGCTGAAGGCCGAATCAGAAATGATTCCCAGGGCATTTCCCTTAGCGAGAACACCAAGCCCAATTTGGCTTCTGCCAGGTGCCCTGAGGCCGAGCCAGGGGGCTGTGCAAATGTGCAGCAGCTGGCTGGCCCTGCCAAGGGCTGCTTGGGAACCAGGAACGTTCAGAGGCTTCTCTTGAGCTGTTACTAGTTTTCGGGTCTGTCCAGATCTGCATGCAAGCAGTGCCATCTGGAACAATCTGGGTGCAGTGCTGCTTCTGACACTTGCTATGTCGTGCATCTCGAGAGAAGCCAGGAAAAACAAAGATGCACCATGAGCTTTGGGCTCAGGTTTGCCTAAAAAAATCCTCCTTATCTGATCAGAGAACAATCATCCAACTGACCAGAGGGAAATGAGAAATGGGTCACACCTACGCAGGAGGATTTAGGGACAGAATGTACTGATTACAGTTTCTTGGGAGACTCTAATCCTGGACAGTTTCTCACTCTTACTGCCAGATTCAAGCTTTAGAGTGTAGACATTGACTATTTATTCTGGGTCCCCATCCTCAGACCATTTATTCTTGGCCTAAGTTTCTGCACACATGTCCTCTACCCCCATCTCCTCCTGCAAACAGCCATCTCACTGCATGGAAGACTAGGTGTCCTCAGATGTAATTCTCTGTCAGCAATTCTCAAACCTTGCTGTTGAGCAGCCATCCAAGGCACCTTTTAAAACACAGATTCCTAGGCCCCACCCCAGATTCACTCACTCAGCACCTTTATGTCTAGGCCCTAGGAATCTGAATTTTTTAATGTTCCTGGTGATTTTAATTGAGCCAGGTTGAGGGAAAGCCAGTAGGAGCTAATGCCTAGGAGGCAATGAACCCCCTCCTTAAGGGACACTACCAAAAGAGGAAAAATCACTAATCTCACCTCCATTACCTCCCTGTGGTCCCTCATGCCAGTGTCACACATAGTTTCCCCTCCTTGACTGGTCTGACTATCTCCTCAGTGCACCTGTTGCCACAGCTGGACTGAGTTTGGAAGGGGGGTGGGGGGGCGGGATCTCTTAGTTGTTGAAAATAGGTCATGTCATTTGCAAATATTTCCGGTTGGGTTACCCCTTTTCTTGTGACAGATTATTTATTTGTGATGGAGATTTAAGTCCTGGTGTGGAGATTAAGAGCTGCCAGAGCAAGTTGGAAAAGAAAATCCAGAAGCTCAGTTCATGTCCTTGTCCATGTGAAAGGAGCCATTTCAGAGCACTTCTAAATTTTGAAGACCAGGGCCTCCCTGGTGGCGCAGCGGTTGAGCGCTGGGTTGCAAAACTGCCCGCAGCCTCTGCAGCGCCAGTTCGATCCCCAGCTGCTCCCCTGCCACCAGAGGAGGGTCCCACATGGCGCGCAGACCTCTCCTGCCGCCCGCTGCTCCCCTCAGCAGTGTACTTCGGTCCTTCTGCCTGCTCTGCTCCCTGCTCTGGCTCTGGTGAATTCTCTCACCCTCCCGCGCTTCTGACTGTGCCCAGTGCTTGTATAAATAAATAAATCAATCTTTAAAAATAAAAAATAGATAAAAAATAAATTTTGAAGACCACTATTATTCCAAACCTCAGCCTTTGGGAAGAGCATTTTCCTTTGTAAATTTGGGGGAGCAGCACAGTAGGGAATGCCCATGGCTGCTGTGTAAAGCGAACCTGCTTCTAGCAGCCCTATAATCTGTGCTGCCTGCGAGTTGCTTTGTCCTGACTCCCCGGGCTCAGCACCCCTCCACTTCTCGCCCTGCTTCAACAAGTACATCAATATAGTCTTTCATTTTGTGCACAATTTTCTGTGTCAGTCCTAAATGTTTTGTCCTTTTAGATTCCAGATCATCAAGTCCCCTCTGCCAATTGCCCCATCAAAAGAAATCATGAGAGTCATGCTTCTCATTCAAAATGCTGGGCAGGGCCTCTCTGGTGATGCAAAGGTTAAGCCTCAGCACTACAAAGCTAGCAGCAGCCACTGCAGCTTGATTTCCATCCCTGGCCAGGGAGCTACCCACCTGGCATAGCAGACCTCTCCTGTCTCTACTGCTGCTCCCCTCAGCAGTGTATTTCAGTCAGTCTGCCTGTTCTGTTCCCCACTCTGTCTCTGGTGAATCCTCCCACCCCACCCCCCTGCACCGATGGGGGGCCTGTATACCCCAGCTCTTGCATGCATAAATAAATAAATATTTTTTTTAAAAAATGCCAGGCAGCATGATGGAGAGTGTTATACACACCTTGAGACTTGGAAGCAAATGTGTGCCTCTGACTTCAGGTGACCAGATTCTGTAATTATCCAGAAATGGACTGAGAGACCAGAAAGAGCTCTGGAGTCGGCTTCCAGTACCAGCTGTGTGAGTTAAATGCTGTTACTTCATGTCTCTAAGTCATAGTTTTCCCGTGTGTAACACCTGGATAGCGATGCGTACCTGGCAGAGTTACTGGAAGAAATATATACATGTAAAGCAGCAGGGTACAGTAGGCCCTCGTTAAGTGGTAACTATAATTATTCCCCGCCTCTCTAATGATAGCCTTCAAGCTTGCAAAGTAGTCGGCTTCCTGGAAACTGTGTAGGAGCAGGAAACAAATCTGCCCATGACTAAACAAAAGCCCCGTGGGCAGCTTCCTGGCCCTTCTCCCTGGTGGTCCAGAGGAGCAGAAGCTCAGCTCCTGGACTTTATCTGCACTAACTCCACACTCAATTTTTTTAAAATAATAATTGAAAAAAAAAAAAGAGAAACCCATCAACCTAATTCTGCCCCAATTCGTCCAAATGAGAAAATCTAAAACTCAGCTTTGCGGCTGTCCAGATTATGTGACCACCATCAACCCGCAAGACCTCGCCACCCAAATTTTGAACCACTGACATTTTAACTAGAACTGGTTAAATAGCGACACCGTGTGGCCAGACAGAGCGTCACCCAGTCAGAGCCGTGGGGCCTGGTCCCTAGTTCCCTCAGTCAGAAAATAAAACAGGGGCCTCCCTGGTGGCGCAAGGGGTTAAGATGCAACCTATGCAGCCGGGCCAGGGAGCTACCCACATGGCACAGCAGACCTCTCCTGATTCTCCCACTGCTCCCCTCAGCAGTGTGTTTCAGTCAGTCTGCCTGTTCTGTTCCCCACTCTGTCTCTGGTGAATCCTCTCACTCTCCAAACCTCTGGCCTGTACCCCAGTTCTTGTATGCATAAATAAATAAATCTTAAAAAAAATAAAGAAAATAAAACTGGTGCCTCACAAACGTGAGTAGAATCGCTTCCTGCTTTGGAAATGTGTCCTTCCTGTCCACAGCCTAAGATTTGAGTGTGCTCAAATCAAAGCAGACAAAAGAGGGCATAGCATAGGTAAAGTTTCTGTTTGCTGTGTGGCTGCTGAGGTGCTATGGAAAACTGACAGAAAAGCCCACAAGCCCATCCCACTCGGATCTCTCGTTGTGGCGCGTATTCAGACCTTAAAGAACTAGGGAAAGTATGAAGGAAGCCGTCGATACTGTAGAGTTATACTGTCAAAGAGAAGATATTTTTAAATCATGAGCAGGATTGATAGGCCCTTCAAATAGCGCTCAGTGTAAGAAGTTACTCTAGCTGTGGGATGAGTGTCAGCGGGGGTTGTCATGGAATCTCTCTAGTCTCCTGCTTCTCGGCAACTTTCCTCCCTCAACTCTGTCAGACAGATGAATGACTATTTATCTCATCCTGGAAGTTATTTAGGGAGCAGGAGTCTTCCTCTTCACACTAGTGGGCGCAAGTTTTTACCTATTTGAGAAGTCTTAGGACTTGACTCATCATGATGCGTTTCCACAGAGGACTCTTCTGAGCCTTTGCTGGTCTCCATGCATAAGAACTAGCTAGCTCACGAGCTCTCTGAGTCACAAGCAGAAAAATCCAGGAGGAAGGAACAACTCATCCTGCCAGGATGGATTCTCTGCTTCACTGACTTGAGCCCCTTTCAAGAATGGTGGGGAGGGCCTCCCTGGTGGCGCAGGGGTTAAAGACAGCACAGTCAAGCAATTGGCAGCCACTGCAGCATGAGTTGATCCCCACCGGCCAGGGAGCTACCCACATGGCGCGGCAGACCTCTCCTGGCTTACCTGCTGCTGCCCTCAACAGTGTATTTCAGTAGACATGCTTGTTCTGCTCCCCACTCTGTCTCTGGTGAATCCTCTCACCTCCCTCCCCCACACACACCTCTGGCCTGTACCCCAGTTCTTGTATGCATAAATAATCTTTAAAAAAAAAAAAAAGAATGGTGGGGAGATTTTTGCCCCAGTGACCACGAGTGGAATTCGAAACAAGGACCAGAGAGATTCAGGGTCATTTCCTGTGGCTGGAAGATTATGTCGCCTGTTAACTTGGAAACTGGGCTTCCTGTTTCTCACCACAAGGAGCTGGTCCCCAGAGGCCAGTGAGAGGGAAGCCGAGCACAGAAAAGGGAGAGGGGAAGGGAAGAGGAGCCACAGATGCCTGGGCAGCCTCTGATGACCCCCAGTCTCCGAAACTCTTCTGAGTCCTTCTAACACTTCCCTCTTTGCAAGTTTGTTCAAATCCTCTGTTATCTGCAACTGCGAGAGAATAAGCCACAACCTGGCCTGGGGAGTTAGTCTCCTTCTCCCTTAGTTTTCTCATTTGTTTGTGAAGTTCATCACTCATTTCTTTAGTCATTCATTCAGCAAATGTTTATTGAACGCATTTTCTGTGCTAGGCACTGTTTTAAGTTCTGGGAGATGTAACTGGGAACAAAAGATAGTTCAAAAAATTCTTTCCTTCATGATGCTTCTATGAAAAAGGCTTCTGGAAATAAAGAACACATATGAGAGAGGACATTGACTTCAAATGAGGTCTCAAGGGCCTCCCTGGTGGCACAAGGGGTTAAGTACTGCACTATGAAGCTGTCCTCAGCCTCTGCAGCACAAGTTCGATCCCTGGCCAACCAGGTAGCTACCCACATGGCGCAGCAGGCCTCTCCTGATTCGCCCACTGCTCCCCTCAGCAGTGTATTTCAGTCAGTCTGTTCCCCACTCTGTCTCTGGTGGATCCTCTCACCTCCCTACCCCCACATCTCTGGCCTGTACCGCAGCTCTTGTATGCATAAATAAATAAATCTTTTTTTAAAAAAATGAGGTCTCAAGCAAAGGCACCGCTGATCCAACAGTGAGAGCAAAGCCCTGAGTCTTAGAAAGTGGGTCAGTGTCACTTAAAACAATATAAATTCCTTTGGTTTTATTTTTTTTAAGATTTATTTTATTTTATGCATACAAAAGCTGGGGCATAGGCCAGAGGTGTGGAGGGTGAGAGGATTCACCAGAGACAGAATGAGGAACGGAACAGGCAGACTGACTGAAATATACTGCTGAGGGGATCAGCGGGCAATCAGGAGAGGTCTGCTGAGCCATGTGGGTAGCTCCCTGGCCAGGGATTGAAGTCGTGCTGCAGTGGCTGCGAACAGCTTCACAGGTTGCGTCTTAACCCCTTGCACCACCAGGGAGGCCCACATTCCTTTGGTTTCAGAAAAAATTGGATTAAAAAGAATCACTCTTTCTATAGCATCTTTTCATTCTGTACAACTTTTACTCTTGGTACCACAGCAGAAAGCATCTCTGCTGTTTTGCCGAAGGCCCCACACTCAGCCACTCCCTGTTCACACAGCAGTTCCCGCCCTGCTCTGGCTTCTGGCAGCTTTCAATCTATTTCCAGTTATCAAGGGCAGCTGCAGATAATACACCTAAGTGACAAATTAAATTCACAGATCATTTTAAAAATCTAATTTTAGCCATCCCTTCTCCCACTTACTTCTTTATCAAAAACTACTTAGGAAGCCCACATTAACTGGTCTGGCTCACTCTTCCGTGGCTGAGTTGCAAATGGACAGAGTGAAGACCAAAAGGCTGGCAGCAGGAGGGAGGAAGCAAAGAACGTGAAGGCCCAGACTCTCAATCTAGAAAATGCATCAAGTGAGGGCCCAGTCTTCCATATGGCCTAACATCCCAGCCTTAGGTGGCCCTTCTCAGCTCCAACTTTCTTTCTAGAAAGATAAAGCTAGTTATCACTAGCCAACCAGAGGGAAGTGGTTTCCAATCAAGAGACAATTCATGTTCTCATTCATAAGTGGAGAGGTTCTTTGTAATTTTTTATATATTCCATGCCTCAAGTGCCTCTCCATGTCCCCTCCAAAATTAAACATTTTTTCCTCTGTGTGTGGGTGTGCATGAATGTGCTTCTCTCTCTCTCTCTCTCTCTCTCTCTCTCTCTCTCTCACACACACACACACACACACTCTCTCTCTCTCTGAGGTTCACCCAGCATAATATGACCAGTGTTGGTGGGATCTGGCAGGTCCTCTGAGCCTGTGCTTCTCCTAGAACTCCTGGAGCTGGACACAGCTTAAATAAGATACTCAGGACTTTAGGGAGAAATTAGGGCACTTTTAGAAACAGTAACCAATTTGGGGTTTTAATACTAACAGCAAGTTTTGCTTCTCACTCAAAGAACAGAAGGTGGAAACATCTAAAGGAGTTCTCCAAAGGGAGAATTTGTCAGATGCCTTTATCAGTGGAGGCCTGTCCTAATCCTAACCTGACCTGTGAACTGCCTACCCAGCCACCTATCTACTTAGAAATGTAGGCAGAGGCCTCCCTGGTGGCTTAGGGGTTAAGTCTCGGTGCTATTGTTAGGGGGAAAAGGATGTCCCAAAGCAAATTCCATATAGGCTTTGTGGACTCCACCCCCACCCCAGGTCAAAGCCAACGACACTGGGAACTCCAAATCCCATCACCACCAAAGGGAAGGTGGCTGGGACCTGAGGGTGGGGTTAAGCAGCCAGGTGGATACAAAAGGCAGACAAGTGGGCTTTGGGGGCTCTCCATTTTTGGGCTCTCGGCCAGCTCGCAGCGTCCGGCCAGCTCTGAGAGTGACTTTGGGGTTTCCAGGTCGTCGGATCGGGTAGGACGCATTAAAGACTTTATTTCCCTATTTTCTCCCTGAGTTGTACATTTTCCTTATTTCCTTTCCTCTTGTAAATAAACCTTTTATTAACCCTTTTGCATGTGTCTGTAGTAGAGTATTCATAAGTCCCTTTAAAGCGCGCGGGTGAGGACCCACAGCCAGGAACCCGTTTAATATCGGGGTTGCTCTATAACACTATCAGCAACTATGGCCTGAGTTACCCCACCAGGGAGCTAACCCACATATGGTGCAGCAGACCTCTCCTGTCTCGCCAGCTGCCCCCCCTAGCAGTTTATTTGAGTCAATCTGCCTGTTCTGCTTCCCACTCAGTCTCGGGTAAATCCTCTCACCACCACCTCCCCCTCACCTCTGGCCTACACCCCAGTTCTACACAGAAAAAAACAAACAAAAAAAAGAAATGCAGGCAGTCAGGCATACCTTCCTCCTGATTTTATTTTGAAGTCAAGGTGAACACATGCAAACACCTAAGCAAATATAGCCTTATTGTACTCACAATGGATCTGTAAGCTTCCACCTACTGGCCTCAGGCAGAGAGAGGAGGGAGGTAGAACATCCCAGGACAAACTCAGTTCTGCTTTGTGTGGGAACATCCTTTCCCCTCGCATCATAAAGACTCCCTGAGGTGGGCCTCCCTGGTGGCGCAAGGGGTTATGCACTGCACTTTGAAGCTATCTGCAGCAGGAGTCCGATCCTGGGCCAGGGAGCTACCCACAAGGCACAGCAGACCTCTCGTCCTCTCCCCTGATGCTCCCCTCAGGAGCATATGTCAGTCTGCCTTCTGTTCCCCTCTCTGTCTCTGGTGAATCCTCTCATACCCCATCCTGCACCTCTGGCTTGCACCCCAGTTCTTGTATGCATAAATAAATAAATCTTAAAAAAAAAAAAAAGACTCCCTGGGGTGGCTAGTTTTGTCTAGGCACTGCCTGCAAAGCCATGATCTTTCAATCAGACTGAATATTAATCATAATCAATTATGCTGTGGTGCTAGGGGATCGTGCATGGGGTGTGGGGAGTGCTGGGCTGGGAGTAGGACCTGGCTGCCCCAGTCCCTATGGATCTTAGGCTAGCTCTTAGTGATGGTAAGTTCCTCACATCCTTGTTAAAGGTGCAGACAGTTGTCCCAGCTCCACCCCAGACCAACTGCCTACAAATTTCTGGTGTTGGGGGCCTTTGATTTTGCATTTTAAGGTTTGGAGCCCAGTCAAGTTTTGCAGGTCCTGATATGGAAACCCAGAACTGGCATTCTGATCGCCACTTCTCTTCCTGCATTGGGATTCTAAACCGAAGCTCATTTTTCTTAGGCTGGTCCCCATATTCTCTAGCACATTTCTACAGCATTTCTGTGGGGATTGTGGACAAGTTACTCTTAACAAATTTCCTGAGGTCCCTAAGGATGAATTCAAATTGGATTTCAGCTCTTAAACACTTTGAACATCTGATATAAGTTAAATCTTGGCCTCCAGAATAGTGATGTTGGGCAGGGCAATCATGCCAGCCAGTGTCCAAAACACTGGTTATTGTGGCTGATTTGTGTGACTGATCAGCTTATTTGGTTAAATACCAACTAATGAACGTGGTTTTGATCTTTCCTAGGCCAGCTCACTTTAATGCCCATGGACCATGAGTGGCCTATGGAATCTGAACAACAGTGTGAGGGATAGTTTCTGGCAAAATAACCTGAAGGCTGTAATAGTCTGTGATGTTAAATAAGAAGGTTCTTCCTGTGGTGCTAAAGGCACAGTAGTCTAAACGGCCATGGATACTCTCAGGTAGAATCTTTTGGATTATTTTGCAGTATCACTTGCTCATAACCCCATTCCTTAATCCCACTGTTCCCTCTGAAAGAAACTCTTCTAGCATTAAACTGGTGTCTGTTCCTGCTTGCTGGCTCACCTGTAAGCTAGTCTGTTCAAAGCTGGTCTCTCCTGTGCAGCTGAGATCAGTATCTCTGCCTTCTTGGATTTCTGAGTTCTGCCATCCCCTCTTTTTTGGCTCTACATCCTGGGGTCAAAAACTAGAGATGCGTCGTTAAGAATCCTACAGCAGGGTCAGGCTTTACCAAGGAACTGGTGAGCAAACCAGGGCTAACAGGGCAGGCTAACTTGCAATGTGAAGGAAGAAGAGGAACATAAATGCGAAGCTTAAACTTAAAATTTCAAATTCTTTTGTTCCTAACAGTAATATCAGTAGCCACCACCCATCGTGTATTCTCTTGGTTAGCCCTTGGGGAGAGCGCTTCGTGCATTACCATTTTTAATTCTCTAATATTCTCCTGTCCCTCCCTCTAATGACCAAACTTGAGCTCTAAAAAGGTCTCAGTTTCCTGACTCTCTTGCAGAGGTACGCCAGGTAGCAAGGTTTTAAGGACCAGGTCAAAAACAAAAGGAGACTCAAGAAAGATAACCATGTGTCCAAATAAGGAAAAAGGGAGAGAAACTTCAGTGAAGGGTATTTAATGTCAGCAAGAAACTGTACATCTGGGGCAGAGATGAAGAGACGGTGCCAGGCCAGCCGGGCCTGACCTAGCTACGCTTCCTGTCATTCGTGAGGCCTCCTTTGATGGAGGAAGTGACAGCAGCAGCATCACAAGTTGGCTCTCCCTGTGTGGGAGCACAGTGCAATGTCCTCAGTCCAGCTTTGCACCTGGCTCTCTGCAGCTCGGGCACAAATATTCAGTTCATGTCTGTCCCAGACCCCTTCCTCTTGGTGCAGGGAGCTTGTGGCAGGAGCTAGTGAGCTGTGGAGGAAGAATCATCCAGGCCCCAGAGCCTGGGGGAGGGGTAGGTTTCCCATGCAGGTTTCCCATGCAGTCACCAGTCAGTGATGACATGGGAGGGCTGCCCATTCAGAGGAAGGAGTCTCGCCTGTCACTGCAGACCCTGCAGCATGTACATGAGCAAAGGCATAAGAAAACCTCCAGCCTCTCCCTGAACCCATCAATATTCTGGCAAGACCCTGGAAGCAGCAAGATTTAAGCTGCCACCTGCACGGGGCCTCTTGGCCTGTCCGCTGGGATCCCAAGGGTGTCATTACCCAGAAGACTCCAGACTTCATCTTCTCCATCTGCCCACTACCTCGCTCCTCAAGGCCACGGTGGGTAGACAGTGAATATTCCCTATGCCCTGAGAGTCCCCGCCAGAGGGAGGGGAAAAGCCCCTTCTCCTGCCCTCTGGGAGTGGAGAAGCAGCAGCGTGCACTCCTCAAAGATCTCCAGCGTCTCTTAAATAAGCTTTTCCTTTCCATTTTCTTCTTTTAATTAGTTAGCATCCATCCATTTATTTATACAAATATAAAATAGATTTATATAGATTTATATAATATAAACTTTGCGGGGAGCGCAGAGGCCCCGCCGGCTATTTGCAGACATACTGGTCGACGATCTCCGTGCACTTCCTGCACTTGACGAAGCAGCACCAGTGGAACTTGCAGTGGCAGCGCTCCACCTGCACGCTCTTGAACTGGTCATAGCCGCGGCCGCAGCACATGAGCTCGCAGCCGTCCATGCCCTCTGAGGTCTTGTTGCACAGGCGGCCCTGCGTGCCCAGCGAGCCGGTGGTGTCATTACGCAGGCAGTAGTCGGGGCTGGGGTCCACGTAGACCAGGTCCTCTGGGGTGGGTTGGTTGAAGCGGCTGTTGACCAGCTCCAGGCGGCCCTTGCGGGTGATGCGCATGGCGGCCGCGCTGTCATACTTCTCCTTGAGCTGGTCCCCCACCTTGCGGAACTCGGCCAGCTGGAGCCAGCAGGTCTTGAGGCTGCAGGACCCCGAGACGCCGTGGCACTTGCAGGCTACGTCTGCCATCTTATACACAGCCTGAGGGGAGGAGAGAGAAGAAATAAGCAGCCTCCCTGAGAGATGTCCAGCAGAAGGCTGGGGCAAGCCAGAGGTCAAGGACTGAACAGGACTCTCGGGGGGCAGGAGTATTGTTTTCCAAATGTATACACAATTCTTTCCAGAATCGCTCAAAAGCGGATAAAAGGAGCATCAAGTGGAAAAACACTGGGGAGGAGATGCACATCTGATCAGCTGCAAGGGTAACATTTGGGGCGTTTTCTACTTGCTCCATTTCTTATGGCTTGAAATGTGTTACAAACAATACGCCATTTTTACAATACAAAGGTATTTCTATCTCGACCAAAGCTTCAATCAAATAAAGACCAACAAAAGGTGTCCAATTTTTATACCATATGCAACACCAATGAGAAAAAAGACTCCAGTCCTGTTATAAGAGTACCAGAAGCTTCTGGCATGACCTTGGTGAGCCCAAAGCTCTCCTCCACCCTGCCAAATCCTCTAAGAATGAAATTGTTTTCTGTGTTAACCTCTGATCATTAACTCCATGGAATCAGCAGAACCCTAACCATAAACCACATCACGTTTGTGAACAAGAGCATGCTCTGCCACCCCAGTGCTCCCCAGACACCCCCTGGGGCGGTTGTGAGTGTGGAGAGAGAGAGGTGAGGCCCTGCACAGTGACAGCTCAGGTCAGTGTGCCCACCTGTGGGGGTGATTCATTTGAAAACAAATCACCCTGGAAGTCACTGAACTACAATTATGTGGAGTAGATTTGAACTTGGGTTATCCCAAGTCAAAATTTAAAAGCAAGAGCAGACCAGAAAGCTGCTTACCAAGTGCTTTTCAATGAAAGCATACTGATGCATTGTGTCAGATAACCCTGGCAGCAGGCCCAGAAGTGCAGATGGCAGAATAAAAATGCAAGCCTGCTGCAGGACATTTTGTCACCAACAGATTCAGGACTCATTTTTCAAGGGTTTTCTCTCTGATTTCTTTTCAAGAGTCCCCAGATTGTGTCTTTATTCAGCACTATACAGAGACCACTGCAGGTGCAAAAAAATAGTTTAGCCATCATCAGCTCATATTACTATTGTCAAAACTCTTTCTGGTGTTTTTCTGGTATGGAATGATTCCCACCAGTTTATGGTGGAGAAATGGAAACTCTAGAGAGGCCCAATAACGGGTTCAGGGCCACCCAGAAGGGAGCCAGACTGCTCGGGCTTCTGCACTCCGATCTTGGGGCTTAGAGGCTTAAACATGGCTTAGGGTGGAAAAGGAAGGAAGACTCCTCCCCAAGGTTAAAGGCACTAGTACTTGGCTGCAGCTCCAGGCACAAGGCACAAAGGAACCCACACCCCATTCCAACAGGCACTTCAAAGAAGGGCCTGCAATTATCCTTCTGGCACAAATCCCCAGGGTCTGAGCTGCAGCCTAACATTCCTTTGGAAATGGTGCTTGGTTTACAGAGGGATGTCAGGCATCTGGCGGCTGCTGCAGGAAGCATTAGGGTCTAATACTGTGTACCCTGCCGCTAAGTGACTAAGGGAACCGGATAAGCATCTCCACTGGGAGCAAACACTTAGGGAGATTCTGGGGAGGAGGGGTCAAGACTCCACAGAGCAAGGATGAGAATTTTGGTGGAACAAATCCCAGAGAAAGTCTGTCACTCACCCTCACTATTTAGACATACATCCCATCCTTCCGCCAAGAAGAAAGACATCGTAGAGAGGGCAATATTTGCATTTTAAACATTCTACTGTTGATAACATAGATTAATATATTATCGTGTGTGTGTGTGTGTGCATGTGCGCGCTCGCGCAACCTTCTTGTAGAAAGGTGCAAAATCCCAATTGTTGGCCCTTCATGCTAACTGAAAATACAAGAAAGTGTTAAAAAAATTTTTGTTGTTAATGCAACATTTTTCCCTCTGGCAAAGCCCTTTTTAAGTCTCTCTCCCACTTCTATCTAATGGTGTGGCTGAGTGTGGTAACTGACAGGAATGTCACAGGATTAGCCAGCTTTTATCTGGAAAATGCTCAGAAGCCCTTGAGTGACAAGGCGGTATCAACCCATCACTCTTGCCACCAATATCTAAAATGGACTGACGAGAGACTCTTAGAGGCCAAGAGAAATTTCTGGCAAAGTATGTCTAAGATTTACTCGGTGGTCAAGATGTCAGATCCTTAAAATTCTGTTTAAAAAAAAATAAAAGATAACCTAGTTGCAAAATGCTCATCCAGGGAATTTTCAATCCTACCCCTAAGGAACTTCTTGTAGGTGTGAGGAAGTAGGAGGGAAATACCTTTGGCTTAGATGGTGATTGATAGGCGAGGTCTGTTCCTCGAAGAGGGCATAAAAAATAGAGAGGGACAAGAATTCCCAACCTGGAGCAGACAGAGGCAAAGGGAGAGATAAAGAGCCAGGGATGAGGTGTGGACACCGGAGGAAGGGGGTTGGGGGGAATCCCAAGACAGGGGGAGAGACATAGAGAAAGCCAGGGAAGGTGTGTAAGAGAAACAAGGCAGATGGAAGGGAAGGCGCTGGGAGATAAGGGCCAGTGCAAACAAACAAACAATTAAGGGCAATAAAATGAGGAGCCAGCAGAAGTGGGGTCAAGACTGTGACTGAAACGGGGCCATATTAGGATGAAGGCCTAGTCACCTCAGCATCTGCCACAATGTCCCCCCCACCCACCCACCAGCGCTCAGAGCGGGACAGGAAATGCTTTCCATGAATTTGACCTCTTGGTAGGAGGTAATATGGCGACTTCCCGCCACCTTGCCACAGGAGCCCACCCTGTAAAGCAGAGCAAAGAGAGTAGTTGCAAAGGCATCAGATGGCAATGCCTGTCCTTAGGAAGCCACAGCCAGAAAGGTGAAGTAGAGTAAGCAATAGCTCAAGAAAAGCATAAAATGCTCTATAGAGGGTCAGCGCAGAGACACTAACCACGGGGAAACAGAAACACTTTGAAGGAGTAGGTAGTCCTTGACTTGAGGTCTTGCAAAATGGATAGAACTTGGCATTCAAGACATAAAGATCTTAACTTTTTTTCCTTATTAATCTCTCACACAGCTACCCAAAGGCTGGCAAATGAGCTGTCAAACAGACAAGAAGCTGTAGTGGACTGAGGCAGCTCACAGGTGCCCGCAGCATGGAAGTCACCTATGACATTTCTGATCTCTGCCCTGGTTTTACCTCAATAACCACAGATCAAAGCAATGACCAGAACTAGCACCGCTGCAGAGTAACTACCGCCTCCACACCCACATCTGGATGGGCTCTATAAGGGAGGTACTGGGCAAACAGCCAGTTCCCATTTGGATTTTGTGTCGTACAAGTTAGCGAAAACATACGTAGCACATTGGTGATGCTACCTTTACACAGACACAAAAGACATTTCCGACTCTGTAGCAACATTACATTTCTAAATTTATTTCCTAAGAAGCTGTTGTTCTCCTGTTTTAATTGGTTCATCTCTGGTCTCACGCAACAGTACCTTGCCTGGTCCCTGAGTCAGCTGGCTCCGGGGCAACACTCTTCAAGAGGAAGTTTGTGATGCTTCCTGATTGCTATGGTCCCCTGACTCTTTGCCAGGAGAGTGTCCCACCACCCAGCGCTCAGACTTCAGACCTCTCTACAGAGCGACCTGGGCGCACCCAATACACAAACCAGCAGAACCAGAAAAGGCAGAGCTTCCAACTGAGCCTGGCTTCCTGAGGCATCAGCAGGCCTTCACAGGGCCAAGGAGAGAGGAGGCCTGAAGATGAGCTCACAGGTAAAGTCCTCGTTCAGCCACCAGAAAGGAGCCCTCGAGTCATTGCCCAGCTACCCAGGCACATTCCATGAACCAAGCTCACCTCCAACCCTCCATTTCAGTCTACTGAGTTCAAGGCTCAGAAGACAGTCACATCTTACACTTCCATTTATGTTCAAAACTCCTAGCTGAGGGCCTCCCTGGTGGTGCAGCGGGTTGAGCGCCATGCTGTGAAGCTGTCCGCAGCCTCTGCAGCATGGGTTTGATTCCTGGCTGGCCAGGGAGATACCCACATGGTGCGGCAGACCTCTCCTGCCTCGCTCGCTGCTCCCCTCAGCAGTGTCTTCGGTCCATCTGCCTGTTCTGCGCTCCACTCTGTCTCTGGTGAATTCTCTCACCCTTCTGTACCCCAGTTATTGTATAAATAAATAAATCTTTAAAAAAAAAAAAAAACAACTAGCTGAGAAGCATGTCTGCCATTATCACCTAAGTATGCTTTTGGCATGGGTTTCCAAAAATGTCTGATTGCAATTTTTAACACTCAGCTCTGCTTTTCCCTGAGCCTTGAACAATTCTAATCTCTAGACTAGGTCTAATGGCTTGAGTGTCCAATCAGCTCATGTGTCCAACTACAAAGGAGAGGCAGTCAAGACAAGAGCACCACTGCTTATGTCTGGGATTCTGACTGTAAGGCTACCTTGGTCCTATAGGGACAAATGTTCTGTGGAGAAATAAAGAAGGTGAAAAATAGGACAATGTTCTCTGTCCATTGGGCGATGGAGATTTTGAAAGGGATTTGTTCATTAATGTGGGCGTCTGGGTCAGCAGTTGTAGGTAAGACTCTTGATTAAAGGTGCTAGCTGCTAGTTAACATTATTGTAGTGATCGTATTCCAACATATATGTCTAACAAACCAACACATCTTTCCTGCAAACTTAGATAACACTGAATGTCAATTATATCTCAGTATAAAAAAGAGAGCGAGAGACTGCCTTCAGGGAAAAGTAATAAATAAATAACTAAACAAGGATTTCATCCAAACGTGGCTCAATTTTAAAAGGTTGACTCCTGGGGCTTCCCTGGTGGCACAAGGAGTTAAGACGCAACCTACGAAGCTGTGCACAGCCACTGCAGCACAAGTTCGATCCCCAGCCAGGGAGCTACCCACATGGCTCAGCAGACCTCTCCTGTCTCAACCGCTGCTCCCCTCAGCAGTGTATTTCAGTGGATCCACCTGTTTTGTTCCCTACTCTGTCTCTGGTGAATCCTCTCACCACCACCCCCCCATACACCTCTGGCCTGTACCCCAGCTCTTGTATGCATAAATAAATAAATCTTTCAAAAAAGAAAAAAGATTGACTCCTACCTACTTTCTTCCTTCTTTATGAAATGCACTGTTCATAGAAGCCAAGTTCATAAAAAAGGATGAAACAATTTAAAAATAAAATAATCTGGATGGTCATGCCAATCCTCTTTCTTGATGGCCAGGCCACGAGTCCCCCGTGGCTCCCGTAGCTCAGAGTGGGAACAGCCCAGTTGGGCCAAGGAGTGTGTGTGTGTGTGGAGGGGGGTGTTGCAAGGTGAGATGCAGCTTACCCTTCGACCTGCCTCGTTGTTCTGCAGATTCATGAGCACTCGGCCCTGTTCCTCTGATCCCTTGGCAAAGTTCTTCTCCCGCTCCCGAGCGTCCACAAACTCCTTAGCAAAGCGGTAGCCGTACTCCACGTTGTCCCCGCAGCCACCCCACAGCCAGTCCCGGGGAAGGTCCTTGGGCCGTGCTGTCCGGCTGCAGCCACACGTGGAGAGCTCACCCTCACGGCAGGCCCGGCTGATGGCATTCACCACCCCGGCTGCGCTTACCGCGTACGTGAAGGCCGTCTCGCGGCTCCCTGTAAGAGAAGGCAAGGAGGTGGTAGCAAGGCCAGCCCGCTCGTGAAGGCCCTTGTCTGCTCTCTGCCTCCTCAGACACCATCACCCTGACTGTAATATTCCTGGGTTGGGGATGGGAAAGTATCAGAAGGGAGCACCTGTCACTTCCCGTGGCTCTGATGGTTAGAAACTTCTCTCGAGAATAGCTAAGATTTGCCTCCTCTGCCCTATGAACACACAGAACAGAATGCGTCCCTCCAGCCCTGGCTTACACTCTCATCCATTCCAGAGAAGTTAAGATGACCAGTAGATTCCTAGGAGGTAGATCTAAGTGGAGGGGAGACTGGGCAGTAAAGAAGTTATGGAACATGTGGGACTAACAGAATGAGACGGAGTCAGAAATCAGCCAATAGTGGGATTCTAGCCTAGCAAAATTTCTCCCTCACAGATGCACTTTCTCACCACCTAAGAGCCACACGTCTATCTTTTTTATTGTTGCCATTATCTAGAGAGACCAGGAGTGGCTGACATCAGGCAGAGACCTGGAGTAGAAAGTGAACTAGACTTACCATGTCCAAAATTACCCAAGCTGTCTTACTCTGCCTTCCTCTGGGTCCACACCGCCTCCTAACTCGAGAACACTGGGGACCACATGCATGGGACTTTCAACAAGGTCTCTCTGAATAAGCTGATCATTCCCAATGAAAAATCCGAGCTGTGTTCCTCTTTATGGCTGTAGCGAACCACTTATAAATTCTTGTGTATGTTCTACTTTAATAAATATGTTTATAAGAAAAAGATCGAGCCTCCCCAGTGGCACAGTGGCTTGAGCACACGCTGTGAAGCTATCCGCAGCCTCTGCAGCGGGTACGATTCCCAGCCAGCCAGGGAGAAAACCACATGGCGAGGCAGACCTCTCCTGTCTGGCCCGCTGCTCCCCTCAGCAGTGTATTTTGTCAGTCTGCCTGTTCTGTTCCCCACTCTGTCTCTGGTGAATCCTCTCACCCTCCCACACCTCTGGCCTATACCCCAGTTCTTGTATAAAAATAAATAAATCTTTAAAAAAATAATAAAATAAAGGTTAAATAGATCAATTGCTCAGAAGTGTAACTTGTTCTTTAAAAATAAAAAGAAAGAAAAGAAAAAGATCAGTCACCAGGGACTGATCAAATCACAATGAGATACCACTTCATAGACACAAGGATGGCTACTAATAAGTTGGTGAGAAAATGGAAAAACTGGGACCCGTATGTATCGCTAGTGGGAATATTAAATGCTGCAGCTGCTTTGGAAAACTGTCTGGCAGCTCCTCAGAGGGATAATCTTCATAGCATTAGCATTACCATACAACCCAACAATCCCTCTCCTAAGAATATATCCAAAATAAATGAAAACATAGGTCCACACACCAACTTTTACAGGAATGTTCACTGAAGCACTGTTCATAATAGCCAAAATGTAGAAACAACCCACCATGTCCAGCAGCAGATAAATGGGTAAGCAGAATTGGGCTGGCCATACAATAGAGTACTACTCAGTCATAAAAAGTTAATAAGGCACCGCTGTAACCTACAACATGGATGAATCTTGAAATTATGATGCTAAGGCCATTTTGTATCTGTATGGAACCATATACAAAGGTCACATAGTATATGATCTCATTTGTTTGAAATGTTGATAATATGAAAATTTGTGCAAACAGAAAGATTAGGGCCTCCCTGGTGGCGCAAGGGGTTAAGACACAACCCATGAAGCTGTCCGCAGCCTCTGCAGCACAAGTTCAATCCCCAGCTGGCCAGGGAGCTACCCACATGGCGCTGCAGACCTCTTCTGACTCACCCGCTGCTCCCCTCAGCAGTGTATTTCAGTCAATCTGCCTATTCTGTTCCCCATCTGTCTCTGGTGAATCCTCTCACCTCCCACATCTCTGGCCTGTACCCCAGCTCTTGTATGCATAAATGAATAAATCTTAAAAAAAAAAAAAACAGAAAGATTAGTGGTTGCCTAGTGTTTGGGTAGGAGGGGACTGGATGGAGAGTGGCTGCTAATGGATTTGTAGTTTATAGAGTTAGGCAAATATTCTGGAATTAGAGAGTGGTGATGGTTGTACAATCTTGTGACTATAGACTGAAATGCACACTTTAAAATGGTGAATTGGGGCTTCCCTGGTGGCACAAAGGGTTAAGCCTCAGCACTATGAAGCTATCAGCAGCCACTGCAGCATGAGTTCAATATCTGGCCAGGGAGCTACCCACATGGTGCAGCAGATCTCTCCTGTCTCGCCCACTGCTCCCTTCAGCAGTGTGTTTCAGTAGATCTCCCTGTTCTGCTCCTCACTCTATATCTGGTGAATTCTTTCACCCCCACCCCACACCTCTGCCTACACCACAGTTCTTATATGCATAAATAAATAAATCTTTTTAAAAAAGTAAAACAAACAAACAAATAAATAGAATGGTGACCTGTATGCTATGTGAATTATATTTTAACAAAGTTGTTCAAAAAAATAACATAATTCTCATATGGACTCAGGTATGGAGGGGAGGGAGTAGTTTTAGGAGGACACTAAAATGCACTCCTGACCTCAGCAATTCAACCAGACAATCTTCTAGTCTCCACTTCCTCCTCTGCGTCTCCATGGTCAGAAGCAGACAACTGTGTCTAGGCAGGTGGAGGGAGGAGCAGTTTGCAATCACTAATAGATCTAGGCGATCCCCCACCTCACCCTACTTCTTCATTATCTAGGCACAACACTGTCAAGTTTGCAACTAGACCACACAGGGCAAGTCAGTTTTTCTCAGTTAACCAGGGATTGGCTGCTAATGGAGATTAGGAGCGGCCCAGGAGAAACCCAGATGATCAGGGAGCCACAACCAGGAATGGCCTGCTCAGTGCTGAACCACCACCAGAGCCAGGGAGATATCTGGTCTAGGGGAGAGTGAGCTGCCAGGGTAAGATGGCCAAGAGGCTCTTAGGAGGGGGGCCAGGACCCACTTTGAGAGACTCCTGGCTGAGAACTATGGCGCCTCAAGCCCCGACCTGGCATCGGGCACAGGGAGCGCCTCTGAAGCTGCAGCCGGGACACACATGCCAGCGCTGGGAGGGTCCCTTCCACAACATTCCTTGGAGCAGAGGGCTAGGCTTTCAAGGCAACCCACTCTATCTTCTCCGATGACACTAATCACACAATTCAGCCTAGATTAAGCTGAAATATGCCTCCCTATAGCTCCCGCCTGCTGGAGCTACGCTGTCTAATCCCTTCTCCATTTGACAGCCCTTCAGTATTTGAAAACAGCTAACATGCCTTTTATGTTTTCTCTTTTCCAAGTTACATATGTCTGATTTCTTCTTGCATCTTTAGCAAGCATGCTTTTTGGAACTGAATCACCACTCTCAGAACTGCCTTTTAAAATAACGAATCTGCAGTTGAGCACCTGCAGCAGGCGGCATGTGCCTATCACGGTGGCTCAGGATCAGTCTTCCAGTGAAAGAGCTGAGTCTTGCAGTCTACCTGCCTCTGGAGGGGGGCATCACTGGGCACTAAATGTAGGTATCTCTGCCTTCACAAGAGCATTTGGGGGGCTCTGGTAAGCCTGCTAAGTATAGGCCACTAATGCCACTCTCAAGCAAGAGAGAGATAACTCGGGACAGGAAATGCAGAGGGCTTGTGTGTAAGTAAAACAAGTCAGAGTAGAAACTCGAACCATGTCAAGGATAAAGGCAAATAAACCAGCAGCCGTGGCACTACCAGAGAGACTGGGCATCATTCCCTGCAAGGAGGTGGCAGGACCACATCAAGCCTTCGCTCTCCACAGTAGCCCAACTACCAGGGAGGTGTCCCCAGGCTCCTCCGGGCGGAGCCTGGGAGAAATGCCAGGGGCTCCCTCCAAGCTGCTCTGCTGCCCTCTGGCGGGCACTTCTGCAGCAGTTGCAAGAAGAAAGGAATCTTGGAAGATGACAGCGAGGTAGTGTGGATGGGGCAGGAGTGGAGGACAGCGCCCCAGGTAGCATAAGCAAGCAGGGAAGCTACATAAAGGATGTGGAAATGAAGCAAACAGAAAGGTTCCATGTGTAACAGATCAGGGTACAGAAAGACTATACCCGGGGGGGGGGGGCTTCTGTTCCTGGCAACCCCTTTTTTCCTTAAAGCAGCCCTCCCTTTTTGGCCTTCACTCAAGCAAAATAACCCGTGAAAAGGCTCTATCCAGTGTCAGGCAGACATGAGGGTCCAAAGAACTACTCATTTCCTTAGTATGATGAGGGGCTGCTTCTCTGCCTTGCCATCCTAGTTTTCTCATCCAAACCCCAGGGCAGAGAGTGCCGTCGAAACTGCTACCCGAAAGAAGGACAAGTACTAAGGGCATTTGAATAGAACAAACAAAATGAACAAAGCATGAACATCTCCCACTTAACCCCCATGTCCATTCTTTTGGGAACGCTGCCCAGCGGGACTGTCACTGGAGTGACCAAGCGTCCCTTTTATGGTCCCCAAGTGGAAGGAAGCAAGACAGCAGCAAGGTCTGCACTTCCCCCTGGTCCTGCTGTCTCTGATGGGGGGGGGGGTCATGGGGGGGGTAGGTCTGGAACGAAATGGTCATGTGGGCCAGGAAAGGGACAGGCTTTTCATGGTAACCCAGGCCTCGAACCCCCCAACTCTCTTGCCTGCTAATACCAGTCTTTGGGAAAACTCCAGCCTCAGGTAACTCCAGAATGTTGCCTTTTGAGGGGAAGCCTTTCTGGGAGAATGTGAGCCAGGAGAACACAGTGCTCTGACACCTTCCTTTTATGGCCCTGGGGATAAGAGCCAGTAGAATAGGGCCGGATTTCTCAATTTCTTGCCAGGGAGGGAGGGATTGCATTTCAAAAGGACCTAAAACAATTAGACCCCAGATCACACCTCCATCTAAGCAACAGGGTAGCCAAAGAATCCTAGACCAGGAGTGGAAGAGGGGATCCAGGAAGAGGTAGCCCTCTCATCTTTCTTCTGGGTCTGTCCCCTTCCCCCACTTTCACACAATTCCCCTTTCAAATGAAAAGGCCAGGACTGGATCTGGGTCGGGTTAATGACAGCTATCACCAATTTGGCCCAAGGTCCCTATCTCTCTCAGCGTCCAAGTGGAAGAGGCAAAACTGCTACAGACACTCGGGTGGCAAGTTTTGGTTCTCCATCCGTGACTCTCAAAGGGGCCCTTGCGCTGGGACTTAAATCCCGAGGCCATGGAGGGCTTCTTGGTCAGCCCTAACTCACCTCGGACATTCTGAGCCCTTCCAGAGGGAGTCCCAGACAGGCTGCCCACCTGGGTGAAGTGGACACAGAAGGCTCACTGAGCCCTCAGAGGTGTGATCTGAGGCTCTGCTTCCTCAGAGCGATTCTTTCTCTCCTTGCACCTGCTTCCAAACCTCCAGACAACCCGCTTTAGACCCGCATGCAGGCTCTCTTGTGCCAGTGCAGAGAGAGTCAGTAACTCGGGTGCCTTTAGCCAAGCCGCACCTCGGTGACCACTTACCTATCTGCATGACTCTCCCAAAGACAGACGTGTTGTCCACAGTGCTGCAGTTCCACCTTCTCTGCCGGAACTGGTACTGACACTCCTTGATGCCCGTCTTGGCTCCCTCCCCTATGTAGGCCATGTGCTCCTGGTACAGCTGGCACAGCTTTCTCTGACCAGGGGAGAGCCCGGGGAGCTGACTGCACACAGGCTGGGCACCGATGATAAACATCTCAGGTCTCTGCACCGGGTTCATAGCTAACGACCTACAGCAGAGATGCAGAAAGGGGGAAAGACCAAGGCGTGAGCATGGTGGGCCTGTGTGCAGCAGTAAATCATTCATTCGTCACATTTGCTGAGTGCTTTCTGTGTACAAGGGGCTGGACTAAGCTCTCAAAAAGGAAAATTAGAAAAAACAGGGTACCTGCCTCCAGATGATGCATTGTGGGGAAACTGAGGCAGGAACACAGATAACGTGAGATGTTATATGCTTAGGTCAGATTGAGTTTCTGGGTACATGGTGATCAGACAGGTAGAGAGCCGGGCGGCAGAGAGGTGCAGGCTCTTCAGTTGAGGCAGGGGCAGGCGAGCCAGCCCTCAACAGGAAAGCGCATGACTTGTTCAAGGAGGAGGAATGATTAGTGCATGGTAGGCCAAGTGCAGGATACGCGATGGGAAGCAAGACATTCCTTTAAATAGAACTGCCCTGATGTCTTTAAATAGACTCCACTTTACATGCACGGCAATACATTCTATGCTTTCATTTCCCTAGCTCACCCCTGGACCCATCATCTGCACTCAGTTCAGAGTAGACCTTTTGCTCATCAGGTACCAAACATAATAAAATGTTAAATTAGGTGAGAAGGCCATGGATTTCCCGCCTGAGCAAAAAATGTGAGCACAGCCCATGCCAAAGAGGTGGCGAGGGTCTGCCACTTCCATGTTGACTTGGCAATGACAATGGTCTTAGGAACTCAAAAAGAAAGCCACACGTGGACACACATGCCCCTCATCTGGCCTGCAGACTTAAATAGCAACTCTACTGTCCTTGCCTCCACCAGCCAAAAAAAAAAGACATCAATATTCTTATTGATCCAGTAGCAACAAAAGAGTTACTTCTAACAACCCATGGGGATGGAGGAAGGTCCCAGGGAAAAGGACATGGACAGGATGTGAGAAAAAGCCAGATGAACTGCTCCTTTATTCTTGGGAATCTTCACCTCCAGGCGCTTGAGAGAGAAAAGGAGCTGACCTAGTTTTCTTGGGATAAAAAGCCCGCAGGATTCCTGTGAGTAAAGGGATGGTGAAGACACGCGGTGACCTCTCCACACTTCCGTCACCACCGGAGGCGGAGGCGCAGGCTTAGGTGGGCTCAGGCCTCTCACTCACCACCAGGAGCTGGCTTCGGCCGGCAGCTGGGCCCAGCTGGAAAGGAGCGCAGCAGTGAACAGCAGCAGGCTGGGCATGGTGGACCGTGGCCCTCCCCAGTGCCCTGGGGAGACCCCTGGGACTGGCGGCTTCCAAAACAGGACTCCCTGGAGGAGAGAAGGGAGAATCAATGTGGAGATGCAACAGATAAGGGAGGACCAGAGCTAGGCGGGGTGGAGGAAGTACAAGGATGAGCCCTGGGGTAGACCTAAGTCAAGTTCCCCTCAAAGAGATTCAGCCTCTTTCCAATCTCCACCTCCTAGGACTGCTCCCCATAGGACGGCTTTTATGTCTCTGACCCGAATCAGTGAGAACCAAACTCAGGGTGTGCTGGATGCAGCATCCAGGAAGATGCTTTGGTTGTTGCAAGCACACCGGCCCTTCTTCCAGAACATCCAAAGAAGAAGCGAGGATCACCTAATCCATTCCTCCCTTAACTCTTTCCCCAGACAGAGAGGTAGCTCTCTGACCGTCAGGCTCTTCCTTGTGGGGCTAGAAGGCAATCGGTGAGTTGGATTTGCCCAAAACCGAGTATGAGAGTCCCTCTGAATGGGTGCCTGTGCCCTTTGCGCCCTAAACACGTTTTCCCAACCCCTAGTCCTGTTTATCCTTCTTAACCAGGAATTACAGCAGGGAAAAGAATTAGAGCGGGAAAGCAGGGGCTTTTCACTTTCTCAAGGCAACTTCTCTGAGAAAGCGCCAGAAAGAAACCGCCCAGCTCTAAAGCTCTGGGGGGCAAGGCAGTGCCTCCCAGTGGCCCCCTCCCCTCACTCAGCTCAGTGGCCCTGGAGGGTGCTTCCAGGAGCACTTTCCCAGCAAAGATGGCCATGCCAGGGGCACCAGCAGCGCCTGGGGGCTGCATTCCTTGCAGCAAATGCCCAGTGTGCTGGGGGTGCATCTTCCAGAAGCAGCGCCCCTCCCCTGCAGCCTGAGAGCTTCCTACCCGCTTTTCTAACTGACGCGTACGTGCACATCCCCAAAGAACACCCTTCTTGGGACTTGGAAGTCACAGAAAATCTGTGCTTCTGGAGCCTCCAGAGTCTATAAAACACGCCCCCTCCCACGCGCCCCACCTCACTTCTCCCTCAGCTTCCAGCCAGGGCGTGACCCCACATCTCCAAAGAATCTTCGCAGGACCCCTTAACACCTCCAACACGCACACACAAACACACACTCGCACGCCGGCTCCGGGCTGCCCCCTCCCCGGCTCACCGCGCTGCTCCCACAGATCTGGGGCTCCAGGCTCTCCGGGAGGGGGCGGCAGGTGCTTTGGGTCATCAGCCTAGGAGATATTTTGGTCCTGGGGCCACCAAGAGAGGAAGGTGGCCTGAGCTGGAACCTGGGACGCTGGTCCACAGCTTGTTCCCCACCCCCTTTTGGTTTTTCTTCTAGAGGTCTCAGCTGGGCGGGGGGCACCAACAGGCAGGTGTGTGGGGCCGGCAGGGGGCAGATCAAAGCAAGAAACTTGCTTCTTTCCCTTTGTCATGCAGAGCCAGCTCGGAAATGATCCGGCCTCTTGCCCCAGCCAACTAACAGCTCCCCACACCCTGCTTTCCTACAGACTCTCCTCCTCCAAAGGATGCCTCCTCCCCCTCTATCCCCCATAAATCCTCCCCATCCCCTAGGGCAGGAGGTCTGTGAATGCACCGACTGGAACCGAGAGAGATGGAGCAGAGATAGGGCTGGCACCAGGAGCTAATGGCTTTATGGAGGGGAGGGGACCAGGTCCAGAGTGGGGAGGACGAGAGAAAAGCTTCAAAGAGTTTCCTTGTCCAAACATCCTCAACTCCACCTACCCGTCCTTCATGGGGGCTGAAGACTCAGAGCTGCCCCTCTTCCCCATGGTCCCTGTCCCTCCCCCACTGTCCCCCCAGCCACCCGCCTGCCGGCCCCACCACCACCCTACCTCCAGCAAGCTCCCTGCTCCCACCCAGACCTCCAGACATACATCCTCGCACATTTCCACTGCCAGATAGCTGGTTCCTTCTCCCAACCGGCGACACTGATCCCCTCGGCTACCCCCTCGCACCAGCGGCTCTCACTTGAGTCACACCAAACATCAGGCTCCTGTGAAATCTTTCTGGCCCTGCAAGTCCTAGGTTCAACTGAGGCCACCCCGGGGCCACTACTGCTAAGCCAAGGACAGGCACCGGGGCCTGCTAAGGGTCACTGTGGCTTTGACTCCCCAGTGACAGGCTGACAGGCCCGCTAAGGCCTAACCTCACCAGCTGCTCCCTTCCCCTCCCCCCCTGAACAGACCCCGAGACCACACACTGGACTCATTCCCACTGCCCTGACCTTTCATCAAACTTTCAGCTCATTAAGAAATTTATTTAAAAAAAAAAAAAAAAAGGCTTTGGTCTGTGGTGGCTTCTCTCCAGGCCTTCCAGATGTGGGGCACCTGAAACTGAATGCACCCCCCACCCCTTGGGGATGCTAACTCCTGGCAGGCAGAGGTCAGAGGACTGAAGCAGGGCTGCCCTCTGTCTGTTGTCCCAGCTTCCCTCCGCAGGGCTGGAGATGAAAGGGGAGCTGTAGGGACTGCTTGGGGCACACAGGGAGGGGAGCCTCACCCCATTGGGGGCAGAAGGAAGCCTTGTGGGGACTCATGGCTTGATCTTCATGCACAGGACACACGAACACCTAGCAAGTCCTATCTGTGGGTCACGAGTGAGTTTTACAGCAGGACTAGACCCCAGGGGTTGTGTAGAAAGATGCAATAAACACCCAAAAGGCAGGGAGAGAGAATTCTGTCTGCTGCCTTTGTCATAGTTACAGATTTCCTCAGGTGACTAGAGTTCCCCTTCCTAAGAGAAGTGTGTGTCATTTCAAACACAGTGAAGTAAGGAGGAAGCCTGGGTCTCTCTTCTTCAGTAGTGACTGGGAGTCCAGGAGGGGGGAAGAGGAATTTGTTAAATTCCCCCAACAGGACCCTTCCAGAAGGCTTGAATGAGCTGGTCAGACATGCCCACTGCCCTACTTCTTCATTCAGTTATTCACTCATTCAGTAAATTCATCAATGAAATATGTACTGGGGGCCTGGAATGTGCTAGAGGCACGGCAGTGAACAAATAATGCATAATGTGTCAGGTCCAGTGAAGAGTATGAAGAAAAATCAAGTGGGGACAAGAATCAAGAGGGATAAGGGTTTGCATTATTCAGGGTACCTGAGAACAGCCACGCACTGAAATACCTGCCCAGTCCATGCCCAGCCCATGCCCAGCCCACCTCTCTCGGCCGTGGTGTGGACGGACCCCTCGGGGGCAGTCATGAGCTTTCCTGAGACTGCATCGTCCTGCCTTGTTGCAAATAAAGGGGTGCACATATGAAAACAGGATGTCCAGGTCCTCTTCCTATTTTTTGGACTTAGTCCCCCACTTTCACTCCCTCGGGGGCC
Source organism: Talpa europaea (assembly GCF_964194135.1). Lineage (NCBI taxonomy): Eukaryota > Metazoa > Chordata > Mammalia > Eulipotyphla > Talpidae > Talpa > Talpa europaea. The sequence continues at coordinate 74,620,636 of NC_140083.1, read as the reverse complement.
TCACACAGCCATCCCCTAGGCTGACCCAGCAGCTCTGTCCTTACAGGGGCATCTCCACGCCTTCCTGCACACACCTCAGAGCAGCACCTGATGAAACTCCAACCCAGAGAGCTGACAAGGGCTTGAAAAGGTCATTCACTGTTCATAAAACCCACCACTGGGTGCTCAGGACTGGCCTCCCCCACAGCTAAGCAGTCTATGAAATGGTGTCAAATCCCACACCTGCCCTCCGTCCCCAGACAGGCACTCTCACACCTAGAAAACGACCCAGAAGTAACCAAGAGTCTCGGAGGGAGTTGCCAGCGGCTAATTCTTACTCCGTGACTCAATGAGGAACTGTTGAATGTGCAATTTTAAAACACATCTGCAATTTTTTCTACATTCCTGGCCTAGCAAGGGGGACCATCTTGGGCATCTTAGGAAAGGCGAGGCTTCCCTTGGTGAACTCCGGGCTGCAGGCTGTCTGGGTGTCTGTCTGTTCTTCTATGATTCCCATGGCGGGGCAGGTGCGGGGCAGGAGTGGGCAGCGGTAGCCTGGTGCCGTCTCACCCCTTGGCCACTGCAAGAAAGACTCTGTGGACCTCAAAGCCCTTGGCAAGAGTGTGCATCCAATTTATTCATTTCTTTCCCTCTTTCAAGTAAGTGCCCGCCCTCCGCACACCTGATCACCAGAACACGTCGCTGGTCTGGCCCACAGGATTCTACCTTTCCTACAATACTAATTGTACAGAATTTTCCTTTATTCAAAAGCATCTGGGGGTTCCCAGCTCTCTGGCCATTCTGTGCTTCTCTATGGACCTTGTTTCCTCGCGCCTTCTTTCCCTGAATTCCCAGTCTGGGGTCTCTTCTATTTTCTTCCAAATCCTAGAAGTTCCGGTCCTACTTCCACCCAAGACTTCATGCTGATACGCTTCCCAGGGATACTTTCTGCTCTCCAGGAATTGAAACATTAAACTATTTTCAAGTCCATATTCAAAATGTGCTTCCTCCATAAAACAGTTCTCGATGAATCCAGTCCCGTGAAAACCTTTCAATTTACCTGGGGTTCCTTAGCACTTATGCTTACAGGTATCTATCTAGTCTACACCACTCTCTTCCACATGTGGTGCCTTAAAACTGTACTTTTAGGGCCTCCCCGGTGGCGCAGCGGTTGAGCGCTGGGTTGCGAAGTTGCCTGCGGCCTCTGCGGCGCCGGTTCGATCCCCGGCTGCTCCCCGGCCACCGGAGGAGGGTCCCACATGGCGCGCAGACCTCTCCTGCCGCCCGCTGCTCCCCTCAGCAGTGTACTTCGGTCCTTCTGCCTGCTCTGCTCCCCGCTCTGGCTCTGGTGAATTCTCTCACCCTCCTGCGCTTCTGACTGTACCCAGTGCTTGTATAAATAAATAAATCTTTAAAAAAAACCCAACTGTACTTTTATTTTATTTTATTATTTATTTTTAATGGAGTAATATTAGGACACCCCCATCAGGCATTATCACTGTAGAGTACCCACCACCAGATCACCCACAGTTTACCATCACAGTCCATTGTGCTTCTTTTCCCTCGTTATTCTTACCCTCCCTTAGCTCCACCCCCTCCTTGGTGCTTCAGGTCTATAGTCAGCCTTCTAGGGTTAGTTTTAAAGCTTGTCTCTATATGACTCTTAGTTTAGTTACTTTATATTCCACATATCAATGACATCATTCAATATTTATCTTTCTCCTTATTTGACTTAGGATTATTCCTTCCAGCTCCATCTATGTTGCTGCAAATAGCATGAAATTATCTTTTTTGATTGCTGAGTAATATTCCATCATCTTGCTCCACTCATCTGTTTTGGGGGCACTTAGGTTATAGGCTTGAGTAAATAGCACTGCATAAACATGGGAGTGCAAATTTTCTTTCAAGTTAATGTTTTTGAATTTTGGGGATAGATGCCTAGGCATGGAATTACTGGGTTGAATGGCGGATCCATTTTCAATGTTTTTGAGACACCTCCATCCTGCTTTCTATAAGGGCTGGACCAATTTGCATTCCCACCAGCAGTGTAGGAGGGGAACTATATGCCCAAAGACACAAACTAACCTCTCTGCTGTTTGCCCCACCCCCATAGAGCCAGTATAGCTTTACTAGGCAACAGAAATGGCTTTTGGTTGATAACCAGTGATAACAGCTGACATTCATGAGCATTTATTGATCACCTACTACATGCACTGAGTTAAGTGTTCTATGTCCATTTTCCTCATTTAATCGTCACTAAAATTCTACGTGGTATATGCCATTACTATTGTCACTTTGAAATAGAGACACTAAGATGTAAAGAGGTTCAGTAACATTCTATACAGCAATTGAAACCCTGGCATAGATTCAGATCTTTCTTTTTTCTAAATATTTATTTATTTAGTAGAAAAACTGGGTTATAGGACAGAGGTGCAGGGAGTGAACAGATTCACCAGAGACAGCCTGGGGGGCAGAACAGGCAGATTTACTGAAATACACTGCTGAGGGGAGCAGCGGGGAAGACAGGAGAGGTCTGCTGCATAATATGTGTGTTAGCTCCCCAGCCAGGGATAAAACTCAGGTCATGGTGGTGACAGCACTGAGACTTAACCCCTAGGCCACCAGGAAGGCCCCCAAATCCAGATCTTTCTACTTGTTCCCCAAACAAACACAGGTAAATACATCACATGCATCTATTATATAAGGCCTTTCAAAATCTGACTCTTGCCAACTTTTTAATCTTTTGGTTTTCACTTGGCACTTCTGTGAGGGACACTCTTCGGCCTTCAAAAATCTTCCATGACCATCCCACCCAAGGAAGGCCCATCTCCATTGTTCTAATTCCCAACCTCTTGCATGTTTTTATCACAGCATTTCATAGAGCATGGCATAATTTGGCATGCTGATCCGCTGGTGTTTTTGTTTCTTTCCTCATAAGCCCCATAAGTGATCTTGTTCACCATCTGTCCCCTGTGGTTTGGGTTGTGCCCAAGGGTATCTAGTAAGTGCTCAATAAAGTTTGTTGACTGAAAAAAGGGGCCCATTGTGGCTCTCAAGGAAATAGGAGGGAGATCACCAAGACCAGCTTCTCATGGAGACAAAGGACTCCTTTTGGCTTCCAGAAGACCCAGGCCTTTGACCAGTGATAAAGCTGTTGCTACTAACATATCCCCTTATTTGAGAACCTACTGTGAGCTACTGATGGAAACTCCAGGTCCCAGTTCTGTCTTTATATCTTTTCCTCAAGAACATGTGTCCATTCTGGTCCAAAGAGTGAAGTCCTGTGCTGCTTATTACAAGATAACATGAAAATGTCTTAAGAAAGACATGACCCCTAGAAGTACTATGGGCCAGGTGGGGAAACATCAAGAACCTAGTCTAAAAGGCAGGACACAGGACATCCCTGAGAAGTCCTAGTGGGCATCACAGTCAGGCTGTGGGTTTGGAAAGGTCTTGAAGAATGTATAGGCTTTACATGGGAGGAAAAGAGCAAAAAAAGGATTGCACATAGAGATGTGGTTTGGTGAAAGAGAATATTTCAAAGAGCTTTTGGAAGATAGGAGAGAGATTGCATTAAAGTGGGGTTTCAATGATTTCCAATGTCCTCAGGATCATTATTGTTCATTAAATTTATGTAGTTCCTCTGAAATCTGATTTTCAATTCCCCTTGAGCATTCAATATCAACTGCCCAGGAATATGCCCATCATCATATGATTCTAGCTTCTGGGGGCCACCACTGCAGAAATGGGTTCAAAGGCTTAGAGGATCATGAAATGATCACTGAGTAAATCATCCAAGAGAACCAAGATGTACTGTATATAAAAGTTAAGCTACTGCTTGACTATGCTCTCCACAAAATCCTCTGGTTCTTTCCCTGGACCCAAGAAAGTTTGGCATTTTTTTTAAGAGCCCTTGTCTTCTTTACCCTCATGTCAAATCACTTGTCAAGGTCTCTTCTTAACGGCATCTCCATAATATTTTAAAATATTCCTATTCTCCATTCCTACTGCCATGCTCCAAGTTACTACGAGAGTCCGCCCTCTTTTCCTTCCAACAAATTGTGTCTATGTCCCATCTTATCTATGAAAGGATCAAATGAATTCCTTCCACACTCAGTTTTTCTAATTTCCAAACTAACAGCCAGCCACCAGGTTTCTCAAAAATATGGTCTCCAGACTAACACTATCCGTATCACTTGGGAACTGATTAGATATACAAATTCTCAAGCTTCCCCCAGACCTACCGAATGTGAAACTCAGAGGGTGGTGCCTGGCAATCTGTTTTAACAAGCCCTCCAGGTGATTCTGGTGCTCATGAAAATTTAAGAACCACTGTCAGAGAGACATCCATACTAACACATAATGAATTAAAGCACTAAGTCGTTCAAGTGACACATATGGGTTATAGTGTCTAATTTCCACGTGTTATTGCCTTAAGCCAGTGGTGCCTTATGTGGACACTAAAGACTTCTGGGGGGCCTCCCCGGTGGCGCAGCAGTTGAGCGCTGGGTTGTGAAGCTGCCCGCAGCCTCTGCGGCGCCGGTTCGATCCCCGGCTGCTCCCCGGCCACCGGAGGAGGGCCCCACATGGCGCGCAGACCTCTCCTGCCGCCCGCTGCTCCCCTCAGCAGTGTACTTCGGTCCTTCTGCCTGCTCTGCTCCCCACTCTGGCTCTGGTGAATTCTCTCACCTCCCCCCCCCCCCCCCCCGCGCTTCTGACTGTACCCAGTGCATGGATAAACAAAACGAACAAACAAACAAACAAATAAATAAATAAAAACATGCCTCTATAAAAAAAAAAAAAGACTTCTGGGGATGATAGAACATTTGCTAACTAAACACTGCCTCTAGAATGAATCAATATGTCCACCTCCTTCTACTCAGATGGTTCTCATGTATGTAGTCTCTTGTCATTAATAAAATACTGATTCACTTGTAATTGTTACTGGCAATGGTTGGTGATGGTTACACAACTGTAGGAATATATTAAAAATCACTGAGTCATACACTTTAAACGGGTGGCTTGTGTGCTGTGTGAATTATGTCTCCATAAAGCTGCTACATTTTTTTTTTAAAGTGATGTCCCAGAGAAATCTGCTCACATGTACAAGATAGCGGTCATGAAGAGCAGTGCTTTGAACAACCCCAAACTGGAAACAACACAAAAATCCACCAGCTGGGAGTGCAAACTGGTCCAACCACTATGGAGAGCTGTGTGGAGATTTCTTGACCTACTAAAGATAGAGCTTCCATACGATCCAGCAATTCCACTCCTAGGTATTTACCCAAAGGACACAGAAACCGTAATTCCAAAGGGCACCTGCACCCCTATGTTTATAGCAGCACTATTTACAATAGCTAAGCTATTGAAACAACCCAAATGCCCAAAAGTAGATGACTGATCAAGAAGATGTGGCACATATACACCATGGAATATTACTCAGCATTCAAAAAAGATAAACACATGCAGTTTGCAGCAACAAGGATGGAGCCAGAACGGATCATGCTCAGCAAAATAAGTCAGAAAAAGAAAAATATCAGATGGTCTCACTCATAGCAGGAATTTAGAAAACCTAAATAAGGGACCAGGAAAAAGACTAATTAATACAAAGTAAAAATCAAAATCAACAAGCAACTATAAACCAGAGACACACTACGGGGCAGCGGGGGAGAGGGAGGATTAGGGTCAAAATAAGGGGGAGAGCAATAGTATGGGGAATATAACCAAAATGAAAATGCATACATTGTGCAAAAATGAAAAATGATGTAAGAATTATATAAAATAAAATATTTTTTAAAAAATCCACCAGCAATGGATGGATCCGTTAATTGTGATGTATTAATTCAACAAAATATTTGGCAGCAATGAACATGAATGAGCTATAATTACATGTGTGTAAGTTAGCTTGTAACATGTGTGACCCTAGCCAACATAAAGTTGAGAAGAAGATTTACAGCAAAGCTATGTTGATTAAGGAGCCCTACACAGGTAGTTAAGCCACAGGAAGAGCAAGGAAATGACTCTCAATGTCAAGACAGTGGTTTCCTCAAGGGTGGAACGATGAGCAAGGGACAGAAGGAAGTTTCTGGTTGGGGGTGATGTTCTGTTTCTCAACCTGGATAATAGGTACCTGGGAGTTCATTTTAGAACAAATTAAGTGGGAAAAGCCCTGCTCATTGTTGAGAGGATCTTTATGATTTCTCAGTGGTAGCTTCATGAGGTACAAACTTTTTTGGGTTTTCTGCCTTTTAAAAAGTCTGTATATTCAACAACAAGCAACTATAAACCAGAGACACACTATGGGGGGAAAGAGAGGAAGAGGGATTAGGGTCAAAATAAGGGGGTGGGTGGGAATTGTATGGGGAATATATCCAAGATGAAAATGCATACATTGTGCAAAAATGAAAAATAATGTAAAAATTATATAAAAGAAATGTTCACATGGCATGCAGACCTCTCCTGCTGTGCCCGCTGCTCCCCTCAGTAGTGTATTTCGTCAGTCTGCCTATTCTGTTCCCCGCTCTGGCTCTGGTGAATCCTCTCACCCTCCCGCGCTTCTGACTGTACCCAGTGCTTGTATAAATAAATAAATAAATCTTTAAAAAAAAAGTTCACAAAAAAAAGGTCTGTATATTCAAAAAGAGACTTCTACCTTATATGAACATTGAAATGGCTCCACAGATAACTATCTGAGGGCAGGTGGGACTTGCAGGGTGGAAGGGGGTTCAATGCAAACCACATAGGTGTCTTATGGGTGTGCAAGGCCTGGACTAACTAGACCTGAAACAGCAGCCACCATCATCAGCCCTGAGCCCCCTCAGCATTTGTTTCTTCTCTTCTCTGAGGATCTGCCAAAACTACCTCTTAGTTCACTATTTTTTTTGGGGGGGTATGGTCAGGTATTACTATTTAGTCCTATTATAGCTACTATTTCTCTTGCATGAATTTTTTCATACACTTCTCTCCCTTTCCAAAGATATTTTAAAGTAGTGACCAAAGATTAATGCAATGATGTAACCAAGACTTTATCAGAAAATTGCATAACCTCTGAAAAGAATCCCCAGATACTCATTTTTCTTCTCAGTTCAATTAACATAGCCTTTCCCTGCCAGCCTTAATTGTTTCTCCCAAGGCACTCTCTCTGTCTCTAGGACTCTCTAGTTTTTCCTTCCCAGCTTTGCTCAAAGAATCCTCTTAGCCCTATGGCATGGCGTTTCTTTGTGTGATCTACTTTTCTTGACAATTGGTGAAGATGAAAAGTTGGTGGGGTTTTTTGGAGGAGGTACCCCAACTTCCACCCTGTTACTTTGCAACAGGCTTTGGAAAGCCTCATCTCTCCAATATGTGTCTTTCTCATCATTTCTCTAGCTGGCCAGAGAAACAATGTGTTGGGGGTGGGAAGAGAAGGAGATAGAGTGTGGGTAGGAGTGATGAGACTATATTCATTATAAATCTGGATTTGCACATATGGGGTTTTTTTTTTAAGCAATTACACTGATTCTTCCTTTTTTCTAAATAGCCGTAATTCCATCACAGAAAATTAAGTTTGGATGAGAAGTTATCGCCTCACCTTATTCTAGCCTTCTTGCTCTCTTGAAATCTTAACTGAAGCTGCCAACATTCTGCTTCAAAAATTGGCCAGGTCCGTTTGGAAAAATGGAGTTATTCCATTTTTATAAACAAGTAGGAGGTGAATGCAACAAGAAAAGAGCAGAAGCAGCCGGCCCGGGTCCATGGGGACTTGACACATCATAGCCTGGGCTGGAGCTCTCGTGGGTCAGACACGCAAGGAAACTAGTGATGTGGCCAGAAGGGCGGGCTTGGCAGATATGCCAGTGCGTCCCCCGTGACTTAATGCTCACACAGAAAGGGCACCTGGCTTTTCACTGGGGAGGAACCAGTGTCTGTTCCTTGCTACTGCCTCTGTTTCAAACTGATCCTTCAGTCATGCTTTGGGAGATCCCTAAATCCTCCCAAGGAAGAAGCGTGAGCAGCTTTCTAGTGAACACCACAGGCACACAGTGTGCAGGCTCTCCAGTCCCAGGCCCAGCTCTGTCTTCTCCCGGATTGGGAATGTTCAAAGTCAAGCTGGCCACTTCCTCTCAGCTCCTGCCAGTCGGTGCTAAGATGCCCGCGCTTCCTTTGCCAAAACCAGAGCCCCTGCCAGCCACCTCCAGACCAGCTTGGGGGGTCTTCTGATTTGGGGGATGAAATAACTCCTGTGGCTTCCTCGAGAAAAATCAAGATCACCAAATTCAGGCCTGGGCTGGTTCAAGAGGCTTTTGGTTCACCGCTGAGATTGTTTCGGTTCTTTGATGGCCCTGCCAGGCCTTTTTTATAGGCTCCAAACTGTCTTGGCAGAGAGAGTGTTCCTGGGCTGCCTGTGTTCCTGGTAAAGGCTGCCTTCCCAGCCTTGAGTCTGTGCTGTTCCAACAAGGGGATCCGAGGAAAATGAAGGTAACATGCAGACCGCCTCTGGCAAGCACCCAGCACTCAGCAGACTCTTGCTAAATGTTAACTGTGCATCATTTAACAAATATTTATTGTGGGCCTACTGGGCACCCAGCACTCTATAGGAGATTACAATCAATTAATAAGATGTTCCTCTCCTAGGAACTCAGGGTCACTGCACTGTTCAATATGGTAGCCACTGACCACATGTGGCTATTTGAATTTTAAAAATTGCATGTTCAGCTTCCTGGTGGCAGTAGCCACATTTCAAGTTCTCAACAGCCATGGGTGCCTAATGGCCATTGTTTGGGTGAGGGCAGATTTAGAACATATCTATCACCACAGAGATTTTATGACGGTCTAAGACTAGAAGCCAGGAAAACACATCATCACTCATATAAAACCAAGAGCTCTGTTTGAAATCAATTACTTACATTGGTGGTAAGAGTAATTACACAGGATCCATGCAAAACAGTGTGTACACTTGGAGTGCAACCGACTCTGTGATCCACGGCCCAGGGTCAACACCCCATCTACCAGCCATGCAGATAAACTTCTATTCCAGCGACCACCTCTCCTGCTCGCTTTCATATTGATAGTTCACCACTGGAAAAGCAGTCACTGTAACGAAGTTGGGAGTAATTTCTCATTATCAGATCCAAATGGACAGCTCTTTTGTACTTGTTACTCAAAGTCAAGGGGAAAAGTTCAGAACCCAGTGAAAATGCCACAAAACAATCTAAATGGAAAGTTCTATGACTCTAATTCAAAAAAATGAATATTACTGAGCATCTACCAGGTCTTTTTTTTTTTTTTTTTGCAAAGTTTATTTAGAGACAGTACTCCTGGAAAGAGATCTGAGCAGGCAGGGTCCATGGAAAACAACTGCAAGGAAAGGTGGGGGTCTTCTGGCTTAAATGGGGTACAGAAAGCTGTTTACTCTTTTCCTTTCTGGGGTTTACTGAGCCAGCTACACTGTGGTGTTGGTTTAAAGGACCAGGCAAGAATTTCTAAGTCATTCCCCCTTCTGTGCTCCTGGGGTGTGGTTTTATCAGCCCTGGAAAAGGATTAGGGCAGGGGTCTGCCTTCCCCCCCTTGCTGCTCCTTGCTCTCCTAGGGTTTTATCTGCGTGCCTGTAGGGTGGGGAGAGGGGCTGCCTTCTCACCTCTGAGCATTTCTGGTCTCTTCCTGAGCTTTATCAACTCTGGCAAGTGCTTCCTGGAGTCCTGGATATAGCTGGCCATTTAATTTTCTTTAGGTATTGCCCTCCCTGATACAGTCCAGGAAAAAGAAAGTATGAGCCAGTAGGATGATGGCCCCAAGTCCTGTGTGAGCAGGTAGACTGAATTATGGACTGGCAGGTCCTGTCCAAACAACTTGTCCTATCACGCTGACCATGAGGTGCCATGATAGATTAAAAACATCTACCAGGTCTTACTCAAAGTCAGGAAGAAAAATTCCTATAATCGGGCCTCCCCTGGTGGCGCAGTGGTGGAGTGCTGGGCAGCAAAGCTGCCCGCAGCCACTGCAGCGCCAGTTCGATCCCCGGCTGCCGGGCAAGCGTCCCACATGGCCCACAGACCTCTCCTGCCGCACGCGCTGCTCCCCTCAGCAGTGTATTTCGTTGATCTGCCTGTTCTGTTCCCTGCTCTGGCTCTGGTGAATTCTCTCACCCTCCCGCTCTTCTGACTGTGCCAGTGCTTGTATAAATAAATAAATAAATAAATAAATAAATAAATAAATAAATAAATAAATAAATCTTTAAAAAAAAATTCCTATAATCTTAGAGGAGTAAGGCTGAGATTACAATAGTTAGCAGGTATGTCATAATGGGTGTGCCAATTGTTATCTTAATAACTGCATCCGATTGTTAGTCCTAAGAAAGACTAATTAATTCCAAAGGAAGGGATGGTTCATGATGGAAATGGTAACTGAACTTGTCCCTAAGAGATCAGGCTGAATGCCCACAGATAGTGATAGGAGAATGAGACCCTTCCACTGAACAAAGGTGCAGAGGCCTGAAAAACAAATGACTCATTTTGAGAATAGCAAGAACATCATACACATCATCTCATTTCTTTCTTTTTTTTAAAGATTTGTTATTTATTTATGCATACAAGAGCTCGGGTGTAGGCCAGAGGTGTGGGGGTGAGAAGATTCACCAGAGACAGAGTGGGGAGCAGAACAGAGAGATCTACTGAAATAACTGCTAAGGGGAGCAGCGGGCAAGTCAAGAGAGGTCTGCTGCACCATGTGGGTAGCTCCCTGGCTCTGGATTGAACTCGTGCTGCAGTGGCTGCAGATAGCTTCTTAGTGCTGAGACTTAACCCCTTGAGCTAGCAGGGAGGCCAAAACACTTCATCTCATTTCTAAAATCAACTATATACAGCATAGAGTCGTTGGGGGCGCGGGGTGCGTGTGTGAAGAACTAAAGCCAAAATTCAAATAAAACAAAAGTCCTTGGGCCTCCCTGGGGGCGCAGGCGGTTGAGCACAGCACTGTGAAGCTGTCCACAGCCTCTGCAGTGCTGGTTTGATCCCTGCCAGCCGTGGAGATACCCACATGGTGGGGCAGACCTCTCCTGTCTTACCCGCTGCTCCCCTCAGTGGTGTATTTCAGTCAGTCTGCCTGTTCTGCTCCCCACTCTGTTTCTGGTGAATTCTCTCACCCTCCCGCACATCTGACCTGTACCCCAGTTCTTGGATAAATAAATAAATCTTTTAAAAAAAAGTCCTTAATTTTGGGGATTCAAGACCTTCATGCTGGAAACCCCTCATGGAATACCTTGAGGCCCTGCCCAGGATTTGGGCTTCACCTTATAATCTGCAGTAGCCATCCAAGACATTTAAGCAGGAAAGAAGCATTATCAGATCTGTGTTTAGAAAAACTGGCAATAGTTTGCTCACAATAATGACTGATGGAGTGTAGAGAGTGAGCGTCTAGAAGTGGGGAGCTGGAATGGGAGGGCTAATTCAGTAGGTACATGATAAGGGGCAGAAAGAGAATCTGTCAACCTGCGGTGGTGCAGGGGAGGTAGTTACTCTGCCATGTGAGTGACCCACATTAGCAGTGAGAACCCTCCACCAGTACCCAGCCTCTGACCTCTAGCCACTACTGAGTTGAATGTAGCATTGGGGAGTCTACTGTTTCTGTGCTCATCCCCAAGGCCATAGCAGGTGGCTGGAGCAGGTTTGACCTCGAGAGCTGGCTATCTTGCAAACACCTGACTGTGATCAGGAAAAGTTACCGCTACTTGGAAAACAGCTAAAAGCACACATACTGCTTAGGACGAGTCCACAGAAATGCTCTTACTAAAACGAACCCCCAAATTATAGTTAATTGTGAAACAATTTCAGTAATGCCTGTATTCTTGGGTATAAATGTACTCGTCTGAGAAGTTATTGCATGCCAATGGCATGTTGCACCTTCAAAGCTGTTCATGGCAGAGCTCACTTGACAGACACAGAACTGACACGGCTTGCCTACATGCCCAGCCTCCACTGCACAAGGATGCGGGCATATGACTGAGTTCTTTCTAACAAAATCTCAGAAGAGCTGATGACTGCAATCTCCAGGCCTGACCCATAAAATCCTCCAAGGAGCTCTCTTCCATGCTCTCTTTCTTCCTTTCAGCTTGATGCAGACAAGCGTGGCAGCTTTCAAAATGAGGGCTGGACAAAGTCACCAGATAGAGGCCCTGCTCCCCAGATTACCACCTGGGGAGCTGCTTGCCAATAAGGAATGTACATTTCGATTTTCACATGGGTTAAAAATAAACTATGGTTTGGTTTGTTTGTTTTTAAAGATTTGTTTTATTTATTCATGCATACAAGAGCTGGGGTGTACACCAGAGGTGCAGCAGGTGGGGTGAGGGTGAGAGGATTTACCAGAGAGAATGGGGAGCAGAACAGGCAGATCTACTGAAATACACTGCTGAGGGGAGCAGCGGGCAAGACAGGAGAGGTCTGCTGCTCCATGTGGATCAGATCCCTGGGCGGGATATGCAGTGGCTGCCAGTAGCTTGATAGTGCTGAGACTTAACCCCTTGTGCCACCAGAGAGGCCCCAGACTATGGTCTTAGAACCAACTTACCTAAGAGCATTTATTCATCTTAGGAGCTAGCATTACCTTAACACAAACTCTTTCAATTCTTACTCCACTTTGTATTAGATTTATGTGCATTATTTTTAAACCCTCCCTCCCTTTAGACTGCTATCACCTTATTTCTATTTGTAGTTCAGGGATGTCAGTTGTAGGAGGACTCCTAGCCTCCTTAAAAATAGAGCAGTATCTAGCCACTCAGTCAGATGAGGACAGAGTGACTTGGGACACAGTTCTTGAATCCCTGTACCTGGGGGTCTGGAGCATTGTGTATGACAAGAAAGACAATGGAGCACAAGATCCATAGGTTAAAAGAAAGTTTAATTCTATATAAGCTCTTCACTTACAGCAAGATCTAAATAACAGCACTGCATGTTTTACTAATACAGTTTCATCTCTACCTAACTGTGTGACCCTAGGCAAGTCATACAGTTTCTCTGGATCCCTGATTTCTTCATTAGAGAATGAAGAGACTGAAACATATAAACCCTAAAGTCTTCTAGTCCCTAGTATCTCTGGCATCTATTACCAGTCAACCAATCTAGTTAAATTGGATCATTAAGTTTATGGGGTAATTTATTACTCTTTCAAAAGAAAGTATTTTTAAAATATCCAACGTTTAGTAAAGTCAAGCCTAAGAAAATACTAAACTATGTTTTAGTTTTAAAGGACAAAAGTTCATTCAGATTTTTGGCTAGTATCATTTAAAAATATTTTCTCATGGTAGGCATGGTTATTATTTTAAGCTGTGTTTTTTTTTTATTGCTAATGAGGGCACAGACTTTTAGATGTTTGTGTTTCCTCTTTCATAGGTCATTTAGTTTTAAGGTTAGAGCACTTGCAGTAGAATCACAGGGAGGGATATCACTGCCTGTATCCTTCAGCCAGGGGCCAATGGAAGGCAGCTAACGCACCTGCCCTGACCTGCCAGCAGCTCAAGGGCCTGCGGGACGCTGGCGTTGGTGCAGCCCGGTGCCTCCCGGAGCACGCCTGCCTTTCATTATGTGCTCAATTCAATGGAATAAAAGTGGCTGCAAGCATAGCATTGTGGGGTTCCATATTTATTCTCTTTCTGTGACAGCCGCATCCAATTTTCTCAGTTGAGAAGTCAAAGGGGTTACAAATTCCACGCAGGACCTGGAAATCCAGCTGGGCTGTTTGAGTTTCTTTCTACTTCTCCTTGAATACAGATTTTGCAGCAGCAGACAATGCTGTTAATGGTCTGTGAGGCAGATGGGCCCTCCAACTCAACTGGCCAGGGAGACACTGACTTGGCCTAGCTAACTCTAGCACAAAAATTTGTTTTTGTTAAAGAAACTCTGTAACCAGATATACACTGAAGCCACAGGGAGAGTGGAAGTGTTGAATCAGAAGGCATTTTTGGGTCCTCCTCCTTTTCCAAACCTAACCATGGCCACAGCACTGTCCTGACATCACCTCCTGTGTCTAGGTAACCTGTGCAGTGATTCCAATGATGGGAGAAAAACAACTCTCTCCTGCCATCTGCGTTCTATCAGCATACTAAAATAACACTGTCGGTTTCCAAAACATTTAGAAATTTAGTTTAAAAAATAGATCGGAAAAAAAAAAAACCAAAACTGACAGGGAAATTCTAACGAAGACCCTCAGACAAAAAACAAAACAAAACAAAACAAAAGGCCAGTGTCCAGTGTCCCTGAACTGCAATCAAGGAAACACCACGAGGAGGACTGTGTAGGTGGCCCTCAGCCTGGGAGCAGGAACTGGGGAGGGGTGTCCTCAGCAAGAGGGATCCCTGTGGATGTCACTATTGGGATGGCAGTAGAGGCAGAGGCAGTGGCTCTGCAGCTCCAAGAGACCGCAAACTAATATGTGTTAATGGCATGGCCCTGACATGGCTGTCCCTGCCTTCCCAGCTGCAGAGGGAAGCTGCACTTTCCTCCTCATCTGTAACGCATCCACTAACCCACAGAAACCCTATGTGAGTGGTGGCACCCACAGATGAAAGCAACAACAGAAATGTGAAAATGCAGCCCAATGGCAATTTCCAGCTTAAAATGACTGCACCCTAGGAAAAGTTCGGTGGTAAAATGTGTTCATGTTTGTGTCGAGAGAAACCACACACCCAGCCCTAAAAGCCAATATCAACAACCAAAAAGTCAATGGAAAACAGCACAGTATAACATAACAAGTAGAATGTGACCTGATTTGGTGCAGCAGGGAACACCATGGAAGGGTGTGCTACAGTGATAACACATTGCATTTTTCCAACATTAAAGAAACGGTCTCTAAGACTCAGGCGACACCAGCAATGCCCGTGTGTTCCCTACCCAGGTCCTGCCACCCCCAGGCTGCTTCCCTGACACAGATTCACTGGTCTATTTTTGGAAAAAACTCTTTTCCCTCTTTCTCTTACCTGTTCTCCCCACCCCCAACACATAGTAAGCAAAGAAAAAGGATCAGAATTAGAGTCAATATTTATTGAGTGCTGACTGTATACACAGTACCAGGGGCTGAAGAATGGGGGTGATCACAGGCCTGCAGGTGAACAGTAACAAAGAAAATTCATGCCTTAATTCAGCAGTGAGAGCAGGCAGCCCTAAATGTCTGGGAGGCAGTAGCGGGGTGAGGGGGTGGGGGTGGCCATCACAGGCCAGGGAAGGTTCCCATCCCTGTTTAATTCTGGGCAGCAGCTGCAGCAGAATCTGTACCTGTTTGGTTAGCCTGTTGAACAAACAGAACTTGTGATCATTTGTATGCATAGAAGTAAACTTTCCTTGACCCATTAAACCCCCTCTGACTTAAACAAACAAACAACTTTTTTTTTTATTGAAACAAAATATACATAGAGTTAAATGCACAAATCTTAAATATATAGCATGAGGAATTTTTACATATGCATGCACCCACAGAACTAACACCACAGCGAGAACTATCTAACCATGAAGCAAACCAAACTGGTAAATGGAGAAAAGTGCAGGAATAGAATCCAACTGGATCTTAAACATGACTTTAAAAAGCTGTCTTATTGTTGTTGCTGATTTTCATATGCTGTTTAGAGATGGGGAAAGGAGAGGTCAACACAAGAAAGGTCTAGAAAACATCTTCCTAGTGGGCATGCATTCAGGATAGTATTTTCTGCTTGTTTAGGGATCTCAGGATCATTTAACATTTAAGAAATGTTTAAGAAAACATTTCAGGCTTTGACCTACTGCTGTTACATATTTGCATCCCTTATATTTAGGAAAAGGGTGTGAAGCTGTTTAACTTTTATATGTAAGCTAGGTAGGTGCTTTCTCTTGCATAATCTCACAAAGTTAATTCCCTCCAACTTTTGGGGGCCAGGGTATATGGTGAGCCATTTCTTTTCGATGATAGAATGGTAATGGTAGACAATGTTATTTCTAGGTCTTCAATTCTCCCTCTTACAGCTTTGTTCTAGAATGTAAAGGAACTAGATAAAAAAATAAAACTTGATATTTAAAAAGAAATGCAAAATAAAGCAAACAAGCAAAAATAAATCCTCAATTTGGAACACAATCCCTGCATTAGAATCAAACAAGCAGCTCTCCCAGAACCAGAGAAAATTTCAGATGATCTGATATTTAACTATGTGATTCTTTATGCTGTTCAAGGATTAAGAAATGCTCCGAATTTATGCATTTATTATCTCATCCTATATAACACAGAAGAATATTAGCATATTATTTCATAGAGTAGTAACAACTTTCTGATAGAAAGAACAACCTTACAGGGTGTTCTTAATAAATGCTATGTTTATAATGATGGTCGGGATATTAGATGTAACCAAAGGAAGCAGAGGTGCCTTTTCTATAGTGAAACACTGCAGACTGAGGCATGTTGCTGATGAGATCACAAAATGCAAGCTAATTCAATGTTAACTCTGCCAGCAATGACAATATCTTAGTTTATATTTATTCTTTAAAATATGTCAGGCTTTTTCCATGCCTAGGTATAAGATCAGGAAATGCAGGAGGCTCAAAGAGGATCCCAAACGTGTTTTTCATTTTCCCACAACACTTCCGCAGCCACTAACAGGCCTGGGAGGCGGCACCATCACTCTATTTAAAAATGTCTACTTTCTGACCCCATCGCAATGATTTCAATGAGCAATCCTAATCACTTAGCAGCATACATGATCAAATTTCTGGCAGTGTCTGAATATCCTTACAGATGTAAATGATTTTTATGGAGACATCAAGTCTTGGGTGTACACCTGAGTCCAGGGAATTCAGAGGTGCTGTTCAGGTCACAGCAAACATGTACTCAACCTAGACACTCTGGTGACCCCGAGAAAGTCCCTTCTTTATTCTCTGCTTTGTTTTCTCCATTTGAAAAAGCCAACAAACAAGGGTTGCGGTGAAATGTCCACATGCTGGCGAAGCTTTAAAGGCGTCATCAGATTACTAAGATTTGTTATTACGCCCCCGTGCACAACTCCAATGACGGTTCCCTTGGCCAGAGCCATCAAGGAATTCTTGCTGGTGACAACACTAGCCACCGATGCCTTGAGTAAGTTACTTGAACTCTTTGGTCTTAAATGGCAAGTAAGGAGAAAAAGTAAACAACAAACAGAGAAACTCACTAAAACCTAGGTCTCCAGACTGGGACAAGTTGTTCCAACTTTAGAAAAAACTTGGACGGGGTTTTCATACCATTTCCTCTTCCTCAAACAAGAGGGGGCGGGATCCAGAGCCTGATAATGTTGAGACCTTTGGGGACAGCTGGTGACAGGGAAGCAACAATATCCCATGATTTCAATATTTTATTTTTGTCTCCTGACCATCTTTTCTGGGGTGTCAAGAGTTAATACTAGCAAAGCAGAGACTTTGCCTCTTTACCCCCTTGAGATTCTGGATATTTTGTTAAACCTTTAACCTTATCCTCTTGGCAGAAAAGGGGACTGGCTATGAACTCTGCAATGAGGCCGCTCCCTGATACTCCTCTGGGTCTGACATTATGTAAAAATGTAAATGCTCCTCCAGTTCATCCAAATAGGCTTTTGCAGCAAAGCCTGGCTTCGCGCCAGCACCTCTTCAAAAAGAGAATAACCTTCCACTCTGGCCTGGCCAGGCCTTAGACAGCCGAGTCCCAGGCCTGATGTGGCGCTGCAAACCGGGTCTGAGTATGATTGATCTCTATTCCTCTCCTTGCCTTTTGAAATATTTATCAAGCTATGACAAACCAGTGAGGCTCCTGATAAAAATGACCTTTCTCAGGCAGCCAGAACAGAGCCTCGGGCTGTGAAAAAGCAGTGAAATCTGTGGTCCACTCCAGAGTGGTGAGAGCTTAGAAGTTAGTTTGCCTTTGGTGGTCTCGCAGCCTGTGATACTTCCCTTGGAAAAGAGTGATGAAACTGGTTAAAACTATTCCTTCTCCACTCGCCCCGCAGCCTTCAGTGCTGAAGCTCTAGAAAGGGCCCCAGATGTAGTAGCTGTCCCGTCGCACAGACATCAAATAGCACTCGATAAAGACTGATACGCCGGAGCCTCACTTGAGATAGTCTTCCTGCCTCTCGTCTCTCCAGGTGTTCTGCCTTTCCAGCTCCCCGCTTCTTCTCTGCCAGCAGTAGATGCATAATCATGTCTGTAGTACTTTTCCTTCACTTCAGATACTGCCAAAGCCTTCAAGCCATTGGCTACGCTCCCCTTTTCTTAGCCCTGCTCCTCCACACCCAAACCTCCCTTAGGTTCTGCTCGCCAAACACCATTTGGAAGAGGTCACTGACATCAAGAGTGGGCTATTTCACGGATAAAGGGCTAATAGGGAAGTAACCACTAGAGGGTGACATAATGACACACAAGCACATTCCTTTGGGACTCTGCAGGCTAGAGCCAGCTGTGCATCCAGCTGTGGGCCCGCAGGTGTAAAATGGCTATCAGCAGATCTACCCTCAGTGTGCACACCCACACAGGTGTTCTGAGCTCATGAGGCGCACACGCATGTGTCACATACACACACACACACACACACACACACACACTGACCTACTTTGGTTGGCAAATCAATCAAGGCCTTCAAGTGTTTCCTAGGAAAGCCACACCTCATGGAGCCAATAATGCCTTCACGTCCACTGCTGCTTTCCTGGACAGCCCTTGATGTGTCCTCACAGGGCCACTAGCAAGGTGGAACACTAAACCTCCACTGTCAAGGCAGCAAAGCACAGTGGCTTAGAATGTGGTTCTAGGGTTAGACTCAGTTCTGCTAGCTGCTTGGTCTTGGGCAAGTTATCTCTCTGGGCCATCATTTCCTCATCCTTAAAATGGAGATAATAATGGAACCTGCGTCCTAGGTTGTGAAGATTAGTTATTATGATGAATAGCTAAGTTTGCATATGCCAAGACCTTAAAAGAATGCCTAATACACAATAAATGCTCAATAAGAATTATCTTTGTCCTGCTCAGGAACTGCCCAGGAGGTTACATGCAAAATTCCATTCAACCCTCACTCCCAAAATATGAAAATCA
Source organism: Talpa europaea (assembly GCF_964194135.1). Lineage (NCBI taxonomy): Eukaryota > Metazoa > Chordata > Mammalia > Eulipotyphla > Talpidae > Talpa > Talpa europaea. Next base: position 74,601,638 of record NC_140083.1, on the reverse strand, counting down.
CGGGTCCTATTTTACAGACAAGAAAACTGAGGCTCCAAGTGGTCAACTAACCTGTGCAAAGTTACACAGCTTGTTAGTGATCAAGCCAAGGTTTTAACCCAGAATCTGCCCGACACTATCACACCAGAAGAGCTTATGACCTAAAAGACAAAAGGTGTGGGAAAAAAAAAAAAACTCATCATTTTTACTGATACTGTTTTAATTTTACTAAAAAGGGAAAAACTTGGGGCCTCCCTGGTGGCACAAGGGGTTAAGATGCAACCTACGAAGCTGACCACAGCCACTGCAGCACGAGTTCGATTCCCGGCCAGGAAGGTGACCCACATGGCACAGCAGACCTCTCCTGACTCGCCTGCTGCTCCCCTCGGCAGTGTGTTTCAGTAGACCCGCCTGTTTTGCTCCCCACTCTGTCTCTGGTGAATCTTCTCACTCCCCCACACTTCTGGCCTGTACCCCAGTTCTTCTATGTATAAATAAATAAATCTTTAAATAAATAAATCTTTAAAAAAAATAAAAAAGGGAAAAACTTTAACAAGTATAATTTAGCAAAAGTTTTAAAGAGGACAAAGAACCCTGGGTGGCAGGAGGTGGTTCTAGCAGGAGCTCAGCAGGGCGGGGGTTGGTCCTGGGTCACCTGGGTCAGCTAAGGCATTGCCTGTTAGGGACATGCCAGTCCTCAGGCCCCACCCCCGGAGGCTCAGAGGCCTTTGGTCCTTCCAAAGCAGGCTCAAGCTTGAGAACCTCTGCTCTGAGAGAGAGAAAGTGTGAGAGCTGGGAGTGAAAAACAGGTCAAAGGCAACAAGGGGTTTGTGTGTTGATGGAAGAGGAGTTGGGGACTATTTCTTGCTCACTGAAAGGAATTTGTGACCATTCCTGCCTTTGAGAGAATGAGGTGCAAAGAGATAGATGGCTTGTTCTAACTGAAAGGTCATTTTATTACGCTCTTGCACTTTTGCTATGTTTTGCTCCTTTAACCTGCATGTTTCTTAAAAACAGGAAATAACCTTTAAAAAAAATGTTTCACTGTCAGCAAATGTATATCTGTACAGTCGGGTGGCACATCTCGGGGTTTTTTCCACTGTGCATCTATAAAAGAAAAAAAAAATCAAATCATCCCTACTATGTATAATTTCTACACTAGGCCATTCCTTTCTCGTGGATTTTTTTTTTTTCTCAAGGAATTCTCACAACAGTTCTGTGAAGAGGAATTGCTTTCATTTGCCAGAAGAGGAAATGGAGCTTCAAAGAATTTCAGTCACTTTGCCGGAGGCTATGCAACTGTAATGGGAGAGCTAGGATTCCAGCCACAACTTCAGAGTCCAGGTCTGGTGGAAATTTAGCTCTACTGGGCCTTGGGAACAGAGGGGTGCTAAGGAGACCTCCAGGCAGCCTCCCAAGGGAAAGTCACACATGGAAACCACCCTCCCTGGGCACCAGGCTAAGCCTTCTCCACTTCAGGCTGGATGTGACCCACCAAGTTCTACTGTCAGTGGTGGGGAGGGGTAAGGGATCAAATGAGGAGAAAGACAGTCAATCCAAAAATCTGTTTTCAAGACAATCTTGGCTGTAAAGTCCAAAAAATGAACTAAAAATTTCTGGCTTCAGATATTGAATTCCAGTTCAGTAAGAGTTAAAAGTTTCCTAATTCTCAAAAAAAAAAAAAAGTTTAAAGGCTAAGCATTCCTAAAGCTTTTAATTTTTAAAATTAACCTGATGCCTTAATATAGAAGAAGCCTCACCACAAGGGCAATGTCTGCTTGCTATTATAGTGCTCTTATTTTTTGGTAAACAAATGAGAAAAAGCTTCAGCCTGTTCTCTACACAAGTTTCTACCCCTGCAATGATCTCACCCACACCTATTCAAATTCTAGGCTTCACTGTGGTGAGCCCCCAAACTGAAACACTATTTCTCTCACTCTCTTGGTATTTGGAGCACTCACAAATACAGTGACCTTCAGTAGGTGTTGTGGGGCTCACAACTGGGTCCTAAACCCCTTGGGGGCAGAAACACCAGCTTGCTGTTTTCACATTTCCTGAAGTTCCTTGAAAAACCCACCTTTCTAAGGGTTGGGTCTAAGTGTAGCCTGGACAGGCTACATTTACAACATAGCTTTTTTCTTTTAGAGTTGTCAAGTCTACCTGTTTTGTAAAGAATGCTTAAAGCGTTAGTTACTATTAACAAATAATAGCTGATATTTAGGATTATTCTATCAAAGTATTTCTAATCCTTTGGTCTGATGCCTGAAAATACAAGCATATTTGAGTCTCCTCCTATCAATTTAATATCTGATATATCCTCTATCCAAGGACAATATATTAAATGGATTTTGGAGCAGGAGGATGAAAGAGGAACTTGCTCCACCCACTCCATGCATGGACCTGGTATTGTAGTACCTCCAGGCACATGCACCCGCCCCTTGGGGATTTAAAAAAATTGGCAACCCAATTTCAAGCTTAGAAAGAGGGAGTGGCCGTTCATGGGGGGAGGTGATTATTAATAGCACCTCCTTTTGCCCTCATGGGTTTTTCCAGTTTGGATAATAAAGTATACAGCCAACCCAATTAGACAGCTCCAGCTACACAGATCTCAAGTCCCTGTTTTTACTGTGGTGGTTAATGCCCATGTTTACAGGGTCTAGCAAACTAATAATTTGGGAGAGAGTAAACAAGTATTGCCAGGGGTTCCAGGGCAAGTTGTTGATGTGAGAACAGTTATCACCTATCTTTCCCTTTCATTTACATTCTTTTTTTTTTTTTTCTTTTAAAGATTTATTTATTTATTTACACAAGCACTGGGTACAGTCAGAAGCACGGGAGGGTGAGAGAATTCACCAGAGCCAGAGCTGGGAGCAAAGCAGGCAGACTGATGAAGTACACTGCTGAGGGGAGCAGCGGGCGCAGCAGGAGAGGTCTGCACGCCATGTGGGACCCTCGCCCGCGGCTGGGGATCGAACTGGTGCTGCAGAGGCCGCAGGCAGCCTCACAGCCCAGCGCTCAACCGCTGCACCACCGGGGAGGCCCTATTTACATTTTTATTTCAAAATTCTGTTCATTCTGTTTTAAATCTTTTACTTTTTTGTGATCAAACACACGTAACATAAAAGCTACCCTCTTAATCGTTTCCAAGGGTACAGTTCTGTAGTGTTAAGGGTACAGTTCTGTAGTGTCACATCACTGTGCCATAGATATCAGGAACTTTTTCATCTTACAAAACTGAAACTCAACTCTCCACTTCCCAATGCCCAGTCCCTTGGCAAGGCCCAGCCCCCTGCTTTCCATTTCTGTGCGGTCCACTACTCCAGATACCTCCTATAGGTGAAATTTACCCCTTGTCTTTTGGTGACTGACTTGTCCCACTGAGCACAATGTCCTCAAGTTTCTCCCCTGTTGTACCATCTGTCAGTATTTCCTGCCATTTTAAGGCTGAACAGTGGTCCATTTTTGTGTTCACACCAGAGTTCGTTTATCCATTCATTGGTCAACAGATACATGGGCTGTATCCATCTTTTGGTGATTGTGAAAATGCCATGAAGGTGGGTATACACATATCTCTTCGAGATGCTGCTTTTATTTCTTTTGAATCTGTATCCAGAAGTGGAATTGCTGCATCAATCAGATGGGAATTCTGTTTTAACTTTTTACGGCACTGCCATACTGTTTTCTGTAGCAGAAATTTTACTCTCCCACTAACTGTGCAAGGTTTCTGATTTCTCAACATCCTCACCAATACTTATTTTCTGTTTTATTAATAGCAGCCACCCTAAAGAGTGTGAGGTAATAGTTGACTGTGGTTTTGATTTGCATTTCCCTAGCAATTACTAATGATGAGCATTTTTCATATGCTTATAGCGTTGGTACATCTTCTTTGGAGAAATAACTATTCAAGTCCTTTGCGCATTAAAAAAAATCAGATTATTTGTTTTTTTGTTGCTGCTGCTTTAATCCAGTTGTAATTGTAACAGGGTGGTCCCCAGGAAATGGGGAGGTTCCAGGTTCCCTGCCCCACCCAAATGCAGGGTGGAGCTGAGCAGGGAGAAAAGAAGCTGGAGAGGAGACTGAGGAAGGAAGGAAGCAGGATGGAGCCAGAAGGAGACCTGGAGGAGGTGCATGGAGCCGAGAGACACGTGAAGAAACTGCGCTTGTCTTTTGGTCGTGGACTGGGTGACACAGATGTGGGTGAGACCCGTGGGGAGGTGACAATGGCGGTTTTTGTCTTGATTTTGATTTTGCTCCTTTCCTTCCAGACTTGTCTGGTTATTTCTGATCCTTTTCTGTGGGTCCCCCCTGGAAGATGCTTTAGACTTGTGGCAGGCTTTGGGGCCTTGCTCTGGGCCAATCCCATTTGGATGGACTTTTACCCACGAAGGGATGGGTAACTTTGGGTGCTTGATTTAGATAATATATTCTTTGCCTTTTCTATATTGTTTCCTAATTGGAGTAAAGTTCCTTCCCATTAAAGTCTCATATGTTTTATGTTGATGCGGAGGATGGCAGAACCCATTTAGAATAGGCAGGTTGGCAGGGTCTGGGCTGCCCCTCTCCCCGCCCTGTAACATAATCAGTGAATCAAGTCCTTCCAACAGAAGATAAGCTTTCTGTTATCTGTAAAATTTTCTAACCAAGATATGCCCCAAGATAGTCTCCTGCTTAAAAACAAAAAACAAAACAAAACAAAAAAACCAGGAATAGAGAGTTGGAAAGTTAGTTGCACTCAAGGATCTTGAAGTTGGGAAGTTAGTTGGCCAGACACCGTTTTATAAACCTCAGCTATCCATTGCTATTGGCTGTCGAGAATTCTTGGAGAAGTTTTGTTATGCAGAAAGTGGTCCATAAAGATATTATCTGATACCATTGCTCTCATTCCAGATCAACATTTATAGAGTGCCTACTATATGGAAAGGATCGTGCCATGGATATGTTAGAGTTTCTCTAAAAAAGGCACACAAATATTTTAACTCCTTTGACCCAAGACCCACAAGCTAGAATCACATATAGATACATAATATCTATATGTATTCTTGAATGAGGAGTTTAACATGTTAATAGTTCTCTTTTGGTCTTTGCTGCCAGATCTTGCCTCCTGAATGAGGACGCACACATCTTTAAGTAAGCCTGATCTTTGGGTTGGGCCTTTCAATTTTCCCAGGCCCCACCCAGGTGAAAAACACACCCTACTGAAAATCTAGGTTTTTTTTTTTTTAATTCTTGGTAAAATTTTGGAGGGTATCCCTACACAGGCCATGGTTTCTGTTTCTAAGCAGGAGTTCATAACTCATTCAGAAAAACTTCATTCTGGTTGCAACTTGTTGAGTTATATACATAAATCTCAGTCCGTCCTGAAAATATAAACCATCCACAGGGTTTTCTACATTGGCATACATGCTTTCCAGATGGAGTCTGGTTCACAGTACCCTTCAGAAGGGGGGAAGAGTAAGGACCAAGGGGACACAAAGGATGGTGGTGGTGGGAGGACAGGAGGGATCTCTTAAGAAAGGAAAAAAAATGGCTCTTTGTCCTTGTTAAAATAATCTCAAGCCAAAAAAAGCTCAAGAAAAATCTGTTTTTCCTCATTAAAAAAAAAAAAAATACCCTGCGGATATTTTTGTGTTGCAAATCTGAGCCTAAACCAAAATTCCCAAGAAGTGACTCCATGTGAAAATAATCTCAATCTCAGCCCTGCGCTGGGAACAATGCATAATACTAGGGTTGAAGGGACAGCACGATTAATCTAGGCTCATGGTCTCACAGAGGGTACTATTGCAAAAGTCCCTGAAGATTTCCTGTCAAATCATCCATGTGTCATACAAGGAATGAGACCCCAAAAGTGATTCATTTCTTCTGTGCCATAAAGTCACCAGATCTCAGACCTGCATAGGCTCATTGAATACGCCACTTCTTTTTTCTCATGAATATTCATTTTGTGAGATGCTTCTATATTTTTATTTTCCTATTTATTTGTTAAGCATGAAAATAATTACATTGCCGAAAAGCCTTGAACTAAATCTTTGGATGCCTTCAATACAAGGCATAGTATTAATAAGGTTCTAGAATTCAAATCCAGAAAATGTTTTGCTAGAACGAGGACCAGGTGGCCAACTTCTAGGGAAAGTGCTTCCAAGCACTCCTGCATGACTTCAGACTTGAGACACAACCTCTCTAGGAGGGGAAAACCACGAAGCTCCTTCTGTTAGTCAAGTTCCTGTCTACAAATCTAGTCACTCCCTCCTGCCCCCCCCCTTGTGTGGTCTAACACTTTGTTTTGTATTAAGTAGGATTAAGGTGGTTTGGAATGAGGCCTTAACATTCACACAAACACATCCACAACTATACAACTACAACAAACAGTGAGTGGTGGAGTTGAAGGTAAAAGTTTAGGCAAAAGTGACTGAGGTGAATATAAACTTAAACACACTCCAGGAGGAGACTATTATCCCTGGCAGGCCCCAGAATTGTGGTATTTATTGCTGTAGCACATCTGAAATCCTCTTGATGACTAACAGTACAGTAATATTTCAGGAAGGTTATAAAAATCTATGGGCTTCACACCATGTGCAGTGTGGGTGAAGGTAGCAAACTTGCATTTCCTGATTTAGGAACCTAAAATCTATTATGCCTATTAGTGAAGCTGTAGGCAGCTGGTCTAATATTGGGCTCCATAATACAGAATATGGAACCAAATCTTAATCGGGTTCTCCATGAAATCATTTCCCTTTGCTGATAGATAAATCAGGTTGCCTTATCTCTCCTTGCATGGATCCAGAGATTCATGAAGGTCATTGTCTCTAATCCAAAAATTCTTGCTTTGGTGGCAGTTAAACTGAAACTCTGAAATCCTGTGTGTGGGCATAAGAGCCACCTTCTAGAATGGAGCCGTGCCTGATTCCATAAAACAGCTTACAAACCAACAAGACGTTTGCTGCATGCAGCATCTCAAACCAAACCCAAAAGTCATTCTATTTCCTAAGAGTGAATTTGTATCGGCACAGACAGACAGACTTTCTCCTGACAGTACATCCGGGCCGTACAATTTATATGTAGTCGAGGAGGCTGATGAGAAAGAAAAAGATCATAAAACCAGGCTTGGGGCAGGCTGCTCCCTTCCAAATGCAAAGCAGCTGAGGAGCTGCGCAGGGCCGGGCGGAGCTCGGGACAGTCACAAAGCCGCAGAGCGCGGAAGCCGAGGGAAGTTTTGCTGCAGAAAGTAGGAGGCAAACCTTCCCGGCGGCGTCTGGAAGCAGCCAGAAGATGCTAGAAGGAATAAGAGCAGTGACCAATTCTAGAACGAGGACGGCCAGGGTCCGCGCTGAGCTGAGTGATGGCTAAAAACAGAGGAGCGTCCCCATAACTGGGGCAGCGGACTGCAGAGAGGGGAAAACAGCCCCACCGGGGAGACTTGGGGTGTAGAACAGAGACTGTGAAGGGACATTAGGGACAGTGAAAAAAAATTTAAAAAAGGGGGGTCATGGGAGTGAGAGCCATGATTGTGGAGGACCACGCCGGCGAGGGGGGGCTGCGGGATAATAAAGGGCGGGGTGTCCAGGGAGGGCCGGGCACTGCAGGGGAAGCCACGGGAAGGGCGGCGTAGACGTCAGCACCCAAGAGAAGCGCGGGGCCGGGGCCGGGGCCGGGGCGCGTCCCCGCAGGGCCCGCGGGCTCGGGGCGGCCGCGCGCAGGGCCCGGCCGGGCTGACAGCCGCCCGCCCCGGCGCCCGCAGGGTTAAGCCTCCGGGGCGCCGCGATTGGCCGCGCCCGGTTTCCAGGGCGACGGCCCCGCCAGTTCCGGCAGCGCGGGCGCGTCCATTGCGCGGGCGCGCGGGGGGGCGCGGAGGGGCCGAGGCCGCGCGGAGGCGCAGTCGGGCCGCGGGGACCGTCCCGGACTCTCCCCAGCGCGCGTCCCGCCCGCTCGCCCGGGTCCGCGCCGCGCCCAGCTCCGGCCGCGGCGGCGTCCCCCGAGCGGGGCCGGCCGCTCCCGAGCGCGCGCGGGCGGCGCGGGGCGAGGCGAGGCGAGGCGAGGCGCGCGGCCGGCGGCCCGGAGCGGCGCGCGGGCCCCCCCGCCTGGGCGGCGGAGTGCGGGCGGCCCGGCCGGAGCCTTGAAAAGCGGGCGAGAGACAAAGGCGGCGGAAGCGTCCCCGGCGCCGGGGCCCGAGCGCGCAGCGCGGGGCCTCGCCGGTCCCGCGGCCGGGCCGGGCGCGCGGAGGATGCGGCAGGGCGCGCGGGCGCGGCGGCGGCGGAGCGGCGCGGCCCGGGCGCGGCGGGGGTAGCCCCAGGCGGGCGCCGGGGGGAGCGGCGGGCGCCGTCCCCGCCCGGGATGTGAGGCGCGCGGGCCGGGCGGGGGAGGCGCGGCGGCCGAGCGGCAGGAAGGAAGGAAGACGGGCGCGCCGGGAGGAGGAGCGGCGAGGCGGCCGGAGCCGGAAGGCGGGGAGGGGCCGGCCGTTGGGCCCGAGGCGGCGGCCGCGGCCGGGGCGAAGCGCGCGCGGCGCCTCCCGGGGCCCGAGCGACGGGGCCCGCGCCCCTCCCCCCGGCGCCGCGGCGGGGGGCGCAGGAAGATGGAGACGCACATCTCGTGCCTGTTCCCCGAGCTGCTGGCCATGATCTTCGGCTACCTGGACGTGCGGGACAAGGGGCGCGCGGCGCAGGTGTGCGCGGCCTGGCGGGACGCCGCCTACCACAAGTCGGTGTGGCGGGGGGTGGAGGCCAAGCTGCACCTGCGCCGGGCCAACCCGTCGCTGTTCCCCAGCCTGCAGGCCCGGGGCATCCGCCGGGTGCAGATCCTGAGCCTCCGCCGCAGCCTCAGCTACGTGATCCAGGGCATGGCCAACATCGAGAGCCTCAACCTGAGCGGCTGCTACAACCTCACCGACAACGGGCTGGGCCACGCGTTCGTGCAGGAGATCGGCTCCCTGCGCGCCCTCAACCTGAGCCTCTGCAAGCAGATCACCGACAGCAGCCTGGGCCGCATCGCGCAGTACCTCAAGGGCCTGGAGGTGCTGGAGCTGGGGGGCTGCAGCAACATCACCAACACCGGCCTCCTGCTCATCGCCTGGGGCCTGCAGCGCCTCAAGAGCCTTAACCTCCGCAGCTGCCGCCACCTCTCGGACGTGGGCATCGGGCACCTGGCCGGCATGACGCGCAGCGCGGCCGAGGGCTGCCTGGGCCTGGAGCAGCTCACGCTGCAGGACTGCCAGAAGCTCACGGACCTGTCTCTGAAGCACATCTCCCGGGGGCTGACGGGCCTGAGGCTCCTCAACCTCAGCTTCTGCGGGGGCATCTCGGACGCGGGCCTCCTGCACCTGTCGCACATGGGCAGCCTGCGCAGCCTTAACCTGCGCTCCTGCGACAACATCAGCGACACGGGCATCATGCACCTGGCCATGGGCAGTCTGCGCCTCTCGGGGCTGGACGTGTCCTTCTGTGACAAAGTGGGGGACCAGAGCCTGGCTTACATAGCCCAGGGGCTGGACGGCCTGAAGTCCCTCTCCCTCTGCTCCTGCCACATCAGCGACGATGGCATCAACCGCATGGTGCGGCAGATGCACGGGCTGCGTACGCTCAACATCGGACAGTGTGTGCGCATCACCGACAAGGGCCTGGAGCTGATCGCTGAGCACCTGAGCCAGCTCACGGGCATAGACCTGTACGGCTGCACCCGCATCACCAAGCGTGGCCTGGAGCGCATCACGCAGTTGCCCTGCCTCAAGGTACTCAACCTGGGACTCTGGCAGATGACGGACAGTGAGAAGGTCAGGTGAGGGCGGCGGTGCCAGCTCCCCTTGTCCTGCCCTGTGCATCCTCCCTTCACCACCACAGCCCCCCGCCCCCCACACTCACGCCATACGCACACTTAGGCATAGATCGCTGCAGTGGATGAGATGGGGCGACCCAAGAGGCCTCAGGCTCATTTTCTCCTCTTTATTCCAGCACCCTTGCCCACCACTTGCCATTCTCATTGTACCGGGGTCCCTCTGCTACCCCTGCCGGACACTCCCCTCTTTTTTTCTCCCTGGGGATGGAGAGATGGACTCAGCCACTCACCCACCCACTCTGCAGGGGCGTGGAGGGCTGGTGAAGCTACTGTATCCCCACTGCGTGGCATGTGCGAGCGGCGGTGGCGTGGGGAGTCCCTAGTCCTTTTCCACCTTGGGTAGTTGAGGAAAATGTCTGCCTTCACTTAAACGCTTTCATTTGAATACTGTGATCTGGTTTTTTATTTTGAAGTGGATAAAAAGCAAACCCAACTACAAAGGCCTTTTCACCTTCCTTCCACTTTGTAACTAACCCCAGTCTCTTCTCCTCACTTGTCCTTTGACAGAAAACTCTGCTATTGATGCTCATGTCATTTTTATTGTCTTTCTCCTCCTCTTTAAAAATTTTTTGAAGAAAATTGAAATCATGGTCCTTTTTTTTTCTGCTGAATATATTCTATATATTATATATATATATAAATTATATATATATAAATGTCTGGCTACCTCGTTTTAGTTTACTTTTTTTCTCTGAAGCCCTGGAATTCTACAAGAGAGATATTTTGAGACTGAAACATTTTTGTGCCTAGACTGGAAAGATGCCCACTGGGTTTGTCCATCTTCTTTGTTTTGGCTTCTTCCCAAACCCCATCCATCCAGTGTGTCCCCTTCCACATTCTGGCTATAATTTTCTTTTTCTCCTTGTCCATGGGGATTTGGGGACCCAGGGGTGTCCCTAAACGTTGACTTAATTTATAGCACAAATGTGTGGGAGAAATGAGAGTTGAACTGTTTTTTGTTTGTTTGTTTGAGATGCAGGTTGTGTCTTGAAAATTATTATATATGCAAATTCTGCCCTACCCCTCACCCTCTTCCAAGTTTCCCCGCAAAAAGGTCACACCGCGAGGCTTCCTGTGGGGAGCAGAGGGGCAGAGTTGGCCTGCAGAGCCCCTGGGGCTGTAATGTGAAGGGGAGGAGACTGAAATTCATGTCTTATCTCTGTTCTGTTAATAAAATGGGAGTTTGTGGGTTTTAAAAAATTTCTGTTTCTAAATGGAGGAATAGATGACTTTATTTTGGTCGGGGTTGGGACTTGTGGCTTTAAAAAGAATCGCTTTTGAGTAGGATGTATATTTCTGTTGGATTTTTGTTTATTTTTTTAGAATCCTCCACAGCAACATGTGAGACCATGGAGTTAAAGAAACCCAGAGACCTTTATCAATTAATTGTACTGTTTGTGAATTTGTATAAATAATAACAAAGATCCTCTTAAAACGTTTATATTCTTACAGTAAAAGGTTAAACTGATATTTATATAATAAAAGAGGAAATATGAAGTATGTTTTTGAAAAAAAAAAAAACAAAACAAAACAAAAAACCTTGTATCTGTGAATTATTTTTAAGGCACTGTGTTTGGGTCCATGCCAGAGTAGGAGGTGCTGTTTGTGTGCTCTGAAAGGAAATAAGGTATAGAGTTCGGTGCATCCTATGTGGCGTGAGTAAGCTCCTGGTTGAACATTTATTCTGTATAAGGTTTACTACTGACATCTTAATGTTTGTTTCTAGAAATGTGACTAGCCCGGAGATTTCTATCATTTTTGGTTTGAAACTGTCAACAACATGGAAATGGAAAGAAATGGAACAAAATGAAACTTTTTTTAAAAACCAGATTTGTAAAGAGTCACAATTTCCCCAGGGTGGCCAGTTTTTCTTTGGGTGGAAATGAGATCCAGGGGTACCACTGAACGAGCGGGTCATGAGATGTGGAAGTGGGGAGACACACGGGTTTCTCTGCTCTGAGTGGGTGTGGGGTGGATGTGAAATGAAGGGCAGAGGAACCGGAGCCATTGTTAGGAAAGTTAAAAGAGCGCTGTCCTTGCTCGCTGCTCCCTTGCTCAGTCATGCATACTGAATCTCACAGTGTGAGTGGGGGTCCTAGTGGAAGGGAGGAGGCAGTTCAACCCCTCTTTTTAACATTCTCCTCCAGGCCTGGCTGTATTTAAGGACTTTCCTGGGGGTGGGGAGGTTGGCCAGGAGTTGGAGCACATTTGCATTTTAAGCACTTCCAATGCTGAAGCTGGCCACTCGATCCACTCTGTTGAAGGTTCTTAGAGTGAATTCCGGGCAGATAAATGAATACCAACAATTCTAGCCAAAAGTCCCCTTTGGTAGACAACAGCTAATCTGACACCCTGTGGTTGGGCTATGGAAACGGAGGAGTAGACTTGCTCCAACAGTGGAGTAATTCATATTCCTGGTTTCACATAGACCTTTCTTAGTAATTGCTGAGTTTCGTCTTTTATTTTAACAGAAAAATACTTGATTCTAGCAAGAGCTGAGAGAGAGTAGTTACTTTATTGGATCAATACTTTTTTTCTAGGAAGAGCGCTAGAATCCAAGTTTCTCCTGGGTAAGATTGTTTTGTAAAATTTCTAGGCTTTATAAAGCTTGAGCATATCACAAAAGCTGCATTGTTCCTTTTTGGAGAGCAATCACAATTGGGTCTAATTGAGCCTGACACTAGATCCATCTTCCTTTTCTTTGGGGAAGGTGTGGCTCTCTTTCTTCCCTCTTAGGTTACAGTGCTTATTGCCTGAAGACAAAAAGAAAAGTGTGAACCCTAGTAAGAAATAGGGACTTTGAATTACGGGCACTTTCTGAGCAAGCATTTGACACTACCACATAGAGAGCTTACCCAGGCTATAGGTTCTTGGAGTGTTTCTCCATGAGACTGCATGGCTGTGCAGATTCAGCCAATAAAAATTCGAGGACCGCCTCAGTCAGGCTCTGTGCTCACATCATTCATTTTAATACCCAAAGTAATACTGCCAATGGGAACCAGAAAGAGTTTCTGTTGTGGTTTTTTTTTTTAACTTTACAGATCAAATATAAGTGTGACTAAAGGTTGGTAAATTAGTATGTAAACATTCAAATCACGGGCCTGCTGTCCCTGTTCCTGAACTAGGCATCATTCCTGTCGCTGGAGCAGTATTTGGAAAAGGTGAATAAACCACATTCATCAGTCAAGGTGAACTGCTTATCTTTCAACCTTTTGGGATGGAAAGAAATGAATCCGTGTTAACCTGTGGTGTGCTTTGCCTGGTGCTTCTAAATTTATCTCTTCATCCTCAGAGCAACCTACTGAAACCGGTATCCTGTTTTCCAGATAATACATATTATTTGCCTTAAGCCACCCAACCTCTAATTGAGGGGAGCCAGGATTCACACCGGGTCCAGGTGTAGAAATCCAGCTTCTGAAGCTCTAGAAGGTTCCGTTACTGATCACACCTTTGTTTCCAATAAGGTGACCTCACAGGTTGAACACATTATGAAGCGTGTGAACATACCATGAACAAGCTCTTGCCAAGACGCACTACTTTAAAGAGAACATGGGTGGATTCCATTTCCACCATAGCTACAGTAGGAATGGGAAGAAATGCTTTTCAAGACTAGACAGCACTAAAGAAAATGAGCTGATACATATTTTGGGGTGGTACAAATCTTCAGAGCAATTTTTAGACTAACAGAAAAAAAAAAAACACTGGTTCATTTTTCATATATGTGCTGAAACTTCAGAGTCAAAAAAACAAACAGGAACTTGCAAACTTTATCATCAAGATGTAATAAACCTCGATAGGAACAATCTGGATAGCAGTCCAATTGAAATAGAACAATTTGAAAAGGACTCCACCTGCATACCTGGCTTTAGAAGTCTCATGGGTAGTAGCCTTTTAACCTCTGTCCAGAAAAGATGATCACTGCAGTGGTGGGGTTGCGTCTCTGCAGCCTGGGAGGACCATGATAGGCCTCAACTAGAGTGCTGAGAGTTGTTGCATAATTCTCCCTGCTATGGACTCCTTCCTGCTGAATTCTTCTGTCCGAAGGCGGAGGGGGCTGGGGGAGGGAGGGCCTGCTTGATTTATTCCACATTTGGCAACAGCCACAAGGATGCTGGCCTAACTTACAGTACATCCTTAAATAGTTAAGCAAACTCGAACTGATCATAGTCTCTCATGATTCACATCAACAAATCCAAAAAAGCAAATGTTCCTTTATATTGGAGTTTCTTTTTAAAGGTAAGACCCTCTTAAATAAGGACATAGGATATGTAAATTAAGTTATGTCTGCCCTGGTGCTTCCCTGCAGAGGTTACTAGATAGATGGTGGTCTTGGAATATAACTAAACCTGCACTTTTGACTTAGAGAATTTGAAAAGGAGGGTGACCCCAGGGACCACTGTGTTTCCAAAGAATAAGAACCTCTTGATTAAAAGATCAGATTTGTAAAACAAAACCAAGACTTCATCAGTTTCTGACAGCCAGCCCTCTCTTCCCAGCCCCATGGAAAGGAGAGCCCGGGGCCTCTGCTCTCAGCTGCTCTGCTATAGAAAGGGGCCTTTAGTCAGTCATCGAAAGATTGCCCTATCTGTTATCTATCTCTTCCCTGCATCAAACAGCACTCCCTCTTAAAAGTTAATTCTGTCCCTTTCGAAGAGGCCAAGACCTAAATTTCGTGTCATGTAAACCCCTGAGGAGTCAGAGGGATTAGGCTTTTTGATGCAATAATGTGGATCATGGGTGAAGGGGAGGATTAGAAATTGGAAAGCTGCATTCAAACCTAAGCTTAAGCTCATGCTTGGGCCACATGTTTATCTCATTGTTGACAACATACTTGTTCAAATATTAGGTAGCAAGTTACATTTTTTGAAATGGGAATGTTGCCAAGCAGATGAGGGCATTCATATTTGGATCAGTGCCAACTATTAATAATTGAGAATTTATTGAGGATAAATCTTCCACTGGACTAAAAACATATACTCAGCTCTTGTGTAGAAAAATGGGTATTTCTAGACAAGTGGTGAATGTGAATGTTGAAGAATGATCAGTTTCAGTCTTTTCCTCTTTTGCAGGGATTGCTCTGCTTTTGCCTGGTGGAGTTGCCTGTACCAATCCAGGACATTTGGTACTATGTACAGCCAAGTCTTCCCATTCAGGTGCAAGAGAATGTAAGCTTGAATTTTAACTATGAAGTACTAGCATGGGGTGTATTAAGCACCCCTACCCCAAAAATAAAAACAGAAGTGGAATTCCTCTGCCTGCTGTTTGTTAACCCAGAAAAGTGCACGTTTGCTGTTAAAAATAAGAAATTCTTACTATCTTACTATTCTACTTTGCTTTTCTTTGTGATAATGGAAAGCAATGAGTCTTAATTATACAGAAGAATGAGGTCTTCTGGCAAAATAGTGTTAGGCACGTGAATGTATCTGCTGGAGGAATTTAGTCATAACACAGTATTCGATTTCTCTTGTCTCAAAATTTTTGTTTTCCCAAATCTGGCACATATTGTACATTTAATTCTGTAAGTGGGAAAAGAGGAATCTGTATCAGAACTGACTAATAACCATATAAATGGTGAGCAATACACAGGTAGCTGTTTGATCTCTTCCCCAAAACACTGCAAGGGACCCCCCACCCACTGCTCCATAAAGGTACCGACTGAGAGCACATATTTTCCTGGGGAGTAAAGCAAAAACCCCAAATACTAAAAGTCATTGTTACTATTTAATAAGCCTTCAATTACGCAAACTTAGAAATGTTTTGCAAGAAGCTGAAATACTAGTGCAAGTTGGTAAGTGGGCTTTAGGGCACCAGGAGCCAGGAGTGTCAGATCTGTCACCTGTTCTCAAAGAACTTGAGCCACTTCCAAAAACACTGCTTTGTTACAAATCGTAAATGTGAAGGACAACCACTGGAAGGCCATGCTCCTGATAGCCTCAAAGCTGAGAATTTACACACGTTTAACGCTACAATGTGTGTCACACAATCCTTTTGATGAAGTAGAGTCGCACTACCGAGAAACACTAGCTATTTTCATTCGAGGATAAAAAGGCTCGACTTCACAGATGTTTTAGTTACAAATCCCTCTTGTCCAGAAAGAGTAAAAGGGTCTAATTTGTTCATATCAGGCACCCTCTTAATGTTTATCACTCCTCAATTTACGTAATCCACACTCCAGAAGGATCAGGCCTAGCACACAGCTGTCTGTCAATAATTACTTCTCATATCGTGGATATAAGTTACGGCAATTGGACTGTGGGCAACAGTTCTTTGTGACTGGGTTAATTTTTTATGAGTAGTGTGGAATTGGAAAGTATTGTTTTCCTCGTCCAAAATGAACAGGAAAATATTGACTACAAATGTGCATAGTATTTCTCCTTAGGAACTCTTTACCCCAAACTGGTACATGTTCATGAACACATTTACGAAGGGATAAATACCTGCTTCCGTTTTGCTTGCTGAGTGCTCCTAAATAAGGAATAACCAAAAAACTTAGTCCTGATAGTCCTTAGATTCTTTAGTAAACTCACTGAGGTGAAAACTGGACAGATGGGTAAAAAGGAAGGGAGAAATGGCAATAGCTAAGTCCCTCAAATTTTTAAAGTTCTTAGATGGGAGAAAAGCTAATTAGTGCCTTCCAGTCTGACTTTCATGTTTTAAATCTTAGCTTCATAACTTAAAAGCCCAATGCTGTGAACTACAAAAGAAAAAAAAGACCAGTAGGTACCTATTAAGCGAACAATATTAGAGTGCAATTTCTAGCCCTTCTGATTCATTTCAGAGGCGTAACATTTAGATTCTTTAAGGAATTTGGAGAAACCGTGTGGCCAGGATCTATGGTCTGAAAGGGATCAAGCTTGCAGTTTGCTGCTATGGGGAGCAGAGAATGTCTTCAGGTTTTCAGAGCCTGGAGTTGATAGATGACTGGCTCTTCCAAACCTGGCTGACGTCTGTGCACTTGAGCCAGATGCCCTCCCATTGTGCGCAGAGTCAAGTGGCGACAATCAGAACAGCGTGACCCAGAGGAAGCAGCTGGCCCATCTTTCTCCCACACGTAACGGTCTGATTTTCAATGGAACTGCAGAAACTCACTGCAGTAAGTACGACACAGGATTTAGCAGCTAATAGCCTCTTCACTATTTACTTTCAGAAATAAAAAATGTACAAGTTAGGAGATAGGAGTCAAACGCTCTGTTTTCTTCAAAGGTGTGTGTGTATGTTGCGGGGGAATCATTTCTGTCTCCTCTAGATTGTTCCTTGACTTCTTCCCAGAAGACAAGAACAAAACAAAACAAGAGCTCTCCCCACCACTCACACACTAGCAATGCTCCCTGTTGGGATGCGGCTAGCAAGGTGTCCACACCAGTACCAGAGGTAGTTTACCTCAAGTTTAAGATGATTTTAGGATCCACTATAAGGCAGAAAAAATAAGTACCTAAGTGCAAAACTACTTGTCTGGATGGCCAGTGTAAAGATGCAATTTGCTGGCAGTCTGCAAGCCCTTTATTTTGTCAGCAGGCGGCAGCATTGTCTGTGAGTTGGAGGCTGTTTCCAGCAGGGAACCACCGTGTCCTCCCGCTCTGATAAATGGCCTCTGGTCACCTTCCCTCCCTCTCTTGCCCCTTTAAAGAAGAATTTCTCTTCTCCTCACCTCAAGGATTCCCCCAGGGTATAAGAGTTGCCAAGAGAGGATTCTCACCTTCCCAAAAGGATTAAATTGAATTTTAAACTATCAGTGAAGCAAGAACCCCATGGTTGAGCACTTTGGGGAGCAAGATAACTCCACCTAAGGCTCCCGGCATTAGCCAGCAGCACTCTGCTTCAGGGAAAATTTTACAGTCATACATAGAGATAATCCTTTTAACAGCAGCAGTCAAAATGCTAGCTTTTTTTTTTTTTGATTTCACAAAAAAAGGAAAGATGTCTGTGATGAAACATTCTAAAAGAAATTTTGAAGAAAAACAAAAACATGAAAATTTTTTTTAGAAGTATCTAATTTTTTCATTTAAAAAATGAGTTTCTTTACTGTCCTGCTGAAGACATCTTTATAAAATAAAAAGGAGCACCTATTGTTATTAAAAGATTATCATTTTGGCACAGATTAAGACACCTTCATAAAAATTCAAGGAGTAAATGAAACTGAAAAAAAACGAGTCCTGATAAAGAAGTAAGGTTGCTTGAATACCTAAGTCCTTCTTCTGATCTGACAGGTCTGATTCCATTGAATGTCACCCTCAGGGATAGGGTGAGGGCAGGAGAGTCGCCTCAGAGGACCAAAGCATAGAGATGAAGGGCAGTTGGTGAAAATTTGGAATAAAAGTTTGCAAGGGAGAAATCAGATGTTCCCGTGGCTGCTTCTACCACGTTGTGTTAGCTGGATGAGGAGGCTCAGCTTGCTGGCGCTGATAGGGAGGTCATTTTCAGTTAGAGAAGGAGAGAAACATGTTTGAAGGGAAAGTCCTGGAACTCAGGACTGGGGCATGAAGCAAATTACCATTCCCGGCAACACCCCCCCCCCACCAACAAAGGTCCTTTAAAAGCAGAAAATTGGGGCCTCCCTGATAGCACAAGGGGTTAAGATGCAACCTATGAAGCAATCCACAGCCACTGCAGCATGAGTTCGATCCCTGGCTGGCCAGGGAGCTACCCACATGGCACAGCAGACCTCTCCTGACTTACCCACTGCTCCCCTCAGCAGTGTATTTCAGTAGATCTGCCTGTTCTGCTCCCCACTCTGTCTCTGGTGGATCATCCTATCACCCCCACACCTCTGGCCTGTACCCCAGCTCTTGTATGCATAAATAAATCTTAAAAAAAAAAAATCTCCCCAGGCAACTTTACAGACGCCAAGGCTGAAACAGGCCATTGTTATTGACCTTACGGACCAAATAGAGACTCTGGGGGTTGGGGGGGGAACAAATAAGGGTGAGAGGTATGGAAGGAAGGAGAGAGCCCATGTCAGTCCACAGAAGGCTGAGCACAAAACCCAATGCAGACCAAGGAGCCGGAGCATTAACAGCACACTCTGAAATCAAGTCAGGGAGGTACCACCTATTTAACAACTGGTGTTGCTAAGTGGTCCTTAGGATGGCCTCAGAGAGCTGCTCTTTGATTTGCAACTGCCAAGAACAGCTTTCCTGGGTCCAGCACATGTTTTGAAGACAGGCCCTCTTTCTCTGATTGTTTGCATCTGATTTGAGATGAAAATGCCAACAAATGGGCCACCACAAAGGCCTGAGGTGAAGCTGTGGATGGATGTGACAGTGCTCCATGCCTAGAAATGTCCCCAGGGATACACAGCCCAGCCCTCACGACCATCACTGCCCCTAGTGATCGCTCAGGGCAGTCCTGAGCACCGGCCTTATATCCTTCACCCCACTTCTACAGGGAAAACAAGCCAGAAAGACAGTGTGCACAGGAGAGAGAAATAGAAAACAAGTGTCCCCAGTACAAGCTGCCATGGGACATTCGTCACACAGGCCTTTTGGGCAACCACTGGTTTATCAACCTTCCTGAATTAGGCTTCCACACTCTGTTTTAGCCAAGAAGATAGAGCTGGCAGCTCCAGTAATCCCAAGACAGGAGTTTCTATGTTAGGTAACTTCCCCCAAACCCTCATCCTAGAGGGCAGGAAAGCACAGTCTGAAAATCCACATGGTCTGAGTCCTATTTGTAGCCTGGACAGCTACTGCTGCAGATTTCTTAACCTTCCTCTGTCCTCATATCCTGCCCCCACAAAAGCTCCTGTTGCCCCATCCATGGAGTCTGCGAAGAGGTCACCTGGATGTACATAACCTGCAGGAAGGCAAGTCGCAGCCTCAAACTCGCCATCACACAGGTATCTGCTGTACCTCGACCCCTCTCTGGGGGAGGATATAACCTTCACTTGATGTCCCAGAGCGAAAGCTCCGGTGTGCCATCCCCAGGCCTGGTATTTCTCACTCCGGTATTCATTTCGACTCCTGCACCTGCCGGGAACTCACAGAGAAACTAAGGCACTTGTGCACAAGAGGCTGCAAACACCTTCCCACCCTTCCACTAGTGCCAAAAACAAGCCTGCTAATGCTAATCTACCCCCTCACTTGCAGCTCAACAGCTTTTCTCCTTTAAGCCTCTGATAATGGTTTTACTAAAATCCCCTTTTGATGGAAAAAAATCCCAGCTGGACATTTCAGGCCTCAGCACAATGTACAAGTCTGCAGGTCCCTTTCCCTACCTCACAAAGGCCTCTAATCAAGTGGAAAATGTGCTGGAGGCCAGAGGTTTGGGTCTGCAATTATTTTTTAAGGGATTACTAGAGAAGAATGGAGGCAGCGAGGACCTCCCCCCGCTTTGTTTTCCATTTGGTCCTGCTTTTAGACATATTGAGCCAGGAGTAGCCATCTAGCTCTCTAAAGCACCAGGGCCTTGTCTCCTGTCCCTGGCGGAAGGATGTCATCTTTGAACACCATCTCTTCAAAAAGATTTAGAGTTTGGAAGCAATATGCCTATCCTATTCTGACCCCATTTAAGCCCTTATTTATAAAACGGCTATCGAACAGGATCTGGTGTGAGGGTAGGGCACTCATTCATTAACCTCTAACCCCTGCTCTGTATGCAGAGGGGAGAGTTCGCACCATGTCCACACACTGCTAAGATTGGGGGCATTCACTGGGGCTTCCCAGGCTTTGGAGGGCAAGAGGTCATGTTCCCAATCTTGCCAGATATCCTTCTTCTTATTTATATACACTGACCCTTCCCCTTCACACTGCGCAAAGAGCCATCAAACTCCTGATGCAAAACATGGTTAAAAATATAAAATGCTAATAATTTTATTAGCCTATTCAGAATCTTGATTTTAAAATGGACATGGCAGAAGGGAGTTTGTCTCCTCTGTGTATTATGAAGGCCTTCCTTGATGTCATTCTTAACATGTGTTCACTAAAGATGTAATTGATAAAGGTGACCATTTTAAGTCTGCCTTGGTTTTCATCATTCTATTTCAGCATAAAGAGACAACTCATCCCTCTAAACCTGGTTAGCGTTGTGTGTTAGCGTTCCCCTAAAAAAGGAAATGACATAAATGCCTAAGCTCATTTTGAAATGATCAAGAATTAAACCATTCAGCTCTAAAATTTAGAACTCAACATATATTTTAAGCTAAATACCAGGCTGAGTAATAGTTTAGGACTTTTCTTCAAAGTCCCTAAAATACCTTTGGTCAAAAACAAAACAGCTACCAAGAAATCCCCAAAACAAACAAAAAATCAACTCTGGTCTGTTTTTGTCAATATAAATGCCCCCTTGATGTTTTGCATCATTAATTTTTCAGTTCTCCCACAGAAGAACCTTAAACGATTGAGAGCTAGGTGGACAGAAGTTCAGTTATTACATGTAATACTTAATGCCAATATTTAAGTAGTATTTTTGTTGGCCTTCACACTTCTTTTGGTGGGTGTTACAGGAGGAAGGGACCATCTAGTTTCCCTTAAAAAAAAAAGTTTCCCTTTAAAAAAAAAAAAAAGCAAGAGGCTTCTTCTGGAGCCTGTCCCCAAATGATGACTGGACCACCTCTACTAGTTATCAAAATGCTGTGACAGCTTTCTGTAGGGGTGAACAACCTTACCCCAACTTTAGATGAAGATGAACTTCCTGAGAAATGTGAACTGAGACTCTCCAGGGCATCAAAGGAGACGGTGGATTAACTTAGAGTTCAGAACAAGGTGGCCTGACTCCTTCAATACAGAGCAATCGTGAGCTGTGTCTGCCTTAGCAGCAGAGTCGGTCAAGCTTCCACTCAGGGTACGGCTGCCTGAATCAGTCCCTGCTCAGAAAGCCTGCTAACTTTTTTTCCTCCTTGGCTTATCGCCATTATAGTTCTCCACTGGTTTAACATACTACATTCAACAAAATATCGGTTGTTTTAGAAGTCACTCTTCTTACCCAAGTCAGTTTGGGGGAGAGTAAAATAGCAATTTGGAAACATTTCATAATTTGGTAAAATAGTTGTGATAATGTTTCTTGGATTTTTCAGTTCAGTTGAAAATGTTAGTATGTTGGAATGTAAACATCTGTCAGATTCTCATCAGATCACAAAGTATCTTAAAACCAGCTAAAGGTCAGCTGTCTTAATGTCCCAGTCAAAAAACAAGATTAAGACAATTAGAATTAACAAGCACAAAGTATGGGGTTTTCAAATTAACTGAGAAAATTTTGCTGAAGGTCTAAAGAAAGAAGGAAATTATATTCTGAGGTTGGCATGTTATCAGATCAAAGTTCACTGAGTCTAATTGGCATACCTAAAATAGCGAGGAAATGCCCTTGAATCCACAAAGAAGATAAGAAATATTACTTTTCTAGATTGTACAGGGTGGAGTAACCTACAGGGGGGAAAAGAGCCTGGATTCTCTATTGTTTTCTCTCCTCCTCTCTTTTGATAACTGAGGTCTACAGCTAACTCCTGCTTAAGTTGTCTCTGTTGCACTGCTTCATATTTCTTAAATTCTCCCAGCTCACACATTTTGCGTCACAGTGGGCACACCTGTCTTCTGGTTCACTTGACTTTCTAAGCCACCATCCTTATGCCTTACAATCGCAATTTCGCATCTGCAGACCTTGCTTGCTGGTTGGCAGCACCCTGCTCTGTGACTCTCTCCTCCCCATGGCTCTACCCTACAAATCTGTCCCCGCTACTCCCAACAGCCATAGAACTTTCCAGAACCATCCCAGCTTCTGGTGACCAGATGAGTTATAACTGTTATTACTGTATTTGACTGGCAATGTCTACACCACAGTTTTTAAATAATCATTTTACTAAAATATGCCTGCCTTCATTTAAGACTGTTCTTTAAAGAGGTATATAAATCCTTTTTGTAAAAACTGTCTAGAAAAATTTGGATGACAAGGCCAAATTGCTCTTCGGTCCTCCCCAGAGGTGCTTCAGTGACAAGATTCGGTGCCTTTGGGACCCAACTTCTGCTTTCAGAGTTGCCAACAATAGTGAGGTGACAGCTGCCCCCAATTTGGGTCTGATAGAGACCCTTAATCTTGATTTGTATAAAATCTGAAAATTAAGCATTTGTCAGCACAGATTAAGTCCCCAAAGGGCCTGTGGTAATCAGACAACATTAAGAATCTCTCTCTCCTCGTCTTCTACTTAAGAATCTCCTAAAGCTTCTCTCTGGGAACTGTTAGGAGTTGATCTACACAGTGCTGACAGTCAAGTGGCAGGACTGATAAAGCTTGTGCGTGGCTTTATCGGTTATAGAGCTAAAACCACTTTAAGAGCCTATAAAAATGCTAGCAAATATTCTTCTGGAACAACCCATTATGACAGTCCTTTACAATCACAAAATCCTGCTGGTTTATTGGGATTAATTGCTAACTAATAGTTAACATTCTAGAGTTTATGAATGACTTTTTAAAAATACGAATTAGTGTGTATTCAAGGCTATCTTTCACTTGGTAAATATTTATTTGGCAGCTGTTATGGGCCAGAGTTCTGTGCCAAGGGCTGGATACAGAGTAATGTCTCATGCTTACTTGTGTGGAGGTCTGCTTTCTTGAGTGGGAGAGAAAGAAGTGGAGTTTCACTGGGAACCGCTCCCAACCCACAGTCTGATTTATCTGTGCCGCAGCCTGTAATCTGGATATGCCCCTGGGAGTATGTCTCATGTGTGTTTGGGAGGGGGAGGCTTGGGGATTGCTGCTTTACATAGTTCAGCCTCAGATTCTCAGCACAGGAGGGAGCCAGGCAGTGGCAGCTAAGGGGGCAGGATCGAGGTTTCTACACATAGTGGAACAATCCCCACCGGCTTCCTAGGGGGTGACAGCCTCCTCCCGTTCCATACTTGAATCGCTATCTCCTGGGTCTCTTGCCCACCTCCTACACTGTCCCCCGTTCCCCTCCATCTCTGGAATTGCCACCCGCTTTCGCCTTTGGCCCTCTGGGGTCAACTCAGCCCGCCTGGACTTCATCAGTCCAAAAAGTCTCCAAGGGAGGTCAAGCCAGACCAGGGCCTTGATTTAAGTGACCACTTGAATCATTCCTGCCTCATCTCCCGTAATTTTGTTTTATTAGAGAAAATGTTTGTGAGGAGAAATGGACATATTTAAGGTTTCCTCCTGCTGTTTAAAGTTAGTTCAACATAAACAGAAAAAACCTGTTGGGCTGTGTTGAGGCCCGGTGCACAATTTGTCATGTGCGTCTGGATGTTGACACAAACACCGGGCGGCAAGCTCCACCCTGGAGCTGCTTCCTCAAGACAGGCCCTTTCTCCTCCAGTTCTGCAAAGGGAGAAAAGCTGTGCACCGTTTTGCAATAAATGCCCCAAGACACAACCAACCACAGACAGCTCCCCAAAGGCACGGCACAGGCTGGAGACCCTCTCACCGCCCAGAGAGCAGGCACGTAAAGACCAACCTCACATACGCTGCTTGCTGCTTTCCTCCCCAACAGCCACCAGGTGCCTTCGCAGGTTCCCACGAATGTCAGCTCCAGGTACTGACACAGACCATGGACAGGAGCCAACAGCAACTTCCAGGGGCCAGGATCACAGTGTGCGGTGGGTGGGGAGGGCTGACTGGGGTCCCAGAGAGTGCGACAGGCGCTCCAGTAGAGGCCTTCCGAGGGGGGCAGCAGCTCAGTATTCTCACTGACCAAAGAGAAGCACTTTCCCCCCCAGGGGACACGGAGCAGACCTGTGTTCAAGCTTATTCAAGTACCATTAACCCCAGCCAGGCACAAAGCTATGGCTCATGGCTGAAACGTTCACGGCAGGAACAGACAGACAGGCTAGGCAGACAAACAGGTAGACAGACGGAAATACTTTCTTTTTGTTCAACTCTTAATCAGCCTTTCTTGAGAAGTAGAACTTCTCTCAGCGAAATAAAGGAACTCCAGGGAGCAAAGGTTAGAGCTGTGGGGGACCTTTATTTTTATTTTAATTGAAGTTTTTTTTTTTCTCCCTTGGGGTTGTGCTTATCTGTCTATACATGTCCATAGAAAATATTATTCTTGAGTCCAGAGTCTGCTCATGTTTGTACAGATTTTTGAGGACAAATAAAAGACAAGCAGGGACACTTTTGATACTCATTTTTGTGCATAGATCTTTCCCATCAAGTTCAGGAGCAATTTATCGTTATTGGCCCTGAAGTACTCTTGAGATACACTAGTGCATTCATCAAAGATGACTTCTGTAAGACCATCCCTAACTTTCCCAGTGAACTCTTAGCAAAGCCTTTCCAAGAGCCATAATAATGCTCACATTATACTAAAATGATCATCAGGATACCAGGAAGGCTGACCTATGCATAGCCCTGTCCCCAAAGTTTTCTGCCCACACCGACCGCTAACGCGACACTGGCCAGATGGCAAAGCTTCACGTAGTTTATTATCACTCATGCTCTGGATCTTCAAGCCCTTTCAGATCCCTCACACTTCAAGACCTCACTCAAATGAACTTTGTAAAACCTTCTATTACTTCCCTGTGTGTCCACGTGTTGTCTGAGGTGCTGGCTTTACCCTCTGACCCTGCATTGTAATATCTCCTTGCATCACTCTCTCCATCAAAGGATTTTCCAGTCATGGGAAGCTGGGTGGTGTTCACCTGACAGATATGGACTGAGTTTCTAAGTGTCCAGCTCTGGACTGGGGTGAGGTGGGCAATGAGCAAAGTATACATCCAGTCTCATAAAGCTTACAGTCTTGTGGGGAAGAGAAACAATTAGGAAATGACAATAAAAATGTGTGATGAGTTTCGATAGGACAAGTAACCTGGTTCAGTTGGGGAAACTCAAGGTAGGAGCTCCTGACCCATCTCCCAGATATGTCCAAGACACCCCCTCTGCATTGCCAGCACTGCTGCTCACACACACACCGGGAGGTTCCGAGCACATTTTCCTAAGTGAAGTGTCACCCAAATGCTGATGATTCTCAAATGTTCAGCCCAGACCTCTGGACCCACAGACCCAACTGTTAGACAACTCTGTGCTGTATCCTAGAGACATCTCAGGCCAACACATCCCAAGCTGGCCATCTCCCAACCAATCCCGCCTGAATAATCTACATAAAAGGCACCACTTGGTTGTCCAAACAGTAAGCCTGGGAGTTAGGTGTGATTCCTCCCACTCTGCCCCCAGCCCCACCTGAACACCCCACTCTGTCAATTCTGCTTTCCAGATCCCAAGGGCTTTACCCCCCCCTTCACACCTCCAGCACCGCTTTCAGTCAACGCTTATCATGTGTAACTTCCAAGAGTGATATTTTTCTAATGTAAAATTTGATTCTGTCACTCTCTTGGCCTCAATTCTCCAATATTCCTTCTTGCCGATTGGCTAAAGTCTAACCTCTGTCAATCATCATCCAAGGTCCCGGGTGATCCAAAGCTGACCTTCCCCTCTACTGCACCTCACCCCACCCACATATACCTGCAGCACAAGCCCCAGCTCCTCTCACACCTGCCCATGCACACACTGCATCTGCCTCTGGAAATGAGGCAGAACCCCTGGACTTGATGGCCCAGTACAAAGGACTTGTTGAAGCACCCATGGGCTGAGACCTCAGCACAGCTGAGGGTGGCTGGTGCATATTTCATGGCAACCAAAAAAGCCAAAAGTACAGCAATATTATTTTCATCATATCACGTTATCACAAATAACGAGAAAGAGGCACGTTATTTGCAATACAACGTCCTCTGCATCACATTGCCCAGGTGCAGGAGGAATCTTTTCAGGATGAAGGAAAATTCTGTATCTTGATTGTGGTGGTAATTTGATAGATGGTGAAAGTGGCGTGTGACTCCATCTGTCACCACACAGTACATTTTAAATGAGTTCAATTTCTTGTACATAAAATGAAGTTGTTATAAACAGCATTTCCTCCATCAAAATTAAAAGTTGCATGAACAGTTGTACTCTCACCTTGTAGTGGCAGGATGGGCACAGGGCAGGATCTCTATGACCCGAGCAGATGGGGTGAAGGAGGAGTCCTGGAGTCCTCGGTGGCTTTTGCAGGCTTTTATTGGGATTTACCAGGCACACGGCAGACAGGTGCCAGGGGGCCGGGAGGCTGACAGGTCTCCCAGCCCCCAGCAAGTCTTCACTCTATCTGGGCTCTCCGGCCTTCTCTCGTTCTCTCTGCTTCTCTCGTGGTTCTGTCGGCATCCCAGTGATGCCACCCTTTTAAGCTCAGTCTCTCAGGCCAGGTGTACCCACTTACGCATGCTCACACCCCACTCCAGGTGCCCGCCATCAGGCATGCATTCAGGACCGCAGGGATCCATCATCAATCCTAATGGCGGGAGGGCAGAAAAGCCTGATACTTTTTATTTACCCTACACACCTCAAATGCTCTATCCTCAAATGCCCACCTGCCTGTAAGTCCTCCCTTTTTATTTACTGCCTTCATGAAATCTTTCCCAACTCCTCCAGGCAAACTTGGGTACATTTCTCTTGTCCTCAAATTTGTCATCTTGCCCTATCCTTTTGGTAGGAGATTTTGCAGTTAAGAACTTGAGTTAAGAAACCCAAAGCTTGGGCCACCCTGGTGGCACAGGGGTTAAGTCTCAGCACTATGAAGCTATCTGCAGCCACTGCAGCACGAGTTCAATCCTCGGCCAGGGAGCTACCCACATGGTGCAGCAGACCTCTCCTGGCTGACCCACTGCTCCCCTCAGCAGTGTTTTTAAGTAGATCTGCCTGTTCTGCTCCCCACTCTGTTTCTGGTAAATCCTCTCACCTCCTGCACCTCTGGCCTGTACCCCAATTCTTGTATGCATGAATAAATAAATCTAAAAAAAAAAAAAGTCACCTTTGAATTGCTGTGTCCCAGGACAACCATTTCAAAGTCAAAGGAACAACACACATGTCAGAATATTTCAGGTGTCTTTTTAAAAAACACCATTTCAGTTAATGCAATTGTTGTTAAAAGCAACAATCCTTTGCTGAATAAGACAGTGTTCACAGCTGTGGCAATACCCAACCATGCTTGGGAGGCAGACACCAGCCAAACAATCACGCCATGACTGATTATTAATGATGAGCACTTGCCACACGGGGAGCAGCCCATTGGACGGCAGGCAGTAATGGCAGAAGGAATCTGCCACTGTCTTGCAGTGAGCACTCCCCCAAGCGCCAGCAAACAAAGGTCAGAGGACTGAGTCTGGGGACAGCACTGGCAGTCTGCACTTTGCCCAGGCTGTCATTCTCCTCCCCTCATTACCACAACCACTTGGGAGACCCCCAGAGGGAGAAAAATCAAGACAGAGAAAATGAATACCCACTTTGGTCTCCATGATCATATCATCAAAGACTTAATGAATATTTACTAAAATCAGCACAAGCGGTCACGACACTTGGGTTCTCTCCTGCTTTGCTCATTTAGTCCCTGGCTAGGTCTGATTGCCTCTCCCTGCCTCACTTTTTTCATTTGTAAAACCGACAAAATACTAGACATACTTCTTGAGATTAGAGTTGGGTGAGACTACAGGGAACGACAAGAGTGAAATGAACTTTGGACATAGCAAGTATGTGTTGCACGCCGCTGGTGTCTGCCCAGCACCCCGCAGGTCACCATCCCTGGCACAGGGACCCCCCATCCCACTGCCAGGTCACCCTTTCTTTGCCAAGTTCTCTTCAACCAGCCTGGCAGGAAGTAAGCACTGAGAATTTATGCCCCCCTAGGAGCCTGGACTGGCAGCCTGGACTGCATTATCATTCTGCCCCCTGGGGAGTGTGTGCTACCCCAGAGCGCTCCCCAGCAGGTTTATCTCCAGTAGCCCCCAACACAGCAGCTGTCCTTTCCAGCTGTCAGCCCTTCCCCTGTTCACCTTCCCTCTCCTGCTCAATAGTTCCCTCACCTCACAGTCTACACTGACAACCACTACCTGCTCTCAACCTAGAGAGACAAAGATGAAAAGGAGAAAAAAGATAATGCAAAGTGGGAGGATGAATTCAGGCTATCTCATTTTTTTGACTTATAAATATATAGTCATATGCACATAAAGAAACACTGACTGCATCAGCATGTATAGAGATCAAAAGCACCCCAACTTTCCTTCTGCTTTTCTAAGAATTTTAATCTATATACCAAATCCCTTGTGAAATGTTATTTAAATTAATATATGAATATATCATTAAAGATAATTATTTTAGTTTATTCTTGGTTTTGTTTTTAATATTT
Organism: Talpa europaea; assembly: GCF_964194135.1. Lineage (NCBI taxonomy): Eukaryota > Metazoa > Chordata > Mammalia > Eulipotyphla > Talpidae > Talpa > Talpa europaea. The sequence goes on along the minus strand of NC_140083.1, from coordinate 74,572,681 downwards.
GCTTATTTATGCATACAAGAACTGGGGTACAGGCCAGAGGTGTGGGGGTGAGAGAATTCACCAGAGACAGAGCGGGGAGCAGAACAGGTAGACTGAAATACACTGCTGAGGGGAGCAGCGGGTGAGGCAGGAGAGGTCTGCTGCGCCATATGGGTTGTTCCCTGGCCAGCCAGGGATCAAATTTGTGCTTCAGAGGCTGCGGACAGCTTCACTGGTTGCATCTTAACCCCTTGAGCCACCAGGGAGGCCCTTTAGTTTATTCTTTATGTCTTATGACTATGCGTTGCCTAGACCAAAGAAGCACATTTAAAACACACATATATATATTTATATCAGTGTATATATGTATGTAACTGTAAACACGTATGTATATATCTGTATACACACACATATATACACATGAAGATGATCTATTTTCTGAGAAAGCAAACTATGATTACACAGCAATAGCCGGACACACTAGGAATTCACAACTCCCCAAAGAAAACACATCTGGATGACCTGCCGAGCAATTCCCCCATGAGATCTAAGAATGTCTCCATATTTCATCCCCTGTTCCTTCCCTGAAACCGTTTCAATCACTTGACAAATCATTATCATTCATTAATAATGTTTACTGAGTGCCCATATGTGAAAGAAATTCACTGCACATTTCACAGATGCAATTCTTTTCCCCATGGAGTTTTCATTTTAATGGAAACAATATAGAATATGTATGTCTTCCTTTACATATTCTGTTTGGGTTAGTTGCTGCTTCTTGCTTTGTCTTTCTCTCTCTGGTCCAGAGGAATAATTTCCTGGTTTTATAAACTAAGTTGGATCATTTTATTTCCATGAGTCAGGGAATACTCTGTGAAAGAATAAAGATTTAAAAAGGACTGGGGATAAGAGATGGAAGGAAGCTAAAGAGAGGCAAACTAAGCCGGCTGAGCAGTGATGGCTGTGTCTGCGCAGTATGGAAGAAAGTTCTTGGTGGTGGACAGGACACCTTCTTTTGGGATCAGAGAAGAATCTCTGGGGGCAAAGAAGATACACTTCGAGATGATTACAAGCAAACATTGTCCCATCATCGAAATTCTCATGGCTTCATCTCAAATTACTTTGTCAGTCTGTTGGGATCTGAATCTATTTGTCCCTATTTCATAGCAACAGAGACTGAATTTCCTACTATACCACTTAGGAATTCCAGAGACATGGAATCCCAGTATTCTCTTCCAAAGGCCTGCCTTAGTCCAGCTACAAAGGCCAAGGTGTGGGAGAAGTTTGTCTCTTTAGATTGTTCTAGAAACTGCTACCTCCCCCCCCCCCACACCTAGGAACTCACTGATAATTCTCTCCCTACTGCCCAAAAAGACCTTGTGTTTTGGACTCCAGCAGAAGTAAGATTCCCAAGGCATAAGCTCTCCTACATGTTGAACCTGGATGACTCCGGTCTTGGGTGTAGAGAGCTTTCCTCAACCTGAGCATATCACCTGGTGGTGTAGATAAATTTGGTGACCTTATGTTGAGACATCGAAGTTTAGAGGCAGTGATTTTCTAGTCCAATGAAAATTTAGTTTTCAAAACAAATGGAACTCTGCTTTTTCACTAAAACCATACATTGAATCAAAAGAAATAAAAACATTTATGTAGTTGAAACTCTGGAGGGGAAGGAGCACCATATTAGTCACAAAGTAAGAACTGTCTCAAAGTTGGGTCTCAAAACCTACCTTAGTCCTTCTTTTTATTGGTAAGGAAATGAGGACACAGAAATTGCCCAGGGTTAGAAAGCCACAGGGCAGTCTGGGTTCCTGATGCTTAATCCTTTGTTCTTTCTACTATAACACCCCATCTCTGAGAGTCTATTCTGAACCTATGTAACTATATGTGGCAATATTAAGCCACAAGAATTACTGACTCAACGCATTCATTAAAGACTCCTTCCTGTTCATTTCCTGAGAATGAAAAATTTTTAGTTCTTTGTACCACATTAACTTCAATTGGTACTTTCAAATTCCTCTTGGCAAAAGTAATATAGGCCAGATTCCATTAAACACATATCACTACAAAAAAAAAAAAATTCAAACCCAGCTTACAAACTCCAGCAAGATTTAATCAGCAAGAGCTCAGGACTATATGACAAAGGAATGTGGACAGTGCTTGGATTTTATGTAAAAAGATTTTATCTCACGTTGGTAGATTCTATAATTCAGACAGCAGCTGACTTCCACGTCCCTCACCATAGAAGTGGTTGCATATTAGAAACCCAGCTGTAAGGCACGAATACCCAGGACTCCTGAGGAGTTCATCTCCACACTTCATTTAGTTTCCCCAGGTAGTCAGATGTGATATGTACTTTGCTACCCTCAGCATTCTGCAGGCTCACCCAAGAACTCAGGGTGACCCCTCTGGGAGTGGGCTCTGGGATCCCAGTTGGATCTGTAAGCTCTGGGTTACTTATAAGACCAGAGTCAATATTAAAGCAATTATGTTCAAGGCCATTTAAAAGAAGGAAAAATAAGTGGGCATTTGAAATAAATGTAAGTATATATTTGAAAAATCCAGGGACAGGGTGGAATAGGTGTGGTATTAGGATGAGGCGGTGTATCTGACTGAGTGGCAGGCATCTCTGTGAAGCCTGTGGAGGAGGGGGGGTTTCTTCTTATTCCTGCATTCACTGAGAACGGGGGAGGGATGCTGTCACAGTTTTAGGAAGGACGGGTCACGGAAGCAACAGCAATGAAAAGGAGGCCACAAGGAATGAGGAAATTGTCTACATGGAGTAAATTTGAGGCCAAGATCCAAGTAAAATATGAACTTGGAAAGAAAAAAAAAATAACAGAAACATTTCAGATGACAAAACTGAAACCCTGCCTGAAATGTGGCTACTTAGGTCTTCCTCTCATGCCTGACAGCTAGAATCAGAGCTCTGTCATTTCTAGGGACTGAGTCCCGGACATGTGACGCCTCTGGGGCAGACGAAACCCACTCACCACACAAGGGATCTGGGCAGGGGACTAGGTGTGTGGGGCCAACTTGCACCCCTTACTTGGGTTTCTCAAACATTAGCTTGTGTTTGAAACCTGGAATTAGAACAGTTCACTCTGGGACACAGTCTGAACTCTGCTTGCCCCAGTCCTGAAGCTTCTGACCTATGAAGGGAGGGCGGGAGGGGAATTTTAATAGAACAGAAAAACAAGGGAAAGAGGATAAAATGCTTGTAAAGCTTTTGACAGTCTTGAGTCATATACCTATTAGCATGCAAGTGGTAACCTACACAATAAAACTTTCAGAAGCACAACTTTTCATATTACCTCAAGCAACAGGAAGGCTAAGTTAGAGCTGAAGTTAGAAATGAAGTGGTTTCTCAACATTTGGGACTTAAATACCTTTGCACTGTACATTGTTTTGGAGTGACCTACAGCTTTCTGCAGAAAGCCGAGCACTGAGGATATGGAAATTCTGCAGTGGAGGGGGCACTGGGGTTTAAAACTCAGCTATGCTGGGCCTCCCTGGTGGGGCAAGGGGTTAAGATGCAACCTATGAAGCTCTCCGTAGCCACTGCAGCACGAGTTCGATCCCCGGCCAGGAAGGTGACCCACATGGTGCAGCAGACCTCTCCTGACTCCCTGTTGTTCCCCTCAGCAGTGTATTTCAGTCATTCTGCCTGTTCTGCTCCCCACTCTGTCTCTGGTGAAGCCTCTCACCCCCTCCCCCACACCTCTGGCCTGTACCCCAGTTCTTGTATGCATAAATAAACCTTTAAAACAATTAAAAAATTAAACTCAGATATGGCACTTACGTGCTGCCTGACCTTGAATAAGTTATCTAACCTCTAATTCTCAGTTTCTTTTTTTTTTTTTTAAAGATTTATTTATTTATGCATACAAGAGCTGGGGTACAGGCCAGAGGTATGGAGGGTGAGAGGATTCACCAGAGACAGAGCGGGGAAAAAAATAGGCAGACTGACCGAAGTACACTGCTGAGGGGAGCAGCAGGCAAGTCAGGAGAGGTCTGCTGCGCCATGTGGGTTGTTCCCTGGCCGGGAATCGAACTCGTGCTGCAGAGGCTGCGGATTGCTCCATAGGTTGCGTCTTAACCCTTGCGCCACCAGGGAGGCCCAAATCCTCAGTTTCTTCCTCTTAAAATGGGGTCTTAAAACCTACTTCATAGGGTGTAGAGTTGGAATAAATGAAAGGAGAGGATGTATGCAAAGCATCTACTATAGAGCCTTGTATGTAACATTTCATTCAGCCAACCAAGGTCTACTGACTATTTGCCAGGCACTGTGCCAGGTGCTGGAAATAAAAGTTGGCAAAGACAGACATTGTACCTGTCCTCTCGGAGCTGTAAATATGGCCACTAGTCTAGTCACTGACCAGTAGAACTTATTGTGAATTGCTTGTCTAGACTGAAGGTACTGCACTGCTTACAAAGCTAAGCAAAGAACAAACTTGTTCTTCGACAGCTTAAATTTGATTAACAAGGTAAGAGCCACATAGATGGATGGTTCTGCCACCACGTATGTGATCTTGGGAGTATCATTTAACAACGCTGGAGCTGTTTCCCCAAGAGTAATATAGGCACGTTGAACTGAATTTGTGGTTCTCAAAATTGGCCACATTTCAGAAATCTCCCAGGGGAGCTTTTAAAGGTACAGATATCAGGGTCCTAACCCTTACCTGCTGATCAGAATCTCTAAGTGTGGGGCTCTGAGATCTGTCATGAGTTTTTAAATGTCCCTATGTAGTCAAATGCAGATGGCTTGGTCTTGGCCGCAGAACTTATCACAAGTTCTGTGATAAGTTACTCTACCATGAAGCTGAAGGTAAGATGCCACCAAACAGGCAGCAGTAAAGTGCTCTGAGTGTTGGGGATAGGCAAAGCATCGGTGATGGAGGGGAAACATGGAAGTGAAACTAGTTCTGGTCTGGGGGAGGGCTATAAGCTGAACTTGACCAGACCGAGAAAGGGAGAAGTATAGGCATTAGAAGCCAAACATTTGACTGGAGAACAAAACACTTGAATGGGAATAATGGAGCTTGAGATTGGCAAGGTAGATTGAGACAAGGTAGAATGAGTGCATGCACTCATTCATTCACTCATTCTATGACTTTATTTGGAAACAGGGTCTTTATAGAGGTAGTCTTTATAATAGAGGTTAAGATGAGGTCATTAGGTGGGTGTTAATGCAATATGACAGGTATCTTTTTAAAGGGGGAAATTTAGACAGAGACAGACACACAGAGAGGGAAGACAATGCGAGGAGACACAGAGAGAACACCATGGGGAGGTGAGTGATAAGAGCACGCCTCTACAAGCCAAGGAAAGCCAAAGATTTCCATGAACCACAAGCAGCTGGGAAAGAGGCTTAGAACAGATTCTCCCTTACACATCTCAGAAAGAACCGATTCTGCTGACCCCTTGACTTTCAGACTTCTGGTCTCCAGAAAGTGAGACAACAAATTTCTGTCGTTTTTAAGCCACAGAGTTTGTAGCACCTGCTTACTGCAGCCCTAGGAAACAAGTACATAATACACTGGCAAAGGAAATAAAAGTGTATACTAGAGGCTTGACAATTCATTTTCTAAATTCTTGGATTAACCAGCTACTCAGGCACCTAGAATGGTGCCTGGGACAGGTCATTTAGTATCATCTGGTATCAATAAATATTTGCTGAGTAATTAATGAGATGCTGAAGGAAAAGTGGATTCTTGGAATCCACTTAGGAGGAAATGTAGGTGCCATTCAGACATATTGAACTTCTCTAGACAGAGATATCTAAAAGCAGTTGGAAAGCAGTAGTGAAACCTGGGAGAGAAGTATGGGCAGAGGTTAAGTTTTGGAAATCATTAACACAGAGATAATAGATTAGGTACAGTTAGAAAAAATTTATATAGAAAAAGACAAGAGCAGACTTGCTGTGATTTAGGGTCTCAAAAAAGGCAGAGAATGAAGAAAGGAAATAGCAAGTCTGATGACACAGATTTCAAGGAGGAGGGCCTTGCTGCAAGAAAAATGGTACAGGAAGACACAAATTTTGGCATGTTTCAAGTTACTTTCTTTCAAAATCACAGTGGGTCTTTTTTCTTTTTTAACATAAATACATGACGCTTTGAATGTGTTTAAGTGGAGCAACTTTTGAGTTTCTTAAATTCAAGGAAAGATGATGAAGGGGGAGAAAAAGCATTAATGTTAATACTGAGTGTTTCAATAGCAACCTTACTCTGAAGACCTCAAAGACCATTGGATTGGACAAATAATCATGTAGTGAACATGATGTTGCTAATGTCACAGGTCACAGATAAGAAAGCTGAGAGGAGTAAAGATTTGTAGCTCAGTTTTACCCAGATAATCAAAGTCAAGTGAAGAGCTGGGTTCTGATTCTTGGGCAAATATTCAAATCAAAGAGCCAGGCAACTCATCCGGGTATTCATTCATTCAACACATTATTGACCACTTATCATTGCACTTAGAAGCACAGAGATTAATACAATCAGCAAGGAGCTTAGTCTAATGGGGAAGTTAGACCCATTATCAGGTGTTAAAGACCTTAACTACAGAAACTTAAAAAAAATAATGTCCCATCATGGATGACTGAATAAACAAAATGTGGCATATGCATACAATCACCCTTGGATGGGCTCTGAAGTCATTATGCCAAGTGAAATAATCCAGACACAAAAGGACAATTATTGTATGATTCTACTTGTCTGAGGTACCAAGAGTCATTCAATTCATAGAGATGGAAAGTAGAATCATAGTTGCAGGAGCTGGGAGGAGAGAGGAATGGAGATGTTATTAAGTACAGAGTTTCAGTTGGGGATGGTTTAAAAGCTCTGGAGAAGGATGGTGTGAGAGTTACACAAAAATATACATGTCCCTAAGGCTCAGAATGTATACTCAAACAGTCTCAAATCTCACATTATATACATCTGATGATAAGAACAATAAAAAAAAAAAGATAATGTTTGTTGACCTGTCAAGTAATTAAAGAAATTCAAGTTCTTTTCCATGAGTCCCTCTCCAAACATAAAGCTTCTTCAGCTTAGTGAATGGCTAAGGTCTTCTGCTTTTAGGTACAAAGTTACATCAAAGTATCCCATTTTCCTATTGCCCAAGTTGATAGGAGCAACCCATGGATCAAAAGACAGATGGAGGCCTTTCTGACTGTGACCTCAAGTGTAACAGGTTTTGACCCTGCACAATTAGGGACAGAATGAAGCTGAGACAATGTTCCAGGGGGGTGTTGCTCATCAACAGGGAGCCTTAGAACTGCCCTCCCACCCGCCAGCATAGAAGGGAAACTTCTACCACAGTCCTCTCAGAAAGAGACCAGCTTTGGAGTGCAACCAGGAATAACATCATTTGATTTAAATGGCATGTTACTACTGACACTAATTATTAATATTTGGCTTCATAGCTGGCATTCTAGATCTTCTTTTAATATATAGAAAAGGTATGGAGAAGGTAAGTGATTATCAAATGATATATCAGTGTTAAGTCAATGCCAAGAGCAGATCTAAGCTGCTATTCCAGCTCATACTACATATTTTAAAGCTTTCATTACAATTACTTAGCATTTTGTATCTCTTATTTATTAATTTTTTAAAAAGTTTTTATTTATTGAATGCATATAAGAGCTGGGGGGTAGGCCAGAGATGCAGGGATGCAGAGATGCAGAGATGCAGACGCTGAGTGGGGGGCAGAACTGGTGGATCTACTGAAATCCACTGCTGAGGGGAGCAACAGGTGAGACGGGAGAGGTCTGTGCACCATGTGCGTAGCTGCCTGGCAGGGGATCAAACTCATGTTGCAGTGGCTGGCAATAGCTTAATAGCATTGAGACTTTAATCCCTGAGCCATCAGGGAGGCCCAGCATTTTGTATCTTTAAAGGTTAACTTTTAGGTTTATTTTATTACATGTTCACTTTCAGCAATGCTAGAAAATTAGGATAAGATATGGAGAGAACTAGCTCAAAATTCTATCATCCAGAGAGAACCACTATAAACACCTCCCCTGGTACCACTCTCCCTAGATACAAATGGCAAAATAAGATCTAGAAGGAGGGGTCAAGGGATTTTCCCCACATCTCACCATCTGTCGGGAGAATTAGAATCTGTCAGAATTAGAATCCACCTCCACTCGGCCATCTGAGCCTGAAGGCCACTCCAGAAACTATCTGGACAATCAGAGTCATCGCCTGCCACAGCCAGAGCTCCTAGCTAAAAATACAACCTCCTGACATGGTTTCCGTTACTGAAATGTTTGAGAGCCAGCCAGAGCCTGGCCTGGGCACTGAGCGAACATCTGGGTGAGGGACTGGCCAGAGAACCACCCGGCAGCTGGAGGCCATATGGGCACTTAGCCTCTCCAGCTGGCAGGCCCTCCCTCCCCATCCCTACCCCGGCCCCCACCTCCCTCCACCTCCTGGGTCTCCCCCTCTTCAAAGCCTTCCACCCCTGTTTGCCAGATTACAGCTCTCCTTCACTCTGCTCTATCTCACTTTCCCGCTCTGCCCAGGATCATGATTTCTTCTGCCATCTTTGTTCTGTTTGCCTCTCTTGTCTCTTTTGTCTGTCTTTCCACCCTGCCCCGCACCTGGAAGAGTTTTTCCCTCTCTTGCCTGTCAGTCTGATGGTTTCCTCTTCGTGCTTCCACAAAAGCCATCTGTCTCTGTAAAGCTGCCATGAATTTCCCACACTAGAGACTCTCCTGCAACGTCCTCTGGCTGTTTAAGAAAATTCCCCCAGGCCTGCAGCATGTGGAGCTCCAGGAACAGCAATGAACAGGGAGGGGTCTCTGTCCTCAAGGCCAAGGCTGGTGAGGGGGCGAACTAACACCAAGCAGTCGAGGGGTGTGCTCCACCGCATGTTAGAACTGTTAGAACATTTGTCTTAGAGTCTTTGGGAACTTTGAGGAGAAAGCAGCCTTGAGGGGGAGGCCAGGGGTGTGAAGAGAGAGCTCTTCTGAGTTATGAATCTTTTTGTAAATGTGGTTGCCCCTGGACCCCCTACTCGGGTGTTGCAGACACTAGGGAGAGCATGCAGGAAAGCCCCCAGCAGGGCAGCTCAGGGAACAGGGCCTGGACCTGCATTCAGGAGGGAGGCACAGCTCCCCGGGGCCACACTGTTTCCTGAGTGGAAGGGGCTTAAACTGGCTGTGAACTCACTGGATTCTGCCACCAGTTCTTACTTTCCACGGGGAACGTTCCGAGCTGTTTTCCTGTTCATCAGCTCACAGCAGAGCTCCCACCACTGCTGAATGCTCCGTCAACCCCAGGTTCCCAGACACCAGACAGTGACATCGGCCCAGGGGCCCGTGGCCGCCACAGGCGGTCACCAGAGCCTATTTCGGATGAATCACCTCAGGGATGTCAGGGAAGATGTCAGGTTCTCGGTACGGCGAGTTTGTTCATCTACTAAATATGGCAAGGGATTAGATCAGCAAGTTGCTTTGGCAAAAAAGGGATTCCAGAGTTAAATTAAGTATGAGAACAGTTCTGAGGGATTCACAGTGCCCGTGAATACATAGCGTAAGAACACGCTCATGTCCTGTGGTAGGAAAAAAGGATCTGATTTGGTTGAAACCAGCATTTCTCAAACTTATCTGATCACCCTACCGCCACCCCTTTTTTTTGGTTCTTCACCAAATATCTATTAACCTCTAGGGAGGAACAAATGTTGGAAAGTGTGGGGTTAAATGTCTACCTGCCAGGCAGTAAGACCTATGGATGGAGACGCAGCCACCAGGCTGGTACTGGAGAACTCGAATGCAACTGGCTCTTTATGCACTAGCATTTATTTTAAGCAGATAAAGAAGGCGGAAGTGGGGTGTGACTTTATAAAGGGCATGATGACAATGACGCCTGTGAGGTCAAGCAGGAGGCCCAGAGGACCAGAGGCGAGTAGAGAAATAATACAGAAAGCAGAAAAGAATGAAAAGTCCTGAGAGGGTTGAAAGATAAAGCCAGGGAAAGTTCAATCCAAAGAATAAAGGATCTAATAGGTTAGGAAAGTATAAGACTGGTTCACAGAAATCCTCCGAGCACCAAGAAAGGCTAAGCTAGGAGGCCAGCAGGGGGACAGGGGAACAGCCTCTATGTAAAAGAACCAAAGAATGTGGGTCCCCAGGGAACCCACACAATGTGAGAAGGAATGAAAAGTAAGGAGGGTCTTATAAGAAAGCACAGCACAGCCACAGGAAGAAGAGAGGAAGAATCAGATAACCTTGGGGTGGCAAGGAAGGAAATAGAAAGGGCTAATGAATACCTTAAACTTTTACACCGGGATGACTACCAAGGAGCTGGTGAGCTGTAATCTACCCTCTTAGCTCCAATAGTCATAGTCTGAAAGTCCCTGTAATCTGGTTCGTCCTATTTTTTTTTCAATATTTATTTATTTATGCATACAAGAGCTGGGGTGCAAGCCAGAGATGCAGGGGGGTGAGAGAATTCACCAGAGAGAGTGAGGAACAGAACAGGCAGACTGACAGAAAACACTGCTGAGGGGAGCAGCGGGAGAGACAGGAGAGGTCTGCTGCGCCATGTGGGTAGCTCCCTGGCCGGCCGGGGTTGGAGCTCGTGCTGCAGAGGCTGTGGATTGCTTCATAATGCGGAGCGTAACCCCTTGCACCACCAGGGAGTCCCTAAACTCATACTTCTTGAAAGAAGTTCCAGTGTCATAGTCACAGCTTCCTGGATAGATTAGCCATCTCCAATTTAACATGTCTATAAAGTGCCCCTCCTTGGGCCTCCCCTGGTGGCACAGGTGGTTGAGCACAGCGCTGCAAAGCTGTCCACAGCTTCTGCAGCACCTGTTCGATCCTGGCCAGCCAGCGAGAATCCCACATGGCACGGCAGACCTTTCCTGTCTCACCTGCTGCTCCCCTCAGCAGTGTATGTGGTCAGTCTGCCTGTTCTGTTCCCCACTCTGTGGTGAATCCTCTCACCCTCCCGCGCATCTGGCCTGTACCCCAGTTCTTGTATAAATAAATAAATAAATAAATAAATCTCTAAAAAATAAGAAAAATAAATAAAGTGCCCCTCCTTGTCCCCTTCCATCCAGCCCCTACCTTCACCATCATTCCCACGCGTGCCACAGCCATGGGTGGCCAGCTAGGCTTAAAGCCATAGCCGCCTCTCCTCTCTTGGCTACTTGGGTGGCAGGTCCTATCAAGACTATCTCTGTGCTCTCTCTTACATCTGTTTTGCACTTTGGGGTCTCAAAGCTCCACCCTGACCCCTATTACAGCGACCTTCTAAATATTCTCTGCACTCTACTCCTGGGAGGACAAGTCCTCACACACAGCCCCACTTGCTCTTCCTGGCCCAGACATGATTAGAAGTCCACAGTTAGGGACCACAGTGCTCTTTCTCACCAAATCCAGACCCAGTCTCTTAATCCTTCTTAACAAAGCATACCATCCTAGGAAGCCCCTGGCAGTCAGCAAAAGTCGACACTCAAGCCTATATTTTATCACAGTTTAGCAACTCTGAAATATGAATACAAACTTCAGTGCTGTCAGCCAATTTAATCTCAATGCTGCAATTATGCAGTTGTGACATAATTGTCATCACCTCCAAAGGACAGAACTTGGTCATAATTTTTCATAGTGTTGTTACTGCAGTTGAGTAATGTACATTCGTGATGCTGCACACACTGAGCTTAACTGCTGTTTAAAATCTCTTGAATGGGCCTCCCTGGTGGTGTAGGGGTTAAATCTCAGTGCTTTCATGCTATCACTGCTGTGGCCTGAGTTTGATCTCCAACCAGGGAGCTAACACACATGGCGTAGCAGACCTCTCCCGCTGCTCCCCTAAGCAGTATATTTCAGTAAATCCCCCTGCTCTGCTCCCCACTCTGTCTCTGATGAATCCTCTCCCTCCCCACACCTCTGGCCTACACCCCAGTTCTTCTATGCATAAATAAATAAATCTCTAAAAATAAAATGTCTTCAAAAAGACGAAATCATGATTCAGCATGGAAGCACAAAGTTTTTGGCACACAGAAACACTTGGAAACAACAGAATACAGAGTTTATATTAAATAAAATGTTTGTCATCCAAAGAATGTCCAAAATTCCATACTTTATTGCAGAGTGATAACCCAAAAAATCATGGGAACAAAGAAAGGAAGCTACCAAGGTAGGTGAAGGTGAGTTATGACTTACTAAGATGTGCTTATCACAGGCCAAACACTGCACCTGGTGGGGGACCCTGCCTGGTGGCACAAGGGGTTATGACGCAACCTATGAAGCTATCTGCAGCCACTGCAAAATGAGTTTGATCCCTGGCCAGGGAGCTGACCCACATGGCGCAGGAGACCTCTCCTGTCTTGCCCGCTGCTCCCTTCAGCAGTGCATTTCAGTAAATCCACCTGTTCTGCTCCCCACTATTTCTGGTGAATCCTCTCACCCACTGCACCTCTGGCCTACACTCCAGCTCTTGTATGCATAAATAAATAAATCTTTAAAAAAAAAAAGAGAGAAGTGGAATCCCAGAGCAAATAAATGAAATTACAAAGCAAGAGAGGTAGGCGTGAATTTCTATGTTTCACAGGACTATCTTAAATTTATTGTATCATAGGCCATTGGCATAGTTTTCCTTTGTGAAATAGAAAATAAAAGTATAATGTAAAACCAAAGCTATCTTAGAGTCAATGAACTTTTGGCTCATGATTGTCCTTAGCATCTTAGTCATTTTTTATCAAGTCCCTAAGGCCAAAAAAAAAAACCAAAAAACAAAAAACCTAGTAGCTCTATTTATTAGTTAAGCCCAAACAACTTAACAGGTATTTATGTTTCAATAAGCCAGTAGCTGTTTGAAAAGATGATATGCATAGGTTGGAAAAACAGTATTTTTATCTCATTCTTTACCTCACAATAATTCTTACAGCAAACTCTCATAACACCTTTTAGAGATGAGAAAGTTGAAGCTCAGGGAAGTTCAATGATTTCCCCAAGGTCTCTGGGGGAAAAAATGGTTCTGCCTTGTATTATATTAATTTGTGTATTTTTTTTAAATTTCTCCTGTGGAACATTTATACACTGTTGGTGGGAATATAAATTATGGAAAACAGTATGATTGTTCTTCAAAATATTAAAAATATGCCTACCATATAACCCTGCAATTCCACTCCTAGTTAGCTACTCGAAGAATACAAAAACACTAGTGCAAAGAAATGTACGTACTCATGTTCATTGCAGACTTACTTGCAAAAGCTAAGTTACAGAAATAGCCTAAGTGTCTAAGGACAAGGGAGTAGATCAGAAAAATGTGATAGACACACAGAGAGAGGAATACTACTCAGCTATACAAAAGGATGAACTCTTGCCACTGGTGACAACATGGCTGCAACTGGAGAGGCTAATGCTAAGTAAAGTAAGTAAGAAGGAAAAAGACAAATACAGATGGTCTCACTTGTATGCAGCATATAAAGAAACATAACAAAAGTCAGTCAAAACCAAATCAATAATAGGCTCAATATCTGACTATGAAACTAAGGCAACTAGAATAGGAGGGTGTCAGGGTTGAATGGGGGAGGGACGGGGTACCCAATGGAACAGGGTGGTGGGCATGGTGTGAAATCAATATAAATTAGTGGAAATTTCAACCTTTTAATCCCCAAAGCAGATACAACAACATAAACCAACTTAACCTCAGTAAATATAATTTGGATAAATAAATAAATAAAATCCGTAAATGGAAAAAGAAAATTTCTCTGTAGACCATAAATTCTTTAGAGGCGAGGACCATGCTTTCATCCTGTTAGTATTTAGCAGAATCTAATACAGCATCTTGCCACAAAAGTGAGTAAATAGTTGAGAATTAAATAAACTGCCAAAAGAACCCTTCTCGTTACAGCATGGCCTGTTTAACAGCTAACTCGATGCTTGCCTCATTGAAGAGGGTGGTAAGGAAAAGTTACTGAAGGAAAAGGACAGAGAAAGGATGGTGGATGGTGGCCAAGGGTCAGCCACCCAGGTGCTGCCAGTGTGCCTGGCAGAGTCTGACACTTTCAGGGCACTGCTGAGCTCGTCAGCCCTGCCACTGTCGGCTCTTAGGTCTACTGAAAGGACAGTCCTCAGCACTAGCGAGAATACCTTCGCCGTGAAACAAAGGCCTGTGGCCACCAGGGGCTCAGTCACACAAGTGCAGAAACTGACCACACCCCAGGGCAGAGCAGGAAGAGCCACAGGCAGGCAGTGTGGCTCCTGTCGCTGGCTCAGAGCCCATGTCTGACGCTGCCTCTCCGAAGTGCCATTGGAAGGCCCCTGTGAAGGGCATTGGTGAATTCACTTGAGTGTGTGGAAACAAAAGCGACCATCGCAGCCCTAACCACACATGCACCTTTATTGTAGGTGTTTCGACAAGGCCCAGAGTTAAGTGGCTCCAGCTGCGGTTCACGACACCCGTTTGACCTCTGCTGTAACGACCAAATGCAGTAAAATCCATCTTCCACACTTAGCTTATGGCATGGGTGTGAGCCGCATTTCTCAGTTATCTGTCCTAAAAGGGGGTTTTATTTCTCCTCTGGAGAAAGATCACCTCTGAAGAAAGTGCAGAGTATGCTGGAGGGAGAGTGGCTCTCCACAGGAATTTGTTTAATTCACTTCACCTCAGGTACCCTCCTAAATCCTGAGTCAGAGCTATGTATGTATGTTTAATACAGGGTGGCTGACAGAAAATGTGTACCCAGGGAAATAGCCAAGAAGAAACTCCATAAGGATTAAATGGATCTTCCATGCTGAAATGCTGACAGGCCCCTGCAGTTCTAAAATGACAGCAAGTTGAGAACACAGGATTCATAGACCTCCTGAGGCCACAGAAATCATCCGGTGGAAGTTACACGTGAGACAGAAAGCTCATGAACAGGACTGTATCGAAACAACCTGGGGGCCACATACTTGATTCATTGGGAGACCTCGTCAAAGCTCTGAGAGAGACATCCCTGCATCCCTTCCCCCAGGCCTCCTGGGCTCTTACTGCCCATTCAGAGGTGGGCAATCAGGGCAACAAAGTGGTAAAAACAACAGGAAAAACTGCCCAACGGTACCGCCTAAGACGTTTCACATTTGTGGAAACAAGTGCAGTTTCCAAGGGGCTCTCACATAGTTCACTGCACGTGAGATTCACCACAGCTCAGTGAAGTGGCAGGGCACCCACTGGCTCCTGAAGACACTGTTACTAGGGAAAGGTGAGTATATATTTTTTCATTTATTTATTTATGCATACAAGAGCTGGGGTACAGACTAGAGATGTGGAGGGGTGAGAGGATTCACCAGAGACAGAGTGGGGAACAGAACAGGCAGACTGACGAAATACACTGCTGAGGGGAGCAGCGGGCGAGTCAGGAGAGGTCTGTTGAGCCATGTGGGTAGCTCCCTGGCCGGCCACAGCTGCGGATAGCTTCATAGTGCTGTGCTTAACCCCTTGCGCCACCAGGGAGGCCCCGGGAAAAGTATTAGCCTACAGTCAGACAGCAAGTTCTCAAATCCAGATCTCCCCAAGTCAGCACTTGTCTACCTCATCTTTAATCCAAACACCTCAAACATTCCTACTCCCCCTGCAAATGGGCAAATGGCTGAGTGAAGCGATTTGCCTGAGGTCACACACACGCAAAGCGTTACCATATTATCACTGCTCTCAGGAAATGATTTCCATAAACTATTAGGTTGCTGGTTGATGGAAAGAACGGCCTGGCACGGAAGACTTGACTCACCACCAACGACGGACATGATATTGAAACATGACTCCTAGAAATACTTTCCAGAATATTTAACGAGATGATCATATTCAATTAGAATTTTGAGTAATCTGTAATTAAGTCCAATATCTTAAGAGATATCATGAAATGCAAAACTAAATTACTTTCAATTCACATTTACTGAAAAGACACACACCATGTAATATTTCTGGGGAAGGGAGAGAATTATCGCACCACATGATACATTTTTCCATTCCAAAAAAATTTGCTCTTATTTTCAGAGAACTTTCATTTACTCCTAAGCTTCTAAAAGTGTGCAAAGAAACTATGTGTAATAACTCAAGTAACTATGAAATTTGAACATCCCTAAAATCCCTGAGCTCTAAGCACTAGGTGCCCCACACAGCCAGTGCTCCCATTCAATAAGACAACTGTCAGAGGGGGCTGTGATGTATTTGTCATCTGTCCCAAAGGGAAGCTCCTACACTTCAGAACTCCTGATATGAATGGTATCAACCAGTGACAATTAGAGGATTTTCAACTATTATACAAGAAAACAACATTCAATACTCCAAACACATGAGAATTTATGTTTTGACATGGCTTGATTGGATTTTCTGAAGATGATCAGGTTACTTCTACCATCTATAACTAACACGGGATGCCTCAGAAATCTGTATTAGCTATTTAACATGTTTCAAGCTGTTATCTTTAATGGCACAAACAACACATCCTGGAGGAAATAATCCCCAAAACAGGAGAAAGTATTGGCAAATCTTACTTTCTTTTTCTTTTTTTTTTTTTTTAAGATTTATTTATTTGTTTATACAAGCACTGGGTACAGTCAGAAGCACGGGAGAGTAAGAAAATTCACCAGAGCCAGACCAGGGAGCAGAGCAGGCAGAAGGACCGAAGTACACTGCTGAGGGGAGCAGCGGGCGGCAGGAGAGGTCTGCGCGCCATGTGGGATCCTCCTCTGGTGGCCGGGGAGCAGCCGGGGATCAAACTGGCGCCGCAGAGGCCGCGGGCAGCTTCGCAACCCAGCGCTCAACCGCTGCGCCACCGGGGAGGCCCCAAATCTTATTTCTTAAAAGTCACAATATATTAAGAATTCTTACAACCCAATAATTGAAAGACAATCCCAATATTTAAAATAAGCAAAGGATCTGAATAGACATTTTCCCAAAGGAGATGTACAAATGGCCAATAAGCACATGAAAAGATACTCAACATCATAGACATTAGGGAACTGAAAATTCATATCCTCTTAGTTTGCTCAGGCTATCATAACAAAATACTACAAACTGTGTAGCTGAAACAACAGGACTTTATTTTCTCACACTTCTGGAGACTGGAAGTTCAAGATAAAATGCAACCTGGTCAACATAGTGATGGTGATGGTTTTCTTCCTACTTTGCAGACAGTCATTTCATGTTGTCCTCACATGGCAGAAAGAAAGTGAAGACACTTTGGCATCTCTTATAAGGACATTAATCGCATCATAAGGGCACCACACTCATCACCTCATCTAATCCTAATTACCTCCATATGGCCACAACTCCTGGTACCACTGGGAATTAGAACTTCATCATGTGGATGTTGGGGGAACATAATTTAGTTTAAAGCAGCATCTGCTAGGATGGCTGTAATTTAAAAGATGGATAATAACAAGTATTAACAGGCTGTGGAGAAACTGGAATGCTCCTACACTGCTGGTAGCATTGTAACATGGTACGATCCATTTGTAAAACAGACTGTTCTTTCCTCAAGAGGTAAATATTGAGTAATCACGTGACCCAGCAATTCTACTCCAAGTATATACCCAAGAAACATGAAAACGTAGTTCCACAGAACACTTGTATATAAATGTTGATAGCAACATCATTTATAATGGCTCAGAAAATGGAAATAATCCTGATGCTCATCAACTGATGAAAGGATAAATAAAATGTGGTATATCCATACCATGGATTTATATCATAGGAAGAAAAGAAGTACTGATATAGTATTACAATATGGATTAACTTTGAAAACATTATGCTAAATGAAAGAAGTCAGAAGGAACCCTATACGTACCACAAGATTTCCTTTTTAAGAAGTGTCCATATTTTATGAAACTTATTAGAACAGGCTAATCTAGAGACAAGTGAAATCTAAAAAGTAGACTAACAGTGCTTAGAACTGGTAGGGGGGTGTGGAAAAATGGAACCTCTGCTAATAGGCATAGGGTTTTCTGGAGGGGAAAAGAATGAAAATGTTGTCAAATTGATTGTGAAGATGGTTGCAAAACTCTGAATATACTAAAAACCATTGACTTATACACATTAAATAGGTGAATTGTATGCTATATGAATTATATCTCAATAAAACTATCATGTAGTTAAAAGTAAGTAATAACCCTGGAATCCATCAGAGGCATGTTGTAGGAGAAAGGACCAAGTCTAGAGTGAGACCCTCTCTACACACAATGTAATAAAATTTAAAACCAAGTCCCAACAAGATTTGCCGTAGGGGCCTCCCTGGTGGCACAAGGGGTTAAGATACAATCTATGAAGCTGTCCGCAGCCTCTGCAGCATGAGTTCGATCCTCGGCCAGCCAGGGAGCAACACACATGGCCCAGCAGACCTCTCCTGACTCGCCTGCTGCTCCCCTCCGCAGTGTATTTCAGTCAGTCTGCCTGTTCTGTTCCCCATTCTGTCTCTGGTGAATAGTCTCACCCCCCCCACACCTCTGGCCTGTACCCCAGCTCTTGTATGCATAAATAAATAAGTCTTATTAAAAAAAAGATCTGCTGGAAAGTTGGAGTTAGAGTTTGAGTCCTGCTAACTTAAAGATTGTGCTTTCCACAGATCCACTTCAACAAAGTATCAAACCAAGCCACACTGGCACAAAGTGATCAGCCAGCAATTAAAGAAAAATTTATTGAAATAACTTTGGTTTATAAGATTATGTAGGTTTCAGGTATATACCATTATAAATCAATACCTGTATATAAACCATGTTCACCATTAAAGATCAGCCAGTAATTTAGTGTCTTCCAAAATAAGAATCAACACACTTCAGCAAATAATTTAAAAATCCATAGTCTAACATATTATCACCACATCCAATATTCAATCAAAAATCAGTAGACCAGGGGGCCTCCCCAGTGGCGCAGCGGTTGAGCGCTGGGTTGCAAAGCTGCCCGCGGCCTCTGCGGCGCCGGTTCCATCCCCGGCTGCTCCCCGGCCACCGGAGGAGGGTCCCACATGGCGCGCAGACCTCTCCTGCCACACCCGCTGCTCCCCTCAGCAGCAGTGTACCTCAGTCCTTCTGCCTGCTCTGCTCCCCGCTCTGGCTCTGGTGAATTCTCTCACCCTCCCGTGCTTCTGACTGTACCCAGTGCATGTATAAACAAACAAAACAAACAAACAAATAAATAAATAAAATCATGCCTCTATTAAAAAAAAAAAATCAGTAGACCAAAAAAAATTAATAAATAGAAAAAGTTGAGGGAAAAGTAGTCAAAATAAATTAAATTTGATTTTAAACTTACCTGACAAAGGCTTTGAGGCAGCTAGTATATTTAATTAATTAAAGGAAAATATATTCAAAGAAATTAATAAAAATATGGTCTCAATGTGGAAACAAAGAATATCAGCAAAGGAATGGGAAAGTAAAGAGCCTAGTAAAATTTTAAGAACATAACAAGTGCAATAACTAAAATGAAAAATCCACTGGTAATCTTCATAGTACATTGAGGACAGCAGAAGACTCAATGGATACTAAGACACAAAAGATAATCTGAAAAGGGCCTCCCCGGTAGCGCAGCAGTTGAGCGCTGGGTTGCGAAGCTGCCCACAGCCTCTGCAGCACCAGTTCGATCCCTGCCTCCGGGGGAGGGTCCCACATGGCGCGCAGACCTCTCCTGCGGCGCGCAGACCTCTCCTGCGGCCCGCTGCTCCCCTCAGCAGTGTACTTCGGTCCTTCTGCCTGCTCTGCTTCCCGCTCTGGCTCTGGTGAATTCTCTCACTCTCCTGCGCATCTGACTGTACCAGTGCTTGTATAAAGTAAATAAATAAATCTTTAAAAAAAAAAAAGTGAACTACATTTCAGAAACTTGAAGGACATTTTCAGTCTAATAGAAGTGTAATTAAAGTTGGAACAAGAAGGTTAGATGGGGAGGAAAAATATTTGAAGAAGTAATGACCAAAAATTATATGAAAATCACTAACTTACAGATCTAAGAAGTTCACCAAATTTAAAAAAGGATGAACATGGAAGGAACCACACTAGGCAAATGATAGTCAAAATGCTGAGGGAGAAAGATAAAATCATGAAAATAGGGGGCATCAGGGATGGGGAAACTAGTAGAGGAGACAATTTCTCAAAAACTACAGAGAACAGAACAGAACACAATGAACACTTTAAAGTACTGAACGAAGAAAGAAATGAATTTTACATTCAGCAGAAATAGCCTCCAAAAATAAGGATGAAATTAAGACATTTTCAGGTAATTGAAAACTGAGAGAATTCATAACCAACAGTCCTGCACTACAGGAAATGCTAAAAGATATCCATGAGCCTGGACGCTTGGGTCTCTGGGAAGGAACGAAGAGCTCTTAACAAGCAAATGGGAGCATAAGTATAAAGACTATTTTTCTTCTTATAATTACTTAAAAGACAACTATTTAAAGCAAAAGCAATAACTCTATAAAGAGGGATTTATAACATGTAGAAATAAAAATGTGACAATCTAGAAAGAGATGGAAGAAAGTACAATTAAACTGTTGTAAGGCCTCCCTGGTGGTGCAAGGGGTTAAGCACCACACTATGAAGCAATCTGAAGCCTCTGCTGCACGAGTTCGATCCCCAGCCAGCCAGGGAACAACCCACATGGCGCAGCAGACCGTCTCTCCTGTCTCGCCCACTGCTCCCCTCAGCAGGATATTTCAGTCTGCCTGTTCTGTTCCCCACTCTGTCTCTCTCTCTTCACACACACACACACACACACACACACATACACACACCCTGGCATCTCTGGCCTGTACCCCAGCTCTTGTATGCATAAATAAATAAATCTTAAAAAATAAATAAAATAAACTGTTATAAGATGATCATATCTGTGAAATGTGGACTATGAGCCAGTACTCCAATGAGACCCTAATTAGTTAAGGAGGCATATATAGAGGAACCACCAAACGACATGGTGGATTAAACCAAATTATATCAAAAATTACATTATTAAGTGTCAACATTTAACCTCACCAGTAGTAAGAAATACTGACATTATTGCCTCCTAATGATACATTGAGAAGGGCACACCATCACTTTTGTGGTATCCCTGTCAGAAATGTACACTGATGATCTAATTATGAAAAGCCATCAGCCCAAACCATAGAGAAACAGTCTATAAATGCACACATCAAAAGTGTCAAGGTCATAAAAGACAAAAGAAACCCTAAGGACCTTTCTGGTGACTGGAGGAGACTGGATACATAACAACCAAATTTAATGTGAGATACTAGATTGGTTTTGGAGCCAGAAATTTGTGACATTGGAGTAATAATATTCTAACAGTGTTAATTTCTGATGTTGATAATTGTGCTGTGGTTATGTAAAATGTTAACATGACAGGAAACTAATTGAAGGGTACACAGGAATTCTCTGAACTATTTTGCAACCTATCTATAAGTCTAAAGTGATTTCAAGATAAAAAGTTAAAAAATGGTATTAAATATAAATAGACTACACATCCCAATTAGAGACAGTTTGTTATATTAAAAAATCTAGACTAACCCAAGCATCCATCAAAAGGGAATAAACTGGAGCATATTCATTCAAAGGAACACCACTTAGTAATAAAAAAGCAAAAAACTACTAATATCACAACATGGGTAAATCTCACAGATATCAGGGTGAACAAAAAAACAGTTGAACACTAAAGAGCTAAAAAAAAAAAAGTGTGAATTCTGGTATAATTCTATTTGTGTGAAATTCTAGAACAGGTAAAACTAATCTAGAATGACATAAATCAGACAAGAGGTTACCTGAGTGTGGGAGGGGCTAGGCCGGGTGGTGGTTGCCTGGGTATATCTTTGTCCAAATGTATTGAGCTGCAAACTTAGAATGTATGAATTTATAATATGCAAATTATGCTTGCATAAAGTTGATTAAAAAGAAAAGGTCAGCATCCCACTTCTGAGCTGTGGCAACTGGGAGCAGGCGTGAAAGCAGAGAGGGCAGAATGTATGGAGCTGAAGGGTTCTGACACTCTAGGACTTTCCCACATACAGACTGCCTCTGGCAGTGAAATACATGATATTTTCTCAGAAGTGTGTATTTCATACTGAACTCCAGGTATCACAGGACACCTTTTCTCCTCAACTCATTTGTTGAGGGCAGGCCTCCAGGCTTATAAGCATAAAGGTGAGATGCAACCTAAGACTTCAGCACAAGGGAGGCTTAACAGTATACTTCAAGAATCTCACTTGAAAGAAAATACTTAAAAGCTGTCTGCTAAGGTTTTCGCCCAGACTCTTGATTTGGTTACAGTAGAAGAAACTGCATGCATCTGACAGGGCAACGTTACCGAGGTCAGATTACCGTCAAATTGACATGTTTGTGCAGCTTATTAATGCTGTGCTTAAGTAAGAAAATAACATCAACCCTATCCCCTTTACCAGCTATAACCAAGCTTTTGATTATGTCAGCAGAACGAGTCACTGGTGGTTGCACAATAGCAGTTTTTTGCGGTTGTTTAGAAACAGAATCAGAGTGAACTGATTCTGTTGGGTGCT
Organism: Talpa europaea; assembly: GCF_964194135.1. Lineage (NCBI taxonomy): Eukaryota > Metazoa > Chordata > Mammalia > Eulipotyphla > Talpidae > Talpa > Talpa europaea. Next base: position 74,550,214 of record NC_140083.1, on the reverse strand, counting down.
TCTGATTCTGATGGGTGCTTTCCATGTGCACCCAGGCCCTGCAAGGCGCTTTCCATGAAGGATTTTAACGACGGAGAAACTGAGGGAAAGAGCGTTGGGTAACTTGCCTGATCGAGGCCACCTCTGTGTAATGGTCACACTACCAGTGAGGGTGCGGGCCAGGACTGCGTTAGCATGGACCAGGCTGCCAAACTTGATCTTTCATGATAAAGATATATGTATTAATGTTAATATTATTTTTACCTGACATAGTTTTCAGGACCAAGGCAGATAATGGAGAAGGTGGGGGGGTCTCCCCAGTGGCACAGAGGTTAAAGTCTCAGTGCTATCAAGCTATCACCAGCCTCTGTGGCATGAATTCGATCCCAGCCAGGGAGCTACCCACATGGCACAGCAGACCTCTCCTGTCTTGCCCGCTGCTCCCCTCAGCAGTGTATTTCAGAAGATCTGCCTGTTCTGCTCCCCACTCTGTCTTTGGTGAATCTTCTTATCCACACAACTCTGGCCTGTACCCCAGTTCTTGTATGCATAAATAAATAAATCTTTAAAGAAAAAGGTGAAGGAGGAGGAACAGGAGGTGGAGAAGGAAGAGACAGCAGCTAGCAAGCCTGCACTCTAGTCTAGGAAGTGGCTTCATTTTGATCCTTTGGGACACTACTTTCCCTCACCAGACAAGCCTCTACAAAGCTTTCAAAAACTGTCTCTTAGAAATAGAAAAATAAGACAAGTGCCAGGAATGAATCACAGCTGAGTCACTTGGGGCTCTGCTAGGTGTTTAAAGTCTCTGGGTCACATTTCTACTCTGCACATCCTGCAGGTAGGAGCAGTATTTCATGCTGGTTATAAAACACTTTTACACACCACCTCACTCAATCCTAAGGACTGCTCAAAGAAATAAGTGAGGAGAAAAGGCCAACATTGTGAGCCCATGAATGGATAGATAAGGAAAGGGAGACTTGTGGCTAATTCACTTGCCCAAGATCCCTGGGAACCCAAGGAAAGAAATCCTAGACTTCTGATTCCAAGTGGCCAGGAGGCCAAGCATCCTCATGCATCAGGGCCCAGAGTCCGAGGGACATCTGCCTTTGCCTAGGATTTCTTACCTCAATTTTCACAGTCAACAGATGTTCAATATGAAGGTGACACTAAGCACTCTGTTGAGCTGAACGACACAAGCACATTTCTAAGGGAACACCAAGGTAGGCATCAGGCCATGACATGACAGGCCATCTTGATCGATGATGTTACCTTATTTCATCAACTCAAAGATGCTACTAATGATAAAATGTGCCATTATTTTGTTGCAGTAAGAGAGAAAAGAACTCCCACTGAAACTATGATACACATAGTATTTAGGTATATTCTGATCTCATATGCATTAAAATGTGTTTCAGTATGGATGAAATGTGGTAGAACCCAGTTCAAGACTAATTTTCTCCAACGAGGGATTACAACCTTCCCAGAAGTCACTAGTTCATTCATTCATCAATATTATGGGGCAGTCACAAGGTGAGCGACGGGGCTGTCAGTGCGGAGAGAGGATCAAAGATGAGTAAGGCATCAATCGCCTCTGCCACCTGGGGTCCCCCTCTCAGATTGAGTCCTTCGTTAAAAGTCCTGAGAACAAGGAGCTGCTCGGCTCTCAACAGCTCTTTGGTAAAAGTAGCTGTAAGTGAATGTTCGGGTCTCCTTTTTCTCCTCAATGTCAAAACAAACCAAATTAGGGAACATTCAGTTTTTCCAAACCAACCTCTGAGCAGATATTTCAAACATCTAGGTGACAATTTCCTGACACTTTCATTTTTCTCAATGAAGAGTTTAAAAGGGGAGCTAACAATGACTGTGTACATATTCTGTGTCAGGATTGCCCCAATTCACATAAAATATCATATTGAATCTTCAAAATAATGGTATGAGTCAGGCATTATTTTGCTATTTAAAGGATGAAGAACTGGAGGGCCTCCCCAGTGGCGCAGCGGTTGAGGGCTGGGTTGCAAAGCTGCCTGCAGCCTCTGCAGCGCCAGTTTGATCCCCGGCTGCTCCCCGGCCACCGGAGGAGGGTCCTGCATGGCGTGCAGACCTCTCCTGCCGCCCGCTGCTCCCCTCAGCAGTGTGCTTCAGTCCTTCCACCTGCTCTGCTCCCCGCTCTGGCTCTGGTGAGTTCTCTCACCCTCCCGCACTTCTGACTGTACCCAGTGCTTGTATAAATAAATGAACAAATAAATCTTTAAAAAAAAAAAAAGGATGAAGAAGTGGAGCTCAGAACACCTAAATAAGGTCTATCAGGTTATGAGTGGCTAAGTCAGATTCAAACCCAAGTCCTCTTGCCCCCAAAGACCGTGTGCTTTCTACTGGATAGGGGACAGGAAGCATGGAGGACAATGGCTTTTTTTTTTTTTTAAGATTTATTTATGCATACAAGAACTGGAGTACAGGCCAGAGGTGTGGGGGGGGTGAGAGAATTCACCAGAGACAGAGCAGGGAATAGAATGGGCAGATCTACTGAAATACACTGCTGAGGGGAACAGCAGGCGAGTCAGGAGAGGTCTGCCACACCATATGGGTAGCCCCCTGACTGGGCATCGAACTTGTGCTGCAGTGGCTGCAGACAGCTTCGTAGGTTGTGTCTTAACCCCTTGCACCACCAGGAAGACCCCCGACAATGGCTTTTAAAAGCTTAGAAGTCAGTGCTAGACTAAACCAAAGTCTGGAAGGCTGATATTTAAACAACTACAAAACCCCTTCTGCTATAAGACACCTCGCCCAATCTGGGGACCCATTCAATCAGCAGGATGGCTGCTGACCTCTCTGAGGAGATTCGGGTGCAGTTCCAGGTACACGTGGGAGTGGTGTGGGCACACTCCTTGGATAGCCCTAAAAGGACGACTTCCAGCCACATCGCTGGTAGTGAAGATGAGATGTGACACAAATAACCACAATATAAGACCTGGCATTAAGAAGCCATCGTGATGAGGACCTCTGAATTGTACAAGCCCTTCAGGGAGCCAACCCCCAGCCACAGAGAGATGGTGTCTGGCAGAAGTGATGATGAGGGATGAGGTGATGATGGCATTTGAGCTGTCCCTTGAACAGGCAGGTATGAACAGGAGAGCAGGAAGGGACAGGAGCTCCCAGAGGAGCAAAATGATCTCAGAGAACATTAGCAGGATTTCCAGTTCAGTAGCACTAGAGGAAGCAGTAAAGTCTGGAAAGGTAGGTTAGGGTAGAATTTTGAATGGGGGATTGAATGCTAAAGTAAAGATACTAGATTTATTCAGGAGGAAAATAAGGAATCACAGAATCTTGAGCTGGAGAAGGACACAGAGGAGCAGATGATCTGTCTGCGAGCTGGGTGACAGATGTCCTTGTGGGGATCGACCAAGGACAAGCAACTGGTGAGACAGCGGAACTGCGATTCACCCTGCGTGCACAAGAGCTCATACTCAGATGGCCCAGAAACAGGATGCAAGACAAGTAATTTCAATGGGGAAATAAAAGCATGGAAAGATTGTCAGGAAAAAAGGCAGACAGAACAGTGGTCTTCTCTTGGGGGTCACCTGGTATGTTTAGTGACACTTTTTGGTGGTCATCACTGGGAGGCAGGTTGGTGGAGATCAGGGACACTGCTAAACCTTCCACAATGCACAGGACAGCCTCCCACTGGGAAGAATTAACAGGTTGAAAATAAGGAACAGTTTCTAGAACCATAAGGAATCAAAAGGGGTAAAGATGTTACATTTACCATGTAGCTTATGAGCGGAAAAAAGCAAGGAAGCCACAGAGACCGGCTGCAGAGCCAGACTCCAGCTACTTAGCAGGATGCAGACCACAGACATCCACTCATTCCTTTGAGCTATAATTTTGTGCCGCTGTTATACATCAGGCCTGAGAGGTACCAAGGATAAGAAGAGGCACAGTCTTGCCCCCAAGTCCTGACCATCCAGAAGGAAGGTAAGTACATAAGGAACACACATGTGATTGTAATTAGCTATGTGCTTATTCGTGTATGTGTAGAACAGACTGAAAAAGAATACCTCAAACCATTATCAACTGTTATCTCTAGTGTGGAATTATCATTTCACCTTTTCTTCATATTTTTCTTTTTCTTTTTTTTAAGGATTTATTTATTTATTTTACACAATAGCTGGGGCACAGGCTAGAGGTGCAGGAGGTGAGAGGATTCACCAGAGACAGAGCGGGGAGCAGAACAGGCAGACAGACCCAAAGCACTGCTGAAGGGAGCAGCGGGAGAGAGAGAAGACATCTGTTGCGCCATGTGGGAATCTCCCTGGCCGGCTGGGAATCGAACCCACGCAGACAGCCTCACAGCGCTGCGCTCAACCCACTGCACCAGCAGGGAGGCCCTTTCTTCATATTTTTCAATGAAAACATGAATTCGTTGAAAAAAATTCTGTTTTTTAGTGAACATTTCTTAATTTCACCATTTCTAACTAAGAGAGGTATAGCCTGGGTCATATGTTCTTGCCAGCAGGCCTATCTCTGCGGTCTGATGACAGAGAGGAAGGGTGGTGAAGCACCACCTCTTCTACTGTTAGACCCAAGCATGATGACATATGAGACCCTGTCACGCATTAATTTAATTCCTTCACCCACCGATGTGTCAGACACTGTCTAATGATCTCAAGATGCAAAGGCAAACAAAGACTAAAATCCCTGCCTTCGTGGTGTTTCCATCCTAGTAAGAGGAAGCAGACAAGAAAATGAATACGTGAAATATAAGGAACATGGTGGTTCAATGGTTATAAGCACCATGGAGAAAAAAGAAAAGCAGAGGAGGGAGCACAGAAATAAGTATGAGGGTTAAAATCTACACGGGGAAGTCATGGAAGACGGGCTGAAGTCGTTTTTGTATTTTTTTTTAAGATTTATTTATTTATTTATGCAAGAACTGGGGCACAGGCCAGAGGCGTGGGAGGGTGAGAGAATTCACCAGAGACAGAGCAGGGAGCAGAACAGGCAGATTAACTGAAGTACACTGCTGAGGGGCGCAGCGGGCGAGGCAGGTGAGGTCTGCCGCACCATGTGGGTTTCTCCCTGGCCAGCGGGGAATCGAACCAGCGCTGCGGAGGCTGCGGGCAGTTTCACAGGACTACATTCAACTGCTACGCCACTGGGGAGGCCCCCTGGCTGAAGTCGTTTTGATAAATGGTCTGAGGAAGGAGCATGAAGAGGAGGGGGGAGGGCAGTCTAGGCAGAAGAACCAGCAAAGTCAAGGCCCTGAGGCAGAAACATGTCTAGTGGGTTCACAGATAAGCAAAGGCCAATGTGCTAAAACGAAGGAGAGGACAGAGGTTTCAGAAGGAAACTGGGGAGATAACCCAGGCAGGTGAGCACTGTGAGGACTCTGCCTTCTCCTGCATGAGACAGAAGACCATCGAGGACTCTGAGGGGGAAAGTGACATGACCTGACAGGACCACTGCTGATGGCACAGGAGAGAGACCAGTTAGGACATTACCGCTGGGATTCCAGAGAGTTGCTGGTGGAGTGAGCCAGGAGGAAAGGGGCAGAGGAGGTGAGAAGTGGCCAGGGATTTGGGTCTCTCCTGACATGAGATTTGACAAGACTTACTGACGGGCCTGGATGTGGACAGTGAGAGAGAGAGAAACAACTCCACAGTGAATGGCATGGTTTATGAGCAACCAGAAGGACGCGGTGGAGAAGGCTGTGCAACAAGCAGGTGGAAGGGGGAAGGTCAGCAGGTCAGGCTGGGATGCCTCCTGGAGAAGGTGTTGCTTAAGCAACTGCAGAGACCAGTCTGAAGGTCAAGGGAGAGGAGCAGTCAGGAAATAAAGACCTGAAATGTGTGCGCATGCGCACAGCAGTACCGCCATCAGAGCGTACATCAAGCAAAAAGACAGTCCAAGGAGATCAAGAAAGCCAGGAAAGCCGCTGCCAGCAAGGGAGAAGGGGAACTAGGAGAGCAAGGTGTGCTGGACCAGGGGAAGATTGTGCATCAAAAAGGAGGCGATGAGGCAATAGCCCCTGGCACAATAGAGATCTTCCTATCAGGTCTTTGCAAATTATACCCCACAAGCCTTTACTGGATATCTGTTCCAGGCAACCTGGGGCCAAAGAGGTGAGTTCTAGGAAGATACTGAGCACCTGAGTGCAAGGCCTTGGGCAAGAAGCAGCACATCCCTCCACCACCTCTCAATCTGGTTACACACATGGGTGAAAATATTCTCTGAGTAATAGCAGCATGGGAGAATGTTCCAGGTCCTTTGGAAGCAGAGAGGAAGGAAGCAGAGAGGACAGCACCCGGTCAGGCAGTTTGGTAGGGCTGATTCTGAGTTTTAAGGTCTGAATTCAGACGCCCTTCCGGTGTACCACAGCCCTCCACAGCCCTAATGCAGTATCAACCCCGCCTCCTCCTCCCTCACTTCAGCTACCTGCGTGGCCCTTGGCGGCACCTGATGAGACCTTGAAAGCTTTCCCCTTGACTGGTTCATTATCCTGCCCAGTCTTACAGTGGCAGACTGGCCTAGCCATGGGGAAAAGGGAAAAATTCTCAAATCTGATCTTCCCCTTTATATGCAAAGCTGACTTTAGATTTGATTTCACAGGGTTACCTTTTTAAGAATAAGAAAATACAACTTGGGGCCTCCCTGGTGGCACAAGGGGTAAGACGCAACCTATGAAGCTGTCCGCAACCACTGCAGCATGAGTTTGATCCCTGGCCAGCCAGGGAGATACCCACATGGCACAGCAGACCTCTCCTGACTCACCCGCTGCTCCCCTCAGCAGTGTATTTCAGTCAATCCACCTGCTCTGTTCCCCACTTGTCTCTGATGAATCCTCTCACCCCCACACCTCTGGCCTATACCCCAATTCTTGTATGCATAAATAAATAAATCTTTTTTTAAAAAAAAAGAAAATACAACATGGCAACATTTTGAGTGGTTATTTGCACAGCCCCCAGGGTTCTGGCTGCCCGGCCATGGAGCCTTGTTATTATTATTATTATTATTATTATTATTATTTGTCATCTATAAACATTTATTTTTTAAAATAAATTTTATTTTAAAAATATTAAATATTATTTTTTATATTCCCCATACAATTGCCACACCCTTATTTTGACCCCATTCCCTCCCCTCCCGCCCTCTACCCCCCATAGAGTGTCTCTGGTTCATAGTTTTTTGTTGATTTTGATTTTCATTTTCTTATAGTTATTCATTTTCCTGGTTCCTTATTTAAGTTTTCTAGATTCCTGCTATGAGTGAGACCATCCGGTATTTTTCTTTCTTTCTGGCTTATTTAGCTGAGCATGATCCCTTCCAGCGCCATCCATGTCGCTGCAAATTGCATGTGTTTATCTTTTTTGAATGCTGAGTAATATTCCATGGTGTATATGTACCACATCTTCTTGATCCAGTCATCTATTTTTGGGCATTTGGGTTGTTTCCAAGCTTAGCTATTGTAGGAGCCTTGTCATTAGAGCCATAATAGCTAATACTTGTGCAGCCCTGTGACGTCCCAGATCATGGCTGCGGGGCTTTCCACACACTGACTCTCATCACAGCAAGCATATGGGATAAGTATAAAGTTACTGCTTTCATTTTGCATGTGAGGAAACAAGGGAGGCACAGCAAAAGCAGGTATCCTGCGCTGCTTAAGGTTACAAAGCAACCAGGACTGGGCCTCCCCAGTGGCGCAGCGATTGAGCGCTGGGTTGCGAAGCTACCCGCAGCCTCTGCAGCGCCGGTTCGATCCCCGACTGCTCCCCGGCCACCGCAGGAGGGTCCCACATGGTGCGCAGACCTCTCCTGCCGCCCGCTGCTCCCCTCAGCAGTGTGCTTCGGTCCTTCTGCCTGCTCTGCTCCCCGCTCTGGCTCTGGTGAATTCTCTCACCCTCCCGTGCTTCTGACTGTACCCAGTGCATGTATAAACAAACAAAACAAAACAAATAAATAAATAAATAAAAACATGCCTCTATTAAAAAAAAATTAAAAAACAAAAAAAAAACAAAAAACAAAGCAACCAGGACTCACACGCAAGCAGTCTAATTCGCAAGCCCTTGTTTTAGTCTCTCTTGTCTTTCTTTGCCGTCGATAGCCTCTTGTCTCATGGAATATCCTGATGGTACAATCTAGAACACTCCGCACTCTCCTTCACCAGCTCCTGCTTATGATAAGGCATTTCACATAGTTTTAAACCTATATACGAAATCTCTTTAAAGTTTGAATTACCTTGATTGCAGGTCTTGGACCCCAAACAAGATTTGTAGGAAGGATTTAGTAATTCATTACTCATTTTCCCAGGAGAAACTTCCCAATGAATATATGTGTAGTACATAATCTTAGAGATGAATCTATGAAGGGACTCAACTGTACCCCCAAATCCCACAACAATGGAAGCCTCCTAGCATCTCAGGGTATTTGCTGGGAGGAAGAATGGATAAGGGTGCAAGAATCCAGTTCAAACTCAGAGATGCCACAGGGGCAGGCCCAGCAAAGCCCAGAGCTCAGGGCTGCTCTGTGGCTTCTCCCTGTGAAGTCCAGCTCCCCTCTGTAAGCCAAGGGCAGTGTGAGACTCAGCAGTAAACAGGATTACCCAGGGCTGGTGTCAAAAAAAGCTTTGTTATCATATTTTTCACTCCCCCAGCAGGACTCGGAGCAAGTCTACTGACCACATTCCCGATAACTCTGCAGTGACCTTTGGGAGCTCAGCTTTGTAAACCAAGAACTTTTTAATCTACTGCCTTTTCTAACCTGAGCCCAGTTGTGGTTTAGCAGCTTTTGGGAAATCCACTTCTCACCCCTTTTATATATTAATCAGATAAGAGCAACCTTGGAGGAGTTAGCATTTCTGGGACTCATGGAAGTTGTAGAGAGAGGACTGGATGGAAACCCAATAGCTTTCCATAGGAACTCGGGAACCAGCTCTGAAGTCATCCAAAAGTGGAGACAGCCTCCCATAATCTCCGGGATGCCAACTAATCACACACTCCTGCCAGGCAGAAACCAAAGCCAGGAGCATAACCTGAGCCTCTTGCTTCACCACAAACCCTGCCTGTACCACCACCGATTTGTGAAACACTAACTCTATGAAGGAGACAGGGCTAGAGTCAGCCCCCTTGGTGGGTCCACACCTCCTCTGATTGGTGCTTCCCTACCCCCAGCTCTGGTCCTCAGCAGAGGTATTTCCAAAACCTGAACCACCTAAGGGCCTCCCTGGTGGCGCAAGGGGTTAAGACGCAACCTACGAAGTTGTCTGCAGCCGCAAGTTCAATCCCCAGCTGGGGAGTTTCCCACATGCTACAGCAGACCTCTCCTGGCTCTCCCCCTGCTACCTTCAGTCAATCCACCTGTTCTGTTCCCCACTCTGTCTCTGGTGAATCCTCTCACCCCCCACACCTCTGGCCTGTACCCCAGTTCTTGTATGCCTAAATAAATAAATCTTTAAAAAAAACAAAACAAAATACCTGAAGCACCTAAGGCTGTTTAGGACAACAAAGTAATAGAACTGGCAGGGAACTCTAGGCCAACCCAACCCCTTCACCATGTCGACAAGATAACAGAGAATCAGAGAGGAGAAGCTACATGCAGCTCACCCACCCCTCCAAAATAAACGTTCTGGCAAAGCCTCAAGAAAAGACAGTGACTCAGAACACCAGGACTGGGTTGGATTGGGTTCTTTGCGGGGGCGGGGGAGGGGGGGTCGTCTTGGTGTTTAGGGGGTACTAAAGCAAAACAAATCTGAGAAAATAACCCTGTCCCTTTAAGGTTCACTGCAGCCAGCACTGCAGTTGCTCAGGGGTTCTGGGGGGCCCAGCTGGCTGGAAATGATTATGGTGAGCACCAGGAGCCCAAGTGTGGGATTCCTGAACCTCTACGTGTGGTACATGGAGGGGCCAGAGGAGTCTCCCCCCAGTACTGAACTGAGTTCTAAATCACCCAGGAGGAAAAAAAGTTGGGAAGAAAGCCACATGGGTGGAGAAGCAGGGAGGAGAGAGACCAACTTTAGAAAGTCTGGGAGAGGATTCACGTAGCACAAAAAGACCCAACTGCAACCGCAGGGGCAAAGAAGTCGGGAAGCTCTGCCAGGCGGTCAGCAGTGGTGAGACTGGCAGCCAGTGGGTCAAGCTGGGATGGAGGGGGCGGAGGTTTAAATTTAGTCAGGTAAACAGCGCTGGCAGGGAGGAGAGGGCCTGGTAGGTGCCATCACCTGCTCCCCTGACCTGGCACTTGGCACTGAAGGGAAGTCCAGGCAGAACTCTACCAAATAGCAGGCCAGGTTTTGGGGTTCGGCCTAACACGCTGCCCTGGGTGGTGGGCAGACTGCACCACAGAGATGGCTAGAAGGTTATTTTGACTTTAAAGGGTCTTTTCATCTTTATCCTAGTGCCTCCGCCCCCTCCTCTGCTTGATTTTCCCGCAGGCCTGGATGCAATTCAAAGATGCTCACTAGAAACCACACAAGGGGGGGCGTCAGGTGAGGGTGAGGCATCCCCACATTCTCTCCTCACTAGAGGATTTTTATATCTACCATGGCTGTTGTGAGTCTTGAGAGACCTGAAGGAGCTACAAAGTCACCAGCCACCACAAAAACTCAGGTGTGGGGCTGGAACAAAGGTGAGTCTGAAGACCTGTGCAGAAGATCGAGGCGAAGATGACGACAGGTGGTTTCAAAAAGAGCTGGGAGGACACAGTCAGAATGGAGAACAGGAAAGCTTCTGTGGACTTACTGGAGTTTATTTTGGGGAAGGCCGGGACTATGTAAAATCTCCTCCGGTGCTAGAGATGGCAGGCTGCAGCACTCCAGAAGCCAGGAGAACGATCCCAGAAGTAAGAATTGGAACAGACAAACTAGCCTGGTCCTCTGCCCTTCTTGAAGAAGAGCAAACAAAAATCTTCCAGCTGCCACCAGAATAAGAGGATGAAATACGCAGGTGAAAAACCATCAAGATATTTTCTTTCCAGAGCAGACGGCCCCCAGCAATTTGGTAACATCCTTTTCACTCATGCTTGAGGAATAGAAAACATTTGAGAAAGGGTTGTTTCAAGCCAGTAAGACAACCAACCGCCAAATGAGCTAAATGAGGGGATGGTTTTAGACACCCTGAGCAAACACCTACTGCACACACACACGCACATGCACACACACACGCACATGCACACACTCTTGCTCCACATTCATATTGAAGTGCATAAGAAATGAGAGCCTGGGAAAGTAGGAAATCCAGGAGTGGAAAGGGGCCAGCAAGCTCCTCCAAGGCTGGCTCCTGCTCCCCTGGCAGGCAGACCCCACAGTGTGTCACACGCCCTCTGCCTCTGTCTGATTTTCTTTAAGAAAGGAGGCGGAGGTGTTGCTCACAGCTGCTCTTCAGTATTTCTCCACACACTGTCTCTTTAGGTCCCTTCTGCATTCACCTCCTGCCCCGGTGTCAGCGCCACACTCCAGGTTTCAGTGTGGAAACCTGACTTTAGTCTGCCGCCTTCCCCGGTCCCCTGGACTTGACATCACCACGAAGAGCCCCCACTGCATCACCCTCTAACAATTGCGCAGAAGAGGTCTCTCAGAATTGGCTTTCCTTTGGAGGAGGCACACCTCCTTGCTATTTATAACCGCAAATCTTCTGTGTCGAGGAGAGAACAGACACTATTTTGAAATGGAGGAAAACCACCACTCAGCTTTCCACCTCTTGGAGGTTGGTGTGTTTGCCAGGGCCTGCGTGTGTGTGAGCCTAGACAGGCGTGTGGGCACAAGCTCCCGGCCTGGCATCCGCCCATCCATGCCAGATTGGAGTCTTGCCTTTGATAAGCAAACCCCACGTCTGAATCAAACAGCAGCAGGGGCAGCCAAGTCCAAAAAAGAGTCCTCAGACTTTCTGAGCATGTACCTGTGGCTCGCACCCCTGTGGCCCTGGGGGTCAGCCACAGAAAGGGTTGCTGAGGTTTCCATCAGGTGTGCCCACGAGTGCTGGTGCTTGGGCAGGAGAGTGATGTTGCCCCCCGACCCACCAGCTTCTGTGCGGGCACGGGCGGCATGGCACCCACGTCCCATCCCAGCTCTGTCAAGTGGGCACACCGCTCGGTGACAGGAGCAGCTCAGAGGATTGGTGACATGATACCGAGTCTTTCTCCTCAAGTACCAGATTGAAACTCTGTCCAGGGTGGTAGAAACTGAAAGCTGCTGCCCACGTGGCCAGGTGGCAAAAGCAATGAAGGACCAGGGCACGCAGCCAGCAAATCCCCGCGTTCCCAGATGAATAACCCAGCCCGGGCCTGAGTGGCCTCAGTTTCCCCGCCTGTAAAAGAGAACCCGGCGTGCGCCAAGCAAGCTGAATTCCCTGACAACGGTTTGCAGGTTGTAAATATCGAGGAAACCTGGCTCTGACTCCAGCGCCTCGCCAAATACTGGAGCGGGAGAAAGGTCTCTGCTCCCTCCCGGGGCAGGCAAGGGTGAGGCGCAGCCTTGACCTGCGCGGGGTTCGGGCGGGGATGCAGGCGCCGCACGAAGCCCGCGCGCGGGGTCACAGCGATGCCCGAGCAGCCCCACCCCGGGCCGGCGCCGCGGGGCGCAGCCCTCCAGCCGGGAAGGTGAGCGCGCAGCTCGGACGCGGCTCTCCTTTCTCGGACAGCCGCGGGGTGCCGGGCGGCAGCCCCCGCCACCCCTCCGCCGCCCGGCCCCGGGGCCCGCGAGGCGCTGGGGGGGGAAGCCGAGCCCACCTGCCCGCGGCGGGCGCCGACGCTCCCGCCGGCCGCCCCAGCTCTGGTCGCGTCCCCGACGGGGGCGACCGGCTTCCCCGCCCGCCCCCACCCGACGGCTCCGCGCGCCCCGCGCCCCGCGAGCCGGTGGGGAGGGCAGGGCCCGCTTCCCGCAGCCGCCCCTCGGGGCTCCGGGACCCCCAGAGCCCGCGGCGCCCGCACCCCGCCGGCCCGCGACGCCGGGACGGGCGCGGGGAAGTTTCCGCGGGGGGCCGGGGCCGGGGCGGGAGGCCGGGGGGCGGCGCAGGCCCGCGGGCGCCCTTCCCTCCGCGGCGCGGCGCTTACCTGCGCGTCCCGCCGCCGCTCGGGCCCGCGGGCTCCGCTCCTCGCGCGCTCGGCTGCGCCGGGTCGGCGGACGCCGCGGCGCGCGCGGTCCTGGGGGGGTCCGGGGGGCTCCGGGGGCTCCCCCCGCCGGCGGGGCCCGGGGCGACCCTGCCGCTCCGCTCAGGGCGCGCGCCGCTCGGGCCGCCGCTCCGGGCTCGGCATCCGCGGCGAGGCGGGCGCGCTGCGCTCGGGGTCCCGCCGAGGCGTCCGCCCGGCGCCCCCAGATGCTGGGGCAGCCTGCGCCGGGCCCGTGGAGCCGCGTCCGGCCGCCCCGGCCCGCGGAGCCCGCGCCCTCTCCCGCCGCCGGGGTGGGGGCGTCCGGCTCGGCCCCGGGACCCCGAGCTCGGGGGCGGGGGCGCCGGGGTGCGGAGTCGGCGCCGCCCGGAGGAGGCCCTGGGCCCGGGCGGGGGTCGGGCCGCGCGCTGTCCCCCGGGGCGCGCGACCTGAGCAAGTTTCCGCCCCGAGTTGGCTGCGGGGCGGGCGGCGGCCGCGGCTGCGAGTGCAGGGGCCGGCGCGGGCGAGTGGATCCCGGGGGCTCCGCGCCTCCGCCCCGCCTCCCGCCTCCTCCCCGCCCCCCGGCAGCCGCGTCGGCCCCGCTCGCTCCTTCCCACCCGCGCGGCCCGCGCACCCCTCCCGGGGCTCCCCGGGACCGGGGCCGCGCACCTGCCTCCCGCCGCCCGCGCCCGCCCTGCCCTCCCCGCGCCGCCCGGGTCTAGACGCGGGGGTGCGCTGGGGGAGCCCCGTCCGGGAGCCCCGCGCCCAGCCCCCTCTCCCGGGCCCAGCACACCCCCCGACTCCTTTTCCCGGAACTTGACCCGGACCTCGGGGACGCAGCCCCCCCAGCACTCCCCTCCGGGCACCGAGCGCCGCTGCCCGCGCTGCCCACCTGGGGGGTCGGACCTGGGGGCTTGAGAGGGAGAAGGAGCCCAGGGGTAACTCATCTGCGCGCCCAACATTTGAACACGCTTTACCTTTGAATTCTTCTACCCCCCTCCCCTCACTGAACCCCCCACCCCCGTTCCAGAAGTGATCTATTGTTTCGCTTTGCAAACCCGAGCCGCTTCCCTGCTAGTCCTGCAACCTCTTCTGCGGCTCCGCACAGACGTCTCTAGGATATGGAAATCTGATGAGGGTGGCGGGGACACCAAGAAAAGTGTTTCCAAATGGGGAATGCCTTCTCTCATCGCTGCTGACAGCTGCGGAGCTTCATTATTCACCTGACTTTTTATGGGGTACAGAAAAGTGGCACGGCCAGTCCTTAGCCGCTGCAGGGAGTTCCCGGCCCGAATGGATGACCAGAGTCCAGTGGACAGTTTCAGCTCAGAAGGAAGTTGGAATACTTTTATTGAGATCAGGAAGTCCTGTTGGTAGGTTATCCCACAGCACCCTGGATGAGCTGCCCAAGAGGGAGCTTGCCAAGATCCCACCAGAGACAGGTGCTCAAGCCCCAGCTGCTGGACCCTGGTCCAGACCCTAGTAACTTGTGCCAACCACGTGTAGCCAGCAAATTTTGAGGCCTGAGCTCCAGCTACCTTTTCTTTTCTATTCTGAAACCCAGGCTCATTCCTGAGTGAGCTGGAGGTCCCTCTGCTAAAGAAATGGCCTTTGAATGCAGTACAGTGAGAGAGAGAGAGAGAGAGAGAGAGAGAGAGAGAGGAAAAAAAAAAAACAATAGCAATAATGGAAAGCTTTGCCTTCTCTTAATTAGTAACCAAACAAGGTGATGGCCTTCCCCTTTCAGTGGGGGAAGGGGCAGCGCAGAGTCAGGGAATGAGGGAACCTACCACATTGGCCAGCAATGAGGAGCTATTGTCCTCTGGGTTTTACAATAAGGAAAGTAAGAGCTGTTTTAGCAAATACCCCACTAATTAGCAGGAACGGATCCTTGGAATTGTGCTGGCTTCGGCAGGAAGTGCAGGGCTGCTTTTCTCACCCCTGCTGAATGGGGTTTATGAGACCAGGTCCAGCAACCTTAAATGAATGGGCTATAATTATCATGGAGTGGGGGCACTGCCTTCACTGGGGGGAGCTAGTTCAAGGCTTTGTCTTTGGGGACAGATGGAGCAGGGAGAGAGGTGGTCTAAAGCAGGCATAAAAGCCTTGAATTCACTTTTTCAAATTCCAAATAGGCGCAGTTCCTCTCCTCAGAATAAAGCATCTGAGGTGGGATTTTTTTGTGGGAGGTCAGGGAAGGCTTTTCCTAGAGACCCCTGTCATTCCAGAATGCAATCTGGGAGAATTTGGGGACTCACTTCATACACCATTTATTGAGCCCTCAGGCATTCAGAGATGACAGAGCGTTCCAAGCCTCATGTAGTTTGGTGTGGGGTGAAGTGGGGACAAACTTACTTGGGTCCTAGAATGAGCACAGGGAGGGGCAACGTTGCTAGGTCTTTAGCTGACCACCCAGGAGAGGCTAGGTTACAGATGACAGCAGCCCCAGCTGAGTGTCCTGTGGACCTCCTTCCATATCTCCTTGTAAGATGAGTCAGTGGGTGCAGTCAGGCCCCAGGAGGAAGCTACAGTGCCCCCAGGAAAAAGAGCTTCTGACTGAGTAGCTGGGAAAACATTGGGGTGAGGAGTCAGCGGAGACCGATGGGCCTGCGCCCAGGGTAGGTGGTAAGTGTCCCATTGCTTGAGTCCCTGAACTACTGGGGGATCCAGAGCCAGCCCTGCAGGAAGCTCTGATGGGAATGCAGGCAGATGTCACCAGTGACTTGTCTATGATTGCTCGATAGGGACTCTCGGCATTCTCCCCAATAAAACACATCCTGACTCGGCATTTGTAGTTTAAAAAAAAAAGATAAAACAAATATTTGGACCTATGAAGGTCTGCAATGACACCTGCTTTGTTTATTGGAGACACTGTTTCCACTTCCTGATCATGCCCTAGCAGGCCACCAGGATACTCCAGGTCCCTTACAAGTCAGAACATCTAACAAAAACCCTGGTGGAGCAGGGGTTGAAGACAGCACTATCAAGCTATTGCCAGCCACTGTGGCATGAGTTCAATGCCCAACCAGGGAACTGACCCACATGGCACAGCAGACCTCTCCTATCTCTCCTGCTGCTCCCTTCAGCATTATATTTCAGTAGATCTGCCTTTTCTGCTCCCCACTATCTCTGGAGAATCCTCTCAACCCCCTGCACCTCTGATCTTGTATGCATAAAAAAAAAATAAATCTTAAAAAAAAAAAAACTGTTGGAAAGTTAAGAGGTGCCAGCCTCCTTTCTCCTTAGTTCTCAAAGTTTTCTAGGGGAGGGCATATCTAGGGTGACCTCTGACCCCAGAGCTGTGCAATTTCTGGAACAATGGTGTCTTTCCATCCCAACACCAGGAGGAAGAGCTTCAGGTAGCGGCGCTGTTCCTGCTGCTGAGTGGCAGGAGGACAGTAGCCCTGTTATCGGATAATCTGTGTTGCCCCAGTCCACGTCT
Source organism: Talpa europaea (assembly GCF_964194135.1). NCBI lineage: Eukaryota > Metazoa > Chordata > Mammalia > Eulipotyphla > Talpidae > Talpa > Talpa europaea. The sequence continues at coordinate 74,533,722 of NC_140083.1, read as the reverse complement.
CTGCTCCCGTTTATGATTTATTTGGGATATACAGAAGATGTCTTCTTCCAAGCCCAGAAAAAGATGGAGAGGCATAATGAATCATTTTTTATCCCTCCAGCTATTTCACCTCTATTGTCCCTTGTTATTCACTGTTCATTTTGTGTTTATTGTCTGCATGCAACATCCATCAAAGTCTCTGTTTTTCTATGATCAGGGTTTTAAAAGTTGGTAGGATCTGGCCCAATGATCCAGACACCATCCCCACAGACTCACAATCACTGAGGTCATCTGGAACATGTGGGTCGAGGGGATTCTGAGGGCTGAAGGCAGCAGGGTTGGTAAGAAGAAAACTCTGCAATCATGAGTTTGAATCTGGGTATGCAATTTACTTGTAGGGGAAAAGTACAGATGAAGATCCCAGCAGAAGTCAGAAGAATTAAACTGTTGCTGGTCTTAACACCCATGTATGCAGACCTACCACTTTATAAATGTCTTCCACAGTTTTATCTAAAGATCCATCAAAATGAGATCAGTCCTGTTCATCTCACTTGGAGGGGTCTCCCTAACCAGTTCTCTCCCAGAGAGAAGTGAGTGCTCTCCAGGGAGGGGGTGTGGCTACTGGTGGGTGGGGGGCGGGAATCTAGACTCTCTGCCATGTTCAGTGAGACAATGATCTCTCTGAGCCTCAATTTCCCCACCTGAAAGGGAATAGGGTGTCATCACCTGCCTCATTGGCATGTGAAAATTAAATTGGAGAATGCAGATAAGGAAGCCAAGAATCATTTCTCACATGTGGTACATACTCAATAAATATTAATAACAGCACCATTACTAGTACATAGACATGACCTGATTTTCTTCCATTTGAACAATCTATATTGCTCAGTCCTTGAACTTCCAGATTTTTATCCCATTTTTTTTTCCTCCAAAGAAAAGACACATGGAATCCTAAAGTGTTCCTTGAATGAATTAGTGCCTTATAAATGTCTAGAATGAAGCCCCAAGGTGTCACTAAAAACTGTCAAAATCTGGAGGCTGCGAGCTGATGGGATGGAAGGTTTCCAGAAGCCTGTCAGTATCACTTATCAGGGGCCCATGCAGAGAAAATGGGGGTACTAATAAATGCGGCCCCATTAGTAAACTGCTCCAATATTTGAGCAAAGAATAAGGTACTGGAACCCCTCTGGTGGCACGAGGGGTTAAGTGTCAGCACTATGAAGCTATCCACAGCTACCGCAGCACCCAACCGGATCCCTGGCCAGGGAGGTGACCCACATGGCGCAGCAGACCTCTCCTGGCTCGCCCATTGCTCCCCTCTGCAGTATATTTCAGTTTGTCCACCTGCTCTGCTCCCCACTCTGTCTCTGGTGAATTCTTTCATCCCCATCCCACACCCTCACCCTCCCAATGATAAGTTAAAATGTATCTGGCCTGCACCCCAGCTCTTGTTTGCATAAATAAATACATCTTTAAAAAAATCTTTTTTTAAAAAAAAAGAAGAAGGTACTATTTGGAATTGCAGTGGACATGAAATGCTAGTTTCCTTTGACCTTCTTGAGGGGCTCTGTTACCCTGGGCTGACCACCTCACCTCTCTGGGCCTCAGTGTCTCCCCCTGTAAAGAGCACGGTTTCGCTCAATAACCCCTATGATTTCTTCCAGGACTCACCAAATCTATGACTGAGTCAAAGGCGACATGGAGAACGGTGGAGGTGTGGGCGGAGGACAATCAATTTAACTTCATATACATTTTGCTTTGCGAGTCACTGGGGCCAGTCAAGTGTTGACAGCAAGAAATAGAAAACTGGAATGGGGGGTTAGAGGTCAGGGTGGCTGGAGATGCCGTTTGGTGAAGCGAACTGATAAATATGAAAGCCAGACAGCAAGGGGTCAAGGCGGGAGGAGATGGAGGAAAACTTGGGACATATGTAGATAATCCCGACAAGCAGAACTAAGAAAACCCGAGGAGGACTTGGAGGGTCGGGGGAGGGCACAGGGGTCAAGTGATGTGTTTTCCACAATAAGAGAGCCGTGGACACGCTTGAAAGCAGAGAGAAGAAAAGTGAGGAGGGTGAGAAATTCCTGTCGTTAGAAAGGGGTGGGGAAGGCTGGGAGCAAGATCACTCCGGGAGGAGGGGAGGCCAGGAACTCAGCTAGGGGGTTAGCATTCCAGCGCGCGAGGGGCCCCTCTTCCTTCCTCTCCAGAGACTGTTAGGACGCCAGGAAAGGCAGATGAGACAGAGAGGAAAGCAGACTGCTTCGCGGGGAGGAGACATCCTTGAAGGGTCCAGAGTGGCCCCCAGTGGGGAAGATATCTAGGCTGTGTGACCAGAGGGTATCTCAAGGTCATTCACTCTGAAACAATTCCTTGGGAGGCTTCCTAGGGAACCGATAGGTTAAGTTGCTACTTTATCAGGTTGCCCCAGGGAGGAATTGCAAAAACACAGATTCCCAGGCTGCACCTCAGGCCTTCTGAACACATGGGGTTGCTGTCTGAAACTCCCAGGGTGATGCTGCTCCTGAATCCAGCTTGAGACTTAGCCACATTGTGGTGGGTGTGTGTGTGTGTTGGGGGGGGGGGGGTGTCCCAGAGACACTCAGTGAGACAGGAGGGGGAGAGGATGGGCTGACATGCACACTAGCAACCTGGAGAAGGCCGCCCCCTCAGCCCCAGCCCCAGCCCCAGGAAGGGAGGTGCTGGTGGGGTTAAGTCTGGATCTGCTTGGCTTTCCACCAGCCTGGTTCCTGCCCACCTATGCCTGGGCAAAGACCAAGTATGCTGTCCTCGGCTCGAATGAGACTGGGCTCCAGGTTCTGCCACATCGTCTTTGGGGGTTCATTTTGCTAAATGGTACTAATAAGGATGATAAAGGAAATCCACAGGTAATCCAGACATCTCAAGGTAAGTGATAGTTTGTCTCCTGACCTATAATTATCATCCAAAGTATTTCTAAACTCCTGAATTCCACTCTGTGGGCTGGGGTGCTCTGTGAGGCAGCTTCCTCTCTGAAGCAATTGTTTGGCTTGAGGGAAAATGGTTGTATCACAAGATGCTCCCAATGATAAGTGAAAATGTATCATTGTCATGGACAATGGTTCAGCATTTAGCCCAACACCCGCTTGCCTTGTTCTTTCATCTTTTCACTCTGCATAGTTATGGAAACATCTGGGTCCTGCTAGGGAACTAACTTTGCATCCTGCATTACCCCTTGAGGTTTTAAATATGTTGACCAATAAAAATGACTCACAGAGAGAAGCAAAGGGCTACAATGTTCCTTAGATGCTAACATGTCCCACCCCCCAAGTCCTACTTGGACTTCATACATGGGCCACAAGACAGTGAGATAGAGAGATGATTAGTGAAGAGACTGAAATTACATTCAGGTCTCAAATATGGGGCTCTAGTGAAGAGTGAATGGCCATTGGCTTTTATAGGCTTAAAAGTTGGGCCTCCCTGGTGGCGCAAGGGGTTAAGACGCAACCAATGAAGCTATCCGCAGCCACTGCACCACGAGTTAGAATCCCGGCCAGGGAGCTACCCACAGGGTACAGCAGACCTCTCCTGTCTCACCCGCTGCTCCCCTCAGCAGTGCATTTCTGTCAATCCTCCTGTTCTGTTCCCCACTCTGTCTCTGGTGAATCCTCTCATCCCCCCACACCTCTGGCCTGTACCCCAGTTCTTGTATGCATAAATAAAAAAAAAATCTACAGGCTTAAAAGTTTCCCACACCCCAGTAGGCAGGAGGGAAACAGATAAGGAGAGAACAGGGCAAGAGGCGACTAGCCCAGGGAGGAGAAAGCTGGCTTGTGACACCCCCACTCTGCTAACACTTCAGCTTCTTCTATGCCCTCCCTCTTACCTTCCCTTTTAACTTCCTTTCCCCCTGTCTTGCAGCCTGGTCACCACACCAGTCTCCCCACCTGCCTAGTTCATTTTTGGACTGCCACCTGAGGTGCATTTTAGGCAGGAATTTTCTGGAAACAGAAAAGTCACCAGGCCCGCACACACTAGATGATTTCCCAGTGGTGGAATTTCAGGCATCAGGACGCAGGACTGGAGGAGCATTTTTCAGAGCTGCAGGGGTTGGTGGGAAGCTGACGGAGTCTTCCCAGTACCTTCAGATTTTACCACCCAGGCAGCTGCCTGCTTCCTAAGGCGGCTGCTCAGGCTCCCCAGCATCCCAGCCAGTGGCAGGCAGCCAGGAACTACTCACTCAGCTTCCTTAATTTAAATGTCCACTTGGTTTGCAGTAAGTTACAGGGATAAGGTCTCCAGAGCAGACCCAGGCCATCAAAGCCTATGTCAGGACACCCCCGTACACAGGAGTTTTCCTCTCTGTAAGGAGTTTTGAAGATGCCTTCATTCCAACAATTAAAGGATAAGGGCAAATCAGGGGACAGTCGTGACTCTTTGCATTGAGAGAACCCTCAGAATGGCCCTGCTTGCAATAAGGGCTGATGACAGCAAGGCAGACTGACAGAGAACACTCACTTGCTCCAAACACTGAGCTCATAAATCTCACTTAGGTCCCAGCAAAGGCCAGAGCACCTTTATGTGGCCGGGAAAGAGGAATGAATCAGGGGTGGGTGGGCTGTCTGGCTAAGATGGGGAGTGGAAGGAGAGTTTTTTCTCTAGGAAGCAGCGGTCTAAGAGCTGGGGGAGCTTGAGTGTGGGTATCGTAGTGCAAGGAGAGAAGCCAGTAGCATGCTGGGAGATGGAGCTCTGCTGGAGACAGCTTTGGGTCACTTTCTTATCAATAGATGTCAAGGGCTGGGGGCCCCCTAGTGAGTTTTCACCACTGTTGAAACAAACAGTGTGTCTCAGTCTTGTGCTCAGAGAAGGGTCATAAAGAAAGTAATGCCTATGCCTGAGGACTGGGTTCCAGAACTCTTGTTACCAAGAAGGTGGCCCTGATGTGGATGATGCCAGGGATGGGGAGACTTCTCCCACAGAATAGCACCATCACCCCACTCAAACCAAGCTCCCAAGCCTAGGCCCAGTTTTAGCCACAGAAACCCACTGCAATTTTATTTCAATGTCAGTGGGATCAGGGAGGGTTGACTAGGAGGGGGCAATAAGCTTTCTGGCAGCTGAATGCATACATATAAACTGCGGGCTGGGGCTCTTGAACAGAAGCCCCAGGGATTGTCCCAGTGGTTCCCTTCTGTCATGGCTCAGGGCTGCTTCTGCACCGGGAGAACCACCCCCAAGGCTGTTTCTCTGAGAGAGAAGGAAGTGAGGAGGTGAAAGGGATTCTATTTGGGTCCTGTTCCCCACCTGGATAAGAAGGAGAAGGGCCTCCCTGGTGGCCTAAGTCTCAGCACTATCACCTCTAGGGCCTGAGTTCAGTCCCCAAGGTTGATAACCCACATGGCCGCAGCAGACCTCTCCTGCCTCACCCGCTGCGCCCCTCAGCAGTGTATTTCAAGAGATCTGCCTGTTCTGTTCCCCACTCTGTCTCTGGTGAATCCTCTCATCCCTCCACCTCTGGCCTCCACCTCTGGCCTCCACCCCAGCTCTTCTATGCTAAAATGAAAAAATAAATAAAAGAGGAAGGAGAGACTCATCTTCTGAACAAGGTCCGGCCCACTCCACTCTACTTTCATTCCATGGTCCCTCTGGGTGTGCCAGGAGCTTCTACTCTGGGGCTCGGGCCTGGCTTTGGGGTGGGCTGATGGTATTCTGTGGGTTGGGGAAGGAACACCCTTTCCAGCAGAATCCAGCATTGGATCCACTATCTTGATGGCCTAGACTCCACAGCAGTCCTCAGAGAAGCTGCCATGGCTCAGGATAGTCCATGGCTGCTAAATGAGGATGCTTTGTCAACTGCACTGCAGTGTGAATGTCAGCTTTCTATTTTTTATATTTGCTTTTTCTTGCATCATTGTTAATTTTTGGACAGTATTTGATTTCTCCCCTCGGGTGTAGGCCCCATGGTTCTCCCACCACCGAGCACCCGTGATCCCTCACCACAGTCCCTTATGGTCATCCCTCCTCTCCCTCCCCCTCTGCAGGCCTCAGATCTATGGTCAGCGTGGAAGTTTTGTCTTCTTCCTGACCCGTTGTTTGGTTTCTCTATTTCCGCATATAAGTGAAACCATCCGATATTTATCTTTGAATGTCAGTTTTTATATGCATCATACTGACATGTGGTGCTCTGAAGCACGTGGCAGGCAGGACACCTGCCTTGATCCAGGACCAACTTCTGTGGGAGAATTATAACAACAACATTAACCACCAATCTCTAGTAAGGAGCGTGTGACGTGCTGAGGAATTTAATCTTCACAGCAGCACTATGAGGTTAGCGCTATGATTATCCCACTTTACAGATGAGAAAACAGACCCAGTGAGGTTAAGTTACCACCCCATGATTGTGCAGCTCGCAGCCATACAGTTGTAGGAAATCCTGTGTAGAGAGAATTAGAAGAATCCTGGCTGTTGTTTAGGCCAAACTGCCTCAAACCACCACAGGCTGGGAAGTAATTCTCCATTGCTGCCACTCTACATTTACTCAGGCATGGGAAATCCACTCTGGACCGAATTCTCCATGCAATGGAAAAGGAAGAATTGGACTGGAGAACTTGAGAGAAATATGGAAGAAAAGTGCTTCTTATATTGAATCTGTTCAAGTCATAACGAAGAAAGAATTGAGGCGAGGACAGTTCTTTGATTCTTACCTGGCTCTCACAGCCCTGGGGCCAGAGACCTGGCGCCTTTTGTCAAGCAGTGTTGAAGCTGTGCTTGGGACTCCAGGGCTCTGAGGTCTGTTCAGACCGTGAATGGATCAAACCATGAGAAACAGATTTGAAAATGGAGGAGGACTGCTATTTCCACTTCGTCTTGTCTCTTCATTAGTCTTGTTTCCTTCATCACCTCCACCAAGCTAGAAGTTGCAAAGCAAGCCAAAGACCCCATCAAATCCCAGGGTGGGGAGCTCCCCCTAGTGGCCCAGTGGACCCACTTGCTGATGGTCCCTGGGGTCTTCACAAAAGGAGGAAGCAGATGTTGGAACAAGTCTAGAATCTAACTGTAGTGGCAGGAGGACACGGAGCAGGATCTCTCTGATCCGAGCAGATGGGTGAAGGAGGAGAGAGTCCTGGAGCCCTCAGTGGCTTTTGCAGGCTTTTATTGGGATTTACCAGGTACACAGCAGGCAGGGGTGCTGGGATCGGGGGCCCCCCAGCAAATCTTCACTCTTTCTGGGCTCTCCGGCATTCTCTCGCATTCTCTCTGCTTCTCTCGTGGTTCTGCTGGTGTCCCCGTGATGCTGCCCTTATAAGCTCAGTCTCTCAGCCCAGGTGTACCCACCTACGCATGCCCACACCCCACTCCAGGTGCCTGCCATCAGGTATGCATTCAGGACCGCAAGGATCCGTCATCAATCCTAATGGCAGAAGGGCAGAAAAGCCTGAAAATCACCTACCCTACGCTAACATAGGAGAGAACAGTTCACTTTCAGATCTATACCCCAAAGAACTGAATGCAGGAACTCAAAGACAGTTTTGTACAGCAATGCTCAGAGCAGCATTATTCACAATAGCCCAAAGATGGAAACAACTCAAAAGTCCCTTGACTGAAAATGCAGGATAAATATACAATGGAATATTATTTGGTCTTAAGGCAGGAAATGTTGACATAGGCTACAACGTGGGTAAACCTTGAAGATACTATGCTAAGTGCAATAAGCCAGTCACAAAAGGGCAAATGTTTTATGATATGAGTTCACTTATTTGCGGTGTCTAGAGTAGAGTGAATGAGTGAATGAATGAATGAATAAATAAACAAATAAATAAAGTAGAAAAGTAGTTGCCGGGGCTGGGAGAAAGAAGGAAAGGGTATTTGTTCTTTTTTAAAAAGTACAGATTTTTTGTTGAGGGTGATGAAAAAGTTCTAGGGGAAAAACACACCTTTTTCCAGGTCCCTAAAATTTCCCCAAATTACCCAATCTCCGTTGAAATTTCCTGTGGTTGGTCTCAGTTTAGAGTGAAATCTAGGGGGAACAGTGGCTGAAAATCATTTGGTTTGGAAGAATAAAGTGGGAATTTACATGATGTGGAAACTTACTTTATCAACTCATCAAGCCAGGGAAGCCTTAGTGGAGGACAGACAGATCAGAGGAATGGAGAATCCAGACACAGACCAACACAACTGGTGAAAACTGAACTGAAAAAGTGATTTTTCACAAAGGTACAAAAGCAATTAAGTGGAGGAAAAATAGCCGTGTCAGCAAAGGGTGTTGAAGCAGTTGGATATCCATGAGTTAAAAATGAAAAATATGAATCTCAAGCTAAAACTGTATACACTTTGTACAAAAGTGAACATGTTCATTGTTAAACATTCAGGCAATTGCAAATGAAAACCACAGTGAGACATCACTACACATCTAGTAGAACAGCTAAAATACAAATAGTAACAAAACCAAATGCTGGCAAAGATTTTGGATCTTTCATACATCATACATGCCAGTGGGAATATAAAATAGTACAGCTACTCTGGAAAACAGTTTCGCAGCTTCTTAAAAATATAAACTATAGGGCCTCCCCTGTGGCGCAGCGGTTGAGCACCGGGCTATGGAGCTGCCCACAGCCTCTGCAGCGCAGGTTCGATCCCCGGCCGCCGGCAAGGGTCCCACATGGCGCGCAGACCTCTTCTGCCATGCCCGCTGCTCCCCTCAGCAGTGTACTTCGTCAGTCTGCCAGTTCTGCTCTCTGCTCTGGCTCTGGTGAATTCTCTCACCCTCTCTCACAAGTGTTTGTTGTGTTATTTTTTTTTTAAGATTTATTTATTTATACATACAAGAATTGGGGTACAGGTCAGAGTTGTGGGGGGTGAGAGAATTTACCTGAGACAAAGTGGGGAACAGAACAGGCAGACTGACTGAAATACACTGCTGAGGGGAACAGCAGGCGAGTCAGGAGAGGTCTGCTGTGCCATGTGGGTGGCTCCCTGGCCAGGAATCGCACATGTGCTGCAGTGGCTGTGGATAGCTTCATAGGTTGCGTCTTAACCCTTTGTGTCACCAGGGAGGCCCCCAATGGGTAAGTGTTTAAACAAAAACTGTGGTACATCCATTTGGAATACTACGCAGTGATAAAAATTGCAATATATATAAAGATACTGACATTACTAGTTATATATGTTATAGGATATATAATATGATATATTACCTATATGTATATATTATATGCAACAATTCAGAATGGATTTCAGGGGTATTGAGCTAGAAAAGTCCATCTCCAGTTTATGTACTTCATGATTCAATTTATTTAAAAATCTTAAAATGACAAAATTATAAAGATGGAGAAAAGCTTAGTGCTATCAGGGGTTAGGGATGAAATGTGAGGGAAATGGTTTGCTGTGGCTATTAAGGGCAGATTTGGGGGTTATTGAGGGCAGATTTAGGGAGATCTTTGTGATAAGGGACAATTCTGAATGTAAGTGGACAAGAACCTATACATATGTGAGAATAACGCATCAAGCCGCACTCACAATGAGTAAATTGATGAGATTTTAAAAAAGCTTATAGATTGCACCATGTCATCAGTTTGTTGATTTTGCTGTTGCACTATAGCAAGATGTGACCACTGGCAGAAACTGGGTGAAGGATACAGGGGACCTCTCTGTACTATTTTTCAACCTTCCTGTGAATTTATAATAATTTTTTGAAAGGACATTTTTAAAAAAGGAAAAGAATCCATTCAGTTCTTCAAGAGATGGGAAGAAAAGGGAAGTGGGCACTATGGAGCCTCTGGCCCATGGCAGGCCCGAGGGAGGCCCACTGCAGGGGTAGACTTACTCAGTCCTCCTCATGCCCTGGGAAGCCCAATTCTACCATTTTACAGGCAAGAAGCCAAGATCCAAAATAGTTAAATTGTGTTTCAAACCAAGTCTGGCCTTTCTAAGTTTGTTCTCTTTCAGGGAGCTGAAGTGTGAATGAGCTTTTGCAGTCTAATGCTTGAAGAGGAATAAATGTCAGGTTTGGCTCTGCCTCCCAAGGTCACCCGCGGCTCAGAAACAAGCTCTGTGCACCTTATTGAATCATCATCAATTGAATGATTCATCGACTCAAGTTATTCCATTTGACGTCATCTATAGAGAACAGATCCCTGCCGTCTGACAGCTGTGTCCTTCTGTAAACACCACTTGTGTTAGGTCACCCTCCAGTCCAGAAGTCTAGGCTGGGTGACCAGTGAGTGAAGGCCACATCTTCGGCGTGGCACTGAGCACTCGAGGACCTGCCCAGTTGTCTCCATAAGAATTGACCTGTGTCTGCCCCCACTGCTCTCCCATCAACTCCTTCCTCTGAGATCATGCATGCCTACCATCTTTCTCCTTTGGAGATTTCACTGTCCTCAGCCTAGCTAGATTCTGTCCATCTTGACAGAGACTTGTTCACCACCCACGAAGCCCACCCTGACTATGCCCACACCCAGGACAAGTCCCTGCTTTTCGTGCTGTAAAGCTGAGCACCCCACCCACCACGCAGTAGGCACTCAATACAGGCTTGTTGAATAAGTGAGCTGTGAACTGATCACGTACTGTCTTGTGCTGACATTAAATCTTTATTTACATGTTGGTTTTACCATTTTCACCAACTTAAAAAGCAAGGCAAGCTTCCTCACTGACATTGCTTTGTATTCTCAACAGCCCTTAGGCCAGCTTGTTAGTCAACTGTAAAACAGTCACTAATTATGGGAACTTATCGTGTACCCCACTTTTACCCTGGCCAGTTATTTGGAGGATCCTGTCTTAGACACAGGCACTGCTGGGGTGATGGGTGGGGTGTTGGTAGTTTGAGGTCCAGCCGCCTTGACTTTCTCTGGCATCTCCTTTGTGGAGGTATTTGAGGGGCAAAGTTCCCAAGATGTGCATTCCTTCACAAGAGCGCACTACCCACCTCACTCATGATGATTCCTTCCACAATTATAACCTTCCTTGGGGGCTGACTTGGTCTCCTCCGTTTCAAACCCGTGTCTGGAATGAACTCAGACACTTGTGCTCACGGCTGTGTCATCTCTTTCCCAGGAGGGAGCGGTAGACCTGTAAGTGGAGAAGAATTAGTTAGTGGCTGGGGAAGGGCCAGTGCTCTTGCTATGAGTGGCTTGACCTTGTCTTTTATGACATCGCTGGAAGCTGAGCTGGAGGCTGAGGCTTCAGGGAGACTTGCAGGGGGAAGAGAGTGTTTGTGTGAACTCAGATGACTGGAGGGCAAGTTTGCCTCAAAGACAGGAAGTGGGAAAAAGCGCCTCTCCTCTTTGCTCTTCTGGTGCTTCTCCAACGGCTCTAGAGACCCTCTTGAGCCAGTAAGACGCAAAGGATATCTGCGCAAGCAGTGTCTTTCCGAGAACATTCTGGGTGTTCTTGGAGTTTAAGAGTCAGATTGGGTTCGTCATCTGCTCTTGCTCCAGCAAAGCACTGAAGTCCCTGTGAAGGGGCTCTAGGGTGGATTCAAACATCTGTGTCCCTCCTGTTCTCTGCTCAGGCAGAAGCGGGCTCAGGATCACTGGAGACCGTGGAGTAAGTCATGCAGAGTGAGCGAGGAAGGGGAAGGGAGCGGAGGCCCAACTTCCATCTCTACTTTCATCTGTTGGGTCAGATTCAGGGTGTCAGAAGGAAAGGTGGATCCTTGGAAGAGTGCTGCTAAAAGACACGTTTCCTTCCTCTCCACTGCAGTTCAGACACAGGGCTCTGTTCTGGATAATACCCCCCTGTCCCAATATGGCCACTCACGAGCTTGACCTGATCCGGGCAAGCCCAGTTAGCTCCAGGGAATTAGCCACTGTCCAGAATTCCAACAAGAGGAAAATTATGGTCTCCCAGATTTTTTTTCTAGGTTAGGGGTCGTCCAATTATATGCTTCATGGACTGAAACCCACCCACTGCTTCTTTTTACATGGCCTGCAAGCTGAGATTAGCTTTTACATTGTTAAGTGGTTGGTTGGAAATGAATTCCAACAAAATTTATTGGAAATAAAGATTTGGAAATGAATTTGTGTAAAGAATGATATTTCATGACACGTGAACATTCAATGAAACTCAAGTTTGAATGTGTCCAAAAAAGGTTTTATTGGAACACACACATCGTTTTTGTATTGGTTGCAGTTGCTTTAATGCTGCAACAGACAGCTGAGCAGTTGCACTGGACACTGTATGGGCTGTAAAGCCTGATAGCAAATCATTTCACAAAAATGAAAATGTGGGGCTCCTTGTTAAAAAAAACATTTACTCAGAATTCCATGATGTCAACAGCAGCCATCCATCTCTAGTTGGAGCACACAGTACTGATCTTTGCCATTTCTGGAAAAACAGATTTATTCTTCTTGCTGAGGTAGAAAGGAGGTGGGATCCAGGCTTGGCCTTTGCCTTGCCTCCCAGCACCAGCTCCTGGGGTAACCTCAGGGAAGAGGTACTCTACTGCCTGTGGACAGGTCCCCCGAGTGGGGAGCGTGTTTGTTGACTAAGGCAGAGAATGACTGGATGTAGGGGTAGCTGGGGGACCAGCTGACCCCAGTTGTGAGACTCTGGAAGACGTGCTGGGCTGAAGAGCAAAGGACTGGGCCCTGCCTCTGAGTGGCCATGGAACCTTGACCGCATTGTTCAGAATTTCTAGACCCTCTTCTGTTTAAAATGAAGAGACTTGACAGGATTATTTCTTAAAATCCTTTCCTACTCTAATCATATAAGTATCTACAAGAAAGATTTTTCTAACATAAAAATCTGTTCAAAAATAAAACTGGCTGCCTTACTGCATGAGAGGGATGTGAGTTGTCACAGGGATTCTTGCAATAAGAGGGATGTAGGGGGACCCCCCACTGCTTTCTTATGATGTCCTTAATAGAAAGCAGTCTTTCTTTACTTCTAACGTACAGTGGATTCCTCAGGAGGTTTCTGCTAAATCAAACAAATCTAATAAAAAGTAGTTTACTCAACCTCTTTGTGCCCCACTCTCTATTTGAAAAATGGAAGAAGCCTTCAGGTGTACTGGGGAGACAGCCTGGGGAAGCAGGATGGAGAGGAGGGAAGCCTCTGGCCTACTTGGGGAATGGAATGGGGAAGGCAGGGTGCTGCTGGGGCCTCCCAGTATTCCAGGGACACTCGCCCTAAATGGGGCCACCACTGAGCAGAGGAGCAGGCAGGCCCAGGAATGTAGGGGGGCTGTGGAGCAGGGAGCAGGTCAGTGGCAAGGTCTGAATGCCAGAATGACGAATTCGGACCTTCTCCTTGGCTAGAAAGAACCTTTGAAAGATTTTAGATTAGGGAGTAACAATCACCAAAGCAGAGCTCAAGACTGCAAGCATTTGGTGTAGGAGTAGATTCTAAAAGTAAAAAAACAAAATGAAACATTGTTTTATTGTGGTAAAAAAAAAATGACATAATGGGCCTCCCCGGTGGCGCAGCGGTTGAGCGCTGGGTTGCGAAGCTGCCCGTGGCCTCTGCAGCGCCGGTTCAATCCCCAGCTGCTCCCCGGACACCAGAGGAGGGTCCCACATGGCGCGCAGACCTCTCCTGCCGCCCACTGCTCCCCTCAGCAGTGTACTTCGGTCCCTCTGCCTGCTCTGCTCCCCGCTCTGGCTCTGGTGAATTCTCTCACCCTCCCGCGCTTCTGACTGTACCCAGCGCTTGTATAAATAAATAAATAAGTAAATCTTTAAAAAAAATGACATAATATTTATAATTTTTGTTATTCATTAGTATATAATGCAGTGACACTGAATGTTGAATAATCACCACTACGAGAGGTTTTCATCATCCCCAACAAGAGCTCTAGCCTACTTTGTAGTTATTCTTTTAATTTTTATTGTGATAAAATTTACATAACATGAAAGTTACCATTTTAACCATTTGTAAGTGGACAATTCAGCCTCACTAAGCACACTCATACCGCTGGCCACCATCACCCTGTTCTTCCCGGAGGTTCTTCGTCTTCCCAAATCGAAACTCTGTACCCATTAAATGCTAACTTGTGTGTAAATGAGGTTGTGTCCACCTTTTGACAACAGTGAATAATGCTGAGAATGGGGTATGCAAATATCTCCTTGAGACCCGATTCTTTGGGGTTATTCTTTTTCTTTTTTCAAGATTTATTTATTTATGCATACAAGAAGTGGGGTACACATTCTCTCTTTCTGGTGAATCTTCTCAACCCCCACACTTCTGGCTTATGCTCCAGTTGTTGTATGCATAAATAAAAAAATAAATCAATAAATCAAATCTGAAAAAAAAGAAGTGGGGTACAGGCCAGAGGTGTGGGGAGTGAGAGGATTCACCAGAGAACAGAGTGGGGAGCAGAACAGGCAGACTGACTGAAATACACTGCTGAGGGGAGCAGCGGGTGAGGCAGGAGGGGTCTGCTGCGCCATGTGATTTGCTCCCTGGCCGGGGGTCAAATTTGTGCTGCAGTGACTGGTGCTAGCTTGACAGCTCTGTCTTTAACCCCTGTGCCACCAGGGAGGCCCCTCTTTGGGGTATATTCTTAGACATGGGATTACCCAATCCTATGAGAGATCTATGTTTAATTTTTTTTGAGGAACCACCATACATAACTTTTTGAAAGCATCATACAAACGACACTCAGAGAAGACGTGAAGACCTCTGGAAGGCAGGAAAGGTGGAGCCTGGATTCGAGGTCAGGCAGGCCTGGTTTCCATCCACCTGACCACGCTGGGCGGTGTAACTCCATGTGAGTGGCGACCCGTCTGAGCTCCATTTCCTTCCCATTCCTCTGCGGAATGCATTTTCATTTAACGCTTGGAATGTTCCAACCACTCTCCAAGCACAGGTATGCAGACGCGGGCCTCATTCTCATTGAACATCTGTATAAAAACGTGGCCAGTGACCTCCGTAACACGTGGAAAGGGCTAGCTCAGTGCCTGAGTCATCATAAGCACTTAATAAAGAGTCCTTGCCCTTTAACTCGGCAGCTGGGTAATTCAGGATACCGTATGTTCTCATGCAAATAATCTCCTGTTGAGGTCTGCACATAAATAACTCCCTTCTAACTCTTCTTTTTAAAACTCAGAGGACCACTGTGAAAAAATAATAACCAATGCAAGGGCCCATCCCATGAATGACATGACCCAGGCACAGAGTGAGTGTGGAGGGGTGCTCGGTGAGCAGAGAGGCAGGGCCTCTGCAGGCTGGTCAGCCTGCCCGAGCTGGGCGGGAGGGGGAGGTGGCGCCGTGGGGAGCTGGCCGGGCCCAGGTTTGCCCTGGTAACTGAAGTCACCAACAGTCAACAGTGACTGACGCAAACCTGGAAACAAACACGTATGGGCAAACCTCAAAAGCCTTCCCAAGAAAAACTGGTGAGAGACAGAGAACATAAATAATTAAGTTGGGGGCAGGAAATATCTCCAGCACCCTGGCCCAGCGGCCCATAGATGGGCTTCTGTGTCCTGGAGACCCAGGAGAAGTTCCTTCCCAGCACTGCTGGGACAGACCTTGAAGCCCTCCCTGGACCGCACCTGAATATAGCCAGCTCCGGCCTGCGGGCAGCGCCATTTCCAGCCCCTGTGGTTTCCTGAGCCAGTGGCTACCTATGGAGGAAGAAGGAAACATTTTTGTGGAATCTTTTTAAGCAAAGGGGGAGTTGGTGGGGAGAAAGAAAATGAGGGCAGCTGCCGGGAAAGGCTGACAGGCTTGGGTTGGAGATGCTGTCCCCACAGGCCAGGTGTGGAAAGGAGGTCGGAGCGGGGGAGGCCTGGGCCTCCTAGAGGTGGCCAACCCCCCCTGCCACCACCAGGAGTGAGCAGGCGCTGTCACTTCAGTCCTATGGGCCACCCCCCAGCTCACTTCCCAGCTCGGACCGTGCACGTATTCTCCTCACTACTAGGAGGGAAAATTCAAAGTAACTCCAGGAGGAAGTAATTATACTTAATAGAAGCCCTGTATAGCAGTCAGAGATATCTAGTCAAGAATATTTAATCACTATTTACAGAGACATCAATAAAAACATGTAGATGGGAAATTCTTCCAGAGGGATTAGAGCAAGTCCTCTCGACCTACCCCTGTGTCTTAGGTCTTTAAAGGTCCTGAGGATCTATGCTCCCAGGAGGCAAGAATGGTGTGACCTGGGCCTCCCTGGTGGCCTAGGGGTTAAGTCTCAGCCCTATCACCACTGTGGCCTGAATTCGATCGCCAGCCAGGGAGCAACCCACATGGCGCAGCAGACCTCTCCTGTCTCGCCCGCTGCTCCCCTCAGCAGTGTCTTCAGTGGATCCACCTGTTCTGCTCCCCACTCTGTCTCTGGTGGATTCTCTCACTCCCCTGCACCGCTGGCTTACAACCCAGTTGTTCTATGCATAAATAAATCTTTAAAAATCTTAAAAAAAAAAAAAGAACAGTGTGGCCCATCCCAACTTGTGCAGATGATTGTCCACACATTTTAATACAACCAATCCTTTTGTTAAGTCAACAAAGATCAGCAGGTCTCGCAAAGTCATTGAAAGTCCAGAGAAAGAGCAGCTGGGCCGCCTTCTCCTGAGGCCTCTTTCTTCCTCCTGCTCTGTAGTTGTCTTTGGGTGCACTGGCTCTCTTGGGGCAAACTGCTCAGCGGGGCAGCTCAGGGACGAAGACCGTAAGTCAGGTGTGGGAGGGATGGATTCTGTCCTAGACACCTTGGGGCTCTGCAGAGACGGCTCCTGTCAGAGGGGAGATGAGACACTCGCAAGCTCAATATAAGCAAACCATGAAAGCCCCTCGTGGTGCATAAATGTCCTCAGAAATTCTGTGTATTCAGGAGTTGAGACAGACCAAGGACAGGAACTGGCCACGTGTTGGGGAATTGCCTGAGCTTGGAGGGGCATGTGGGACCATGCCAGGGGCGAATTTGCGTTGGAGGTAAGAGCTGTGGATGTTCTTGTGGCCGGTGTCCTGCACGCTGATCCTGTCCCAAATTATCTTGCCCTCTGTTGATTCTCTTTGTTCTGATTCTTCAACTGGACTTAGCACTCCTTGCAAATCCTCTTTTAGATTTCTGTGTCTCAGGACGTGCCATTATGGTCCCTACCCCGAAGAAGAGGCAGCCAGCCTTGTCTTTGGAGGAGGGGGTGTCCTAAGGTTGGGGATAGAGGATCTTGGGGTGGGGGGAGCATGTGGGACATCCCCCTCCTGTTCGTCTCGCCAATGCTACCTGCTGGGCAATTCTTGCCAGTTCTGGGACTTGCATAGCATGAGAGACAGGCAAAAGAATCAGTAACTTAAAGGCCTCACCTGGGATCCTGCACCAGCCTCTGCAGCCTTCTCCTGTGGGTGGCTGAGTGAGAGCTCAGTGGCCCCCACTCCACCTTTCATAGGTTAGATACTTGGCTCCCTCCCTCTGCGCTGTCTTCCTGCACTTGATTCCTTCTGGATTAGCTCAGCGTAGCTCTACCCTGAAGATCTGTCCAAGTTGGCAACAGTCATACATTTGGCTGTTTGGCTTTTAATAAAGTTTATGATTTAAATCTTGTGCTCTTAACACCTTCTTTGCAAGCCTCAGAGGGAAACAAAAATGTTGAAGTTGTTTACTCATTTCCTTCATAACATGGAGACCCTCACACTTAGCCAAAGCCTGTGTGTGTGTGTGTGTGCGTGTGTGTGTACATACAACCATACAACCTAATGCTATGTACACACACACACACACACACACGTTTTCTCTCTTTTCTCAAAGGAAGAGGACTGACTGTATTTCAGTCCCTGGCAAGTTCCCAAAACATCAAATGTGCCCTTTAGCATGAAGATTTTCCTCTGAAGAAAGAATACCTGCACCAGAATGAGACTTTCCTTCCTCACCATGGCCTGTGAGGTAAGGAGGGAGCCTTAGCAGACATATTAGGGGCCCCTGGAAGAGATGCAAGTTCAAAGAGTGCCAGAGGCCCAAGCAAAGCGTTGGTCACAGGGGAGAGTAGAGAAGGCCATGGGCCTGAGGCCCCAAAGTCAAGCCCTGCTGCTTCCCTGCCAGCCTTTGCACAGGAGCCAGGGTCAGAGGGCCCTTGCTGTTCCTGCTTGGCCTAGAAATAAGGAATTTGACAGAGGAGGCAGCACATGGGACTCCCATGACATCAGGTAGCTCTGGGGCAGGCTTGTTCTGACCTGTCCTACCTGCAGGGGAAGTTGGGTTCATAACAGATGTCCCTGCTAATATTTCAGGGTTTGACATGGGCTCAGACCCGGCTAGGGTAGAGAAGAGAGTACCTTGGAATGCAAAGCCGACAAGCAGTCAATCGGGTAGACCCCTTGGTAATCTCTCGAGTGGGTAGTAGTTTGGGTGAGAGGAAATGGAGATCAAAGCATTCCTTCCTTTCTGGGGTTGAATGGGGATATATCAGGTGCCTTTTGCAAGTTTTAGTCCTTGTAGGAGAGATTGGGGGTGTCTGAACCAGAGGTGGCTCGCTTGCTGAGGCCTAAACTCCATGATGTGACATCCTGGCCAAAGAATCCAGCGTCGGGCTCAGTCTCCCTGGGTCTCTTTTGTCACAGTGACTAACAGGCAGGGCAGACAAAGCTTGCATTCAAGAGCCCATCCCTGCAGGAGGACAGAGCAGCCCCCGCTGATGAGGCAGGCACATTGGCATCTGGGGTTTTTTTCCTCCTGAAGCAGAAGCAATATGATTGTTGGCACATGACTCCTCAGGGAGGGGAATGCAGCCCCAGCCCAGGGCCCAGGTTCCCAGGAAGGCAGCCCAGAGTCATGTGATGGTGCTGTCCTCAGTTCAGGGGGGACTGAGAGGGACCCTGACCAGGGCAGGATAGAGGGTGGTCACTCCCACCCTGCCAGACTTCCCAGTCCACACCACAGTTTCCTGTCTGTAGATTCTACATCTACAGAGGGTTTCAGACAGCAGGACATAGTCCTTAGAGCAGCCCCTGGTCACAGTGGAGTGACCTTCTATAAAGGAGATGGTCCCATTTTCAAGGCTATAAACCAGGCAATATGTGGATGTCCCTGCACCCGAATTATAGGGGGTGCCTCACCCAAGCTGATTTAATGCAATGAATGGCGGCTGGGTGCCTGCAGGGTGCAATCTGGGAAGTGGGCATCACTATTCTATCTTTAACATTATAAAACTGAAGCTCAGAGAAGTCAAGTGCATTCTCCAAGGTCGTATACCTTATAAATAGCAAAACCAGGATGGGGACACAGGTCTTCAGGTTCCTGGCCCAACCGCCTTCAAATTCAAGGCCGCATTTCCCACAGGCCAAGACCTACTTTGACCTGAAATCGAGAAACTGGTTCTCTGTCCATTCAGTAGGAAAAGCATCTTGATCACCACAACCCTTGTAGCCCCCAGAGTCTGAACTCAGGCAAGGAGTGAGTGTAGCGTGGAGACAGCCTCCCTCCCAGTGACAGCACAGCCCTCCTTGAGAGCTGGCCATGGGAATGCCCATCAGCGAGCCCAGGCGCTGAGGAAGACAGACTGACTTCTTCAAGAGTCAGATGACTCCTAAAGTTGTAGGATTATCCTGACATCAACACTTAAAATAATCAAAGAAAAATTTCAAATGAAAAAATAGTTCAGTCCCTCATTTACCCCAGGGACTGCCCTTGTCCCCAAGGTCACCCTGCACTGAGGTTTTCTAATACCCGGTCATCATACATAGACTCTCGGTTCAGTGTGTTCCCAGCCAGGCACGCTGCAGACACACAGTAGGGAGTCCGGGGACACCAACCTACTACGCCGTGCACACAACTCCAAGTGCAAGCTGTGATTGCAAACAGATTCCCTCCAAAGCCTCATTTCCAACAACCCTTCAGAATAAAATCATAAAAAAATTCCAGCCCAAAATGAATCAAACAGGAACCGCCTCTTGAATGTGAATTCCACCAGCGGCTTGCTTTTTTGGCCTGGAAACCCCACAGACATTTGATAGATATTTTTTCCTCACACGTCCTGCTCTCCCTCCTGTGCTCTACACCCTCACAGGCTGGGCCGAGGGACCGAGTGTTGGGGGCAGGCTGAGACCGAGACTGGAAGGAGTGTTAATTCAGGCAGGGGAAGAGGCATGTCAGCGCTGTGGTGGATCGCTGGATGGAAGACAGAGTGTCCTTTTCAAGGAGGACCAGCACAAGGCGCCCCGTGAGTCACCACTGACGGCAGGGTAATAACTTCTCCAGACGACAAGGCCGAGGGATGGTCTCTGTGCATGGGGAGGGCTGACGTGGCATTACCAAGTCTTCCAGCTTCATTCCTTCCCTGCCAAGGTCCCCCGCCCCCAGGTGAGAACATTTAAAGCACTTCATCGCCCAATTCTTGGGAAATGAATGGCGCCCAGAGACGAACAACTTAACTCCTGGTGTGACGTGCATCCTGTTGGTGAACCCAGGCAGGTGTAGGGTTTCCCATCTCTGAATCCCCCCACCACCTGGTGTCCGTGCCGCCACCCCTGAAGGTTGGTAGCAGTCTCCTCATTCCAGATCACACGTCGCCTCCTCTCTGCCTTTGATGGTGCTGGGAGCCAGTGGGAGGAACCCAAGGGAGAGAGGTGTGGAGACAGGCCTGGGTCTGAACCCAAGTCATCACTCCCAGGCTGTGTAACTTTGTGTAAATGGCCCTAGACAGCTCCAGGCCTCCTCACCCTCCAGGCTTCTCCACATCCTCTCCACAGCCCTCAGGTGGAGCAAGGCCAGAAACTTTCCAGAGATGCTGTGTTTTTTTGTTTTTTTTTTTTTGGATTAGCCTCTTGTGGTAGCTGTGGTGAGGGTCACTGGCGGTGTGACTAGAGCTTCCCGAGCTAGCCTTCCGCTCCAGGGCATGAGACACCTTCCGCAGGACAGCCTGGGCAAGCCCTATTCAGCTGCACTCGCAGCCTCCATATCCTCTCCTCCATGCTCAGGCTGTCTCTTCTGGCTCACCTTGCCTGTGAACAACTCTGCTGACAAAGTTCATCTTTCCAGGTCAGACGTGAAGGTCTGAGCCCTCGTGGCCTGCTCTTCCGTGTTCCCACACAGTATTAGACTCATTTCTCCTCAGACATGAGCTCCCTGAGAAATGGCCACCGCAGCAGCCTGCAGGGCGAGCTCTGGAGACGGTGCTGCGTTTACCCTCTAGCCCTACCGACTTGGCTGTGTAACCTTGGAGACACTTTACTCCTCTGGAACCTGAGAAGAACAATGCCTGCCTCGCAGGATGGCTATGAAGATGAGAGAACACTCAAGTGCTGAGGACTGAGCTGGCCCTGGCAGCTGTGCCACTAGCTGTTGTGTGTCTGGTGCTCAGAACGCAGAGGGGATGAGTCTGAACCGAGTGCTTGGGGGGCTCCCTGGGGTTCTTGCATCCTGAACGTGGAGGTCCATGTGCAATGACTGGGCTTGTGTGGTCGAAGGATGTGAATATTTAATACGCTCAGGAAAGATCTCAAACCCACACAGCGTAGAGGGAATGTTGTAACGACCCCCGTGTCCTCACGCTCAGCCTCAAGGATGACTGACCCATGCCAGCTCCTTTTGTATCCATGCTCCTTGTCCCTTCTCCAACACAATATTGGATTATTTTAAAGCAAATGGCTGGCATGAAGGAAGCATTTTTATGCTTATAGTGTTAAAGGACCTTTCAAGAAGGAAACACACAATCACGGATTATTCTCATGGCTTGTGACCTCGATGGAGACAGCATTATTTTAGGGAGGGGAAGGCTGAAAGATACTGCAGTCAAGAAGGCACAGGCTCTGGGCTGCGCATCCAGGGCACTTTCCTGGACATCTGGGAGAGCGTGTGGACCTCAAACCTGCTTCCTCAGAATACTCACCTTACCCCAGGCTTTAACGAGTCCTTGATCATCCTTGAGCTATGCTGATAGTTCACCTCAAAAATCAAATACTAGCAATCTGTCCCCAATTCGGAGGAAAAAACTGAGTCAGCGGATGAACTTCTCAATTCCAGGTTCTTCCCTCTGGAGCATTTTCCTTAAACCTCGTGGTCTCCGCATCCATCTGTTTGCAACCAAGTGCAGGCAGACCAGAGTGAACGAACAGCTAGTGAGAAAAGATGAATGGAAAATGCTGGAAACAGCCGACCAGTGTAACCTGAGTTTTCTCTGGACACATCTGCTTGTGGTTGTGATTTCACATCGTGCCGTACAATGCACGTCTGAGTGACGACACTCCTGCTTTGTGAGGGAACAGCAGGTTTTCAGCCCTGGGACGAGCACAGTCTCCAGGTGCTCCTCCCACCAGCAGAACCTCCCAGCAGCTGTGCTGGCTGGAGAGCGAGGGGGGCAGAGCTGACCCGAGGGCCACCGACTCTCCACTCGCCAAGTGCAACACACGGGCACAGACAGGCCCCGAGCAGGCCGCGTCCTTTGTCGGCAGACACAAGCACAGCTCAGCAGAGGACTAAGTCTCACAAAAGAAATTCCCGAGAATCATTTCATATTCCGCGTCGGGCCCAAGACAAATATCAAAGCTGGAAAACTTTCAAGCACAGGTTCTCCTGGCGCACGTCTGCTCTCGGTATTCACACTTTCTGTTGGCTGACACGGCGCTCACATCCCAGAGTGACGACATCGGAATCAGCCAGTGCAGCCTGCACCCCAGTTCTGAACTAAATCCTCTCAGGCTGCTACCCCCCCTCGCTGTTCTTCCCTCCCTGATGCAGGGGGTGCTTATTCTAGGTTCTGGAACACAATGAGATCCAAAGTGGGGAGTCTGGCTCGGCCCTCGGAGGTAAGGAAGGAAAAGGGTGGAAATGATTTTGAAAGGTAATTATGGGAGCCGTGAGCCCAGAGTTCAGGTGGGACCTAAAAGAGCATATTCCTCTCACTGACGTAGGTCACCCAGCAGGCCGGTCAGGGCCGAGCGTGTCCTCTGGTCCACCGCCCTCCTCAACCCCGGGCATCTCTGGCACTTGGTTGACCCACCACTGGAGTCAACCTTGTGGGGACCGCGGGCCTCTCCCCGCTTTTCTAGCATCTGAAGAACATCTCACTTGGATTATGAGAGACTCAAAGAGAGACACAGTGCACAATTTTAAATAACTTTATAATTTCCTGATGGATTTAGTTTGTGAATACAAAAGAAAAATGAACAAAGTGTTTACAATAATTATCAAGGCCAAGTTGACTATAACACAATTTCTTTGTAATGTCATTATCCTGTCGGTAACACGGCTCCAGCCATCGTACACACGCACGCGCGCACGCACACACACACACAGTTGAAGGCAGCAGGTGCATTTGCATCAGACACCACCGTTGCGGCTGCGACAGTCACCAAAAGGAACTCAAGCTGCAAGGAGTCAGTCCCCAGTGCTCCTCAGTGCCTCCTAAAGTGCAGTGCTTCCTCCTGAAGCAGAGGGGAGCGCATCCCAGGGAGACCCCAAGTCTCCATCCTGGTGTCCTGATGTGCTCGGCAGGTACCCAGGCTAGTCGTGCATGGGGCAGCAGGCCAGAAGGCATGGTGGGTGGCCCCCAGGCGGGTCTAGCTGCATCAGAGGATGAATGCAATACTGGTGTGGTGTGGAGAGGGCCAGGCTCACAGGGCTGGCTCGGCCCAGGGTGCCTTCTCTGGCTTCGGCAGGGTTCACCTCCTTTCCTGACCATGGTGTCTCTGGGGCCAAGAGACAGCCTGGGCTGGGAGATCTGGGCTCTAAGAAGGTTCAAGGGAAAGACTCCAAGGACCCAAGCCAGGAGGAAATGAGATCTGAGTATAATTCATTCACCTGGATGGCAGGCCCCAGGCTGGCCAGTGGTTGGCCCATATTGGAAGGGTCACTGGATGATATAGCACCAAGGGGTCAGGAAGGAGGTTCTGAGACCTGTGCAGGGCCGCCGCCAGATGTGGGCTTCAGAGTCAAGCCCAGGTTACCACACAGTATTAGGCACACTGAGCTGGGACCAATGTGGGGGTGAGGGTGGTCATGGGCCAGACTTTACGGCCTCTGCTCAGGGGTCCTGAGGATGTGTGTGAAAATGGGCGCATCCTCTGAGCCCCCACAGCCTGTGGCTTCTGCTGAGCAGATGTCTCTTAAACCTGGAAGCCACCTACCTGCACGGTGGTCCCTGTTCCCCAAGCGGCTAGCCCAGTCGCCACCTAAGCCAGCTTCGGAGGAGGGGAGTTTGGCTACCTCGTAGCTTGAATTCCTTTAACAACATGATATTGGTTTTGCATGTTTTTAAACACAGCTCTTTAAGTTTTCAGTTCTACAACTACTTTTTAATATCTTAATCATCTCAACAATGGACACAATGTAACTGCCCCGATTCTCTGAACCACACTGGACAATATCGACAAGCAGAGAAACAAAAGAGGAGGTGGAGGGGGACAAAAATCTGCTCCCCCAAATCAATCCCTAAAACCACCTCTCCCCCAAAAGACTCGGGAGGAGAAATACCTACAACAGGGTCACAGCACTCGCCAAACACATTGGAAAAAAATCAGGAGACACTTGGTTACAGTTTTGACACTAAAAAGTTTGGAAACAGTTTTTGCTTAAAAAGAGTAAGACAGCCATTTTGTTCAGAAGGATTTCCCTATCGCGTGTAGCTTCTCTTGCCCAAACATCCCCTTAGTTCACACGGGGAAAATTCCAATTTAAAACACACACACACACATATTTTTTTGAATGTTTCAAGTCACCGTCCTGAGACGCCCAGGGACTGGCAGTGATGGATGGGTCGGCCTTGCAGGCTTTGCAGTGTGCCCCTCTGCATCTATTCTCTCTTCTTATCTCTTTTCCACGTTTTGACCTCTCACAGGTGGGGAGGCGACGCTGGCGGCAGACACTGCTGACACAGGGCCCGCTGCGACCAAGAAAGTGCCGTGTGAGACCCACTGCCACGTGGTAACATCCTCCGCTATTTGCTCTTTCCTCAAAGATCCGGAGGGCAGCCAGCAGGCCTCGGCTTACGTAATAGGGTCAAACAGGAGGGCAGGATGGTTCTGGGGTCAGCGGGATTCTAGCAGCAAATCTAAATGTCAGTCCTGACCATCTGCAGGGGAGAAGGATTAGTTCAGCAGCTGACTGAAACTTGGGATGACTTCTTCCTTCTCTCTCTCAGAGGAATGGGTGAGTTCAATGAGTTCCTCACGGACAACCAGACTTCTACGGACAAAAGCACCAAGTCCCACCGTGGGCCACGGTCTTGGGTTCAGTCTGCTTTGCTAGTTTTGCTAGAGTCCAAGTGTAAGGAAAGAGCGAGAGAAACATTTAGATCTTTACATGGTAAGGTAGAAGGTGAAAGGTCAGAACTGAGATGGATTTGGGCATAGTCATTCACATCTTAGTATGTTAAAGCCCATTTAAAAGCTTTCCATCTCAAATGGTGTCCAAGTGCTAGCGAATCTCAATCCAGATACTTCATCAAGAACTCAGTAAGTTCCTGGGATAGAGGTATATGAAAAGACGAGAAAGTACATTTTTTTAGTCATAAGCCCCAAGTGGGATGCCACCCCTTCTTCTTGACAACTTTTTCGTGAGCTTGATTTGGGGTATCTATCTTTATGCTAAAGGGCAACTAGGGGCCTCACTGGTGTGTGTGCAAGGGGTTAAGCCTCAGCACTATGAAGCTGTCCACAGCCACTGCAGCACGAGTTCAATCCCCCGCCATGGAGGTGACCCACATGGTGCGGCAGGCCTCTCCTGTCTTGCCCGCTGCTCCCCTCAGCAGTTTATTTCAGTCAATCTGCCTGTTCTGCTCCTCATCCTGTCTCTGGTGGGACCTCTCACCTCCTGCACCTCTTGCCTACACCCCAGCTCTTGTATGCATAAATAAATAAATCTTTAAAAAAAAATAAAGGGCAACTAGACTTGACAGTGGAATGAAAAGTGTGGGGAGCATTACAGGCAAACTGCAGTGGTCTTCAAGGCTCCAGACCTTCGGCAGCAGTTGAGTGACTTTGTGAAACCATGAGAACCAGAAGTGGATCATGGGATGCCAAGTCCTGATGTGACGGAAACTGTGCATTTAGTAAATGTCGGCTCAATGAATGATCAACTCAGGAAGATATTCTAAATGCTAGAAGCCGTATTAACTTTGCTCTATCATATAAAAGCCAGCCATGTTCATGATTAGACTTTAGCCAGGGCCTACTTTCCTCTAAGACCAGTCTCCAGAATCATCTGAGATGCCAGGATGACCACCGGAGAAGGGTCTAGGAGATTCCTTGCTTTGGTTCACAGAGCCCAGACAGATGGTGTCTGCCCCACCAGTTTTTCTTCTCTGAAACACTTGTCCAGAGCACAGCCACAAGGATTTGGAGGGGAAGTTACAGGAAGGGTTGCAATGATAAGGGGAAGGAAGGGGGCACAGTGAGAGTCACCACTAAGTGGGCAGGAACAGCAGGTGTTGTATTCGATGGAAAAGGCCAAGTTGGTGAGAGCCAGAGAGGCCTGGTGCTGCCCACCCCTGTCAGACCAGACAGTCAGGCCAGGGCGCTTCTCTGGGCAAGGCCTCTTCGACTTTCTGGGTTGCTCTGCTCTAGTCCTATGAAGGGTGTTATCTACCTCAGTTCTTTGCATTATGGTAGATAAAGTGAGATTCTAATACTTCAGCCCTAAAATACTGGGTACTTTCTACATGATTTATGGGCAGTGCAATAAATAAATGGAATTGAGGCAATTGACCATGAGCAACCCTTACTCTCTAACCCCTGACCACTCTCTAGCCAGCCTGGCTATCAGAAAGCATCTCAGTAAGGAGTTTATGAGTAGAATCCATTTAAACCTTGATAAGGAACACTCCACAGCTTCTCACAGGGAGAGATAGTTTTACAGCCGGGAATCAGGGCAGCTGGAGATTTGACCATATAAGTTAATGGACAGTCAAGGGTTGCTGGTGGGAAGATACCAGACTGATGGCTCTGATGACTTTACAGGCAGCATCAGATTCTGTAGGTGAGTAACTGGGGAAGGGGAAAGAAGAAAATGTAAGACAAAAATATTTAGCCAGCAACTCTTATCAGAAGACATGTCTGGTGGTGTCTAGCCAGAGTGGTGGTCAAAGGGCTAGGTTTCAGCTAAGTGGTGTACTTCTTGGTGCCTGATTATTTATGACTGTCATTGTCTAAGCTTGGGAAGAAGGCCCTTCAAAATGCCAGTATCTACATTTCTGGCAGTCAATTTTCTGACTGGCAACCTGGAGCTGGCCACATATCATGAAGGGGCTACAGATATGTTAAGAGACCACCACCCACCATCATAGTCCCCTGAACAGTGCACTCTTTCAGTTCAATAACAACAAACAAAACTCCTGAATTACCAAATGGGATGCTGCAGACAGGTGAAAGATTTTTCTAGAAAAGATACCGTCTATGAAGATGGGGGAGCAAAAGAGCATGTCTTTTACTGTTTTCACTCATCCAGGTGTCTTACAGAACCTCAGAGACCTCTCCCTCACTGAGAGCCTTTCCAAGGCCGGTGCCTACTAGCGACTTGCAGACAGTAGGCATTTCACGAATGAACAAATGGAGGAAGGAATGTGTGTGGGATGAGAAACATTCATTTGTGCCAGGAGGAGGTTCCAGACAATGCGCAGAGCTGAGGTTCCAGAAGAGCAAGTCAAGAAGAAAGCTAGAAGGGTAGGAAGCGGGTCATAAGCATCAGTGACCAGGGGGCTGCAAGAACTAGGTGATGGGAAGGCAGAAGTATTCTTTTGGGGCTCAGAGACCTAGCGTGCAGATGAGGGATATGTTCAGGAGAAACCAGACTGACCCCAGGAGCGTCATCTCCCACCGAAGCAGAGCTGCAGTTGGTGACAACAGCAACTCATGTCAAATCCCTCTTCTCCTTTAATTAGAGACACGTGATCTGACAAACTTACAAACTTACGTATAATAAGGTCAAAGGGAGGGACAAAGAGGGGCAAGGGTGGGGGGACTCTTCACACCATCCTCTATCTGTCTGAGGAGAAGAGCAAGGTGAGTGAGACAGACAGGGCTGGGATATTAGTGTTCTCTAAGCCACCACCGGGCCTGCGTGCAGCTCCCCAGCACAAAACATTACACGTGAAAAGTAAACAAAAGAGACCGTAAAAAGAGTTCCTGTTCTCTCTTCCCCTCTTTTTCTAATACTCTCTTCTTGAAAAATTTTTTTTTTTTTTACCCTTTTAGGAGAAAGCACCTGTTGTGATATTAGAACACTCAGCTCTCTGGTCCATTGAGAAGCATTCTCTCAATTTGTTGAAGTCCAAGTAGATTCCAGATTGAGTTTGCACATCGAGGACAAAGGTAGGAGGGCTCTACTCCAAGTCCCTCTCCAAGGGCAGAGCCACCAGCTTCTATAGTTTACACTGTTGATGACCGATGGCAGCTCTTCGTGAAGACTTGGCCACTTACTCACCCATCCTGGATATCAAAAAAATTAGTGCTGAGACCACATCCAAAGTAGGAAGGCAGAGCAGGAGGACAGATGTAGAAATGGTGCTGGAATCACACTTGAAGGACTAAGCAAGTTAGGATAGAGTTTGTAGTGTTTGTTTCGTGCCAAGAAGTTTCCGGATGTCTATTCCTTGTCATCTCCTTCCTTGGCTACTGGGTTCACGATCTCGGGCTGCTGGGCTGAGCACTCCCCACGAAGCAGGGTCAAGATGACTCTTCCAAAGCATTGACCACCTGCTCCAGGATGTCGGGGCAGTGATCTGCTATCTGCTGGAGAATGGCATTGGCGAACTCCTGCAGTTCTGCATTGTCCCGCTCACCTTTCTCTAATTCATTCTGAAGCTGAAAGGAAAGGAGAGGTGGATTTCAGATAGTATCACATGATCCTATCTGTGCAGTCTGTCAATGAGGAAACGCCACATTTGCAAAATCAGTGAACCTGGAGGGCATTATGACAAGCGAAATAAGCCAGAGAAACGCTAATACTGCACGGTATCACTTATATGTAGAATCTGAGAAAATAAAAAAAGTCAAGCTCTTAGAGAAGAGAATGGTTACCAGGGGCTGGGGCTGGGGGTCAGAGGAATTAGGGAATTAGGAATTAGGGTACAAACTTTCACTTACAAGATGAAGTCTAAGGATCGACTGTGCAACATGGGGATTGTCAATAATACTATATCGTGTAACTGAAACTTGCCAAGAACATAACTGTCATATATATGTATACACACACACAATCTCTGTGTGTGTGTGTACATATGGAACATATGTGAGATGATGGATGTGTGAACTAGTGTGATTGTGGAAATTCTTTTGTAATATAGATGTATATCAAACCATCACTTTAAATATCTCACACTTTTATTTGTCAAATATACCTTAATAAAGTTAGGGGGAAAATGACAAAAGGAAGCAGTAAGGGAAGTGTTCCTGCATCAAAATTAACAACCAGAAAGGTGTAAAAGTAAGTATCAACTGTCCAGTTAAAATGAGGCCTAAAGAAGTTAGCAGCTAGTACAGGCCCAAAGTCGGTAATCTGTAGGGCAGGGACCCCAACCCCAGTGCTCATAATCCAAACAGTGCATTCTCCCCACTGCGCCACAGCATTGCACACAGGGAGGAGGGGAGCATGGATATTCTCCGATGGGATCTCAATATCGCATGATGGTCATAGCCCTGTGGAAAACATAATTTAAAGGACTAACCCATTTTCTATGTACTACTTTTTCCCTGTGCATTAGACTACCCTACCTTAAGCCTGCTCATTTAGCTAAAGGGATTATTTTGATAACTATAAGTCTTCTGTTTGTTTAATAAGAAGTAGTTTCTAAGTTCCTATTGTTTTAAACACTCTTTGACATTTCTTCAAGCATTAAAGCAACATTTATTGGGAGTGTGCTAGATGTTGAAAGATGAAGCATTTGGTTCTTGTCCTGAAGATCCATTTGGATTAATGGAAAAGACAAACAGGTGAATAGATAATTACCACCCAGCACAGTAAACACCCATAACCAAGGCATGATATGCTATGAGGGGCGACATAAGACTGTTTCATCTTGCAGGAATCTGAAAAGATGTAACTAAATGCAAAATGGGATCTAGATCTTGGGAGCCGAACAGGAATTTGCATGGGAGATTGAGGACAAGAAGAAGCTGTTTTTGCGTTAGAGCTATACAAGGGTTTGGGACAGATTAAGGAAGCGTGGAATGTTCCACGGGGTTAGAGCATAAGACAAGGGGATTGGGTGGAGAATGACGGAAGTGAAGCTGAAGTGACAAGCTGGGTCAGGTAGTGTATGCAAAGAGTTCAGATTTAATCTGGTTAAAGACAAAAATACAACGTAACAAAAAAAGAAGTCCAAAAGTTTTTAAACTGTTACTGTGACACATGGTAGCCTTCATTTTCTTAGAAGATAATGAATATATCTTTTCTTACATATATGATGAATAAAAGAAAAACACGTTAGTTTGAGTGTAGGAAGAATCCATCAGGGGAGGTTCAAGGTGAGAGCTAAGACTGATAGTGGGTGAGTTAAATAAGAGAATGGAGAATAGTTCTGACAGTTCTGGTGGGAAAATTAGACAAATGTGGCTGAAAATACAGGAGGCAGAGGAGATTTTCAGAAGAAAGGGATATTAAGAATTGAGTATTAAGTACATTTAAGAACATGGACTCTGGAGTCAAGCTGCCTGAGTTTCAATTGTTGGTTTGTATGACCTGGCTCTCTCTGAGTCTCAGTTTGCTCATCTGTAAAAGGGGCAACACCATCTTCAGGGTGGTTTTAAGGCTCAGTGAGATATTAGTATGTCTATTATGCTGAGGTGTGGTCCCTCTCTACCTACTTTGTTAAGAGTGTTTCTAATTGGATGTTGAATTTGTCAAGTGCTTTTTTTTTTTATGCATCCATTGGGATGATCATACAGTCTTTATATATATATATATATATATATATTTTAAGATTTATTTATGCATACAAGAGCTGGGGTATAGGCCAGAGATGCGGTGGGTGGGTGGGTGGGTGGGTGGGTGAGAGGATTCACCAGAAACAGAGTGGGGAACAGAACAGGCAGACTGACGGAATACACTGCTGAGGGGAGCAGCAGGCGAGACAGGAGAGGTCTGCCGCGCCATGTGGGATTCTCCCTGGCCAGGTGGGGATCGAACTTGTGCTGCAGAGGCTGTGGATTGCTTCATAGTACAGTGCTTAACCCCTTGCGCCACCAGGGAGGTCCCTGGTCTTTATTTTTCATTGTGTTAATGTTCATTGAATTGCAAATGTTGAGCCATTCTTGCATCCCTGGAATAAATCTCACTTGATCGTGGTATATGATCCTTTTAAAGTATTTTTGAATTTGATTTGCTAATGCTAACATTACAGGTGATTCTTTCTCTTGCCAAATATTTCTTTTCCAAATATTCTATCATGCATGTGTAGTATTTTTAAATGAGCAAAAGAAAAACTGAACAATGTTATTAAACAAAAACTTGTCCATTAGTAACTTCATGATCACCCAGTAGCAGAAAGTGAAGAGCAGATACCTGGCTTAGAATATAATTAAAGAATATTCCTAGAAAGGACTGACATGGGAAATTGAGTCGACACAACCTGACAGTGTCCTCACTTCACATGATTTACTTCAGTTCCATTAAATATGCTAGAGAGTGCAGGCTTCCATCTAGCAGTATTTCTGGGTTATATTCTATGCAGCTGTATTTACAAGGCACCTCTACTCCTACATTTACCCATTACAGAGATTCATATTCATATGACACATCTGGACATTGAGTGTGGTCTAAATCTGCTTTTCCATGTCCTGGACTTTAAGTTAATTTCCAGCAAAAAGAAAATTGCTAAATCTGTTCCCAACTCTTTGATATACTGAAGAAGCAGCATGCTAATTCTTGGCTCACAGAATCTAGATCCTATCAACAGAATGATTAAAACTTGGTTCTCGGGCCTCCCTGGTGGCACAAGGGGTTAAGCATCGCTTTATGAAGCAATCTGCAGCCTTGATCCCTGGCCGGCCAGGGAGCAACCCACATGGTGCAGCAGACCTCTCCTGTCTCGCCCACTGCTCCCCTCAGCAGTGTACTTCAGTCAGTCTGCCTGTTTTGTTCCCTGCTCTGTCTCTGGTGAATCCTCTCACCTCCCCCGCATTTCTGGCCTGTACCCTAGTTCCTGTATACATAAATAGATGGATCTTTGAAGAAAAAAAAACTTGGTTCTCTATGCTTTTTAA
Organism: Talpa europaea; assembly: GCF_964194135.1. NCBI lineage: Eukaryota > Metazoa > Chordata > Mammalia > Eulipotyphla > Talpidae > Talpa > Talpa europaea. The sequence goes on along the minus strand of NC_140083.1, from coordinate 74,501,706 downwards.
CTGACATGCTCTTTTGAGGCAATCTTACCTATTTAATAAAAATAACAATAATAATTATAATAACATCTAACATTTACCAAATATTTTCTGTGTGTCAGGTATTAAGTGCACTTTACACTTCATAGGGTAAGAAACTCAGGAATGTATCCATGTCTACCAATTTGTAAATTTTTAAAAATAAAAATTTATTAATGACCTTTGGTTAAGAGGAGAGAGAGAGAGAGAGAGAGAGAGAGAGAGAGAGAGAGGTATGTGTGGACTGATCTATATATGTATATTAAATGTATAGGAAAAAAAATCTCTTAGGAATGGTTGCTTTGAGTGGGCAGAAGTACATTCGACTTTGTTCCCATATAATCTAATATCACAACCAACATCAATTTTGCAATAATATGCATAAAAATACATAACCTATCCTTCAAAGCTACATGTATTTTTAAAGGTATAAATCTTATATTCTAAGGTTTTGAATAGGGACAAATAGAAGGTATAAAAAATTCACTCAAAAAAGCATTGACTGATTCAACAATAAAAAGGAAATGAAAGTTCTGATATATGAAGTATAACATGAACCATGACAGCATTATGTTAAGTGAAAGAAGGCAGTTATGGAAGGCCACATATGGTATGATTCCACTTTTATGAAATGTCCAGAGTAGGCAAATCCAGGGTAGATTAATGGTTCCCGGGGCTGGAGTGGGATGGAGTAACTACGAGTGACTAGTAAGTATGGATTTCCTTCTGGAATGAGGAAAATGTTTGAAAACTGATTGTGGTGATGTTTGCACAATCCCGAGAACATAGTAAATCTACTGAATTGTATACTTTAAATGGGTGCACTAGGGCCCCCCTGGTGGCACAAGGGGTTAAGATACAGTACTATGAAGTTATCCGCAGCCAATGCTGTACAAGTTCAAGCCCCCGCCAGGGAGGTGACCCACACGGTGCGGTAGCCTTTTCCTGTCTCATCCGCTGCTCCCCTCAGCAGTGTATTTCAGTTGATCTGCCTGTTCTGCTCCCCTGTCTGTCTCTGGTGAACCCTACATGCTCTGGCCTGCACCCCCACTCTTGTATGCATAAACAAATCTTAAAAAAAATAAATGGGTGAACTATATGGTATGGGAGTTAAATGGCAATAAACCGTAAAAAATAAATACTGAGTACTCCATGCAAGGGATTGTGTAGTGAATCCACAAAGTGCTACTGCTTGAATGTGGGCAGAGAGGAGATGGAGGGCAAGTTTCCTGAAGAATGTGGCAGCTGACACTGGAGGATAGGAAAAAGGGTCATTCTTAAAGGAAAAGGAGCATAAGCTAAGTAAGGCACAGAGGAGGAAATGCAGCTGGTTGTTCACTGAAGTTCAATGACACAGGAATTACTGGGCCTTGACAGAAGCAATACCAGTTCTTCCAGAGTGACAGGAGGCCTCTGGGCTGGTGAGGCGTGGGCACTACCCCACAGAGGACCCCCATTCCATGACATGGTTTCAGTGCAGCCACACCTAGGGCACTGTGTTTCATTTCAGGCACCTCATTACCAGAAAAATGGAGACAAACTGGAATCAGTTCAAAGAAAAATGGCAGGCATGACTAAGAAGCTGAAAGGATCATTTTATGAGGCAGGATTAGAAGAACTAAATAGTAGACCTAAACTAACTGAAAACTACGGGGAGGGAATGTGATTATTACCTAAAAATGTCAGGAGGGTATAAACAAGAAGTGGGAAGAGTGATTTAGCACTGGAGGAGGAAGTACAATTAGAAGTGATGGAAAAAGATTAGGGGTTAAAAAAAAATAGGTAGACTATAAAGGAGATGCTTTTTCTAAGGTCTAATGAATAGTTTGCCTGGGAAAAGGTGTTTTAAAATAGAGGGGATCAGAAGAATCAAAAAGTTTGGAGGAGGAAGTGTTTCTTCATTAGCTGGAGTTGCTTTGCTTGGGGGTTGGCCTTCCTGTTCTCCAGGGATTATGCATGGTTTGCATTTTATCTGAAAGGAGAATTAAATATGGGCATGACTGAGCAGGGAGAGATTTCATTGGCACTTGATCCATTATATGCTAAACTTTCCTGTCTTGAAAAAGAAAATCTCAAAGCTCAACCCTTCTTGTGAAACTGGAATTAATTTTAAAATGAGAATTTTAATTTCGTTGACTTTGAAATGCAAAGTTTTAGCCCTTAAGACAAGGGAGTATAGAAAAGTGTTAAAACTTTTATTTTAATTTAATTTTTAAAAAAGATTTATTTATCTATGCATACAAGAACTGGGGTACAGGCCAGAGGTGTGGAGGGTGAGAGGATTCATCAGAGACAGAGTGGGGAACAGAACAGGCAGACTAACGAAATACACTGCTGAGGGGAGCAGCGGGTGAGACAGGAGAGGTCTGCTGCACCATGTGCTAAGCTCCCTCTCTAACGCGTCCTGCAGAGGCTGTGGATTGCTTCACAGTGCTGTGTTAAACCCCTTGTGCCAGCAGGGAGGCGCCAGAAAGTGTTAAAACTCTCGGACCAGAAGGGAGGTAATGTGAAGTAACTATACTGAAAATGTAGACAAATGTGTTACATAGCACAGGTGAAAACAGAAATCTTGATGTGGATTAGTACCCTGTTCTTTTAAAATATTTCTTTAGCATGCATATCACATGCTAAAAAGGAAGTTTTGGTATGATTCAGTATGCAGTGGGTCTTATGGATAAGGTGGGAAGGTGTGTGCAGCTTGTGAAATTTAGCTGATCTCACTCAAGACACCCTTGTTACCTCTTCCCCTTGTCCGCTGCCATAATGTCCCCAACACTCCATGCATGTCTATCCATCTGTCACCTCTTTCCCAAAGAAAGGCTCCTTCAGACTTAGCAGCAGAAAAGAATTTCTCAAAAAGTACAAACATGAGTATCTGGGATTTAGTGAAGATGTTCATTACATCCTTGCTGTGATGAATTAAATCCTCTCTTTCCCTTCTTGTTGAAGCTGTGGACCCAAATTTAGTGGACATAAGAATACTATCCAAGAATAAGAATAATCAGTAAGATCTTCCACTTCCTAATACTGGCAGGCTAATTGCACCACCACAAGTACTGCAGTAAAAATATTGTCTATGCTTTCTTAAAAACATCACAGTTCTATGCAGAGACCAAGTCTATGCAATCCCCTCTCTAGATAAAAAGATGCAATTTTCTCTGTGTGTGCGAAAACTTTGCATCTAAAGGCAAATAACAAATTTAAGAACACTTCCAAAGTAAAATAATTTCCACTGAATGACAAAAGAACTCTGTCCCCACAAATATAGCAAGTTCTTCCTATAACTTATGCATTAAGTCCCATATTGCAGCACCCAAGTTTCCAACATATATGAAATGTTACTACCAAATCTTCCTCGAGTCTCTTGGGTACCTCAAGATTTAGTGGAAAAGCCTCTTTCTATTAAAACTTAATTTAACTAAGATGCCCTGAAGGAAGGGACTGTTGGAGTAACAGACACAAGAATGCACCACTGGCACGGAAAAGGGAGCACACTCCATTAAAGACACAGGGATTTGAACACGGGGATGAGGACGACGACAAGGGCAGCAGGACTTGCTGTTCCAACAGCCTTTGTGGGTCTGGAGCTCTTAGCACATAGGGCACAGTGCTCACGATGGCCAGTCCCCGTGACTCACTGTGCAAGCTACCAGAGTGTCTGAAGAAATTACTAAGGAAATGAGGACTGCAGGGCCTCCCTGGTGGTTAAAGACAACGCTATCAAGCTATCCACAGCCACTGCAGCATGAGTTTGATCCCCTGCTGGCCAGAGAGCTACCCACATGGCGCAGCAGACCTATCCTGACTCACCCGCTGCTCCCCTCAGCATTGTGTTTCAGTAGATCTGCCTGTTCTGCTCCCCACTGTCTCTGGTGAATCCTCTCAACCTCCCTAACTCTGGCCCACACCCCAGCTCTTGTATGCATAAATATAAAATATTAAAAAAAAAAAGAAATGTGGACTTCAAACATCCTATCTCAAAAAAGACCCCACAAACTCCTTTGCCTCTTCCTTTTCCAGGTTAACCCGAGATACCCTTCCATGTCCCAGTCCCTTCAATGAACCGTATCCCATCTCTCTCCTTCTCCTTCTCTGTTCCTCACTATGGTTCTAGAGGGCACACTCATCCCAAAAGACCTTCTGAGTTTTCATCTCTCATAAGCTGGTCCCAATTTTTCTTTTTCTTTCGTGACCAAATTTCTCAATAGTTCACATCTGTGACCTCTGTTTTTCATTTCCCTCCTTAATATCTAAGAATTTAGTTGTTATTTCACTGAAATTGCTCTCTCCAAAGGTTACTAAATGAATACTTCCTCATTGAAAGCTATGAAACATTATTTAGAGAAATTAAAAATGTCTTCAATGGGGGGATAACAACATGATCATTAATTTTAGCAGGCTCAATATTGTAAAAGTGCCAGTGCCATGGATTCATAACTATACTATAGGTTTAAGACGAAACAAATCAAAACTCTGGCAGTTGTTCGTGTGTGTGTGTGTAAATCGAGAAGCTGATTCAAAGTGTAAGTGGAAATACAAAGAGCCAAGAATAGTCAAAGCAATCTCAAGGAACAAAGCTCTTTGTACAAGAACAATACGATCATGAAGAAAAATATGACTTTATAGTAATAGTAACAATGACTATAGTTATATATAGTTATAATACACATAGAGTTATAATAATAGTAGCTATTAACACAGCCTGCACTACTGGCACAAGAACAGACATAGAGACCACGGGTACAGAAAGAAGAATCCAGGGGCTTCCCTAGTGGCGCAAGGGGTTAAGTCACAGCACTGTGGAGTTATCCAAAGCCACTGCAGCATGAGTTTGATCCCTGGCCAGGGAGCTAGCCACATGGCACAGCAGACCTCTCCTGTCTTGCCTGCTGCTCCTCTCAGCAGTGTATTTCAGTAGATCCGCCTGTTCTGCTCCCCACTCTGTCCCTGGTGAAGTCTCTCACCCCCTGCACCTCTGGCCTACACCCCCATTCTTATATGCATAAATGATTAAAAATAAATCTTAACCCTCCCTCAACAGGAATTTCAAAAGGGCTTATTATAATGCATTATATAGATGTGCTCTAATTTAACTAGTTCCATTATTAGAAATTTAGTTTGTTTTTCACTATAAATATTAATGTGTTGAATTTTCTTATGTAAGTCTGTATGTCTATGACTGTTTCCTTAAAATTCCTGGGTAAAAGGCTTTACATCTTTTAAAGCTTTTGAAGTGTTAGCAAACTGTTCCAAAAGAGTCGTACTAATTTTCAGCCCATAGGTGACAAAGAAGGGTGCTCTTACCAACCTCTCAAAGCAAGAGGGACACAACCCCAACGCCCCAACTTTGCCAACATGGCTGGGCTGTTTTCATATGTAGTCTTTTGTAGTTCTTTTCTTTTGTAGCAAATTCAAAAATTGAGCAAAATACTTAAAATATATTTGTTGGCCATTTCTTGTGTGAAATTCTTGTTGATGCCTTTTCCAAGCTGTTTCTTTTGGCTTAGCTCCTTCATGCTGGGATCGCCTCATAACAACCCGAATGCAAATTCTCACTACCTAGCATCTGTGGGTTACTGCAGTGGCTTCACAACCACTTCAACCCTGCTAAAAGTAATTGTTCTAGAACAAGTGGGTGGGATTAAATACAAACTCAAGTCCAATCTCTTTAGCATGGCAGCCAAATTGTCCCTACCCTAGTTTTCCAATTTCATTACCTGCTGTATCCTTATTACCATTCCCACCTTTGCTTTTTTACTTTGATGTGGTTCTTTCCTCCTAGAATGTGGACCATCTTCCTTCCGACACCTTTTCCCCATCTTATTCATCCTTCATAGTTGAACTCAATTGCCCCTTTTCTCTGGGCTAATACTGATGAAGTATTAATTTTGTCTCATGTTTCAAGAGTTGGGTATATGTTTAATTCTCCAACTCTTACGCAGATTCCTTGAAGCATTTTTTTTTTTTTTAAACAACCAATGCTGCCTAGTAAAATACTCTGCACACAGTTGACAATCTAAAATGACCAGGGATAAAATGAAGGAATGTGCTAATTCTGGGCAAAAGCACTTGTATGTTTTCAAAGAGCGTTTAAAGATGAAATCTGAAGCATCTCCAAATCACAACTATCTGAGGATACAGACCTTTGTCGCAAGGCACATCAATTATACACTGCAGTACCCCACTTTGTTTAAAGTTCTTAAAAGACAGAATATGGGACAAGTACAGAATACCAAGGTGGCCTCTGGCAAGAATTTTCTGGCTCTATCTGCTAAACGTTATTGATATGTATTCTGTTCTTGGTAGCTATTTCAGCCCTCCCTGAACTCAGAGTGGTAATGTGATTTCCAGAGGGACTCGAGCCAAGAATCACAAATTCAACAGCAACTCAATCTGAATGCTCTAAGTAACACACACTGGAAGTGTATGAAGGAGGGAAGGACAGAATGCTTCAGCTTCCACCACGGCTCAGGGGAGACACAGACAGAGGACGCTCAGAAGGAACCAGATATTTCAAAGATGAACTTCTGCAAACACACAGAACAACCATGTAAACGAAACAAACGCACTGTTATGCAACACTGGCTATAGCAGAATCACTTGAGCTCCCTGTCTGCTTTGGATGTCAGGGTTACTATCAGAGAACAGAGCTGCTGGTAGGAAGAATGATAAGGAACATAACTGACTGGATGGGATGGGCTGGCTGATTCAGGGAAACTGTCCCAGAACACTTACTGCTCAGGTCATGATTTTAGAATAGGTGCTATATCTCTTCATAGCCAAGTAAAGACATCAGGGAAAGCTAGCAGAAACCCAGGAAATAAAGTCTTAAAGGGGAGAACACAGCCTTAATTCAAAGTAAACAATTCTCTATTCAGTCACAAAGGAAGGACGGACGGATGGATATAAAGAAGGGATGGTTACAAGAGAGGTTACTGAATAAATTCAGTTGTGGTTGGCAGTGACTCAGATTAATTCCTTTCTGTAAATGGTTTGGTGGTGGGCAGGAAATTATACAGAGATGCTTAGTTTGGTTTAAGCAGACAAGAATCTGCACTTGAGGTTTTTAACAGCTAGGTCCCAGGATGCACAGGCCATGAGGTCTGAGCTGTAAACTGGCATGATGATTGGAGCCTTTTAGAGGTGATGAATCAAGCTGAAATGGTCCTTTGTCCTGGCTAGTTCAAATCAGTGGGCCGTCTAACTACATCTGCTTAGGAGCAAAGCAGACATGAAATAACTTCTGAGTTTGAATTTCTGGACACAAGTTACTCTTGAAGAATCTGTCCTACAATCATTTCCCATAGATGAAGACTAACTCCAAAGTCTGAGCCTGCAGCTTGAATCTCCCATGTTCTTTCTAACATCTCTGCTCACTCCAGTTCCCTGTGGTGAGGAGCTGAGACAACTCCACAGTGCCCTGGACCCTGTGCAATGCTGACTGGACGTGGTAACGCTCACAAGGCTTCTTCCCCCACCTCCTCTCTTGTTATGAACTCCTTTGCCAGGCAATGTCTGAATTTGTTTTTATAAGAAGGAAAAGCTGTTGTTGCTTAGACCAAAAGTAAATAAGATGTTACTGCTCTTCCATGACTAATTTTGAACAAAATAGCATAACAAAAACAAGAATTTAGCTTCATTCACCAATGGGGCCTGTATATACAAGATCCACAGTCAGAGTTCCACTGACTCCCACAGTATACTCTCAACTCTCTGGGAACTTCTGCTTTTTTCCCTCTTGACTAAAATGTCAAGGGAGGATGAAGCCTCCAAAGTGTGCAAAGCAACTACTTCCTAATATTACCAAGGGTACTTCATGCCTGGCACACAGCAGGTGAACAAATGCTTGCCCTGTGCCTTAGGGCAGCTAAGGTGTATTGCCTTTGTTTTCAAAGATTAAAAACAAAACAAAAACAAGAGGAAAACAAGAACTTGTCTTGTTTCCCATCTATGACACTGGAAGTTCTGAAATGTGACACTGGCAAGCCCCTAGCCTTGAAGGAAATCAAACAGTTAAGATTTTTCATGAATCTCTACTTATAGAATGCACATAATTTAGTTTTCTGCATTAACCTCCTCCTCCACAAAGTATCAAACAATGGAACTACTCGATCTACAAGCAGGCCAATTCTGAAATTTAGACTCAAAAACCTGGAAAGAAGCTAACAGAAATACCAGTTCAATTCTCTGACCTAAGAATAAGACAACAGAGGCCTGAAGGGTAAAGTGACCATTACACGTTAAATTGACAGGAGCATTTGCCTCAAGAAAGTTTAAATATGTATTGTCCTTCATGCGTAACCATGAGTGGTTAGAGGATCACACTCTACTTAACAGATGGCGTAAGTTCTCTGTCGAGAAAAAGAGGCCATCTCTCCTGCTTCGGAGAAAAGTTTTACAAGAAATCTGGTGTTGTTATCTATCTTCCAGACCTCTGAAAGTTGTCCTAGCCCTCAAGTTGCTTATCAGTCTTCTGAAGGTTAGATTGGTCATGATTTTGTGAAAGTCAACCACTGGAAGGTCAAGAAAGCCAGGTAAAAGTAGACAAATGAGTTGAGTCAATGACAATCTATAGGCCCAAAACATATGTTGGTAACACCTGTCACTCCAAAGTAATCTTACACACAGCAGGAACTGAAACCAGGCAAGTACAAGGGATGTAACAATCCAGTTTTAGACAGCTATCTGTACATAAATCAGCACAAGCTTTTTCGTCCTGATGATTCTATTTTGTATTTGCAGATGTCACTGAAGTACTAATGTCTTTAATTTTTAACTTATGTCTAGACATTGCTCAAATGCTGGCTGCTGTCCTCACTAAAGCATTCTTCCCTGGCTGAGATAATTTGATTTTTTCCTATGTGATACTCTGTGTTTAAGATCCTTCTATGTCACCATCTTTCCTGAAAGGTTGTAACTTGATAAATGTCATTCCTTTTCTGAACAAGGAGCGAGGAGGTGGAGACAAAGAAAGCATGGCAAGAAAACAGAAAACATGATTACAAAAGATAAAAGTGGGAACAGATCCCTCCACATACACACCAAACCCTCATAAGAGATTTCCATTGGTCTGATTGGCCTCTTTACATTACAGTCCAAGAGCCAAGAGTGGGGAATCACTTCTTTTCTTTTCTAGATTTATTTATTTATGCATACAAGAGCTGGGGTATAGGCCAGAGGTGCTGGGGGTGGGGGTGGTGAAAGGATTCACCAGAGAGAGGGGGAAGCAAAATAGGCAGATCTACTGAAACCCACTGCTGAGAGGAGCACTGGGCGAGACAGGAGAGGTCTGCTGCACCATATGGGTAGCTCCCTGGCCGGGGATTGAACGCTTTGCTGCAGTGGCTGCTGACAGCTTCATAGTGCTGAGACTTAACCCCTTGGCCACCAGGGAGGCCTGGGAGTCATTTCTTGTCTAAAAACATTCTCAGGACATCAAAGGAACTGCGATATATCATCCCACTAAAGCCACCTGGACTTTAGCTGATAACAATGCATTGTATAATTGAAATTTGCTCAGAGTAGAATTTAAAAAAAAGCATGTAAAGTGATGGATGCATTAATTAACTTCATGGAGGGACTCTTTTCATGAGGTACATCTCCATTAATCCATTGCACTGTATACTTAAGTACCTTACAAATTTGTCAATTATAGGGCCTCCCCGGTGGCGCAGCGGTTAAGCGCTGGGTTGTGAAGCTGCCTGCAGCCTCTGCAGCACTGGTTCAATCCCCGGCCGCTGGGCAAGGGTCCCGCATGGTGCGCAGACCTCTCCTGCTGCCCACTGTTCCCCTCAGCAGTGAACTTCGTCCATCTGCCTGTTCTGTTCCCTGCTCTGGCTCTGGTGAATTCTCTCACCCTCCCACGCTTCTGACTGTACCCAGTGCTTGCATAAATAAATAAATCTTTAAAAAAAATTTGTAAATTATATCTCAATAAAAATGAAACAAGAACACAAGTCATCCCTCTGTGGCATGCTTAGATGAAATGCAGTTCTGAGGCAAAGAGATGGGGGGGAGCCTCTATGAGGCTTTACCAGTTGGAAGATTGCTGATGTTGTCCCAGAGGCTTGAGAGAGTGTGGCGTGTTATAAACAATGACCCAGATTTCCCAGGCAGGCAGAATTTTAACACTGTTGTCTAAGTTGGTTTGGTAATATCTCACATTATCTCTTAGAAATCTTACAAATCTGTTAAGTGACATGAATAGAGGCATTCAAATTAAGGGCCTGTCATTATCAAAATGGAGAAAAATTTCTTTCTTTGCCAAAGGGATCCATCAGAACAGCAGCAGGGTTCTGGGAATTACAGACACAGCCAGGCTCGCTGGCCAGCCCGTGTATTTGGTTTGGCTCTTAGAAATGAAAACTGTCAAAAGGGAAAGGATGAAAACAAAACAAAACAAAAATCCAAACAACTAATATAAGAAATCTAGTGCCGAAACTGTCAGGGCAGTAAGAAAAGGCTTCATGGCAGCTAAGACTGAAGCGTTCATCTAGCACAAAGCCTGACCCAGGCCCAGCCAGTCTCTCTGGCCAAGCAGGAAGAGAGAAGGAAGTTTCCTCCAGTCACAGGGGCACAGTGTTCCTTTCACATTCTGTCCGGATTGCTGTCTGCTGTGTCTAGCACACGGCATTTAACTGAGGCCATGTTAGGGAGACACTGGAAAGGCTCCCACAGGGAACTCTGAATCATGCTTGACTGTCTTTTTCATTTTTAGGGCTAACCTGATACATTCCTTCAGTGGTGTCTCCTGACTCCCTGGTGAGAGGAAGAAACCACATGCTAATGTATAGGACAAGCTCCTGGCCCAGTAGCTCAGAGGGCCACGCAAGGAGTGCGATTACTGATCACAGCTCTGGGGTCCTGGGAGCGGTTCTGAGGGGCCCCTGGGTACACACGACCATCTCACAGAAGACCATGTGCAGGGGTGAGAGGCACGTAGAATATGATGGACGTCATGGAGAATGGGGGAGGGGCAGGGGCCTGGAGTTGCATGTTATAATTTTGGACTGCTAGAGGGAAGAACAAGAATGTGGTGAGATCTGAAAGCTCTTGGGGAAGATTGGGGTTAAGAGAAAAATATTCCCACAGCCCCCCTCATGCTCAGAGAATTTTGTAGCCGGTGTTTACTTAGGTGAAAGGGGTGAAGAATGAGCAACCCCAGGGACATACATTTCCAGTCTAATCTGCCTCAATGGATGCTGAAGGCTCACCATACTTGTGATTACAGTTTCCCTAGGAAGTGTGGGCAAAGCCATGGCTTTCTCAACTGCTGTCACACAGCTTTATTTCTACATGGAAGGAATATCTGGGCATGAGAAGTAAAGTCCTCACCAAAGCAAGTACTTCCAAGGAGGTAGGCCTGGCATACTGAAGAGGAGGCTCACCAAATCTCATCTCTTTAAAGACGTGATTAAGTTAAAATGAGGCTGTCAGAGCGAGCCCGATTCCAATCTGACTGGTGTCCTTATGAAAAGAGGAAATTTAGACATCTGCAGAGACACAGGGGCACCCACACAAAGGGCAGGCCGTGTGAGGACACAGCAAGGAGCCCAGGCCAGAGGCCTCAGAAGTGACCAACCCTGCAGACACCTTGATTTTGAATTTCCAGCCGCTAGAACTTCAAGAAAATAAATTTCTAATGTCAACCCACCCAGCATATGGTATTTGTTATGGCAGCCCTGAAAACACAACATGGTTGCTATATAGTACCACAGAGGATGACTCCTCAATTCTAGCTCCAGACAGCAGAAGCACATCTTCACTTGCCCTCTGAGTGCTGTGTGCTGTGCTGTGGCCTGTTCCCATCTCACCTATTTAGCACTGGGAGGTAGGGGTTCAGGGAAAAAAAACCTCACTTTTATGGCAGTGGCCCCATCAGCAGGATGTTCTTGTAAGGCGGACAGCAGATTCTGTTCCAGGCTCAGGGAGGAATAATACCAGTAGTCAGAACACCTTGCTTGTGGCTGCTTGGGGGTCAGGTCACTCAAGTAGCAGGGACTCTTCAGACAGGTGAATAACACAGGGTGGGAGGAGGTGGGGGTTATTTCTTCCGACTCTCCGGGGAAAGCAGGGCTGTGAGTAATGGGGGGGATTAAGGGGCGGCAGTGGGAATGGCCTGACTGTCTGTCAGTGTGTAGAGACTGCTTATATTTCAGGGTGATCCTTTTGATTTTTATAGCCGGGAAGTCATGCCCCACAAAGGGAGGGCTGAGTCCCACACCTTTTCCTTTCTTTTAAGGTATGTAGGTTTCTCCCAGAGAATTACTGTTGTCTATAACCACTGGTACCACAGCACCTCTGTGTCCTTCAGGTGTGCTGAGACCACAAACTTGGTTCAGAGCCCTAGACACTGACCATAGTATGGCAGTCCTCAAATAACACTATTTCATTCAGTGTCATTTTGTTAAAATGTTGAGGAGAAAAAACCCAATTCCAAGCAGCGGCCATAATACGTGAAATGTGCAGGTTCCCCCCAGGTCTGCATGGGTTTTCTCTGGGTACGACAGCTTCCTCCCACACCCCAAAGATGTGCATGTGAAGCTCAGTGTCAGTTGCCCTGGTCTGAGGGGGTGTGGGTGTGGGTGGGTGGGAGGCACCCTGTGAGTCGAGGGCCTCCTGTCCAGGTGGGTGCCTGCTTTGTGTCTGAGCTGCCCAGGCTCTAGCCACCTACCACCCTGAACCAGAATAAGCAGATTGGAAAATGAATGAATGAATATATACATGATTATTTTAGTATTACAAGTGTTTTGGGTTTTTATTTGATGATGCTTTTGTGGCAGGGTAATATGCCATCGGAACTTAACTCCTATTAGTATCAGTCCAGTAGAATTGGTTTCTTATACGCTGTTTTTGCTTAAAAGTTGGTTTCCTGATATCAGAAACCTGTCAATGACATTGTGGACTTACTGTAGCTAATGCCTAGAAGAAATTTAAGATAATTCTATTTTTATACTGTCCCTGAATCTTTTGTAAAGAAATAAAACAGTTTGGAAGAAAACTAAGGACAATTTATTTCAAGAGCTTTGACAGGACTGGAAAACAGTCATTCCTAAAGTTTCTAAGTCCATGGGCTTCACGTCAGCGGCACCTATGTTGGTCACGTTTCAGCACTCACTAGGATTAATCTTCTTTGCTTACTCGCGGGAGCGTTATCTCTGGAAGATGACATTGGAGACGACAGCCTCGTGCTTAATGTACTGGATTATAGTAGCTGTCAAGGCTCATTAAAATTCCAAGAATGTAAGTAATTGCTCTTGCAGGAGCTCTAGAGAATCAGGAGTGCTAACCTTCTCCTATACTTTAAGCAGAAAGGGAAAAATGCAATTAGGCCAGCTAGAAAACACTACGCTCTCGATAAATACAGAACTTTTTGATGAAAACAATATTCCATATTCATATTTTAGAACTCAAAAGAGTCCAATGCAAGGTCAAGCTAATGAAAACCACTCTAAAATATAAGATTCTTCAAGGGCCTCCCTGGTGGCACAGAGGTTGAGCGCTGGGTTGAGAAGCTGCCCGCAGCCTCTGCAATGCCAGTTCGATCCCCGGCTGCTGGGTGAGGGTTCCACATGGCGCGCAGACCTCTCCTGCCGCCCGCTGCTCCCCTCAGCAGTGTACTTCGGTCCTTCTGCCTGTTCTGCTCCCTGCTCTGGCTCTGGTGAATTCTCTCACCCTCCTGCACTTCTGACTGTACCCAGTGCTTGTATAAATAAATAAATAAATAAATCTTAAAAAAAAAAAAAAGAAATTATTTGAAAAAAAAATATAAGATTCTTGCATTCTCTGCTGCAAAACTGGAATTGCATGAAACTGGAATTGATAGTAGGTGTCTGATGTCCAATTTTATTCAGCCCTGCAAGTTAGGAATAGGCACTGGTAAAGAAGATCAAGAGCTGCTTGTCAAAGAATGGAGGGAAAGACCTGTAGACAAAACAGAAACAGCAGAATCCTCCTTCTCTGTGACACGTTAAGGAAGGAAGTGGTTGGAGGGATGTTGTGTATCAACAGAGCTTTGGTCTAGCTAGGTCTCAATCTTTATTCTCTCTTTCCACAAACAAGATAATTTTACATTTAGCACAAAGCCTGTATTTTGTCCCTACTTAAGTATATCCTTTTGTGTGTGCACCATAAGGTTGTGCTCACATTGGTAGTGAGTTGTGAATAATGCTCACTATCTGTGTCATTTCAACTATGTGAAAGAGTTCCTTATCTCCTCTACAGTCAAATTCCCATTTCCTCTCCCTTTCCCAACTTAGTTTTAGTGGATTTTATCAAAAATCAGCACAGTTTTGTATCCTAGAGTCCTTACTCAGCAGCCTGGCCTCTCCTGTGGTGCCTGCTAATTCTTCCCCATCTTCTTTCTCCTTCTTTACGTTTTGTTTTTTTTGGGTACCAGCTTTTCGTTGCCAGATTTTCAACATCCAATTGGCAAGATACTCTGCTCTTTGCATAAAAAAGGTTAATAGCAGCTGTCAGAGGAAGGAAAAAGTATGGGACTGTGTGAGAGCAGAGAAAATGTGAGGCCACGCCACAGGGTTTTCCTAATACATTTGTTAACACACTCACACACAGACACACACCACCTCAAGTTCCAGTCCCAGGACAGACACTTATTTATCTCAGGACTCTGCCGTTCTTTTTGCTGCATTGCTGGTCTCGTCTCTCTCTCAGCCTCTCACACACTCTGTTGTTCTTAATTTTTTGGACAACAGTTCAGCACTGGAGCTGAAGAAACAAATTTAAACACCACAGAAAGAAGAAAACCAGATCAGAAACATTTAAGTTGGGAACCAGAACAAAGTCTGCTGCTCCACAAAGAAGCATTTTTCTTTTTTTCTTATTTTCTCTCTCTGCTGCCCTTTATCCTGTGCCCCCCAACAGCTCCTGCGTCCATTTGGCTCCCTTGTGTCGTACAACAATCAGTGCAAATGCATTCAAGAGAGAAGAAAGAAATGTCCTGCCGGTGCCTGATGATGGATGCCTTCCCTGAGTGCGGGAGATGACTTTCAGGTTCTGTGCCCAATAGTGCTCCAGCATTAACACCCCCCGATTCTCCACCTTGAAAAGAGAGGGGTAAAAGCCAAAGAGTGATTGATCAAAATCGAGAAAACAAATGGAAGAAGGAAGCCAAGGAGAGGACAAGGTCTAAGCCAAGTTTTGGAACAATACTTCCCTGAAAATTAAAAATGGGACTGAGTGCTGGGAAAGAGAGCCGGAATCCCCAGCTCTGTGACCCACAGAGCGGGCTGGCTGATACAAGTTCATTCCAGTGTGGTCGGCCCCTGGCGGGAGGTTGGCATTCATAATGGAAAAAAAGGATTTGTACTCTAAGGAGAAATTCCATTTTTAGCTTTATAGCGGAATCTGCCTATCAGTCAAATTGCTTCAAAAAGTTCAAAAGGAGACTGGTAGTGGGGTATATTTCTGGTTTTGCTTTAAATTAAACTATCACTGACATACAACAAAATGCAAAGATCTTTAAGTGTATAATCTGATGAATTTTGATAAACACACAGCTCCATATAGCCATCTACCCAACCGAGACAGAGAACATTTCTATCACCCCAGAAAGCTCCTTGTAACCCTTTTCAGTTGATTCCTATAGGCAACCAGTGTTCAAATTTTTATCATCATAGATTAGTTTATTCTGTTCCTGAATACAATATAAAAAGAATCATACATTAATCACATATTATTTTGTATCTGACTTTTTTGCTTAGGATAGTATTTTGAGATTTATGAAATTATACTTGTATTAGTACTTCATTCTTGTTTACTGTTGGTTATTATCCCATTATATGACATGTAGTAATTTTAAAAAAACCAAACTATTCTGCATCAGGTGAACATGATAACCACTACATTAAGGAAATCTGGGCATAAAAACCAAACTATTCTGTTAATGAACATGTAAGATATTTCCAGTATGGGGTTTTTATAAACAAAGCTGCTATAAACAATCTAGTGCATATCTTTTTGTGGACATAAGTTTTCATTTCCCTTGAGTAAATAATGAATGAATTGCTGGCTATAAGAGAGATGTACACCTAATAGTTTTCCAAAGTCTTATATCATTTTAAAATCTCACTAGCAATGTATCAAATATCCAGTTGCTCCAAATTCTCACCAACATTTGCTAATGTCAAGTCTTGGTCATTTTAGCCATTTTCATGGTACTGTAGTATTATCTCATTGTGGCTTTCATTTCCAAGCATTTTTTCATGTGATTACTTTACCTTCTTTTGTGAAGTGTCTGCACAAGTCTTCTGTCCTTTTTTTTGTACTACATTTTTTTTTTTTTTAAAATCACTGTGTAATGAATTACCAAAAAGGCATTGGTAACTCAGCTTGAAACAATACCCACTTATTTATGACTCAGTTCCTTGGGTGAAAGTTCAGGATTGGCTTTGCCAGGTTTTTCCAATGTACACTATTTTGTGCTAATCCAGTGAAATAATTTTTTAGCGGAGATTCTTTCAGACTATGTAACTATCCTGTTCTTCAACCAACTTTCATGGGCTGTTTTTCACATTCGTTGACAATTCTTGGCCAAATCAGTTATTTATTACCATGATGGTTGCCAAACAATGATTCTCTATTTCCATCACCCCTTCTACATTTATTAGCTGGCATTTTACTACAGGATACAGCTTTCCTTTGTTCCCAGTTAATTTGTTTATCCACTAAGTTCTTTATACAAGTGTAGATATAGATATTTCTATTTTGATCAGAGGCTTTAATCTGCTACCATCACTGGGAGATCCCACCCCTCCACCCCCAATCCTTCTAACATAACCCTACCACTTCAGGAACACTTCCTTAAATTTATAGCGTAAGATATTTTGGATTAATGTGGTACTTTGCTGCACACAGCCCTAGACTCAGTCATATCTCTAAGGAGCCCTGGTTTCTTTTGGTAGAAAAGACCATCTAGAAACCAAGATCCAGTTGCTAGGTGAGCACCTTGTTACTGGTGTGTCCCTGCTTCTAGCTCACATAAGTGTACACAGAGAGATATCTAAATCTATTTATCTGCTAAAAGCACAAGTCCATATCAATACCTCCAACAGCAACCTAACAATCACAGGCTATGACTTTACCCTTTCTATGTTTGCTACTCCTTTCTCCTACAATGATAAACCTGGTTCGCGCTATCCTCAGTGCATTTACTCATTTGCTCAATTCCTTGTATGCAACCAATCTCCCACCCTTGTATGCCATCATTTTGGTCCTGGCTGCCAGTTCTATATCAGCTGAATTTCAGCCCTGGTCTTGCCAATAATGCTGGCCATGTGGGCTGAATTCTTGGCTCTAACCTACCAAACATGCCAGCTGTGCTGGCAGAATTCTTGGTCCCATATAGGCAACGATCCTTGGATCCAATTACAGGTCAAACATGTCAGCTGTTGACCAAATTCCCAGCCTCTATCCTGCTTGTCATTTCAGCTACATCAGTCAACACCTTGATCCCAGCCCCACTGACCATGCCAGTTGATCCCTAGGCCACAATAAAGGAGAAATGGCAGGCTAGCTGTTTTTTTAAAGCATATGACTCTGCATTTAAAAGAAACAGAATTTATGCATTCTGGTATCTGCCAAAGACTAAGTCCTTACATCTATTATTGCTTAACATAGGAAATTTTCTCTTGCGATTATTGATATATAGGGAGTATTGCCTAAATACTATCCAAAAACTTGAAAATATATTATTTGTATTAAAAAACATATCAGATATATGACAATTTGGAAAGCAATACTTAAGATTTCCTATGGAATGGTTTTTTATTGATGTTATGATATTGAGATGTTAGGAAAACAATAGATCTATGAAAACTAATTGTTATATATATAAAATGGAGGATGTTGAAGGTATTTAGAATTTGATTCATCATGAAGGCCTGTGGGGAATGAAATTTCTTTCACAGTTATAAAAACAGGCAAAAAGAGCATTTCTCGAAGTAAACATTCTTTCAGGGAAAAAAGCTAAAAATACCAGGTATAGAAGGAAAACACCTCAACACAAGAAAAGTGATACATGACAAACCAAACATCAACAGCAAAATCAGTGATGAAAGGTTGAAAGCTTTTCCCCTAAGATCCAGGAGTAAGACAAGGGTTACTACACTCACCACTTTCATTCAACATACTATTGAAAGTCCTTACCACAATAATCAGCAAGAAAAAGAAGCAAAAGGTATTCAAATAGGAAAGGAAAAAGTAACACCGTCTTTGTTGGAGGTGGTATGATCTTATATACGGAAAATATTAAAGACTCATCCAACAAAACTGCTGTCAGAGCTAACCAAATAATACCATAAAGCTGCAGCATACAAAACTGACATACAGAAAACAGTTGTGCTTCTATATACTAACAACAAAGTATCTGAAAAAGAAATAAATGAAACAATCTCATTCAAAAAACAATAATGTACTCAGGAATGAATTTAATGAAGATGATGAAAGATCTGTACACTAACAGCTACAAGACTTTGATGAAAGAAATAGCAGAAGACACAGGCAACTGGAAAAATATCCTGTGTTCATGGATCAGAAGAATTAACATTGTTAAAATGTCCACATTACCCAAAGTCACCTATAGATTCAGTGTAATCCTATTAAAATTCCAATGGACTTTTCACAGAAATTGAAAAAAGAATCCTAAAATTTTGTTGTCAACACCAAAGACCCAAATAAACAAAGCAATCCTGAGAAAAAGGACAAAGCTGAAGCATCATCATGCTTCCTGATTTTGAAATACAACAAAGTAGGGCCTCCCCTGGTGGCGCAGCTGTTGAGCACTGGGCTGCGAGGCTGCCCGCAGCCTCTGCAGCACTGGTTCGTTCCCCGGCTGCCGGTGAGGGTCCCCCGCCCCCCCCCAAAAAAAAAAAGAAGAAAAGAAATACAACAAAGTAATAGTCATCAAAACAGTATGGTACCAGCATAAAAAAAGACACATAGACGAGCTGAACAGAACTGAAATACCAGAATATACCCTTCGCATAACTAATATCTGGCAAGGAAGCCAAGAATATCAGTGAGGAATGGATGGCCTTTCACATAAAAAGTGCTGGGAAAACTGGATAACCACATGCAGAACAATGAAAGTGGACCCATCTTACACCACTCACAAAAATGAACTCAAAATGGATTAAAGACTTAAATGTAAAACCTGAAACCATAAAATTCCTAGAATAAAATACGGAAAAAGCTCCTTGACATTAGTCTGGACACAGTGGCTTCCTGGACATGGTACCAAACACATAAGCAACAAAATCAAAAATGGTTTGCTGGGATGACATCAAACTAAAAGGCTTCTATACAACAAAAGAACCAATCAACAAAATGAAAAGGAAATCTATGGAAAGGGAAAAAATATGTGCAAACCATATATCTGATAAGGGGGTAAATGTAAAATATCAAAAACTTAGGTATCTCAATAGCAAAAGAACGAAAAAATCTGATTAAAAAATGGACAGAGGAATTGTTTTCCAAAGCAGATATACAAATGACCAACAGGTACATGAAAAAGGTACCTGACATCATTAATCATGAGGGAAATGCAAATCTACAATGAGATATCACCTTACATCTGTTAGAATGGCTATCATCAAAAAGACAAGAGTAAGTGGGGGCCTCCTTGGTGGCACAAGGAGTGAAGCATCAGCACATGAAGCTGTCCACAGCCACTGCGGCATGAGTTTCATTCCTGGCCAGGGAGGTAACCCACATGGCAAAGTAGACCTCTCCTATTTCTACCGCTGCGCCCCTCAGCAGTGTATTTCAGGACATCCGCCTGTTCTGCATCCCACTCTGTCTCTGGTGAATCCTCTCACTCTCCCACGCATCTGGCCTGTACCCCGGTTCCTGTATAAATAAATAAATCTTTAAAAAAAAGTATGATGTTTTTACTGACTTCTGGTTTGTTTTAATCTTGAAGGATACTACAAAGTGCAAAATTAATCACATAATTCTATATAGACAGTGCCTGAGAGCTCATTCCTGATTTTATCTTATTTTTCTTTAACTTCATTTTCCCTTGATTGTTAGAATCCTGGAGATGGGAAAGCAGAAGGGAGGATTGTCCTTTAGGAGATTTGGATATCCTCTATCCAATCTGAAAAGCACTCAGAAGCACTCATTCAATTTAGAGTGCTGTGAGATTTAGAACTGAGTTTCTGATCACTCATTTTGCCCTTCTGAAACCAGCTCCCGTTTAACCTTAAAGCTGAACAAATATAATACTGTGAATATAACTTCTAATTTTATGTGGTAATAAGTAAAAATATATAATGAAAACCAGAAAAAAAGTTATCTCAATGAGATAAATGGCTGTTCTTTCATGTATACAAGATAGTTAAAAATAATCTATTTTTGGCCATAAAGTATGATTTTGGTCCTAATTTATTTAATTGTTGGAACTTGACAAGATTGCAACTAGAGGTTAAGGTTAAGTGGCCTTAAATTCATTATTTGAACAATATATGCTTGGCGAGAGAGAGAGAAAAAGAGAGAGAGAGAGAGAGGGGAAACCAAAGGAATAGGACCCGAATACTTAAGCCTTTAAAATGTAACTTGCATATATCCACTCACCCGCAAACTAAAATACCTTAAATGTATGCATTAACTGTAGTCATCAAACCCAAATCTACTCAGTCTATGGTCACTATCTGACACTGGTCAGTGTGTATAAAGTCACAATACATAAAACGTCTCCAAACTAGAACACTTTGACCCAAGAACATTATTATGTTCTAATAACTATATGAGCCATTGCACTGGTGACATGCTGGAAAGTTAAAGTTTATAGTTGCAGGGAAATCACGTTATACAACACAGCAGCGTAGGAATAAGAGGGTCATGGGAGACTTATAAATGTTTCCTCATCTCATGGTAAAGTCGAATAGAATCACTTGCAGCTATAAGCAAGATCACACATGAGTGTGATCTTTCCATCATATACACCTGCACATATCTGCAGTATCCCACCTGGCTGCAACTTTCTGAAACTAAGGAAGTGGTATGTTCAGTGTAACCTTTGCAAATCTACGTTTCTGTGAAAACCCAACTGTTATTTCTCCCCAACACATTAGGGTGCCACTCCTTAAGCTCTATGAAATACATGAAAATTTAAAACCCAGAACTACTTGCATTGACATTAAAGGAAAAAAGCAGCTGTCAGAAAAGTTTAAGTTGAAAATTTCCAACAACTTTTATGTAGTTATCGAATACTTGACTTAAGAACCAATAACAACTCCTTGAGTAGAATTAATTCTACTTGCTAGGGTCAATGCCAGATTTATGGAGACACACAAGGCTTCCATCCCAAGAGCTGGCAAGAAGACTTGACAAGAAACCGAGGGTACGTCATGTAGCAGGAGATGGTACATGGTATAACTGTTACGTGGGAAACCTGGACCTGGAATTCCAATTATGTGCTGTGATTCTGGAAGCTAACATAGAGTGATTAAATATGTGATCTTCATAAACAGAGAAGTTGTTTAGAACTGAAGCTGAACGTCATAAAATTTTTTTCTTAGTGTTAACCACGTTGTGTACAATAGCATTATACTTTGACACTACCTTAAGCTATTTCTTCAAAGACTCTGGGTGTGGAGTGTGGCTGGTTACTGACATCAATTGTCAGATTACCAAAAGCTATTTATTGAAAGGCACTGAAGAAACTGTTTTTGGTACAAATAAATAATCAACTAAGTACATACTAAACATATGTTGGCAAATATTTACTGAATAGGTACTATACACTAGGTACTGTTCTTGGTACAGGGCATATGGCACTGAAAAAAAAAAAACAGAAAAGTTCGTTGTCCTTTTCTCAAAGGGATAGTAATAGGAGAGCACAGTGGCGGCAGAAGGTACTGGACACACAGTTGATTAATACAAATGTCAATAGAAGGCTTTACCTCCCCCATACAAAACATAAGCAACACACATATACAATAAACCAACATGCATATTTGGCAGTGATTCATATTTTATGTTTCTTGGACTTTAAGAACTAAAATCAAATCATTTTTGTATTACTAGAAATCATCTTCCTCAATAGCCTGCATCATTTCCTTAATTCTTATTTGGAGTGAGGTGAAGAAAATTGGCTGATTTCTCTACCAATCTTTAGCAGCTACAGAGAAGCTTACAGAAGGTGGTGTTAATTGCTATATTCCTTTGCAAATGATGTAAGACATGGGTTTCCCAGGAGATATTGATGAAAATACAATTTCATGCACGTCAAATAATAGTAACTGAAGCACATTCTTAAGCAAGGGGAAATATGATAATATTAACATAATTCATGTAAATGAGAATTGTTTTGATGATGACAGTGGTTGGTTTTAACAGTGGAGAGACTATCAATGAATTCCTAGTTTCATTTACTCAAACTTTCTGAAAAATGCTCAGTCTTTGAAATGGAAAAAGTATTGTTTAATAATGTTTTTCAAATATGCCTTTATGGACTTAAAATTGTCTTTCCAAGGGAAAAAAAATAATGTTCAGGGTGAGACCAAGAAAAAAATTCAAATTAAGGGTTTTTCAAGTTCAAGTTTGAGACTTACCTGTTCCTGGGTCATCTTCTGCAGCTCATTCTCCCAAGCTGCCTGGTCATCGTCCAAGTCATAGGAAGCTGGTGGAATCAGTCCACGAAGGATCCGGGGGTCACGGTCATGACAGAGGGCTGTCAGGTGTCCAATATACAACTTTAATTTGCTTCTATTTTGGTCAAGTTCTAAGAGGGGCTGGATGATCTGAGGTGAAAAAATGAAGACAGTCAAGATCAATCTGGAACAAGAAGTTCAAATATTTTCATGCCTCCCAAGTCAAAGAAAACTAACCAAAGACTAAAGCTCTTCCAATTGCTATTGAAATCTTTAGAATTGGGCCTCCCTGGTGGCACAGGGGTTAAAGACAACACTATCAAGCTACTGCCAGCCACCAGGGAACAACCCACATGGCACAGACCTCTCCTGTCTCACTTGCTGCTCCCCTCAGCAGTGTATTTCAGTGGATCTGCCTGTTCTGCTCCCCACTTTCTCTGGTGAATCCTCTCACCCCCGCACCTCTGGCTTACACCCCAGTTCTTGTATGCATAAATAAATCAATCTTAAAAAAATCTTTAGAATCATAAAATGAAATTGTTCCACACACTTGCAAATTTACACTGTCACACCCAACCGCCATTCTAGGGGAGAGAGGGAATGTTGGCTTAGTGTATCAACACAAGATTGAGAGTTCCGTATTTAGGCAGGGGATTAGGCATGGAACTAACTTGTTTTTACAGAGATGACAATCCTGATATAGAAAGATTCCAGTTACCTCACAATTTCTCTTTCCATTTATTTATGAGTAGATTACAAAGAATTGCTAGAGAAATTTGCTCATCTGAAAGTCTGGACAACATATACTTCATGTGTTCCTCTACCTCCTAGAATGGAAGAAAAATTCTGTCTCTGGAGAAGGTGCATGTTTTTCTTGGCCAAGAGATGTGATGAGGAACTCATTTCTAAATCTGCCTCATCCTGGCTTACGCTGCTCTCATTCATTACACAGAAGCTATTCGATATGCTTTTAAAACAGCGATTGATACATCCTTAAAAAACACTAGATACCTGACTCACAGCCAAGGACTCTCTGAAACTCTCTCAATTGTAGCATTGGTCTTGTTTTTCTTGACAAACAGACCTGCTTTAATTTTACTTTTCTATTCCCTTTAGCCTGGATCAGTAACTATTCCTTTGACTCCCTGGAAGCAGACTAAACGCCAGATGACTGATGTCCCAAAATTTCATTTGTCAGCTCTCATGACAATACTCTGGCCAGGTACATGGTAGCTGGTCAAAACCCAGCGTGTTTAGGAAGAGCTGGGCCAGAGCTCACATCGAAGAACACTGAAATGTGAAAGCAGCATCTGCTTGATACATAGCAGCTGTGAGAGTTGCAAAACCCTGCCAAAATGCTGGCAATTCTCAAAATGTTCCCAGGGCTTACAAGGCAGAGGCCTGCACCTGTTGCTTGTCACTAGGCTGGCATTTTCATCAACAGGACACCTCTGACCCACCTAATGAATAAGAAGCTCGATAATCTTTAGGTCCACAGAAACAGCACCGGGTATTACTTTCAACAGTGACAGTCATTTCCCTCTGGCCTCCCCAGAGGACTGCTTTTGCTGCTTTCCTTGCTCTTTTCAGGAATTTAAATGAATTAACATGTTATATTTTTATCATGCAAACAATACATATTTTATGATGAAAATTTTGGAGGAAAAGTATAAAAGAAGTCATAAAATAGCTTAGAGGTATTTGAGAATTAAACATCTGCAAAATTTTGAGGACTTTCTTCCAAGTCTTTGGTAACACTATCACACTTCGCCTTTCGCTTCATACACTATTTGTGCATTTAACATTATATCACGAGAACTGTGTCTGGAAAATTAGAAATACTTCCTTTGTTTCTAACAATATTTCCATGGAATAATTAAAAGAGGGTATAATCAGGGCTTAGAGGCTAAAACAATCTTTAGCTTACTAAAAATATCACTTTAGGGCCTCCCCGGTGGCGCAGCGGTTGAGCGCTGGGTTGCGAAGCTGCCTGCAGCCTCTGCAGCGCCAGTTTGACCCCCGGCTGCTCCCGGCCACCAGAGGAGGGTCCCACATGGCGCGCAGACCTCTCCTGCCGCCCGCTGCTCCCCTCAGCAGTGTCCTTCGGTCCTTCTGCCTGTTCTGCTCCCCGCTCTGGCTCTGGTGAATTCTCTCCCCCTCCTGCACTTCTGACTGTACCCAGTGCTTGCATAAATCAATCAATCAATCAATCAATCAATCAATCAATCAATCAATCTTAAAAAAAATCACTTTAGGACTATGTAGTATAATATAATTTAGAAGAAGGAGCCTGGCTAAACCAACCAGAAAATACGAATTAATTTATCATTATTATTTTTTACACACACACACACACACACAATTCTAAAAGTGAAAACACTTGGTCTTGCTGTGACAGCCTCTTGGGCTCTGTAAGAGACCCTAACTGGCAGGATCATGGTACCAATTCGGGGCTAGCATTTCCTACCTATCATAGACACATCAGCAGTCAACCACAGAGACTGTTTTGAGTTTGGAGATACGGAATGTGGGGAAATTGGACAATTTTCACTACTGATCTCTCAAAAAGAATTGTATTTTATTTCTCACCACAAATATTTACTCACTATAGAAAATTCAGAGAATTTCAAAATTAAATATTTAAATGCACGTACACTTTGTACTTCACTAACTATACCGTAGTCATGGTTTTAGTACTACCTCCCTCAGGCCTTCAAGTAATGCAGTCCCCTTTCATTATCCTTAAAAAAAAAATATCTTGGACTTTCTATTTTTTTCACACACACTGGCTAAATAATTATTGTTGTGATTTCTCCTACTGGGTTTGTACAACTAATTCCCATTTTGTGTGTGTGTGTGTGTGTGTGTGTGTGTGTGTGTATGGGTTGGGGGGAGGTGGTCATCACATCTGGGCTGCAGGGCTGATAGCTTAGGCAGTTACTGATTGGATTGGAAAAATGACACAAAAATGTATGATCACCGAGGAAGGGAACAATGTGATAAATGGTAGTAAAGGAAAGGTGAAATTTCTTACAGTAAAATAGAATTTAGAAGGATACTAGCTCACCACTGTGTGACTAGGGATGAAAAATGGACTTTAGGTTCCTGCTCTTAACCAAAGATGAATTTTAGACTAATTTAAACACATTTCAAGTTGAGGTGCTAAGTGATTAAAAAAAAAGTGATAATGTTTTGGACTCTGCAATTCTTGAAGTCCAACTGAAAACTTAAATGATAGATATTTTTTTTCCTTTGCACTCCATACAATGGCTAAGATGTCTGTTTTTCTTGTTAAAGTTTTTTTTTTTTTTAAACTTATAGCCACTTCTGTGGGATGATATGAAACTGCCCAACTAACAAAGGTCCCAATCAAATCTATCAGTAAAAAATAAATAAATTGACTTTGGTCTCTCTGGGATACATCAGCCGTGTCAATCATGGGGGAAATGCTCTTATCTCTTTTTCTGCCTAACTAGGTCACTTAGAAAAGAAATTGTGTTTCCCACAAGGAAGAACTGTCACTGCCTTATCTCAAGAGGGAAGAGAGACACTTCCCAAGCAGAAAGAGGATGCCTTACAGGACCTGTAACTTAAGTCTTTGGCCCACATGCTACTTCTGTACATTGGCAAGGAGTTCTACCCAAAACCATCAGAAATGTGGTGAGGTCACATTAGTTCCATAGCTGTGCAGTGCTACAGTTATATATCTTTTTTTGGCACAGGGAAGAAGAACTTAAAAAATGAACTTGTCAAGATTACCTCTACTTGTAGCAAATATAATGCCTAGAAGGCAAAATTTCGCCAATCCTACATTTGCCAAGTTGTTAAGGAAAAGAATTTATATTATACAAAGGCTTAAGAGATTTTTTTTTGTTGATTTACTGGGAGCGTTATTTCTTTTTGGGAGGATTTACTTGCTTATGTTTAGATGCTTAATTGGTTTCAGAGGCCAGCGTTTGCTGGTATATGGTGACAAAGGACAGAGATCTTCTGAAGGTATTTTAACCTCCTTTCTACTAAATTAAGGTTGGATGACTGAAGGTCTTTTGGAAGACTGGTGAGTTGCTCCTGTAGTGTTTGATACAGACAGTAATTGAAGATGAATGAAGCAATGAAGCTAACTCATTGCCTGAATTGACGACAAACTTTTTTTTCTATCCACTGAAGTTTTCAGAGGCAGGTTCAACTGTCCATGTATTACTGCATAAATGCTAGTGTAACTTTAATGTCTTCATTGGGCTCCCCTTACACCGCTATCTTCCAACATAGGAACATCAAGAAAGTTCCAGAACAACGAACAGATTAACTTTCCAGAGAGATTATTTGCTTAAAGGCATTTTGGTCCAGAGGCCCCAGCAGAAGGTCTCTGAAAAGTAAGTAAAGGAGGCAAGGGAATAAAACATCAATCTGGCTTCAAAGTCTTTCTTCCCCTCTCAAAAACTAAGTTTAGCTTCTAGTCAATAATAAAAGTGAGTATTTTGTGTCTTTACAAGGGTTGGGGGTTTTGTGATATATTTTCACTTAAAGGCAGCTATACTGTGAGAGACATTTCTTTGAAAAAATAATAGTAAACCCACACAATGCTTTTGTTACACTGGTTAGGTATACTGCATATCAGATCCACATATATTAGAACTAATAAGTTATATAATTCACTTAACAAACATTTAGTGAAAGCCTTTGTACCATGCTATAGCCAGTATTAGTTGATGGGAATATTATGAGTAAGATGTGGTCCTACCCTACATGAAAACAAAACAAATCATGAAAACATGTTGAATGTATGTAAGAATTAAAATGTATCAATTCATGATTTATCTTTGTTTTAATTTTGAAGTTTACTTCAGGCAAACCTTTTTTTTTTAATTTTTTTAAAAAAATATTTTACAGCATTGTTCATTTTTTGTACAGTGTTTGCTCTCTCCTCTCAGGTGTAGTCCCTATAGAATTCCCACCACCAATTCACCCATGACCATCACCATAGTCCCTTATGCTCTTCCCTCCCCTGTTTTGATCCCTCTCCTCCCCGCTGCCCCACAGAATGTCTTGGATTTATAGTTTCCTGTTAATTTTTTTATTATTTATTTCCTGATCCCTTATTTGGTTCCCCTATGTTCTTCCTATAAGCAAAACCATCCGATATTTTTCTTTATCCTTCTGACTTATTTCACTGAGCATAACCTCTTCCAGCTCCAACCAAATTGCTGCGAATGGCATGAGCTTATCTTTTTTGATTTCTGAATAGTATTCCACTGTGTGTGTATACCCCATCTTCTTGATCTAGTCATCTGTTTTTGGGCATTTGGATTGTTTTCATAGCTTACATATTGTAAATAGTGCTGCAATAAACACAGGGGTGCAGGTATCCTTTTGAATTAATGTTTCTGTGTCCTTTGGGTAGAGTCATAGAAGTGGAATTGCTGGGTCATATGGAAGCTCTGTTTTTAGTAGTTTGAGGAATCTCCATACAGCTTTCCATAGTGGTTGGACCAATTTGCAGTCCCACCATCAGTGTAGGAGTTTCTTTTTCTCCACATTCTTGCCAACATTTGTTGTTGCTGGTTTTTTAAATATGTGCCATTCTCACCTGTGTAAGGTGCAAACCCTAAATTGTTAACTAAACCTCTTTGTCTTGACTTAAAGCTGACTTCGTCATCATACATAAAGTTATGGCATTCAATAAGCTTTTTTATTCTTATTTTTTAAAAAGATTTATTTATTTATACAAGCACTGGGGTACAGGCCAGAGGTGCAGGAAGGTGAGAGAATTCACCAGGGATAGAGCAAGGAGCAGAACAGGCAGAAGGACCGAAATATACTGCTGAGGGGAGCAGCGGGCGAGTCAGGAAAGGTCTGCTGCGCCATGCGGGTTGGTCCCTGGTTGGCTGGGGATCGAAATGGTGCTGCAGAGGCTGTGGACAGCTTCACAACGCTGTGATAAATCTGTTGTGCCACCGGGGAGGCCCCAGCTTTTTTATTCTTAATGGTCTCTGAGCTCCAATCTCCCTCTTTTATTTTATTTTATTTTTTTTGTGGGACCCTTGCTGGTGGCTGGGGATTGAACTGGCGCTGCAGAGGCTGCCGGCAGCCTCACAACCCCAGAGCTCAACCACTGCGCCACCAGGGGAGGCCCCTGAGCTCCAATCTCTTAAGCCTTCTCAGGTGAACCACAAACAAAAGGATAAATGCTTTAGTCTTCACTCATCTTTAATCCTAGCAAATAGAGAAAATATATATTCAAGGACAGTCCTCATCTTATACTCTCATAAGAGATGCACTGGATAAAAACACGACTAGCAGGTCTGCATCTTCATAAAAACCTATAAAGAAGCCAAAACCTCAGAACAGTTTGTAAGATACACTGATGTAATTTCCAACAAACAACAAACTTTGTTAATATTGAGAATCTGAAACTTTTGTTAGCTTTAGATTTTGTGCTTAGCTTGAAGGCTACAGTCATTCAGAAAACTTGTATATACTGTATCTGCCTTTCCTTTAAGGATAATAAACTAAAACTTCAAGAAAAAAGTTGAAAGAGAATCTGAAGTTAAACTCAGTGCTCCAAATCCTAACCCCCTCTTGATAACTACTTTTAATACATTTCTATTTGACTCCACAAACAGATTTTATAGAATGTGACTGCTCTACATGTATCTTCCAAAACAAAAATTAAAAATCAGGACAAAAACAAGCAAATAAAATCCAGAGTGATATGACATATAACAAAAATATTACTAAGTCCTTAGAAAATTAGTTCTATACTAAGCAGGATTCCTTTCTCAACATCCTTTATAGATGATCTACTATTATTATTTGCTTAATCATTGAAATATTTGGACCAAGAAATCACTTAGGTTGAATTAACTTCTTTTTTTTTTTCTTGACCAAATTTCAGTCAAGTTCCTTGAAACTCTCTTTTTAACTAGACTCTGCCCTCTGGGCTTCCATGGTCATCTTTACATTGTCCAATTCCAGCAAGAGTTCTGCTCAGTTGGTATATCAGGAATCATCTATCCTCAATGTCTGATCACCCTGAATATATGATTAGGCACCTC
This sequence comes from Talpa europaea, assembly GCF_964194135.1. Taxonomy (NCBI): domain Eukaryota; kingdom Metazoa; phylum Chordata; class Mammalia; order Eulipotyphla; family Talpidae; genus Talpa; species Talpa europaea. Next base: position 74,472,023 of record NC_140083.1, on the reverse strand, counting down.
ATCCTCCACCATCCTGCAACTGATACTTGATCTTTCTGGCCTACACACATAACTTCGTCAGGTTGGTTTTGCCAGACTTCCCCTTAGCCCTGCTGTTCTTGTTAGTGTCTGTCGATTAATCCCCTATCCTGCTCCACAGCTATAAATTTCTATTTTTTCCTTGTATTGTATTCAGAGTTGAGCACAATCTCTCTCCCCCACTGCAAACTTTCATCAGTGGTTCGTCCCTATCACAATTGTCCCAAATAACATCTGCCTTACTGTTCTGTCACAAGTGAATGAATAATTTTTCCCCCATAACACTGGGACAATGAGGGGAAATATAAATACTCAGTTATCATTAAGAGTTCAGATCCAGCTACCACTAAGTCACTGAGATGAAAAAATGTTAATCATAAATTTTATTACTAAGAGAAATATCTGGTGCTAAAAGTATAAACTCCAAAGGTGTCAGATTTAAAGAACTCTGTAGCTTAAGCGTAGGAACTACAAAGGGCTATGAAGATAAGTGGCAATCATTTTTTTTTTGTATAATGCGATCATTTCCTCTTAGTTTTACAGTTCAGAAATCTGTTGTCAATTTTTCTGTAAGCATGAATTCCCCCAAAACAAAACATCCCCTATTTCTTGATCCAGACATGAAGAGAAAAAAATTCTTTTATACTCAAAATTGTGAAATAGGAAACAGGGTTTAGAAGACAATGAATCTTGATGTCTGAATGATAGTGCTAATAGCATTTTGCCTATTTACTCTTCATTCTGCTAAAACCGCTCCTATCTTATGCAGACCATAAAGGGCTTTGCTGCTAGTTAGGGAAGGAAATCTGCTGGGTTTATCTGTGCCTGTGCTGATGAAAAATGTTACTGTTGTAGGCATTTCAAGTACTTGTTAAAATACTTGTAAACATTTAAAATACAAGAAAATAAGGTCATTCACCAACAGGAGGGTAGACAAGTATGAAGAAATGAAGACACCGTGGATAAATGGGCATGAAGTGAAGAGAAAGCTATTAGGAAGTGAAGAAACTATTACAAGCTCAGCAAAAAAGGGTAAGTCTAGTATGCACCCAGAGGGATAGTCAGATGAGAGGAAGTGAGACGACTAGAATGAAGAAAGTCACCTACTCTGCCGGATTCAGAAATGCTAGGAGCAAGTATGCGTTCCAAAATTCTTCTTTCTTGCCCTAAAGAGCTCATAAAGATGGGGAAGCATCTTTAATTCAGTTCTTGGCTGTTGCTTGCCTCTCCACAAAGAATCAATTACTGTGTTTCAGTGAAAAATGTAAGGGTTAACTGCTAGTATGCATATGTGTAAATGAAATAGCTAAATGGCTCCCATATTACGTAGTAAAGTTTCAGGGCCATGTTGAACACTTATGAATGAGAAATGATGAGGGGAAAAGAGTAGGCATGGGGGAAAAAATAATCAAAAGAGGTTCATACTTTTTTCTGAGCAGGTAAGCCGAGAAGCTACATTTAATCTAAGGGAAAAACTACGTAGGTAGTTGGCCACAGGCAAAAATGGTGGCTTTCAACTCCTTGCATGCCTGCCTGGGCACACACTCGAGTGGTGAAATTGACAGCTCACACTCCATTCTGATCCTTTGAGGTCTGGTGCCTCAAAGTACCTCTGCTATAATTGTTTGCTGCAGTCAAGCACAACAGCACTTCTTGGCATTATTACATGTCTGCTAGACAGATGGATCTGAAAAACAGCAATACGTTTGTCACCTGCTGGGCAAAACACAGTAACAACCTTATCACATTTCATTTTCTTCTTTCTCAAATGCAATGTACCAATTGCATAGGGGGTGGGGGAAAAGCCAAGTGGAGCTGCACAGGGTAAACAAAAGGAGCTCCTAAGCATGACAGTGACAGTATCTCAATAAATAAGAACTGAAAGTAACACTCCCATATTATAGGAAGCACATCCTTTCGCTCCTCCTCCTAATTTACAGGAAAAATATCTATAATAGTAACTGTGAGGGTTGATACTTACCTAGACAAGGGCTCCTAGACAGAGGCTAGTCTCTGGAAGAGACTCTTCTGTGATTAGCAGTTTTTTCAAAGTCAGGTTAAGGGTATGTGTGTGTGCACATGTGCACACACAGTAGGAGGAGCAGACAGAGAATTTGCCAAGTCATGTTATTATTTCAACTTCAGTCAAGTCAAGCACAGAAGACTATTCAGAAGTCTACTGTAGGATGCTCCTAGTCTGTGGTCACTGAAAGTCACCTTCTGTGTCTGAAGTCTTTGGTAGACGTGGCTCCTCATGAAACAAACAGAGCTTAACCAGAACTTGGCTTCAGAGGGTACAGATGGAAGGGAAGCAAAGTGTCTCTATTACCTGGAATCGAGGGGAAACTATGAAAGTATCTGTAGTTGTGTATAGAGATCAGAAATGGGCATCTGTGCTATTTAGAGAAAGACAAGTTACAGGAATTTGATCTCTTCATGTTAAAGTCGGAAACAGCCAGGAAACAAACTGTGACAGGCTGGAAACATTTGTGAATTGATGTGTACAAGAATGTGCATGTATATGCTTGCAGTGGCCTGAGAGTGTAGGGGCAAGACAGGAGGAAAGACTGGCCCTTAACCAGTATCTTCAGCTTTAGCAGAGCTTAATTTTCTCTGAAAATAGAGTGCCCCGGGACTTCTGCATAACTGAGAGGATGAAACTCTTTCTAAATATTATAAGGGAGCACTATAAGAACTAAAACCAGACCAAGGAGGTACAAAGGGTCTCTCCCCTTAACTTCTCCCCTTCATTACTATAAACTGAAATTAAAGCTGGGTTCTCGGTGAGGTAGCAGCTAATTCCAGGAAAAGCCTGGGCAGAGAGTCCCTACACCCACCCCAGATTTTTTGCCTGTATCTACACACTTTTCTTTCCTTCCTTTCCTCTTATACTTCCTCCTCCTAACCTACCCATGTGAAGAATCTTTATTTTCACTCTACACATACATACCAAAAATGTCTTATATTTGAGATAGTAAGGGGGAATCTTGGCTGCTCTGACAGAGTTGTCCTTCCTGGATTTATGTCTGCCACAGTTAATCAGGAAATCATATTTAAAAGGGAAATTCTTTCTGAAAATTTTATACACCATGAACAAATCCCATGGATTAACGATTTCCAGACATCACCCTTCACCTTGGGAGTAATCCAGGCTTTGGGTGGAAAAAAAAAGATTTGGGAAAAACAAAAATTAGGAAGACTGTTTTCTCTACCAATTTTCTTTATTTGAAAATCAAACCTCCCATATAGTCAGTGAACTGATCACTCCCTACATCCTGAAACTTTATATTGCTTAGTATAACACAAACCCTGCAGAAATCACCATTTCAATATTACTAGGCATTGGTGCTGAGGCAAAGCTTTATTATTTGCGGATATAAAAAGTGACAATGACAAAAGAGGCTCAGCACAGAAATATAGAACTCCTGCAAATTGTGATGCATGTTACGTAACAGTCAAGGGCACTTATGACTGGGGGCATGACAAGCCCCAGGATCCTCAGAGAAAGATCCTTCTGGCATACATATAAACCAGTGTTTGGAAGAAGGGCCATGCGCCTAGATTCCCTCTGCTCGCACACAGGGCATATTGCGTCTGACCAAGGATCAATTCTGAAGTGTTGGGGCAGAGGAGAGCCATCCCTCTGGAATGTGAGCAGCAGAATCGTCAGAAAGAACAAACAACAAAGCTGACAAACTCTGAGAAAAACCGCAGAGTCACAGCAAGTGAGAAAATGGAGTCTATAGGCCAAGGGAGATAGTTCTAAGGAACCAGAAATGGGGGTACAGGTAGACAGGAGCATGCGAGACTGCTTGATCCAACCAAGAGTAAGTAGGTTCCAGGGTAGCTGTAAAGTGACACAGCAGTGGGGGAGAACGTAAGTGTGTACAGAATCTCCCTATTTTGTATATCCACCAGAGTTGAGTTGTCTCCCTTTAGTACTTGAAATTTTAGTGAGATGCAAAGGATAAAGATGATGTTTCTGATACAATCAGAGTAATATATTGTTTTTAGGAAATAGGAAACAGAATGAAAGAGTGGACTAGAAATTCAGCTCCAGAGATTAGGCAAGGAAGAGAAGGGAATAGGGAAATCAGAAACGTACTTTGCCTCACCATGTTAGTCTTCTCCTGCTGTTAAGTGCTTTTCCTTGGTTCTCTTTTGGCATTACAGACTTGCACAACAACAGTGGGAGCTATGCCTTAAGCCATCTGCCCACATACATGTCCCACAGGATTTTGGAGATACTTTATCGTTGCCTTATGGGCTTTAGCAGCTATAATATTATATGAGATGCCACTGCTGACAAGAAATAGAAAGCCTTTCTTGGATGATCCACAGAGAGCAAATCTCTCCCTTTTCATTCATCTAAGTAATAAGGTCTCATGCTATTTGATCTGATAAATTTGTCATTTGTGTCTCTAATAAACCATGCACACACCATCTCCCAGATGTACCATTTCAAAGAATACTGTGAAGCCATCCTAAGGGGCTGACGTGTGTCTCACACTATCTTGTCAGTCCAGTGCTGTACATTCTATGTATCTGAAGGCACTGTCCCTGATTTTGTTAACAAGGACATGTCGATGAACACATATTTCTGTGCACAAGAAGAAAGCGTCAGGTTCATCTATTACCTAAAACACACACACACACGGGGGTGGGGTCGTGGGGGGAGAACAAGGGAAAGGTTGGATTGTCTGGGGCAGCTCTGAACTGGAGCTCCTCTATCCTAGTATCTGTTGGAGCAATTACAGTTTGTACCATTTAGGAAAGCAGTTGTTTCCCTGGCTGGATGCATTATCTGCTCTCACTAGTTATATCCCTCATGGAATTAAAAATTTTTTGTTTTCTTACATCATGCCTATTTTTTGTACAATATTTGACCTCATGAAATTTGTTAGCCACAGAATTGAATTAACTAAGGGGGTCCTCGGCATCTTAGTATCTTAAGAATTTTATGTATTTGAATGTTTCTCTGGTGCAAACTACTATGGCATCTCATACCTTACACACCACATTCCGAGCACACACCAGTTCTGTAGTTCCAGGGAAGGCAATGTGGCCTGGGGCTATGGCCATAAACTAAACATGAGCCATTCAAACTCTATAGCCAGAAGCATGCAAGCCCCTTGGTTGGTAATCATGTTAATTACTGGCTATCCAGTCTCTGAAGTTGTGGTGAAAAAAATGGCTTTTGCATCCAGAGGCTGTCCTCACCAGAGTCAGATTTGTATCATCTATCTGCAGTGAAGTCCTTGTACTGTGTTGATGACTGTGAAGCAGTGCAGAGTTACAGGGTACTATAGCGCAGTAGTTAAGAGCATGAGCTCTGGAGACAGGCTCTTTGGTTTAACACCAGCATCTGCAACTTTCTAGCTATGAGACCCAGCATAAGTTACTTTGGGAATATGAAACGGTAATAACCTATGTCTACCATACAGTAAGCTTTTTCAATAATTGACTATTAGTATTTCCAAGAATCTGCTTCACTATCTGTAAAAGGGAAATAATAATGCTTATCCTTGTGTGGATTTGAGTACATGTAAAATCAAGCTATTCTTGACAACTCTAGATGACAGTCTCATGCTAAGGATGTTTTATGCTGAGATTCATCAACCACTGTGATTAGTCAGATAATGGTACGTAAAGTGTGGGGAAACAGAAAGACAAATCGGCTAAGCAATACAACAGGCCAGAGGTTGGTAAATTACAATCTATGGAAAATGTCCAGAACCACTGCCTGCTTTTGTATAATCCATCAGCTGAGAATTATATTTTCTTTTTTTTTTAATTCATTTTCTTTTTTTTTTTAAGATTTATTTATTTATTTATACAAGCACTGGGTACAGTCAGAGCGTGGGAGGGTGAGAGAATTCACCAGAGCCAGAGAGGGGAGCAGAATAGACAGATTGACGAAATACACTGCTGAGGGGAGCAGCGGGTGAGACAGGAGAGGTCTGTGTGCTATGTGGGACCCTCACTGGCGACCGGGGATCGAGAACTGGTGCTGCAGAGGCTGCGGGCAGCTTCTCAGCCCAGCGCTCAACTACTGTGCCACCAGGGAGGCCCTAAGAATTATATTTTCAAATGGTTGAAAAAAAGAATCAAAAGATTGTGACACATGGAAACTGAAAATCAAATTTCAGTGTCCATAAAATTGTATTAGATTATAGTCATGGTCACTTATTTACATATTATCTATGGCTGCTTTGTACATTCATAACATAGCTGAATAGTTTTGAAAGAGTTATAATTTATAAAGTATAAAATATTTACTATCTAGACTTTTACAGAAAAGTCTGCCAATCTCTACAATTTCAATTCCAGATAATACGGTAACTAGAGGAAATTCTTACAATTTTCTTACAGATCAATTAGGAATAAGTGATAATCACTGTTTTTTAAAAATCCAATTCACAGTAATTATTACTTGTATCAATAGTAATATCAACACAAAATAACATGCTGGCTAAATAGAAAATTGGATTTGTCGATTCAGTGTCAGAAAGTTACAATTACGTAAAATTTGATATAAAAAACCCTCATTGATAAATAAAATATAAAATTTTTTTTTTTTAAAAAAGATTTATTTATTTATTTATTTATACAAGCACTGGGTACAGTCAGCACGGGAGGGTGAGAAAATTCACCAGAGGCAGAGGGGAGAGCAGGGCAGGCAGACTGATGAAGTACACTGCTGAGGGGAGCAGCGGGTGGCAGGAGAGGTCTGCGCGCCAAGTGGGACCCTCGCCCGGCAGCCAGGGATTGAACTGGAGCTGCAGAGGCTGTGGGCAGCTTCACAACCCAGTGCTCAACCACTGCACCACTGGTGAGGCCCAAAAATATAAAATTTAAATATGAAAAATAATTTATATTCAGGTAAGTCAATAAAAGAATATTGAAAAGTTTAGACATTTTCAGCTACACACTAGAAAACTGATCAAGATATTAAAATGAATTAACTTAGTTTCAGCTCCAGCAAACATTCAGTGAAAATTTCTTGACATTGATAATAGCCTGATTTAAATGCCTGTCAGTAAGTCAAATGTTTACAGTGAGTTAAACAAGTACAAAATGTTAATTGGGGGCCTCCCTGGTGGCGCAAGGGGTTAAGACGCAACCTATGAAGCTGTCTGCAGTCTGTCCAGCACGAGTTTGATTCCCCGGCTGGCCAGGGAGCAGTTGCCCACAGACAACTGCAGCAGACCTCTCCTGTCTCACCCGCTGCTCCCCTCAGCAGTGTATTTCAGTCAATCTGCCTGTTCTGCTCCCCGCTCTGTCTCTGGTGAATCCACTCACCCCCCCCCACAACTGGTTTGTACCCCAGTTCTAGCATGCATAAATAATCTTTAAAAAATGTTAATTGGATCAAAATAGCATCCTGTACTCATTCCTAGTAAAGAATATCAAAGATGGAAGGAATTTCAGAGAACATCTAGATCATTTACCTCCCTCCTCCTTGCCCTCTTTCTAAATGAAAAATTCAAGACCCAGGGATGTCACCGGACCTGTAAACAGAGTTAGGAGCTAAGTCATTCAGTTGGCTTTAGTGCATCACAGCTTGATGCTTCATGTCCACCCATTACAGAATATGCAGGCTTTCTTTCCTGGCTTTTTATCTGAATAGTTCTTAGGGGGAAGTTAATATTCAGAACTATGAACTAGGATTCAGTCTGTGTTCACCATTTTCTAATGGAAGAAACAACTTGGTACATATCTAAGAACTGAAGCTTCTTTTTTTTTTTTTTTTTTTTTAAAGATTTATTTATTGATTGATTGATTTATACATACATTCATACAAGCACTGGGTACAGTCAGAAGCACGGGAGGGTGAAAGAATCCACCAGAGCCAGAGTGGGGAGCAGAGCAGGCAGAAGGACCAAAGTACACTGCTGAGGGGAGCAGCGGGCGGCAGGAGAGGTCTGCGCGCCATGTGGGACCCTCCTCCAGTGGCCGGGGAGCAGCCGGGGATTGAACCGGCGCCGCAGAGGCTGTGGGCAGCTTCGCAACCCAGCGCTCAACTGCTGCGCCACCGGGGAGGCTTCTTGACAGTGAATGCATTTCCATTTCTTTAACTCTTTCGTCATTGCACCCGTTCAGGCCCTCAGCTTCACTCTCCAGTACAATGTGAGCAGCGCTTAACCAGCCTTACTCTTGCACTGTTTCCAGTATTTTCCCCATTCCATCCATTCTCCACAGATTGCCAAGGCAACGTTCCATCCATTCTCCATAGATTGCCAAGGCACACGATCTTCCTGCTGTTGACTGCAATAGCCTCATGGTTTATTCTCCCCTCTGTGGTGGTTTTTAAAATAAGCCAATAAATTCTTTGATATTCCTTCCTTCAAAAAGTGGAGCCCAAGACACTCTGCCCTACTAAATGTGGGATGGCCTCAGTGATTTGCTTCTAAGGAAGAGAACGCAGAAGTGATGGTGTACAACTTCTACTTCTAGGTCATAAAAGGCAATGGATTCCTCCTGTTCTCTTCTCTTGAATTACTCCTTCTGGGTGAAGTCAGCCACTATTCCAATAGCCTTAAGAGAGGATCTGAAGGTTCTGGTCAGTAGTCAGCCTGTGACTTATTAGGAGCTGTCTTGGAATTGTCTTGGAATTGGATGCTCCATCCACAGTCAAGTTTCTGGAAACCGCAGTTCCAACTGGTGTCTTTTTTTTTTTTTTTAAAGATTTATTTATTCATGCATACAAGAACTGGGGTACAGGCCAGAGGTGTGTGTGGGGGGAGAGGATTCACCAGAGATAGAGTGGGGAACAGAACAGGCAGATCTACTGAAATACACTGCTGAGGGGCGCAGCGGGCAAAACAGGAGAGGTCTGCTTGCCATGTGGGACCCTCGCCGGCTGGCTGGGATGGAACCAGCACTGCAGAGGCCGCGGAGCGCTTCACACCCTGTGCTTGCGCCACCAGGGAGGCCCCCCCCCCAAAATTGATATCTTGACTTCAACACCATGAGAGAGTCCAATAAGCATTACCAAGTAAAACCATTCCTGAATTCTAGACCCACAGAATACACTGTGAGATAAGAAAGGTTTATTGTTGCTTTATGCTCCCAAGTTTTTATTTTTTTATTTTTTTTAAATAATAAATTTTATTTTTATATTCCCCCATACAATTGCAAACGCCCCATTCTGACCCCAATCCTTCCCCTCCCGCCCCCCACCCCCCAAAAAGTGTCTCTGGTTCATAGTTTTTTGTTGATTTTGATTTTCACTTTCTTATATTCATTTTCCTGGTCCCTTATTTAAGTTCTCTAGATTCCTGCTATGAGTGAGACCATCCGGTATTTTTCTTTTTCTTTTTGGCTTATTTCGCTGAGCATGATCCCTTCCAGCTCCCAAGTTTTTAGGTAATGTGTTATGTAGCATTAGATAACTAATGTCCAACCTAAGCACGATCTACAGTGAACGGTTTAGAGTATACAAATCTGTTATGCTGTTTATACTTCTAAATCTTTGCAAATACTTTGTCCTTGCCTGAAATTGTATCTGCCTGGCAAATGTCCATTGCTCCTTGAAGAGGCTTCTCATCTCTGGAACCCTGAGACCTCAGTTATCCTATTGAACCTTGTACATTTTTTTCTGCTGGAGAAAATCTGTTGCTGAGTGTGCGCTCTATGGTCGTGAAACATGTGCTCTTGCCCATATACCCAGCGTAGTGTTGGTACACAGTAGACAACCAATAAATATTTTTGAGTTAATTTTCTCATCTCAGTCAGCTTTAAACCAAACAATAAAAACTTCACACCCCACGTTTGGAATTATTCTATGAACTTGAGGACCCAGACGTCAATGATAAAGGAGTGTGGAAAATGTGCCTTTCAGTTTGTAAAAACATGAAGTTAAGGATAAACAGCCCAGTTCAATTTCTAGAGGATATAACTACATGAATAACTTGATTTCAGATAGAGATTCACCAACAAATGATTGAGAATTTAAGCCTTTATGATGTTTCTATTTGGCACCCAGAATGCCAAAAGCAAAATTTGAATAATTTTTTTTTTATATTTACATGAAAAGGAACCCAGACCATCTAAGAGGTTTTTAGGTTTGCCAAATCCCTCCTCATGCAAAAGGTTTGATTCTATTCTAGAAACTGAGGAAGAAAGAGTAATATATGTCCAGAGTTGACTATCTTTCAATGAAAAGAAATGAAGTCTTGCTAACAAGTGGTTTGCCTTAAAACCTGAATTTTCACCAAAAAGACCAGCCATCTGTTTTGAATATTTTAAAGACTAAGCCTCTATTTGTGCTCTGCTTTGATCTCCTAGGATAATAGGAAGACAGTGATACAGTCCAGCTACACCTCAATCAAGTGTACTCATTTAATTTATCCCAGAAATGCTGACTGCCAGATCCAGCTGGAAACTTTAGCCTCGTCATCCCATGATCAGGGAAGAGGAGGAAGACACACATCAAGGGAAAATAGCTCTTTTGTTTTGGTTGATGATGCATTTTTGTGTCCAAGAAAATATTCCTTTAACCCAAAACAGAGAGTAGTCCTAAAGACAGAGAGCATGTATAGAAAATAACAAATTAGAGAAGAGCTGGGGATAAGTCAATGAAAGAAAAACTGTAGAATTCTATTGTAAGAAGACTGTTGTTTAAGAGTTCAGATAAAATGGAAGTTGAATCTACCCTCCAAATCGTAACTGTAAAATAAAAATATATAATAAAAAGAGGCCTATTATATGTTACTGAGGCAGGGGAGTCTAGGTAATGAACTTCATAATGTATTCTAGAAAGGTGCACTAATCAACAATCTGGGAAGCTGATACACATGAATGGCATCATATTTTAAGATGAGCTGTTAGGATACAGAGGAAATTAAAAGATGAAAAATATCTACTATTTGTGCTTAAATCTTTAAATAAAACACATGTAACTCTTCTTTAGGGTAACACCTCACCATTTCTTTTTTTCAAATTCAGTAAATCTTTATTGAGCTCTAAAGGGTTATCCACATTTTCATATGACTGGGGAAACACTTAAGATGTGAAGAATTTTATCCAAGGATATTTTTACTGCCCAGGAAAAATGTCTGAATCACAAAGAATACCACAAACAGGAGGAAGACAGCTCCTAATAAGTCAAATGCTCATAATCATTAAGATCAGCACCATGGATCTGAGAGCAGAAGTTCAGGAAATACGTAAAACATTGAAATTTTAAGCCTAAGAAATAAATCAAATGAGTCATAGAGCAATGCAACCTTAAATCATTCAGTAGAGTACAAAAAAATGTAGTATATACCATGCAACATTATGAAAGATGTCTTAAAAATACATTAAGGGAAAGACACTCTCCCCAAATTACTTGCAATTTAGTTACATGACCTAAGAAGTCTGGTTTTATTGTGCTCATGCAGTCACCAACCCTATCAGTAACTTGGAAGTGGTGACTTCTGCTTCTTTCTATTGCCTAAAAATCATCCTCAGGCCAGAAAACTATAGAAGAAAAAAGCTACCTACCTCCATGGGGTAGTTCTTAAAGGTATCAGGGCAGATTTAACATCTGTGGTTAACCTCCCATTTAGTACCATTTAGTACCTTGGGGAATTACCTGTATTTTTTGCTTAGGTGGTATTAGTGAACTCACTAACAATTTAATTAGAAATTGAGAAGATTAATTTCTTTTGCTGTAGGAAAATCACTAGGATTGTGGGTTTCTTGTAAAATTGAAGGAATGTTTTATTATATCAGAAGAAAAATCTATAAACAATAGCCTCCACAATCTCCTAACTAGTCCAGGGTAATATCATAATCATGATCAATGTCACTGCCACTGTCATTTATTGAGCACTTTCCACATGCCAGGCAAAGGCTTAAGTGCACTCAACACACTGTTATGTTTAATCCTCACAATAACCCTTGGGGTAGTTTTTTGTTATTGTCAGTACTACTGCCTCATAAATGAGGAACCTGATTCTTAGAGAAGTTAGTAACTAAGTCTGGGAGATTACACAGCAACTGAACTACATTTAAGTGAAGTCTGAAGGCAAAGCACACTATTCACCACCAAGCTAAAAGACCATAAAAATAATATAACTACCTTATAGGACTCAAAAGAAAATGGGCTTTTTCTGTTTCATGGATGAGACATTTTCTTTTTTTAAAAAAGGAGAAACTCATAGACTCATTAATGTATATAAATCACAACTATAACACCATTAGAAAAACAGTAACACTGGCTGAGATGCATTGAAATACTAAGTGAGACTGCATCAGGGGGATTATGGGCAACTCTTTCTCTTTTTTCTTTTCCAAGCGGTTCGTGTTTACTACAAATCCTCCTTGTCTCCATCCACCTTGCTCATGTAAAAACTTGGATACGTATCAAAGCACCTAGGTCTCACACAAAGGGAGACCCCTCACAGTAATTTACACAGCATATTTAAATTCTGACAGCTGGAAAGAAGTGAGTGAACATAAATTCGAGGAGATATAGTGAGGCCTACTTCTTTCCTGACTGCTACTGGGATGGGAAAATGGGATAGGATTTTGCCTCGATGAAGACTCTGTCTGGCTTTAAAAAAAAGAAGTGAAAGGAGGTATGAGATACTTCCAAAGCTGGTGAAAGAAGAAATCCCTATAAATTATCAGAAAAATCCTAGTTGGGAATAAAATATGTAAGCTTCCCTGGAGTACAAATGACTTATGGCTCCTAGAAGGAGGGCAGAGGTGCTGTCTTGAAGGAATTCTAACAGTTATACACTTTTATTTATTTTTTAAATATTTTATTTATGCAAGAACCGAGGTACAGGCCAGATGTGCGGGAGGGTAAGAGGATTCACCAGAGACAGAGTGGGGAACAGAACAGGCAGACTGACTGAAATACACTGCTGAGGGAGCAGTGGGCAAAACAGGAGAGGTCTTCCGCGCCGTGTGGGTATTTCCCCGGCCAGCCAGCCGGAATCGCCGGGATTGAACCCGTGCTGCAGAGGCTGCGGACAGCTTCACAGTGCTGTGCTCAACTGCCTGCGCCACCAGGGAGGCCCTGGTTATACACTTCTGGAAAGAAAAATGTTTTTATAAGAAAAAGGTGGAACTGTTAGGTCCTCACTTCCAAGAAGTCTAAGAAAAGAAGGTATAATGGTCATAACAAAAAAAGGACTGCTACTACATGCAGCTTAGTCAATGTCCAACTGCACCCAAAGTGTGCAGGGACAAGGTGCGTGAGAAGTTCATTATATGAAACACAGCAGACCACACTGAGTTTCTGAAGCAAGAGTTTTCTATAATGTGCAAATGGTTGGGAATCATTAGTGTGAAGCCTGGGAGGACAAAACACCCCACCCTTGTTTAGAACGGAGGTACAGGGCTTCCCTGGTGGCGCAGCGGTTGAGTGCTGGGTTGCGAAGCTGCCCACAGCCTCTGCAGTGCCGGTTCGATCCCCGGCCGCCAGGCTAGGGTCCCACATGGCGTGCAGACCTCTCCTGCCACCCGCTGCTCCCCTCAGCAGTGTACTTCGGTCCTTCTGCCTGCTCTGCTCCCTGCTCTGGCTCTGGTGAATTCTCTCACCCTCCCGCGCTTCTGACTGTACCCAGTGCTTGTATAAATAAATAAATAAATCTTAAAAAAAAAAGAACTGAGGAGTAGCAGCCCACAACCTCTGTCAACTTCATGTACGGAGCTGAGTCCTTAAAGACTGAAGAAAAATTGTCCTCTGAATAAAAATTAATAATAAAAAAATGAAATTATATGAAGGAGGGAGGGAAGGAAGACAGAGTCTGGCCTAGTCACAAACCATTCTAAATTATGAAGTTAGGATTAATTGAATTTAGAAGTACAAAAAGTAGACAGAACATGGTGAGGAGAACCGGAAACAAAGTGTTTTAGATATGATTATACTTAGGAAATAAAACCAGCAATTCTTATATCTCTGATAATGTTGACAGAGTTCTCAAGTAAGAACTAGCATTCATTACTGCATTTACTATATGAACTATTTGGATTCACAAAGCATATAATTGTAGTTTCAGTTTGGCAAAAGCTGTAGCTTAGAGCTAAAGATCCTAGCATTCTGGCACTTTCTGCAAGTTATTAGAAAGCACATGGATTTCAGAGAACAATGATTTTTAGGAGAGACACTAACCTTAAAAATACAGAAATGTGCTGTTAAAATACACAAGTTTGGTGTTACATGCTTCCACCCTGCTCTCATCAGAATTCCTCTGACTTATGTGTAAGGAATGTTCTGAAAACTAAGATTCCCTCTGTTAGACTTCAGACACCATGGAGCTTTATGGTGGCTATATGCTGACTATCTGGAGTTTAGTAAATAACACCTGTTATTTGTATAGCAAACTGTGGATTTACAAACTAGTTCTACATCCATTACACTGTATTAACAAGACAGCTGTCATCACACCTATTTTATAGATGAATAAACTGAGGTTCAAAGAGGTTAATCAATTACTTGAAGTCTCTGGCTTCACTGCTTTTTCTGTTACATTAAACAGCTGTCTACATTTTCTCAGAAAATTCATGCTAAACAGAAAAATACAACTATTTGATCCTTGAGGAACTTATTAATAGCTCAGTGATTTAGGAAAATGACAGTTGATCATAATACGAAGTTTGTCAGGGAAAAGCGACTTTGGCAGCTAGTGGAAAGGTTGTGCAAAAGCTAACAGCATTGTCCAAATCACATAAACAGTTCAATTCTGTCTCACAGTTGTTCTGAAAAGTTAGAAACACACTGAGGAGGAATGATGTGCATGAGAGCTGTTTCCACAGAGGAGTGACTATTTCTGTAACTCATCCTCTTTCTGTTGCACTCCCTGGTGTGAGGTGAGGCTAGGCACTTACAGGTGGCTGGCACCTCTCTAGTTAGTTGAACCAGAAATTCAGGCCGCCACGAGTGCAGGTGCAAGGTGTTTGTTTCTCTGCTCTGTTTATCAAGCAGAGATCTGTTTAAAAGTTTTGAGGGAAAGAGAAGAAAACAGAAAGTCAAAGAGGATGATAACCACTGTAGCAGGAAAATACTACTACCCACGGAGAAGTGCCAACAGCATCATATCAAATAGCACTTTCAGTCCCAGCTATTAATCACAATCTGGTACAAGTACCTGACCAAAATTATGCATGTACCCTTTATACAACTCAGTACCCATTTGAAAAAAATAATTCCTGGTAGCAAAGAATCCTAACCCTATTCTAGTCTAAGCAGTGAAGTCTTTTCAGAGTTAAAAAAAAGAGATTAATGGCCAATTGTATGGAAAGAAAAGTGAAAAATTTTCTTAGGTTTTAAACTGACATAAACACTTCTTGATGTCCCAAGCCACTCTGACATCCTCCCTGGCTATGAGTGAGTGCGTAACTGTGACCTGCGCAGTATATATATCATCAGCTCTCAAGACACACTATTTCAGCAGATGGCTGGGTACAGAAAATCACAGGGGATTACTCCAGGATTTACTTTATTTCTCTTTAAAATGTCACAAACAGTTTTAGTTTGTTTACTTCTGAGGAAAAGAAAGAAGAGAAGAAAAAGGGAAGATTACAGTGAGCTTCCTTTAGGCTGTGTGGGTCTTTCCTCCTTTGCTAAGACAGCCAGGAGGATGCTCTCCAACTGCCTGGAGGATTTTTAGAATAAGCAACAACTAGTTTTTTCAAACCCTCATATGAATAAACAGTTTTGTTTTAAACAAATAAAGAAGAAGGGACTGTTGTATCTTATGCTATAAAAGGATATGGGTAAGGGGTTATTATTATAAAGACAAGAGATGACAAGTGTTAGTGGGTGGGGATGTGGAGGAATTGGAACCCTTGTACACAGCTGGTGGGAATGTAAACTGGTGCAGCCACTATGGAAAAAGAAGGTGGTGTCTCAAAAAATTAAAAATAGAGCTTCCATGTGATCCAGCCGTTTCACTTCTTTTTTTTTTTTAAATAGATTATTTATTTATGCATACAAGAGCTAGGGTACAGGCCAGAGGTCCGGGGGGTGAGAGGATTCACCAGAGATAGTGGGGAACAGAACAGGCAGACTGACTAAATTACACTGCTGAGGGGAGCAGTGGGCAAGCCAGGAGAGGTCTGCTGCGCCATGTGGGTAGTAGCTCCCTGGCTGGGGATAGAACTCATGCTGCAGTGGCTGGGAACAGCTTCATAGGTTGCGTCTTAACCCTTGCGCCACCAGGAAGGCCCCCCCACTCCTGAATATTTATCTAAAGGTTACAAAATCATTATTCTGAAAAGATATCTGCACCCCATGTTCACTATTGCATTATTTATAATAGCCAAGATACGGAAAGAACCAAAATATCCACTGAAAGATGAATGGACAAAGAAAAAGTAGTATGTGTGCACAGTGGAATAGTCCTTTTCGTGTTCCCATTTCTCTGCAGCTAGGATCATCTTGCTTCTTAAATTCTACTGATTTTTCCATGCTTTTCAGGAAAGAAGCATCATGTTAAAATCCCCAACCCACTTCTGAAAATACAAGCTCAAATTCTCCCCTGTTGTGATGTAAAACATCAGTTCTGGTATTGGTCCAAAGTGTTTAAACAGCCATTCGCAGCAAAAAGGATGGAGCTAGAAGGGATTATGCTCAATGAAATAAGTCAGAAGGAAAAAGAAAAATATTGGATGGTTTCATTCATAGGCGGAATATAGGGGAACCAAATCAGACATCAGGGGAAAAAATAATAACAATACAAAACAAAAATAAAAACAAACAGACCATTATAAACCAGAGACATCCTGCAGGGGAGGGGGAGGGAGAGGTGGGAGGGAGGGAGGAGCACAGGGGACTGCGGTGATGGTGCAGGGGTGCATTGATGGAAGAAATTCTATGGGGGTGGGGAGGGGGAAGCAATCACTTGAAAAATGAACAGTGGTGTAAAATATAAACAAATAAACTAAAAAAAAACCAAAACCAGTGTTTAAACAGCTGGTCCAATAAATACTTTGGACCATACTGACAAAATATTCCAATCCACTACCCCATTCAATTTTGCAAGATGATTTAACACATCCCTTGTACAAATACATTCTCTAGAAATTTAAGATACCTCCACTGTAATACTAATGAATAAAATAATTTTAGGATGTGTATGTGGACAATCCAACTAGGACAGGAAAATGGGGAGGGGGGTGTGAGTGCACACACACATACACACACACACACACTTTAAAAAGTCTGTGTTAACATTTACATCATTTCTAAATTGTCTAACATATTAGTCCAAATCCTGTTTTGGGATGCTACAGGGCATGCAACTCATTTCCAAGTTTTGGTATGTGGACTGGTGTTGCACCAAAAGAAAGCCCTTTGGCAGGTACACTCCTGGTGGTCTGGCATCAATTTACACAAACTGCTTCCACAGTATGAAGTTCAGAAAGAGCACACGGCCATGGCACCTACTCTGCACCAGGCTCTTCCTGGCTATGGACCACAGATCACTAGGAGAAAAGCTTCTATCCAAAGGATGTCCACTAAAGGTAAGATTTCTGAATTATACTCACGTCCCTTTTATTTAGCACAAAATTACAGAAGCCAGACTCTATGACTTTCCTCTAACTTGTCAACATCTCTCTAAAGGTCTTCTGTTTTATGACACTTTTCTTTCTAAACTACTCCCTTTTCTAAACTCCCCTTTCTTGTACGAGCAAATGCTGATATTACAGCTAATAGCCAAATGCATACTCTCGGTTTCTATGTAAACTTTTCTGTTTCTCCTCTGGACTTCATGAGCTCAGAAGTTACCTGATTCAATATACAGTCACTGAGGGCTTACTCTATACTAGCCTCACTCTAGATGATGGGGGTACGAAAGTAAACATAGCAAAGTCCCTGTCCTCAAGTGGCCTACATTCTACTGTAGGTGAAAAAGAAGCAAACTCCACACTAATGGAACAGGGAGTGGCAGAGATACATTTCACACAGATTTTTCATAGGCTGAGGGGAGAGAGAAGGGACCATGTTGTTTTTCCAAAGTGGAGGTGACCCATGTTTTAGGACGGTGCTTGACAGCAAATTTTTTCAAAGAAAGCATCAATGACAAATTTCTTTTAGAGGGAATTTCGTTATAAAATTTAAGATTCTTTTCCCAAGGGAAAAACATGATAAACACATAGGAGGTAAAAGTTTTGGTGATGACAAGTGAGATTAGTCATCACCATGCCTTCGGTATCTTTTCCTGTTAGTTATCACTAACGTTTTCCAGGCCACAGAAATGACGGACCTTAGAGTCACAACTTCCAAGTCTTTTTTTTTTTTTTGGGGGGGGGGGACTCTTACCAGTAAAAGGAGGGGTTTGCACATAATGATATCAATAATAATAGCAGCTAACATTTATTTCCCACAGTTGGATCCAAGTAAGTATTGACAACAAAGACAACAGCACAGAACACTTGCTGGTCAGACACTTCCCAAAGCATCTTACCTATTAATTCATTAAACTTACTGACCACCTACGAAGTAGGACACTATTAAATAAATTCATTTTTATGAAGAAATTGAGGTTCAGAGATTGTTCCATTCCCAAGGCCACAGAGTGGGTGAAGGAGTCAAGGCTGTGTAGTGTGGTTCCAGACTTCATGCCTCTCATATCTCATCTGCTCTCAAACAACCTCCATTTTAATGGCTTCATATAGAGAGGTTAAATCCTGTCCCAAATCACAAGCTAATAAGTGTTGTGCCAGGATTAGAACATAGGCATTCTGCTTTCACATCCAGACTCTTAACTATTACACTCTATCATGCTTTATGAAATGACCCAAACCTCTTTCAGCTCTAAACTTTAATGATTCTCTTCCCATCCCAGTACCTATTACATCTAGGAAGTATACATGATGTTTTATCAGAAATCTGAAATCTTGTTAAAATCTCTTCTCTGTAGAATTAGCAAGGAAACAAGTGAAGGAGACTAGATAGCAAGTCAAGATTTCCATGACACATTAGGGGTCACACATGCATTTCTTTAGGTAAAGCCCTTATGACATAATGATGTTTATAGCACATTTTAGAAAATTTTGAAATACCATATTATAGAAAGTCCAGCTATGGTCAACTAACTGTACTGCACTGCACTGTGCTAAACCAATGGCAATTAATATTTTAATGTAGCAATTGGAAAAAACTAAATCAGTATCATTTGAATTCTTGTGGCAGTTATTCTGGGAGAAGAGAAAGGCAAAGGGACACATCAGGAACATATGTGTGTTCCTCTGCGATGGTGTGTTCACTTTTCAGTCTCCTGGTGGAATTACTTACTTATTTGGTCATGTTTCCTAGAACACTAACATCTATCTTCTGATTTGCTACCAAAAAGGTGTGCAACCAAAATACAATCCTGTTCATGTGTGCAGGGGAGCTACTTCCAGCTAAAGCATGCCAAGAAGCTCCCACAGAGACAAAGCAGGTTCATTTAGGAAGAGGCTGCTGAACTGCATTCAACTACTGCATGGCCCCCACATCCTTCATGATGACAAACCACTATCCTTGTGGGGTGTGGATAAGGAGAATCAGCATACTGATTTTCTCAGTTTTAGTTTTGTCTGGCAGGCAATGTTCTAACACAGAGAGCTTTTTGGTTGGTATCGTGAGGTTTACCTTATTTCACAATCAGGATACAGTTATTTGGAAAGCTTCCCATCTTCACGGTAGATGGCCCTTTCCACAACTTACCTCATCAGCCTTCTTGGCAGTGTTTGCCAGTGAGAGGTCTACCCATGTTCACCATTTTAAGAAGTTTAACACCAAGACACAGACTTTTCAGGGAGAACTGACTCCGAAAGAGTGAGATCACTAATAAGCATGGGCAGTGAATCCAGGGAGCGCAAGGCCACCAATATGTGTGAACTTATTAATCATAATTATTATTTTTTCGAAGAAAAGGATTTCCTTAGTCAAACCTCCAGGGCATCAGATCAAAGGGAGATACTGCCACAGCTGGACTATACTTTCCAGCCAATTGGCCTGGAAAGAAGAATCTAGACAGTGTCCTGGCAACTGTTTAACACAGCAGCAATCCATTAAAGAGAGGAAAAGAATTCCTCAGAATGACTTTTAAAAAAGTTTTCTTTTGCTTTACATTTCCTTATTTTTAACAACAGTTTGAGAGTAATGTCAATGCTCTAGGGGCATGTCCCAGGTAGACACAGTATACGAATTACCAACCCTGAGAATTCAGAGAATTCTATAGCTGGGAAGAAATAAATAGAGGCTTTTGCTCAAAGTGTAGGTTTGTTTATTTGTTTGTTTTTTTAAAAAAAACACAGATTTATAATTAATTATCATGAAAAGTATATCCCAAACCTACTGGCAGAGTGTTTGATTTTCTATCTCCAATTTGATATTAGTCATTATAAGACTTACCAGGACACAGTAAAATCAAGTCAGGTTAATTTATTAATAAAAATGTAACAGGATAAATTTATTTATATGCCCTGGAAGTTCTCCCAAAAACTATACTGTAAAAGGAAATTACAAAAGTGACTATTAACACACAACAAGAACAAAAAGCCACAAAATCCAAACCCCACTATGTCAGAAGCAAAGCAATACACACAAGATCATGTGAAAATGAGAAAAAAGAAAGCACACCAAATGATTCATGGATTACACAGAAACAATATGTGAGAATGACTGTGAAAAAAAAAAAAAGCAAACAAACATTTCTATAGTTAAGGAAAGCTGTTTCTCACCGTTCTGAACAAAATGGCTGAACTAAGAGCATCTGATTGGCTATGCCCATATACCCTCCTCCTCATCCTATGGGGAGAGATGACAAAGAGAACAGTTCCCCAGAGCAGCATGGGAATGAAAAAGAGTTGGTTAGTATTTAAAACAAAGACATAAGCATAATGTAGTAGAAGAAAATGGTCTCTAATTTCTTGCCTCTTTTTATCAGATTCTAATTACCTAAACTACCAAAATGAGTAATAAGTTTGTCATCACAAATCCACTCTTCCTCTTTTTCAAGATGTGATCCTGAACACGTCGATGGGTTCTAGGCACGATGATCAAATTGGAAGCTTATATTTTTTGCCTTTCATCCACCTTTCTCCATTTCTGTTCACCTCCTTCTACTCCTAGGTATCCACTTCCTCCAACACATTATTAAAACCTGTTTCAAGGAAAAGATCTAGTACTCATGTTATCTATGCTGGCATAAATTTAATTCTAGGAAGCAGGAAGCAGGCAAAGAAAGCAAGAGGATCTCTTGGCTGGGAGAGACCACTGACATCAGGCAGACAGCTCTCCATTTTGCCAACATTAAAGAGTGGTATTCTTTTCTCCTCCTTAAATACAAGGTTTGCCTTAACTGACTTAGTAACTATTATCAAACTATGACTATATGGGAATCTTAGGAAAAAGAGCAATTTGGATATCACTGCTACTTTAATCTGCACTATTTCTTCTCCTTAGACAATGCCACAGCTATCATTTAGTGGAGATATTTAGTGGGGGAGTTTCCTTTGACTCTAGTCATATGGATGTAATTACTTAACTATTATTTTTTTCCCTCGACTATATATTTTAAGACTGAGTGTGATGGAGATGTTGAAATCTGATTTTTGGCAATGGGATATGAGGTAATCTGTTCACCACTCTTCCCCATCTATCATTTTCAAGCTCTTGGGAGCATTTCCTTTTCCCAAAAAACTTGAGTTTAATATGGTTCCCTTCAGACTCATCAATACCTCTTTTGCATTGATGAGAAGTTGGAAGCAACAATTTTCCTTGAAAATGACATATACTGGAGGGATTACCAAGGAAATGGGAGCGAAAAAACTATGTTTTGATCTTCAGGTTTAATAGGTAATGTGCAGAGATTTAAAAAGTTGTGATGAAACAACAGTTACCTCTATACTGAGTTGTGGCTTGCTGAGCTCACAAAGAGACTTATTTTTCAAATAAGGTGCTGTTTCTTTAATAAGAAAATCAGAGCGATTACAAATTACTATGTATCACAGAGAAGATTTTCTTTTTTAAACTCAATTGAGGATTTCTTATCCTCAAATCTTTTAAATATTCACTCTTAAAATATCTAGAATCATCTACCACCTTCCTTATAGAAATTCAATCTGAGTTTAAAAAAGAGTGAAGGGGTTTTCAGGAACTGATTACTTTTCTTTTTCTAACTTATACCCCAGAATCTATAACATGTTAGTACAAAATACATCAAAATAACAGCATACTGATTTTTATAAAACATTCAGGAGCAATCTTACCTGATCTGGGGAGGGCTTATGGTTGGTTTGATTGGAATGGGAGGATTTGAAATGGTCATCCTCATAGTTGTCGGCCATTAGCTTCATTCGATTTTGTGTCTAAAAGGAAATGATTCATAAGGTTAAATTTAGATAAAATTTCTATGATACACTGTAAAGTAACACATGCATTAAGAACATCATATGAAAGGATAAAATCAATCCTGTCTGAAGTAAAACGAACATGGGATTTATGAGGATATTGGGGGAAAAAAGTTCAGGCTGAACTACAAACCAGGAAGAATGACCCCTCCCCAGGAACTAATTCAGTTAGCATCTTGATCTTAGACCTTCCTAGGCCCCAGAATTGTGAAAAAACAAATTTCTGTTGTTTAGGGCACCCAGTCTATGATGTCTTGTCATTGCAGCCTGGGCAGACTAAGAGAGGTACCAACTGACACAGGAATTAAGTAGGGTGTGCAGAGGGGTAAGCTCCTCAAATTAAGCACTTCATGTAGCATTTACTTTTTTCTTTAAATAAAGACTGGGGTGGCAGATAAAGGGCAGGAGGATAGATAGGGCAGGGGCAAGATGAGGTCAGGCATGCTGACATACTGTAGCAGTCCCCGAACTGTCCAGGAGCTAACCCCAGTCAGTCCAAGGTGCACACACATCACCGTGCATGTTCTCCGCTTTCCCATGTCCTTGCAGTGACTGGCCCCCAGGTGTTGGTGATTCTGGTAGCAAGGACTACAAGAACACAGAGGCACCAAGGGACTGTCACTGTCTAGTTTGACAACAAGGAGCTATGAAGCCCCTAAACCCAGAGGAGTGGATCCTGGAGCAGTTCACTCATCTCTCCAACTGTCAGGATGAAGAAATCTGAGGGCTGGAGATAGATGTGGATGAAC
The DNA here is from genome assembly GCF_964194135.1 of Talpa europaea. Lineage (NCBI taxonomy): Eukaryota > Metazoa > Chordata > Mammalia > Eulipotyphla > Talpidae > Talpa > Talpa europaea. The sequence continues at coordinate 74,448,912 of NC_140083.1, read as the reverse complement.
TCCTCAAAAGTGAGTGAGCATATCCCACAGCCAGAGACAAGGAGCTGCTTGTTGACTGTTCTAAGCCCACTGAGGCCACTATCTCTGGCATGATGGACAAGAACAGGGTGTGCAAATGCTGAGGACACCCAGAAGAGTTAAGGGTCCTTGACCCAGGTGAGGTGATTCCCATAGGACCTCACAGTTAACAGCAGCACTGGGGAGTCCCATGGCTAGATCTGGGGCCATGAGCAGGGTTCCCTGTGCCACTGGCCCAGGTGGCCTCTTCCCTGCCCCTCAGCTTTTCATTTTGAGATTAAAAAAAAAAATTAGCTATTAAACTCATGGGACTTAAAAAATAAAATAAAAAATGAATTAAATGATACAAAGAATAGGACTCTGCAATTATTTTTTCACTTTATGATATAAACAGGACCCATCTTTCTATACCACCACAAGAACTACTCAACATTTTAAACAACTATTTACATTTTTTGGATGCTACATAACATAGAGACCACAAACGCTTGGGTAAAAGGTCTTTGTAAATTAAGTTATTATATACCTAGGAAGTACAAAGGAATCAACAAAAGACTACTATAATTTACAATATAAAATTCAATAAGGTGGTCAGACAGACGCTATATAAATAAAATTCAATAGTTTTCCCACAATTCATTAATAAACAATTCAAAAAACAAATTAAAGGTTCTGAAATTGTTTTTTTCCAACAATGGCTAAGGAGAGAATCACTGTCCCATTGTCTTTTCTCTGTTAATCAAAAAGGAAACTGACTTGGTGATTCTGTATGATTAATTTAAGCCCTGAATCAATCAATCAGTCGATCAATATCTCTCTCTCAAACACACACACACACACACACACACACACACACACACACACACACACACAGAGTAAACATTTAAGTGAATCTACCTTGCAGAGTAAGTGATTTAGAAAATGCAGGATACACTATGGATCAAAATTAAAAAGCAAAATATGCAGCACTAGTACAAGATTGTTAAAACATTACATTTTAAAAGCCTTAAAAATAATAAAACTTGGAGCCTCCCTGGTGGTGCAGGGGTTGAGACGGGGCCTATGGAGCTGTCGGTAGCCTCCACAGCCTCTGCAGCATGAGTTTGATTCCCCGGCCAGCCAGGGAGCTGCCTGTTCTAGGAATAGCTAAACAGGCAGAGGGGTGATCTTCAAAAATTCTAAGCACTTTAAATGCACACACACGCATATATAAACACATGGGGGGAAATGCAAGATAACAAGAATAAAAATACTTCGAGTTATGGGGGAATTTTATTTTTACTTCTTATAAAATCATGATCCGTGTGTGGGAAAGGAAAGAATGGCACTGACTCAAAATACAAGCTAACTATAAACTGTACACTCATGTGCATGCACACTGAAGTATCTTTAAATAAACCCTAAGGGGCCTCCCCGGTGGCGCAGTGGTTGAGCGCTGGGCTGCGAAGCTGCCCGCAGCCTCTGTAGCACCGGTTCGATCCCCGGCTGCCGGACGAGGGTCCCACATGGCACGCAGACCTCTCCTGCCGCCCGCTGTTCCCCTCAGCTGTGTATTTCGTCGGTCTGTCTGTTCTGTTCCCCTCTCTGGCTCTGGTGAATTCTCTCACCCTCCCGTGCTTCTGACTGTACCCAGTGCTTGTATAAATAAATAAATAAATCTTTAAAAAAAAAAGGCATATTATCATAAATAAATAAATAAATAAATAAATAAATAAATAAGCCCTAGGGATATGAAAGCATTCAGAGTCTTACTGGAAACCATTCAGCAACTGACACAAAACCAAACTTTGCAATATCACCTTTTCTTCCTGTTCTATGAGAATTCATCACAAAAGGATTTCTCTGCGTATATGTGGTTAAATTATTAAAACTGGCATGCAATGACCAGTGCGTTCTTGGTGTCATCTCTATTCTCCAAAATTACTTTTTTGTAAAATTGAGCAAAATGGCTTTTAGTAGTTTGTGTTGGGGAGGGTGAGGAAGTAAAGTGATATTTATTAAAACGAGGTCGGGCTTCTCTAAAAAAAAAAAAAGCCTAAATTATACAAAAGTATCTTAAATGATCTAATCTATTTATGGGTGTCGAAATACTTCACTTATCTTTTGATAAATTCAAGTATCTGAAAAACTGATTTCTAGAAATAAACGAAGCATCGGTCATAGATTCTAACACGGGATGGATATCCATTGAAGATCACTGAGACAGAAGTAGAGACTGACAAAATTAATGATATTAGAAAGCAGAACAACTGCTACTAGAGGTTTCATTTTCTAAAATACATAAATATGTGGCAGGGGCTCAAGGAGCTAGGGCAGTGATGAAAATTATGATTTAAAAAAAAAATCAGGTTATCTGGATATAGGCACTACAATTCAACCTACTGGTTAATTAGATACCTAAATCCAAAACATAAGTTTTGCTTTCCAAAAGAGAAAAGACAGTTTGTCTAAGTCTTCCTTCAAAAATAAGGGTGAGTAATTTCTATTTTCATAAGGTGACGCAGACACTTTTTCTTACCTTCTAGTAAGTACACAAGAGCAAATAAGAACTATATTTAAGTGCTATATATACACACACATAACTAAACACACACACACACAGTAGAGAGAGAAGACAACACATTGGTTAGGGACACTGGAAACCAATAAAATGGCACAAATGGTAAGTTCCCCGAATTTTCTGTTTGCCTCATATATTTAGACTTGCCAATGCATAAATCAGCAACCTGGAAACGCAGTAGTCACATGCAACAAAAAACTGAATCCTCTAACCAAAGAACTCTATGAAAGAAAGGGGCCGAGTAGCAAGACAGAACATCTTAGCCATTAATCGTACTACTCCAAAGACCACAGAAAAACATGATGGCCTCATTGCCACCCATGGCAGCAAAGGCAGGTGGTGAGTAGAAACTGCTACCCTAACTAGGTTGTGATGAGGTACCCCAACCTCCCTGTATACTCAGTGGAAGGTGTCCAGGAAAGCCAAGGAGGGAGGCAGGGATTTCATCCCCAGCTGACAGTAACAAAGCTTTTCCTTGATAGCTCAGTGGCGGTAGAGGTGGAGCGGGGGAGTGAATTCTAGAATTCAAACTCCATCAGGCAGTTATAAGGAGCCCCTCTCCTGGGAAAGTCAGAGGAGGCTGAATGGAGAAGCCAGGACTTCCACTACTACACAGCAGGAACAAGAGCAAACCTTTCACTCTCAACCCCCACGAAGTGTTTGTACCGCAAGGATATGTCAGTGGAGATCTAGTGGAGATATAAACTCATACCTCGGACCAGGAGTAACAGGGAGCCCACAACCTTGTGTGTCAAAAGAGGCCAATTGGGTTTCTACCCCCACTGCATAATAATGAGGCAGCATCTCCATGTTCCCCTTCTAGAGTGTACCAAAGAAAACCAGCTAAAATATAATACAAAGTTTAAATAAGATGCAGAGGCTCTAACACAATACACTAAATGTACAGTTTTTAATAAAAAATTATTTATCATACCAAGAGCCAAGAAGATCTCAAACTTAATAAAAAAAAATTTTATCATGTTTAGTGGCACAGCAGGGACCAGATACTTTTCTCACCAAGAGGGTTGAGTAGTTGGGCAGCATCTTAGCTATCACAGCTGAATTACTGAAGAGTCAGAAAAAGTCAGAATCTGCTCTAGAAGTCTTGCTCAAATTGCTCCCTCCATTAAGTTTATCCACAATATCTCATTCATCTTCCCTCCCCTCATCCCTTACGTCTGGAACCTTTGGGGGTGAATCAAAGTGAGGTTAGGAAGTGGAGGTCTGTTGTGTGAAAAATGTGAAATGTGAAAATGACATTTGCTTCAGGGATGTCTTGACTCTACTGGCAAGGATAATAAAAGCAAAAATGAACAAATGGACTACATCAAGCTGAAGAGTTTGTGCACAGCGAAGGAAACTATCATCAAAACAAAAAGATACTCTACTGAATGGGAAAAAATATCTGCACATTGTACATCTGATAAGGAGCTATTATCCAAGAATTACAAAGAACTCATACAAGTCAATAAAATACCCCATCAAAAAATGGGGAGAGGAGCCAGACACATCTCCAAAGAATACACACAGGTGGCCAACAGACATCTGAAAAATGTTTAATGTCAGTTATCATCAGGGAAGTGTGTATCAAGACCATAATGAGGTACTATCTTACTCCTGAGAAAATGGCTTACATCAAAAAACAAACAAACAAACAAACAAACAAACAAAAAAAACCCAGAAACAAATGTTGGTAAGGTTGCAGAGAAAAAGGAAACCTCATACACTGCTGGTGGGAATGTAGATTGGTCCAGACTCTACGGAAAACAGTATGGAGGTTCCTCAAAATATTAAAACTAGATCTACCATATGACCCAGCTATTCCACTCTGAGTTAGCTACCTGAAGAATGTGAAAGCAGTAATTTGAGAGACCTATGTTCACTGTTGAACTATTTACAATAGCCAAGTAATGGAAACAACCTCAGTGTCCAAGGACAGAAGACTGGATTAAGAAGATGTGGTTATATACATGAATACATACTATTCAACTATATAAAAAAAAGATGACTCCCGCCTTATGTGGCAGGAGTTGGATGGAGTTGGAGGGGATTATGCTAAGTGGAATAAGTTTAAGTTTCCACTCATGTGGAATATGGAGAAACAGAACAAAAGAACAGACAAAACTAAACCAAAATAATCCTAGAAATATGACTACAGAACTTAAGCTACTAGAGGGGAAATAGGGGGTAGGGATAGTAACAAAGAAGAGAAAGGATCGAATGGTCCACAGAAAAGGACTATGGGTGCTTTGGTGACATACATCTGAAGAGGTATGAATTTATTCTCTTAAATCATATACTGTGTTGTACACCAATGTTACCACAATAAAATTTAAAGAAAAAGAAAGAAAACTTCCTTGTCACTTACGTAGCTCCTTCCCATTTAGATTAATGATACTAAATACTAATTTATCATCTCAGCAATATATTAATTTTTACTTTCAGCATTCTGAAAAATCACTATTTTTTTAAAGTTATTGATTTATTAACCAATATTAATGAATAGTTGGTGTTTACTGTACAGTTGATTTAAAACATTTTAAAATTTATGTCACTGTGGATTAGAAATATCTAGAAATATGTAGGAATTTATTAGCTAAGGGTCAGTTCTAATTTATCATGAGATAGATTTATCACTAAACAGGCTAAATTATGACTGTTAAGATTTTTTAATAAGCTAATTACTAATAGTAAGAGAGAATGTTTGTTACCATGATTAGAAGAAAAAAAAAATTCCAAAGCAAATAAAATTTTAAATCAAATTCCTTAATGCTATTTAAAAGTATAATTTACTACCCAAATATATCAAAGAATGATTCATAAAATCAATGTGGTACTTCAAGTGCATAAGTAAACCCACCCAAGAGTTTAAAAAAAAAGGTACTACATATTTTGGCTAAGGGACTGAATGTAGAAAGATTGAAAACTTTAGATGCTTTAAGGGAAATAGAGAAAATAACCTGCAATTGATAGGCTTTAGATGGAACTGCTTTCTTTAAGACCTTTTTCAGCCTATATTCATTATAACTCTTAAGAAAATTATTGTAGCATTTATGCCTCCATCTTCCTTGTTTCCAGTAACACGCCTTTGATTTGTGATATTAAAACAGCAAAATAACTATGGGATACATATTACGATCACCTGTGATATACTGTGCTTATATATCATACATTATATATCATATATTATATATATAGTGCTTATATACTTAAAGCATTTAAAACATATAAAACATGGATAGAAAATCTTACAAAGTCCTGAAACCTCATGCAAAGCCTGTAGCAGTTCATATCCAGTAAAGTCAATTGTGCAATCAGTTAACAAAAGGTTATAAAAGGGGCCTATGTTCATTGAGTTAGATTACGTAAGACTGAAAAGAATGGCATGTGTCAATATTTTAGTATGTGTCAGGAAATAGTAAAAGGTAAATGTAACTTGCCTATATTATTTTTGAATAAGCTAATCTATTTTTATGATTTTTACTCTCACTTCCCTTTTGATGACCCCAAAATAAGTACCAGCTCTCACCTTTACTGAAGCATCATTCTTCTCTAATTGCCTCCTTGAATCTTCACTTCAAATTCAACTCTATTAAAAAGGAACATATCATCTTCTCCACCATATAATGATCTTCCCTTTACAAATAGTTATTTGAATCAGAGGGAACACCTCCATTTACTCACTCAAATCAAATATTTGATTCTGGTCAATGGCTGTGGGAACAAGTGTCCTGGTTGCCCAAGTATAGAAGAAATGGCACTCAACCCTAAAATTTCTCTTCCATTGCCACAGTGACTAAGAAGGACTCATATAAAAGAGAAAAGCTACAGAAACTTGAGTAAGTCAGGATTACTGAGCTGCTGCACGGAGGGCAGCTACTTCATAGGGTTATTAGTAAGACCTGCAGTAGACCCTGCAATAACTGAAAATTAACCATTTATGTGTTAAACCACTACTCATTAATTTCTGCCTAAGAAAGCTCCTTTTACTATGGAGAGCTGTGTGGAGATTTCTTTTTCTTTTTTAATTTATTTATTTATTTGTTTGTTTGTTTTTTGTTTATACATGCACTGGGTACAGTCAGAAGCACGGGAGGGTGAGAGAATTCACCAGAGCCAGAGCGGGGAGCAGAGCAGGCAGAAGGACCGAAGTACACTGCTGAGGGGGGCAGCGGGCGGCAGGAGAGGTCTGCGCGCCATGTGGGACCCTCCTCCAGTGGCCGGGGAGCAGCTGGGGATCGAACCGGCGCTGCAGAGGTTGCAGGCAGCTTCGCAACCCAGCGCTCAACCGCTGCGCCACCGGGGAGGCCCTGTGTGGAGATTTCTTGACCTACTAAACATAGAGCTTCCATGTGATCCAGCAATTCCACTCCTAGGTATTACCCAAAGGACACAGAAACATCAATTCCAAAGAGCACCTGCACCCCTATGTTTATAGCAGCACTATTTACAATAGCTAAGCTTTGGAAACAGCCCAAATGCCCAAAAATAGATGACTGGATCAAGAAGATGTGGTACATATACACCATGGAATATTACTCAGCAATCAAAAAAGATAAACACATGCAATTTGCAGCAACATGGATGGCGCTGGAAGGGATCATGCTCAGCGAAATAAGCCAGAAAGAAAAAGAAAAATACCGGATGGTCTCACTCATAGCAGGAATCTAGAAAACTTAAATAAGGGATCAGGAAAATGAATAACTATAAGAAAGTGAAAATCAAAATCAACAAAAAACTATGAACCAGAGACACTTTTTGGGGGGTGGGGGACGGGAGGGGAGGGATTGGGGTCAGAATGGGGCATGTGCAGTTGTATGGGGGAATATAAAAATAAAATTTATTATTTAAAAAAAAAAAGAAAGCAAGCTCCTTTTACAATTTTATCATGAGGTTACTGCTTATTGGTCTTTTATGATTCCCCTTTCTCAGAAAATATTATTTGATCTCTTCTGTTGCCAGGATGAGTTAAGAATGTCTATTTTAGACTAATTATAATAATGTAAAATCAAAATCAACAAGCAACTATAAATCAGAGACACACTATTGGGGAGGGGAGGAGGGATTAGGGTCAAAATAAGGGGTGTGGGAAATGTATGGGGAATATAACCAAGATGAAAATGTACACATTGTACAAAAATGAAAAATGATGTAAAAATATATAAAATAAAAGACAAAAAAACCCCAGATGTCTTTTTTGCATACATTTGTGAATAACTGCTAATCATAATACAGAAATAATTTGTTTCTTTTTCAAATATAAGGAAACCTAACGCATTCAAGGGCAACAAATTTGTCCCTATTACCATACTTAGAAAAATGCTTGACACAAAATAAAATGTTAAACTGAATTTCTATTCCACTTTTCAGCTTAAACTAGAGGCGAAGTAAAATTCAGACTGTAGGTATCTAAAAAGTATACTTTTCTAACCACTTGTAATTATATATCACAGAATACTGAAATGTGGAAGGGTGAAATTGTTGGACTCTGTGAAGGACTTGGGAAGTTGTAGTGCCTACACACCCCTGCAGCTACCATAACAAGTTACCACAAACTTGATGACTTAAACAAAGTATATTTATTCTCTCATAGTTCTGGAGGATGGAAGTCTAAAAGCTAGGTGTTAGTAGAAGCATGTGCTTTGTGAAGGTCCTATGGAGAAAATCCTGCCTCACCTCTTTCAGTTTCTGGAGGCTGCTGATATTCCTTGACTCATGGCTATATCCTCCCAGTCTGCCTCTGCCTTCACATTGCCTTCTCTGTGTCTGTTTTCACGTCTGTATCTTATAAGGTCTTGTTTAGGGCCCATAGGAACATCCAGAATGATGGCATCTTCAGATCTTCAATTCCATTTGCAAAAGTGCTTTATCCAAATAAAGTGACATTTACAGGTTCTAGGGATTTGGATTTGGTCTCAGACTACTACTCAACTCATTACAATGTGCTCCCTAGTCCTCTCAAATCCATATCCTTCTCAGATGCAAAATACATTCAACTCTAGCCCAACAACCCTAAAAGTCTTAAGCCTATTATAGAATCAATTCAAAATCTAAATTTTCCTCTAAGCACATTGAGCTCAAAAACGCTCAAATTTCATGTAGGCATGATCCATGAAATTCCTTTCCAAAAGGAATTCCTTTCCATCTTTGGATGTGTGAAACCAGAAAACCAGTTAGCAGCTTCTAAAATACAATGGTGGGAAAACCCATAGGTAGGATAGACATTCTCATAACAAAAAAGAGCCTGGAAGAGTGTAGGGTAAATAAAAAGTATCAGGCTTTTCTGCCCTCACGCCATTAGGATTAATGATGGATCCTTGAGGTCCTGAATTCATGCCTGATGGCCGACACCTGGAGTAGGGTGTGGGTACGCATAAGTGGGTACACTTGGGCTAAGACTGGGCTTACAAGGGCGGCGTCACAGGGACGCCAGTAGAGCAGAGAACAGAAGAGAACAAAAGAGCGAGAGGAGCAGAGAACAAGGCCATGAGAGAACGCAGGAGAGCCCAGAAAGAGGGGACTTGCTGGGGGCCGGGAGGCCTGCCTTGTACCTGGTAAACTCAATAAAAGCCTGAAAAAGCCACTGAGGGCGCCAGGACTCTCTCCTTCACCCCGTCGGCTCGAATCACAGAAAACCTGCTCTGTGCCCATTCCTGCTACTACAAAGAGCTAACGAAGCCATTAGTCCCAAGCAAGTTTGAAATCTAGAACAAATTCCTTTAGGTTTCTTGCCTGGGAATTATCCTCTGTGGCTCAAGGATCTGCCCTCTGCCTGTGAGCCACCAGTAGCTTGCTGGCAGGAAATCTTCAATTTAAAGACTTGATTTTAAGGTAAAATTAACCAATACTATTACAATTCAGGAGAGTAATTACTTTTACAGAAGTGGGAAGGGGTAGTGCCTGAGAGGGAGTGTGAGGGCTACCTTTTGGGTGCTAGTATGATCTGCTTTTTGGATGTGAATGTTGGTTATGATTGTGTATGTTCCATGTGCAAATCCATGACAAATATACTTAGGACACGTGTGCTTTTCTATGTGCACAAGAAGCTTTAACAAGAGAAAATGATCCCTGAATAAGGAGAGCAATTCTTCCAAGTATAGGTCATTTTTTTTTTCTGCAGCTGCAATATTATGGTAATGAAAAGAAGAAGTTACAGCTGCTTTTACCAGCTGACACCCATCTCTGACTCAGATTATTAAGAGATACAATTGGACTACTTTCCTACTATATATTAAGAGAAACAGTTATTCCAAGGCACAGCCATAATAAAGAACAACTCCAATTCAGTAGCTAGTAACATCATCAACCACTCAGGAGGATAATCCAGGATTAGAAACTACTGCTATAACCATTGTCCTGATGTCGAAATACAAATAGAATTCAAGCTGGCAATCAGCCAAATTAGAACCAGCCTTGAAAACTGGTTTTCTGCAGTACACAGTCCTGCCTGGCTATTTTTCCTAAATAGTAAGGTAGCTATGAAGGTAAGTGTAATGAAAACTGCTACAAAAGGTAACTTGATTTTTTTAAATCTTCCATTTAGTAAAGATTGAAATTAAGATGTGCTGAACATAGAAGAAGAGCAGGACAAGATGTAACTATGTCCTTTCACTGGGTTCAGGTCAATGACCACGAGTCAAAGAACAATCATCCGCGCTCCTAAATGTGTGTTAACGAGTCTAAGAGGACTGGTGTTGGTTTCAAGTCGGCAATTAGGGCACAATTATGAAAACATCTATTCAAACAGTAATATTTATTACTCAGTCTCTGTATATTTCTCTTATTTTGGATGAATCAACTAGTTAAAAGCATTTCAAAATTGTTTGCAGAGCTCTTTTAATTTTAGATTTGACTTTTTAGTAGCTTGTAGTCTATACAAGTTCAGAAAAACATATCCAATTCAGAATGCCCTATTCTGGAACAAGATTGTGAATAAGCATTCTCTGCCTTGAAAACCAACTACCACAAATAACGTTTTAGTACTAAAACTCCATGATTTACTTAATTAAATTCCTGTATTTTATAAAATATTTCAAGGGAAAAAACATCTTGAATCTCCGATATTATTCTTTGACAGTCATTGTTTTCTGTAATTATTTTCTAAGCTGTTTCAATAACAACTTTCAATCTCCCATTTTTATGAGCTCTTCCTGAGAACAAAAACTCTTAAAATTAAAAAATTCTGTTGTGTGAAAGCTATGTTAAATGCTGTATATTAGTTGGGGGTCAGATTTCCATATGTGTATCTATGTATACACAAGATATTAATGAGAATTATTTGTGATGTAATTAGGGTTAGTAGCATACAGGACTTCAAATTTGGCTGCTTAAAATATCAGCCTAGCTGATTTCAGATACTCTCTCAGTTCTAAATCAAATCTTTCTGACCTAAAAGCTGTTTATTTAATCTAGTGAACAATTTCTAAAAAAAATTGTTGAAACTGAGAGACATCTTTTGTCATAAGATAGGAAGAGTTTGTGGCCTGTCAAGATTCTGAATTAATTTTTTTAAAGCTGAATTACCTTTAATGGTAATTTATGTATTTTCACTGTAATTTAAGATAAAGGTTGATTAAAGTACTATTTATTATAAGAGAGGATTATAGGGTCATTAATAATGTAGCTGAAAGCTCTCCAACCACAAGCACATAACGATGGTAACACATGCTGGTGTAGGGATTAGCAGTGTCAGCACTGGAGTGATATGGATTTCTTCTGAATCCTAGCTCAGTCACTTATTAGCTCTGTGACTCTGGGCAACAATGACTTAACTCTCTCTCTCAGCATCTCCTTTGTAAAATGAAGATAAACTCTACTTCACAGGCTTGTTGTGAGGATTAAATGACTTAATTCATGTAAAGCACTCAAAACAAGGCTTGGCTCAAATATTAGCTACTGTTATCTGTGAGACCACTAATGGTATGTATACTGCTTTCTAGAAAGTCATGTAGTAGTAGAGATGATTTAATCTGAGCATATAAATTATAGCTTCTGATTAAAGTACTATTTATTATAAGGGCAGCTAAATTTATATAATGTCACTCCTCTTATTCTTAAATGCAAATGTCATTTAATTCCATATTTACTTTAAATATCATTTACTTACAAATAATTTTATTTTAAATATCATTTAACTCCATATTTACTTTAATAAAAATCAGTAAGACCAAGAGAGATAGCAGAGAATAGATTCTATGGAATATAATTGGTCTAACTGATTCCCACCAAGAGAAGTTTACTGGGGGAAGAAGTGGGTAACCCCCCTCAAACCAATCTCTCTAGTTTTACTTATGCTTAATGAGATCCTCAGAGCAAGGTCAATGAGCACAGGAAACAAGGCTATAAATCATGCCACCAGACAGCTATAGAAGCAGCAGCAGGAATAGGAGGCACATCAAACCTACACTGATTTATTTGCATTGAGACAATTCAAGAAGAATCAGGAAACTCAGAAGATTTATAAATTCCCCACGGCAATATAAAAGGCAGCAGTCTGACAATAGGAAGGGCAAGTTAGATTTGAAGCTAGGAAAGAAAGGAAGAAAGAGTCTTATCAATTTTTTGTGAAGACTTTTCCTACATCTGGAATTGATGACAAAAAAGATGTAACAGATGGATGAAGGGAGACTGGGAGGAATCCAGATTTCCCCACATCTCCCAGCTTCTGGACTGTACTTCATTCCGGCAAGCAGAATTTGTCACAATATGATCTATTTCTTTGTAGGATACAAAAAATGTTTTAAGAGGATATTAATGAGGATTTGTTTTTCAATTTCAAAATGCAATACTTAATACTTTCATAAAATAAGCAAATTTCTATACAGATTTAAAAAAATCCTCAGATATTACTTTATAATTGCTTCTCTGAAGTCTACTTCTAAGCCAGCAAACAGCAAATAATAGGAAAATATTTATAGAAAAATCTGGATTCTCTGGGGGGAAATGGATGCCTGAATAACAAGGGAGTCACATCTTGCATGGTGACAAGCTAGAATTAAAAGTGGCTGCCTCTTTAGACAAAGCATGTGACCCCTCGTTCATCACAATTCTCTCTCTCCTGCTAGACACTTCCTTCATTTATGATATCTACACAGAACATATAAGCCCAGGATTAGGTGCTACGAGGTATTGAAATTGTGAAGTGTGTATATTAGTTATCAGTGCTCAAGATCATATAACTGGTTATTAACAGAATTGAAGCCAGAGCTCAGGACTCTTGGTACTTAGTTTAGTGTTATTTCTACATTACCACACTGCTTGATACAAACAAGAAAACAAAACAACCATGGTCACTGATGGGAATTCCTGTAATGAAGAAATGGTCACAGCAATGTGAATAATCTGCCTTAGAATAAATAATGTTAATAACAACTATAGGACAATGGACGAATAGTTTCCTTCTCGCTTCTCTCTGCCCCTCTCATATTTCAAATTATACCCAAAGGAGGATGAATATGTGAGTGAAAAAAAGCATAGGATGGCTTTGCTAACAATAAAGGAAAAAATGGTGTTCATGGCTAGGAAATTCCAAACTACAAAAAGATGAGTCTTGAAGTAAAGATTAAAGAAGAGATTAAAATGAGGAAGTAGAAAGCAATTCCAGTGGTAAGGACAGTGAATAGGAAATGTTTTGCATCCAGCTCCTTTCAAATAAGTCTGGAAACCATCAGGAAAAATATAGCAGACATTAATGTTTGTAGTGTTTTAGAGAAAGAGTGATAAATATATAAATATATACAAATCTAGAATTGAAGGGAGATAGGATAATTAAGAGATTAATGTTTTTATCTGACCAACTCAATAGGACTGTTAAAATCATTAAACGCTAACTGAATTGTAATATTCTGTCAAATTTAAATATTGCACATCATAACCAAGGGAGGGTTTCTACTTTCTATGATTACAACAGTCACTATCAGGAGATGATGTCATACAGAACAGCTGAGCGGTGGACACTAGGGTATAAAGCAAATACAGAGGGAGGCACTGTCAAGTGCAATGTACAAGTCTTCCAGCAGTGAAACCCATCATTGTGTTCTTTCTCTGAGGACTGTCAGCTCATCAAGCAAAAGGTCCTTGGCATTATAAATGTGTAGTGAACACAGGGTAGGAAGGTGAATGCTCTCAAATGTTGGTCTTATCAAGAGGTAGATAGATGCCTGCGACATTTTACTGTCCACAGACAGCTTCTGTAACACTCAAGCTACTTTAACACTTCTGTTTAATTTTCCCTTTATTCTATATCCTTCTCTTTTTTATTTTATTTTATATATTTTGTATCATTTTTCATTTTTTATAGAATTTAAAATAGTTGTTTTTGTTCTCTCTCCAATTTTAGATGTCACTTTGAGACCACTCTGATACCAGTTTTAACTATGAAGAATGGGTTTTTCCATTTTTTCCAGAATGATGACCAGGGCTAAAAGCAGGACACAAAGAAGAGCGAAGCAAGCCACATTATAACGAGAACTTGCTAAGGGGTGGCTGAAAATGCACTGTCACAAGTCCAACAACTCAGTGTGTGTGCCTTTTGTGCTCTACATATGGCTGGGGTGAGGTGGTGCTAAGAGTGACAGAAGAAATCTTGATGTCATGAAGATTATATATTCGTGTAGAGGAGGGTCTCCTTTGCCTAAGCAAAATGAAAGAACCTCAAAGAACATTCCTAAAGAACAGGTGTCAAGAAAGGAGAATGGTAACCCATTTCTCTGTTTGGTATCTATACAGGCATCAGATTTGTTGATTTGCTTGTGCTTATCCGAGGAAGAAAAAGACAAATGGAGACAGATGGCAGGACAGGCAAAGAAGGACTAAAGCAGCCTTTATATTCTCCCTCTGAATGTGGCAAGGCTGTGTGAGTTTCCTGTCGGTCAGGTGGCATTCCAGAAGTCAGGGATAGAAGAGGCAATGTTAACACAGCCTTGCCCTTATATACTACTCTTCTCAAGAACATCTTGGTTCTCTTTAAAGATACTAATTTATTGATCTTTAAATTTCCATAATAGGGCCTCCCTGGTGGTGCAAGGGGTTGAGACGCAACCTATGAAGCTGTCCACAACCGCTGTACGAGTTTGAATCCCAGCCAGGGAGCTGCCCACATGGCGCAGCAGACCTCTTCTAATTCGCCCACTGCTCCCCTCAGCAGTGTATTTCAGTCAGTCCGCCTGTTCCGTTCCCCACTCTGTCTCTGGTGAGTCCTCTCACCACCCCCACACCTCTAGCCTGTACCCCAGTTCTTGTATGCATAAATAAATAAAACTTTAAAAAAAATTCCATAGGGCCTCCCCGGTGGCGCAGCGGTTGAGCGCTGGGTTGCGAAGCTGCTCGCGGCCTCTGCGGCGCCAGTTCGATCCCCGGCTGCTCCCCGGCCACCAGAGGAGGGTCCCGCATGGCGCGCAGACCTCTCCTGCCGCCCGCTGCTCCCCTCAGCAGTGTACTTCGGTCCTTCTGCCTGCTCTGCTCCCCGCTCTGGCTCTGGTGAATTCTCTCACCCTCCCGCGCTTCTGACTGTACCCAGTGCATGTATAAACAAAACAAACAAACAAATAAATAAATAAAACATGCCTCTATTAAAAAAAAAAAATCTAAAAAAAAAAAAAATTCCATAATAGGAATAAGCAAGACCTAATGTTTTTTTTATTGGGGAAATGAAGCAACAACACACAGCAATTCATCCAGTTTTTTCTGTATCTACTAAAAAAGAATAGACACATTATTTATGATTCTTCAGGCCTACTAAGCTTAGCTACCCTTAATCCATTTATAATTCTTGTATTGAGCAAAATGGAAACTGACAGTTTGTTCAGGAAATATGAAATGAGGACAAATTAAAACTAGCTTAGAGCTCTTAAAATGAGACAGATTGAACTATCAGAAATTGTATGATAAATTACTGATGAAAATTTTTTGCTCAGTTTTCTTGTATAATATGAAAGCACAGCTTCTTTGCCAAACTTCTTTGAAAACACACAATACCGAGAATTGCTGAATAAAATACCTGACCTTGGAATAATGGGAAATCCTCAAGGCCATGATTGTTTTACTTATCCCTGTTTACCAGCACCTAGGAGAAAGTGTGGCATACATTGGACACTAAATAATAATTGATGAATTTTGCTTAACGAATTTAGAAGAGAGTCTGATAGTAAAAGGAATGGATCAAAAAGAGCTTCCTGCACAGTGGGGAAGTGCTGAGTCTTGAATTAACTAACCCCAGAGTCCCAATAGGAACTGATAGGCCTTGTAAGCTCTCTATGCTGAAGTGCAGATCAAGTCCTCTTGTAAGTCTGATCATTATAGATGATTTGTACCTTGATTTTACCTTCTCTGAAGCAGAACTACACAATAATGCAATCCTTACAGATCTTGCTAGAAAGGATGAAAAAATTTTGTCAACACATCAAAGGAGGCAAATGAATGTTCACTATGACAGACTGATAAGTGTGAACATTTAAATGAAAAATGTGAGGTCACTCTCACTTTGTAAAGACCTTAAAAAATTCAACTGATTTTCTGATGTATCACCATTGAGTAGATTTTCTGATAGTTGTCTTAATGCCTCATTGACAAGAATAGTTCAGACCTCTCCTAAAAATAGGAATACAGAAGGTATAAATCACAGGTTTAATGCTGATAATCATTTTCATAATAAATTATGAATTCAAGAAATTTGTATTTGAGAAGGTTAAAGCCTGAAACATTTTATGTGATATAATTCAGAAGCAGCAATTGAATTAAAAAAAGAAAACCTGATAATAAATTTGTGCTTCTCATTGAGTAAACTGATTATCTACTTATCTTTCTTAGACCTAACTTAGCATTATTCTATTACAGAAAGTAGAATATTTGCCTAAGGAACTCAGAGTTGAAATGTTCATTCTGAATACCATTATCAAGTGATGCTTCCAGGGCAGTCTGTGATGATGAAAAATGAACATGTTATAGATGACTGCCTTCAGATTATTTTGAAAAGCATAATCATCTTCTAAGTTTCTGTTTTCTCCAAAAAGCAACTAATCTTGCAAAGCAACTAAATTAAAGCTGTCCAAATTTCAAGTGGGTGGTAAGTTAAACATCCTTTAAGAACAATAATTTTGAACCCACAGGCCCCTGAAATGCCTCTCGAGACTAACTGCTCTCAGAGGAAATTGCAATCATTCCTTAATTCATGTATGCCATGTTCACAGGTGATGAAAGCCTAGGGGTACTAGAGCTTAACCCCATGTACATGTCCAACAGACTGGCCACATGGGCTACCTTCAGGGTAGCTGTCGGGTTAGAACATCCCATTATTGCCCATGAGTTAGGGATTCAGATGGTCATACTGTCTTATGATCCCTTGGAACTTGAACAGGCTCCATATACTCAGGGTAGCCAAACGCTTCTGGGGTGCTGGCTCTTGGTTGATTTTTAGGAGCAGTTTGCAGACTGCTCAACGTAACTAGAACGTGAGGCATTCTTGGGTGTATCCTGTAGAAACACAGCACGTTGAGTCCTGACAGAGTACTGTCATCTCTAATAAAAGGAAGGAAATTCTACATCACTGTTATTTTGTAACTCCAGGTTGGTATAACATCTCTTAGTAAGACAGGGACCAATCATACCATTTTTTTGTTTGTTTGTTTCAGATTTTCTTAGGCAGAAAGAAAAGGGAGGAGTCAGTGTATAAACACCCTTTCCTTTCTCTCAGGAGGAATATGTGAGGGTTATAAAAACTTGAAATAGCACTGTTTGTATTACTGTAATTCTAACACAACCTTTCTAACTACCAGCTGTCTGGAATTTCCATGTGAGATGGTAAGAGTAAAAAAGAGTCTTGGTTATAATTCCGGTTCCAACTACTTGATCCCCATGGAAATTTAGCCACAAAATTCAATCTTTTGGGATCTCATGTGCTTTTTGCTCCATCTATGTAATGAGGATAATACTACTAGAGCTGTGAGGATTAGACTGATGTATATAAAGGAGCTACGTCCAGTATAATATAGTAAAAGTGACGTGTGGGAGCTACTTTTATTGTTATTCTGTTTTCATATACATCTGAAAAGTCATACTGGTCAGGATATAAGGAAAAGGGATATATGGAAATGGTAAGTCACAGAACTATAATTCAGTGAGTGAGAGAGAATGTATGCTGCGAATCATCATTTTTCTAGTGCTGAGAACTCTGGGCTGGAAGACATTTAAATGATGATCTTCTGTGATAAAAATGTAACATTTAAAACATTAGACTTTTTTAAAAATACTGTATTATTGCAGGGTCATTTTAAAAAACAGATAGAAAAAAAAAGAAAGGCTAAAAACTACCACTGTTTGTTCTAACTGCTCTGAGAAGTAAGATCTCTCAGGGGAGTAGAACACAATGTGCTTAGTCGTGTAACTGACATAGTCCTCCTGCCCTCTCAATGTGACACACATCATGTAGGCATGGTTCTCACTGTAGAACAGGGATCCTTGAAAGGGAATAGAAAAGGAATCTACATGCTCCAGCTTTGCTATCTTTTTGGATTTTATACCAATCCTGTGAAGTAGGTAATGTAATCCAAATTTTATAGATGAGTAACATGAATCTCAGAAGTAATCTAGCTGGCTAAAGGGATAGCTAGAGTTACAACATAGGTTTGATAGCTCTCTGCCAGGCTGTTATTGTGAAGAAAGACATTTGTTTTCTGTTAACATAATATTTAACACACAGTAGATACTCAATGAATTGAAAATGAACGGGCAAATAAATCACGTAATGCAGGAATAATTTGCTGAAGCTGTCAGCAGGAAGATATGGCTAGGCCAGGGACTACCCTCTACAGAATAGTTTTGCCAAATACTTAGAACAACTAGTATTTTAAGCATTACACACTGGGAGTTTCTTTAAGGCAAATACTGTGTCTTTATATCCCTCATGCCTAGAAAGTGTTGGAATAAAAGAAAATTGTCTGACATTCAATCCTAATGAGAGGATTACAAAATTGTAGTTGTAAATGAGATTGTCGAGATCCAAACCAAATCAGCTTAATTTTATAACCTTTACTCTTAAAATGTTATAGTTCACTTTTAAACACAGAAAAAAGTCATCCAGCCTGTCTCAAAGAGCCCAACCTGCCGATGTCACATCAGCCTGAAGCACACAGGGGCAGCGTCAGGCTTCACACTAAACAGCAAAGACAATATGGAGGTTGCAAAATTCTTGTGGTGAAAAGAAAATAAATGCTGAGAGAAAAAGGCCATCTTGTGATAGACACTGTGACTTAATAGACTACATTAATGCTTTCCAGGGTTCCGAGTTTACATGAAATCCAGGGCGGGTGCTTGACGATTGCAGTGGGGGCTTCATGACTTACAACCTGAACACACTAGTTGGCACTCATCACAGCACACCTGGAGCTTGTTAGACAACCTTTAGTTCTTATTTTCTTCATTGGCCCTGGCCCCTGCCTCTGATGCAGCCTCTCCAAGTGCTGCTTTGCCATGAGTGAGTCAAGGAGACAAGCTACCCTGGGGGGTAAGTAAATTGGGACCATCTTAGAGGATGACCCCAAATCTGTAAATCCCTTGTTGCTTCACCTCTTTCTGACGATAGGAATCGCACACAGATGCCAAGAACCCATCAGGCAGTGGCAGCTCCATTTACTGGAAGGCCTGGTCAATGCTGACTGCTTCCTTGTTAGGAAATGGCCTTTAGATTGAGGTACATTCCAGCAATTCAAGGACTAGAAGCTTTAAATTAAAACAACATTGATGCCATATCCTTTTTCCAAAAGGCCTCTTCCTTTTCCAAAAGTTAGTACACACACTTAGGAAAATTAAAGAATGAAAATATCTTTGGCAAGACCTCTTCCTTCCTACTCACAACATCCCCAAACATTTTGTGAGGGCAGGAATGTGAAACTACATGGAATAGAGACGGAAAAACACTGTTAGGAAGGCCTCCCAAGAACGGCATTATCTTTCTCCTTACACAGATTGCATCACTACAGAATATTTAAGGTGTATAGTGAGATACAAAGATATTAGGAAGTTTTAAGATATTCCTTTCTAAGGTTGTAAGTTAATGGATTAATTAATATCCTTAACTTTCACTTAATGAAAACATACAGTCTTGAGTCAAGTAATCAAAAGCCACCCTGCTCTGGAAGACATTCTATTCCACTTGGTTTCTTTTTTTCTTTTTTCTTTATTTTATATATTTCTTATATCATTTTTCATTTTTGCACAATCCATGCATTTTCATCTTGGTTATAGTCTCCATACAATTCCCACCACCCTTGTTTTGAAACTACTCCCTTCTCTCCCCTCTGTAGTGTGTCCCCGGTTTATAGTTGCTTGTTGATTTTGATGATTACTTCATTATAATTAATAGTCTTTTTCCTGGACCCTTATTTAGGTTTTCTAAATTCCTGCTATGAGTGAGACCATCTGGTGTTTTCTTAAGGTGGAGGGACCATAAACCACTTGAATCAGATGTCCATATATTTAGAGCTACCTACTGAAAAGACCTAATCTCACTAAGTTCTTAGTTTTACTAATGAAAGACATTCATAGAAAGTAAACATTAAATTTTGCACAGGCTCAGATTGGAAAAGAAAAGGAAAAAACCTTGCTCTTATCTTCAGAGTTTATCCAGCCTTGAATAACTGGGAATTTTTTTTTAAAGGAAGCTATTCTTAGAACCTACTACAATCAGAAACTGATTTGGTGCAAAAATAAGTCTTTTTTAAATTTCAAATGGGCAGATTTTTACTAATATCATTTAGTCTTTGAAAAAGCAAAAACAACATTCCCAGAGGAGATTCGTGCCATCTTCTAAACCAGGCTTTACCAAGAATACTCCTGTGTTTTCTACACAGTGGGAAGAACATGAAGTCTGTACTCACAAAAACTTTGATACAAGAATCAGATGTCTGTGACACAAGTTCTTAAAACACGAGCTGGCAAACATTTGGGTAGAGAATGGTGTGAAAGTTAGTCCTAATGGCTCTTCTCCAGGGGACCCAGCCTGACGTTTAATTATACCTGCTGCTTGAGCTGCTGCACCAGACGATCCTTCTCCCGCTTTAGTGCAGCCACTTCCTCTTGGGTCTTCTTCTTAGATGACGAAAGTTCCAAAAGAGCTATATTGGCATCTTTTTCACTAATGGCAGCCAGAAGAGCTTCCTGCCTGCAAAAGAAAGAAAATGTTAAGACTTTCATTTAAACCTCTCAATGATCCTTTGAAGTCACTATTACTATTACCCCATTTTATAGGTGGTAAGACTGAGGCTTAGAATTTAATAGCTTACCCACGCTTCACATTTGAAATAAAAGGTGTAACCAGGAGCCCCATTCAGGTCTTTCTGACTCTAAATGTCTTTATCATGTTGATATACAGACATCTTAACATAGAGGTCCTAAAAATGTTATGGTTAAACTTGAAAAATATAGTTAATGACTTTTTTTTAAATAAAGAAGAATAATTCTGACCCCTACAACCTTCACCATTTAACTCATGGGTATTCTGTAGCTTCCAGGCAAACTCAGGCGTTATTGAAAATGAAAACATTTTGATGCATAGAGTGTAAAACAAACTGTGTATGTTGGCAAATAAGATTTAGAAATGCAGCCATCTGTCCCAGGGGCATACTGAACATCCAAACTTCTTTTTATCGCATCATGCAAATAAGTTTCCAGTTACGGCTTTATTTGGCAGTCATCTACACACTTTGAAACAATAATTTAAACTTTACAGATTCCTTGTGGTTTGGTTAACTACTTTTTGGTTCACATCCAGGAAGAAAAGGTGGGATTTAGTAGGGAGGTGGACATGAGAAATTTATAAAATCATCAGACTGCAGTTGGTAAACAATTAGTCTCCTATCCCAAAATGCATTCCTTAATAGCTTGTCTTTTAAGTAAGTCATCTGCAGGAAGACAGATTTGATTTACAGTAACTATTTAAGTGGCCCGAGCTTTGACCTGAGGAAATGCTGAATCTTAGACTGCACTGCCCAAGTTTAACCTTGCTTCTGTCTTTTGTTAAGATAATTATGCTTCAATAGCAGTCATATGGAAGAGTTTTAGTTTAGCCACAAACTGGAAGACTATCTTTTGAATATTGTGATAGGGATTTTCTTTATTCTGGATATGAGTAGGTACATGATCGCTGAACAAGCACTAACAAATGGAATATATAGATCAGTTTACATCATGGAAATAAAGATTTGTTTAACTAGTCTTTGCTGTTGTAAGGGAAGAAGATTCTCATTGACCCAAGTATAACTTTCCACTGTCCCCCACCAGCTAAATAATTCTAAGAAATAGCAGATGGCTTATACCATGAAGCTCCAGTCAACACCAAAGGGATAATGATAGTCTAAATATATCCACTGACCACTTGTAAAAAATATGTTAAGTGGTAAAATGAGCTTAAAGGTGAAGGAGTTCAAGATGGTCTCTCTATGCACAGTTTCCTGTTGACTGCTGTCATCTGTTCCTTTTTGGGAAGCTCAAAGACTGACAGAGTTGGAATGAGAAATGTGCTTTCTCAATTAGGGTGCCGTATTTCTTTGCACCAATAGGGAGATTCACACAGTTAGCAGCAGGCAAACAACAGAAGATGAATGAAAGACAAATTACTCTGTCCAATTAGTCATGAGCATCTCACTTGAATACAAGATACTAAGGAAGTATGATCTGAGTTTCATTCTAAGTTTTAGCATCATTAATTGAAACCATTAAATTTATTCTTTAGTGCTGAAACATCTTCATTGAATTTCAAGTTCTTTTATAAATGATATGCTTGGCCAGCTAATGTGGTACAGTTAATCTCTAGGGTAAAATGTCACATTCCCAAACTGCAATATGATATAACAGGTGACAATTCAGATTCTAAATTTTAAAATAAAGGATTTGTCATTAAAGTCTGAGTCATTGGAATAATGCCTTTTTAGTAAGATACATAATTTGATGTATTTTCTTCGTATATACAATTCAAATAGAGATTTTATGTCACTGAAGCTATTTCTTTTTTATAGAGCATTGACAATATACATGAACTGCACAGAATCAAAAGTTCTCTCTGATACCCAGGGCTCTCATTCTAAAAATTCCCTAACAGATTAACATACCATTGCCCTTTTCATTTGAAAAAACACTCGATATTGATTCTACATGTGAATGTGCTTAAGAAGGGCAATTCAGAGTCAAGAGAATAAAATGTTTTTATTACATATTGTACACATCATCATATAAACTCTGGGTAGTGTCAGTATCTTTGATAGGAATATTAGCTTTTAAGTTTCTCTTTTGATTTTGGAAAGAGATACAGTATTGTTCTCTTGACTACAGCTTTGGTAAATCTGAAATGGAAACTTGATAAGTTTCAAGAAAACAAACCTCTTGGAAAAAAAAATTTGGATAGGCAAGAATATAGAAGTTAATAAACAGTAACGACCACAACTTTTGGGAATAAGAAAGGTTGTTCCTTAATAAATCTGATGGGAAATATCATATGGTGAAGTTGAACTCATGTGGTTAAGTTTTACTGAGTACACTTCAAAGGATCTAGACTAAAAAGTTTTGTTAAGAACACCCTGCTTTTCAGAGAGAATGGAACTCGAAGTTTAAAAACAAAACAACAGCAACGAAAAACCCAAGCAAACAGCAGCAGAATTTTATGTTACTAGTCATGTAATTGCTTCTTTGAAAAAAAAAATATTTTCTGATAAGTCATTGTTCATTGAACAAAAACTGGAAGATACAGACAACTATAAAGAAGAAAATAAAACTAACAGAAATAGTCCCTTTATAATTAGTCAATGGCTGAAGATCTAGGATTTACCTTATCTTATTTTCATGACTATTTTAAAGAAAAGGAACCTTGATGGGATTAATAATTGACTTCAAGAAAACTTTAATAATTAAATGTCATCCATAGAAAAGGAAGACTTACTCATGGAGCACATTCTGATTTTGTTTCCCATGAGCCCCGAGGGAGTAATACAAGCACATAAACTATGAAAGGTAATACATGTGTGCTACAAGCCCAGAGCAAAGTCAGAAATGCAGTGCTCTTCCTGCCAAATTACTCTCTTTGCTCTGTGTCTTTTTCTCAGTGCAAAAATAACTTGAAAATGTGGACATAGAACTTTTCAAAGTGATTAGGAAACCCCCCCCCCGCCCCCACTGCAGGACTAACATGCTACATTACTTGCAAAATGAGTAGGTAGCAGCAGAAATCCAACTTTAAGTCATTAAAGTGGTCTATTCTCTTCATCTCAGTGCTTTAAACTACCAGAACAGTTGAACTTGCCCTTTGACCTGCAAATTCTAATAGAATCAAGATGTGTCCAAAAGTACTCTGCTGTGGCATGTGAGTTTCAAGAAATAGTAAGACTACCTCCTCTGTCCCCCTGCTCCTCGGAGCAATTTTCAGAGACATGAGGCAAATATCTAAAGCAAATGGGGCTCAAATTCCTTTTGGTAATTCCTGAATCTCTGAGAACACATTAGCCTTCTGTCACTAGTAAATAAGAGATGAAATGAGTGTTGGGAAGATGGAGGCTGACAATGTAAGAATGGGCCCTAAATATGTGTGTTTGTTAGAAATGCAAGACAGGGAAGGAGAATGAATTAGGGATGTTATCAAATTATCCATTTCCTGTCACTAGGTAATTCAAGTGAAATGATTATATAGTTATATTCCATAAATTCCATAATCCTGAAAACACCAGAAAGAGATCAGATGAAAGCAAGAATGAAATCAGTAGCTTTGGACATTCTATTGTCATGGACACATACACCTAAGTTTAACCTACTCCAATTTTAAGATAAATTTGACATTGAGATTCTCCTAACGATGCCTCCTTGATTCTGGTGTTTCCTTCACTTGTTACTTAACCACCCATAGTGCTAGTTAACAATTAAGACATTTCATCTACGTTTTCATCTCATGTCCTTAAGAAATCCTTTTTTTTTTTTTTTTTTAAGATTTATTTATTTATTTATACAAGCACTGGGTACAGTCAGAGGTACGGGAGGGTGAGAGAATTCACCAGAGCCAGAGTGGAGAGTAGAACAGGCAGAGTGACAAAGTACACTGCTCAGGGGAGCAGCGGGCGGCAGGAGAGGTCTGCACGCTATGTGGGACCCTCGTCCGGCAGCCGGGGATCGAACCGGCGCTGCAGAGGCTGCGGGCAGCTTCGCAACCCAGCGCTCAACCAGCTGCGCCACCGGGGAGGCCCAAGAAATCCTTTTGATTATGATTTTCTTCAGCTTCCCGAATCGCGGTCTCAGAATGGTAGCTATACTACCTTAAAAGCGCAGAGAAAACCACGTCCAAAGATGAGCCTATGTGGAGCTTATGTGGGGTGGGCTTGACTGAAATAAACTTACCTCGCAAACTCTAGTCCCTAAACATCTTATTTTCTTTTCCTGTTATCTTTAAATACCCAGAAGTATCTTTAATATAAAATATCAACACTAAATCAAGTCTCTTATCCAACAAGACAAATTTTCCCTTTCAATGCTAATTCAATCACCATATTCTGACAACATTTATGTAATTTGATTTCTTCTCTGCTTCCCATAACCAATATTCACATTTTCCTGGCTCTTCCCTTCTGATAGTTTTAATGAACCCACTGCTTTGTATTTGCATGTTCACTATCATCCTGCTATCATGGGCCTTCTCTGATTTCCCATCATTTTACACCATTTTGCTTTTCCAATGTCATTTTCAACAGCTCTCTCACCAGATCAAATGCTTTGTCTTTATGTTTGAGCAAGTTACAACGTACAACTAATTTCTTTCTCATTGTCCTCCAAGGACCCTCTGCCATTGAGTTATTACTTGTTTTCATCTAGGTTTCTGCTACGCTCTCTATCTGAAATGCTTATAACTTTCAAGATTCCCTTCAAAATCTGGCTGGCTTCTGCATTCAGCATTTCTTTTCAGTGCTTTCATAGTTTAGATTAATAGGGATCTGCTCTGCAATGTCCTTCAACTCTTCCACATGTGCAGAGTTGGCTTCCCTAACTTTATTATGTATATGGCTTACTTCTTAAAATTTTTCTTTTAGTGCTTTTATGAGTTTACTGGTCTTTCGATTTAGTAGTTTGCTAATTTAAATTTTTCTTATTTTTTAAAAGATTTATTTATGCATACAAGAACTGGGGTACAGGCCAGAGATGTGGGGGGTTGAGAGAATTCACCAGAGACAGAGTGGGGAAAAGAACAGTTTTTTTTGTAAAATATACCTAACACAAAATCTGCCATCTTACTCACTTTTAAGTGTATATAGTTCAATAGTATGGTGTTGTGCATTCTCCAGAACTACTGACATCTTGCAAAAATCAAACTGCATCCATTAAATAATGTGTGTGTGTGTTTGTGTGTGTATCACTCTAAGAGTCTTGAATCATGGCTTCAAACACCAAAAGTTTACAAATATGATTAATTATCTGTAATGCATGTGCCTAAACCCTTTAAAATTTCTTCTTTTCCTTTTTGGGGGCTTCACTTAACTCTCAAAACTGATACTGCCTGCCAGGCTTCCTTGTTTGCCTAAAAACTTTGCTAGAAATAGCTTGAATAAAGGCAGGATCCTTCATTTGCTCACTAATATATCCTAAGTGCCAAGACTAGTTCCTGGCATAGAATATTCTTAAATAAATCGTGAACCAAAAGCTCCTACAATTATAATTCCATTTCTGTATGTTGTGGTGGTTTTCCAACTCTTCCAATGTTTTCACATATTTTGAAGCTGTGCTTCACTGTATTTCCCCCCCTTTTTAATTAATTAATTAATTAATTAATTAATTTATACAAGCACTGGGTACAGTCAGAAGCGTGGGAGGGTGACAGAATTCACCAGAGCCAGAGCGGGGAGCAGAATAGGCAGAGGATGGAAGCACACTGCTGAGGGGAGCAGTGGGCAGCGCAGGAGAGGTCTGCGTGCCATGTGGGACCCTCGCTGGCTGCCAGGGATTGAACTGGCGCTGCGGGGGCTGCTGGCAGCTTTGCTGCCCAGTGCTCAACCACTGCGCCACCAGGGGAGGCCCTATTTCCCCCTTTCTGATCCAGTAGCTTGGATGGCAAATGAGCAGAGAGAGGTGAGAGTATCAAATTTTGAAAACATGAAAGAAACCAAAGCTAGGAAGAGACCATTAGCTTTCATCAATTGACATTTTTATTTAAAGAAAGATTTATGTTTTTCTCTGACTAGAGAGATGGCATCTGGAGTACTAGGTGTAAGGCTGGATATCATGAATTTAGTGCAATAGAGGGTAGTCAAAGGAAGGTGACAGTATGGGTTATAATAGGGCATGTTAATTCAAAAAGATTTATCCATGTAGCATAGTAATTGCTATTAGAAATTTAAAGGCAGGTCTTGCAGAAATAGCATAGTTAATATGTTTCTTTAGCAGGCACAAATGACATCAAAGTGGGGAGAGTCATGAAGAGGTAGATTCCAGTTTGTAAAATGAACATCTAATGTATTAATGAATACTTGTAAATAGAATTGGGAAGTTAGAAAAAATGACAGGGCCTCCCATGATTTAGAAATGATCAGAAATACTGTATAAATGACTGTTTTGAGTGATCAATCTGTCCTTTTTAACTGTTACACTTCAATATAACTAACAAAATGAGACAATAAATGGTAAATGCCAGAAAATCTTACAAGAAGTAAATGCTGAAGTAATACAGTTCATAAAAAAAATCACCTTTGGATAAAGGCATGGGAATTGAGGTGGGACTTATATTGACAGAAATAAAAAAGTCAGACAGTGTCAAGTGTCAAAATAATTCCTATGTGAGAACACACTGCCATCTGGATTAGGAGGTTTCTACAGAAAAAGGAAAGAGTGAGAGAGAAACTGAAAGGTAGCTTTGAGTCAGGACAGAGATGGTCAGGGGGGCAGTAAGGACTAAACAGACTGTGAAATCCTTGCGGGTTCCACCAGAGGGTCTTCAAAACATTGAATATGGAATGATGTGATTTTGGGTGGAAAACTTACATCCAGTTTTCTTTTTTTTTTTTTTGACAAAGAAATATTCTGCGATATCCAACCTACAGAGAATTACAGCAAATTTGGGAAACATAGCTTCACTGTGTAATAAAAACTTTTGCCTGCCTCTTATACTTTTGAAAACTTAGTGTTTGTGTAACATCTTTATTTTTTTTTAAACCTTTAAAAAAATATTTATTTATTTATGCATAAAAGAGCTGGGGTACAGGCCAGAGATGTGGGGAGTGAGAAGATTCACCAGAGACAGAGTGGGAAGCAGAACAGGTAGACTGACTGAAATACACTGCTGAGGGGAGCAGCGGGCGAGTCAGGAGAGGTTTGCTGTGCCATGTGAGTTGCTCTCTGGCCGGCCAGGGATCGAACTTGTGCTGCAGAGGCTGCAGATTGCTTCATAGTGCGGTGCTTAAGCCCTTGCGCCACCAGGGAGGCCCTGTGTAACATCTTTAAAGACTCATCACCCAAAGCTAAGTCAAGGAAAAGATAAACACCTGGGATTACATCAAACTGAAAAGCTTCTGTATAGCAAAAGAGACATTAACCAAAACAGAGAGACACCTCACTGATTGGGAAAAAAATTTTTGCACTCCATACAACTGATAAGGGACTGATCACAAAGATATACAAAGCACTCACACAACTCAACAAAAACAAAGTAAACAATCCAGTCAAGAAATGGGCAGAGAATTTAAGACCTTTCTCCAAAGAGAAAATGCAAATGGCCAACAGGCATATGAAAAATGTTCAACATCCCTTATCATCAGGGAAATGCAAATCAAAACCACATTGAGATACCACCTTACACCAGTAAGAATGGCACATATCAAAAAAACTAGCAATAACAAATGTTGGTGAGGATGTGGTGAAAAAGGAACTTTCCTACATTGCTGGTGGGAGTGCAAACTGGTCCAATCACTGTGGAAAGCTGTCTGGAGGTTCCTCAGTCTACTAAAAATGGAGTTACCTTATGACCCAGCAATTCCACTCCTAGGGATCTACCCAAAGGACACAAAAACACTGATTCAAAAGACCACCTGCACCCCCATATTTACTGCAGCACTATTTACAACAGTAAAACCTGGAAACAACCCAAATGCCCAAAAATAGATGACCAGATCAAGAAGATGTGGCATATATACACAATGGAATATTATACAGCAATCAAAAAAGATAAATTCATGTCATTCACAGCAATGTGGATGGAGCCAGAAGGAATTATGCTCAGTGAAATAAGCCAGAAGGAAAAAGAAAAATATCAAATGGTTTCACTTATAGCAGAAATATAGGGGAACCAAATAAGACATCAGTGTAAAAAATATAGTTAACAGTACAAAACACAACAAAGCAAAAACGGACAATTATAAATCAGAGACATACTGCAGCGGGGGAGGAGGGAGAGGGATCAGAGGGAGGGAGGGAGGAGCACAGAGGACTGAGGTGATGGTGCACGGGTGCCTTGGGGAAGGAAACTCTATGGGGACTGCACCTGAGGGGGTGGAGGAAGCAAATATTGTTTAAAAATGAACAGCAATATAAAAAGAATTAATAAAAAAAGAAAACAGAAAAAAAGAAAACTTAGTGTTTGCATCTCCATTTGCTAGAAAAAAAAGTTTGTTATCTTCTCCATTTGAAAAATAAAAATATTAGTTGTAAACTAATCCACAAAGATAGCAAACAAAGCAGCAGTTATCATGGGCTGAGGACAGGACAGCAGAATGTGGAAAGGGACACAAGAGCCTTTAGGAAATGCACCATGGCTTGGCTATGTGGCACCTACGCTGCATATACAGTCGTGGAGCCCATTAAAATGTATGCATCTTACTGTATGCATGTCATGCCTCGATAGAGTCATTTTAGGGCCTTCCTCCTGGTGCAAGGGGTTGAGACACAACTTATGAAGCTATCCGCAGCCACTGCAGCATGAGTTCGATCCCCGGCCAGGGAGATACCCACATGGCGCAGCAGATCTCTCCTGTCTCGCCCGCTGCTCCCCTCAGCAGTGTGTTTCAGTAGATTTCCCTGTTCTGTTCCCCACTCTGTCTCTGGTGCATCCTCTCACCCCCTGCACCTCTGGCCTGTACCCCGGTTCTTGTATGCATAAATAAGTAAATCTTTAAAAAAAATAGTCATTTTAAGTAGTATAAAAAATTTCAGAATAAGGAATGTTACATAGCAAATATGGTAATGATACGCATAATGTATTTCCTTTATTGTGGTAAAAATGCACGCAACATAAAAAATGTTATTTTAACCATTTTAAAATGTACATTCACAATGCTATGCAACCACTGACGTGTTCCTCCAGAACCTTTTCTTCTTCTCCAACTAAAACTCTATGTTCACTGAAGACTAACTCCCCAACCCCACCTGCCCTCAACCTTGGCAACCACAATTTGCTTTCTGCCTCAGTGAGTTTAACTATTCTGAGTGCCTCTGTAGTGGAAGCACAAACTTTTGCATTGGGCTGATTTCACTTAGCATGATGTCTTTAAGCACAATATATTTTTATGCTTCCAAATTTTTGTGACCTTGAACATAGAAAAATACACTGTATTTCCCCCTATGTAAGTTGTCTTTTCAAACTCCATTGCTCTACCACCATGTCAAAAAAAAAAAAAAAAAAGACCCTAAAAATTTGTCTCTTATCTTATCCATTTGTTGCTAAACTAGTAAGCTGGGGGTGGGACAAGCCTAGATCAGATGGAATGAATAAATGAGCCAAGGTCTGAGGTGGAAGTGCTGACAGAACTTAGGGAACTTTTGAGGGGTCCTGATGCTCTTCCTGATTAAGTCTGTTCAAAGTATCACACACGACCATGATGTGAGTGCTGCCAGCCTGCATGTCACTGAGACTCTGTGAATGATGTGTTTTGTCACTTAATGTTAATTATCATTAATAATGACATTGAAAATCTGCTCAACAAATTGGAGGTGATACCTGCAGGAGTTATAATATTTGGTTAAATGGTACTGGAGACCCGCTCCAGCAGATATCAACATTTGATTAAACAAAAGCCTGCCCAATTTTTTATAGGGTTTAAGATACCTCAAGAAATACCATCAACAGAATAAAGAAACTGGAGATAAAAGGTCTAAATTAAAGGAAGATCCTCATGTAAAAGTAGAATGGTTTTCTTTCAAGAAGCACTGGAATTCAGCTCTTCTTTCATGAATATTTTAAATAAAACCCAGTCTCCCTGGCTGGAAACAAGGGCACAATAAACTTTGGACCTTCATTTTGTTCCAATTTTCACAAAGAGAGTTTGTTAGTTTCATCTTTACTGTGCTGACTACTTGATAATAGTAAAACCTTTTCAAAAACTACACCTTCGGCATTTTCTTGGACAGTTATGGCCTATAAATGATGCACTGGGTGGTCTAATGCTCTAGAGTTCTGCCTTTTAGGAGGTACATCATTAAACCAATTTCCTGAGTGATTTTTCAATCTCTACTTATGACTGCAGAATGTGAATTCAAAGTAGGGTTTTAGATCTAGGTTTGGTTTATAATGCTTAAGATTAAGAAGGCAGCATGGATCTGATATTTCAAGCACAGCATCAGCTTCCCTAAAAAGAAGGTGAGGTTTGTATACAAAGCTCATTTTGCCAAAGCACAGATTTCTAGAAATTCTTTATTAGCGTCATTCCAACAAGTATGTGTGACTGTCTCTGTGTGTATATGTGTGTGTGTGTGTGTACTTTTTTAAAGGCCAGAGACTGAAATAACATGACCTCAATTTAATGGATCCATTTTGGGATTCTATGCTCTACTCGCGACTTCCTGAATCTGAATTTCAGGAGATGGGCAACTGCTTTTAAGAAGTTCTTCAGGTAATTTTGAGGCCCACTACTTTATGGGAGGATGAACTAATTTTAAAGACAATAAGGTAGTAGGTAATGTGCTCAGCATTTGTTTTTACTTCTTCTAATTCAATCTGTATATACAAAATTGTCCAATTCCATAGTGAAAATAATCAAAGCTATTTTAAACTCTTAAATTCTGATAATATTGCAGACACTGATATGTTCAGTGTTACTGGACTGAGAAATATCACACAGAGAATACGTCTGTGATTAAGCTCTATCCAACAGACTCTGGAAAAGGGAGGCATCTCATAATGTATTTATAGGCAAATTTCCTCCCCTCTTTGTGGCAAGGACTACCACAATAGGTGAATTTAGGATCTTCTGCTTTCAAAATCCCTGCCTTTAAAAATAGCTGGTAAGCCAAGGGAGTTTTTGTTGGGGATTTACTCAAATCCTATCAAAATCCCTAGTGAATTATGTCTTAAACCCACTGATTTATGCTGGTGATCTGGGGGGAAAAAAGGCTTAGCATGAGTCTCAAGAGATGAAGCTAAGTGGTGGGTTCATAGTAACTTCTGGGGATGATGTGCACAAAAAGATTATACTGGCTTGCTCTTGCATTTTGTCATTACTATATCACAAGAGTATGTCCTTTCATGTTTTATAGTTAATATAAACAGAAAGTTTCGGAACACAAACCTTCCTTATAAAATGTAGTCCTTTCAAAATAAGGTACACCTGTTATTGTTATAATCATTCTTTTGGTCTATACCATTTATCGTGTCCTCTTTTCTTAGGAAGTCTCTGTTTCCAAAGGAAAATAAAGTCTTCTATATTGTTTCTCAGAACTCAAACTCCAGAATAAGTCCATTTATTTAATGTCTGTTTTAAGAATTACTGAATGCTTAAGCAATTAATCCCTGCACTTTGTCACTGTCCCACTGTTTACTTAACCTTTTCCAGTCATAGATGGATAACGTGTCCATTCCAGCTGTCCACACTGTGCTACCGTGGGGGCTTGCTTGCCTTTTCTTCAGCTTGCACTGCATTCCAAGTCTGTTTGCTATGACATTTGCAAGAAAAATGCCAGTGGTATCATGGCACTCATTTCCCCACATTTTTACACCATCAATAGCTAAGTGTATCTTGATTTCACAGAATACTCAAGATTCAGAACATCTAATCTTTTGATTTTTGGTACACTGCCTGAAAAAAAAGAAGGAATTTTTCTAATATATAAATATTCAAGATGTTCTTCAAGCTGTACATGAAGCCTATGAAGTTGTAGGGGGTATGCATGAGTGATAGTTGAGGTGTGCTGAGAGAGAATTGGGGACACTGGAGTTGCTGAGATGTTGAAGGTCCAAAAGTACTGTCTGGCTAAAGCAGATGAAAACAAATCCTGTTATTTATTACCTTCCTGTATTAATGATTCAAGAATTCCATCATTCATCTGCTACCAATTTTGGGTCAAAAAATTTTAAGAACAACTCCTCTTCTGAACAGGTTTGGAATGAAACATCTGGTGGAGAAGTTCTGTTAGAAATGGGCAAGAGACTATGTTTGCATTAGGTAGATGAATTATTATTATTGTCAGCTGGGATAATCCCGTCTTCTCTGCATCTTCCCTTCGGTTCTTGCGGCTTGTCAAATGCCAGACATAATTTAGAAAAAATGCTTATTACACCTATTTTATCTTTTTTCTTTTAACATATGGCTTCAGTAGGCATAAAAGGATGGGAAATGCAGACTCCTCTGATAAAAGTGCTTTTATAAAATTTGAAGTTTTCTGACTAGCAATGATACTATTTTAAATAGAAAATATGCTAAAAAAAAACAGTAAGGCAATAACAATCACTGCCTATGTTGTAACATATTTACTTCTCAAAGACACAGAAAAATGAGAATTAAAAATCTTTCAAAACAAGTTGCAGAATTTTAATATATATAAACTGAATTTTTAAAAAAAACCATTGCTTAGTATTTTAAAGACATGGCAAAGATTTTAAAACAATACAAATTCATACCTATTACTAATAATATTTTGAGTATGGCCTTTGGATCTCTTCCTCCTCTTGATGGAATAAGTTCTCTCTCTTAGAGCACGTCTATCTTTTCTAATGCTATAACAACATATGCAGTTTTCTCATTTCTGAAAGCTGATCAATAGCATAAACTTTGTTATGTTCACCTTCTACTAATTAAGTCTTTGACTGAGTGTCATGCCTAACTGGTGCCTTCTTTGAAGAGGTAAATTCATTTTCCAAAGAGCCAATGTGTATGTGACCGGCTAGGCTCAGCTGATCACAGCAGTAAAAACAAGATACTTTCTCTTATTATTTCCAGCCTGCTCCACAGCCCAAAATTTCACCTGACGCATACATGCTATGCATAATACAAGCTATTTTCTAGGTCAGCATTTCTCAAAAGTGTATCCCATAGAAACATGGCAACAGACATTAACAAATTTCCCATGAAAAAAAGATTTCCATGGTCAATTAAATAGGAGGAATATTGAATCTAATAGCACTGGTGCAGAACTTTTATAGGAGATTTTAATGGTGTTGGTTATACAGCTTTAACAGGATGCCGTTTTTCTTTTTCCTGGCTTTATACAGTTTACCTTTAATTTTTAAAGATGTAATATAATCTATAATATCATTTTATGAAAATTATTTGAAACCCAAATTTCAGTGTCCATTAAGTTTGCCAATCCTGCCATAAATCATTTTCCAAACTTACTTGATTATGGAATCCTACTTTCTCTTTATCTGGGTGGAATACCAATTAATACCATAGGGATACTAGTGTTCCAAGAAAACAATCTGGAAAATGGTGATTTAAGGATAAGCCAGTAGGTTCCTCAAGAGAATGGATGAGTATTAATTAGCTGGGTAAAAATTCACTTTTGATCAACACTGCCAGCACAATTACTATACTATGCTAAGTGCTTAATGTGAATTAAGTAATTTAATCCTTACAAAAATCCTATGAATTTGAGGAGGTGATATCTAGTAGGCAGCTGGAGCCAGGCAATGAGGTAAAGACAGATGTGGAAATCATCTGTATAGAAGTTAAATGAAATCATGAAAGTACATGAAATCACCAACATCAGAGGCAGGCAGGGAGGCTCTCCTGCCCTCCTGTGACTATACAGGGGCCTCTCTTTATCTTTCTCCTTTTCTTAATAAGCCTATACTTTAAAAATGTTAAAAAATAATAAATAAAAATAAAAAACAAAACCAATCAGAGGCAGGACACAAAGCCAAAAAAAAAAAAAAGTCTGCAAGAAACTGAGTAGGAAATCTTAAAGGTAGAAAAAAACAAGGAGAGAGAATAACTCAGAAGCCAAAAAGAGTGTGAAGAAATAAGAAATGATCTTTAAGTGCTTGCAGGCAAAACAAGACAAATTATGCAAAATTTCTATTGGATTGAAATTTTGGAGTGTTACTAGCTAGTTTGGAAAGCAGTTTCAGTGCTGGGTGCAGAAACCACATTGAAAAAGGTCAAATGGTAAATAGCAGTGGAAGGAGACCATACATCAGTCTTTCAAGATCACAAAGAACAAAAACTATCATGTTTGTATTTATCATCTGTGTATGCAGGTATATATATATGTATGTATGTATACACACACATACACACACAGTTACATGTTTTAAAACTAGAATCCACACTCTTGAAAGAGCAAAAAGAGGGTACATACACATCAGCAAATCCATCTATAGAAATATTTCCGTGATTTTATTATGTACTTGTGAGAGGCTCTCTAATCTATGCTTAGAACATTTAAGGACATGGAACTCTAGCTCTCTGAAAGTAGTCTCTGCTGGCTTTGATAACCTAACCCTCAGAAATCACTTTATAAAACTGATTTTGAGAGTTTCCCTGGTGGCTCAGGGGTTAAAGTCTCAGCGCTATCGCCAGCCACTGCAGCATGAGTTCCATCCCGGCCAGGGAGCTAATAATTTATATGGCGCAGCAGACCTCTCCTGTCTCGCCCGCTGTTCCCCTCAGCAGTGTATTTCAGTAGATCTGCCTATTCTGCTTCTCACTCTGTCTCTAGTAAATCCTGTCACCCCCTCCCAAACACCTCTGGCCTACACCCCACAGCTCCTGTATGCATAAATAAATAAAAATGAAAAATCTAAAAAACAAAAAAGGCCCTGATTCTGAAAGCTGGCCCTGTAAGCACCTTTGTTCTCTCTCTTTAGTCCATACAAAAGAAACATATTGCTCTTCCACATGATTATCCTTAAAATATTGGGGAAAACTATTCTAGCTCCTTACTGCTAACGTCATGAAAATCACCAAGATGTGTGTGATGGCTTAATTTAGCTCCTCCCTAAGCCCAAGTACACTGAATAAAAGTCTTATAGAGCCCAGTGACTAGTAGGAATTGGTATTTGATGGGCTAAGTTATTGATGAATTTCTAAGATAAGCAAATATGTCTAGATATTATATTCAAAGTAATCTGTAAGGTGTATCATGTGTAAAGTCTGTTCTTTTTTTTTTTTAAGTTTATTCTTAAAATTCACTTAAAAAGTCAACAGATGTTGGACCTCCCATCTTGTTTTTTTCTGAGAACAAAGTAAGGCTTAGGAAATCAACACAAAAAGTACAAACACAATGTGGATCTTCAATGGTTCTTTCATGATTAGACCGACATCAGGAAATTTTATAGATTAAAACATAACATTTTTGGGTAATGGTATTTCCTGAGTCAGATGAGGCAGTTGTACAGATGGCCAAAATCCAAAACACTGACAATATCAAATGACAGTGAGAGTAAGAAGGACTTTCACTCCTTGCTGGTGGGAATGGAAAATGGTACAGCCATTTAGGAAGCTAGTATGGCAGTTTCTTTCTAACAAAACTACACTTACTTTTACCATATGATCCTGCAGTCACCCCTCTCCCTTGATTATTTCCTCAAAGAAATGAAAACTTAAGATTTACACAAAAACAAGAAACAAACCATATGTCCTTCAACAGGTGAATGATTAAACAAACTATATACCACATTCATACCATGAAATATCATTCAATAGTAAAAAGGAATGAACTACTGATAGACAACTGGAATAAATTTACAGATAATTATAAAGTGAAAAAAATCTGCAAGACTATGTATTATATGATTTCATTTATATAGCAATTCTTGAAATGATAAAATTAGAGAAATGGAAAACAGACTGGTGGCTGCCAAAAGATTAGCGGGATTTGGGAGATAAGAGGCTATAAATGGGGATTTTTTTTTTGGTAACAGAAATGTCCTGTATCTTGACTATATTAATGTCAATATCCTATATCTTGGCTTTATAAGATTTTACCACTAGAGAAACTGCCTGAAGGGTACACAGCATCTCACTGTATTATTTCTTATAATTCCATGTGGATTTACAATTACTTCAAAAGTTTAATTGAAATTATAAACATTTCATTCATGTTAAAAATGAATGAAATTCATTTTATTATGCTATCCATTCTGGCTCAAAATTTAGCTACCCCATATAAATTATAAGTACAATTCTAAAATAACCTTTTTATTAATGCCTCGGGGAGTCAAATGAAGTGCAGTAAGTTAGGATGAATTCTAATCTCAATGCAATACTGCAATCATATGAATAAATACATAAAAGCATGGCTCACTGATCACTGGCCTAGTAGTCCTGTGCAATATTAATTTTTTTTCATTTTTTGCTTGATAGTCAAGCCAATTCCACTTTATAGAAGTAACTCCCAAGAAAATATTGGTGAAAACAGGACTAAACTACATTTCAGAACTATTTCTTAGATTTGTAAGCAATGAACCAAAGACTAGATAGACTAAAACAGAGCATACACAAAGCCCAGGGACACATTCTGAGACGGATGCTGAACTTAACCAGTTCTAGAACTGCACATCCCTGTAAAATAGGAAGAGACCTCTTGGACATGACATGTGCCATGGCTGGTTCTGCCCTCCCTCATTTTATGGATTTACAGCATTTTCCAAGTTAAAGACTCATCCCAGAAACCACGTGTGGCTTACATATTTGCCATTCCTACTATGGTGTGGCATAAATAAATCATGTGCCTTGGGTCAGTACAGCCAACCTGTAAAATGATTCATGGAGCCAGCAGTACCATCCCCTAGGACTGTGTACTTTATTACAGTAAACCTCAGAACAAGATACAATTTCCTGACTCAAGAAGCAGTGTTTAAATCAGAACACCTGGACAGCCCTGGAATCACTTAAAAAATACAATAGGTCTCAACCCACAACTGTTTCTCAGTGTTGGCCTGCACTTGCCCCCAGGTCTGTTCCTTTTAACACTAAATACCAAGTTCAAAATGAGTCCCTTCCGAATAAGTTATTATGGTGACAGAACTATAAAATAAACTTAAATACATCTCATCCTCTTATCTCCTTTGTCCTCTGCTTTTCCCTGACTTGATCTACCCATATTCTTCATGTCCAAAATCATTCGCAGTTCTTTCCCAGTCTTTAAAACTCATAAACAAAGATGAGTACCTTTTGGTGACAAAATTAAAAAGCAAAGGACTATGAACCTGGTTTCCCACTAAGTAGCCCAACAAATAACACAAGATAGGGCGATCCTAGGGGCAGAGTTGTCAGGGAATTCTCTAAACTTGGAGACACTACACTACAGTCAGGGCAAAGTATGTTGATAATTTATATACTTTAACACAAGACTGGCAACAGTTCATGTTCTTCTTTAGGAAAACTGGAGGTAGAGTCAGTACTAAAGTTTATGTGTTTATAAAAATCCTAAAGGCCTTTTATATTAAACTGTAGCTAACAAGCTATCTTTACTGTGTTCACTCTTTGAATAAAATGCTTAAAGCAGCTACAACAAACAAAAACACATTCATAGTTATCAAAAAGCATTAACTTTTAAGCCATGTCCCAAAAAACTTTTAGCTAGACAAAAAAAAAAATCCTACTAAATCTTATATATGGACTTACTTAACCCTCTAAGCCAAAGACAGTCACACAGTAATAGTTCTTCTTATAGAAATATAAGTAGAACACTCTTTCTTATAGAAAACCTGGATGGAGGAAGAGTATAAAAACTCTCTATGATGACCATAGGAATAGTAGTGATATTATAGGTAAAATTGGATAAAATTTCCAAAGTAGAAATGTTCCAGAAATTCAATAAACAGTAATCAGTAATTCTGATATGCCTAATTTGACATACTATATTGGTAATTTTTTTAACAGAAAGGAAAGGGGTGTGCGTGTGTGTGTGTGTGTGTTTTCTCCCTGGCTAAAATGTGGCCACACTTAATTCTCTGAAACTAATTTGCTATACTTTCTGCCCACAGAGTGAGGTGGCACATGTGTAAGTACAGTTACATTTCAGTTTAAAGAACTGGTCATTGCTTATGGTTCTTTTACTGTCACACCATTTGAAAAGGACTTTAATGCTTATTCCATGTGTGTAGTGAACAAAGGGGATCAGAGTCTACATTTGTGTAAGGGAGACACAATTGTACCTAGACTACTTTCTTTTATGTTTTATACTAAAATCTGTTTTCTCAATATTCTGTAAGCTTTTTTCTGAGTTTGGGCAGCAAATGTGTCAAGTTACCTGTACAGAATTAACATTTTATCTGCTGAAGTTACATGGATCTGTAGCAAAGAGAGGGTCAGTTGTTTCCTACTAAGTGCTGCAGGAGGAAAAAGAAAGAATTAATCTAGCTTAATGATAACAGGAGTAAAAGGCAGTCAAGCAAGAGTTTATCCTCCTTATTCATGGCAGTTATGTTTTTTTTTAATAAATAAATTTATTTATTTATTCATTCATTCATTCATTTATTTATGCAAGAACCAGGGTACAGGCCAGATGTGCGGGAGGATGAGAGGATTCACCAGAGACAGAGTGGGGAGCAGAAGAGGCAAACGACAGAAATACACTGCTGAGGGGAGCAGCAGGCGAGACAGGAGAGGCCTGTCACGCCATGTGGGATTCTCGCCGGCCGGCCGGGATTGAACCTGCACTGAGAGGCTGCAGACAGCTTCACAGTGCTACGCTCAACTGCATGCACCACCAGGTGAGGCCCCAAGGCAGTTATGTTTTATAAAGTAGCTGTGGACAATGAATTGAAACATGGAACCACTGCTCCTGAGGAAAATACAGGGTTAGGGTCTTGCAGGCCTCTGGTTACAACATTTCATCAGCCAATCAATGTATAACTGGTCTTTTATATGTTTTTGTTTGAAGGCATATTATTTAATATATACTGTTGATTCATTAACTTTGAACTCAATAGCACTGTAACTCAAGTCTGAATGGAGCTTAATACACATATTTTCTTCATAAGGCACATCACAGACTTTGTACACTTAGGTACATTAGACAGCACTTTGTGTGAACATATGAAGAAGGCAGCACCAAACAGATTGGGAAAAGGACACTTGTTTACAGTGCTAGAGCTGAAGAAGGCAAAGCATGACTCTGTCCAACCTCAGCTATTAATGTGCATGTAAGGCAAGTGAAAGAATTTTGCACTCTGCCCAAGTCCACGAATGTCTGTGAAAGTATTACAAATATTTATTTGAATACAAATAAAACATTTGCAAGTACATGAATTCTCAAATACAGAACCCAAAAATGTATTAAAATTAGTAACTATTATTTTTCCATCCTACTTCCTATTACAGAGACCGTGATCAGACAGCAGCCACTGCTTCTATTTTCATTTATCATTTAGAAAAGAAGCAACATAGCTATAAAACAAGAAGCTACATTAAATCTAGAACAAAATACCTACAGAAGAGTCACTATGCTTCTATCACATTGCACATTTTTTTAATGAAAATATGTAAAAAAATGGATCTGAACAAGAAACTGGAATTCATATTTCTTTACCTCCTCAGGTTATACTTCACATGATAAAAATTCTCTTTTGCCAGATCTAAGATAAATTCCATTTTTAGTGGATTGGGACAGGAAGGTTTGGGAAGGTAAAAGTCTGATTTATTTATTTTTTTTAAAATATATTTATTGGGCCTCCCTGGTGGCGCAGCGGGTTGAGCGCCTCGCCGTGGAGCTGTCCACAGCCTCTGCAGTGTGGGTTTGATTTCCTGCCGGCCAAGGAGAGACCCCCATGGCATGGCAGACCTCTCCTGTCGCGCCCGCTGCTCCCCTCAGCAGTGTCTTCCGTCTGTCTGCCTGTTCTGCTCCCCGCTCTGTCTCTGGTGAATTCTCTCACCCTCCCACGCTTCTGACTGTACCCCAGTTCTTGTATAAATAAATCTTTTTTTAAAAAAAAGATAAATTTATTGAGGTAATGTTAATTTATATCATAGTATGTGTGAGGGTATAGTTTTACACCTCTACAACTGTATGTTATTTCATCAGATCAACCACCAAAGGCCCAGTGATCCTTTGCTCCCACCCTACCGCGTTCCCCTCCTGGTAGCCTAAAAGACTCTTTAAAGGTTAGTCATGATTTGTAGCCACAGAAAAATAGAAATTGTAAAGGTTAATAGAGAAGTATTTTTGTATGTTCTGTAAAATGGATACTTCTATATCATATAGACAGAATGGGATATAAAGCAAAAATCCGGATATGCTTCATAGTTGTGTATGTTGCAGTACATACGTAGAAACTATGTTTATAGATAAGCCAGCCCATGTGCAGCCTGACCTTATAAGGAAAATATTTGAAAACCACTGAAGTGTGACAACATCTCTGAAGAGTAAGAAATGCTGGTCACCAGAACTTGTGATAAACAAAGTAAAGAACACAGGCTCCATAAATTTAGTGTTATTCTAACTATACCAAAACAAGAGTAACAGAATATAAAATGCCAAAATGTTCTGCATATGGAAAGGAAAGTATTTCACAAAACATTTTCCGTAAAACAGAATGCAGTGTGTATATGTATCACATGTTTAGTTATTTCACTGTATTTGAGCAAAAGCTATCCAAAGAATTCCAGGGAAAAAAGTAGACGGTACATTAACTTTGGAATAAGTTAGTGTTTGTATATGTATCTGAATGTGAATTCTTATAACATTTCAGAGGAACATTTACAGAATAATTAGGCACTACTATCCTTTCAAGTCAATACTTGAAAATACAAAAGAGGACTTTCAGAACCATACATTTTGCCAGTGAATAATTTATCTTTTAAAACTGCTGACCATCATAAGTGGCAAAAAGAAAGGACTGGGTAATCTAAAACACACCCACCCAACAAATTGATGCAGAGAAAAAAAGGTGGAAATTAGTATATAAAATACAAGACTTTAGAAAGAACACACAAGGAAAAAGATAAAAAGAATTGTACTTAAATCTCTTAAATTTTTTGGATTTAAGAACTATGCTCAAGTGAGCTTGTGCATCAATAGAAACCAATGGCTATAAACTTTCCAGCTATCTTTTCTAATTTGACATCCTTGACAAGAGGGGTTTTATGAAGTCTTTGAGGTACAAATGTTTTGGGAGAGAAAATTAATGGAGTAAAATTGGAAGAAACACAAGACATTTTGACATACTGTAGCGATAATATCTACTTGCTATTTTTACAAGTAGATATTCTTGTACTATGTGTGTGTATATATACATATATTACTAACTCAAAACTGATTTCTTTACAGAGGTTACCCAGAAGCTATTGCTAGTTGAATTATAATGACTTATAAGTAGATCATGTTTACACACATACACACACAATGCACATTCCTGATAACTTATGAACCTGACCTTAGGATTGCTCCTGCTAGCCATAACTTCTGAATAAGTGTTTCAACTTGTTGAAATATTGTAACAACTCTATTCTCCCTCTGTGTGTGTGTGTGTGTGTGTGTGTGTAAATCAGTTTTCCATTTTATGTTCATTTATCCATTGTTTGGTAACATAAAAGCAGTCACCATCATAAAATTAAGCCAGGATATGGCCTCCGTCCCAGTAAAACAAATGGTTCACTTCTGCCTCCACAGCCACATTTAAAGAGAGTGGAATATATAAAAGACATTCTGTAACTAAAATTAATTCCTCTAGATATGACCACTCATGATTTCACAGAACAGGAATAAGTTTTACAGAAAAATTGGAAGATAAGTAAAAGACCTTACTTCTTACATGCATTATGTCCTGGCTGCTATGTAATATACTTTTCCATACAATTTCTCATTTAATTCTCCCAACTCTACAAGACAACCACTTACTAGGTTCATTAACATAGATGAAGAAACTGAGATGTAGTGTATATTAATTATTTATGCCAAAGGTCACAGTGTACATTTAAATTTGGTTGTAACTTGTAAGCTCAAATTTTTACCATGTATTTACCACTACATTCACATGACTACAATCTAAAAATTATTTCAAATTATGTGTGTATGTAAAGTTAAGCCTTGAACAACAAGAGCTAAGGGACCTGGTCCTACATACATGGGTTCCACATGTGTAGCTGGTTAAATCTGTGAGTGTGGAGTCCAGCAATAAAAAAAAAAAAATCTATTTGTAAGTTGACCTGGGAAATTCAAACCTGTGTAGTTCAAAGGTCAACTGTACAGTGAAAAATGTCCCTCTAGCCTTATCCTTTGTTTCGTTTCCCCACTGACCCAGATACCATATGTGTACATCTCCATATATATATATTCTTTTTTTTTAATATTAAATTTTATTTTTATATTCCCCCATACAATTGCAAACGCCCCATTCTGACCCCAATCCTTCCCCTCCCGCCCCCCACCCCCCAAAAAGTGTCTCTGGTTCATAGTTTTTTGTTGATTTTGATTTTCACTTTCTTATATTCATTTTCCTGGTCCCTTATTTAAGTTTTCTAGATTCCTGCTATGAGTGAGACCATCCGGTATTTTTCTTTTTCCTTCTGGCTTATTTCGCTGAGCATGATCCCTTCCAGCGCCATCCATGTTGCTGCAAATTGCATGTGTTTATCTTTTTTGAATGCTGAGTAATATTCCATGGTATATATGTACCACATCTTCTTGATCCAGTCATCTATTTTTGGGCATTTGGGTTGTTTCCAAAGCATAGCTACTGTAAACAGTGCTGCTATAAACATAGGGGTGCAGGTGTCCTTTGGGTAAATACCTAGGAGTGGAATTGCTGGATCATATGGAAGCTCTATGTTTAGTAGGTCCAGAAATCTCCACACAGCTCTCCATAGTGGTCGGACCAGTTTGCACTCCCACCAACAGTGCAGAAGAGTTCCTTTTTCTCCGCACCCTCGCCAACATTTGCTGTTGCTAGTTTTTTTAATATGTGCCATTCTCACTGGTGTGAGATGGTATCTCATGGTAGTTTTGATTTGCATTTCCCTGATGACAAGTGATGTTGAACATTTTTTCATATGTCTGTTGGCCATTTGCATTTCCTCTTCATTGAAGTTTCTTTTTAGCTCTTCTGCCCATTTTTTGACTGGATTATTTTCTTTGTTGTTGCTGAGTCTCATCAGCTCTTTGCAGATTTTTGTGATCAGTCCTTTATCATTAGTGTTGGGTGCAAAAATGTTCTCCCAGTTGGTGGGGTTTCTCTTTGTTTTGGTTATTGTCTCTTTTGCTGTGCAGAAGCTCTTTAATTTGATGTAGTCCCAGCTGTTTATCTTTGTCTTCACTATCACTGCTTTGGGTGATGTGTCTGTAAAGATGTCTTTGATGTGCAAATCCCGTAGTGTTTCGCCTATATTTCCTTCTATGTATTTTATGGTTTCAGGTCTTATGTCTAGTTCTTTAATCCATTTTGAGTTGATTTTTGTGTATGGTGTGAGGTAGTGGTCAAGCTTCATTCTTTTGCATGTAGCGACCCAGTTTTCCCAGCACCATTTATTGAACAAACTTTCTTTGCTCCAATGCATAGTCTTTGCTCCTTTGTCAAAGATTAGTTGACCATAAATCTGTGGGTTTATTTCTGGATTTTCTATTCGATTCCATTGGTCTGTATGTCTGTTCTTGTTCCAATACCATGCAGTTTTGATGATTATGGCTTTGTAGTATAGTTTGAAGTCTGGGAGTGTGATGCCTCCATTTCCTTCTTTTTTTTTTCAGTAGAGCTTTGGCTATTCGGGG
This sequence comes from Talpa europaea, assembly GCF_964194135.1. NCBI lineage: Eukaryota > Metazoa > Chordata > Mammalia > Eulipotyphla > Talpidae > Talpa > Talpa europaea. Next base: position 74,404,469 of record NC_140083.1, on the reverse strand, counting down.
TTTTTGGTGATTCCATATGAATTTCATCAATAATTGTTCTATTTCTTTGAAGAATGCCATTGAGATTTTGATTGGAATAGCATTGAATCTGTATATTGCTTTTGGTAGGATGGCCATTTTAATAATGTTTATTCTTCCAATCCATGAGCAGGGGATGTCTTTCCATTTCTTTGTGTCTTCTTGTATTTCTTTTAGCAGTGTTTTATAGTTTTCTTTGTATAGGTCCTTTACCTCTTTTGTTAGATTTATTCCCAAATATTTGATTTTTTTTGTTTCGATAATAAAAGGGGTGGTTTTTTTGATTTCTTCTTCTTCAGATTTATTGTTTGTGTATAGGAAGGCTACTGACTTTTGCGTGTTGATTTTGTATCCTGCCACTTTACTGAATTGATTGATGAGTTGAATTAGTTTTTCTGTGGAGATTTTGGGGTTCTCTATGTATAGTATCATATCATCTGCAAATAGTGATAGTTTGACTTCTTCTTTTCCTATTTGGATTCCTTGGATGTCTTTCTCTTGTCTTATTGCTCTGGCTAGAACTTCCAGTATTATATTGAAAAGCAGTGGTGAGAGTGTACATCCTTGTCTTGTTCCAGATCTTAATGGAATTGCTTTCAGCTTTTCACCATTGAGAATGATACTGGCTGTTGGCTTGTCATAGATGGCCTTTATGATGTTGAGGTATGTTCCTTGTATCCCAAGAATTTCAAGGGCTTTTATCATGAATGGGTGTTGCACTTTGTCGAAAGCTTTCTCAGCATCTATTGATATTATCATATGGTTTTTATATTTCTTTTTGTTGATGTGTTGGATAACGTTGATTGATTTTCGGATGTTAAACCATCCTTGTGCCCCTGGAATGAATCCAACTTGGTCGTGGTGAATTATCTTATGGATACATTGTTGGATTCTGATAGCTAAAATTTTATTGAGGATTTTTGCATCAGTGTTCATTAGGGAGATTGGCCTATAGTTTTCCGTTTTTGTGTTGTCCTTATTCGGTTTTGGTATTAGTGTAATATTGGCTTCATAGAACGTGTTTGGTATTGTCCCTTCCTTCTCAATTTTTTGGAAGAGTTTGTGAAGGATAGGCACTAATTCGTCTCTGAATGTTTGGTAGAATTCATTTGTAAATCCATCAGGTCCTGGGCTTTTGTTTTTGGGGAGGTTTTTGATTACCATTTCAATTTCGCTGCTTGTAATTGGTCTGTTTAGGTGTTCTATTTCTTCTTTATCTAGCTTTGGGTGATTGTAGAGTTGTAGGAATTTGTCCATCTCCTCTAGATTGTTGAACTTGTTTCCATATAACTGTTCATAGTAGTTACTGATTATTCTTTTGATTTCTGCTGTGTCCGTTGTGATTTCTCCTCTTTCATTTATGATCCTGTGTATTTGTGCTTTCTCCCTTTTTTCCTTTGTGAGCCTGGCTAGGGGTTTGTCTATTTTATTTATTTTTTCAAAGAACCAGCTCTTGGTTTCATTGATCTTTTGGATTGTTTTTTTAGTTTCAATTTCATTTATTTCTGCTTTGGTTTTTATTATTTCTTTTCTTCTACTGGTTTTGGGGTTTTTTTGTTGTTCTTTTTCTAGATCTTTGAGCATCGAGATTAGGTTGTTTCTTTGAGTTCTTTCTTGTTTTTTGATGTGAGCTTCTATTGCTATATATTTTCCTCTTATTACTGCTTTTGCTGCATCCCATACATTTAGGATATTGGTGTCCTCCTTGTCATTCAATTCAAAGAATTTTTTAATTTCTTCTTTGATCTCCTCGTTAGTCCAGTGGTTTTCCAGTAGTGTGGCTTTTAATCTCCATGAGGTAGGATAGTTCCTTGCCTTCTTTTTATCATTTATTTCTAGTTTGATGCCTTCGTGGTCAGAAAAGATGGTTGGTATGATTTCAATCTTGGTGTATCTGTTGATGTTTGTCTTGTGCCCCAGTATGTGATCGATCCTGGAGAATGATCCGTGTGCGCTTGAGAAAAATGTGTACTCCGTTTTTTTTGGGTTTAGTGTTCTATAGATGTCTGTTAAGCCCAAATGCTCTAGGTCCTTATTTAGAGCTTTAGTTTCTTTACTTATTTTTTGTCTTGTTGATCTATCCATTGTTGATAGTGGTGTGTTGAAGTCTCCCACTACGTATGTGTTTTCTCTGATGTCTGTTTTCAGAGAGGACAACAGTTGTCTGATATATTTTGGTGCTCTTTTGTTTGGTGAGTATATGTTAATGAGTGTTATTTCTTTTTTTTTTTTATTTTTTTTTATTTATTTATTTTTTTATAGAGGCATGCTTTATTTATTTGTTTGCTGGTTTTGTTTGTTTTTTTTTTTTTGTTTATACATGCACTGGGTACAGTCAGAAGTGCGGGAGGGTGAGAGAATTCACCAGAGCCAGAGCGGGGAGCAGAGCAGGCAGAAGGACCGAAGTACACTGCTGAGGGGAGCAGCGGGCGGCAGGAGAGGTCTGCGCACCATGTGGGACCCTCCTCCGGTGGCTGGGGAGCAGCCGGGGATCGAACCGGCGCCGCAGAGGCCGCGGGCAGCTTCGCAACCCAGCGCTCAACCGCTGCGCCACCGGGGAGGCCTGAGTGTTATTTCTTCTTGAAGTATTGTCCCCTTAATCATAATGTAGTGACCATTGGGGTCTCTTTTTATTTTTTTGAGTTTGAAGTCTGTTTTATCTGATATAAGTATAGCTGTTCCTGCTTTCTTTTTTGGCCCATTTGCTTGTAGGATTGTTTTCCATCCTTTGACTTTGAGCCTATTTTTATCTTTTGTAGCTAAATATGTTTCCTGGAGACAGCAAAAGGTTGGGTTTTGTTTCTTAATCCAGGCTGCAACTCTGTGTCTTTTTATTGAAGAGTTTAGTCCATTTACATTTAGAGTTAATATTGATATGTTAGCATCTGTATTTGCCATTATGTTTGTCTTTCCTTTGATTTTATTTATTCTTTTAATAACTTTTTTTTTTTTTTGGTCTTCTTTCGTTGTTATTCGTCCCTCTGAGGTTCTGGCTTTAGGATTCCTCATATATATATATTCTTAATGCTTCTCTCTTTTAACAAATTAGCACATGATATACACCTCTTTCCACCTTGTTTTTTAAAATGCAACAATATCAACTAAAATTATAGAAGCATATGCCATTAAGCCCTACAATTCCACTCTGGGACATTATCTTACAGATATATCTACAGACATGTGAAATAATTTTTGTGTGAGGTTATTCTTACTTTTATAAACATTTTGCATTATTAAAAAGCAATTATTTTGTAATAATACATTTACATACAGTAGCACTGCACATAAATTAACATGTTAGAAGTAACTTAAATGTCCATCAATTTGAGTACCAATTAAATATAGCACTATGGAATACTGGAGGAGAAAGAGAATAAGTAATGATATGACAAGGTACCCCAAACAGGAAAAAAAATAGATCAGCAGGAGAGAGAATGTACAGTAGGTACATCAGTGTGGAGAAATATATACTCATACACAGAGCATATGTGGATAGAAGCTTTTTTTAAAAGAGTAATTTAGCAAAAGGTATCAAAATACAATTAGTATTATGTTTTGACTCAGCAATTTTATTAAAGAATCTGCACTATGCACTATTCTTATATGTGTGAAAAGATGTAAGTATAATGCTTCTTTGCAATACTATTTTCAATAGTAAACTGAAAATTGGAAATAGTCTAAATGACTGTCTGAAAGAAATAATTAGATAATGTTAACAACGATATATTAGAAAACTAAGAAGTTGTTAAAAACAATACAAAAATCTTTATGCTGACATTAAAAAATAACCATGATATAATATTCTTCAAGTACACTATTAATTGCAGAATAAGTATCTAACATTTTACTACATATTTAGTCAGAAAAATCAGTGAACCTTGCCCCCACCACTGATACAAAAGTATTCTATATGCTTTCCCCTGTCTACCATACTTCTAGCTACTCTGAAAACAAAAACTTATTACAGATAATAAAGAAATAGAGGCTATAAAAATCCCAAGCACAACTTCAGGATGGCCAAACTTTGAATGTGAGTCAAATTATTAAAATTCTGAAGCCTTTATTTGTGATCAACTCAATTTATTATGTGTCAGTGATGATACAAAATGTAATATATAAGAACCGAAAAGGAAAAAGAAGCTAAAATCTGAAATAACACATCATTACAATGAAGTCTTGCCAAAAACCCAAATGATACTTTAAGTAATGTAAGCAAATGGGACTGGCCAGGTATGTATGAACAGACACTACTTGGAAAATTACTTGAATGAAAAGAACATGTATCCCAAATAGCACCAAAAAGTATTCTACATACACAAAGGTCTCAGTATATAAATAGCAAAAAAGCAAGGTAAGAAACAGAAATTTGGTAATACAGAAACTCAATCTGAGTCGCGTGATAATAGTAACTAAATCAGAGATGGAGCAGGTGATTAAGAATTTTTCTATGTGGTACATGAATCAAAGCAGAAAACTAACCACTAGAAATACTATCCTCAAAACACATGTAAAAGTATACTTATATATAACATCAACAATATGGAACCAATTAAACATCAAAATCGATTCTTAGATTATAAACTGAGAATAACTGGATAATATCACTGGAGATTTAAAAAAATACACAATAAAACTAACATTGACTTGATACCAAAGGATGAGGAATGAAGAAAATGATCACTGAAATATAAACTAGCGGGATTAATATGACAGCTATCGTAAAGCAAACATCAATAAGTTCTGAAGTCAGGAACACAGAAGAAATATGGGCTGAAAATTCTGACTTTTTTGCAAACTTTTCCTTTTTTGTTGGGGATGACATTATTCTGACAATTACTCCCATTCAGGAAATGCTTTTCTATAAACTCTTCTTCAAATTTACAAAGAACTTAGAATTACACAGTAAATTTTTGGCAGTTAACCTTGGAGAGACTGTTGCTTAGAGCTGCTACACCCAAACACTAAGCTTCTCAGCAAATAGGGCCTGCTGTGGCCCATAAACTAATCTCTGTGGAGGGCCCCACAGAGAGAGACACATGTTCTATAGCTAGTGCCAACACCCCTTTCAATACTCCAAAGGTTCACTTGCAACTCTGCATAAATTGCCAGTTTCTCTTGGCTCCAGAGACAGCTTCACCTGCAGGGTTTCATTTTTCTGTTTGACACCTTAATGTTGATTTTCCTATATACTACAAAAGAGCCCTCTCCAGTGCTTCTCACACAATTACACAATCACTCCATTGTAACTCAGAAGAGGATTAATGATTGGGTTTTATTTGATTGTAGTTTTGATTAATCCTGACTTTGTTTAATTTGTGACCTTTGCTGGAATCCCAAGGGCTGGGAATTAGAAAATGCACACTGTACCACTGTACTCGGAGCAGTGTGAGCTTGCCAATTTATTTCATGCCTCATTAGCCACAAAAGCTATGAAATTTTAGTCCAAAAACAGCTTCACATTTTTTCAGGATATGGGTACAAAATTCTGTATGAGCTTTTCATTTTGATTTAAATATAGTAAGCCAATAATTAAGTCTACACTGGCTATGCCCATAGGGTTCTAATTCCAATTGGCAGGTATCTTAGTAAAATATGAAACCAGGGCAAGTTATGTCATGATGCAGCTGTTGTGACTTCCCAAGGATTAGAATTTTTTTTTTAAGGCTAAAAACAAATCTTAGATAAAATAGACATTTTAGATAAAATAAATCACAATATTCTTTCATAAATTTATCTTTGGAATTAAGTTTGTATGAATAAATCCAGTTTAAAAGGTGCCATAGTTTTTACCTATTTACTATTTGAGAATTAGATATCTATATTTTCATAAATAATGTATACTACTCAACATTCCATAGAAAAACTGTACCTCTGGAGTTTCCAAAATCAACAAATTATTTATAAGAAACCATAGAAGATGACCTTGTATGTGACATACAGTTATGCTAGTTCATTAACTAAAAAAAATGTTCACTGAAGAATAGAAAAGGGTATATATTTATGATTATATATACAACTATGTAAAATTTATAATTTCATGTTATAAATATATATTTGCCAATTTTTGATACAGGCAAGGTCAAAAGCTCTCAATATGACCCAATAACTAAAATTCTATATTGTTTTTTATGTATACTTTTTCTTATTTTTAGATAATTTGACAATTTTTCAATTACTATATCATCTTTCCAAAATGCTTTAGATTCATAGAAATAATTTTTACTTACAAATTATATCACTGATTTCATATAATATTAAGCACATGATTAAATATTAAAGATAACTAGAATAAGCAAGTATGGGAACAAAGATAACTAATTTTCAGTAATTATACAATTCAACAGGTTAACCAAGATATGTAGGGCATATTCAAGAAAAATCTAATAAGCTGTTCTAGCATGGTACTACTTGGTATGTTTAGCTGAGTGAAAATAAAGTTTTAATTAATCTGGCAAATAGGTTAAGGGTTAAATGGAGGTTGGTCAAAACAGTTTCTTAAATACTTACTAGAGCTGTTAGCCTAAAAGTGTCTAGTAGTTTTAAAAAGATGCTTCCCATTTCAAACTGTAGATTTGTGCTTCTAGAGATAATATAATTGGTATCATCTTTATAAAATGATGAAAACTAGGAGCCATGATTCACTTTCCTGTTTCTCTGCAAATTCAATTATGCCAAAATGAACAAATTAAAGCAAAATTAAAAGGCAGCTTTTAAATTTAAACTTTTCTTTTTTTCACAATGAAGTTTAATATTTTCTTATACTTTATCAGCTATCTGCATTTACATTTTTATGGATCATGTGTTTATGTTCTTTGCCCATTTTTCTATTAGGGTCAATGTTATAATTTCACAGATGAAGAAAAAGAGGCTCAAAGAAGTTAAATAACTTTCTTAAAGATCTAGAGTGAATGAATCAAATTCTGGGATTGAAATTTTGGTCTCTTTCTCATCTTTCTAACACAAAAATGTGTAGGAAGTACTGCTGAAATACTGCTCACCACTCACCACCACCCCAAAAAAGGCGAGAAAATTATTTTAAAAAGAATATGTGATATTTTTGAAAAAAATACTGAAAGTCATGGTAAAATCAGAACTTTTTGATCCTCTTTACATAAATTTTGTTCAATTAAAGGCCTGATTCTGACTTTGTAATTCTATTTAAAAAGAGAGAAGTTAGAGCGAGTCACATCTTTCTAAGCAGGAGAATCATGGCAAACACTGCTAGTTGCCTGTTCAATATCATTCCATCATCCTTGCTAACTAATGGAATCTGGATTTAGTCTCTGCCCAACTGAAACAGAATTTTCCAGGCTCTATTGCAGTTAAAGGGGGTGTTACTTGCTGTGGGCCTATTTTGCTGTGAACTTCCCTCTTAATACTATTTTTGCTAAGTCCCATAAGTTCTAGAATGTTTGATCTCATTGTCATTTATCTTGAGGTATTTTTCTATTTCTTCTTTGATATCCTTTTGACCCAAAAATCATTCAGTACTATGTTGTATAATCTCCATATACTAGAGATTTTTACTGCATACTTTTTGTGGTTGATTTCCAGGTTGATACCTTTATGGTCAGCAAAGATGTTTAGTATGATTTCAAATTGCATGGATTTGTTGATACCTGTCTTGTGACCTAATGTGTGGTCAACCCTAGGCAATGTCCCATCTATAAAAATGTAAATGCAGATAGCTTTTATTTCTCTTTCATAATATGAAAGAGAGCTTTGTAGAATACTGCTGGCTGGCAATTTTTATCTTTTAAGTATTTTAATAACATCATTCCATTCTCTCTTTACCCAGAGTGTATCTTCAAAAAAGTCTAATGTTAAGACTTGAGAAAAATGTGTAGTCAGCTTTTATGGGGTGCAATGTCCAATAAATGTCTATTATATTCATGTGGTCATGGTCTATTAAATTCATGTGGTCTAATTTTTTGTTTAAGACTATTGTGTCTTTATTTATTTTCTGTCTAGTTGATCTGTTCATTGGTGAAAGTGGGATGTTGAAGTCCCCCACCGTGAATGTGGTTTTCCCAATGTCTGTTTTCACATTTGATAGTAACAGTCTTATATATTCTGATACTCCTCTGTTTATTCAGTGTTATGTCTTCCTGATGTATTGTTTCCTTAATCACCATGTGGAATCCATCCCTGTCTCGTTACCATTTTTAGTTGGAAATCTATTTTAATCTAAGTATGGCTATACTTATATTTTAATTGAGTTCCGTATGTTTACATTTAGAATAATTATTGATATATGAAAATCTGCTGCTGCCATTTTGTCCATAATTTATTGATTCTATTTCCTTGTTCAATTCTTTGTGGAAGTTCTCTTTGGTTTAGATATGAAAGGGCCTTTCATCATTTCTTGAGGGGAGGGAGGGCAAGGAATGTTTAGAGTTTTCAAACTCCTTTAGCTTCTGTTTGTCTGAGAATGCCTTTATTTCTCCCTCATATCTGAAAGACAGCTTTGCAGAATATTGCTGGCTGGCAGTTTTTATCTTTTAATTACTTTGATCACATCATTCCATTTTCTCCTTGCGCACAATGTAACTTCAGAAAAGCCCAGTGTTAGCCTGATTGGGGTACCTTTATAGGTTATCTGCTTCTTCCCCTAGCCAGATCCCATATTCTTTGTCTCAAGGTCTTAGAAGTTTTACTACTATGTGTCTTTAGTGTAGGTCTCACTTTATTTAGATTCCCTGGTGTTCTTTCAATTTCATGAACTTGTATATTTAGTTACTTCTCCATGCTCAGGAAGTTTTCCTCTATTATTTATTTTAATAAGTTCTCTATTCCATTCTCTCTTTCTCCCTCCGCCAGGATACCCCATTATTCTTATACTGTCTTTACTCGTGGAGTATTGCCAAAATGTTTCTTCATTTCTCCACCTCATATTGCTCTTCTTCCACCTGAATTTTTGTATGTTATTATCTTCAAATTCACTGATGTTTCATTTGGCCTATTCTACTTTCATAGCTTTCTCCAGAATTATTATTATCATCTATTGATCTTTTTACATCCTGCATCTCCATCAATTTCTTATTTAAAGTTTCAGTATCCACCTTCTGTTTGTTAACTTTATTTCTCAGGACATTTATTTGTTTTTCTGAGTTTTCTTATATATCTTTAATCAGTTTTTCTGGTTGGTTTTTTTTTTCCATTTCTCAGAATTTCTTTATCAAATACATTTACCAGTACACTTTAAATTTTCTATTTTCAGTGTTATTAATTAGTACCCTTTTGTTTCAGCTTAAAGAACTTCCAGCAATTAATGTAAGGCAAGTCTGGTGGTGATGAATTCCTTCAGCTTTTGATTGTCTGAGAAAGTCATTACCTTTCCTTCATTTCTAAAGGACAGTTTTGTCAGGTAAGGTATTTCTGACTGCTAATCTTTTTTTAAATTTCAGCACTTTAAGTACATCATCACACCCAGCCCTGGCTTGTAAGATAATTTCTGAGGTATCTATTGATAATTGTATGGGGTTCCCATAAAATTACAAACTTTTTTTTTTTTTTTGCATACAGGTACTGTATGTACTTTTTTGCATACCTTTTGGCTCCTCTGAAATGAAGGGTGGTTGTTCAAACTGATGTTTTGGCAGGAGGAAGAGTGCTAGTCATTCCTATGTCACTATTACATTGATAGGACTCATATTCCCCAAATCATAAATGCCACTTTACAGGGAAGATCACAGCAGATCAGTTCAGATTCCTTGTTACAAATTTTTATTAAATATTATATCTATCATTAACTAGATATTACATTTAAAATCAAATTACTATTTGCTTAATATGTCCTCTCATCGGTGTAAGATTAGATAAAGGGACTAAATACATATTATTTAAAATTATGCTATTAAAGTCCAGTATGGTTCTTGAGATACAGGTACTAATATAAAAACTTACTAAAAGACAGAAATAGAGAAACAAAGAACAGGAAGGAAGAGAAAGAGTGGAAGGTTAGTGAAGGAGAGAAGTCAGAGGCAATCAAAACTTGAACTGGGGAAACTTTTTCCTGAGGAATATGTTTCTTAAAAAAAAACAACCCCAAGATAGTCCATCATTTTTTGCAATGAAAAAATGGGTGCCATATACTCCTAACACAACATAACCTAGTGAGCTGATTAGGTACTACATACTACACTACTATTACAGCTTCATGGAATTATCAACTACAAGGAAGTACCGTGACAGAGTGATGGACGTATTCTTAGAAATAACTGCTAGCCAACTGAGACTGCCCTCATGGCTCTAGCATTACTATAGTTTGATTAAAAGCAAACACTATTAAACTTAATAATGTATGAATGGAATGGAATAAAATAAGGAAGTTAGTGATTTTTTTTTTTTTTTTTTTTTTTTTGGCAAAATAGTTGTGGTGATTTCCCCTCCTGGAAATCCTAGGCTTCCTAAGCCAGTGCAATTAAATGAGATAGGCAGGATTTAATTCCTAGTGCCTCTGTCCTGAACTTCATTACAAAGAAGGATACCTAATTGCTGAAATTATGAAACACAAACTTGATTATAAGTCTCCTCTAAAATGTTCCCTCTGTCACGGTAATATTATTCATTCTCCGTATTTTTCCACTTTTGTTTCCAGTCTCTCTCTCTTATGAGTTATGTGATTGGCAACTTTTGAAGACAGAATGATCATGCTTGGTTTAGTCCCTTCTGCTCTCCCCTCTGCCTGTGCAGACTGTATATCCTGTTCTGTTCTCTGCAATGCAGTGAAATGTCAGCAGTCCTTCAGCTGTAATAGTGGGTAGATCTGGAAAATTCAGGAGTGTACTATTAGGCAGGTTACTTGGCTGCAAATATAACATCATGTTCTCTTAATGAGTTTTATCAGTTTAAAGATAGTATTAAAGATAGTATTTCCACCTCTTTTGCTCTGGCTCCCCTACCTGTCTCTCAACTGAAATCAAATGGAAAAGGTTAAGTGGAGAAAAGCAAGAAAAAAATTCAGCCTTTTTACTATAGATATAGTACCACTTAAAGGCTGAAACTATTGCTTTTCTTTAAGCCACAAATATACTAACATGATTAGTCACTGAAATTCTATTAATTAGTAATATAACAGTATTAGAAATTCTATTAATTAGTATTACAGCAGTAATACAGCAGTAACAGTAATACATCTGTTTTAAGTGTTTTACAGGTATTATTTAACCCCTGCAATAGGGTGTACGATCATTAATCCTTACTTTATAAATGAGGAAACTGAGTAATTGAGAGATTAAATATCTTGCCTGTGGTAAAACAGACAAATGATGAAGATAACTTTAAAACCAATTGGGCCCCAGATTCTATATTCTTATCTGGTGTTCTCAGTTTAGTGGATCTTGAAGAGCAAGATTTTTTAAAAAATGTAAATAATAAAATAGAAAACATCAGTACACACTGAAAAATATTGTTTTGTTAAATGCTTGTTTCAGTTATGTGTTGTGTGTGTGTGTTTGCAGAGAGTAAAAGAACATGAAAGGGGAAAGAAGGTGAAGAAGAGAAGAAAAAGGCGAGAAAGGAAGAGAGGCAGGAAGAGAAGGAAACAGGAAGATAGAAAATATTTTCTTACTGGGGTCAGAATCCAAAACATTTTAAAGTCACAGTTCTTATGTTCTTAATGTGCCAAGCTGTCTCCCTACAGGTAGGTGAAGAGTCACGCTTACTCTATTAGCTGCCTACTACACAATTTACCCACTCCACCTAGAGTATGGCATTTCAGAAATTTTTCTTGAATTAGGGTGACAACATATATTACTAGCTAATCTTATTCTCTACAATATTACCATGGTTCCTAAAATGTACACTGTAGTATTCCAGGGACCTCACAGGGGCATTAAACAATATTTTAAATTTGGGAGACAGCAGGAATATAAAGGGACCTATCAGAAAACGTGCAAATTACTTGTCTGAGGTAGCTTACAATTTGTTTTTTTCTTTTTAAAGATTTACTTATTTATGCATACAAGAACTGGGGTACAGGCCAGAGGTGCGGGGGGTGAGAGGAGTCACCAGAGACAGCATGGGGAACAGAACAGTCAGACTGACTGAAATACACTGCTGAGGGGAGCAGCGGGTGAGTCAGGAGAGGTCTGCTGTGCTATGTGGGTATCTCCCTGGCCGGGGGATCGAACTTGTGCTGCAGTGGCTGTGGACAGCTTCATAGGTTGCGTCTTAACCCCCTGCGCCACCAGGGAGGGCCGTAGTTTACAATTTCAACACAATATCACGTTACTGTCCTTCCTTGACATTTTATCTTTGTGAAACTGAGCTTTTGATGGCTGCTGTGATTAAAAGTACAGCACAATAATGGACAGAAAATGATGCAAAAGAAGAAATGCAAGTGGCAATGCCCAAACTGATGCCAGATTTAAAAAGTTATGTAACGCCTAGCAAGCACACATCCCATTAGTAAGTTATTTGAAAATAAAACTAAAATTAATTTTTTCTCACAATTTATGTACATTTTGAAGTGATTAGTGAATTGACAGGACATGAATATTTTAATTATTACAAACATAATTACTGTTAGAAACTACTGAGTATCTATTTTACAAACAAAAAATATTGAATACAAACATAATCACTGTTAGAAACTACTGAGCATTTATTTATGCTTAGAGGTTATGAAAAAATCACTGATTGCGCAGGAACTAAGAAACTCTCAGATCCTCTGCCCTACTATAAATAAGCTTATTTACTTTAATGAAGTTATAAAATAAAGTCTAGCATTTAAGCTTGAAATTCAACTACTCTTTAATTTTGCACATGTGAAACGATATAAATGGCTCATTTTTATTAAAAATTGCTCATTTTAATATAATTGAGCTCTTTTTTCTTCACCTCAGGTCTTTATCTGCTTCTAATCCGCTGTAATAATCTGAGATCCATGGAAATTCTGCCTATGAAGTAACCACAACCGTTCCATGCAAAAACTTTGATATAGTTTTAGTCACTAAACTAAATCTGGTCACCTTATACCTAAAAAAGCAAAACTACTATAACCCAGGAGCCACTCATCTCATCAGACCTTTATCACTGCAACGCCCAGGACACTGTCCTATCTTAAAAACAATGCTATTTTTAAAAAAAGAAATAAGGTTTTACATATGCACAATGAGTATTCACACAAATGTTACCATTAGGATTGAGGTCTTGATATTATGAACCTGTTGACTGTGTTCAGAGGGGGTTTACAATGAATCAAAGCCACCACCATTCGCACTACATTACATCTACAACAGACTGCAATAAGATATAATATTTTCATTTGATACTAGTTCAGTGAAATAGTTTATTCTATGCCGAAAGCCACTCTATATAGTGTGTTTTTTAGGAAGCTTAGGTGGAGGGGGAATACCACAGAGGATATGATTCCTCTGGCCTAACACAAAAGTGAAAAATGCTCAATGTCAAAACAAAAAAGTTTTGAGCAGCACAAAGGAATCATCAACCTAACTAAAGAGTGACTGGTGACTAAATACTCTGGAATGACTTTAAAATAGAAACAAAACACAGTTATGGAAACTTCTTATGCTTTAAAAGTGAAAATAAAGATGCAAATTATTAGCAAGATACAACAGAAAAACACCCAGTGCTAAAGTGGTTGGAGAAGCTGCTGCTATGGCAAAAAAAAATTCTCTTAACTAATGATACCTCAGAGTTAACAGTAAAGGAAAGTTACTTCATTGAAAACAAAACTGTGCAAATAGTACTCAATCCCCAGTAGTAAAAAACGACAGACGACCCCCCCCACCACATAATTCTAAGGCTTGTGGACTTATTAATGCATTCTGTTCAAAAACACAAAACGGGTGTGTGTGTGTGTGTGTGTGTGTGTGTGTGTGTGTGTGTGTGTTGGGGTCCTAGGGAGATGAGGGTTGGATGAAAAGGAGAAATTAAATGCTAATTCAACTCAAGAGTCAAAATCACACATAAGTTCTTTTATGCGGCATTTATTGAACCTGACTATTCCTTCCTTATTCAGTTGTCCAAAGTGACCAGATTAACTATCTTCAGGAAAAAAAACACTTCGATTTATTTTCAATCCAAAAACTAACAACAGCTTACAACTGCTAAAACAGATCTCATCTTAGTGATAAAAGAGATGGGATACTATGAGTACTGGTGTGATATTAATATAAGTGGTCTCCAAGGTAGTTCTTGGCCATCAAACCACCAGAATGGGGACTGGGAAGTAGAAGGTAGATGCTTATACTATCCCTAACTGAAATCTCCCCAAAACAACCACGTCAAACATTTCTATTGTTTGCATGTGATGGGTACATAAGAGTTTGTGTCTGATGTATAATTATTTGGATATTTTCTAACAGATGGAACAACAATAACATGAGAGGAAAACTCTCTTAATTAGCATAGACCCAACCAGATATGTTTATTTGCCCTGGTGAAGAAACTCTGATTAATCCCTCTTCCACATCTGGAAATTATTGACAGTTTCGTCAACCAAATAACTTCACTACAGTAGGACTTCATCCCTAGCAAGAAGAGTTGTAGGATAATAATCTTCTGGTGTCATTTAGTACTGAAGGGTTTATTCACATTAAGTTGGACAGTAAAATAAATAAAATTAATCTGATCTAGAAATAAAAAGACACATCTTTCGGCACAATTTTACATGGAGAAATAGAATTACACAAGTCGTTTGGCTGTCTTATCTCTTCAGGAAATTAGTAGCCAAAAAGGTTTACTCCACCAGTTTTTATTTCAATATTAATGGGTTGAGCAATTACCATATGGAACAAACCCCTTTAATACCACCTGGTCTACTTCCCAGCAGTAAATTCCACTCCCAGGCTTGTCATGGCTCATTTAGATAGTACACTGAGTTTCCTCTATAAGTCTGCTCCTAGAGCTTACAGAGTTTAAGATATAATGAGATACGAAGGTGTTTATCATGAGGTAGAATGGAACTCTGAGCCAAAGCAACAGGACCTGGATATCATGAGCAGGCTGGGAACAGAAAGTTTTTCTTCTTCAAAGTATACTGGAAAAATAAACTATTCCATAAGACATATAAAGTTTGGATGAAGACGAAAGTTTTTAAGTAAAAACAAAACAAAACAAAACAAAAAACACCCAACAGAAACTTATGAGAACAGCACAACATTTCAGAAAAAGACATGAAGACAGCAATCACATCTTTCATCATTGTTTCTTGCTACCTTTCCACATAAAATTTTGTTGCAGGGGTGTTGTAACATAACCTATCCCATAAGGAATGCCAAAAACATATTGCTCTGTGTGTGTGTGTGTATGTATACACATACTGTTTAAAAAGTAGAAATCAAAGTTAGAAGGGAAAAAAATTAACACACTAAAATAAATTTGGTTTAAATTTTAACTTAAACTTTGGATAAATATTACAATCTAAGCCAACATAAAAGGACTCTGCTTGATGTAGTTCATATACACCATGGAATATTACTCAGCATTCAAAAAAGATAAACACATGCAATTTGCAGCAACATGGATGGAGCTGGAAGGGATCATGCTCAGCGAAATAAGCCAGAAAGAAAAAGAAAAATACCGGATGGTCTCACTCATAGCAGGAATCTAGAAAACTTAAATAAGGGACCAGGAAAAAGAATAACTATAAGAAAGAAAATATCAAAAATCAACAAACAACTATGAACCAGAGACACACTATGGGGGGGTAGGGGGCGGGGAAAGGAGAGCTTGGGGTCAAAATAAGAGGGTTGTAATTGTATGGGGAATATAAAAATAAAATTTAAATTAAAAAAATAATTACAATAAAAAAATTGCTCTATGGCCAAGAAAAAAAAAACAAAACTCTTCTTGCTAAAAACTCATGATAACACTGTATGAAACAGAAAATAACAATTAAGTATCAAGTACGAGCTAAACCAGGAAAAGTGCCAAAAATGAAGATAGAAGTCAAAGCCAGAGTTCATGAGGAATAAAAATATGAACTACAGGCCTTAATAGTTAAGGACGAGGCAAGGATATTCCAGAATTTAGACTCAGGGGGAAAGGAAAGTAATGTATCTATGGAAAGATACAGAAAGTCACAATGGGCTCCACTTGAAAAATAAGGAACAGAAAAACTCTTCCTACCAGCACAATGGAGCAGTGAAGAGCTTACAGCTAAAATCATCCATGAGAAATCATTGCACATGAGACAGATACAAAATTTCAAGCACAGAAATCAACACTAGATTGGTCCAAAGGAGACATCACTAAGATGGCAACAGAAGAGGCACCTGTTTTGCACTCAGGATGAACATCTAACAGTGAGCCATGAAACATTACAATAAGAGTCCTTTGGCTTAGGGAGAAACTAGAATACCCACTGAGCATCAGAGACCAGAACAGACGCCATGTAGAACAAACAGGAGAGTCATCCCTCCCTGAACAGGTGTGGGTATATGAATGGAGGTTGCAAACAAGGAAGAGGGGCACCAACAGTGGAGTTCACTAGGGGACTTGGATATGAGAATGAAATGGCATGGACACGCATATCCTTGACTGAGGGGAACACTGGCAGAGGAGATGACATACTCCACAGAGGCTGGGTCCACAGGAAGAACAGAGATGATGCTCAGGACTGACACTGAACTTGTAAAACACACTAATAGTGCATGAAAGGTATAGCCTCAGTTCTGGAACCCCAGACAGGAGAGATGTCCTCGATGCCACAAGTAATAGCCAGCTCTCCCACCCCCTCCCCATATTCAGGCCAGCATCCAGACTCTGCCAGGTCCCTCCACAACCCTGCTGACTCATCAGCAGCAAAACCAGTACTCAGTACTTATGGAAGTTAGCACAGGACAAATAAAGTCAAACCACAGCACCACCTGGAGGAAAAGTAAAAGTAATTCAACTCTCTAATTAATGATACAGTTGTATTCTTTCTAATAGGGAAATTTAAAGAAACAAAATGGCAGGCAAAAATATCTAAGACATGGTATCTTGAGACAGCAAGGAAATAAGACATCACAAGAGAACAACTCTCTAGAATCTAATCACAAAGACATAGAAGACTATCTCCCTAGAGTTCAAAATTGCTATATGAAAGAAAATAAAAGAGAAAACACAGAAAAGCAACTCAGTGATAGAACTCAGAAAAACAAATAAATGGGCTCAAAAATAAAATTAAGGAACACAAGGTAGAAAGTGAAATTTTAAATAAAATATATAGGGGAAATATAAGAAAACAACAGATTCAGGATATAAAGAATACATTGGGTGAGATAAAAATAAAATCTTGAGAAACCTGTGGAAGCAAACTAGACCAAATGGAGGATCAACTGAATTTTTCAGATTTTTTAAATTCTATCTAACCTGTTTAAGTGGCTTAGAAGCGTTCAAAATATTCTTAATATTTTTTGAATAATGTTTGAATTCTAGTGATGTATGGCCTTTCCCATTTTATTCCAAATTTTTGTAATTCATTCGTCTTCCTTTTTGTTTTGATTATTCTTCGTACAGACTGTCAATTTCATTAATTCTTTGAAGAACTATGGTTGACTGTGAGTTTTCTGTGTTGTTTTCTATTTTCTTTATATCTGCACTTACCTTTATTATTTCCCATTCTCCTTAGTTTACTTTGTTCTTTGTAACTTTCTTACTGTGAATATTGAATTTAAAACTTTCTTCTTTCTGATATAGGCAATTGAAGATATAAATTTCACTCTAATTACTACTTGAATTGCATAATACAAAATTTTACATTTGTATTTTTATTATCATTCAATTCAAAATGATTTCTCATATTCCTTATGACTTCCCTGGGTCATGGTATTTAGAATTTATTATTAATTTTCAAATATTTGGGGGACCTTTAAAATTTTTTTTTAAGATTTATTTATTTATTTATACAAGCACTGGATACAGTCAGAAGCGCAGGAGGGTGAAAGAATTCACTAGAGCCAGAGTGGGGAACAGAATAGGTAGAAGGACAGAAGTACACCGCTGAGGGGAGCAGCAGGCTTGGCAGGAGAGGTCTGCGCGCCATGTGGGACCCTCGCCTGCGGCCGGGGATTAAACCAGGGGAGGGCCAGCAGAGGAGGCCCAACCTTTTAAATTCTTATTATAAACTTCTAACTTATTCCATTGTGGTCAGAGACAGTTTTGATATATTCAGTGTTCTGAAATTTACATTTAATTTTATGGCCTGGGACAGGATCTACAATGGGGAAAATTCCACGCGTATTTGAAAAACATACATATTCTTCAGTTGTTGAGTGTATTGTTCCATAAATATTAAGTATGAATAGTTCAACTTGCCAGGTTCCAGAAGTTGTCTTTTTTTAATGCACTTATTCTACCAATTTGTGAGAAAAGGGCTATAATTTCCAGTGATGATTGGTGAAGACAGATGTCTTTTTTTCCTTAGATTCTTTAATTGCAGTAACTTCTTATACAATGTAACTTTATAATTTAAATTCATTATCTAATTCCTTATATGTGTTTATAAACAGCATTGCTTCTTTGCTTCTTGTATTTCATTTTAATAATCTTTGTACTTTAATTGGAGTATTTAGTTCACTTAATTTGATAAGTGTATTCATATGCTGAATTTATATCAATCATCAATGTATCCCTCTATTCTTTTTTCCTATATTGCTCCTTTTCTGTCCTTTTTCTCCTGGGTAAGTAAAATACTTCTTGCTATTGTATTTTATTCCCTCTGTAGGATTTCAGTTTTCAATTTTTTGTTTTTGTGATTAGATTCTAATAGATGCAGTACAGCTGACAATATGTATCCCTATCAAAATCTATTAGTATATCATAAAACATCGTAAGTGATACTCCATATTTTCTCCATCACCTTACAGCTATGTAATTCTTCTCCTATCCTTTGCACTCTTGTTATAAAGTCTTTTACCTATACACACACTTTAAACTCCACCTGAAATGCTAATATTTTTGCTTTAAGTGGTCAGTTTTCTTTTAAGAAAAATTTGGGAAGAAAAAAATAACTTTTCTGTATAATGAACTTATTAACCATGTCTGTTCTTCATTCCATTTTGTACACTGATGATCCCATCTGGTTTAGCTTCCTTTTAGCTGGAAGAGCATCCTTCAGCATTTCTTACAGAATATGTTTTCTAGACAAGAATTATTTTCATATTTATCTGAAATGTCTATTATTTAATCCTAGGCTTTTGGTTTGGTTTTTTTTTAATTACTTGAGGTAACAGAATGACTTGGAGGTATAGGATTATACCTTCAAGTGTGTCTTACCACACTGTATTTACCACCAAAGGCATCAAAAGTCCTTTACCATAAGCTATTGTGTCCCCCCACTTCCCTGCCCCTGCCACTTCCCTAGTAGCCTCATTCTACAGTCAGATTTCTAATAACCCTAATTTTTTTTAAAGCTTTATTTATTTATACAAGAATGGGGTACAGGCCAGATTCACGGGAGGGTGAGAAAATTCACCAGAGACAGAGCAGGGAATAGAACAGGCAGACTGACGAAATACACTGCTGAGGGGATCAGCAGGCGAGACAGGAGAGGTCTGCCATGCCATAACCCTAATTTTTTAAGGGTGTTTCTACTTGGTCATAGACCACTGGAATATTTTTTAAAATACTTTAAAAGTAGTTCCTTTTTATTATTATTATAAATTTTATTTTTATATTCCCCATACAATTGCAACCCCCTTATTTTGACATCAATCCCTCCCCTCCCTGCCCCCCAATCCCCATAGAGTGTCTCTGGTTCATAGTTAGTAGTTCCATTTTTATTTGATTTTCAATGTTTTTGTTAAGAATTCACTTAATACTTTGTGTCCAGCAACCGAATTATGATATTTACTGGTGTAATTCTCTTTGAATTTACCCTGCTTGTATTCACTTTGTTTCTAGGATCTGTAAATGTTTTTTTAGACTATGCTTTTTAGAGCAGTTTTAGGTTTATAAAGGAAAAAAAGAAAAAAATCTAAGGAGCCAGAGATTTCCCATGTATCTCCTTAAATCTGTGTGTTTTATGTAAAATTAAAATTATTTGAAAAAATGATTAAAATATTTTTTTCTAGTCCTTTTTGGTATTCTAGTTGCTTGTATATTAGATTTGATTATCCATGTCACTGAGGTTCTGTTCATCCTGTTTAAATCCGTTTTTCCCTGTTCAGGATTTCTATTGCTCTGTTTTAAAATTTTGGACATTTGACATCTCTACCTTGTCATAAATGTCATATAGTGAATTTTTCATTTAAGTATCAGTTTTCAAATACCCATTTAATAGTTTTCTTGGCTGGGATTTCCTACTATTTTATCACTAACATGAAATATTCCTTTAAGTCTTTAAGGTATATTTATGAAAGTGATTTTTCAAGACCTCATCTATTAAGTCCAATATGTAGGAATGAGTTGAGTTCTACTACAAACCTGTCTTCACTAAGGATTATATTACTGTTTCTTTGTATGTCTGACAAATTTTTTAACATCCAACATAGAATAATGTATGCTATATACTGTTAAAACTCTGGATTCTGCTATCTTCTTCTGGGGAAAAAAAAGTTTTATTACAGTAAGCAATTCAGTTAATAGCTGATCTCCCTGAATTTGTTGTAAAAGTTTGGATTTATCCTTTGTAGGGCTGATCTGTTGAAAGCACAGACTATTTCCAAGATCTCTTCCAATACTTGGCAGTAGTCACCCTCCAAATTCTATCACCCTTTTAGACTTTCTTGTGGCTTTACATTTTAAGCTGGATCTATCACAGGCCTTAATGTAGGTCATGATTCCCTTTTGTTGGATCATGTGGTATATCTATTCTTAACACTTTGAAGAACTTACATATTGTCTTCTACAGGGGATATGCTGGTCTATATTCCCACCAATAGTGTTTAGGATTCTTATTTCTTCATGTCCTCACCAAAATTTGTTATTTCTGGTTTTATTGATATAGGCAAGTTAACCAAGACTAGAGAAGTCCCAAAGGAACGTTGCTTGTAGACAGAAACCATGCTTTGTAATTTTAACTACGATCATTCCCAGCTGTCCTACTTGCTTATAACTATGTAGTATAGCCTATTTTGTTTTCATTTGCAATTCAAGTGTAGGAAACTTAGTTACATTACGTGATTTCCTAAAGAATATTTACATCTCAATACTTTAGTTCACTGTGAAAAATGCTTCCAATTGTCCTAAAAGCCCTTCATTACATGTGTAGTAACATGAATAAAAGCATTTGGTGGAAATATAAATAAGTGTGGCTTTGTAAAAAGTGTACAAGCTCTTAAGTAACTTCAAATGCATTTCAATTTGTTACTAGGAAATGACTGTTACTAGAACATACTCTTCCTAAATGTTTTCAATTTCGTGGTTAATTTGGAAGACTGTGTCATAAATCCGCAAGTGGGATTTTTTTTGATGTCAGCAACTCTACAATAAATTTGAAAATTTACTGTATCA
Source organism: Talpa europaea (assembly GCF_964194135.1). Lineage (NCBI taxonomy): Eukaryota > Metazoa > Chordata > Mammalia > Eulipotyphla > Talpidae > Talpa > Talpa europaea. The sequence continues at coordinate 74,383,043 of NC_140083.1, read as the reverse complement.
TTTTACTAAGATACAAAAATGAAAGATAAGATATTGGTATAAAAATAACTTGAAATACAGTCTTGTTTAAATTATTTAAATTATAATAGGATGATTACCCAATATACCTATCCCCAAATAGGATACTTATCCTTGTAACCATTTTTCTATATGGCTTCCCTAATTCTAAGCATATTCTACTTTTCTGTAGTAAAAGGCAAAGATTTTTAAGTATCAGAATTCAGACTGTATTAGTAGACTCTTTTAGGAACTATGAAAATTTAACGTTTCCATTAAATAGTTTTCTTTAGCCAAAGACATCTCAAAAGTATAGCTATTAGCCCTTGGAGGCTTGGATTTCTCTGCCAACTTTACTAATAGGATGCTACTTATCAAATAGCTCTTCTAGCACTGCCCCCAAACAAATCAGTTCTTGGCAAATTTAGATTTGATAACAATTTGACAAAAAAATGAAAAGCGAGTCTTTTTTTATTTGTAATAATAATAGTTATGAATGCTGCAGGAGTTTGACAGAGGGAGGGCAATAGAGAATGGACAAGTTCATCTAGAAATCTTAATAGTGAAGCTCATGAGCTGAAATGATGCTTCAAATTTATGATGATTATTAGAGGTGCTGTTATTTTATTATTTTTCCCATTCTCCTGGTCATCCTTGCTTAAGCAAAAAGGCTAACATAAAAGGGGCATAAAATAATAATGGCTAACAAAACCACAGTTTAAGGAAAAGGAGAACCAATGTGGGATCTGCCAATAAAAATGTTCCTTCTCTTTAGGGCTGGTTAACCAACTCAAATGTTTCTATTGAATTACTGGCAGACAACCAAGTGAACAGTTCACATCTCCCCATAATCACAGACACCATTTATTTGTAATAGACACTCAAACTTTATAATTATAAATGTTAGGCATGGAAAAGAACTATTAGGTCATTCCTTTTGGTTTAACTACATCAGGATTATTCCAGAAAAAATCAGAAAATTCTAGTGCTTTGCTGAAAAATTTTCTACAGAAATGGAAAAATGCTTTTTTCTCAAGAAAGGCTTTCATTCTAGATTCAGAGTTACACATGTTTCAGTTTCTTTTTCACATTGTATTTTCATATTTCTTGTACATTTCTGGGTATAATGAACAGTCCTATTATTTATTCAATTATCGATAATTAAACAATTTAATGTTTAAAATATGGTGGGTCCTGCCATGGTTACAGCAGCTGTTTGTCACTGTCAACAGCTATAGATAGAACAGCATCTTTTTCTTCTTACGTTTTGCTTAAGTAATTTTCTGTTTTCCTATAAATCATCATCAGGAAATACCTAATAGGAAACTAATAATACCCAACTATTAAATACTTAATATACCAGGCATTTTTCTCAATTTTATGTATTAGTAATGTCTTACTCTATTGTCATAAAAGCTATAAAGCAGGAGCAATTATCAATGCCATTTTAAAAATGAGGAAACTGAAGCAGAGAGAGGTTAAATAACTTCCCAAAGTCATACTGCTAGTAAGTGGAGGAGCAACAATTGAGAGCCAGGCTCTTTTATTACAGGAACTGTCATAAACAGAGGTAAATATCATGCAGAACATTTTTAGAGGGAGTAAACTCCTTACTAATTGACAACAGAATAAAGAAAATTCTGAACAAAGTTGTATAAACTGAGAAACCCTAACCCAGAAGATAGTTGCAGAATCTGATTAAACATATGGTGAAGAGTCCAAAATATAGAAGAAGAAAAACTACTCCCTTGGTCAGCCACATATTGAAAAGAAATCAAAATTCCACTGTATCAGAAGCCACAATATTTCATTCATGCTATTTTGTATATAATTACACTTAGGTTAATTGCATAGCTTTCAATGGCGATTTTATGAATCATTGTATTTGTATGCCAAGTTTTTTAAAATTTACATTTTCAAAAAAGTGTAGGAGTTTTAATTCATTGTTCTAGATGGAAAGAAAAAATAAAAGGTAGAACCATGTGGCTTGGTCTACTGGACAGTGCAAACAGACACCTATTAAGAACCACCACACTCAACAGAATATTTGGATCAAAGATGAGGCCTAAAGCTGAGATCATTTGTTCAAAGGAAAGTATTAAAAAACATTTCAATTTTATTTATTTATTTATTTATTTATTTTATTTATACAAGCACTGGGTACATTCAGAAGCACGGGAGGGTGAGAGAATTTACCAGAGCCAGAGCGGGGAGCAGAGCAGGCAGAAGGACCGAAGTACACTGCTGAGGGGAGCAGCGGGCGGCAGCAGAGGTCTGCGCGCCATGTGGGACCCTCCTCCGGTGGCCGGGGAGCAGCTGGGGATCGAACCGGCGCCCATTTCACTAGGGCCTCCCTGGTGGCGCAGCGGTTGAGCGCTGGGTTGCAAAGCTGCCCGCAGCCTCTGCAGCGCCAGTTAGATCCCCGACTGCCGGCGAGGGTTCCACATGGCACACAGACCTTTCCTGCTGCGCCCGCTGCTCCCCTGAGCAATATATTTCGTCGGTCTGCCTGTTCTGTTCCCCACTCTGGTGAATTATCTCACGCTCCCACGCTTCTGACTATACCCAGTGCTTGTATAAATAAATCAATCTTTAAAAAAAAAAATGAACAAACAAACAAAAAAAGATCTATTTCTGTTTAAGAATACCACATATAATACCTTATTTTCCCCAATATTATCTCCATCCTTCTTCCACTTTAGTAATTACTTTAGATCTTAATTTACTTTTCTTTTCAACTCTATCACCTACTATTTTCTGGGAATAATTACCAGACCTTTTCGAATCAAATGATTTTATTCTTCATCACCCATCTTTATTACTTAACCTCCAAAATAGCAAGCTTTGCATTTTACCACCTGTAACAAAAATCTCATCTTATGCCTCTTGCACTAGCTTGCTCCTAAGAAGCGTATTTGCGAAGTTTTTCCCCCCATGCTAATATGCAGAACCCTATCCCCTCCTTATTCTCTCAGCACTTATCAATCTAGTTCTGGCTTCAAGTATTGATCACTTCCCAGAGCAGATGATCTGTAATGCTATTCTGAAAGGTTAGAATCTCTTAACCCTGCACTATAGTTGAATAATTCATAAGCAGAAGGGAAACTCCAAGATTTGCTCTTCAACTTCTGGGCTGTTGTCATGATACCACAATAATCATATCCCAGGAAAATTCATTCTAAGTTATCATGGCAAGACCCTCTTCTGCTCTCTACTTCTGGCATTCTACTTACTGATTGTTCAAGTAGCAGAAAGAAGTGGTGATGTTACCTTACAGTGCTAGGCTGGCTAAGAAGCTTGTTTTTTGTTTTGTTTTGTTTTTTGTTTTTTTAATGCACAGAAGAAGGAACTAATAGAAAGTGATTACAAAGGACAGCAACACTAAAATCTGTGCTAGAGATAAGAAACTAGTCTTATCAAAGAGAAAGGCCATCTTCTCTGAGACAGAAGAGAAGATAACAATACAGATAACTGCTGAGGACAATAAGGTAAATGAGGAATCCCAGGGTAGACTTGGCTACATTAAAAGGTAAATAGGTCAATTAGAGAGAGGTGAAAGTTGGGAAGAATAAAGCAGATATTATAGGACTTTTCAAAGAGACATACTGTTCTAAAGAGAAGGAAACCAAAACATTACAAAGTCATAAAGAAGAAAAGCATCTATTATGAACTAACAGATATATACATGCTTCATGGCAATTATCTCAGGAAACCACAGAACATGGGATAAGTAGGAAAATGATGCACAGCAAGGTTTTGCTAGAAGTGGCAATTTTAGAAAAATTGGCTGAAGAACAAAGCAAAATATTGTTACAATAGGGATTAAATATATAGGGATTCATTATCCTATTCACTCTACTTTTGTAGAGAGGTACTTGTGTACCTTTGGCAATGTTTTTGAAATAACCTAGTCATCACATAACCTCAGGACCAATAGCTGACTTCCCTCAGTAAGCTCAAAAATTTGCCTGAACTTTCCAGAGAACTTTAGAAATTTCAGAAATTCAACTGATAGAGATACATATACTCTAGAGACTTTAAAGTTCAATGAAGAGAAGGCAAAAATAGTTCTATTTGACCAGGATTTGTTCAATATTTGTTTGAGGGCATGAGAAATAGCGCATTAAAATTAGGCTAAGTGTGTCACAGTAACAAACACAGTCAGAAGATAAAAGTAATGATGAAAAGTATTTCTACTAAGGGCAGGCCTGGAGAATAAGATTATAAGCACTTACTTCATCTCCAGAACTTCTTCCAAGTGTTTTCTTCTCTCTGCCCGAAGATTGGTCAAATGAGTTTCCTTTTCTGCCAGAGACTGCTGAGTAGAGGATAATTTTGCTTTCATGGACTCCAGTTCCTGCTTTACTTTCTCCATGGCCATCAGTAACTCCTCCACCTATGATAAATGTGAGAGAGAGAAAAACTCAGTATTTTCATTAATCAAAGTCAGAGGCATATGGCAATGGGCACCACTGGGGTCTACAAAACTGAAAACACTTAGAAAATTCTGTACCCTTTCTATAGATCTGACACACAGCAAGGAGGTAGAAGAGATAATGAAATAAATCTCTGACCATCTCTCCAATATAATTCTTCTCAGTTCAGGTTAGAAAAAACTTCATTTTCTTTTTGATAAACAAAAGGGCATATAACTTATCAGTTCAAAAAGACACCCTCTGTCACAGACATAACTGTTCAAAGAATTTATTTGGAAATGGTCCAGAAAGTCTCATGGAAATAACAATGTAAAGCACATAAAAATATAAGAAACAAAGTCATGATCAATATTTATAGAAGGATTTTAGGAAATGAAAGACAAATTCAGTAATAATAGATTCAGCATACATATGAGTCATTTTATTCAACCAAGCTAAGAGTTTTCACCATTAAAAAGATTTTATTTTCAAAGAACAGATTTTAATCAGCAATCAGCAACTGTGCCAGACAGGTAAAGTTCTCAAGGAAGGCAGGAAGAAAAATATGAGCAGAGAGGAGACAAGCAGTTAAAAAAAGACCTGAAAAATTACCAGGAAGGATATAGAGTGCTGAAACACAAGAAATTAAGAGCAAACTATGTACTTTATAAGCCATTTCCACTTCCTTTAGGTGATCCCCAAATCAAAATTTAAATTAACATGTTCATTGTCATTTAGAAGCAAAAAATATCCATTATTGCCAAAACTAACCTCAACCAGGTAATCAGTCAACTGCACCAATGCAGAGTTTATGTCAGGTTGCTGCTTGCCAAGAAATCATTTTGGTGATAACAAACTTTTCATGGTAGAGAAGTGGGGGGCAGAGGAGCTAGGGCATCTGCCACTTACTGAGTCCTACATAAAACCAATTTGTGTGACAATGAGAGCAGCTAGAGACAAAACTGTAGTCCTAACAAGTAAGGGTTGTTAGAAGTAAGGAGGCTGTTGTCCATTCCTGGGTAGTGCCTCACACCTAACCAAAGTCTCCCTGTTGACTGGTAACAGCTGTGGAACCCTGGGGGTAAGCAGATACTCCAGATTTTTTGATACCTGAGTTAATTTACTGTGTCTCCTTAAGATAAAGTGTTCACCATTTTCATAGATTCAGCTGCTGTAAGAATGCATATTATTATACAGATTCCTTGTACGTTATGGCAGTAGTCTGATATCTTCATTAGAAACTTCTCAATCTCTTACCAAAATGTTTTCTCACCTCAATAATAATCAGTGAAGTTAAGCATGTTTCATTTGTTTGGAACCATATATATTTCTTCATCCCTGAAACTCAGTCAAATCTCTGCTCTTCACCCACCCACCCCCACTTGTATTTCCTATTCTTGTTGATGTGGAAGAATTTTAAACAAATACAAATAAATGTACAGTAGTTTCCTCTTATAGCCACGGTTTCGCTTTCTGCATTTTTTGGTATCTGTGGTACATAGCCGTCTGTTGTGCCAGCAAGCTTAGAGTAGGTTCTCTACTGATTTGGGCAGATGGGTAAAGGAGAATCCTGGAGCCCTCAGTGGCTTTTTCAGGCTTTAATGATCTTTCTATACCAACTGCAGTGCAGCTACCAAGCGCAAGGCAGACAGGGGGCTTGGGGGACCTGGAGGCTGGTAGACCTCCTAGCCCCTGGCAGATCCTTACTCGTTCTTTGGGCTCTCTCTGGTGTTGTCTTGTGGCCCTGCCTCGCTGTAGTCATTTGTCCTCTTGTAACCATTCTGCTGTTTTTTGCCACACTCTGTGCTCTGTATGACACTGTCCTTATATCCCTGACCTCCTAGGCACAGGTGTGCACCTACGCATGCCCACACCATACTCCAGGTTGTCTACCAGGTACACATGCCCCAGGCCCAAGCTCCCAAGTGCCTCCTGGATTAGCACAATCAAGGCCACATGTGACAGCCACAGAGACCAGTGTGTAAAAGCCACTTTTCATTTACCCTACATCGTCTCCAAATAATCACATACAGTTAGATACTGAGAGACACATTCACATATTTTTTATTATAGTATATTTTTATAATTTTATTTTATTGTTATTGTTAATTTCTTACTGTGCCTAGTTTTATAAATTAAGCCATATGATGGGGTGTATATGTGTGTACATATATATAAACATATGTATAAAAATACATATATGAAAAAACAGAATATATATAGGGTTCAATACTATCTCTGATTCCAGGCCCAGTGGGGTCCTTGGAATCTCTCTCCCACAGATATGGAAGGACTACTGTATCTTCTATATAGCAACCTTTTATCAATTATATGTGTAACAAATCCCCTCTTCCAAGATTGTGGTTTATGTGTTCCGTTCATCATGGTGTCTTTTGATGATCAGAAATACTTCTGATTAATCTAATTGAATTTATTAAGCCTTTATTTTAGGATTTGTGCCTTTTATATCCTTCCCTATATCCAAAGTCATATAATATTTCCTACTCTAATAATGACTTCAGTAAGTAGATTGAATTAGTTGCCCCTATTATCCATTCTGCTGGAGTAACAGCATAGATCCACATCCTTGCCATGGCCTCATGGTGGGCAGAGTTTCATGACCTCTGATTTTGGCTACACGATCTGAACTGCTTCAAGCAATGGGATGTTAGCAAACCAGACACGTGCTAAGGCGTACACTCCCTGTGGTTGGGTCACATTTCTGCCATTGCCAAGAAAACAACATTCTGAGTAGTCACTGCTCTCATTTGAGTCCGAGAATGAACCACCAGGTTAACAGCCACCCCAGTCAACAACTAAAGCAGAGTCAACTACGCTAAACCACTTTAGGGAAAACAGGGTAAAATCAGTTTTTGTTTTTGCCTCCTGCCGCTAGCCTCTACAGCCTTCACCTGCAGTCTTGTTTTCTGCCCAGGTTTCATTGCCCACATGCAATATCATATTGGTGCCAAAGGCACTTGGGAGTGTGAGCACCCGGCATGTGAACTTGTAATTGCGGGGACCTTGCCAAGAAGTCAGACAGCACAGAGCACAGGTACCCATGAGTGTGGACATCCTGGAGAAATCATTACAAGGTAAGACAGATTAAGAGTGTGAGACAGAAAACACCAAAGAGAGAGAGCATGCAGATCACAGGAGGCTTCGGGGCGGGGGGCCTCCATTGATGCCTGCTTCCCAGCCCCCCGCCTGCTGTTCTGCCTGTGTTCAGGTCCTGGCTGCAGCACTAAAGGCCAGTCAAATCTAAAAAGGGCTCCAAGATTTCCTTTCTGCCTGAATCTTCAGTGATTCTGCCTATCCAGGGGCACCTGGCCTTGGCCTGGGATGGTCTGCCCTACACTAATTTATGTAAGAAAAAAATGTGTATTGTTAAATGATATTAGGGTTCTCCAGAGAAACAGAACCAACAGGATATATATTGAATATACTACGTGTGTATATGCATACACATACACACAAACAGACTGTATTAAAGCAAACAATACAATGCTATATTAATATAATTAGCATATTAATATAACATACATTGTAAGTATAATGAGCTTATATTACAAAGGCTTTTAAGTTTACCCAAAAGTAAGTAGTATAATTTTTAATAGATGTCCTTTATGAGGTTAGGGAAACTCCCTTATCTGCTAGCTTAGTTAAAAATTTTTAAATTATAATGCAAATTTTCTATATTTCTTAAGATAATCATGATTTTGCCCATCATTTTTTAATGTGGTAGACTATATATAGAAAGTTTTCTAGTGACACCATTCTTGATTCTTTCATATTTTTCTTTTTCACGTACATTAAGATTGACAATATCTTTTTTAGGGATTTTTTACTTTTATATTCATGGTTGAAACAGGCTTAAACTTTTCCTTTCCTGTATTAATATTGTCAAGTTGTGATATGAAGTTGTTCTAGCCTTAAAAATATGATGGTGACTCATTGATCCTTCTTATGTATTTTCTGGAACTGTTTCTACAAGAGTAAAATTATTTGGCCTTGGTAGATTTATTAGAAATAAGCACTATAATTCTTCAGGCATGAAATTTGTGGGGAAAATTTTTATCACAGACAATTTTTTTCAGATTTTCTTTTTCATACTTAGTGAGTTTTGCTAAGTTCCTTTTTCTGACATTTACTCATTTAGCCTAAATTTTCAAATATAGTAGTAGAGAAATGCCTATATTTTAATACACACAGTATTGAAAGTTATGAACCTTTTATCATTCTAATCTGTTCACTGGGCCTTCTTTATATATATATATTTTTAAGTCTCATAGAAAGTCAAGTTTTGTAGGGCTTTCAAAGGACCAGTTTGGGATCTGTGGATCCTTTATGAAAAGGAAGAGAAGGCTGGCTGATCTATCAGACTTTTCTCCTTGGCTGCAGTGGGCTTTTTCTTTTGTCCTGCCAATATACACAAATCAATATTCAAGTTCACCAGCTTATCAAGTATTTACCTTTGAATTCCCTGTCTATTCATGTCCTGACCTGAAAATTTCATACTCTCTCCAACTTATGAGTCCATATTTTATCAAGCATCTTCAACTGTTTCTGTGGATGTCATTTTCTCAGCATCCAGTGGGCCATGTTTACAGATATGCTTTACTTTCATTCCAAAATTTCTCTAACAGACTTTGCCTGTAGTAAAACATAATTTTCTTCAACATTACTTAATTTTCCCATTTGTGTGCATGCCAGGCCCTCAGGTACTTCTATCTTAGATCATACATCCAAGTAAGTTTTAAAGCATTTTAGTATTTAAGGAGAGAAAGGTACCATGAACCAGGATTTCCAACTAATCATCTCATTGGTGTTCTGGCTCCAAGCCAGGGAAACAGTTTCGAGGTTAATATGAAGTACTTCACTTTTCTGACTTTTTCCCAGTCCTGGAGAATACATTCTGCTATCTCCACTGGGGTACCTACCCCATTACATGTCTAACACACAGCAGTTCTTATGTAGCTTTGGACAGCATCACTGTGAAATGGAAGTTGAGAAGCAGAGAACTACACCACGGTCAACAAAGAAGAACTTCTCCACAATTTGAACATGTGCTCCAGGTCACAGCATGATTTTCAAAAGCATATGTTTTAAGACATTAAAAAAAGCCCAGGCCAGAACTGGGATTCAAGTATGTAACTTAACTGCCTCCAGTAACATATTAAGGAGAAAGCACGGGGCTTGAAAGTGTGCAGTGCCAGCAGGACCAGATGGTTTGCTTAAATCACAAGCTAATAAACTTTTACTCAGAATAAGAAGGGAACAAATTATGGCTTTACCACAGATCCATTTTCTTTAAGAAAGCAAAGCCATTGGGTGCTTCAGGTGCTGGCAAGACTGCATCTTCAAGTTTCCCACCTTCTTCTGTTCCACAATCAAGAGCAAAATACTTTTTTGTAATTTCCAAGATGCTTATGGAAAATCTTGTTATAGCTTTGGGAGGCTAAGAGGGTGTAAGTCTCCAAAGGGAAAAAACGATGAAAAGAAAAAAGGAATGTTACAAAATGATTATCTAGAGGCTAAACATTCACCATCATTTTTCTTTCTTTCTTTTTTTTTTTGTTTCCAGTCAAGTAACGCCCTTCCCTTCGAAGTAGGGAAAAAGGGATGGAGGGATGAGATCTAACAATGTTCCTAGCTTTGCAATCACAGAAGGCTCACCATCAGATTTCATTTAAGAAGTACACTAGTCTTTATTTCTACAAAAGTCTAGATTAAGACCCACTCTGTCTTAACATTATCAAAAGGGGGGAGGACCAAACTTCTGAGTTGAGGAGCTATTTTGTATTAATGTGACCATACAAAATATATACACATATGAATTCTAGCAATCTTTCCTAACAAATTCCTTCAGGCAGCTTCACAATTACTACTAATGAGAATCTGAATTTACAGAATTATTAAAAGTGCTTTGTGCTAGTATTTATACTAGAAATCTTCTTTCCCCAAAATGTTCTTTTCTTTTTGTCAATGCATGTTAGTTCTTTGACAAGATATATATGCAAAGTATAGTATTTTATGAGTATGTAATAGCTATAGCCATTATAATAACAATAACAATGATGGACGCAGTAATAACAGTAATAGCCCCTTGCATTATCTGAATATTGTGAGGTGTTCTAAATGCTTTACAAGTATTGTCTCATTAAATCCTCTCATTAATGCTGAGGTGCATATTAGGTATTATTATTCTCATTTTTACAGAAGAGGAAACCAGTTTAGAGAGTTTAAGTGCCTTACTCAAAGTCAGAGGAGGCAGAGATAGGATTCCATCATAGTCAGTCACACTCCACTGTAGTCACAGTTAATGCTGCTTTGCTGCAATGTATTAGTGTTTAGTCCTGAAACAGTTTTCCACAATTATATCTAAAGAGTTACCCTAAGGAGCATTGCTATGCTGTATAATTTCTGGCCACCAATTACAGTATGGGGAGGGGGATTCCTCACATCAACAAATAGTCTGGTCATGAGCTGGAGGTTCAAGGATTCAACTCAAGTCTCACACTAACTTAGCATCAGATCTGCAGGTTAAGGGCTGTCTCACCAGGCCACCTTTCACCCTACAGCGCACACTTCTGAGAGCAGCCCCAAATTCAGGTTATCACCTGTGCTTCTGACCAACCAGCTGTAGACTGAGGTTCGAATGACCTCTTCCTTGGACTTCTGATGCCAGCTGCAAATCCAGAGCGTTCTGTGCTTCCGACCAACCGGTTATATGTGAAGTTCCCAAAACATCCTCTACTCTTTAAGTTCATTCATTTGCTCCAGTGGCTCATAGAACTCAGAGACACATTTTACCTACTAGATCACTAGTTTACTTATTACAAATGATACAACTCAGGCGCAGCCAGATGGATGCATAGGTAAGGTATGTGAGAAGGGGTTCAGAGCAAAAGTCACCCTGTTAACATAACACAAAATATCTTTATCATTATCAACTCTCAGGAAATTCCAAGGCTTATGGGAGCTGTAAGCCAGGAATGCTGGACAGGACCAAGTATCTTTTTCTTACAAATCACTAATCACACATGTCCACTTTTATATCTTTCTCTTCTTCCTTTCACTCCCTTCTCTATCAACTCCCCAAAATATTTAATTCCTATCATATGGCAGGTACTATGTGTCATACATTGAAGACGTAACAGAAAAGGAAATAGACATTTTCCTATCACTCTAGAGGTTAGAGTCCATAAGAGATAGTCATTAATAAAATTCATAAAGTATGAATAGTGTTATAGGATGCCATGAGAACGGGAATGCTTTGCGGGCATAGAGAAAGCTTCCCAAGAGAAGCAAGGAGCAGAAGGGGAGGAAAAGGGCATTCTAGCCTACAGGCTCAATACACATCGAGTAGCCCTGAAGTGGGAAAGCACATACTTACAAGGCACAATAAAGACCAAAGTGGGCCTCCCTGGTGGCGCAAGGGGTTAAGCACCGCACTATGAAGCAATCCGCAGCCTCTGCAGCACAAGCGATCCCAGCTACATGGCGAGGCAGACCTCTCCTGTCTTGACTGCTGCTCCCCTCAGCAGTGTGTTTCAGTCAGTCTGCCTGTTCTGTTCCCTGCTCTATCTCTGGTGGATCTTCTCACCCCCTGCATCTCTGGCCTGTGCCCCAGCTCTGGTATGCATAAATAAATAAATCTTTAAAAAAAAATAAAATAAAGACCAAAGTACCATAAGCCCTGAGAGAAGGGAAGAAGGGTGCAAATATGGCAGGAGAGGGAGGTAGGGACCAGATGAAGAAAGAGCTTGCAAGCCATATTAAAGATCTGGCTTTTTTCCCAAAGGCACAAAGGAGAACTGACTAAAGGATTCAGAATGTCACCATCAGAATTAGTAAGTAACAGACCAAGTAATAAGTTGAATAGAGGGGAAAGCAAAAACTGGAATAAAAAGGGAAGCAAAGACAGCATTAATGGGTTAGGATAAAGCAAAAGGAGATAAAGGAGTTCAAATAATGTGGAAAAACATTCAAAGTGGGGATACTTGAGTAAGAAAGTAAAAATGACCAGAAATTGTGAGTAGAAAAGAGATGCTGTAACAAGTGAATGTGGACCAGATTTACAACAAGGTCTAGGATGTTGGATAAGGAATGAAGTCATTGCAGGCAAAGGCCCTTGGAGAAGAAACTGATGACAGTAACAGATGGCTTATCTATATAGATTCTAATATCAGTGCAACAGAAGTCTACAAAATTATAGCTGAATGGCATGAGCCTTAAAGATTTTATAAGATGGTGATAAAATAATGGTTTGAAGGTGTTAACAGGAAACGTGAAGGATGATAGCCCTACCTCGAATCCTAAGATTAAGAATAAAACACATAATCAGAAAGGGATATTGGGAGTTGCCATGGGAGAGGTCAAATTACACTTCAGGTAAAGAGGGTGAAAGATGGCTTAAGATGGAAATTAAGAATTTTTGTGTTATGGTCTGGCACAGAAAAGATTAATAAATATTTATTGAATGAGTAAAGACAGATGTATTTGTGACTTATGGAGACTTAGCAGGGAGATGTAGAAGAGAGAAGAATATTCGGAGTGTTAGATTAAAGCAAGAAAGTACTTAACTATATAGGGATGGTGGTGCTGTAGAGCACAGATGATTGGGGGTTCAGATTTTGGAAAAGGTCTAAAAGAATCTGGGGCAAGAGGCACAGAGAAATTGGCTCCCCTCGGTTCTTTGAAGAGGGTGAACAGTGGGCCATAACTTCAAAATAAATGGACCATAACTTCAAAATAAATCAGATGCTACCAAAGTAAGAATTAAAAATCTTTACTTTCCTTCTAATCCCCATTTGAATGCATATGACTTATATGATAGCAGTGATAATAATTTTCTATTCTCTTTATTGAAAGTAAGATATTCTAAGAGATTATTGAGATAAACTAATGGTAACAGATCCCACTTATTTCAGCAGTATATTAATTTAGGAAACATCAGGTACTATTGCTTTTTTATTCCTGACTTTATGAAGGTTCCAAGTATAAGCAGGAATCAAAGATACAATACTGGAAAAATAAAATGTATTTCTACAATTTAACTTTGGGAGTCACTAGATTTCATAACTTTTATACATTGCTGAATTTCTCCAATAAATCAATTCTGCCAGAGGTTTGTGAAAATGAATAAAATCACCAAACAATACATTAAATTAATGTGCTCTGTAAGTGAGGAATTTACAGAATGTTTTTACCATCTCTCAGAATGTGACTCACTTTCCCATAGAGGACTTAACTATGCTGAATATTGCTATAAAAGCGTATGGTTTATAACTATCCACACACAGCTAAGACTGACTTGTAGAGAAGGTAGACTCACACTGATTGGCTGTCTTCCTTCACTGGCAACAGCCTTTAAGTTTCCAGTAATATTATGCGGTGGGAACAAATCTTCTTCAAACTGAAGATAAATTTCAAAAGAATGGAAACATGACAATGTGAAAGAAATGCTTCCTTTTCAAGTCATCTCAGTTTTCCCTTGCTTTTTTTAAAGTCAACTCAGGAGGCTTGGGTAGATAAATCCTATAATAAGCACTCATCACTCCAAAGAAGAGCTGGAAAAATCAGACACCAATAAAATGTGGGTACACATTTTCAAAAGCAAAACAAATGTGCTCCTGTTGCTCTGATGCTTATCTTGTGTCACTTAGGTTGGAAGTGGCTTTAGACAGGGCAATGTCGACATTGCTGTTAATTCTATGTTGGTGAGTTTTCAAAAACAGCATTAAAATAAAAAATGTAAGTATCAAGTAAATAACGACTGTTTTTTCAGAAGACTGCTATTTGATAAATATCTTCTGTAATTTGTCTATTTCAACAACTAACAGGTTGTACTAGAATCAAGTAAAACAAAAACAGTAATCACTTCTTGGGGCCACATAAACTGCATGGCTCTTCTCTACTTCTGAAAGAAAGGACAGAAATAATCAAACTAACATATTTTCTTTCTGTACAGTGGTAACAAGGACGCGGCAACCATCATTTTACACATTCACGCATCTGGGTCTAAGATGTCTTTATATTTCATTACAGTTTGGGATAAATGAGTATTTCAAGAAAAGATGTGCAAATAGAAGTGGAATGACAGGACAACAGGATAACGTGTTAGGTGGACTATATAAGTTATCCACATTTTGAAAGGAAATTTCCTTCTTCCTTGAAATTATTTGGTCATTGCAAACGGAGAAAACATTAATTGTATTTTATTACAAAAACAGTAACTCAGGCCTCCCTGGTGGCAAACGGGGTTAAAACGCAGCCTATGAAACTTCCGCAGCTTCTGTAGCATGAGTTCAATCCCCGGCCAGGGAGCAACCCACGTGGTGCAGCAGACCTCTCCTGACTCCCCCACTGCTCCCCTCAGCAGTGTATTTCAGTCAATCTGCTTGTTATGTTCCCCACTCTGTCTCTGGTGAATCCTCTCACCCCCCACACCTCTGGCCTGTACCCCAGCTCTTGTATGCATAAATAAATAAATCTTTAAAAAAAAAAAAAACAGTAACTCAACTAGCGTAAAGTCACCAACAAACAACAGAGTATTTAGGCTTGAGCCCTCTGTGTAAGAACAAATTAACATTAAGAAAAAAAAAACCTTTCTTCTTTTTTAAACCCAGCAATTTCATTCCTAAGGCATCTACCCAAAGGATACAAAAACATTAATTCAAAAGGATACCTGTACCCGTATGTTTATTACAGCACTATTTAGAATAGGTAAGATAAAGGAAACAACGCAAATGCTCAAAAATAAATGACTGGATCAAAAAGATGTGATATATACACACAATGGAATACTATTCAGCAATCAAAAAGATAAACTTTCCTCTTCCCTTAAGTTTTCAATAACAAAAAATTTATTTTTATTAGTTAATAAAATTTTAACTAGAAATTTTAATTTTTTTTCACCTGCAATACTGGAAAAATAAATCAACCCACTGAATAGGGTGTTATTTCAGTAATTAAAGACATTTAGTGGTGAAAACACACATTGTCTCAATATAACTCTTATAAAAAAACACTGATATGGAGATGACAGTTATCTGACCTTGTCAGTCAAAGGAGAAAAGTAAAAGAGAAGATTAAATTTCTGGCAACCCAAGGGTACAAAGAGAAAACTCATAAGCATCATGTGAGTATAAGTACGTGGGGGTGTGCGCGCACACGCACACACAGACGGCTATTTATTTTGGCCGTAATAATAAGGTTCAACATTTGTATACTGCTTTTAAACATTACCAGAAACAGTGGGGTAATAATTTTCTTCATACAGGTAAAGACTACAGAGGTTTTTTAGAAAGATTATGGGACTTAGTGTAAATCACAAGTAATAAATAGAAGAAATAAGATCGCTTGACTTTTGGTTCATTGCACTTTATACTAGTCCTTATTGCCCCTTTATTCAATCAAATAGATGAAAATAAGAGGAAGGAAAAATGAGTGCCAAAATAGACCTTGGGACATGCCACACACAAACTGTTATACAGGATAAATCCTGCTGTGTATATTTCTCTGGGAAAAATATGTTTCCTAGAAAACATCTAGAAAGGTGCAGCCAAGGAGAACATAAACTGCATATAAAAATCAGTGGGAAGCCATCTGGCTCTCATGACTTCACCTTCAGCCATATCTTGGATGACTGCTTCTATCGTCAATAACTTGGTTTATCAAACTTCTCAGTAGGAGATAACAGAATAAGGGCCAAACACCCCACGAATTCATTACAAGCAAACTAAACATCATCTGTTATAGATGTGCCACAAAGATTCCAAAAGTGCTTCCCAGAGAAGTAGTGGCTATGCAGCTTAGACAGGAGCATAAAAACATGTCTACTTTGAAAACCAGTATCTGCAGACTGCTGGCACTCATTTCTGTGGTTTAATTTTGGGGTATGCCAAGGTTTTATTTCTTTTCCACTGCAGCTTAATTTTTTCATTTGATTATAGCTTCTGAAAACATAGATGTGGTCCTTCTGTTGCATAAAAAGTGAAAAATCAACCCTAAATTTAGAGACACAGATATTTCCTGAACTTCAAGAACAAGATAATCGTGCACTACATAATATTTTTTTTAAGAGTAATAAGTTACGACAACAAAAAAGACAAACACAAAAGCATTATTTAAAGATTTTTTTTGTTCACATAATCACATGTGGTTATTTACTGGAGACTTCAGTTTTCCTTCAGAATTTCTTTAGCTGTTGTCTACTGACACCATCTGGCTATATTATAGGGGAAATTACAGTGGCTAGAGCTATTGCCAAATCAATTTTCTAATTTTACGCAATGGGAAATTTTAAAAAATACAAAAAAAAAGTAAGGACAAAGGAATCTAAGGATACTTAGCTTTATCCTCCATAATACATAGAATGAAAGAAAAAAATTATTAAAACAAGCTCATGCCATTGACTTATAATGATTCCAGCTATTCCTCATTCTCACCTTTATCACATGTAAATCTGTATTTTTATTACCATATTATTTATAAAGTTTTGTTTCAAGGATACTGAACAAAAAGATATTTTTAATGGCTTTATGTGTTCAAAAAGAAAATTTATGCTGCTACCTTTTCCCTTGTTATTCCTCGATGTTAGTTAGCATTTTGGTCCTTTATTAAGAGTTTTAGTAAAACTGTCAGCTTGTCTTTTGCTTGTTTAATACAAAGATGAGATGATTATTTTGAAACAGCACCCAGCATAACTAGATAACATTTTAAATAGTAAAATGTAGTTTAAAAACTTAACTACAGTTACTAAAAGTAGAAAAATATCATTTAAACCACACAAATCAGCCTTGAGACTACAGATTTTAGTTGTCAGTTATTCTTATTACCAAGATTCAGAATCTAATTTTACTAAAGGAGCTAAAAATTACAAGGAGAAATTGAAAGAGTTTTAAAATCACAGTGAGAGTTTCATTTGCCATCTGATTCCACATTTGTGAAGGTGGCTACAACATTCACAGGCAGTTTCAATTTTTTGAACATTCATTCTCTGAGACATTTGAGTTTTGAAGGCTGTGTTATTTGAACACATTTGAGTAATTTCCATTAATAAGTGGAATGAAATGCAGAATAATATTGGGTTGCCATTACTACAGACTATATCATTCCTTTAACTTAAAACCCATTTCATACATCTTTCTAAGATCAAAAGGAGGAGAAGTCTAAACATGGAGATTTCTGCAATGGCAGGGTACAGCCATTTAACTTCTTCTTTCAACAAGCCAGAGATGGCAGAAGTCTCTTTGAAGTGGCAGCCCTGTTGGCCTTTGAAGTCCCTTGTCAATTGCAGAATGGCTCTGGTGGGGTTTGTTTTGTAACCAGCTGTCACCATGAAGGCAGACATGACGTATTTCCAGCAGTCTCACTTTGGGGTCTGTCAAGTGACTGATTTCATAACCAGTCACCATAACAAAGGAGATTCAAACTCATTGACACTGGAGCAAGAGTCTACAATGAAACTTACTAGATTCCTCTTGACAGAGTTTGATTTAAACACTGAACTGATTACACAATGGCAAAAAGAAACTGACTGTGAATTTAACTGTCACGTATCAGATCCTTGGAACATTAAAAATGTACTTTCCATATTTTTATCAATAAAATTTCTCACTTATAACATCTTTTTTTAAAAATGAAATATCTTTTTAAGATATTTGAAATATCTTAATATTTCATAGACCAAAAATGAAGACTTCTGCAGAAATCACTAAGCTGCTTTAAAAACACCAATTGGACTTTCTTATAAACTGAATGACTGTATAGTTCTGAGAAACATATTTATCTATAATGCTCAACAACTCACCTGAAAAATCCCCATCACTACTGACAATTAGTTTAAAGCTTACAAGGTTAAGTAAATAAAAAAAGAATTTAAGATATGCTAAGAAACTTTTATAAACTACAAATGTAGCCCATCATAGCACGATATAAAAGGAAATAATCTTAATAATATTATAAATCAATTCATAAAATGGAGAGAGATAAGACAAAACTTGAGTTTGCCAATGATGAGATGTATTAGTCCCACTAGATGGAAATAAAGTAGGATGTTTGTACAGATTTGATCACAGTTTATGTATTTTCTGTAGAATGTTTTGAATTTTTACATGTCTTTATGGACATAGCTTGTTTCTATTTCAGTACTGAAGCCTAGATGCTACCAAAGACTTTCAACTAGCTCCTACTATCAGTGACAAGTTCAGTGACAGTGGGGATAGAGAGCTGCACATCAATCCTATGAGACATAGAGTCCTCTATTTTCCACTAAAGGACAGGTCGGGAATGACAATGATTTCTACATTTTATTTTCCCATCTGGCTACCACACATTAAAATCAAGCACTAAACACAAGTTGCTTTCAAATAAATATCTATTCCAATTCTTTAAATCAACAATTCAGAAGTTGACTTTTTCTGGTCAAAGACAGTATTTCTTCAAAGTGCTTTTGTAAAGGAAATTACAACAAAGGATAAAAACATTACAATTCAAAATATTTCAGTGATGACTTTAAAAATCATAAAATTTCTATTAAACTTTATTATTTTTTTAAAGATTGATTTATTTATTTATACAAGCACTGGGTACAGTCAGAAGCGCGGGAGGGTGAGAGAATTCACCAGAGCCAGAGCGGGGAGCAGAGCAGGCAGAAGGACCGAAGTACACTGCTGAGGGGAGCAGCGGGCAAGGCAGGAGAGGTCTGCGCGCCATGTGGGACCCTCCTCCGTTGGCCGGGGAGCAGCCGGGGATCGAACCGGCACTGCAGAGGCTGCGGGCAGCTTTGCAACCCAGCGCTCAACCGCTGCGCCACTGGGGAGGCCCTAAACTTTAAAGTTCAGTAAATAAAGCAATGCTGCAGTTATTAGGGGTACAAACATTCAGGAAGTCAGACTCAGACTCCATTTATTTATTCCTTCATTCATTCAATAGTTATTGAATACCACTATGTACCAGGTATGACAGAGAGTATTAAGGACAGAATAAAAAACAAGACATAGCTCCTACCCTCAGAAGTTGCCTTTCTATTAGAGAAGCGAGAGTCAGTTCTTTTAAAGTGATAGATAATAATGATTGCATAAATAATAAAATAAATAGTACAGGGTGCTGCTGAAGAACATGACGGAGACACACACCTCAGACTTGGAAAATTAGAAGTGGTTTTATGGAAGAAGTAGAACTTATCCAGACAAGAAGAGAGGGTAAAGATGAAGACATTGCTTTATACTAAAGGAAGGTATAATTTCATGTATTTACAAAAATTAATTCATATAATATGCAGTTTTTACTTATTTAAAAGGAAATGAATAATGAAATCACAATTTGCAAGTGATGAAACCATAATTCTAGCAAGGCCTCTAACTCCAAAACCCACATTCCCACCAACTATGTCATCAAGCTTCCTTAAGTTCTAGAGTGGTCTTCCATACTACAGAAGCATAGTTTAAACTCTTTGTGCCTAAACCAATACATCTGCCTTTCTTGGACTTGATTCCCCTAATAGTCACTAAGCTAAATTTCAGCTCAGTAGGGTTAGAGTCTTTTCTCAGATGAGATAAAACAAAACAAACAAAACGAAATTCCTGAGAGAAAAACTGGTTTGAAGGTAGGAATCAAACCTCTGGATTTAGATGACTTCAGGTTGAAATGTCAGTGACGTAGTAAAGATATGAAGTAGACTGTTGTCACTTAGTTTGAATCTCAGAAAAAGAACTGAGCTGAAAATGTAAGTCTGACATGGTGATCATTCTACTACGGATAACATAGCTAACATTTCTTTAGCATAACTTCTTGTTCTTATTGTAAAACAATTTTTTTCCCTCATGCTTTCTTTCTCATCTCAGAAAATGGAACCACCACCTTCCCAGTGGTCCAGCAAGAAATCGGAGGGCCCCCTTGGTTTTTCTCTTTCATCTTTACCTATACGTGTATCCACCAAATCTTGTTAGATCTATTTCCAAAGACATTCTAAACCCATCAGCTTTCCTCTGTCTCCACTGTCACTAAGTAATTGACTCAGTTACTGCCCAATCTGCCCAACCTATTTTATTGTTCATATGATTTGAATTATTGGAATTCACATTTTTTAAAATATGCAAATAAAAACTTTCAAAACTGAGGAAAATGAATACTAAATGTAATCTTTATAAAGGCTCAACCTATAATTTTCTAGTAAATCATGGGTAAGACTTCATAATCTTCGATCAGGAATTTATATTTAACATACAAGCCAAATTACATCAAAATGGTAATTTGAAAAAATGAGTATCACTATCAAAAATGAACTTTTAAAAGAAAAATCAAAACCCATATGCAAATGTTAGTTATATTGTGAGGATGTACCATTATCGGTACTCAAAACATCAAAAAGTTCATTCTGGGAACAGATATAAATCCAGCTTACTGAGGCTCAAGAAAAAGCCCTGAGGGGAGAGCCCAAGGGACTATGGTGATGGTTCAAGGGTGATGTGTGGGTGGGAGTTCTATAGGGATTCTACCTGAGGGAAGAAATTAAATATTGTACAAAAATGACCAACAATGTAAGAAAATAAAGCCATAATGCTTTAAAAAAAAAAAGGGGGGCAAAAAACAAGGCCCTATTACATGCCAAAGGAATTTTTTTAAACCTTTAATTACAGCAGGTATAGCTGCAAATAGCTCCTTCGAAAAATAAATTCACTCTCAAACACTATCAGTGAAGATTAAAACATTCTCTTCAAGTGCCAATAGAAAAAGCATTTAAGCTTACAGCAACTCTGCTAAACTAAGAATATTGCCTCCTACCTCCAGGCAGTTCTGAGATTTGTGCAAGAAAACAAATTTTACTCTATGTCATTTTAAGAAAATGGGCTCTCACATTCAACAAAAACACAAAATCTGCCAAAATGTGAGCAGAGAGAAGTTTTAGAAGAAGAAAATCCAACATGGGAGAGGAAGAAAAAAAGCAAAAGTAAAAGGAGCCCTTGATTTTTCCTCATGAGATTATTCGCTTTCATCTCTGCATTTGCCAGCAGAGCTTAGAGGACATCTTCCTAGTAGATCATTACATTGCTTCTCAACACGTGGAGCCTGGGTTCAATCTGAAGCAGCCTGTGCTAGGAATAAGGAAACTAGGAGGCTGCGCTCCCCAAATTATAGAGTTATGTGAACCACTGGCAAATCAATAAAATTTGAGAAGAAAAAAACAAAGAAACTAAGGGGATCCTTTAAGAATATAGGAAAGGTATCAAGAAGTGTTTTCCACTGGGAGGTCTATATTTTATTTTTGTAAGAGTATGGTTCCCAAACAATTTTCCTTTGCTCTTTAAGAAATCAAAACAATTGTCTCAGAGGCTAAATTGTGCAAAAGGCAGATAATTTTTGGGCCTGAGAAAGATAGTAAGAATAGTGTTCTTAGCCAAAAGCTTCACCCATTTAAGATATTTCAAATAAACATTTGTAATTACCTTAGTAAATGCAATTAACACACCTAAGTAAAATCATCAGTTCAGAAGACATAAAAATATAAAAGTAAGCAAAGAAGAGAAAAATAGTACAGGAAGGGATAAAAGGGCATACTGCCTCAGAGGAACAAACATAAAAGCAGCTTCTTCATACCTTAAGCCACTTAAAGCCCAAATGACTGGTCTCATGCATTATTTCACTCAACAGCTTCAGATAGGCAGTGAGTAGCAGAATGGTGGAAAACAAGATAAAGAGGAAAGAGAGAAAGAAAAAAGCATGCAATTAAAGGCAAATTATATATAGCTACTTTGGAAAACTGTTTGGCAATTTCTTAAAAAGTTAAATATAGTCTTGCCATACAATGCAGCAAAAACACTCCCAGGTATTAAACATAAAATGTATGTTATACAAAAACCTACACATCAATGTTTATATATTTAATTATTGATAACTACTCATAATTGGAAGCAATAGAGCTTTTCTTCAATAGGTGAAGGAATAAACAAAACTGTAGCACATCCATACAAAGGACTGTTATTCAGAGATACAACAAAGGAACCATCAGGCTACAAAAGACAAGGAAGAGTTGAAAACGCAGTGGCTAAATCAAAGTACTTCAATCACACACACTGTATGATTCCACCTATATGAAATTCTGAAAAAGGCAAAACTAGAAGCAGGAAAAAATCAGGAATTGGGGAGATAGATGAAGAATGAAGACCTGGAGCAGAGCAGATTTTTAAGACAGTGAAACGATTTTGTGTGATACTGCAGTGGTTCACGCCTGAAATTATACATACTTGGCAAGACCCACAGAAAGCACCACACAGACAGTGAACTGAAACATAAAGTATGGGGCCTCCCCAGTGGCACAGCGGTTGAGCGCTGGGTTGCAAAGCTGCCCGCAGCCTCTGCAGCGACGGTTCGATCCCCGGCTGCTCCCCGGCCACCAGAGGAGGGTCCCACATGGCGCGCAGACCTCTCCTGCCTCCCGCTGCTCCCCTCAGCAGTGTACTTCAGTCCTTCTGCCTGCTCTGCTCCCCGCTCTGGCTCTGGTGAATTCTCTCACCCTCCCACGCTTCTGACTGTACCCAGTGCTTGTATAAATAAATAAATAAATAAATAAATTCTTGAGGAAAAAAGAAATATAAAGTATGGACTACCTACTAATAATATATCAATGCTGGTTCATTGATTTTAACAAATGCAAGATGTTGCTATCAGGCAAAAATGCAGGTGGAGGAAGGAGTATATGGGAACCCTGTACTTTCTGCTTAACTTTTCTGTAAACTAAAATACTGCTCTAAGAAAAGTAGCTTAGACCCAAAAAAGCAAGACACAACCAGTTCACACAATAATAACTTTAAAAAGAACAGAGGACAGTCTATATGCCATAATATGTCTTATTTTTTTAATAAACTTTTTAAAGTTGTTTTATTATTATATATTATGAATTGCCAAAAGTGGTATATGATCTCCGAGCGCAAGACTTGTCACTAAATAGTCCCAACACACAAATCTTTTCAGAAAGAAACGGAGGGGAAATATTTTGGAAGCAAAGAATACAAAGAAGGTAAAATCAGAATTAAAAAAACCCTCTCTTAACTTAGGATAACTGCCACCATCTCTTCTGTGAATTTCTTCACTACCCAAGCTCTTAAATTGTACATTAGGAAATATTTAAAGAGAAAAGACAAGGTATTTATCTAGCAACAGGGCACTGAAAAACACTCATTCTGTGAAATGATCAATTTTCCCTTCAGTTTTGCTGATAAATTTCAGTTTTTCTTTCTATACTCACCACTAACGAAACGATATACTCACATGTCACACCTTATGAGGGACACCCTTATGATACATACTACAGTACCTGCCTCCTTGCTATGCAGCTACCTTAACTCACAAGAGCACAGGTAGTCTATGAAAAGATTCATATTATCCTCTTACTGAATTCTTTTTACTGGTTAGTATTTACATTTCTCCAATAAACAGAGACAGGAAATAATCACTGAAAAATTAAATGGTACAAAGCTTTGCGTGAGAGAGATTCAACCTCATAACACACTCTCAAGGGAATCAAGATTAGAGCCTTTACTTGCTAAAACTATTTCTTCCATTCACACCCCCCATCTTTGGCTATTTTTTTTTTAATACCCTTTCAAAGCAAGGGTTTGGGGTCTAAAAAAAATGCAGAAATATATATAAAACAAGTGCCCCAAACAGCAGCAGTGGAACTCTTTAACAAGTCACCTCACAGCTGCAAAATGCTGATCAAGTACTCCAAAGTGTGGTGATGTCTATGTCCTTTGTATATGCTATTAACCGTAAGCTGTTAAAATTTTAAGTGCTCTTTGGAACAAGAGCACAGTCTAAAACAAACTATCTTCTGTTTAAAATTAACATCTTCAACACAGAAATGTTGTGTTTTCCCTTTCCATTTAAAAATCAAGATATGGGGTCTCCCTGGTGGCGCAAGGGGTTAAGACACAACCTATGAGGCTGTCTACAGCCTCTGCAGCATGAATTCAATCCCCAGCCAGCCAGGGAGCAACCCATGAGGCTCAGCAGACCTGTCCTGATTCACCGGCTGCTCCCCTCAGCAGTGTACTTCAGTCAATCTGCCTGTTCTGTTCCCCACCCAGTCTGTGGTGAATCATCTCAACCCCCCCCCACCACAGTTCTGGCCTGTACCCTAGTTCTTGTATGCATAAATAAATAAATCTTAAAAAAAAAAAAAACCAGAATGTAAAATATCTCAGTAATATTTAAAAAAATAAAAAATAAAAATCAGATGCATGATCATGTACTATATACATAAAAATTAAATCAGCCTTAATTATTAATGCCAATGTCTCTGCATGAACATGTCAATTCTTATACAACTATATTTTAATTTTTATTTAATTCTAGATCTTACACTTGATGAAGTGCTTCTGAAATCCTACAAACACAGATTATGTATTGTTTACCTAACCTATACTAGTTGGGTGTTACCTTCACTTAACCAGCAGCATTGCCAGTAACTATATAAAATCGCAGACCTGTTTTTCAGCATTGGTCCTGGCTGATTCCTCTTGTGCGAGCACCATTTCTCGCTCTGCAGTTATCTGTACACTTTCTCTTAGTGCTTCTTCCAGTTCTTCAATCCTGTCATCCTTCTTACGGAGACTGTCCTGGAAAACGATGGAAGACGGGTGAAGTAGACTAGTTAATTAAACCAAGGAGAGCCTATTTATCAAGAAAGGGCTATCTGTTTAGACACGTTCTTCCCTTCAGAACTAAACCCAGACCAAAAAGATAGCTTCGCAGAGGAAAGAACGAAACAAGAGAAGAAAGAAGAAAGTTGAAGAAGTATATTATTAAAAGCAAAGGGTCAAGTTAGTGAAGCAAGAAAAACTCTTGATAAACTTGATCTCTAAAACAGAGAGAATAAAACTGTTGGTGTTAGGTAGCACAGGTTGCAAGGGCTTGGTTATGTGAAATCATAAAGCTGTTTTTGAATGACTTTCTAAACTGGATTTAAAGCCATCTTGGATGATGCCTAAGTAAATGGACTGAATAATAAAGCATTCTCTTTCCCTGCAAAGTTAAGGAAATAAAAAAGTTAAGTACACAGTATGATCTTTCAGATTATATGCTTCATATAGACAATTTTTGACAAAGTCATTTTTATAAATGAAAAAGAAGATGCTTCCTGATGAATTTCAAAAAGCAACGTTTCTAGTAACATATGAAAAAACTAAAAATATGAAAATGGAATACCAATGACCCATTTGTTTAAGGACGAGTAATTCCATTAGCTGAGCAATGCCCACTATTCTGCACAAGTTTAACACTAACTTTTGGGTAAGTGAATCTAGATTTCTATTAGAAAGACAAACAAAATCCTACAAGACTTTAAGATCATTTGAGACAGAAGATCTTAAAATAAGAAGGATAAAGGAAGCAGAGTTTAAACAGGATGAAATATTGGATTCATCAAGTTATTATAAGCATTTCCTTCTTAAATTGTAACAGAAGAATAACAATGAAGTACTGCCTTTGATTAACATATAAAACAAAACAAAAAAAAAAACCCAACAAATAAACAAGATTTGCTATACCATTCCCCACTTGGAGAATACTTGTATCATTAAAAGACATCCAAAGGAATTTTTCTTTTATCTATTCAATTCTCATTTAATTATATTGTGGCTTTACTTTTTTATGTGCAAGGTTTAAGAAAGTCCCTTTGACAAATCTGTCAAAGAAAAATGAGATTTTGCTCCTGAATTTGTGGAGAAAAAAGAACTCTCCTACATTGCTGGTGGGAATGCAAACTGACCCAACCATTATGGAAAGCCATGCGGAATTTCCTCAACTACTGAAAATGGAGCTGCCACGTGACCTAGCAATTCCACTCCTACAAATCTACCAAAAGGACACAAAGACATTTAATTCAAAAAGATACCTGCACCCCTGTGTTTACTGCAGCACTATTTACGAAAGGTAAGCTATGGAAACAACCCAAATGCCCCAAAATAGATGAATGGATCAAAAAGATCTGGTTTATATACACTATGGAATACTATTCAGCAATCAAAAAAGATAAACTCATGCCATTTGTAGGAACATGGATGGAGCTGGAAGGGATTATACTCAGTGAAATAAGTTAGAGGGAAAAAGAAAAATACTGAATGGTTTCACTTATAGGAAGAATATAGGGGAACCAAATAAGGGATTGGGGTGGGGGAAAATAATAACAACAACAAAAAATAACAAGCAACTAAAATCAGAGACATCTGCAGAAGAGGGAGAGGGATCAAAACAGGGGAGGGAAGAGCACAAGGGACTATGGTGATGGTGCACAGGTGATTTGGTGGTGGGAATTCTATGGGGATGACACCTGAGAGGAGAAAGCAAACACTGTACAAAAATGAACAATGATGTAAAATATATATAAACTATATTAAAAAAATATACTATATTCCCTGGACACCATAATGTAAACCTGATGCTGCAAAGATGAAAATGTAAATGCAAAAAAGTTTATTCTTCATCATTTATGATAAGTCAACAGATAGCTGATATCTAAATAAGAAAAATCACAAAACAATATAAGAATGTCACTGGAAAAGGTAAGCATTAACAGGAAATACCATAAGAGGCAAGACTGATCGTCTCATGGGAGTAAGAGTCAAGGTTAGACAGTAAGGTAGAAGATTATTATTATTGAGTATAAGCCATGGAGCATCATTTCACTTTGTAAATTATGTAAATACATTTGTTCTGGAAAAATATATAAATTTTAAAATACTGAAAAAGTAACACATATCACAAGTAAATTAATAAGACTATTAAGAACTTCTGTAAATGTTTTTGTCGTGACTGTTTCAGATGCTGCTATGCTAATAAAGATTAACTCCCGAGGAAAGAGAAAAGCAAAGTAGATGAATATATCTCAAGATGGCAAAAAAAAACTTTTTTTGAAGGGGGACAAATGTGTTACTTTAACTAATCATGCTCTCTGGTTTTTAATCTATAGTCTGGTGAATTTCTTCATGACAATAATTTGCATAAATGGGCCAAAATTATGATGAGAAACTCCTCACTAATCTTCAGGTAACTGGAAATTTCCAAGTGAGTTGAATATAATTCTATTGACAAAACTGTTCATCTACACAACACTTACAGTATATTCTGGTTTGAAGGAAGAGAAAAATCTCCAATCTGTTCTGTGCCCAAACTTCTTGAATAGAAATGACAGTTTTCACCAAGTTTCTTGGAATATGTGCATAGCCAACACAATTCAAGTTGGTAAAGTACTGCTCTTCCAAAATCATAAAACACAATAGATCTGGTATAATTCTGCTCTCAGACCCAGGCTTGAGGAAGGATGGGATGTGCTGAAACTGCTAGAAGGGCTCCATGGTGGCTCAAATGAGTGACTCTAGGAGGCACAGGGTAAGGCCCTAAATATGTTCTTTCTCTTTCAAAAAGTCCACCTTCACCCGTCTTCAAGATAAATCATGAGGCACATTCAGGTTATGGACAAATCTATATAGAACCTCCAATATCACTAAATCCCTTCTACCTCTAGGATATTCTACAGGTTTGAAGAATTTGAGGCATTCATTAAATAGAAATGTGACTTATTGGAACCAAATATATGCAGAGATTACAGTTAATGTAAAACTGCCACTTAAGAAAATCACTCCTGTTGCTTGTTTTATTGATTTGCTGCTAGTTTAGAATAAAGTCTTAACTTTATCAGTTAACTTTATTTGTGCTGTCTAATATGGTAGCCATTAGTTATGTGTGGCTACTGAGCACTTAAAATGTGGCTAGTGCAAATTGAGATATGCTATAAATACAAACTAAAGATTAAAAAAAAGTAAAATATTCCATTAATAACCTTCATATTGATAATATGTTGAAAATAACACTTTGGATATACTGGATTAGATAAAATACATTATCAAATTTAATGGCATGTTTCCTTTTAAAGTCTTTAATGAATCTATTAGAAAATCCAGAATTATGTACATGCTCACGTAATATTTCTAGTGGACAACACTGCACCAGCTAAACAGTTTTAATATAGTTTTATTAATAGGCCTCAGATATATAGCTCTCTAAACATAACTCCTAAACATTTTGCTCAATAATTTTTTTTCAGTTGAATTTTGGCATTGCTGACCTGTTAAGTTGGATTACTCTTAACTTTTACTGTAACCACAAGAAAATCTCTCATTAGAGAGATTTTATAAAAAGTTGTACATATCATGTTTTGCATAAATTCATAATACCCTAGCCTTATTAGTGCACAAATATGAGCTACACAGGTGAAAGTTCTTACAAGAAACAATGCCCAAATCGCTAACACTCCTCAATACTGAAAATAACTGCAGTGGATAACATAAACAAAACAAATTATAACAGCACATACTCCTGCCAACAGAGAATATCAAACTGGGCATTTAAAGGGAAAAAAATTCAAGTATGTGGGACATCACTTTAATACCTAGGATATAAAGTACCTGTACTAGTTTATTGTATATAACAAGTTTCCTCAAAATATAGTAGCTAAAACAGCAATGCACATTTTTTCTCTCTCATAGTTTCTGTGGGTAAGGATTTACAAGCAGCTTAGCCCAACATTTCTGGGGTTATAGTCAAGATGTCAAGGATTCAGTTCTCTGTTTCTACTACATGGTAGGTAAGGTGGTGACAGCTATTGACAAGGGGCCTCTGTTCCTCTCCAAAGGGCTGCTTGGATGTCATCATAATATGATGCCTGGCTTTCCTTAGAGCAAGTGATCCAAGAAGGCAAGGCAGAAATACCATGGTCTTTTATGATCTAACTTCAGAAGTCACATATTATCATTTCCTACATTAATTATTGTTCACACAAACTAATACTGACACAATATGAACGAGGACTATACAAAGACATGAGTACCAAGCAGTAAGGATGATTTGGGGCCATCTTGGAAAATGGTTATCACATACCCAGTAAAAAAAAACCAGATTATCAATAAACAAGAAAGAACAGATTATCAAAGCTGCTTCTGAGAGAAAAATATGTGAGCATAACAGACCTTTACTACAAAGATACAGCTTTTGTTATGAAATTATACTAAAATGAAAGACAGTGATACTATATTAAAATGGAACTCAAACTTACCTAAAATATAAAAGGCAGATATTAAGGATACTTGATAAATCTGGAATATGGGTTGACATATAATTGGATGTGAGATCATCAAAATATGCATTCTCTCAGAAATTATTCAGAATAAAATATGCAACTGGATTGCATTCTAATAAGAGATTTTCTTGTGGTTACAGTAAAAGTTAAGAGTAATCCAACTTAACAGGTCAGCAATGCCAAAATTCAACTGAAAAAAATTATTGAGCAAAATGTTTAGGAGTTATGTTTAGAGAGCTATATATCTGAGGCCTATTAATAAATTTAGTTCTCATATTCTAGTGAAATTTGTTTCTTTTGGGATCCAACCCATTTTTTTAATACAAGAATGAAATATCTAGTCGTGTTGGCCCCCTCTGAGTAAAAACCCTCTCTAAACTCAACTCCTGGTTCCCCATCAATTTTCATTATAATTGATTCTACTCTAAAAGTAGAAAAGGGGAAATGTCATAAAATTTAGCTAACAAATCAGTCTAATTTTAAATTAAAGAGATGAACTACTTGTACAGTTTGCAGTTAATTTTCTAGCACTCACTCTTTGGACATAATAAAATAGTTATCTGAAAGAAAATGCTGAAAAAGAGACTTCAATTCCATTCACTTATTTGCCTTGGATATTTCACTTTTTAATTCAGGCAGCCCTAAATTTATATGTACTGTGTGCCACAGACAACTCACAAAATAGCTATCTGGATGCCATATGGTCTTGGATAGTTCATATCACTTAAAATGAAAGCAGTATCTTTATCTTCAACTGCTATATAAAATAAGTCTGCGCTCATCAAAACAAACACATACCAGTTTTCCTACCACGGGATTAGGTACTGAAACCAATCAGATTTATTTAACTGAGGTCAAATGAGACTGCTTTCTTCACCAATTGCAGGGTTCAAAGCAGGAGGTTTGTGTTACTAGTTTTGGGGGAATGGTAGAGGAAGAAGCGATAAAATGGAAAGCTACTAAACAATTTATTATGCCCTTTAAAAAAGGAGACTCCTGTATTCAAATGAGATTAGGAAAAAAACTGTGACAGCTATAACTTAAACTTACTCAAGGTAATTAACAAGGAAATTGGGTCCGTTAGCAAGTCCCATGATATCACTTGCCTAATACACACCTCTGAACTTAACTTCTTTGCATTAGGTCTGTCTACATCTATCTATATACCATGGCAGCTATAAGACTCTGGTCTGCATTGCCTTTCTTTTAAGTCAAATACTCAATAAGGAAAAAGGAAAAACAGTAACTAAAAATATTAATTTTGAAGTTAAAAGAAAAAGTGATCAATAATAAAATAACATAAAAA
This sequence comes from Talpa europaea, assembly GCF_964194135.1. NCBI lineage: Eukaryota > Metazoa > Chordata > Mammalia > Eulipotyphla > Talpidae > Talpa > Talpa europaea. The sequence continues at coordinate 74,352,184 of NC_140083.1, read as the reverse complement.
GAAACCACTTGAATATGATTGATCTTATTAAGCTTTCCCCTTTTTCAGTAGAAAGTCATGTGGACTTCATATAGATAATCCAAGGTAACACAGCTTCCCAAGTTCACTTTTTCCTTTCCCAATTCTGACTTTGCCATGGTTATGGAGATCATTTATTTAGGCTAATAATAAGAGCTGCTTCCTTTGGAGTAAATACCACTTACCAGAGAGACTTGAACATGTTCTGAAAGATATTAATGTTAACTGCTATCCATTATCCTTACTGTAAAGAGACAGTAATGCTTTATTGCCCTAAACCCCCCTGCTTATTCTTACCACCTCTTCCCCATTCCCCCAAGCATACATACACATGCAGAAGATTTCATTAAAATCATTCAAAATGTCAGAATTCAATTACCAACTGCTCAGATGCTTAGTGGGGGAAAAAACTGAAGCCAGATGTATTGATGAAGTCGATTTATTAGAAAAGAAGCTAGCCCAACACAGAGATAGAATTTGGTTACACAGCAACTATTTAAGGAAATGCTTTGGGTTAAAATTTTAAAGTATTTTCTTCCCTCTTCTCTTTAAAGTTCCTCAAACATTTCCCCCAGTTATAACCTCTTAGGTTAAAAATCAAAGTCAAAGCAGAAGCAGATGCATTCATTAAAGCAATGGAAACACATACATATACAGTGATGTTCCATATAAGTAACGTTTACAGAGCATGGTACACATATCCCATATAGATCAGCCAGGTTCTCATCTTGAAAATTCTGGTAGCTGGGGGTCAGAAACTCAGGCAAGGACATGGGGTTTACCTAATCTGAAAACACTGTCATGTGCCCTATAAAAGTAAAAGGAATCTTATTGGAGACTTCATTTTCCAAAGGTAAAACGAAGAGAAGTTCTCAAGTAACACAACAGAAATGATTAAACCAGTCACTTCACTAGGTGTGAACACAGTATTTGTAAGAATTTTAGTGCCAAATGTAACTTTAAGCACTAATCATATTATTCGGAGCATTCCTGCAATAAGTTGAAGGAATGTGGCTAGAAGATCACATAGATTAGTGCTTAGAGGGAATGGCTTAGTAGATATTATTAATGGATAGTTCACATTAGAAAAAAATAAACATTTTTCCACAAATTTCATTGGATATCAAATGGAATGGAGTTTTGGACAGTTCTCTATAGAGTACATTTCAAACAGTGCAGAGTTTATTAAAATAATCTTAAGACTTGTGTTGCTTTCTTTTTCTAAGTGGCAAAAAGTGGTGCAATTTGAGTTTTAAACGCTATAAAAAGCTGCACACAAGCCAACAACTTGAACTGGTGCTTCATCTGAAGGAAAACAGAATTTTCAAGTTAATTTCAGCAACTATCCACAGGGTTAGAAACAGAGGCAGTGATTTGTATGTATACTCTTGCAGAGTAATCTCTAACTCCATTTAATCTTTGTTGTGAACACCACGAAGACTCATACAGAAAAAGCCCTGTTTTGCCAAGGGAAAAAAAGTTAAATAATAAAATAAAAAAATGATACAGGAATAAATCTTTAAAAAGATCTATGAGAAGGTTTATTAAGAAACTAAAATTCACATTTACAAAAACAAGAACATTAAATTACCAGTATGTATCATATTATTTCTATAAAAATGTGAGACAATCGGGCCTCCCCTGGTGGCACAGTGGTTGAGCACTGGGCTGCAAAGCTGCCCGCAGCCTCTGTAGCGCCGGTTCGATCCCCGGCCACAGGGCGAGGGTCCCACAGGGCGCGCAGACCTCTCCTGCCGTGCCTGCTGCTCCCCTCAGCAGTGTATTTCGTCCATCTGCCTGTTCTGTTCCCCGCTCTGGCGAATTCTCTCACCCTCCCGTGCTTCTGACTATACCCAGTGCTTGTATAAATAAATATAAAAAATAAAAATAAAAAAATAAATCTTTAAAAAAAATGTGAGACAATCATAATTTTTAAAAGTTTTCTTAAATAAGTACCCCAAGCCAATGTGGAAATCAAGACTAGCCTTCATTTCAAAAAGGGAAAAAAAAAATCTCTTAACAAAGCGGAAGAATTTTCTTTGTAGATAGAGCAGATAAAATTAAATTTTAAAGAAACACACAAATGTTTCATTGATTCTGCATCTAAGAGTATATGCCTAAATATAAATAAAGGTGTTTTCACCTACCTCTATTTCTATTATTTTCACTTTCTTTGATTTTTTAATATTCTTAATATTCACTGGTCTCACAAGAGCCATACAGTTTTTCAGAAGTCCCATTAATCTCTCTGACAATAGCCTCTCCCAAGGTTAAGTTCAGATACTTTGTTATAAATAAAAACAAAAACGCCAGGGTTGACATGAGCCCCTGCAATCTACTTACTTTGTCTTACTAAACGTAAGTATAAACTTATAGTTTTGTTAAAAGACAAATTGTTACAGCTTAATGAGTAAAAATATAGTAAAATAAATATTCTCAACTAAGGAAATATATTTCCTGTTAAAATATGCAAAAACAGACTAATATAGAATTAAAATCTAAGGGAAACAATGTTTGGCAAAATTAAATGCATAATACTAACAGAAGAGTTGCTATCATATTAAAACACACGGTGATAGGAAAGGCTGGTCACTGATACGTGTGTTGTTTTAATCAGTCCTGTATTTTGTAAAGTATCACCTGCAATTGTACAACAGTTTAAATGTGAGGCTAGAACCACTTTAAATACCTATTATATCATCTCACCTTAAAACAGTCACACTAAAAACCTAATTAGACATTCCAAAAGTCTTGGGAGGGGCTGTGAAGTTTGGTAAGCACGTAACAGGAAAAACTGGCCAAGTAAAGGCATCTGAGTTTTACACACACACACACACACACACACACACACACACACATATACATACCTTGGTCGGTTTTGTTTATTTAGTTTTAATGGAGTTTGTGAGAGTATGTGAAACATTACTATGGTTCCAAGAGTCAGAACAAAGCGATACGCTAGAGAAGTCTCACTTTCTCTTCAACCCTACAACCTCAATCCTCCCCCTACCTTCTTTCTACTCCTCTCTCAACCACTCCAGTAAATATCTAGTCTCTCCAGTTTCTACTTTAACCTTCCTGTTTTCTTTTGCCAAAAAAAAAAGATCAGATTATTGCCAAAAAAAAAGATTATTGTCGATTTCTTACACCCGCTTCTTTCTCACACCAAGAGTAGCACACTATAGGTACTGTAGTTGTTTGTGCTTTTTTTCCCTCCCCCACTTAACAGGAAATCATTCCATATCCTTTCATCAGAGATCTTCCTTGACCTTTTAAGCTGCCAGTCTCCACTATGTGGATGTACAATACTGGACGGAAGCACTTTCATACCAATGAGCAATTAGATTGTTTCCAACATTCTGCAACTATCAACTCTACAAATATCCTTGTGTGTATGTACTTTGATATTGCTGCAAATATATCTTTGGATACCTCTAGACATGGGAGGGGGGTCAATAAGTAACTACATGTGTATATGATAATTATAACCCAAATGAAAAGTCACTTTTGGGATCTTTAATAATTTTAAAAGCATAAGGGGATTATAAAAACAAAAAGTTTGAGACTAATTACTACAGAGCATAGTAATAACTGTCTAAACCATGAAAGTACAAAAGGCTACAAATGAGTGGCCATGGGTTATCTTAAGGAAGGGAATTCATGGCTAAGGCAGTGATAAACAATGGCAGTGTTCAGAGTCTACCGGGATCCCTAGATTTCCTCCATTTTTCAGATACCATTTTCATTTCACATATAAGGAATCTGTTTAATCTTTTCAGAACACTTTTAATGTGTTCGGCCAAGAACAAAGAGCAAAATAACAACGGATTTCCAAACTCACTTTCTGCCAAAAACTTTGTTTCATCTGAAGTATTCAAAAAATGGAAATTTGGAAAGAAATAAAGTCGTTTTTACAGAACTTTGTTGTTTTACATATTTTTCAAGATAAAACATGGAATTTAAAAACAGTCCAACAAAGACAATCATGGTGCAAATGCTACACACAACTGTCATGGATAAATAGGACAGAGAAACCAAATACTTATTTGGTGTAATAAGTAATGTTCAGCATGTTGAACAAAAGAAGTCACAAAAGAATAAAGAGTAAATATGACTCCATTTATATAAAGTAAAAACATTCAAAATCAATTGATACTTTTTATTTGACATATACATAGGTTACAAAGAAAAGCAAAGAAAAATGGATGTCCTAATAATGGTTTCTTCTGGAAAAAAGGAGAATGATTGGGAAGAAATAACATGATTCCTGGGTTGCCAATAATACTACAATTTCTTGAGATAACTATGTATGTGTTTTTACATTTTGTGTATATAGATGTGTGTGTTTTACGCACTTATTAAAATGCATTTTATTTTTCAGAACAAAGAAAGGTAAATTAAAAACTTGTAGGTGCTTTGGAACAAATGCAAGTTCTACCAGAAGAATGAAACCACTGATGAACTTAACACCAAAACAGGCAATTGTTGAGTAACAAAGGTGAAAACAAATCTTGTAGTCTAAACCAAGTTCTTATCCTCACCAACAAAAGAAGACACACTATGTGTTTCTTAATATGATTAAAATTCATCTTTGGAAACCAAAGCAGCATCTGATAGAAAATATTCATTACTCATCAAAATTTAAAGCATTATTTAAATTATTTCTTTTTAATAGGATAAAGAATCTATTTTAATGCTAGAATTGTTGTGTTATAGTGGAAATATTAAAATAATTTCTTTTAAAACAGAAATAAGACAACAAGACAATGTTTCTCTCTATTTCTCCTATTTCATTGTCAATAGATGGACCCAAATGTAAATTCAGAAATTTAAAACACAAGAAGTTTTAAGAACTTTTAGGACACAAATCTTAAATTACTAATCTGTTATTCCAGTAAAATACCAAAAGTACCCCAAAAAACTTGAATTGCAACAGTGTGACATTTAAACACCTCTAAAACACTTAGTCTTCTTTGAATTAATAAGCAGAATACCTTCAATTAGCTATTTTAACTATACAATAGGAATAACTTCAATCGGGAGCTGTATGCCTAGAAGAGGCGGATGTGGTATATGTTGCTCAAACTATTCACTGGTCACAGTTCTCCTAGGACATCTCACTTGAAATTAGATTACTAGGAAACTATGTATCCAGGTGGTATATTATTTGGGCCTACAGCTCTATCATTAGAGAAACTGAACTTCACAGTAATGGCCTTAGCTATGAATAGAAAAAGTTATACCAAAGAGTCCTATATATTATAATTTTGCAAAACTAGTAATGAAAACTTTATCCATAGTAATAGTTTGAATAAAGATCTGGGTTTCAAGTGTTTCTAAATCAGGATCTGTCTACCTTGGACTACTCACACTTAGACTGAGCAAAACTTTGCTGTGGTTTGTTTTCCTGTGAATGCTGAGCAGCATCTCTGATGCACCTACCCCCAAGTTGCAAAAATTGAAAATGTTTTCAGATGTAGTCAATGACCCTGAGGGCCAAAGGACCCCCAAGTTGATAAGTACTCTAATCAGTTCCAATGAGACAAATTTCTCATAGAATTCCATAAGGAAAATTAAAAAATTTATCTCACGTTTTCCTCATTACACCACATGTTATATCACACCACATATTCCAATCTTGTTAACATACTGTTGCAAACTTACTTTTACACAAATCCTCACTTTAACCCTCAGTTATTTTTTGAGATAGAAGCTCTACAATTTGTGTCACTAGTCTTCACATAACGAAGCAATTAACATTATCTTCTGTTTACACATGCTACACTAAGTGCATTTGTTGATTTTTTTCATCCTTTTAAAAATTGTTTGGAGTTTCATTTAATTTTCTTTGTGATCTTTAATAATTTGGTTGTTATCTGGATATGCCATTTCTGTATGTAACATTTTATTCCAAATAATCACTTCATTTTAACATGATAATAAGTCCCTGCCTGGGGAATGAATGACTAAACAGCAAGTGAAAATACAATTAAATACAATTAAAGAGACCCAAAAGATACTATGAAAGTTATGTAGGGGGAAAAAGGTTTGCTATAAAACATATATGTTTATGTGAATTAAAAACATATGGCTTAAGAACAACACAATCTTGAATCTAAAACTAAACAGAAATTTCCATAAAATTTAGTATATCATTAACCACATAAATATTTTTTAAAAGATAAATATTTTTAAAAGAACTCCTATTTACAAATGCTACTAACAGAATTGGTTATCAGGATAAGGAAAGAAAACTTTCAACCTGTTTTATAAAATGCAACAAAATAAATGATAGATAGATCAAAGAAATACATATAGATCAAAGAAATACAGTAAACAAACACATATCTACACATGTAGCTAATGAAGTAGAAAAACTAATGTATTTAATCCTGTTGTAGGTGAGAAACAAACGAAAAACAACAAATTAGCCTTCAAAGGACAAGGCAGGCATAAGACCTTTTAAAAAAGACTTAAATAACTAAATATAAGATTCATAAGGAAAATGACTGAAAAGGAAAAATAACTACAATAAGCATCATTACTGAACTCATTTAACATATAAATTCAAAGTACTATATACAGATCTCAAAGACAGTTTTAGAAACGTGACTGACATGTGAGAAGCAGGAAATTTTATTATCTGAAAATATACACAGTTTCACTAAAGAAATGAAATGTAAAACAATCTGAAGATACCATTTTGTGTGCAAAATGAGCAAAAAAAAAAAAATAGCATCAAAGAAGCTATGGGGAATATGGAATGTCTATCTATTGCTAAAGATATTGTATTATAATTAGTTCACCTAACCTAAAAAGAAATTTGAGAACACTTCAAAACTCCATACACTTTCACCCATTATTTTTTTTCTGATAAATATCCACAGAAAGTACCCATTTGGGAAAAATTATCTGTACAATTTTTTTCCAAGGAAAACTGGAAATAAAATGTCAGCAAAAGAACTGTTAGTAACCTTTGGATTCAACTGATTAAGGTATCAGTTTCATTATGAAAATAAAAAATTCATGGAAATGTTTAGTTACATAACATTAAGTTTTTAGAAAATAAAATGCAAACTCATAATACTATACAAAGTGTGACAAGTTGAGGTTTAGAAGAAAATTTGGACTTATAGTCCAAATTTAAATGTTATGGATTAATTCCTCTAGAACACCAATAAAAACTATAATTTTTTGCCTATTTTTAACTTTTATATATATTTTACAACATTCTTCCTTTTCGTACAATGAATGCTTTCTCTTCTTGTAGTCCCCGTAGAATATCCACCACCAATTCACCCGTGACCATCACCCTAGTCCCTTGTGCTCTTCCCTCCTCTGTTTTGATCACTCTCTCTCCCTCTCCCCTACAAATGTTTCTGATTTATATATGCCTGTTAATTTTGTTAAAAACTGTAATTTTTAAACAAAAAAGCAAAGGCATATGACCTGAATTAAAACTAAAGAAACCAGCTCCAAGAAAAGCAAAAATATGAAATGTTACTTGGAGAAATAAAAAATAACTCAAGGGAAGAAGAAAAACACAAAGATTCTATCAAAAGACCATGTAAATAAATGGCTAGTTAATAACTAAAATAGGCTAGTTAAATAGGCTAGTTTAGAACTAAAAGACATACTAAAGTCCATTTAAGTCTCACTATCTATAACTCAGTTTTACAGATAGGAAAACAGGTTCAAGAGATAAAGTGGAATCTATTACTTTCAATATTGGGAAATGTGTTATACATACACAAAATACAGAGGACAGCATAATGGATCCCATGTCATCATCATTCAGCTTCAATAATTATCAAAAAAGGGTAAATGTTCCCCCTCTCCACTACCATTGAAACTTTAAAAAATAAATCCCAGAACTTGTATGATTTTGTCTGTAAATACTTAGCTCTGTATCTAATTGGTAATATAAAACAGTATCATAACATCTTAAAAAATTAAAAATTTTATGTCATCTGATATCCTGATATTCACATTTCCCTCACTGACTTAAGTCTTCTCTACAGTTAAAGTCAGAATTCAAGTAAGTACTATATATATTTTCTTGAAATTATGTTTCTTAATTTAAAATCTTTAATACCCATCTTCTTTTCTCCCTTGCTACTTAGCAGTTAAAGAAACCATGTTATTTGCTATGTGAATTTCTCATAAAATGGATTTCATTGACGGCAATGCTAGGGGTATTTAACATACTTCTCTATTTCTTAATCTTATTTAAATTGGCTTGATTTAGGTCTCAGAGTTAGGTCTGAGTCTTTTGACACAGGTCTTTTGACCTCCCCACTATCCATCCCAGCAGCACCTCAAATATCTGCTCTGTTATGATGGGATTCAAAGATTTATCAATGGACATCATCCTGCTCTATCCAGTTCTCCATCAAAATTTCACCTAATAATTCAGCAAGCATTGATGACAGCTACCTCAATTCACTCCTTATTTAGTAGATACAAATGGCATCTTTCTGAATTTTACATCCCTTCCACATGTATTAGCTGGAATGCTTCAATAAAGAACTTACAGTGGTCAATTATCTAATTTCCCTAAATTAGTTTATCTATGAAAGGTAGCTGTTTCATCTTTTCCCTTTGCTTTTATCTACTCCGGATAATAAGTTGGTACCCTAAAATCTCAAAAAAAATTTTTTTACAACATCCTCATAAAACTTTCAGATTTAAAACCATTTCCTGTATTTAATTACTATACTCATGAATCCTTTCTTACACGCAAACTGTTCACCATTGGGTAGTGACCATACTTGATTCTTGCTCCTTTCTCCTTCTTACCTGACCCCAGTGGTATCTGATAGCTTCCTGGTTTTAGAGTCACATGATGCAGTGCTTTCAAAGTATGGCTCCTGGACCAGCAGTGTCATTAACATCAGGGAATGCACTAGAAATGCAAATTTTGGAGCTTGCCCAAAACTCATCGAATCAGGGACAGCAATCTATGTTCTAAAAAGTTCTCCAGGAGACTATACACACTAAAGTCTGAAAACCACTGACCTCGGTTTATCTTGTACATTTCCTGCTTCAATCCTAGAACTACTCATCTCTCCAAGAATACCAGGTTCTATCAGTAGGGAAGCATATTTAGAAATCACAATATGGGTACAGCCACAGGGCTGTCATTTGCAATATGTAGATAAAAAAATAAGCAGCAAAGCTAGTTATTCAAAGAGCTGAGATCAGATCTAAATATCCTACCTGGCGCCCACTGCTCTTTCCTGATACCTGAGTGAATTATATCCATGTATAGCTTGCGTATGGCCATCAGCTATGCTTTTTCTTAACTTTGATATCATCACTTACTGAAACACCTTGAAAAAGTCACTTATCCACTCTAAACCAACATTCTCTATATAAAATACACATAATTAATTTATATCACATTATATAAAGGTTACATTAGTTCCAGAATCACCCATGGATAAAAAAATCCACAGATACTAAAGTAGCTTACAGAAAATGGCTTAGTATTTGCAGATAAACTGTGCAAATCCTCCCACAGAGCTCTAGATCACTTACAATATAAATCGTATGCATATAACTGTTACACTGTATTATTTAGGGAATGACAAAAAGAAAAATTCTGTACAAGATTTTTAAGACATGAAAAAATATTCAGTCTTACTGGTAATTAGAGAAATAAAACAAAATTAAATATTTTCTAACCATCAAACCTGGCACCAAAAAGAGAGAAAACTGACATTATCATCTGCTGTTGGTAGGTAGGAGGTAAAGTTATTAAGCTGTTTTGCTTTTGTTTTCAAAAAGCTGGTATGTTTCAGGAAATTTATACTGTTTCTAAAAGGAGTATGCATTTTATAATCAATAAAAGAAAAAAGAAGAAGGCATTAAGTAGCAGCACTTTTATGTCTGAAATAAATTTGTTGTAAAGCCTAAAAATGGCTTCTAAATAAGATTTATATAAACTCCTCCAAATCTGCCTGGCAAAGACTTTCTAATTGTGCTACTATGGCATAAACACTCTATCTTACCCAATCAAAAGCTGCATTGAAAGAAAGCAATCGGGCAATGGCTTAGCAGTCTTAGCGAAGAGTTTCAGAGGTACCCAGCAAGCTCATGGCACTCTTCTCTAAAGCCTAAACCTTCATTCTGAACAGGCTGTAGATCCAGGAAATCTCAGTTAAATCATGACTGAGACACTTAAAAAGTTGCAGCATTTAGGTAAGTAATTCAGTGTCTCTAAGTCTACTTTCCTTATCCACAAAAAGTGCACAATTCCTCCTGCAGCACTGGATAACTGTGATGGTTAGAAATAATGTTCAGAGCCTAGTTTCAAGTAGTGGGCATTTAATCGGCCCTTATCACTACTACAATTGTCATTGTGCCTGATTTAACAAATCTGTAACTAATTAGGCTTACACATCCCTTATCAATCCACGGAACTAATAAAGTATGATGTAAAATATGTCCTCCAAAATGAATTTTTAAAAAGAAAAGAAAGAAGGATACAGGAAAAAGGGGGGGGGGGAAGGTGGGGAAGGGGTTGAGAGGGAAAAGCAAAGGAAGAATTGGGCAAAAAAATGAAAGAAGTTAAACATGAGCCAAGATTAGCAATATACTTTAATGAAGGAAATTGAAAATAGTTCTACTCACCATCATGAAGCTCAGTGGAACCCATTCATTAAACTGACACTGAACTTACCAATAAATGTGATCAACCTGAAGCAAGATGAACTTTCTCCTATGCAGAGATGTCCTCAAAAAACTGTGGAATAAAACTTGCCTTTTCTATTTAAAGTCATTCCTTTATTGCTTAACAACTGGTCTGACAGGAAGGCAGCAAGCAGGGTTAGAGAGAGAAAAGAGAGAAGAAAGACGAGAAAAACAACATGCAATGATGGATCCACTCTGTTCACCAGATCCTTTCAGATCCGCCTTGCATTCTAACCTGCAGCTGCTGGGAGCTGTCGTTGAGATTGTCCTCCCTTCGCCGAGCCTCCTCCAGCATCTGAGCGCTTTTCTTCTTTTCCACCTGCTCCTTGTGCTTCAGATTTGCCACCTTCTTATTCTGGTCTTTCACTTGCCTATTAACAGAGGGAGAAAAATCACATTTTTCATCTCTATGCAGAGAAAAGAATATGTTTATTTACAGACTTAAATGACTGACACTGCAAACAGCTGAAAATCAACAAATGTTCGTGCAAATTTTATTTAACCCTTTAAAATTCTTTCCTACCAGTGGTAGCAAAAGATAAATAATGTTGTTTCAGGAACATGTATTGCAGCATGTAACTTAATGAAGCACAATGAAGGCATAAAATTGTGGAAAGCATGACTGTGAAATGACAGGGGAAAGAAAACAAATAGGAGATTTAGGTTCAAAATATGGAAGCAGTTTACCGACATCAATTCTGTGCAATAGCAAAATGGCTGATTAAGACTTTGTAATAAAATTTATCTATTCGGACAACCAAGTAAAGAGAAACAGAAGGTAAAATCAAACCCTTTCCTCATGTCTCCTTCTTACCCAACTTTCTTCCATTATATGTGTGTACACCTTATTAACATCTACATTATATATGTTACCCATAGAGAGAATATATACATATATAGTGTGTGAGCTGGAAAGTAATAGTTTAAGCAAGACAAACAGCATAAAAATACACTAATCAGAAATAAAATATTACTAAAGTATTCAATATTATATATAAACATCTACCTATTAAAAATCTGTATTATATATAAATTTTACACAGAGAGAATCTATACTGCACAAAGCAAACTCGCCCTGTCCTACACCTTCCCAAGAATAACTTCATTTATATTCAGTTAAATCATATAAATATTATAAATAAAATAAAGACAAGATATAAAATTTCATGATACCACCTAGTTACTTAAACTTGACTTAACAGTAAGAATTTCACATTATACTTGCCCAGAAAGTATTCAATATTTATAATAGTACATACTATGTCTAATTGATATGTATGGGATTATTTCATAGCTGCTTTAAATGTTTTATTTTTATGAAACGGTATCTCTAAGAAGTAGTTTTTATTTTTATTACTTATTACAATATTTAATGTTATAAATATTATTTTCTAAAGAAAATAACCCATAATTTAAAATAATTTAGAAGACTGATATTAATATAAAATCATTCACAATATAGGGGTTTGTATAAATGCTTCAACTTCTGAAAAATATTTAAATTATCAATTCAAATATTTTAATCAGCAAGGGAACAGCATGATAATTAGTCTTACATCTAAATTCATTTATTTTCATGTTTGTTCTCACTACACACTGATTTTCACTAGGGCAAGGAACTTATTTTATATACTGTCACATATTTGAGGCAAGCCTGTCTCAGAGCGGTAATTCAAAGTTTACTGAAGTATTTTGACAGAAAGCTCATTTCTTAAATTTTGGTTCTCCAAATACCTCCATGACCATTAAACAGTTGATGAATGCTTCTATAAGCTAGACACTATTTTTGGGAATATGTCAGTGAACAAAGGCTCAGCCCTCACGGATTTATAGCCTTCACTAAGATAAAGGTTATAATTAAAACACAAAGTATGTCAGATGGGGACAAGTACAGCTGAAAAAAAATAAAAGGAAATAGGAATGTGGGAAGTGACTTGAGATTGAAATTTAAAATAAATTGCTCAGAAAAAGTGATACTGTGACCATAAATTTGAAGTGAGACCTGCAGCATAGTTTCGTACTTTTTTCCCTGAAGCAGCCCCCAGCTGCTCAGTGCAGAGTAGCAGAGGCTGATCGTTGACCAGAGTTCTGCAAAGCATATGGTATAGAGGAAGAGAAGGAAATAACTTAAGGGTGGTTAAGCAGAAGCGACTACACTGCTGGACCATGAACTCTGAGCCACATAAGGAGGAAAGTAAAGATATAAGAGGTTAAAAATAGTAACACGTTGTAGTATCAAGGTTTAAGAGTTCTTGGAGGGGGAGACCAGGAGAGCACCTGAACTGAGAGTAGAATGGGGTGGTGATCCAAGCTACCCTGCATTTTCCACATCACTAAACCAAGGGGGAAAATTCTGACAGATAATCAACTCCAGACACTTAAAACACATAGGAAAGGGAAAAGACGTGTTTGACTCTAGCCAGAACAACTACAAAATCCCCCAAATCTAAGAAATGACACTTGTCTCTTATTCTCTCTCCCTGGCCATCGTGGCGGCTGCCCTTGGTTGGGGTCAGGAAGATGGTGGCTGCAAAGAAGATGAAAAAGTTGCCAGAGTCAATCAACTCTAGGCTCCAACTCATTATGAAAGTGGAAAATGTGTGCTGGGGTACAAACAGACTCTGAATATGATCAGACAAGGCAAAGCAAAACTGATTACACTCGCCAACAACGGCCCAGCCTTGAGGAAATCTGAAAGAGGGCACCACACCATGTTGGGCAAAACTGGTATCCATCACAGTAATGGCAACAATATTGAATTGGGCAGGGTGTGTAGGAAATATGCAGAGTATGTGCACTGGCTGCCACCGATCCAGGTGATTCTGAGCATTAGAAGCATGCCAGAACAGACTGGGGAAACATAAACAATGTAAAATTTTTCTTTAATAAAACTGGCTAGAGCTTGTTTTTTAAAACAAAAAAGGAAATGACACTAAGAATGACATGTGATCAGAGGAAAGAAAAGCAGAGAACCTCCTCTCATATACCTTAGTATGATTTGTGGAGTTGTTTATCTAAAACAGTCACTGCCTGGTTCCCAAACTGTGTAAGGATAGGAATCATGCACTGCTGGTATATTAAAGAATTTATAAATTCTGAAAAACAGACCAAAGACATGACACAATGTGATGACGATACTGTGCCAAGAAGTCTGAATTTGGGGTAGGGAAACAGAGAAACATGGCAAACCTGTATCTTGAAACACTGACTTGATTTTTTTGACCTATGACCGAGTAAATATATTGACAATTATTTTCATTCTTTCACAATAAGGGTGGGGGACACTGTTCGATGTTACTTGCTCTGAATTTCTCCCTGATTTATTCATTAACACATAGAAAAACATCCAGCATTTTTATGGAGATCATTCATTTATATTACACATTATCTTAGTTTTTATTATTGTCTAAAAATAGGGCATATTAACCTTAGATTTTTCGAGTCCACTGTGGTCCTAAGAGAAATAAACATACACATCTTCCTGTCCTGCCTCTATATTTTTCCCCCTTTAAAATTTTATTCTTCTTCCCACTACATTTAATTTTCTTCTCTCTCTCATGGTTTTTCTGTTATATGCCTCAGGGTTCACCATATGAAGCAAGTATTTAATCATCATTCTTGGTGGACATCCTACCTATGGAGATAACCTAGAAATAACCTAGAAAAAGTAAGTGCCAGCCGGGACAAAAAAAATGAAGCAGACAATGTGGACTTTTACTTCTTGCTATCTTATTTCTGTCTTTCTAGCTGAAAAGAGCTTTGGTAGATATTAATCCATTTAACTCTCTCTCCCCACCCAAGGCTTTGGCAATGATAAAACCTATGAATGCACACTTCAATCACGGTGCACAATAGTTTATTGTGTATGCAAAAAAGTCACCACCTCCATGTTTTTTTCACTTGGTGATTTCACAGAGCTCAGTTTAAAAAGACATTCAACTTGGACCTTTCTCTGTAAGAAATAATGCTGGATCATTTTTCATTTTTGCAAGAATTATATAAAATATATTAAACATAAAAAAATAAAACTGGATCTTGAAAGATTAAAAAAAAACTTTCTGTTAAAAAGAAAGAAATAATAGTTGAAGACTACTATGAGACTTTAGGTATTAAGTAGAATAAGTTAAGACTTTTTCTCTGGTGCTAATGTTACTGATCAGAAAATTTTCCGAGTGGTTTTCTTCCTAAACTCTGGTTAAAATACAGTGAAAATCTTTGTAACAATTGTACAAAAACCTACTAATCACTGAAGCATTCCAATGAAATGAATAAAAGAATAAAGCTTAAAGTTTCTGATTTCATTAATAAAGGATGGGTCAGGTGAACAAACACAGGGAGGCAAAAAAATTTAAAATGTTAACTTAAAAATATAAAAATTTAAGGACAATTTATTTTCATTTCAAAAACATTTGCATTCCACTTTCCAGGGGTCTTCAGCCAGCAGGTTTCAGATTTTATGTTAAACGTGATTTAATTTACAGAAATTCTGTATTCAGAGGGAGTGAGTAAGGCAAGGGGGCGAGGAGGGAGAAACTCAGTATCCACACAATTGAATTATAAAAGTTTAGTTTACATTCCCTGCTTTTTATGTTTGTTAGATTCATATTGACTGCATAATAAAATCCAAATTCCCATAATTAGCACAAAGGCCCTTAACAATCATACCATATTTTCATTACTTCCTTGCACAGTTAAGTTTTGAGTTTTGGAGTGGCTTTGTTCTGGCTTATGCCTTTTCAGATGCCTTTCTGTCCTTCCTCTTTCCCGCCATCTCTGCCCAGCAAACACATTACTCATTCTGCAAGTGGAAGCTCAAATGGTACCATCTTAACATAACTTTCCAATTCTACCCTAAGCAGGACTGCTTCATCCCTGTGACTGAAGGGGGCTGCACCTGAACCACAGTAGGGTAGGCTATAGTATAACTGTAAAGGAAACTATTTTCTAGATTCCCTGTTCAGTAGTTATAATGCTTAAAATATACAAATAAAAAGTATAGAGTTTACAAATTAAACAAAAGAAAAATTAAAATACACAAAGAAATTCAAATTATCAGCTTTAATCTGTAGTTAAGTCACTGCTCCCCAGCACAAGCATGGGACTTACTACTCTGAAGCAAGTTCTATTAAGTAAATTAAATTGTCCCAAAACCTTCTGTTTGCCACACTGCTAAATGCAAGTTTACTTCACACAGTGCATCATAATATCATTTGAACTTTGCTTGAAATAAAAGCAACATGATATAAGAGATTCACCTAGTTCTTTTTTTTATGGGTTCACAACAATTACAGTGATTAAAACTTGAGCACAAGATCATAACTGTCAAAATGGATGATGCAACTACCTATACTATTTAGTTATGAGACATTCACCCAGATGATGTAAAATATGCATATGAATTGTTTTTGATCATCACTGAAATGAATAGAAAATCCTAACATCTGCATGGTAAACTCTGTTCCTCACTCTTTCTCTGGTGAACCCCCTCACACCTCTGGCCTACACCCCAGTTCTGGTATGCATAAATAAATAAAAAAGATATCATAAAAAAAAGATATATTGAAAGCACTGTCCATGAGGAAACGGGCTCTGGAATGCAAGATGACCTACATTTGTGTAAGCTTTGACAGTTTAAGTTCTTTACATTTCATTCATCATTAATGGATACCACACTATTTGCATAAGAAATATCAAGGAGCAGAAATGGGAAAAGGAACTTTTTCCAACAAAGCTTTGAATTCATCTTTCTATCTTTAATACAAAAGTAGCATTTACAAAGACAGGTAGAATCTTCAACTACATATAGAAGAAATATGTCTTCTTTTCTCCTTTTCTACATTTACACAACTTTGCATTGGAATTCAACTTTGCACCTCCTGTTGATACTGACATGGGTCAACAAGAACAGTACAATGTTTTTAAAAGCCATGAAATGCATGGGACATCTTCTGTGATATGGTAGATCAAACAGAACTCCATAAAGAAAGCAAAAAGGAATAATCCTAATAGCTTCAGTTACTGATTGCTTACCTGAGCCAAAAACTGTTCTAAGTGCTATTTGTTTTAACCCGTTATTTGTATTAACTCTCATTTTTTACAACAACCCTTTAGATTAGCTAATTATTCCAATTTGAAAGACTAGAAAACTACAGTTGAGAAATGTGAGGAAATGTCAAGCAAACTGGGACTCCGTAACTCTCACTCTTAATTCCTAAGCTGTACAGCATAGAAATAGTACAAAGGACCCTGAGGTTCAAATGAGAAAACCTGGCTTCAAATCTAAGTACCAATACTTACTAGTTTGCTGACCCTAGAGAACTCATGTTCCCTCTCCTTAGCTCATCATCAGAATAATAATTTGCCGCTGTAACCCATATGCCAGCTATGAGACAGACCCACGAGCTTTTATAAACAGTAAATATGTCTGATGCCATAGTTATTAAAAAAGAGATGCTAGGTAAAATGCATGTGGTGTTAACAATATAGTTTTCTGAACATTATCAGAAATTATCATATCCTAATTTGCATTGCCATGATTTGTGTGCAAAATAACTTTTTAATTGCAGTTTCTTATTACTTTCTGCAAGTTTCCTTTACTAGATTACTTATTAATGAAGATGGACAAATCACTTTATGGGTTGTTCACTTGTGTTATTTACCTAAAAAGGTATAAACAATAAATCTCTCTACATCCTTTTCAGGAAGAGCAACTGAAATAAAACAAGTAATGTTTCTACCATAGAATTTCTGGCATATATAAAAAGCAGTAGTGTTTGCTGATTTGTTATCACCATGTCTGTAACTCAGCAGAACCACAAAAAAAAGTTAAAGGTTGTGTTTGTTGTTTGTGTGTTTTTAGAGGTTTGTGATTGTGGTTACAGGAAGGTTCTTACATAAATCCACAAAACTATGGCAACTGTCCACCATTCATTCTGCATTCTATCCTGTTCATATGATAGCCAAAATGTCACTAAAATGAAATTTTAATTAAATTACAATTTTTTTCTTCCTCATTCCCCACTGGCTCCTTTCACCTTCATTTGTCTTTGGCTTTAGAAAAATGGAAATTTGAATCCATACTCTTCCAGTAAATCTAAAACTCCTGACATTTTATCTGCTCAAAACTTGATTTCTAAACATCTCTTTCCTGGAGTAAGTTCTATCATTTCAGTTTCTTTTTAGAGGTTCAAGAAAGTTAGTATACAAAGCTCTATTACGTATCTTTGTTTTAGTATAAGCATACTGACCTTGAGGTGAGACTGAAGGAAACAGCAAATCCAGTAAGAAGATGTGAAAGAGAAAGTTAGAAAGAATTAATAAGGACAATATCCAGAAAAAATACTGCTCATAGACACAGACAAAACATACAGCACAAAACTAGAGAGGGGGAAGGAATCACATGCATTCTGCACAGGCACTAAAAATTAGTAGTTTGTTTTTCAACTCTCAGTAAGCGTATTTTCATATTAGATTACACCACACACTTTAATGTAAATCTCAAAAAAATTTAGGAAATTTACCATTTCCAAGGGAAGGGGAAAAAAATTACTTTCTCCAACACAAAGGAAAATAAGAGGTTTGTTGCTCCCCTTTCACTTGAGTAGCTAATTGTTACCTGACAACATATTTGGTTTCACTTTCTACACACTTGCCTTATAAATGACACTTCTTTTTCACACCCCACTCCATTGTGTGGATCCACATTAACCATGAGTAAAAGTAGAAAAACATTGACAGTTTCAGTTATTATGTCAAAAACAGAACTATTTTTTTGAAAAAAATTATAAAATAATTTTGTCAAATATGAAAACAAAAACTTTTTTCCTAATTACAACCAAATTTCTCTTTTAAAATCCATCTCAAATGGTGCAATCTAACAGCAATAATGAACAAGAACAGGCAGCTTTCTAAGTATCAATTCATTTCCAATACTACTCAGCAGTTAAGAGATGCAAAGTAGTCATGCTTAATACTCCTATATAACATGAAGCCCCCATGGTTCATTACTGCTTTTTATATAAGCAGGCAGTTTTATTTTTAATTAATCAATTTCACTGAATTAGTATTATCCTCCAATTACTTAGATTTCTATAGGCCAGTGACATCCAGACTGTCTTTGGGATCTAAATTTTCTTTAGAATCTAACACAAAATACTTATTTCTTGAATGCAAGCACCATTTCAAATTGTACTTTAATGTTTTCTAATATCTTAATACTTAAAACCAAAGTTTTAAAAAGTCATCATGAGGATAACGACAGATGAGGACAAAATTATCCCCAGTACAGATGAAAATGAGATGGAAAACAGAAACAAAATGACTTCCTCACCATTATGCAATACACATTAAGGTAGATCCAGGTAAGAACAGAAGTCTGCTGACATCTCTCACCTGGGCATTTTTTGTATATTCTGAAATACTTAGAGAATCTTTAGGGGAATGATAAAAATCCATGGATCTTTGGCACATATAAAATAATGTCAAATGCAGACTATGTTCAAAGGCAGGAAGAGGTCTATCATCAAACAATTATTGATCCCAATGACTTTTTCAACTTGTATTAGCTGTCAAGCTGTATCTCACGGGAAATAAATTTAAGAGAAAAAATAACCATATGAGTAACTGTATATAATTCTAATGTTAAAACTTTCAAGTAAAAGATTAAAGTAACCACTAAACAAAAATTTTTATCAAGACTATAGTAACACATTGTAAGGTGCTGTGCCCACAAGAAACTTTGGGATGATAGCTTAATAGAATTGATTATTCATGTAAAGCTTTCTTTCATTTTTTTATTTTATTTTTTTAATTAATATTTTATTTTATATAATTCTAAGCTTTCTTTTAAATGAAATCAGTGAAATTCATCAAGGAAGAAGAAGAAGAAGTTAGCAGCTTCCCCAGAAAGCAAGCTAAAGCAAGCACGATCAGATAAAGAACCAGTCATCTTTAGTTATAAAAACTAACAAGTTTTTCCTTTTTCTTTCCTTTTTAAACACCACCCATTCTCCCTCAAGAAAGAACATACATCACCACCACAGTACTAGTCATTTCTCTTGTATTCCAGCTACACTACGGTCATATTCACTGATGCTGTACTTTACTGATGAAAGGCATATAAACGTAAAGGAAACTGTGCTCTAATTGGAACCATGGCACTAATGAATTACATACTGATTTTGCCAAAGTTATAAATAGCTTAATAGTAAAGCGTACATGTAGGTCTTGAAAGAAATGGATTTCCATACAGAAAAATATTTAGCAATATGAAGACTAAATATGCAAATTTACATTTTCAGATTATATTGTGCCACATATGCCTGAATATATTAAACCAATATAAAATAATCACAAAAATAAAGTTCATTATCCCAATGAAAACTCCAAAATAAAATTTAGGTGAACCTATCTAGATTAAAAATTTCATGAAAGGGGGCCTCCCTGGTGGCGCAGCGGTTAAGTGCTGGGTTGCGAAGCTGCCCGTGGCCTCTGCAGCGCCGGTTCGATCCCCAGCTGCTCCCCGGCCACTGGAGGAGGGTCCCACATGGCGCGCAGACCTCTCCTGCCGCCCGCTGCTCCCCTCAGCAGTGTACTTCGGTCCTTCTGCCTGCTCTGCTCCCCGCTCTGGCTCTGGTGAATTCTCTCACCCTCCCGCGCTTCTGACTGTACCCAGTGCATGTATAAACAAAACAAACAAACAAATAAATAAATAAAACATGCCTCTATAAAAAAAAAATTAAAAAAAAAAATTTCATGAAAGGGCCTCCCCGGTGGCGCAGTGGGTTGAGCACAGTGCTATGAAGCTGTCCATAGCCTCTGCAGCACCGGTTTGATACCCAGCTGGCCAGGGAGAGTCCCACATGGTATGGCAGACCTCTCCTGTCTCACTCGCTGCTCCCCTCAGCAGTGTATTTTGGTCCTTCTGCCTGTCCTGCTCCCTGCTCTGTCTCTGGTGAATTCTCTCACCTTCCTGTGCCTCTGGCCTGTACCCCTGTGCTTGTATAAATAAATAAATCTTAAAAAAAAAAAAATTTCACGAAGGCACAGATTTTTGTGTATGGCACCCCCTTGTATCCCCAAGGTCCAGAAGAGTGCCCAGCAAACAAGAGCCTCCATAAATAGAAAAATTAAGTCATTAATTAATGAAGAAGGAAAAGATATATATATATATATATATATTTGGTAAAGACAGTGGGTTGTGATTTATCATTAAAAAAAAAAAAGTGGGTTGTGGAGAAAAAATTAAACTCACAAACTGGCTATTATTCTCATAAACTTAATAATTATAAATCTTGTTAAGAGTGGTGTTTAGATATGCAAATTTAAAGGGAGAATAATCAGTCAAAAGGAATAAGAGATTAAAAAGAACTTGAGGGTTTACATAGATTAAAGGTTTGCAAAAAAGTGTGGCCTCTCCCTGATGGTGCAATGGGTTAAGACACAATCTATGAAGCTATCCGCAGCCACTGCACCATGAGTTCAATCCCCAGCCAGGGAGCTAGCTACATGGAGCAGCAGATCTCTCCTGACTTGCCCGCTGCTCCCCTCAGCAGTGTATTTCAGCCAATCTGCCTGTTCTGTTCCCCACTCTGTCTCTGGTGAATCCTCTCACCCCCTGCACCTCTGGCCTGTACCCCAGTTCTTGTATGCATACATAAACAAATCTTTTAAAAAAACATTAAAAACAAAAAAGTGTGCCTTTCTTTTTCATACATTTATCCCTCTGGCTAAATTTCCATACACATCCTAAAATGAAATCTGTATCAATTAAAATCCCAACTAGCATTTTCTCACAAATAAAGAAATATACCAAATTTTCTATTAATGCTTTATGCTACACAATAATACAGTCTGCTAGGCTTTAGGTCACTGAAAATTCCTAACTTCGATAAATCAAAAGCAATTCTTAATACCTACTTTATATGAAAATCAGAAGATGGTTGTTCACCCTCTAACTATATAAATTTCTAAATGATACTGAACTGAATCTAAATTAACCCCATATTAAACTGAAGACTTCTGCTTGAAATGCCAAACTCAGTAGATTCATTAGTATTTCTGTATAAGTAAAAAAAGGTAACAAAGGAAATACAAAAGCTAAATAATGAAGCAACACACAAGATGAGGCATGACAAATAGTGCTCCTTATACATTGCCAAGACATGCATAGTTAGCTAAAAGGAACAGCATGAGTGAAAAAGCAGACAACAAACAATTCTATCAGAATTCAATCAGCCTACGTAACTCTCCTCTCCAAGTATTTTAACCATTATACCAAAGAAAAGTTTTTTCACTATTTATCTAAACAGAAATTCTTAATATGTTCACTTTAGAAGAGAAAATCTCAATTACATTCAGGGTTTCTAAAGCTAACCTAAATCACTCTATTTATATAAGAACACAGAAAGCTCTAGGGTTTGTTGCTGTTGTCTTTTCCATAAATTAACCTATAAAAATATCCAGAACCACCAAGTAATGACTTTCCGGAAATATCAACTTAGCTTGGCCAAAGTACCTACTTACTTAATAAAACACTAAGGCAGATGTTGCTATAAAGGTATTTTGCAGATATAATTAAAGTCCGTAATCCATTTAAGTAAAGAAGATTATCCCAGATAATCGGACTGGGCAAAATAACTGAATCCTTTGGAAAGCTCAAAAAAGCAGGACTAAGGTTTCTCCTGCATCTGGACCACAGTTTCAGTACATGCCCACAGGAGTTCTATCCTGCTGGTGATCTCTTCCTAAAATTCCGCTGTAGAGATTTCAAGACCTGCTTTGCCAGTCACCCAAAATCATGCTGGTTCTGCCTCTGGTTGAATTCTGATACACACTACCTACTGTATGGAATATGAATTTAGAAGCAGTGTTTCTTAGACTTAATCAACAAGTATTTTTTATTTGCAGATGGATGGGTGGGCTTACTCAATCCTCTTTTTTTTAATTCCAGTGTTCAACACTAAACCATTTCTGAAAGGCACTGCTATTGTTCTGTAAGAAAAAAATGTAAGCGATTCTGTTTTTCTCAAGACCACAAAGGATAGGTCTGAGAATTCTTTTGTGATTGAATAGAAACCTTTTAATGTTGGAGATCTTTAAATAATAATTACTAGGAAATTTGTAAAGAATTCTAAGAATTTTCTATAGTTCAAGAAATGATTATAACAGTCTGCTTTTATTTGCTCCCTGAGAAGGTTGCTGAACATCCTTCAGGAATGAATTCTACATGCTGAACTAATGAGTGGCATGACAGTTGCATCAGCTGACTGCTACTTTAAAAGAGTATTCCAGCATAAAAGCAACCACATGAAAGAAGAACTGGAAATAAAGCCTGAGACAATTATAACCAACAGTTTCTTACCAGAGAGAGGATCTTACCAGACAGAACACACACTTTATCCACTATCAACATATTTAAGAGGCATAACTCAACCTGAAATATAACTGGCTGTTCTTTAATGTTGATCAGGCAACATCCCCGCAAGCCCCAGCAGTAGCGAGAGCAGCAGTAGCCATTCAGTCTGGTACAGAACCACAGTCTTACATGACACTCACTTTCCCAGGAAGTCCCAAACAAACCCCCCTGACGGTGCAGGGACAGAAACCTGGCGTGGAAGGTACAAACTGCGGGAGACTGGCTTTCTGGGAGACAGCATGGCCAAGAGGGAACACACATATACACATAGAGACCAAAAACCCCAATGAACAGGACCATGATAAAACAAATTAGAAGAAAGGTGGAGAAATTCAAATGATAAATTACAGAAGACAGACACCCACACATAGGAAACAGTAGAATGGCAAACACAAGAAGCAAATGGTTAGTAAGAAACACAGCAGCCACGTACATGCCCCTCAGCACTAAATCTGGGAACAAAAGGCATGATATCATACTATCTTTGAATGTTTATTAGTATCTTTTATGATGCTGCTGAGTAATAAATCACAGTAGCAAAATGTGAGTTTTAGAAACTTTCTTTTCTGGTAGCAAAAAAACCTAGGTCAAATCCTAAAACAAAATTAACAAAACAGAGCAGACAGGCGATAAAAGTATGCAGTGATTTTTCAACCTCATGAAAAGTCATATTCTGTAGAAAGAGTAGATCACTTACAACTCTTTCTCAAAAATGTGAGAAATATAGTGGCTAATAAAAACTATTTGGTGTGCTTTGGATCTCACATATAGACTTAATTCTATTTCTTAACTCCCAATCATCTTCATCACCCAAAAATCAGTCCGAAACAAAACATTTTGTTTTTCAATCAAGTTGACTGAAAGAGTAAGCAATAATTTCAATGCAGATTTTTGACATAAGGAAACAAACCTAAATCTCAAAACTTCCTCAAGAAATTTCTTTTCTAAAACACTGAAAATATATTGGAAGTCACTAATCCATCTAAAGCATGGTATTTTTAAATCCATGCAGTACTGCTATTGATTTCAAGCTGACACAAAAGCAAAGAGAGGCATATATTCACATGAGTTTTATAGGGTGTGTTGTGTGTGTATTTTAAGAGGAAGGTATAATGCAAATGTGGAAGGTGATATACAAAAATACACAAGATCTAATCTTGAGGCTCTGGTAATTTGTTAATTCTGATTTAAGGTATTTTATCCATTTGTCTTACCCAGAACCAAGACTATCTGAACAGAGTTAATATCAAAATAAAAGGCAATCAGTCCATATTACTCATATTTTCAGTACAATGAAGGAAAATAGTGAGGGTTTCACTTTATTATTTTAGTTTCTTGAAAATCAATAGTCTATGGGTTCAGAATAGGAAAAAAAGAACTATGAGGAGAAAATATCAAGTCTATCAAAACCCCCAAAATTTTAAACAGAAACTTATGAAAGTAGTGTAATACTCCCCACTGTCACATTCTATAGTGACTTCACTCTGGCACTGACAGTCTCTTTGGCTTGTTCAGAAAAATGGATAGATTAATGGAGTTCTACCGGAAGAACTGTTTCTATGCACTGTGTACTTATGTTAAGTAAATATTGTAAGAGCAGAGGCTAAGAAGGATATGTTTAATCTGTAGTATAAAATACCCTAATAAGGAAAAAAAAAAAAAAGACAAAATTTGAAGAGAGCTGTCTGACTGGCTCTGTTCAAACTCAGCTCATTCTGAAGAATTCAAAATCAGAGTGTCATAAAACTCTTATCTCCTAAGTTATCCTCAAATGTCCTTCCCTCTTCTTAATTTGACCTATGCTTTAATATCTGATTTTCTATAATATGAAAAGTCTAAAGATCTGTAGTCCAAAGGAACATTAACTCAATAAAAAGGTCCAAGCCAATGAAAAAAATAATAAGTTCTTGAACTTGAGGCTCATTTACTCCTTAAATAATGATTAAAAAGTACAGAATTACTTATACTTTCTTGATTAGTCAGTAGAAAACTTTACTTTCTTAATCAATGAATACTTTCTCTTTCAACCAGTGATCTTGAAATCTATAGTTTCCCAACTTACTCTCATTCTATGTTGCCTTTTGGAGATTGCAACAATGAATTTACCCCTAAATTTAAAAGCTGGTAATAAAATAACGTCAAACATTCAAGAACAGAAATTCAGAGAGGCAGCTACATTGAAAATGCATGTCCCCCAAAGTACAGTTTTCAAATCACACTGGAAAGTAATCTTTAATATATTTATTTTCCTTTTTCTTACCTTTCCAACTCAGCAATCTTCTTATCTTTGTCATTCTTCTCATTTTCCACTTCCTTCAAGATTTCCAAGAGACGGTCAACTTCTGCCTGGGCCTTGCTAGAGTCATCTTTGTACCTGGCAATTTCTCTCTCTAATTGCTGTATTCGATCATTCATCTCAGGACTGGCTCTGGCTTCTAAAGTTGCTTCATGTGCCTATAAAGAAAAGGGTTCAAATTCTATCAGAGATATATACTGTGGCAGTGGGCAAAATATGTCCTAAAGAGATAGCTACATTTTAATTTAAACAAAGTATTATCAAATATTTACCAGCTAGCCTCAATTTATAGGATTTTTCTCTGCTTAACTATTAGAGAGACAATATATTAGTAAATGGAGAAAGTTACCTTAGATTTCGAGTGGATTTGTTTAAAACAGCCCATCTCTGAATATTTATTACTAAGTGAAAATTCATCATAGGCTGCAAGGTGCGTCAGACTCCAGTGAGATGGAGAAAGTTACCTCAGATTTAGAGTGGATTTGTTTAAAACAGCCCATCTCTGAATATTTATTACTAAATGAAAATTCATTATAGGCTGCAAGAGGCGTCAGACTCCAGTGAGATGTACTAATGAGTGATTAGACAACTAATGGTCTCTCCACAATAATGTCAAAATGCATGAGCAGAGACTCAGTGCTGATCTTACTATAGCCAGTACCAGGGCTGACATCTAAATTTCATGTGACCCTCCTTCCCCTTCCCTTCTCTGTGTATTGCCTTACCAACCATATATGAGTCATATGGCCTTAAACATCTAGGATCATATGGGTACTGTAAGTGATGCCATAAAAACAAAGTTAGGTTAAGAAAATGGCTATTACCATTTAGGTATCTCCCTAATGTAAAAACTGAGGATTTTACAAGATAACACGGGACAAAGTCAGAAATCAACAATTATATTTAGAATGTTTTCTAAATAGTTCTTTATTCAGGATCCTATTATAAAGAACAACTAGCATTTTCACTGAATTTTAGACCACAAAACCATTTTAACAATTAAAAACTATTTCACATGTTCAATTTTCCTCCTGAATATCTAAAAACTTGCATTTATGATCGATTTAATGAGAAAGTAAAAGCTAAGGTATTTAATTTTTCCTCATTCAATAAAATAAAAACACAGTATCTTAAAATGGTTTGAAGAAAATATTAAAGGAGTAATATATATTCTTAAGAAATACTTCGAAAAGAAAGATCTGGCACAAAGTACCTTGAATGAAAAACAAATGTTTCTACTTACTAAGCCAAATACTTTGTCAAAGTGACAACTGTACTTTTAAGATGAAATCCTTTACTAATATCTTTTAATTGAGCTTTAATCATTTGTGAAAATCCACAGTTCCAAACAGTGGCCTTTAAAGGAAGTTCCACTGGCAGACATGTAGTTTTAATGTGTTAGCAAAATATCTAAACTGACATGGTTAAAAGTCACAACAAGGTAAAAGCAGGGGGAAGCAGAGGCAGTCCTGAATGAACTGACTCACTAAGAATAAAAAAAAAGCAAAAGTAACAGAAGCGTAAACATTTCCCAAAGTTTGAGGGAGAGTTTTGGGCTCACAGAAATGTTTCCATTTTATATCACTCCAGTAAATTTTAGAAAGGTGTCCTTTCAAAAAAACAAAACAAACAAAAAAATACAAAACAAAGCAAAACTAGAGTTCCTACTTGAGAGATAAGGTCAAATGTATTCATTTTTTCTTAGTTGAGTTAAAAAAAAAAAAAAACTCATGCAAAAGACAGAAAAAAACATCAACTAGGATTCTATAGCACCACTTGGTCAGGTCACTTACTGGCTTGGATGGAAGGCTTAACACTATTTCAGGATGCTAACAGGAGCGAAGAGTCAAGGAGAAAAGAAGAAAGAAAAGTAGAAGGAAATGGTTTAAGTACAGAGTAAGCGAGAGAAAGAAAAGTAAAAGGTTAAAAAACTTCAGCAGAAAAGTTCAGAGGCAAAAAATAGATATTTCTTTCCAGAGAGAGAAAAAAGTTAGCATTTTAGAAAATTCTGATAATTGAAAAGTTGAATTACAATTCTTTCATTAATAATTCTGAGATCATCTCATGCTGGAGATAGAGCACCAAATTCAGCTATAGGATATATACTCTTAAGCCATAGATGAGTCAAAAATGACTTCAATTTATTATGATGTCAAGACCAGTCATGACCTACTCCAAAACAGAACTTGTCTTTGAAAATCTCAATGACTAAGATAGTCTTTTAAAAAATTAACACAAACTAGAACACCAATCTTACACCAGTTATGGTTTTCAGCAAGAAGCAAATGTGCCAAATAATACTTCAAACAAACCCACAAATTAACTGTAATCAAAAAATATTGCTAATATAGAATAGACAAAGATAAAAAAAATTAAAGAATAAACTACTAAGAAACATTGAAACAGTAGCAAATAAAAAGTCATCTGACAACATTTTTATTTATTTTATTGAGATATAATTGATATATAACATATTGGTTTCGTGTGTACAATACAATGATCTGATATTTGTATGTATTCTAAAAATCACAACTTGTCTAATTAACATCACCAGTTACAATTTTTTTCCTTGCTATGAGAACTTTCTACTCTCAGAAATTTTCAAATATATAATACAGTAATACTAATTATAATCACCATGCTGTAACTTCCATCACCAGGATTTAGTTAACTTATTACTAGATGTTATGATTACCTTCACCAATTTCACCCATTCCATCCCCTGCCTTCGTCTGGTAACCATCAGTCTGTTCTCTGTATCTATGAGTTCAGGCTTTGTGTTTATTTTTTTTACATTGCAAATGAAACAGATCACACAGTATCTGTCTTTCACGCTCTAACTTACTTTACTGTCCTGCTTTTAAAATGCAATAATGCTAGGGAAGTATTTCACTAATACAGTGAAATAAAATCTGAAACATGGTTATTTCACAATTGTTCAGTCTTATATATTATTACTTAACTCCTATTTCTACTTAGCATTAGAAAATATGCTCTCACTTATTCTAGTAAGACTTTTTTAAAGTCAATGTTCTTTTCTTTTCAATACTCAACATTGAGTTTAGAAATACTTGGTAATATACCCAAGTTCATCTGACATATAGTAGAAGAAAACGATGCAAGACATGTACTTTGTTTGAATTAACCTCTGTGATTGCCTTTCAAATTCCTGCATACAGGTAATTTATTGATACCATAAATTTTTAATTTACTGAGGCAACATTGGTTTACAACACATATATAAACTAAGGGATAAGTTCACAGCTCTTCAGATGTATGTTTCTATATCAAAACCACCATCAAAGCCCCCCACAGTCCTCAACTACAGTCTACTGGGCCCCAAACCCATTTGTTCCCCTCTCCATTAGTTGCCTCAATTATGCAGTCGTATTTCTAGGGTTTGTTGTTTTGGTTTAGTTTTGCCTGTTCCTTCGTTTCTGCATATTCCACAGATGAATAAAATCATCTGGTATGTGTCTTTCTCCTTCTGCCTTATTTCATATAGCATAATTCCCTCTAGTTCCACCCATGTATTTGAAAATCAAGATTTCATCTCTTTTTATAGCTAATTAGTACTCTACTGTCTGTATACAGAGCTCATCATCTTTATCCACGAATCTATCACTGGGCATTCAGGTTGTGTCTCTAATGTGAATATTGTAAGTAGTGCTGCAATGAACATAGGAGTGCATATATCCCTTTGAATTAGTGTTTTTGCATTCTTTGCACAAATACCAAGGAATGGAATTGTTGGATCATATATCTATTTTTAACATTTTGAAGATATTCCATACTACCTTCCAGAGACCAGCTACATGGGCATCATTGCCATCAATATTCCCACCAGCAGTGTACCAGGATTCCTTTTCTCAACACTATCGCCAATATTTATCTCCGGGTTTTTTTGAAATAGGCCATTCCCATGGGTGTGAGGTCGTACTTCATTATGATTTTGATTTGCATTTCCTTGATGATAAGTGATATTGAACATTTTTTCATGTGATTTTTGGCCATTTGTATGTCATCTTTGGAGAAGTCTCTATTTGGGTCTTTTGCCCATTTTTTGATTAAACTTCTTGGGTTTTTTGTTATTGCTGTTTGTTGTGGTTTTTTTTTTGGGGGGGGGGCTGTTGTTGAGTTGTGTGAGTTCTTTATATATGTTAAATATTAACCCCTTGTCAGATGTATGATATGCTAACCTCTTCTCTCTTTTTGTTTTCTGGATGATTTCTTTTGCTATCTAAAAACATTAGAGTTTGGTATAGTCCCATTTATTTATGTTTGCTTCTGTTTACTTTGCAATTGAAGTTGGGTCTCCAAAGACATCTTTGCAGTTGATATCTAGAGTATATTGACTATGTTTTCTTCTATGTATTTTATGGTTTCAGATTAAAAGGTAAGGATTTAGGAAATAATATTAACAATGTATCAGATGATAAATCATATGGATAAATGAAAAACACTATCATCAGAGAAGGGAAAAAGTGACAATAGTCAGTAATACTATATCACATTATATAAATAAGTACTAAAGAGTGTTCTCACCACACATAAAAAGTGACCATGTGAGGCGATGGATGGCTTAATTAGCTTGACTTTAGTC
The DNA here is from genome assembly GCF_964194135.1 of Talpa europaea. Lineage (NCBI taxonomy): Eukaryota > Metazoa > Chordata > Mammalia > Eulipotyphla > Talpidae > Talpa > Talpa europaea. The sequence goes on along the minus strand of NC_140083.1, from coordinate 74,322,157 downwards.
AACTTTTCATAATGTGTACATATATCAAATTACAATGTCCTGCACTTTAAATATAAAATTCTTATTTGACAATATATCTCAATAAAACTGGTGGGGGGGTGAGTTAAAATGTATACATCAACTCTAGGGAAATCATATTTAAAATTTTCAGAAATATAATTGATGTGTTAAAAGAGAAGGGAAAATGTAATGACACAAAATACTCAATTAGAAACAGAAAATGAAAAAGGGGAGAAGGAAGCAAATGAAACATAAAATTAGAATGACAATCTCATTCTTGGAGTAGGTCACTGTGGAAGCAGTACAATAGAAAAACATCAGTAAAGAATTAAAATGAAAGTGAATAATCATCTAGAATCAAACAATGGGAAACATGAAAAGAAGGATGGCAATGGGCAGAAAAACCAGTAATAAAGTAGGGAAAAGCCATCAACCTCCTCAACCCAAAAATAACTTTATATTTTTTCTGATGAACCTAAATATAAAGCCTAAAATTTAGAAACTGTAGAAATGACCAGCTATAGAAGTATCATAAAAAGAGACTAAAAATAAGCAGAACGAAAATGTGGAATTTTCATAAACAGAGGAGTCTCGGATAACATTAATTTTGAAAGTCAATTTTATAACCCTACATATATCTAAGAGCTTCACCTTTAACATTCATGTATTAATTAGAAAATTACCTCCACTTTTTAAAAAGGGAGGAAAAAGCGGACTATCAAATCTGAAAATTCAGTATGAGGCTATCATGCTGTATACACCGAATGCATGGAAAGAAAACAAAACTTGGAAGTTTCAAGACTAGGCTATACTCTTTCACAACAATGATCTGAACAGGACCTAGTTAATTTAACAATTCAAAAGTCTCAGTTCCAATTCTGACACAATTAGTATGTTGGTGATAAACATACGAAAATCCTCTGAAAACTATTAACTGTCATGTAAATACCAGAGAAATAGATAGCAAGTATCAGTACCATATCCTAATATTCACCAGTATCAAGAATTATCACTATTAAAGTTGTCTCCTAGGAAATCTGATGCTAATAGAGGAAGAGTATCAGAGAATAAAGATCTTTTACATTGTGGTCTTATTCTTCATCGATAAGGGAGATATATATTTTAATCATTCTTTGACCTCTCAATTTTCTAAGAGTTTGGGGAGTCTCAAAAATAAAATAAAATAGGCTAAGAATTCTAAGAGAAATAATCAAGGTATAAATGGTATTTTGAAGGCTAGGGAATTATTACCTCACTAGGGTAAATTATTTCATATGAACACTATAGAATTTTCTACTATGTTCTTTTTTACATCAAGGAAAAGAAAATGGAAATTTTCTTCTTTCACCTTTTTCAACTGTGATTCCATTTTCAGACACTCCTCCTTCTTCTGCTCCAAAGCAATCTCTAGTGTCTTAAGCCGTGAGTCCTTTTTCAGTCCTGAGGAAGCCAGGGAAGAAGCATGCTCTTTCAGATCTAAGAGTGAAGCCTGAAAGAAGCAATACACATCTAGAATAAATACTAACTATAAATAAAATGGAGATTTAAATTTTTGGATTTATTATCTTGTAGCTTTCTATCATTCTAGAACCGATAAATTCCCACCTCAAGAATACTGAGATAAAAAACAAAAAAAAAAAATAGCTTTAGCTTTCAATTCATACCTAAAATATGATGGAATTCCCAAGAAATAGCAAATGAAGAGTGATTTAAAGAGTTTTATTAAATGCACATCCATTCCCACAAAATAAATGGAAGTCAATAAAACTATGTCAATGTAATCAGTTAATTATAATACGTACACTGACTTAAATTTAAAATACTTTTTCCTTTTAGAAGGAAACTTCCAATAGGAAATAAATTTCCATAAATTTTCCTAAAGGTGTTAGAAAGAAAATCCAGGGAATGGCCCTACAGCTCATGCATCATTAGGTGATCATAAGATACTAGTCATTTTTGCTATTTAGGTCACATTAACAGGATTTCTTCAAAAGTCAGTTCTAACTATGATGTTCCCTACTCAGACAACAATCATTTAAGATTTCTCCAACAACACCGAGGTGAACTCTAACAGCTGTTATAAATCAAGTTTTGCATATTCCCTTCATCTATTACCTTCTTTGCCATTAGCACAATATTTCTCTAGATATAACGAGGCTTCAGTTATTTTAATAACTATAAAAATGTCACTAACAAGTAAGAAATCAACTCATCACTGAAAAGGTAAACTTAGGAAATGAATGATCCAATCTACTATGTCTCTGCAGTGCTTCCTGAAATATCCCTTGGAATATTCCTGAAAGTCTGCTGCAAGAATAGTAAGATTTCCTTACTATTTCCTTACTAAACACACAATGCACCAACTGAGCAAACAAAAAAAATCCATTTTGTGATCTTAACCTCTTTCTCTGAAAGATCGCCTTGTAATAGGCTGACTTTTTCTTTCAAGTCCTTAAGATCTTTTTTGTAGTTATCAATTTCCTCTTGCTTCTCTCGTTCATCTCTGTCCCGCTGCTCCTTTAAACGTTCAATTGTCCGCTCCTGATAAGAGAGCACATCAATACATGAGAAAATTCCCTCCGTGCTTACATCACAGAACTGTAATTTAGCTGTTAGCTGACAGAATTTCACACTTCCATCTACCATTCAAAAGACAGTGATAAGTTAATAATTTTTTTTTTTAAGAATTCATCTATTCTACATATCTTGCCACAACAAAGATCTGACTTTGTTCTTTTGATTCCCCTGGGTTTCTTTCATTTCCTATAATGTAAACTAATATTAGAGGCCCTTAAAGTTTTCATTTGAAATAGTAACATTTATCTAATTCCCAAATAACCAAACTTAAAGAAACCCCACATACATCCTAGGAATAATAAAAAAATATTTCTTCTTTATGTGTAATTCACATGTTATCCATAAGACAATGGGAACAATAAAAATTTAACACACCAAAAAACCCCAGGGAAGTTGGGGACATTCTGGTATATTGAGCTTAAAGCATAATGAAGGATAAAGAAAGCAGAGACCATTAAAACTCCCTTCTGTCAACAGGTACTTAGGAAGCTTGAAAGTTAAAGCAATTTATGTATATTTCTAGATATCATTAATGAATGTATTCAGGGATCAAGGCCTCATACCTGAGCACGCAAGTTGAAGCATTCTGAGTCCAAGAGGTTTAAGGGACACTGGCCCTGCTCCTTTAAGAAATTACAATGCCCAACCAAGATTCCTTAAACCTCCACCCAAGACATTAACAATCTATACCACTTCTTATTTAATCAATCATTCCTTAAAAACTAGGTTCACTCATAAATGCAAAATGAAGCCAGGCCAAGACAAGAAAAGTGGTAAATATACTGAATTAATAACTAAAATTCATGAATATTTTAGGTACCAACATGGTAAAGGATGAATTATCTACTGCCTCCTGATGGTCATATCTGATGTTTTGACATCCCCAAATTCTAGTTGACCATATAATAAGAACTTTACTGTTTCTTCAGAGCATAGTAAATGGGGAACATATGACAGATCCTCTAGAAATTCACTCACTTGAATCCATCTTGCCTAGAAACAGATGCTTAAATTGGCAACAACAAAACATATTTTCTTCCCTCTTAAACTTTGTAGCAGTAGTAGAGAGAGCTCTTTTCCCTTTTGCCCAAAGGAATTTCTTGTCTCCCTTATCATCATAGAGAAAATTTTAGATGAATGAAAAAGCAGAAGAAATGTGTTTGTGAAGAGTCAAGACAGTCACTCACTTTCTCTGCAAGGGCCTCCTCCAAAGTTGTCAAGGCAGTGTCGGTGTTGGTGGTGTCCGCCTGCAAGGATTTGACTCGTTCTTTCAAGCTGCTCATTTGTTTTTCTTTATCTCTAAGTTGCTCTTGAAGATTTTCAATCTGAGTGTGCATATACATTGTGAGAGGGGGAGGGAGGGAGAAAATGAAGAGAAATAGTCATAATAAACATCATTTTAGGTGGGGAAACAAGTAGATCAGGGTTGTCTCTATGTGTTCTGTAGAAACAGTTATAATCCTAAGGGTTTCAGAACTACACGCAAAGCTTGAGACCCAAAAATCATAGCCAGAACAGAAAAAAGATGCCAAGATGGGTATAGACACAATAAGGTGTGTAACCAGGAAGAAAACCCAATAGATACAGATGGGGATGTAGAACCATGAGAAACTGGATTATTTCCAAAATAACATGATAAATGTCAAGAAGAAACAAGGATGGACAGAGAACAGAACAACTAGACAGTAAGACAAACAAACCAGCTGTATCTTAAATACTAGTGTTAAGTTAGATTTTTATCCTTTAGCTAAACAGCAAGCATTTTCAATGACATTTCTTACTGCTGTTATTCACTTCTTTATACACATTATATGCATTCATGTACTCAAAAAGCATCTACTGAATTCTCTATTATATGCCAGGCATGAGTGATACAAAGAAAAATGAATAGACTCATTGTTATTATGCTATGAGATGGTAAGAGAACTATCATTATGTAGCTGAGTCCAAGCTATGGATAAGCGTGTGTGCCATTCTAAAAAATACATACTTTAATCTAGACAGATGAGAACCCATTCATAATTTTTAAGCAAAGAAATGGTCTGGTCAGCTGTACAGTTCAGGCAGATAATTCTCAGGACTGTGGAGAAGAAATTTAAGGGAACTTGCATAGAAACAAGGGAAATAAAGATTGTGTCGATTCAGTTAAGAAATTTTGGAAATTAAACAAGCTAAGAGAGATGGAAGAGAGGAGGAGAGGTTTTGTGTCAAGATAGCAGGTTATAACTTTCGAGAAGACTCTCTTGTTCTTACTCGCATGAGAATATGATGATCATCTTCTATATTTCACTAAACCTTTTTGCACACTACATGTAAGTAAACACACTTATCTCCATTCTTTCATTTATATATTTATCATATATTTCTCCATTCTTCCATCTATCTATTTAACACTAATCCCTAACTGTATTATTTTATACATTTGTCCACAAGTAGTCAGGATTCTGCCCCTAAACCCCAGTTTTGTGCCTTTATATCTGGCACACATCAAGTCTATAATAAATATTGGTTAATTAATCAGTATATGATAATTTATGCTTGGACTTATATATAATGTCTTTAGGCATAGACCATAAATGCCTGTCCAGAAAGGAACTACGAAAGAACCCTACATCCAACCTTCAAATAATTTCCTGCATGAATCAAGTTACAGTAAATTAAGAAGCTGCTTCTGGGCCTCCCCGGTGGTGCAGCGGTTGAGCGCTGGGTTGCGAAGCTGCCCGCAGCCTTTGCAGCGCCGGTTCGATCCCCGGCCACCGGCGAGGGTCCCACATGGCGCACAGCCCTCTCCAGCCACCCGCTGCTCCCCTCTGCAGTGTATTTCATCAGTCTGCCTGTTCTGCTTTCCGCTCTGGCTCTGGTGAATTCTCTCACCCTCCCACACTTCTGACTGTACCCCAGTGCTTGTATAAATAAATAAATAAATCTTTTTAAAAAAAAAAAAAGAAGCTGTTTCTGTCACAGGGGATGGGGAGGAGTACCACAAGTCCTCTAATCATACAAGTGAAGAACTGAAATAATGAAATGGGTTCCAGTCTCTTCAATGTTAACGAAAGTCCAACCCTATTGTGAAAGAAAAGTCCCTCAAAGATGAAATCATGAGTTTCATCTTCCTTTAGGATAACCAGAATCAGACACTAATACGAAATCTCAGATGGATCAATACTTAGTCAAACTTATGACCACAAAAGAGAATTTGCAACTCAAAAATCTAGTATTACTTATTTTTTTTTATAAATTTTATTGTTATATTCCCCATACAATTGCAGCTCCCCCATTCTGACCCCAATCCCTCCCCTCCCGCCCCCGCCCCCCTAAAAGTGTCTCTGGTTCATAGTTTTTTGTTGATTTTGATTTTCACTTTCTTATAGTTATTCATTTTCCTGGTCCCTTATTTAAGTTTTCTAGATTCCTGCTATGAGTGAGACCATCCGGTATTTTTCTTTTTCTTTTTGGCTTATTTCGCTGAGCATGATCCCTTCCAGCGCCATCCATGTTGCAGCAAATTGCATGTGTTTATCTTTTTTGAATGCTGAGTAATATTCCATGGTATATATGTACCACATCTTCTTGATCCAGTCATCTATTTTTGGGCATTTGGGTTGTTTCCAAAGCTTAGCTATTGTAAACAGTGCTGCTATAAACATAGGGGTGCAGGTGTTGTTTGGAATTGATGTTTCTGTGTCCTTTGGGTAAATACCTAGGAGTGGAATTGCTGGATCATATGGAAGCTCTATGTTTAGTAGGTCCAGAAATCTCCACACAGCTTCTAGTATTACTTATACACGCAGACTATAATGCCTAGTATTTACATGTTTAACTGGCAATGACAGTTATTCAAGTTGGTAATACATGAACCTTACACAAAGAAAAGATGGTGACACAATTGATTAGACTTTCTTAGCAAGAAAAAGCAAAGTTCATGTTATATATTTTCACTTTTGTTGTGATTCAAAATTGTGGTTTTTTGATCATGAATCTCTGGGTATAAGTGACACTGACCAGCTGATGTATGAATGCTACAGTATTATTCTTGCCATTATTCTCATCTTTTTCCAAAATTAATGTTGAGATTGCAACAGTGCCTTGATAGTATCATATCATTGATTTCAGTGTTTATTATGTAATTTCTATAAAAAATATAGCGGAGATCCTATATACACTAAGTTAAATTATCCACACAACCTGAAGTATATGATTTACAAAAAGTTTTAAAAACAACAGCCAAGAGAAAAACTGGATCAGGCATGCACTAATTTGAATATTAACAATAAAGGTGACTGTTTGGAATAATGTTAAATATGCTCAGAAAATCGATCTCAAAAAACCTTGTTTCATATGAACAGAAAACATAGCATCCAGAAAATAACTATATAATAACAACAGTAAAAATATTATTTGTAGTGGTGGTCAGGAGGAGGTAGTATTGATAACAGGGATGGCTAACACTTAAATATAAAGCATATATGTATATGTCAGGCACTTTTAAAAATTTTGTATGGGGCCTCCCTGGTGGTGCAAGGGGTTAAAAGCACGGTACTATGGAGCAGTCCGCAGCCTCTGCAGCACCAGGTTTGATCCCCAGCCAGCCACGGAGCAGTCCACATGGCGCAGCAGACCTCTCCTGACTCTCCCGCTGCTCCCCTCAGCAGTGTATTTCATCTGGTCTGCCTGTTCTGTTCCCCACTCTATCTCTGGTGGATCCTCTCACCCCCCACACCTCTAGCCTGTACCCCAGCTCTTGTATGCATAAATAAACAAATCTTTAAAAAGAGGAAGAAGAAAAAAAATTTTTTAATAAAAATAAAAATTTTGTATGTAATAACTAAGCATCACCATAAGACTATGAGAATGCTAATTTAATAAAATGATTGTTGCAGAAAATTATTTGTCCTATAATCCCATGGGCTTTGTTTCTATTTTATACATACCCTATCTGATACAGAAAGAAATCATTTGTACCTATTAGCATGTTTTCAATTTCTTCATGAGTAAAATTTAGTAGAGAGTGAAGGAATTGTCATTTACTCTATATCTTTGTCCTTGATGATAAATTAAAAAGGGAAGGATCAACCAGGGTTACTTACACATAGAGTTTAACATCCTAGAGAAGCACGAACAATGAAGAATTCAAGAAAGTATTTTTTAATTAACTGTTCAGAAAAAGGAGACGTATTCCTTAAAATGACCTCTCTAGTCATAATGTTCTTTTAACGGAGTTGGAAAGAAGATAATTACTACATAAAGCCTTCTCCATACACAGAAAACAGATAAAACCAGAGAAAAACTCATAATGCCAAATGCAGCTACATATAAATTCATCAAATCTGCACACCAATTCCATACTGGCACAAATTTCTTGACATCTTTTGTTTTGTGTTTTATCAGGATTGCCAGTTGTCAGAACTACCCTGTTCCAATCCGGGTGATTTATTCCTAGTCAAGTAGAACAGATTACTCTGCCTTTGAGGTCCTCACCTCTGAATAAAAGCAGACACTTCCTTAAGGAAATAAAGCTCTAAGGACAATAATACCAAAAACACTTCTTGCAATCACCTGGATACTATAAACATCATTTAGAGGAAATACATTTTTTGATGATGCCTCCCTAGTTGTTATATGCAGCCATCAGCGTCAAATTTATTATGTGAAGTGAGTTATTCAGAAAGGCTCTGATCTTTACACGTTCTTGGTTAATAACACCTTTAGTGGTAGAAATAGAGTCTGGATGAGCTAGTTATAATCAGTCAATAAAGAGGGAGCTAGAGTAATTAATAGAATCTAAAATGGAAAAATTCACTAATGCTCTAATTTATAGTCAATTTTTGTGTCTACCACACTACACCCTGGTGAAATGTATGAATAAAACACAAATATAATTAAACAAAATGAAGTTTTCCCTACACTATATTGACTTCTAAATTTTTACTTTTTCAGTCATGTTGGTGGTTAGAAGACACAAGAGTGACCAAGATTAAAAAACTCCTAGCAAGGTTTTAAATTCAATTTAGACTGTTAAGAGCTTTCATATTTGTATTCTCAATTACTGCTTATGATCTTTAATAAGCTCAGCAAAGATTCTGGTTGGCAACCAGATATTTCTTTGGCTCAGTTACCTTCTCAATTGCACTTTGCTCTCATTGTATAAGTTACTGAATGGATTTATAATGAATAAACAGCCATGTCATATTAGACAAGTTACTCGATCTTTCTAATTTCTTATGTTAACAAAACATTAATATTACATATCCTTATGATAAAAATGAAATATTTAAAAATATTAATTTCATTAGAGCATCACTAAATTTTATCTTAAAACTTTAAATTGAACTATACAGAAGTAGAAGTATGACCTTTAGGGAAATACACTCAGAATTCAATTGCTAGGAGCGGAAGAAAGTTATTTAATAGACTAGCCCTTGAGACAGATAATAGAACGACCTCTTGCCTTAAAATAACTGGATGATATGAAGCTAAAGCTGCTGAGACCGAAGGTCATTTTCAGTCAAGATGTGTTTGGAACAATTATGAAAATGGCTCGACTATTTTTTTATCTGGTAGGTATATGAAAAATCTTGACAGACCTTCCTGTGCGGAATAAATCCCAAAACATAGATGACCCATTAAATCAACAATGACAGGGCCTCCCCTGGTGGCGCAGCGGTTGAGTGCTGGGCTACGAAGCTGCCCACAGCCTCTGCAGCGCTGGTTCGATCCCCGGCCACCAGCGAGGGTCCCACATGGTGCACAGACCTCTCCTGCCACACCCGCTGCTCCCCTCAGCAGCAGTGTACCTCAGTCCTTCTGCCTGTTCTGCTCCCTGCTCTGGCTCTGGTGAATTCTCTCACCCTCCCGCGCTTCTGACTATACCCAGTGCTTGTATGAATAAATAAATAAATCTTAAAATAAATAAACAAATAAATAAATCCACAATGACAATCCTGAGGCAGTGGCAATATTGAAGCAATACTCAGGACCTCAATGCACATCATCTATATGAATGGTTTTCCTTGATGTTGAACAATAACAATGGTTAGCTACACAGAACAATCTTAGATCTAATAGTTCAATACATTTTAGAGATGGAAGACCCCCAGTATTTTAAATTACTAATTAAAGCAGACACAGTACTAGCCTAAGTTAAAAAATAAAAAGCAACAATTTTTTTAGAAGAACTATTCTTGGCATTATTTCTTAACAACAAAGTTGCAAAAACCCAAATATATAACAATAGGAAACTAGCTAAATTAAAAATGATGTATCGATGGAATCTTTACAGACACATCACCCAAAGCAGTGATAGTGAAGGCAAAGATAAACAGCTGGGACTACATCAAATTAAAGAGCTTCTGCACAGCAAAAGAGACAATAACAAAAACAAAGAGAAACCCCACCGACTGGGAGAACATTTTTGCACCCAACACTAATGATAAAGGACTGATCACAAAAATCTGCAAAGAGCTGATGAGACTCAACAACAACAAAGAAAATAATCCAGTCAAAAAATGGGCAGAAGAGCTAAAAAGAAACTTCTCTGAAGAGGAAATGCAAATGGCCAACAGACATATGAAAAAATGTTCAACATCACTTGTAATCAGGGAAATGCAAATCAAAACTACCATGAGATACCATCTTACACCAGTGAGAATGGCACATATTAAAAAAACTAACAACAACAAATGTTGGCGAGGGTGTGGAGAAAAAGGAACTCTTCTGCACTGTTGGTGGGAGTGCAAACTGGTCCAACCACTGTGGAAAGCTGTGTGGAGATTTCTGGACCTACTAAACATAGAGCTTCCATATGATCCAGCAATTCCACTCCTAGGTATTTACCCAAAGGACACAGAAACATCAATTCCAAACAACACCTGCACCCCTATGTTTATAGCAGCACTGTTTACAATAGCTAAGCTTTGGAAACAACCCAAATGCCCAAAAATAGATGACTGGATCAAAAAGATGTGGTACATATATACCATGGAATATTACTCAGCATTCAAAAATGATAAACACATGCAATTTGCAGCAACATGGATGGCGCTGGAAGGGATCATGCTCAGCGAAATAAGCCAAAAAGAAAAAGAAAAATACCGGATGGTCTCACTCATAGCAGGAATCTAGAAAACTTAAATAAGGGACTTGGAAAATGAATATAAGAAAGTGAAAATCAAAATCAACAAAAAACTATGAACCAGAGACACTTTTAGGGGGGCGGGGGCGGGAGGGGAGGGATTGGGGTCAGAATGGGGGGGCTGCAATTGTATGGGGAATATAACAATAAAATTTATAAAAAAAAATGTGAACATCAGGAAACAACTGAAAACAACCCTGAATTAGATATTTAAGAGGATGTAATTGACAAATATAGATACAGTATTACAAATTTCTTAATAAATTCCACTTAAATAAAACCAATTAACTGAAAAAAAAAATGATGTATCGATGGAATAGCCTGCAAGTACTATAATTAATATTCTTGAGGATTAAGGATATGAAAAAAACATTTATTATAGACCATTATATGAATAAGAAAAGTTACCAAAAATGTATTCCAATCTAAAGGAAAAATTATTTTTACCTAGATTTTTCCTCATAACTTTTCCATCTTTTTCATGTATTTAGAATGAGCATAAATCATTTCAATGATAATGACGAAAGCAGTAATTTTTTAAATCCTATGTAAGAAATCTTAGGATTCATGATAAGGAATATGATCAGGATTGTGAAAAGAATGATTCTTATCTCATATGCACTTATAAAAATAGGAAGTCTCTATGGTCTTTTGTGAGGCAGATAAGCCACTCTTTAACACACACCTTTCATAGCTTCATACTGTGAGACCAAACCTATCAAGTTGTCAGATACATTGGGGACTTTCTAAAATGCCAAAGAATGACTGGAAGACAATTAAATGAAATCAAAGAAACTAAGATATTCAAATCCTACTTCAAATAAAAGGTCTAAACAGAATGGTAAGAAGATGCTTCACATATTTTAAGTCTAAATTCAAGTTCACCTCCCTGAATTTTTATTTTAGCCAGTTCTAATTTTACGGCCTGAAAGCTAAGCAATAGTCACCCTAGTGTGACAAGCTTGGGTGTCCAGGAAGTAGATCTTGAGACAGATTTTACTGTGCTATAAGATTATTACTGCTCTTAGCTCAACCAATGGAAAGAAAGAGGGCCAGGAAAGAAGCAGGTTTGTTCAGAGGGAGAAATTGAGCTACCACAAAAGTTCCAAAGGATTCAGATAACCTTATGAGGCACTCTGAAGCTGGAACAACTTTTCAGAGCTGACCCAAAAAAGGGCAAGTGGGATTCAAGCCCTGTACCCTACAAGTATCAATCACAAGATTCAAGGCGAAGGAGTATGCCATTGGGGAAAGCAGGTCTCTATGGCCAGGGCACATCCTTCACTCCTCAAGAGAGATCTGGGTCACTCGTCACAGCATCCATCATATCCAGCAGTTAGACTCCTTCTAGCGAAATTATATTTAAAATGAAATTGCAGCTGCCCTCATTTTATGTTATGTTTGAACCACATACGTAATCTTACAGCTTTGTTAAATCTAGAGACCCTCATAGGCCAATTTGGTTGTTTCATAGATGGTGAGCATTTTTAATCAGGAGTTCTTGGATAGCCTTTGAAATGTGTTTGACATCCAAGTTCATATAAGTGAGCCTTGTGTACTTTTACATGAAGAGTCCATAATAGTTTTTATCAAATTTTCAAAAGTATATAAAAATTATCAATCATTGGCATTCTTTGCAAATACCAGGAATGTTGTTTAAGATGAGCAGCCACTTCACTTAAAATTGCTTGTGTAGCTATTTTATAAAAATACTGTGCTTACCAAATTTGCTGTGCCTAGGCCAAATAAGAGTTTGGACTAGGTGGGTTATTTGACTTAGGTGGGATGTAGGGAAAAGAGCCAAACACCAATTGTTACCTATACAGAATGCAAGCCTTATCTTATCAAATTGAGCAAATTTTCTTTGGTAAATTTGGATGAATTTTTTAATCCTCTAGGGGGGATAAAAGTGTCCAGTGAAAAAAATAAGGTGGCCTGGCAATAACAGGAAGATAAAACAGATAAGAACAAAATACATGTCTGATAATAAAAGCTATTTTCTATTTAGGGTGCATATATTGGTGTGGCAAAAAGAAGGAAGAGCACAGAAAGCTACTTCATCAAAGCTTGATTTAGTAACTTCTTCAGGTGGCTAATTATTTCAACTTCTCAACTAGAGTTGACAGATATCTGGGCATCTATCCAAACGACCATTCCCACAGGTGAGAATGCAGTGCAAGTTAATTCATGTCAAATCATAAGCAGTTTAAAAGCAGAAGAAAATATTGACTATGCTCAAAACTGTGATTGAGCTTAAAAAAAAAAATCCTTTGTCCCTTTCTAGATAATTATCTATCGTTCATTTTTCTGACAAGTTCCTGCTACAGGGTCTTCTGAGAGACTTCTAAGAACAATCATTGTTGCAATAGGGATTCTGCTCTCCCATATTCCAAACTGGAAAAACTTCTATTTTTCAAGTTATTTTTGTTTATTTGCTTTCCCAGCAGGGTTTTCACATTAAACTGGGTTTTCATCTGCCCATTCTCCTCCCACAGTCTAGCTACACAGTGTACCCTCACAGCAGCAATATGCTTTGTCTACATCTCTCACACCATTCATACACAGGGTCAAAGTTGTGATGCACAAACCCTTCCCTGTATGAAACTCAATGCTTGTGAAAGAATTCATAATAAACTAGCCCTCCCAGAATGATTAGGGGGTTCAGTAAGGTGAGTGTGGACAGTAGCAGCTTGTTGGTTATCACTTTTCTGGAAACTGAATGAAGAATCTTTTGGCTTTACTCAAGTTTTCATTTGTGTTTATCAGTCTTTTCTTGGTACATTCCAACTGGTCCATTGCTCCCCCAGTTCTTCTATGACTTCTGAAGCAGTGGCAATATAATGAGAATGCTTAATACTCTGGGCGGCCTGCTGCAGGTTGTCAGAGCTTTGAAGAAGCAATGCCCTTTGAGGCTATAGATGATTCATGAACTCATTCTCTACAGCACATGCGCCGTATTTCATGTCTACTCAGTCCCCAAATATGCTATCAAGGTGTGCTTCTTACCTCCCAATGGAAGGGACCCCCAAAAGCCAAAATAGTCTTGAAAAGTAATAAAGAGGATCCACTGTTCCCACTATCAAAACCAACTTCAAAGCTACAGTAATCAAGAGAGTGTGGTAATGTATGTGAATAAACATACAAATCAGTGGAATAAAATTTAAAGTTCAAAAATGAGCACATCTATAGTCAACTGACTTTCCACAAGGATCCCAAGATGACTCAATGGAGAAAGAACAGCCTTTTCAACAAATGGTGCTAGAACAGTTGGATAGCCACAAGCAAAATAATTAAATTGGATACTTACCTTACACCACACACAAAAATTAACTGGGAATGATCAAGACCTATGTGTAAAATGAAAACTACTAAACTCATAGAAAAAAACACAGGAAGAAATCTTTATGACCTTCAGTTAAGCAATGGCTTTTTAGATGTATACAAAGGACTAAGGCACCAAAAAATAAAAAATAAAAAAACATCAACTGGACATAATCAGCCTTTTGCAATTTTGTGTACCAAAAGATGTTCTCAAGGAAATGAAGCGACAATCTGCAGAATGGGAGACATTTGCTAATCACCTATGTAATATAGGTCAAGGCTGCAGAATATACATTTTCTAGCATGAAACAATAAAAATACAAACAATATAATTTTTAAAATGAACAAGGAATCTGAACAGACATTTCTCCAAAGAAGATACACAAATAACCATGAAGCACTTAAATGTTGTGTATCTTTAGTCATTATAGAAATACAGAAGACCACCGTACATCCATTAAGATGGCTATTTTAAAAGAAAAAAAACAAGTACTTTAGTGATATAAAATCATACAACTTTAGAAACAATTTGATAGTTCCTCAAAAATGATGAACATGAAGTTAACATATGATCCATAAATTCCAAATGAAATAAAAAATGCATATACAAAAACTTGTACATGAACATTCACAGGATCAGTATTCATAATAGTCAAAAAGTGGACATAATCCAAGTGTTCATTAACTGCAGTATAGAAAAACAAAATGTGGTTGGTTATGTTTATTGCAAAGGAATACTGCTCAACAATAAAACTGAATGAAATACTGACACTTGCTACAACATGGAAAAAAACTTAAAAACATTATGTGAAAGAAACCAGACGGTCTAATGTATGACTCCATTTATACGAAATGTCCAGAACAGGCAAATCAATAAAGACAAAAAATAGGTGTTTGCCAGATAATAAGGAAATGTGACTGCTAACAGGTTTGAGTTTCTTTATTAAATAGTTTGTTATTGGGTGGCTGTGATGGCCGTACAACCATCTGACACTAAAAAACAATTGTGCGTAAGCATATAAAAAACAATTCAATTACACAGTGTAAAATGGTAAATTTTATTGTATGTGAAATAGAATTTCACGTGGAAAAAAAATCCACCCAATTAATCCATTAGTCCTAGTTTAAAGTCAAAGTTCCACAATATCCATCAGTAAAGTATGAAACAACTCCAGGCCTGAGAATTATCCTGCTTTATCCAAAAATAACACAATTTAGCCAAGTCTGTCCTTATCAAATTTAAAAACTTTTTTGTATCCAATGTCGCATACTCAGTGTGATTATCTTCGAGATGGCAATCTCTTCTATGTTAGAAATCAAAAGTTCTCATGTAGCAGCTGTCCTTCTTAGCTAAGAAGTCTCTCCAAAACAAATACGAGCGGTATTTCACCTTCCGTTGTCGGTCTGCCCTTTCCATATACCTTATTCCTCTGCACTTTTATCCTATGAACTATTTTTACACACTGTGATGACTTCTGAATTAGGTAAAACAATATTAAAGTGTTTAGAATTCTTTCTGTTTGAGGTGACTTCTGTTAGGAATGTACGCTAATGGAACAGCAAATGAAAACACTAAGTATAACATGGAAACAGAAAAATTCCTCTTCTACTCTAACTAATAAGGCTGCAATATCTAAGTCAACAAAATAAGCTCTATCACCATATCACACAAAAAAATCTCATTTTTCATATTCCCAAATCCTTTATTCCCAAATCATTACTCAAATGAAGCAGTATTTTCCAAAGATGGACACAATCTCCACAGCTCACATGCTCTTCCACAATGTGGCTTTGCCACATCTCTTAAGAAGTGGAGTCTATTTCTTGACTTCTTGAATCATGGTAAGTTGTATAATTACTATCACCAATAGAATATGAAAGAAGGAACCCCCGCCCTTCCAAGCCAATTCCTAGCATAACGCTTTAACTGGCCAGCCAACTTCAGCTCCTAACATCTATGACTGGAAGTCAGAAGCCACATAAGACCGTGACTACTTTCACTGGGCTGTGAGATACCCAAGACATGTGCAGAGGCCCTATGGCAAAAGATAGTATGTAGCCAGATGCCAAGGAGCAACTAGAGAGAACATATACAAATGAAATCATCTTAGCAGTGGGTCATCCAACTGTAGACACGTCCAGCTGTCATGGGACAAACTACCCAAGAGCCCATCCTGAATTTCTGACTCATCAATAAGAGAGCAAAATAAAACATTTGATCAAGTCACTAAAATTTTGGGATAGTTTATTATATTATATAACAGTAGATTTTTCTCCATCTATTTATGGTAAAATAATCATATCGTAACTGTTGCTTCAATCATTTATATGTGAAGTCTATTGTTTTTATACTATATAGGGGGGGATGAAGGGTGTTCTGTTTTCTTTTAAGTTTTGGGCAGGGGTGTCCTGGGAAAGGAAGGGATGGTGAGGAGAAACATTCATAATTATGAGATATTTTATAACAAAATACACTAAGAGTCTCCCCTTTTTAGGGAATAACCCTTCAATCATTGTAAAATGTCACTTGTATAAGATTAGCATCATTTAAAAACAGTTATCTGCTGAAAGGCTAAAAGTTAAATCAGACTTTACAAGTTCAACTACCTATCTCCTTAAAGTTTATTTGAAAAAGAGGGAGGGTGATTATTTGAAGTAAATCCACATGGAATATATATCCTCAACTGCCAACAGAAATATCATTAGTAAGACTTCATTTACCATGTATTCTGGTTTTATTTCCCCCAGCAAAAAAGCTACATAATCTAAATTTTTTTTAATTTTAATTGAGTTCTACTTAAAAATTTTAAGTAATAGGAAGAAAAGGGGAAAATCTAATCTTTGAGTATACTGTTTCCAACATAAAATTCAGTTAGGGCCTGGTTTGGTCTTGTAACTTAATTTCATTAACAGCTGGGTTGTGGCATAAAAATAAAAACATTTAGACAGTATTGCAATTAATTATTACTAAAAATAAAATAGCACAATTTTCAAATAACTAATTTTCTCTGAAGAAATTAGCAAATATTTTAATGATAATTCTCCTTTCTATTTTATGATATGGAAAAAGCGGAGAAACTAACACAGCATTAACCACAGCTGACTCCACAGAAAACAAACAGGATAAAGAACCTATTCTTCCTGATTTCCTACACAAAATAAAACAGAAGACTTGAAGAACCAATCTAGAACAAAAAATAAATAAATAAAACAAAGAGACAAACAAAAATCCCAGCCTTCTAAATTTTGTATATCAACTATCTTTCTGTCACTATTACTAAACTACATTCTTAATACCAAAACCCACAAAACTGAAAAAGCAAGCAAGGCAAAATAAACAGAAGTTATAGAAGCATAGAAGGGAATGATGATAACATCTGTGTCAGCAAATTAAACTCCAAGCTACATTATCATTTATAATCAATCAAGCAGGAAGCTGTACAATTTTAACACCGATTTTGAATGCAGCTCAGATTCAAATGCTCAATTACATTTTCCAGGTCAGTGATTTATTATAAAGATAAGAAATTTACTGTAACACAAAACTACTTTAAACCATAGGGGAGAACCCTGGGAAGGAGGAGCCCAATGCTAATCCCATTGTACAGCATGCTTGGCCATCTGCTATTGTCCCATTTCATTCTCTGAGCACAGGGCTATTTTGGTGCATGCAAATACATATACCGCCTAGAAAGCTGTAAGACGACATAGAGGCAGTGGTAGCCCAGACAGAGCCAAAAACTGTCCTGGGTATTTGACCAACAATGCAGTCATTAGTGTGCTCAGAAAACAAATTTTTAAATGAATACCTAATATGCCATAAGTAATAAACTGTTTGCCGGTACCCCTCCTTAAATATTTAAATATCATTTATATATGTAATTATAAATACTTGTGAAAAAATAACAAAGAATGTAGATGTTCAAGACAAGAAAGGGATGAAAGCAGAGTTACCAAACCCCATTCCTGGTGGAATCAGTGTCTGAATCCAGAAACAAAGTAGGTTAAGTGTTAGAAGAATTAAGGCATCTCTCCAAAAATATCTAAAGTTCTACCTCTTTCAATATCTCACTGCAAATAAGTTTCTGAAGGAAAATCATCAAGGTCCAAGGAAAGAAAAGCTGAATTCTATTTAGTAGTTTCCTAAATAAACTAACGGTACAACAGAGATGAGTACATGCACTGAAAACTTATAAGAATTGGAAATAATTTTCCCATAGATCATGTAATATGAGCTCACACTAATAAAGAATAGGCATTCATAGAGTTATATCAAAAATTTTTAAGAATAATATTAGAAAAAGCTTGAAAACTAAAGAAAAAATGTTAGGACGTAGTAAGTACAGAAAGATGCATTACTCCACATTTTCATCCACACTTCTCTCTTGGCTGGGATGTCTCACCTCTTCCCCATCGACCCAGCAAACTTACTTTCAGTTTTATGACCTCAGCTCCTAAAACTTCTTAGACTCCTTTCACACAAGGTCAAATATAAAACTCATAGCTTTGTGCCCACTATATACCAGTTGTATCATAACTTCTTTAACTCTCACAACTCTGAAGCTCTGCAAAGAAACCACATCTTTTGTTCTTGTATTCAGGAGAGCACCTAGCATACAACAGTAAAATTATCTGCTATGTTGAATGAAGACAGTTTGAGCAGTCTGGGTAGACGGGGAAACCCACAAGAATTTTGACTGTGCAACTATAAATGTATTTAGTAAGAGGGCAGGGAGGGAAGAGAAAAAGCAAATATACCACTGTATACAAATACATACATTGCTCAGGAAGCAAGGAAAATTTGTGGGTGGGGGTAGTCATGAAAAAGCCAAAAATAGTTTG
This sequence comes from Talpa europaea, assembly GCF_964194135.1. Classification (NCBI taxonomy): domain Eukaryota; kingdom Metazoa; phylum Chordata; class Mammalia; order Eulipotyphla; family Talpidae; genus Talpa; species Talpa europaea. The sequence continues at coordinate 74,303,286 of NC_140083.1, read as the reverse complement.
AATATATCATATCATTCACTATCCAGGTTATCATTTTAAGTATGGAATGATACAGAGTGATCTTTCTAATCAACTCAGATTTCTAAGACAGATTTCTAAGGACCTGGATGAAAAACAGAGAGGAGCAGGAGCATGCATGTAAGTAATAAAATGGCTAGATTTGTAAACAAAATAGGCTTAGTGACAACAACTAAAAAAACTCTAGAAGCAACAAAAAAGCTTTTATAATTGTTTTGATGAATATATTGACTTGCTAGAGGTACAATATACTACAAAAGACTTTTCTGGGACTACTCAATATCTTATCACTTATTATGAAAGTACAAAGAATATGATCATAACTGGATTGAAGACATAAAATTGAAGGAAACGAACTAATTAATCAAATTAAGATTCAAAAAGATCCTCAAAGATTAAAATAACTGGCTGAACTTAACAATGTAAAATTTAGTACTTTCATACACACTACATCATTTAACAAAAACCCTTAGGTACCCATTATATCCTGCCCCCAGATGTAAGTTAGTAAGCTTCAATAAATTGCCCAATATTGCATTTCAGCTAGAACCAAGAACAGTATATTAGTGATATTCTAATCATCTCTTTGAATTAGATCCAAAAATTCCACTGGACAAGTCAAGAACAAAGGGAAAATTAGCTGAGACAAATAACTGCCATCAGTAAAATTATCCGGGGCACATAACAACAATGGGAGTTACAAATCTTTCACACAGGAAAATAAGATGTGGGAGTTGTCAAATAACAAGCTCCTAATATCCAAAAAGCTGCCCTGTACAAAAAGTATTAGATTCCTTCAATATGGACCCAAGTTAATCTCTACTAGCAAAAACTATACATAGCCAAATTCAAGGCAAGTGGATCAAAACTGTCATTATAATTAGACATAATTTACCAAAGCTGAATAATTTGCCAGAGACCTTACAGGAAAAATTGAATCAGACAACTTTATCAAATGACACATCTGTATCAGACATTGTTTCAAAATGTATAAACAAACTTCTAAAAAAAGATGGTTCTAATTTTAGGAAGACAAATTAAGACTAAATTTCAAACAAAATACAGAAAAAATTCTTTTTCAATGAAGACCAGTGTGTATACTGTAGAGGGTTTTTTTAAGTATTTTTATTATTAATATCAAACAAAAGGAATGGGTACAGAATAAACCTTGCATGTGCCAACCATGCAAATTTAAAGTAATCTGCTTTCAGATGTTTTAAATTACATAATATTTAATGTATATATCTGCATGTTGTGAAATATTCAATTATATATATCATTAATTTATATTAATTTATATAAATATAAATTAATATACAAGCCCATTTATTTACTCATCTTAATAAGAACAATACTGACATTGTTTAAGCTGTTCACATATTCCTCCTTATCCCGGCCAGGGATATGTTCGCAAATATATTTGGTGCTGCTGAGCATGAAGTACAAGAAAGGCAAGAAACAACCTGAAAAGAGAGATCTCAATGGCCTGGATTGCAAAAAAAAAAAAAAGCGTTTGGGTTTTGTCCTGCTTGTAAATGGAAGTCAGCGAAGGTTTTTAAGCTGGGGAAATTATGTTTCAGAAAGACTGCCACGGGCTGAGCACTGGGGACGCAAAGATAACTAAAATAATCTGGGCCTTCTGAAGAAGTTACAAGTGAGAATGAGTAGAGTTCCATAAGTAGATCATATATATATATTATGGTAAGAGCTGCAGCAGTTTTCACCATCTATTCCAACAAAAGTTACAATCATGAACTGCTAAAATATACTCAGAGGAAACACAAAAGGAACGTTGACAGGTTCGACTTAGTGGTGAGAATCAGGATTACGCCCCAATCATTACCCAGAACGCCTGCACCTTACCTTCTTCTGAAGAACGTTAACCTTTCGCTCCTTCACATCCAGCATGTCCTTGAGGTCATGGATCTCTCCAGCTTGAGTTCCCTTCTCCTCGGCCATATCCTGAATTTGTTTTGTCTTCTTATTCAGCATGGTTTCTTTCTCTTCCAAACGCAATCGAAGAGCATCCACCTAAGAACGTAAAATTTTTATAAGTGATTGAGAAGAAAGGAATGTAATGTAGATGCATACACTGTCCAAATGAAAAAATCTGACCACTGAACAACTCTTTTAAAGCCCTATTCCTATGCTACTGTTTTAATAAATATCTTGCAAACCCCCAACAGACAACTGCTACCTCCTTCTCCTCTGTTCCCACAGCACTGAATAGTTAAACTTACCACTTTTCATCTTATTACTGTACTTCTTCAGCAAAGAACCATTTTTGTTCACCTTTCTGTCCTGAATAATTCTATCTTGTTTAAAACAACACTGTAAAGTAGGGCCTCCCTGGTGGCACAGGGGTTAAAGTCTCAGCACTATCAAGCAATCTCCAGCCACTGCAACATGAGTTCAGCATTAGTTTGGCATGAGTTCAATCCCCGGCCAGGGAGCTGACCCACATGGCGTAGCAGACCTCTCCTGTCTCACCCGCTGCTCCCCTCAGCAGTGCTGAAATGATCTGCCTGTTCTGCACCCCACAGTGTCTATGGTAAATCCTCTCAGCCCCCTGCACTGCTGGCCTATACCCCAGTTCTTGTATGCTTAAATAAATTAAAAAGATACATACACACACACACACACACACACACACAAAACCCTGAAAAGTAGCAAATATTATCCCGGTTTTAAAGATAAGAAAAATGGCACTCAGAGGAGCTAAATAATTTACATCATATTACAGAACTAGCAAGTATAAGAACTGGAACTCAAAGGCTAGCTATGACCACAAAAATTATTACCTTTTATCATACACCAAAGGATACTAACATAAAAGGTACAAAGATGATACATAGAAAGAGATACCTTTCCCCTGAACATGTCAAAGGAGTCAGAAAAAGTTTCTCAAAGAAGTATTTTCTGAATTGATTTTGAATGATGACTAGAACTTCAACAGATATAAAAGGAAGGGCAGGGGAAATGTCACACATTTTAGAGAGAGAAAATAAAATATTTTAAAACCGGAAAAGCATGGTATGTTTGCAAATACATTTATTGCTGCTGAACATGAAGTAGAAGAAGGCAAGAAACAATCTGAAAAGAGAGATCTCAAAGGCCTTGATAGCAAAAAATACAGTGCTTGGGTTTTATTCTGCTTGTAAAGGAAAGTCAGTGAAGGTTTTTAAACTGGGGAAATTATGTTTCAGAAAGATTGCCACGGGCTGAGCACTGGGGACACAAAAATAACTAAGATAATCTGGGCCTTTTGAAGAAGTTACAAGTGAATGAGAAGAGTTCCTTAAGTAGATCACATAAATATATTATGGCAAGAGCTGCTGCAAAGGTACAGAGAGAACTGTGTACAGAAGATAAATGTTTAACTCAACATAACACCAAAATCAAGGTGCTAACAGTGCAATGCTCTCTTTGAGGGCTCTAAGGAAGAATCCTTCCAGGTTCTTGCTAGCTCTTGGTGGCTCTTGGTAATTCTTGACTTAAAATGCATCACTCCAATCTCCCCACCCATCTTTAAATGATCTGCTTCTCCAGTGATAGTGAAAGCAAAGATAAACAGCTGGGACTACATCAAATTAAAGAGCTTCTGCACAGCAAAAGAGACAATAACAAAAACAAAGAGAAACCCCACAAACTGGGAGAACATTTTTGCACCCAACACTAATGATAAAGGACTGATCACAAAAATCTGCAAAGAGCTGATGAGACTCAACAACAACAAAGAAAATAACCCAGTCAAAAAATGGGCAGAAGAGCTAAAAAGAAACTTCTCTGAAGAGGAAATGCAAATGGCCAACAGACATATGAAAAAATGTTCAACATCACTTGTAATCAGGGAAATGCAAATCAACACTACCATGAGATACCATCTTACACCAGTGAGAATGGCACATATTAAAAAAACTAGCAACAACAAATGTTGGCGAGGTTGTGGAGAAAAAGGAACTCTCCTGCACTGCTGGTGGGAGTGCAAACTGGTCCAACCACTATGGAGAGCTGTGTGGAGATTTCTGGACCTACTAAACATAGAGCTTCCATATGATCCAGCAATTCCACTCCTAGGTATTTACCCAAAGGACACAGAAACATCAATTCCAAAGAACACCTGCACCCCTATGTTTATAGCAGCACTATTTACAATAGCTAAGCTTTGGAAACAACCCAAATGCCCAAAAATAGATGACTGGATCAAGAAGATGTGGTACATATATACCATGGAATATTACTCAGCATTCAAAAAAGATAAACACATGCAATTTGCAGCAACATGGATGGCGCTGGAAGGGATCATGCTCAGCGAAATAAGCCAAAAAGAAAAAGAAAAATACCGGATGGTCTCACTCATAGCAGGAATCTGGAAAACTTAAATAAGGGATCAGGAAAACGAATAACTATAAGAAAGTGAAAATCAAAATCAACAAAAAACTATGAACCAGAGACACTTTTTGGGGGGTGGGGGCCGGGAGGGGAGGGATTGGGGTCAGAATGGGGCATGTGCAGTTGTATGGGGGAATATAAAAATAAAATTTATTATTTAAAAATAAATAAATAAAAATAAATGATCTGCTTCTCTATGTCTCTGCGTGCTGTCTTTTCTTATAAGGATGCGAGTCACTGGATTTAGGGCCAGCTCCAATTAGATTCAATGACGTATCTAATCTCAATCCTTAACTAATTATATCTGCAAAGACCCTTTTTCCAAACACCATCATGTTCTGAGGTTCCAGGTAGGTATATATTCATAGAGAACACCACTTAACCCACTACACATCTACAAAACATTCCAAAAATGCTGGATGAAGTACAACTTCTTTTTAAGTTCACAGAGGAGCATGCACACACATGTATGAATGCACACGTGCACACACACATCATCACTAACTGTTGAAAACAGATCAGAAGCTCAAGGAGGTAAACTAATAACAGAAGTCATGTCTGTCCCCCTACTTTTTCTTTTACTTATTTCTGTGACCTAAAGGACTGAGTTTTGAAGACGCCTTCACAGATAGAAAACTTGATATCAGGGCAATGCAAAGTAAAGATGAACTGCACAAAATCCCAAACTTCTTTTGGACAACTGCTCTGGTATTGCAAGAGCCTCATGTATCTGAATGGTCCCTTACACCAACTGCTTTCAAATTCTTTGGTTTCAAGATTCCTTGATACTCTTAAAAGTTATTGAAGGCCCCAGAGACACTTTGTTTATGTGAGTCATACCTAACAATATTTACCAAATTCAAAATTAAAACATTTTTTAAAAGTACCTATTCATTTAAAACAAATCTATTATATAAATAACATTTTATTAAAAAAATAGTGAAAACAATATCAGTTTTAATTTTTACAAATCTCTTCAATATCTGGCTTATAAGTACATTTCAAATATATGCCATTTATTTTATGTCAATAAATCTGTTGTTGAAGTAAAATTAGAAAACAAAGTTTTGGGACTGAAATAACCAATGGACCTTTGCGATTGAAATGGGAGCGTAACCACAGACCAAAATATGTAGGGACCCATACATATATAAAACAGTGGTTGGGCCTCCCAGGTGGCGCAGCGGTTGAGCGCTGGGTTGCGAAGCTGCCCGCGGCCTCTGCGGTGCCGGTTCGATCCCCGGCTGCTCCCCGGCCACCAGAGGAGGGTCCCACATGGCGCGCAGACCTCTCCTGCCGCCCGCTGCTCCCCTCAGCAGTGTACTTCGGTCCTTCTGCCTGCTCTGCTCCCCGCTCTGGCTCTGGTGAATTCTCTCACCCTCCCGCGCTTCTGACTGTACCCAGTGCATGTATAAACAAAACAAACAAACAAACAAATAAATAAATAAAAAAACATGCCTCTATTAAAAAAAAAATACATTAAAAAAAAAAAAACAGTGGCAATAATGAATCAGTGAGAAAAAGATGGCATATTCAATAAATTGTTGTTAGACAACCAGATACTCATAGTGAAGAGGAGGGAAGATCCCTACTGCATATCATACACAGAAATGAATCCTGGATGAATTAAAGATCTATTTATGAAAAGCAAATCTTTAGAAAAGAAGTATTAGAAAATAAAACACTGAGGCATGGAAGAATTTTTATTTTTAAAAAGACTCACAAAGGATACATCATAAAGAAAAATAGTGGTAAGTACAAGTATGTACTTAACATTTAGAAATTCGGCACATCATAATAGCATTTTAAGGTGTTTGTTTTATAATTTCAATCTATATATTTTTATGTACCTAAAAAATTGCTTAATAAAAATAATACTAAAAAAGCTGGAAGCACATTTATACTTTCTTTTTAAAAATATGAATAGGCCCTCCCTGGTGGTGCAGGGGTTAAAGTCTCAGCACTATCAAGCGATCTTCAGCCACTGTGGCAAAAGTTCAATTCCTTGGCTAGGAAGCTAACCCACATGGCACAGCAGACCTCTCTTGTCTTGCCTGTTGCTCCCCTCAGCAGTGTATTTTAGTAGATCCACCTGTTCTGCTGCCCTCTCTGTCTCTAGTGAATCTACTTATCCTCTGCCGCTAGGCCTACACTCCAGTTCTTGTATGCATAAATAAATAAAAATAAATCTTGGGCCTCCCCGGTGGCGCAGCGGTTGAGCGCTGGGTTACGAAGCTGCCCGCGGCCTCTGCAGCGCCGGTTCGATCCCCGGCTGCTCTCCGTCCCCTGGAGGAGGGTCCCACATGGCGCGCAGACCTCTCCTGCCGCCCGCTGCTCCCCTCAGCAGTGTACTTCGGTCCTTCTGCCTGCTCTGCTCCCCGCTCTGGCTCTGGTGAATTCTCTCACCCTCCCGTGCTTCTGACTGTACCCAGTGCATGTATAAACAAAACAAACAAGCAAACAAATAAATAAAACATGCCTCTTTTAAAAAAAAAAAATTAAAATAAATAAATAAATCTTTAAAAATAAACAAAAACATGAATGTTCTGTGACTGGCAAAATTAAATATGACTCAATTTAAAAATTGGGTCAATATACTGCTCAATATAATAAAATATGCAATAAGGTATATTTTTTTATTTGAGCCATTTCACCCATTTCTTCCACATTCCAATCCCCACCCTCTGGCAACCACGAATCTGTTCTCTGTATCTGTGAGCTTATTTGTCAGCTTAGTGTTTTCTTGTGGGTTTTTTTTTTTTTTAAGATTCCATATATAAAAGCAGTGGTACAGTGTTTGTCTTTCTCTAGCTCACTTATTTCACTTAACATAATGCCCTCGAGGTGTATCCATGTCATCTTGCAAATGGCAAGATTTAGTTCTCTTTTTATATGTGAATGATATGTCTGTGTATGTGGTAATTTCTTGAACCCAGTCATCAATCAGAATATTTAGGTTATTTCCATGTCTTGCCTACAGTAAATGATGCTGCAATGAATATAGGGGTGCATATACCTTTTCAAGTTAGTGTTTTCATTTTTTTTTTTGGATAAATACCTCAAAGTGGGGCCTCCCTGGTGGCACAAGGGGTTGAATACCGCGCTGTGGGGCAATCCATGGCCACTGCAGCGTGAGTTCAATCCCCGGCCGGCCGGGGAGCAACCCATATGCACGGCAGACCTCTCCGGACTCGCCCGCTGCTCCCCTCAGCAGTGTACTTCAGTCAGTCTGCCTGATCTGTTCCCCACTCTGTCTCTGGTGAATCCTCTCCCCACCCCACATCTCTGGCCTATACCCCAGCTCTTGTGTGTATAGATAGATAAAATCTTTAAAAAAAAAAACAAAACCCTAAAAGTGGAATTCCAAGATCATAGTTGTAGTTTTAATTTTTTAAATGAAATTCCACATTTTCCTATAATGGCTGCACCAAATCACATTCCCGTCAACTGTGCATGAGGGTTCCCTTTTCTCCACACCCTCTCCAACACGTTTAACTTCTGCATCTCAATAGATGCAATAAAAGCATTTCAGAAAATTCATCTATTTATGATATAAACTCTCAACAAGTGGATGTAGAAGAAACATTGTTCAATATAATAAAGGCCATATATGACAAGCCCACAGCTAACATCATGCTCAACGGTAAAAAGTTGAAAGCTTTTCCCCTAACATCAGGAACAGGTCAAGGATGCCCACTCTCTCTTCACTTCTATTCAACATACTATGGGGTGTCCATACCCCATAGTATGTCCAACATACTATGGGGTGTTCAACATACTATGGGGTGTCCAGAGTAATTAGACAAGAAAAAGAATAAAAGACATCCATATTGGAAAGGAACAAGTAAAACTCTCACTATTTACAAATGACATTGACATACCTATATTTTAAAAACATAAACTTCATCAAAACCATTAGATCTAATCAACTAATAAAGCTGCATGATACAAAATCAATATGCAAAAATCTGTTGTGTTTCTATACACTAATAATGAACTATCAGAAGGAGAAAACAATCCCATTTACAACTGCATCAAAAATAATTATTTAGGAATAAATTTAACCAAAGATGTAAAAATAGGTCTTTCATTAAAAACTACAAGGCCCAACACTGATCTTTTTCCTTGTCCCTAAGAACATTTCTTTTTTCTTTCTTTTTCAGGAAACTTTCAACTAGGCTATTTTGATAAATGTTAAGTTCACATTTCATATATTATTTAAAGGAAAAACTTTTAGATCTTTGTTTTCTTTCATTAACTATTTATAATTTTCAGCACATGTAGGTCCTTTACATGTTTTGTTAGATTTATATCTAGCTAGTTAATTTTGGGGGGGCAGTTAGTTATACATGATCAAAGATTTTGAAAAATGAAGTTCATTTACACTGATTTAAAAAAAGTGTATTACTGACCAAAAGTAGAACTACAATAATTGTTAAGCCCAGTTTTGGTGCCTGAATTCAACACTAAAACCTCAGAGCAAGAGTTGGTATCTCAGGCAAAACAAAGATGAATTACATGATTGCCACTGAGATTCCTTCCAAACTACAAGATGGCAAAACCTTTTAAGTTACCCTTGGTTTGCCTTCATTTTACCTATTAATAGAAACACTCTATCGAGCACAGAAGAAAAACATCCAGAAAAGTCACACCATACTAAATACTGAGTCAATCAGCAGAGAAGGCCCACCACCACAGAGCAGGGACCTTTGCAGAACATGAAATTTAACAACCAGCACGCTCAAGATGCCAAAGAACCCACTGACCCCTAACCACTTGGCACCAAGGCTCAGCTCAAGCCAGCCTGCGTGGCTACTAATCCTATTTGACGTATCAGATTTGGTTCCTATTAGCTGACTCCATTACAGGGCATCAGTCACGGTGAGTCAAGAGGGCACTTACTGACCCTTCTGCACAGTAAAAAAGGCCAACATCTTAGAAAGCAGAAATGTCAGAAAATTTTAAAATAGATAAATCACTTACTAAATCATTTACACTTAATTTCTACACTCTAATTTGTATTTAATATACACCCCATCTCTAATATGTCTAACCAAAGACTACAAGTGCAACACAGCAACTTGAAGGCAAAAATTACAGGCCAAAAAAAGCACATTTAAAACTACGAATAAGTCTTAATAAGACTTATCAATAATAATTAATAACCCTAATTTTCTTCTCACCCAGTTCTCAGCATTAATTTCAGAAACATGACAGGCTTTCCCTCTATGGATCAGAAATCATAATAGCAGGAAAATATCCCTCATCTATGTGCTTCTCACTCTGATGGCACCAATATCTCACAGAATAGTGACTGCTTCTTCACCATAAAGAGCCCTGCTTCATTTTTACTCAGTTAGGTGACACAGGAATGTGCCAGTTCTAACCAGTCATTAATACCTGCATGCCATGTCGGATATAAGACGCACAAGGAAGTGGTAACTGAAAGTTAAAGAACGAAAACTCATTATAAACATGCAGATCTTTGGTGTGAATGTTGTTAGAAATGCAGGCTTTGATACAAAAAATAATTGAGATCACAAACATTAAGTACAGAAATGCCCATATTATAATTATTAAATGATATTTTCTTTACTTCTCATTCAATTCAAATCACCTGTGTATACTTTTCTTGCAATGCAGAATTTGGATGTGCTGGTTTGGAGATCTGAGATAAAAACAACCACAAAAACCACTTTGCTATTACTAGATTAATTGCTATGAATTCTACACTGATCTTTTGGTTTGGAGTGAACTAGATTCACAGTATAATTTTGCATGAGGTCCATATTTTGCAAACCACAAAAAACACATTCAGGAAAGTGAGAGACTAGCAGGACACGCAGTCATCACCCCAACACTGTTTCTGGCAGTAGGAACAAGACCTTGTTTATTCACATCAACTGAGCTGCAGGAACAGCACCCTCCTAGTTTGCCAAGCATCAAGGTCTGTGGCAAGTAGGTTATGCCAACTTCAACAAAAACAGAAGGTTTTTCTCTCTACAAGATTTTCTTTACCAATGAACAGAAACAGAAAAACGACTCCCTTGCTGTTCTGGCCTCTCATTTCTGATCACAAAACTATTCATTATCTCTGCCTACCTTAACCTTACTTGTTCTACATCAACATACAGATCTCTCGAAATGCACATTCTCAGTTAACACTGAAGTATATGGAAACAATAGTTGCTTCCTATAAACCTATTTATTCCTCTGTTGCCTGTACCAATATGACTCCCTTCAATTTTCTTCACTGGCTTCTCTGTCATTCCCCAGTCTTTGTATCTCACTTTAAACAACTTTCCCTAAAGAAACCAACTCAGTTCTAAGCCTTTAACCCACTAACTCCATGACAGCTTTCAAGTTTTTATTCTTAGTTCAAACCCATTCTAAAAACCTGAGATTCTAACAAAGCCTTTTACTTAGACAATCCACTGAATATTTAATTTACAAAAAGATTTCCTTTTTTCAAAAAATGTTTTCTTTTAAAGGAGTTTCACCCTGCTCATGGATTGGAAGAATTAACATTATCAAAATGGCGATCCTACCAAAAGCATTTTACAGATTCAATGCTATTCCAATAAAAATTTCAATAACATTCTTCAAAGAAATAGAACAATTATTGATGAAATTCATATAGAATCACCAAAAACCCCAAATAGCCAAAGCTCTCCAGAAAAAAAAAGGGGGGGAATGGAGGCATCACATGCCCAGACTTCAGACTACACTACAAAGCCATAATCATCAAAATTGCACGGTATTAGAACAAGAAGAGACACACCGACCAATGGAACCGAATAGAAAATCCAAAAATAAACCCACAGATTTATGGTCAATTGATATTTGATAAAGGAGCAAAGAATATGCACTGGAGCAAAGAAAGTTTGTTCAATAAATGGTGCTGGGTCACTACATGCAAAAGAATGAAACTTGACTACTACCTCACACCATGCACAAAAACCAACTCAAAATGGATTAAAAAACTAGACATAAGACCGGAACCACAAAATATATAGAAGGAAATATAGGCAAAACACTACATGACATGCACCTCAAAGACATCTTTACAGACACATCACCCAAAGCAGTGATAGCGAAGGCAAAGATAAACAGCTGGGACTACATCAAATTAAAGAGCTTCTGCACAGCAAAAGAGACAATAACAAAAACAAAGAGAAACCCCACAAACTGGGAGAACATTTTTGCACACAACACTTATAATAAAGGACTGATCACAAAAATCTACAAAGAGCTGATGAGACTCAACAACAGCAAAGAAAATAATCCAGTCAAAAAATGGGCAGAAGAACTAAAAAGAAACTTCTCCAAAGAGGAAATGCAAATGGCCAACAGACATATGAAAAAATGTTCAACATCACTTGTAATCAGGGAAATGCAAATCAAAACTACCATGAGATACCATCTTACACCAGTGAGAATGGCACATATTAAAAAAACTAGCAACAACAAATGTTGGCGAGGGTGTGGAGAAAAAGGAACTCTTCTGTACTGTTGGTGGGGGTGCAAACTGGTCCAACCACTATGGAGAGCTGTGTGGAGATTTCTGGACCTGCTAAACATAGAGCTTCCATATGATCCAGCAATTCCACTCCTAGGTATTTACCCAAAGGACACAGAAACATTAATTCCAAAGAGCACCTGCACCCCTATGTTTATAGCAGCACTGTTTACAATAGCTAAACTTTGGAAACAACCCAAATGCCCAAAAATAGATGACTGGATCAAGAAGATGTGGTACATATATACCACGGAATATTACTCAGCAATCAAAAAAGATAAACACATGCAGTTTGCAGCAACATGGATGGAGCTGAAAGGGATCATGCTCAGCGAAATAAGTCAGAAAGAAAAAGAAAAATACCGGATGGTCTCACTCATAGCAGGAATTTAGAAAACCTAAATAAGGGACCAGGAAAAAGACTAATTAATACAAAGTAAAAATCAAAATCAACAAGCAACTATAAACCAGACACACACTATGGGGGGGAGAAGTGGGGAGAGAAAGGATTAGGGTTAAAATAAGGGGGGGTGCAATTGTATGGGGAACATAACCAAAATGAAAATGCATACATTGTGCAAAAATGAAAAATGATGTAAGAATTATATAAAATAAAATATTTTTAAAAAGGAGCTTTAAAGTTTACCTTTAATGTTCAAATATTAATGTAAGTTAAAACCAAGTGGTGGGTATCATACTACTTTCTGCATTTTTCCTGTATTTGGCAGTATTTCATAAAGTTTTTAATAAAATAATCAAATAATCTCATTTAAAACTGATTTAAAAGATGAGGAAATCAAAGTTCAAATTAAATGACTTGCTCAAGAGCACTAAATCCAATTCCTATTACCCATTGTTCCCATCTAACAAGGTGGCTGAATGAATGGCACTGGGCTGCGGGGTTGACAACATACACAAATAAACCTTTTTAAAAGACTATTTCAACAAATGGAATTGAGTTCTTTTTTTTTTTTAAAGATTTATTTATTTATTCATACAAGCACTGGGTGCAGTCAGAAGCACAGGAGGGTGACAGAATTCACCAGAGCCAGAGTGGGGAGCAGAACAGGCAGACAGACAAAGTACACTGCTGAGGGGAGCAGCGGGCGGCAGGAGAGGTCTGCGCACCATCTGGGACCCTTGCCCGGCAGCCGGGGATTGAACCGGCGCTGCAGAGGCTGCGGGCAGCTTTGCAACCCAGCGCTCAACTGCTGCGCCACCGGGGAGGCCTGAATTGAGTTCTTTTTGAAGCTAAAGAGCTCAAAGAAACATCAGAAAGGGCAGGGGTAGAGATACGCCATTCCACACCACGGAGTTTATTTGTACTTTACCCAAAAGGGTGGTGGGGAGGGCAGCACGGCAAATTTATAATTAAAAAAAAATCAGTGTTGATATCATATCTACACATTTTCCCTTAAAAATTCACAGCAGGGCCTCCTTGGTGGCACAAGGGGTTAAGACGCAACTTATGAAGCTATCCGTGGCCACTGCAACACGAGTTTGAACTCTGGCCAGGGAGCTACCCACACGGCGCGGCAGACTGCTCCTGACTCACCTGCTGTTCCCCTCAGCAGTGTATTTCAGTCAGTCTGCCTGTTCTGTTCCCCACTCTGTCTCTGGTGAATCCTGTCACATACACACACCCCTCCTGCACCTCTGGCCTGTACCCCAGCTCTTAAATGCATAAATAAATAAATCTGAAAAAAAAATTCACAGCAGACAAAGAAGACATGGTAACATCTATACAAAATATACTGTAATAAGCTCTATTCAGCTATGATGCAGCCTTGGTCTCTGCAAATCCGATAAAGCAAGACAGTCAGCCAACCTTTTTCTCCCTTGACCCATCTAAGCCAATACTTCTGTAACACTTCCTCATTGTGGTATCAGAATTAAGCTCAACTAAGCCTATAGCCCTCTCTATGTGAAAACTCTTAGAATCACAAAAAAGCAGAGAATTGCTGCACCAGAAGTACACCAAAGGTCACCTGATTCAATCTCTAAAGCCTGTGTCTCTACATCACTTTTCAAGCAGGCATCTCTAGTATTTGAATACTTCAGTAAAGACTAGGTACAAGATTCTTCTCTAACTTATCCCAGATAATCCACTGAATATTTAATTTACAAAGAGATTTCCTTTAAATAAAAAGGAAATCTCAAGGTTACCCTTACTCTGTTTTTAACAGATACAGAAAAAAAGTTCTTTCATATCTTGAAGTAAAAGGAAAAATGTTTTCTGTAGGTTTAGCCATTGGCCTAAGTTTAACCTCTTAGAGCTCTTCCACAGAAAAGCTACTCAAATACCAGGAGACGACTGCATGCTCCTAAGACGATTTTTCCCCAAGCTACTCTTCAACTCCTCCTTATAATGTCATGCATTCAGACTCTCTGCATCTAAATGTTCTTAAATGTGTCTGTGTCCTTAAACCACAGTACCCAAAATTCAGTATTTTAGATGTGATCAGCTCCTCCTTGTTTCTAGAAATTACTTAAACAACGTAAGATTGCATTTTTAATTTGGGGGAAGTTTTCTGACAGCCACTGAAGGATTATTTAAGTAGACTATTTTGCTTTTTATTTTTTAATGGGGCCTTTTTTTCTTTTTTGGCTAGCTTTTAGCTGGAGAAAGATGGGAAAAAATAAGATCTTTATAGTCATCCTATCAAATTTTAACCTGCTTGACTTAGCTCATCACTGCTCCCCTAAAGATCTTGTGGAATGCTGAATTTCTCATTTAACATGTCTGTTACCCCACTCTCCCCATACTTTTCCCATCCAGAATTCATTAACAAAAATATCTAACAAGGAAGAGTTAAGAAAGCTGTAAGACACTGCCAGAAACTTATATACAGGTTAATATAACATCATTGAAAGCCATCTTTTGGGAAAAGTCATTCTATAGTAATAAAGAAATCTAATTATTATCTTATCAGATTAGATTTTCCATCTTATTTACAGTGCCTTGCCACTGTCTTGAGGAGCTATAGATTCCCCTCTCCCATATATTCCCGATCTTCCAGTCTGGAAATCATACAAAGAAAAATATAAAATTAGTATAAGATGACCTGGTTTTCATGTTGGCTTTTAAGGATCACTGTTTCCACTTTAAGGTCCTCACAACAACAGTCTACTCTAAAATTGCTCTTAGTGCTATCCATCACTTATCATCGGGCAACTGCAACTCAAAAACACAAGATACCACCTCACATCTGTAAGAATGGCCCCTATCAAAAAATCCAGACGAGTATTGGAGAGGATGCGAAAAACAAGAACCCGTATACAATGTTGGTGAGAATGTGGACTGGTCCAGCTCCTCCCTTTAAGTTCTTTCTCTGAAAGGGTACAACCTGACTGAATAAACCACAAATGATTTTAGAATTTTAGTTTTAAAGTCATTATTGTTGTTACACCTGTGCCAAACTCTTCTTGCCTAACCCACATCATTACTACGAGAATCAAATAAAACAACAGATAGCAAATCAAATCCAAGAGTTTCTAAATTGTAAGGCATTTTTAAATGTTTTAATCCATTGATACTTAGTATTTCCCTCCAAATTTAGGTGAGAGCTGCATAATTAAACATCTAGTCTAGCTACAACAGTCTCAGGAAATTGGTATTATTACCCTCATTTACAGATAAGGAAGTGAGAAATTAAAGAGGTAAAAAGAAGAGGGTTGCATTTCAAGCCTAGATCTGATTCCAAAGCCAACATTATTAACTGCTGTTACAAAATTCAGATCTATAAAGGACAATAGATTATAAAATATGTTTATAATCTAGGAGTGATTCCAGAGATACTATATATTACATACACTGTTTATAGGGCCTCATTCCCTGGACTCTGAACAAAAAGTCAGGTATTTTCCCTTATCCTTTCTTTCCTTAAAGAATTTCGGAATTAAAATAAAATAAATTCCTCAGTCCATGTTCCTTTAAATATGTGCTTAATTTAGTGATTTGAGGGTTAATCAAAGTCTGATAGAGGAAGACAAGCTCAAGTAGGGCAAATTATAGAAAAATCTGTGAGAACTTTCAAAAAGCTGGTCCAAACTGCCTTTTTTGGGGTTATAAAATGAGAAAGTTTCTTTGGAAAAAGTTACCTTTGTCAAGTGTCACCAGAATGATTTAAGAAAAAACTGTAAATGCTAGTAAGCATGTTACAGTCATATAATCATCACAAATTCAAAAAGAAGTTAGCTTTTATACCAATCAAGCTTTTAGGATGAGATGGTTATATTTGAACAGTTGTCCTATTAAGGTATAGGGGTAATCACTGAAACTCAGTTGCTCCCACAATGGCTAAAAACAAATATAAAAACCATTCAAGAATGAACACAAATGCAGTCCTTATTCTCTATTGTAGAGAAACCAATCACAAGCCCATCTGTGTGAGACATAGCTAATAAGAACATTATTTGAGAGGGATACAAAGAGAAAGATGGATTGCCAAGGGGGAAAAAGTCATTTATTAGACTGTGACAAGCTTTTAAATGTTTGTGTTATCATTAACCAACTGCCTGGTTCTCTGGTTTGCACACCTGCCACCTCCATCCAAAGCTCACAGTAGCAAATTTGAAAGTAGGATCACCTCTAAGACAATAGCACCCTCTTCTGACCTTTCTGTAGTACTGCAGGCAACCACTTACTGAAGTGGAAAACTCTAATAAAGCCATAAATTAGTAACTTTGCAGGTTAACATTTTTCAGCTAATTTAATATTTTTAATTCCCTGAATAAACCTAAATTCAACTTAATAAATGTATGAAAGATCAGTCTTTCAAATAATAAAAGGAAAACCAACTATGGTCTCACAACATTTTAACAGTCTACATATATTAGCGGATCTTATAACAAGAACTATAATAATACAAAAACCTGACTGTGAGCCAGGCACTAGATATAAATCAACCCGTTTAATCCTATCAACCACCTTAGGAGATAAGGACTCATTATCATCTTTATCTTACAGATGTGGAAAGTAAGGCATGACGAAAAATAACATTCCCAGGATTATGCACCTGGTAGTAAGTTTAACTTCAGTAACCAATAAGGCCAGGCCTTTATGAGGCTGTGTGCAACAGAATGAAGGTGATATCATAATAAAATGAAACATGATTAAAATAGAAAAAGTGAAAGTTGTACGGAAAATTACAAATATACCTAAATTGCAAATACAACCCATTTTAAGCAAAGTTTCTTTACCTAAAGAAAACACAATGTCACATCCTAGTTTGGGTCATTTCCCCATCCCTCCTCACTTGAAGATTCTTACTTTTGGAGCTATGATATTTCCATGTGTTGTCTTTACTCCCCCACTCCTTCTATCCATCATACCTGATTCAAGATCAAGCTGCTATTTTCAGCCAGATCCTTTCACCAACAAAAACACACATTAATTCCCTATTTCACTGAGATCTTTAAAAAATATTAAGACAATAAACTAAAAGAGAAGACAATAAATCCAAATAATATCATGACTTTGACTGCAAACACGACACATCCATACTGATCTACCTTGTATTTATTTATCTAGGACTATTTTAGCACATGGTCCTGCCTGAAATCAGGACAGATAAGTGCACCAAGATTTCTAAAAATACTAACTTTATTTTCAAACAGAACATGAAGATATATATACATACAGATTATTCTAATAGTCCATAGTTCAAAATGCAATCTCTCTAGAACATATCTAGATTCCAGTTTGCCTACTTAAAGCTATTCAGAATGTCAAAAATTAAGAACACCTGATACAAAAGCTTCATTCAGATTTCCTTTTTACAACTATCTTTTCATTTCACAATATTAGCTTAGACTTAGTGAAAGTGTAAAGTACTAGAAACAAATAAACTGTACCAACTTTAATTTGTCAGATCTAAGAGCAAAATGAAACAAGAATGCTACATTTTCGTATAGTAACTGATGACACTGCTAAAGAATTAACCTTATCTCCCAAATAGAAACATAACAAAAACATCACAGGTAACACATATGAAAAGGTGCCAAGGAACCAAGTTCCCACAAATCCCAGAATTCTCTTACCTCCGTCTGTAGGATGGCAGCCCTTTGCTCCTTAGCAGTCAAGGACTCCTTCAGCACTTCAATGTGTTGCTTACTGTCTGAGAACTGGTTCGTGAGTGTTTCTAGCTTTGTCTGTAGGGCGAGTAGTTCTGTGTCCTTTCTAGATAGCTCCTGCTTCACCTGACCAATCTAGAGAAGAAAACAAAACACTGTAAGGTAAAAAGAAATAAAAAACTGCCTCTCACCTGGATCTTTGACAGATCTGAGTGACAAAATAGGAAAGTAAATGCAGGCTGAATTTTGTAACAAGACATACGTCATTTTTTTTCACCACCTAATCTTGGTTAACAACATCCCAAACCAAAAAAAAAAATCACAACTTATTCAGCAAATAGGGAAATTTCAACTTTTTTTTCACTTATTGTGTCTCCTCAACATTCTCTGGAATCCCTTAGAAAAACAGAGAAAAATCTCAATTCCTTTCGATGCCTATAACAAAAAGCATCTGAAAACCAATATGCTAATAAAATATCTTTTCATTTTATTAAGTCAATCCTCTTCACAACATAAAGCAGAATTAATGTAGATGTAACAAGCCAAAAAAGAAATCTCCCAATATTGCTACTGAAAGTTAAATTCATCCCTTCTCAGCTTTTTGGCTAAGATCAACTGCAAAAGCTGCAGCTACTATATTTTTTGTTATTTTCACTAAACTTTTTTTATTTCTAAACAGAAGTCTTTACAAAATACTTATCTCAAAAAGTTACTTTTCATGTTATGTTATAAACATGGACTTTTTAAAAATTTTATAATTTTAATAATTTAGGGGTATTCAACTAAAAAATTATTCCATCTACAAAGTTATGTCATGTCATAGCAGTTAAATGGATAACAGTTTATGACCTAAATAAAGTTCTGTAAGAATCAACATATTTTGAATTTGAACTACTCCAAGAATATTCCAAAAATCAACAGATGCCATTCATTCTTCCATAGATTTCTCATCTTAGAGTATTTTTTATTTCAAACACCTCCTTTATATTTTTATTATGTTTCTTAAAATTCTTTTAAGGAGTATTCTCAGTATAAATGCAAGCCAAGTAAGCAAAATTCAGATCTGTTTTTATGTTACATTTACTGGCTAACAAAGGTAAATTAATTACTGAGAAAATAAACTTGACAAGAAGTCAGTATTTTTAGTAGTAACTGATGAAAGGAAAAACACTTTTTATTATTTTTAAACAAAATCTATCAAAAGCATTTTGATTATAATAATCTTAGTTATAAGGGACAATGCTTTTTAAAAAAAAAAAGATTTTATTTATTTTTACACAAGAACTGGGGTACAGGTCAGAGGCGCGGGAGGGTGAAAGGATTCACCAGAGAAAGAGCGGGGAGCAGAACAGGCAGATGGACGGAAATACAGTGCTGAGGGGAGCAGTGGGTGAGACAGGAGAGGTCTGTCATGCCATGTGGGTATCTCCCTCGCCGGCCAGGAATCAAACCCATGCTGCAGAGGCTGCAGACAGCTTTACAGTGCTGAGCTCAACCCGCTGCTCCACCCGGAAGGCCCTGAGGGACAAGGCTTTTAAGAACAATTTCCCGTAGCTGCTATTTCCAGCCAGTAATACAGACATATACCCATGAGTTACCACATAGAGAGGGTGCAGCATCTTTCATGAGATCCTTTTACCAACAAAAACACACATTAATATTATCCATCCCTAACATGCAGATTGCACTAAAAACCTACTTGTTGTATGAATATCAGGAAAATATTCAGAGTGTTATCACTTTGTCAGCTAAAGACCTATGTCTTAAAGATTACTCAATTTCCTACCTACCTCTAATCACTTGATCAAAAATAAATATTAAGTCTGTTTCCCCATCTTCTATACTATTAAATAAGTTTCAAATAGTTTTATATTAACCATAAGAACTGAGAAAGGAAAAAACATTCTAAATAGAAAGAAGCTGAGAAGCACAAATTTTCCCTTGAAGTAGGAGGGCACAACTTTCTTGCCAATCACACCCAAGGATAAGTGTGACTCTAAGTAATTACTTTACCTCTCTAAGTTTTTGATTTACTAGCCAAGTAATATGGAAAAAAGTAAACTAATGCTACTGTACTGTTTAAAAGATTAAATAAAATAATTTATGGCATCTATTTGTCTTGTTGCTTGACACATCAAAGAAACAAATCATGGTTAAGAAAAAAAAGTTACAGATCAACATTATTCTCTAGACAATAATGTACAGTTACCATAAACCAAATTAGACTCTCTCAGACAAAATATAAACCCTCTATACCATCCATATATATATACACTATATTCTATCTATAAGAGATCCCTAACTAGCAAACACACCAAATTAGCACAAGTTTGGCTTTTTTTAAGCGGCATTCCAGTTGTATCCCACAATTATTTTCAGAGGCACTTTTTTCTGACACTTGTGTGATAAATTTGTGCACAGCCTAGAAAAAGGCAAGAGTGAAAAGCTTACCAGTACAGGTTCTGGAACCAGACCACTGACATAAAAATCAAGCGCTACTTTGACTCGTTATAAAATACTTACACAGTGTGATTTTTAAGTGATGATTTTTAAGTGTTAGCTATTTTGTTTTTATTATGTTCTGAAATGGAATTTTAAGTTCTTTAGGTAGAAGACTGAACTAGATTTAAAGACTTTAAGTTCCATGCTAACCCTAACTTACTAGATAACTCTAAATAAGCTAAACACTTTTTAAACATCTGCTCTAAACAAACTAACATTTAGCAAAACCATCAAAAGGAGACTTAAAGATAATGCCTACACATGAACGTAAAGCACTCAAGATTTTCAAATTCAAATAATCACTAGGTGATGGACCCAGACTAATACCTGAGATTCTTGAACCTAAAAGAAAAAGATACCACCGTACATTAGAAGTCAACAAATGTCTAGTAACAGGAAAAGAACTGAGGAAAAACAAGCTTTGAAGGACCATCCATACATTGACAAAAGCAACAATATAGACCAGATAAAGGGTTTCCAGAACAGGTGAGGGCTCATTGCACACGAGTGATAGGAGTCGGTTAAAGAGCAGAGCAGGCTGGTTAGTGCTAGCATTGGGCAAAGCTGCCATCCACAAAGAATGAAAGTGTAAGCCACCCAGAAGCCAGAACTAGCAGGGTCCCACTGTGGCATCACTGCCCACGGAGAGTAAATCTTACGGCAGAGACCTCAGCCTGCAGACCAGCCGCTCTCTTTTTCAGCTCCTCCCCTTGAGCCTCTTTCGAACTTAGTTCCTCCTTCAGTTGCTCTACCTGTCACGACATTGTTATTCTTTTTCACTTATGTGTCAATTTTGGTCCTGGTTATCTGCTTTTGAGCCAGAGCAGTAACTGGAAATAACAATAATTTACATAACAATCATCAAATCTGTGCATCTAATTCCCTTTTCAATGGATCCTACATGTTTTTTTCTATTTCACATGGTTTCCTAAATGAACTGAAATGTATTACCAGCAAGTGGGAAGCAGAGATCATCGTGGAGAAAACTCTGTTCTCAAATTAGGGTGAAAAATCCAAACTGTTATGGTTAGTTTGATATCTGAATTTTTAAGTTCTAAAATTTATAGAAAATTGACAGTAGTCATTGATAACTAGAAAACTATTCTACAGACTTATATGCCAGGCATGGGCACCACAGCAAGAAGCCAGAAACCAGAGGGAGCTATAATTGCATCACTCCTTCATAGCCTCTAGTTCTGAGAAACTGGGGGACTAAAACAATTTGAATGTGGCAGGGGCATATGATTTTTAATTAACCCACAAAAACCTGATAACTGATACTGTAATAAACCAAATCCTCTAATGTGCCTACACAGAGAATTAAACCAAATAACCTGAATCAAAGAAAAGAATGTGTAGCTTAACTTTTAATACAGACTGACTTGTCTCAGTGGGACCTGTCTTACTGCACATATATCTGAAGTGCATGTGGGAAACAGTAAACCTGATCCACGGTGGAGCAAAGGTTTTCCCTGATGGAATTGTATTTGAAGGAAAAACATGATTTTGTTTAAGCCATTCAAGGAAAAAGGGAGGTAAGACACAGAGGTGGGGTCAGTCTGTCAGGGTTTTAACTTTTAAAATATTTCACAAGAGGCAGGGAATTTGATTATCTCATTTATTGAGGAAAAACTCACCTGGATGACAATACATATTAGCCTCATATGGGTAATTTTCTTTTAAGTGAAAAACTGAAATAACTACACAATATCAGTAGCTCTGACTTTAATTCTGGGAACTTCCATCTGAAAGAAACATGCTAGAGGTATGCTTCCCCGAAGTCTGATAAAACAGTGTGAAGTTCATCATCATCACTAAGCAAATAGAAATATGCATCAATTTTTCAATCCCCTTTTAAAATTTACTGTACCACAAACCATTACCTTATTTTTCATAAATTTAGAATGGCTCCGATAGACTTCCATTTGCTTCATTTCTTCCTCTCGTTCTTCAGTGCTCAAAGCCCCATTAGATTTCAGCATCTGAATTTCTTCTTCCAAGTCTCGGAGCCCACGTTCCATAGAAGAAATTTTTGAATCCTAAGACAAATGGAAGATTTAGACATAAGAATATTCACAAAATTTCTAAGAACCAACTCAGTTTGTAACTTTTACAAATGTTATATTTACTAAAAGATTAACAAACATGCAGAAAAAATTGCTGCCTAGCAATTCATGCATTGCTTCCAAAATACAACCTTTAGCCATTTGGGTGGCAGGAAGAAGACTCATTTCTTCAGTGTGATTTTTCCTCTATCCGTTCCCCAGCCCAGACCCTTTCGGTTAAAGTTGAGAGAATCTAAAGAAGTAAGTGTCACCTGGTTAAAGTTTCTTTGCACTTTATGGTCAACAAATTTCTAGTGAAAATTTTCATAATACTAACAATAATATTTTCTACCTATAATATTTTATTATTTTATTTGGTGACATCTGAAAGTTTTATTTTTGCCCCAATAGAGGGGAGAGGTGAGTATAAGAGTTTCAAAGATTTATACAACAATGCATAGGAACTATATTACCAAAAAAAGGGCTGAATAATTGCTTTAGTAGTCATAATTTATCATATTAGTAATTTTATTCTCTATAACTTTCCATGCATTTGAGATATTTCATAATAATTTTAAAAAAGAAACTCCATTGTCCTTATAAATCATCAGCACCACAAATATAACCTCCTAATAGACCAGCTTTCTATATTAAAGTTCTTGGTTTTGCTTGTCACATTGTCTAGGTTATCCCCAGATTGCTTTAGTGTCAACAATTACAGAAAAACTCCAAAAGTCCCTACAAAGTCCTTGCCAAGAATCTTTTTCCCTAACCCCAAAATAGAGAAGTAGTTCTTGCCTAAATCTCACTACTAAATCATGCACTATCAAACCCCCATAAAGGAAACACAATTGCAGCTTTGAAAACCACGAAGCAGGCACTAACAACCCAGAAAATGAACCTTCCAGGCTACTCTCTGAAATTGGGCCAGATTATTAACACATAGTGTACTCGAGAAGTTATAGCACCAACTCAGCCAGTACTCAAGGCAGGTTTCTTTGAAAACAGTTATTTCCATCAAGGTTTCTTACTCCTACAATGTGTGATAACTAAGTAAATTTATGAGCTATCAATCATCTGTCTTTCCATTTCCCCTACAGACTACCTTAGATCTTTACAATTCTCTGAAGTCCATGCCACCTGACTCCACTGGGCTACCAGAATCTCAAAGTCTCTTCTTATTCTTAGCAGAATGACTAGGGTTAACACAACTAAAAACAAATCCACTGCCAATTATTACTAGTATGCTACCCGACTCTGTCAAAAGGGAAGAAAAAAAATGTTACAAACATAAGTACATACCTATGGTTTACTCTTAGGTTTCAACAGGGATCAGGAAATAACATGCACAAATAAACTTGTGGGAAATATGAACATGCAATTAAACCTTCTAAATGCTCTTCACAAGATTACAGTCAAAACTACTAATTGTCTAACTACAAAGAACCCAGAATCCACTAATTTGGAATCTGTTTCGGAAATTTTCCCCTATTGAGATCAAAGTTTTAAGAGGAAATCACCCAAATTAAGAGAAGAGTTCTCATAACATAGCAATAAATATTAAATGAAGGCCCACAGCATCCCCTGGTGGCACAGGTAGTTGAGTGCCACGCTGTGAAGCTGTCCGCAGCCTCTGCAGCACTGATTTGATCCCGGCTGGCCGGGGAGAGTCCCACATGGCGCAGCAGACCTCTCCTGCCTTGCCTGCTGCTCCCCTCGGCAGTGTATTTCATCGGTCTGCCTGTTCTATTCCCCCCCTCTGTCTCTGGTGAATCCTCTCGCCCTCCCGCCCATCTGGCCTGTACCCCAGTTCTTATTTATTTTAAATAAATAAATAAATCTTTTTAATAAATAAATAAAGGCCCACAATGCAAAATACAATGTGAAACTTCTGAGCAATGAAGCAGTTAAGAGACAAAAAAAAGTGTCGTCCCTTTAAGTGTGGTATCTATAAGATTCTGCTGGCTTTTGTGAGAAAAAATATGTTATTGATAAAAATAATAATAGCAGCAGCTATGTTTACTACATACCAGGTCCTATTCAAGTGAGTTAGGATTAGGGCAAATTTGTTTTACAAATTTAAACCTCAAAACAACCCAAGAGATAGACACTATTGTTACAGTTATTTATCAGTAAACAAACTGAGACATCCAGAAGTTAGGTAACTTGCTTTATGTTATATAAATAGGCAAAGCCAGATTTTGAATCCAGGGCATTTAACTCAGAGGGCAAGCTCTTAATTACCATATCATACATTCCCCAAATTTTTAACTATTTAACTATTTTCCAAGTATGGTCCATGGAATTCTGGAAGTTCAGGAAGTGAGCATGGTCAGAACTATTTTTATAATAACTATATTCATAATAATGCTACGACTTTATTTGCCTTTTCTGCTATTATCAACATTTGCACTATATTAGCATTTGCAGTAGCTAACATAGAGTAAAGGTATAAAAGCAATGGTAGCAAGCAAGACTGCCAGTACCTTTGGAAAACAGGCAATAATAGTGCACCAAACTGTACTAGTAAGTATTATATTCTTCAGTCTCAAGCACTCACAGGAAAAAAATATAAAGCAAAACTTGCAGATTTTAATAAATCTATACCCTTGAGTACACCTCTCTTTAATATTCTGTGCAATGAAAAGGGAAGGAGCTAGGCCTGTCTGCTCATAGTGGAGCATGATGTTGTTCCTAGGAGCACTTGTGAGCTTCTGCGAGTTGCAAGAAGAATGAGATACTTTTTTCAGGGAACACTATTTTTACTTGAAAGAACAAGTGACAGAAAATCTATGTTTACTCAGACTTGATATTTGACAGATATGTTCTTAAATATAAATGAGTGTATTTTAAGAGAAAAAAGGGGTCAAAAGATTTGAAAATAGGTGATTTAAAGAATTTCTGGACAACCTTTTTTTGGTGCAATTTGAGCTATGGTCTAGAACTACAAGGAAATGGAAATTAAGTTAACTGTAAAATGTTATTTTCATTAAGTCCTACTATTTCTTCTCAATTTACAACATGAGTGAAATACAATCACATACCACTTTCCAAGCCTCACACCTTAATGTGTGCGGTCATTGGAATGTGCACAGTGACTCAGAAGTTTGTTCGATTCTCACCTTCATTTCAATAACAGTTTGCAGAGCTTTTGTTTTGGCAGAATCAGAGGCATTCTCAAATCTCCGATGCATCTCCTACATAAGAAAAGCAAAAAAAAAAAAAAAAAAAAAGTAAGTATCCTCCTTTTCACTTTTTGTTAAGGGCGATGACAAGAGTGGCTGTATAAAAAAGATGATTACTCCAGCCTTGCAAGCCACTCTGATCCCTTTCTGTCTGCCTTTCGCTATGGATCAGGGAACCCACAGACTGCACTGAGGTTCATTCAACCACGCAGGCACAGGAGGGTCTCCATCTCTGTACACATAGTATTGAAAATTAGCCACACTGGGCCTCCCTGGTGGCGCAGCGCTTGAGTGCTGGGTTGCGAAGCTGCCCGCGGCCTCTGCGGCGCCGGTTCAATCCCCGGCTGCTCCCCGGCCACCAGAGGAGGGTCCCACATGGCGCGCAGACCTCTCCTGCCGCCCGCTGCTCCCCTCAGCAGTGTACTTCGGTCCTTCTGCCTGCTCTGCTCCCTGCTCTGGCTCTGGTGAATTCTCTCACCCTCCCGCGCTTCTGACTGTACCCAGTGCTTGTATAAATAAATAAATAAATAAATAAATCTTTTTTTTTTTTAAGATTTATTTATTTATTCACATAAGCACTGGGTACAGTCAGAAGCGCGGGAGGGTGAGAGAATTCACCAGAGCCAGATCGGAGAGCAGAACAGGCAGAGTGATGAAGTACACTGCTGAGAGGAGCAACGGGTGGCAGGAGAGGTCTGCGCGCCATGTGGGACTCTCGCCTGGCGGCCGGGGATCGAACCCGTGCTGCTGAGGCTGTGCGCAGCTTCGCAGCCCAGCGCTCAACCACTGCGCCACCAGGGGGGCCCAATAAATAAATCTTTAAATAAATAAATAAATAAATAAATAAAATTAGCCACACAAATGCCAGCTAATGCAACAGTTGAAGCCACAGCACAACCCCGGGTTGGAGTGTGTCAATCTTACACATGATTCCAAGATACATAATCAGAACCCCAAATGACCCAAAAGAGGATTAGGAAAGTTCCCTCTTTAAAAGGGGAAAGGCATCTCTCCTCCCAAAACTGCCTATACCTATGACTATGCAGGTGTCTCTGTTAACAAACCTGTCCCTTTCAGGTGCAACTCTTTCTGCCCTTGTGTCTGCACAAGCGTTCTTTCCTTTCCTTTCTTAATATAATAAACCTACCCGTTTGGATATAACCTAAAAAGGGGGGGGGGGAAGGAGGGGGAGAGAGAGAGAGAGAAAGAAATAAAAGCCATCACCATCAGTATGCACTACACAAAGCCACTGAAAATATCTGTGTTGACAACATCCTTTCCACATTACCCATCCCCAGACTAAGAACCACCACACCTATCATGAAAATCTCTCTTCAGTGGAGTCAATGAACATAAAGAAAAAAGGCAAGACTGTTCAACAAGTTTCCTGAGTAGTTTATGTTTAGAAAATGTCAGAAAAATATGGCTTTATTAATCTAAATTTGTGTTGAGTTCAGGGTACAAACAGAAGGAAGGAGACAGTAGTAATATCACAATTAGGATCTTCCAGGATTATTGTGAAGTTAGCAGGCCACCTCAGGCTATTTTTCTATCATATTCTGCAAGTGTCCCTGAGTTAATCAGCCAGTGCTTCCAAAGAAACCCGAGACGTGCTCTAGAGACACCAAATAATATATAGATGAATAATTTCCATCTGAACAGTGCTTAACCATGATGAAAGAAATATGTGATTTCTTAATTATATCTGTCACCTAATTTATTCATTCTTGCCTGATCAAGAATAGTTTGAGAGAAATAGAAAATACAACTGCAAATATCATATTTACCATAGTTCTAATGAGCTGGCCAAAGCGCTCAATTATAAAGTCAACAGTTTAAACATCAATAATTTATGAACATCCACATTCCCCATCTGATTGTTGATACTATATCAGAAACTAATAAAAACACCCCACCCCTCCTGCTACCTTTCTCCCTCAACACCTTAAATATCCACTCACGGATCCACCTGTATGTTTAAAACCTCAAACTCTACATCCAAGCTAGATTCTTGATGGTACCCCAAAACTTGCTCCATCCTTCCAGTTACTCAGGTCAAATATCTGATCTATCTTAAAGCCTTTCATTCTCTTTCAAGCCACAGCCAGTGAGGAAATCTAGTTAATTCTACCTTCAGTATATATCTGCAATCCAAGCACATTCTGCCATCTCCACTACTGCTGCTTGGAATGAGCCACTAACCAAAAAATACCTTTTAATCCAACAACAACCTCCTAATTAAGCTCCTAATTTTCTTCCCTTCCATCTATTCTCACAGAGCACCCAGAGTGACCCTTTGAAAAGTAAATTTCATCTTGGTACCCCTCTGCTGAAGCCCTATCATGGCCCCCTAACTGACTCAAAGCAGAGTCAGCTCTTTCAATAGCTGCAAGACCCCATCTCTGACCATTCTTTATGTGGCCACTAACGCTTTAGTCCCCCTGGACTCCTGCTGTTCCTCCAACGTGCTGGATATGTTACTTAAGGCCTTTGTACCAGATGTTCCTGTTGTGTGAACTTTTTTTCCCCAGCTGATAGAGAAAGACTTTGTCTCCTTCAGTTCTTGGCTCAAATGTTTTTCTACATTCTTAGGTTTATTGGTTGTGGTTATGCAAAAAAATGTTTTTAGAGATGCACATTGAAGTCGGTGGATATAAAATGACAATTTTGCAATATGTCATGTCAGAAATTTAAAGTCTTTGGTTAAAAAAAAAAAAGATACATGAAGCAAGTGTGACAAAATTTTGTGAACTGGTGTATCTGAGTGATAAGTATATGGAGATTCACTATACTATTCTCGTTACTTTTGTGTAGGTTTAAGATTTTTCATTTAAAAAAAAAAGCTCACTGCAGTCAGTTAAACTTACTCTGCTCCTGCCTACATAGGGCCCAGTGTGAAATGGCTGCAAATAGCAGTCTCCTCCATAGGGTACACAGGCAGTTGCTTGTATGGGTTGCCCTGAGAGGTCTTGGAGACTGTCCCTTCCTGTGGACATTCAAGTCTTACCTCATGCTGTCCCCAACCTTGGGCTCCAGAGAGGTATGCAGGTTACCTTTGGAAAGCCCCAGAGCTGTGGCTAGGGTCCACACTGGCCAAGTTGCCATGCCCACGCAAACCAAGCTGCAGAACAAGGAGCATGTGACTGAGGCACTCTGCAGGACCAAATTTAAGTTCCCTGACTGCTGAAAATCTGGGGCTTTACCAAGTTAATATGGATGAATTTGAAGACATGGTGCTGCATCATCCCAGATGGTTATGGGGTCAAATACATCCTGATGGGCTCTGCACTCATGAGCACCTCAGAGCTGCCCCACTTAAGTTATATCAAAGAAAACCCAATACCTGTTTAAAAAAATATATATGCAATGTTCTCAGTGTAGCCTCCTTATTTGAAAACAGAGAAGCCATTTCCCCTTTACATTACTATATATTTCGTCTTCCTATAGCAAATATACTCTATTATGGAATCAATTTATTTGTTATGGGTACTGTTTATTTTCTGTTCCTCTCCCAAAAAATGTATGCTCCACAACAGCCACATTCACTGGTGAATCTAAAGTGTCCAGAACTCTTAATAATACATTGGTAAATGCTTACTGGATAAAGAATGGAGAATGACTGAATAATGAATAGCTACTGAATTTTCAAGACTTAGCTAAAGAGGTCATCTTTTAACCCATTCCTACTCCTGCAACGATTTATTTCCATCTGGTCTTACTTCTCATGTGTATGCGACATAGCCCTCTTTTATCACTTACTGTATGTATGATATTTGAAGCAATTTTCTTCTTTAACATACCAGACTGTGAACTCTTTAAAGCATAAAATATCTTTTGTATTTCTCAGACACTGTCTGACATGTCAGGGGGATCATAAAAAATATTTCGCCTCCACGCCTGTCCCTCTTTAGTTGGATGAAGGCATAAACACATGTGAAATTGGCAGCCAGTTTCCATCCTCATCTCTCTACTGGACTAGTCTTTCAACAGTATCAAATAAAGGACCTTCTGTTGCTAAAACCTAATAGCTGCAGTTAGTCTATGTTCTTTCCAAGCTCCATCTAGTACCTGACTTTTTCAACTGTAGAGGTAAGAGACAAACATCTTTAAAATTTTTGACTCGCTTCCATTAAACAATTATCCTAGCTCTAAAGCTTATTCATTTTTTTCTTTCCTACACACACACACACACACACACACACACACACTTTCTAAGTTCCTAGCCTTGCACTTCATTCTTCTCAATTCAATAGTCGCAATCAGGAAACTCTACTAACCCACAGAGTAACTTAATATAAATGAGAAAAAAGCAACTCCTCTGTGGTAAACGCAACCTCATCATGAAGCATGGGTAGAGTTTTAGGTCCCATCGGCTCAATCATCAGCAGGAAGCTCTTGTTCGGTAAGCAACCTGCACATGCAACCATCCAAGGAAGCCTTTCTCAATCCCACAGATTCAACTGCTACCTTTCCACTGAAAAAACCTGTTTATCTAGCCCTGTAGTATACCTCTATCAATCACTCTTTCTTGTCAAGTGATATATGATCTCCTTTCTATTTGGGGACCTCACAGTTTAAAACAGTCTACCTCCCACAATAGGAGTAAAAAATTACACATTCTTGTTTTTCCAGACATAGAAGAAAACATACATTTTCTACAGCCTAGACACTTGATCACCCCAGTCAAAAATAAATCAGTCTCTTCCTTTGGGTTCCAAGACACAAAATTAACTTTTTCCTCCTACCTTGCCAGTTCCTTTTCTGACCAACTCCTTAGGATTGCCCTTGTCATCAGTCCCCTGTCATCTTCTCTCCTTCATTTCCTTGGGGTTCTCATCTAATCTCATTTTCAATACCATCTAAAGTGATAACTCCCAGATTTTTACCTCTTGCTGAAATGCACACCTGTATCATCATCGCTTCCTTAGCAACTACAAGTATAGCTCTAATAGATTAAAAAAAAGCAGTTAAAATTTTCCTAGCCCCTGCACATGTTTCTCTAACAGGTAATACACTATTAAAATGTCCAAAACTGGGCCTCCCTGGTGGCGCAAGGGGTTAGAACGCAACCTGCAAAGCTGTCCGCGGCCAGTGGGGCATGAGTTCGATCCCCAGCTAGGGGCCTGCCGACATGGCGCAGCAGACCTCTCCTGACTTACTCGCTGCTCCCCTCGGCAGTGTGTTTCGGTCATTCTGCCTGTTCTGTTCCCCACTGTCTCTGGGGGGTCCTCTCACCCCCACACTTCTGGCATGTGCCCCAGTTCTTATGTACATAAATATTTTTTTAAAAATAAAAATAAATAAAAAATAAAATGTCAAAAACTGAACTTCAAATATTCCCCTCTAAATTTCTTCTCCTATCCCATCATGATTAGTAGTATATGTCCACTAGTTCTTTAGGCCTGAAATATGGAAGTCTGTTGTATCTTGCACCTATGTCCAAATCATCAGGGAATACTACTGTTTATATTTTTTAAATATCTCCAGAACGGACTATGCCTTCAACCTCAGAGTCACACTGATTCAAAACACCAATGTCTCTTGCCCGGATTACAGTTACATCTCACAAGCTTGATCTCCCTTTCAAAATAGAGTACAGAGTTTTGTTTGGTTTTTTTATGTTTACTTATTAAAGTTGAGGTAACTTCGGTTTACAATACTCTGTATGTCTTAGGAGCACAGGTTCATAGTTTTTCAAACGTTATCACGCCATGCCTATAGCCAAAGTCCTAATAACCTCTACCACAATCCATTACATGCTCCCCGCTCTTTGATCTTAGCCCTCCACCTCAGTTAACCACAGTTCTGCTATCAGAATTCAAGGGTTTGTTTTGATTTTGGTTTTTCTGTTCCTTTGTTTTGTTTCTGTATATTGCACATGACTAAAATAATCCAGTATTTGTATTTCTCCTTCCAATTTATTTCACTTAGCTAAATCCCCTCAGGTTCCAACCATGTTGTCACAAATAACAAAATTTCCTCTTTTCTTTTTTTTAATAACTCAGTATTATTCCATTGTATATACAGACCACATCTTCCTTAGTCACTTATCCATCAACAGACACTTAGGATATTTCCACATCTTGGCTATTTGTGAATAGTGCTGCAATGAAAACAGGGACGGATATAGCTTTCTTTTCAAATTAGTATTCTTGTATCCTCTCACAATAGATAACTACAAGCAGAATTCTGCATCATACGGTAGATCTATTTTTAATCTTTGGAGAAACTTCCTTACTCTTTTCCACAGAAGCTGGACCAGTTTGCATTCCCACCAACAGCATAAGAGGGTTTCTCCTTCTCCACATCCATTTCCCTAAAGATAAGTGATGACGAACATTCTTTTCACATGCCTGTTGACATCTTTATGTCTTCTTTGGAGAAGAGTGATCCACATGACCCAACAGTTCGACTCCCAGGTATCCACCCCAAAATGCAAAAACACGAATTTGAAGGGATATATGCTCCTGGGTTCACCGGAGCACTATTTACAGAGCCAAGTTATGAAAACAACCTAAGTATGTAAAGACTGATGAATGAATTAAGATGTGATATACTAATCAGTTAAAATAAAAGATGATACCTTGTCATGTGCACAACATGAATGGAAGCTGAGAAGATGATTCTAAGCAAAGTAAGGCAGAAAGAGAAGACAAAAACTGGATGATTTCACTCGTGTGGAATATAGAGAAACACAAAACAAAGGAACAAACAAAACTAAATTAAAACAAATCCCCCTAGCACCCACGTCCAGCTTATCCACACTGAATCTGCTCTCCACACTATAAACAAGGTGATCAACTGGACACAGAGAAGATATTTAATAACATTTGTTCAATAAATGACTGTAAACTTTGAAATGTATGAACAAAAAATTCTGCTAATTGGAAATAATGTTTATTAATAAAATGCTATAACCTATACTGTAGATTTTTCACTGATATATCTACCCCTGCTGAAATATTAAAATTGCCTTTCTCTGAAATACCTTATAATTCAGATTTTTAATTTACTTGACCTCTTTCCCATTACCTAAATCCTGATTAGGTAAATTTCCAAATGCTTTAAGGTGAAACTATTATAATTTCATTTTAAACGTTAACAAGCAAAAAGCAAAACATGAAACAAAAACCCATTTAGATGTTAAAAACAGTCTTCCTCTGATAAGGAACTAGCACACATTTGAAACCATTTACAGGCATAAAGATTTCCTATTAAGACATTTTAAAGCCTATCACTCATAACAAATTTCCATCAAAGGCCTGTGCATTAAAGCTCATTATGAACACATCTTGCAGTCAGTGAGCTGATTAAATTCCCTTTCTCTGCTCTGCTTCTGACTCTTGTACTGTTAATAAAGATAGGAGACTCTGGAAATAGAAACGAATGTACTATTCAAACAAATGTAGAGGTTGAATATGCTATTTATAATTTTGCTTCCTTCGGTCTAAAATTTCCACTCAAAAAATGTTAAAATACAAGTAAAATTATCTGGACCATGCTATCCTATCAACTGGTAGACAGTAGAAAAATGTTGCTTTTTCTCTAATTTACTCTAGAAAATGATGTGTTAGAAAACAAGTTAAGAACAAAATTTTATTTTTATTTTTCTTCTGTAGTTTCTTCCAAAAATTAAGTTAACTTTTACTTATACAACTGATAGATAGGAGCATTTGTGACTACACACTAGTACTCAGTGTCTCAAATTTCTCTTTTTCTCAAGTTTCAGGATTTAGTCTTCAGCACCCTGCTTCAAGGGAGAAGCTCCAGATTGTTTGTCCCTTCCTAGACTCATTCTCCACACACACAGTCTGGCTCTACTCTACTCACAACACACAGGAGACACAGAGAAAGAAGGGGAAGGTAAACCAAAAGAACCTCACTACTTTTTCTGTATCTTAACTCAGTCAATATCAGGAGTGTCCCACTTTTTATCTTTCACCATCTCTAGCACACTGAGAAAAGTTTCTAATCGAAATGGTGGTAAGAGGAAAATGGCACAACATGAAGAAGGAGAAATGACCTGAATAAATAAGTTATACAACTGGTTTCATTTTTAAAATCACTACAAAAGTGTAAACTAACTAGGGATCCCTTTTTCTAATCTTCCTATTCTTTGTTTCCAGTCTTTTCTTTGATATCTCTATTTTTTTCCTCCAATCTCTCCTGCTTAAGTTTTACCACTGCCAGTGTATAGATAGACATTTCTTAGATGTGTTAGTTAAGATTCAGAATTCTTACCCTAGCACCTTCTTAAATTTTAGACTTTTAACTTGAAACATTTCTGCAAACTCTAACATAAAGGCAGTTGTACTATCTGAGGGGGTGGGGGGAAGCAAATATTGTCTAAAAAAAGTAAAAAATGATAAATGTTAAAATAAAAAAAATCTGAAAAAAAAAAAAAGCAGTTGTACTAACAAGGTTTGCTGGTAGAAATACTATAAACACAAAAACTAACATGAATGTAATAGTGTCATAAAACCAATTTGTATTTTATTCGTAGCAGTAGTATTTGCATTCTAAAAAATAAGAGAATCTATAGGTATTATTTATTTGACCTACAGAACAGGTTGGTATGCGATGCACTGCAGATCCACCACCAACTTAAATAAGTCTACCAGTAAATTGAGTTTAGATCCAAAATTTAGGTGTCAAATTGTAGTGTATAATAGAATCACCTGTAAAGCAGTTTGTTAAAACTCAATATGCCCAAGTACGAAGCAATTACCAAGTTTTGATTGTAGTTCAATATTTGTCCAACAGATGTCTTCGTTCTTCAACCAATCAAAGGACGGGTACAAAAATAAAAAATAAAAATATCTAATAGAAAATACAAGGCTTAATTGAATTTTTTTTCCCTTTGGCTTTTATTTAGGGGAATTATTTACCTTATCTCTATGGAATTGTGTTCAAAAATAAAATGAAAAACTAATCATAAATATTACTGGATATGAATGCCATTCAAATGTTATGGCATTTCACCAGTTTAGGAGTCAATTGAATGTAAAACACATCATTGTTTTAGGTGCTGAAAAGAAAGTGGGGAAATGCCTCCAGAAAAATCATGACAGTTTTTCCATTTAGATTTTTTATTTTATACTGTTTGCAAGAGATCTTTTTTACACTACAAATTCTAATCATCTATCATTTTGAACTGTCTTTATAACTTTCTACATACCAATAACTTTCTGTTTCAATGTTGATTCACAGAATAATATTACTAAAGACGTACTGAACAACTATTTGTTCACACCCTCAACTAAAGTGCTAACAAAATGAACTGTTAGGCTGATGTTTGTGTATGTCCAGGCAAACAATAGGACTGCTAACTTGCTGACAGCAACTGTAAGATGACATCAAGAGTAACACAACTCAAATTCATATTTTTAAAATAGGAAAGACTGATTTTTAAGCTGATGGAATACCAATCTTTGAAAAGATGGACAATAATCCATTAAGTTAAAAAATCTCCGGCTATCCTGATGCCGCCAACTCACAATTCTTTCTGCCTTTCTATGACACAATGTACAACAGCCATTTCAACTCATCATTCACCCAACCAGGTTAGAGCAGTCAAATTCTTTACTAGTACTTCCTGGTTCACTCTTAACTCTCTCTCCACCATTTATTCTCAACACTACAAGAGTAAATTCTAAAAGCAAAGCCAGATCTTATCACTCCCTTGACTAAACAATGGAATGATTTTTCTCTTGCTCTCTGAATAAAACTGCTGCACTTTGTGCAAAGACAGTTGATGGCAAGAGCTTTAATTCTTAGAGCGCATGGAATAGTGGGTATAACAGTTATACCCACTGTTATTTCCCTGGTGCTTTCCACATGGTTATGACCCAGTAAGTATCTGATGAGTGGAATGAATGAATCTGGCCGCAGCTCTCTTCTCATCTCACACCAGGCTTTCCCTTAAACAGTATGCTTTTGCGTTTCTTGCTATTCCCTCAAAACTCCTTACGATAAAGCCTTTGAAACTATTAGCCCTTCTTCATGAAATGATTTTATCCAAATGCTCAACAAGACTGGCTCCTTCTTTCTTCATATCCCCACTCAAAGGGCACAGCTCAAAACTGCTTACCCTATTTACAGAAATCCCCTCCCTCAACATAATTAAACACCACTCAATTCATTTATTCCATCTATAATTATTACTTTACTGTTTCCTACCACATTTTTAAGTTCCAGAAGGACACAAACCATGTGTTCTGACATGAAAGGTAAACCCAGTGCCAATGCCAAGATAGAATACATATTAAAGGCTAAAGGAAACACCAAGTGACTCCAGTATTTCACTGTTTTGGAAATAATCTAGCCGTGTGTTGCAAAGTTTACTGCAAATTATCACTTTAACTTTTGTTAATGTACTTTTTAACATACACAAATTCTTTTAAGATTCTTGCTATATCAACAAAAGATTCTTTCCTATCTAATGTAAGCTTTTGTTTATATTTTCTTCTAGCATGTATGTGTATACATGCTAAGCATCTCTTTATTTTAGTTGGAATTTAATTTGACACAACTACATAGCTGTTTTCCAAGTGAATATTCATGTAAGAAATATGTATCATTTATTTAAAACTCATTTCTGGGTTCTCTTCTGTTTCATTGATCGACCTACTGTTTTGCCAGTATCACACATTTTAGTAACACTGAATTTAAAATATATACATTATGATCTTCTAGGCAGGTATACCTGTATTGTTCTTTGAGAAAATAAGTTACAATATCATTTGGGCATGTTTCAAGGGCATTTCAGAGATAGAGTTATAGATTTGGGGGAAAGTGACATCTTTATATTAATGTTCCCATCTACAATGTAGTAAAAATATTGCCCTATCTTTTCCATTACCATTACTAATATTATTTACTTATTTTTTTTTAAATTGAATTGTACTGCTTAACACTTCCAGAGTAATCTTAAAAACTGACAAATACACCTATCTCTGACCTCTTCCTAACTTCAACTGGGTGCTACTAGCATGAGGCTATTAGTTTAAAATATGTGTTTATGACATACATTTATTGTGTTAATATTTATTTAAATCATGCTATAAAAATATCATTCAATTCTTATTGTCCTAATTTTTTAATCACCATTTGTAACATTTTAGCTAATGTTTTTGAATAATTGGTCTATGACCTAAAAATCTTGAATGAATTTCTACAAGATCCTTGATAATGTTTCACCTTGAATATTTGGTCTGTAATCTAAAAATCTTGAAAAATCTAAAGTCTCAGCACTATGAAGCTATCAGCAGCCACTGCAACATGAGTTCAATCCTCAGCCAGGGAGCTGATCCACATGGCGCAGCAGATCTCTCCTGTCTCGCCCGCTGCTCCCCTCAGCAGTGTACTTCAGTACATTTGCCTGTTCTGGTCCCCACTCTATCTCTAGTAAATCCTCTCACTCCCTGCACTTCTTGCCTACACCTCAGTCTTATATGCAAAAATAAATAAATAAATAAATATTCTTTTTAAAAAATAAATAAAACATAACAGTTTGGCTACTTGGAAAGCATAATGTGTACATAGCCACAGATTAATCACAAGAATATGCTATATGCTGTTGGGAGGATAAACTAGTCTAATCGTTCTGCAAAATGAGATTATTCAACATTTCAAAAGTACACACACCCTTTGACTTAGCAAGTTCATTTCTAGGAATTTATTCCTAAAGAAAAAAATTATGCAAAAGGATATGTGGTGAAGGATATTCAGTGAAGCATAGTTTTATAATACTAAAAAATTAACAGTGGTATAACTTTTCAAAGTAAGATATATTCAAATAAAAGCAATGGAACGCTATAATTTCATTTGAAAAATATAAAAATCTACATGTACTGACAGAGAAAGATGGTAAAGGCAAGTTATTTAAAAAAAACAACAGGTGACATTCCACTATGTTTTGCTACATTATCTACTAAAGTATTCACTTGCTACATACAAATACTTAAGTTTAAATCTGATTAATTAAATTTAATCTTCAATAAGTTATATTTAAGTAAAATTTAGAATTAAATCCCTCGGTCACACTAGCCACATTTCAACTGTCCAACAGTCACAGGTGACTAGTGGCTACATATTTGGAAGAGCAAGTACAGAATGCTTCTACCATCGCAGAAAGTTCTATCAGACAACACTGGCGTGCAGCATTTTACCTTTCAAAGGGAAAGAAATATAGAAATAATGAATGTTTACACAATAAAAACTGGTACCATAAACATACCAAAAATTAATACCTAATATTGGCTTTTTGCTAATCTGTTTCTTAATTTTACTATAAAAAGCTACACTGGAACTCCTGTATGATAAAATCATGTTTTAAAAAAACATTTTCTCCTTTAAAAATAAAATGTCCTCGTTGCAAATAAAAATTGCAGATTTTTACAAAAAGAAAAATTATGGAACAAACATAAATTTAGTTAAGTATTCTTTAAAAGCTGCTGTTTTGCTGCTTTGGGGATATTCCATTTTTCAATCTCTTTCCTCATTTAATTTTAAAAGGAATTGTTCAGATTGGCCCCACCATAGTTCTAAGGGTTTTTCCCCCTACCTAACTGCAAAAGTTAACTGAAGTCTCTGACCATTTATAGAGAACTATGGCTATCAATTTATTTGAATTCAATGTAAGATGAATGCTTCATTTTCCATAATGAAACATTACTTAGAAGACTGAAAAAATTATCAATAGTTATCAGCTCAAGTTTGAGTTTCCTCTCTGAAAAATAAGTAACCATGTGTACTATCATCTTTCTCACTGTGCCTCCATGGTAGCAAATGACTTTTATTACCTGTCTTTTACAACAAGGCAATGGCTTCCATGGAAACCATAAGGCAAACAACTTTAACTGCTGCCAAGTATACCTTATAAGCATACCTAAACTAAATTAACTGCTACTTTCTCTTATTAATGTACTTAAATTGAGCAACAGCTACTGACTCTGATTCTGTTTTTGTCTCTATGAACAACTCAAAAGATGGGTAACAAACCAGAAAAATTCTGTACCCCTCTAGCAACAAAATAAGTCTATAATAACCAGGGAGCCAAAAAGTTACCAAGCCAGCATATATACCAATCGATGTCATCTCATATAAGAGAATAAATTCAAATAGAAGTTAATAAAGCACCAAAATACCAAAGAAGAAATTCCCTTCCACCAGCTTAGCAGAACATATAAATTTACCAAGATTAAGACACTCACTAATCAGGGGAAAAAGGACAATCAATAAATCCTAACAACTGAAGAAGTGGTCACTCACCTCTCTCAACATATTGTTCTCTTTTTCCTTCTGCTCCAAAAGGCTTTCTAGGTGGTGAACGTGCATCTCTGCTTCTGCCAGGCGTCTCGTTCTCTCATGGTCTTCCTCAGTGGCTTTAGCAGAAAGTCCTTTGCTCTGCAACATCTCTAGGAGTTTCTTAATGGATTCATCCCTCGCATTTAGGGTTTGCTTCTGGGTCTCGATACGAAGCTCCATTTCCTCCAAGGTCTTTCGGAGAAGAAACAGCTCTTTGGCCTGCCGCTCATGCTCAGTGTGTAGCCTTTGAAAGTTCTCCTCTGTCAGCTCTGCTACACAAGGCTCACCAGTCCTAGTACTACTATCCTGCTGAAACAGCTGGTTCAGGTCCCTTTGGATCCGCAATTCATCCTGGAGAGCCTGGATTGTCATTTGCATGTGCTAGAATCAAGACAAAAAAGAAAACCTCAAATCAACTTTCCTCCTAACGCAGTAAAAACAGCAGGTTGAGGGGAATAAGATAGCAGCTACCAGTGCTCAGAACCCTACATTTAGTAACTTAGAATTCACATTATTGTTTTAAAATATGATTGAAATCATCACTTTTCGGCCTTTGGCTAAGATCAAGTGTAAAAAATTATTGAAATCATCTGTAAAATGTAGGTAAATTATATTTAGTCTCAGTAGGAAATAAGTATGACAGCACCTCACTCTACATAAGCCATGACAAAATAAAGACACTTCGAAATTAGAAGGTATTATATAGAAATGAAGGAGATAGAAGGGGGAAAGAGAGGAAGAATTTACAGGAATATAAGCACGGTCACACAAAAAGATCTCACCAAAAATGACAAAGGCTGTCAACACAAATTACTTCTAAGACTTTTATGATTAAATGTATACCCTAAATAATAAATTCTGATATTTAGTAGTTAGTAGTCTCTATCTACCAGACTGTGCCAGGCACTTTTTGGTGTTAATTCATTCAGTGCACACTGTGACACAAGTATTACTGTTTTTATTTCAATGATGATGACACTAGGCTGAGAGAGACTTTACTAATTTACTCAAGATAACACAGTAAAGTGCTAGCATTCAAATCAAAGCAATTTCCCCAGTCCACTGAAACTAGTATTACCCAAAAGTGATATTATAACTGAAAGCTGTTTAAAAAAAAAAAAGACAATGTTAGCTTTTCATACAGGGGAAGATAACAACATAGGTGGGTATCAAGAGAAGATGCTGATGCAGATAAAAACCATACCCAATACTTCAGATCCAGCTGATTATTTTAGTGAACTCAGAACATCTGCTTTCGATTTCTATTACACAATCCTCCAACCACCTGCCATCAATCCATCTTTTTCAAGTGTTTTCTTATCCTACCTATTTTGTCTTATTATCTCCCTATTACGGATAAATGTTTTCAGATTTAGGATATTATTGAAACAACATTTTCTTCACACTTCCACTGTGTCTACCTATTATTCTTTATTATGTTACTCTATACCCATAAGGCTTTAAGTTGGTTTGAATTCGTCTCCAGTAATTTTATCCATTGAGCTCATTCATACTTTTCTGGCCTCAAAAGAAATGACATGTATTTGTGAATGTCTGAACAAAAACTTAAAAAGTAGCAGGGTCTCTATAAACCATAAAAATCTTCATGATGAAACCCAAGATGCTAGCCTCATTTAGAACTCTATCTACTTACTCAAATCACATCTTCTGTATATATGACTGCCTGGATGAGCTACTAAGCAAATCACTTGCCCTCCCCAGTGTAGTGGCAGGATGGCCACAGGGCAGGACCTCTATGATCCAAGCAGATGAAGTAAAGGAGGAATCCTGGAGCCCTCAGTGGCTTTTCAGGCTTTTATTGGGATTTACCAGGTAAGGGGCAGGCAGGGATGCTGGTGGGGGTGGGGAGGCTGGCAGGCCTCCCAGCCCCCAGCAAGTCTTCACACTCTTCGGCCGTTCTCTAGTGGCCTTTTCTTCTCTGCTCCTTTCGCTCTTTCGTTCTCATCTGCTCTCAGCTCTTCTGGTTCTCTCGTGGTTCTGCTGGTGTCCCCATGAACCGCCCTTAGAAGTCCAGTTTTGGCCCAGGTGTACCCACTTACACATGCCCACACCCCACTCCAGGTGCCCGCCATCAGGCACACATGCAGGACCGCAGAGATCCATCATCAATCCTAATGGCAGGAGGGCAGAAAAGCCTGATACTTTTTCACTTACCCTACACCCAGCCTCTTTTTTTTTAAAGATTTATTTATTTATTTATGCATGCAAGAACTGGGGTACAGGCCAGAGGTGTTGGGTTGGGGGTGAGAGAATTCACCAGAAACAGAGTCTTTATCTTTATAAAAACACTGGATATGGATATATCACTTGTCAAACTGCTCAGAGCCTATTATATATTCACCAACTCCCACCTTCTGTTTCAAGCACGACAGCAATCTTTTTACTTATTTATTGAGGATTTCACTTAAACTAGAGATTCTCAACCTTAGTAATCACATATTAGGATAACTTGAGACGGTTGTGAGAAATTCCAAAATCCAGAGCCATTCCCAGAGGTTCTGATTTGATGGTCTGATGTTCACTTTTTAAAAAAAAAAAAAAAAGATTTATTTTATTTATTTATGCATACAAGAACTGGGGTGTAGGCCAAAAGTGCAGGCAAGACTGGTGAGCCATGTGGGTCAGCTCCCTGGCCGGGGATCAAACTCATGCTACAGTGGCTGGTGATACCTGATAGCTTTGAGAGTTGAAAAAAAACAAAAAACTGTCTTATTATTTTTTGATTGACCTGCCATTAAAAATTCTTTTTTTTTTTAAGATTTATTTATTTATGTATACAAGGCTGGGGTGCAGGCCAGAGATGGCCTGTGCCATAGATTTTTAGAACATAAGTATTATGATATCTATGCCACAGTTTCAAGCAGAATGTTCCTAAGAATTTTCAGTTACAACAGAGGGGCAACAGTTCAACTGACTAAACTTAAGAGCATGGAGGATAATTGCAAAAGAGGAGAGACAACCAGACAAATGATGACACTGTAACAGAGATATCTCTATAAAAAGTGGAGGTGCCATGTTCCCTGCCCCACCTACTGAGGGGTGGAGCTGAGCGGCCAGGTTAAGTCATATAACACGAAGGTTGGTGAGCCCAAGGAAGACATGAGAGAAGAGAAATGAAAGAGGGACAGGGGGAGAAGGGCTTGCTTGCTTCTCAGATCTGCGCTTGCACTAGGGACTTGGGGGACTTGGAAAATACACATGGAGGAGAGACCTGTAGGACACTTGGGGAGGCTGACAAAGGCAACTGTTGTCTTGATTTGTTCTTTGATTTTGCTCCTTTTGTTCTTCCAGGCTTGACTGGCCCTTTCTGCCTCTTTCCTATGATTGCCAGTTGAAACATGCCTTAGACTTGTGGCAAATTTTTGGGCCTCAGTGGCACCGCTTCAGGTAAACCTTGTTT
The DNA here is from genome assembly GCF_964194135.1 of Talpa europaea. Classification (NCBI taxonomy): domain Eukaryota; kingdom Metazoa; phylum Chordata; class Mammalia; order Eulipotyphla; family Talpidae; genus Talpa; species Talpa europaea. The sequence continues at coordinate 74,260,821 of NC_140083.1, read as the reverse complement.
GACTGGGCATTTACCCACAAGTGGATGGCTAACTTTGAGTGTTTTATTGGGAAACTAGTACCCTTTCTACCTTTCCCGGTACACACTAATGCTATTAAAGTTCTTCTATACTAAGTATGCTTTGTCTTTGTATGCATGGATGGCTGGAATCCTTTAGATCACAAAAGGATCCTTTAGATCCTTTAGATCTCTCTCCCAGGTGTCCAAACACTAACAACATGAAAAGTAATTAATTATAAATGAAAATCAAAGAACATGAAAAAAGAATATTAAAGGAAAGTCTTACATGTGCTAATTTCAATGAGAAAAGGCTGGAATTTTTATTGTGTTTTTTTTTATGCTCTCCTTAGCATTTTCTTTCATAGGAGCATATCAAAAAAGAAAACTACAAGTGACCTGAGCAATTAACCAATTTTATATTCATGAAAAAGAAAGTCTTTTAATTTAATGCAACCTAACTTTTTTCACCATCCATGTAGTTGCAATTTTAAGCAAACAGGAAAAAATCAATGACTATCAGGGTTTGGTAATTCATTTGCAGTAAAGGCACTGACCTAACACAAAGATAACAAAAAATATCAATAAACACCCAACTGCAGGAGTACATTATATAGCAGCTCAGTTATCTTCTTTTTAAGTAAAAAAAAAAAAAATTGTCAGGGTTAGGCACAAAGTTAGGAATTATATGAAACATTTAGTAGACGAAAAGTCTAAAAAGAAGAGAATTTTAAATGAGTTAATTAAAACCTAGAACAGGATTTCTTTTCCTCACTTAATTGTTTAAAAAGGCAATTTTCAATCCTTAGGTTCTTTCACTACAGATACACTATTAAAAAAGCACATAGATAATAAATATATTTTAGTAAGGGGACATTATGTACAAAGAGTGAAATACTTTAATGCCTCAATGTTATAATATTTAAAACTCAGTATGCTAGCAATTTTAAACCCATTAATTCTTTGGTTTTGTTTATAAAACATATTTTATAGTTTGTGGTACAATCTTCAGACACACTGAGGAGAGGCCATAGCAGTGTGGAAGACTGTCATGAAGAGAAAGACAAAATATTCAAAGATAATGACAGTCAAGTTTCTTACTGTAGAGAAAGGTAAATAGAAATATGGGGTTGGAGAGTGGTGGGGAAACTAGAATATAAATCCTGTGGTGTTGGAATAAAATTGAAAGTATCAATGTGAACTCACTGCATAATATAGAGAGATATTATAAATGTGTGCATACACCCTAGCTCTATTCCTTGAGAGGGACTGGAAACAGTAAAATATCAAGAGCAATGAGCACAACTGAAATTCAGATCTTAGCTTCTAAATATTTTCCACTGAAAGCAACCAAGATTCCTTAAAGAAATGGCTGACTCCAAGCTGAAGCATGGAAATTATATGGTAACTCTAGAACCTGTTATGCCAGAAAGAAAAGTGCTCTAAGAATAATGAGATTATATCAAACAGACACAGAGTAAGCATGAATAAGTCCCAAGTGACACCTAATTCTAGGGCAAACTGATCATCAAAACAATTAATGAGGGTTACACCCAACCTATTGAAAAATCAGGAACCTGTTAGTCCATACGAACTGTGATTTTGTGATTTGTAATTAGAAATATATACCTGGGTTTTATGGGACAGAGCTCCGAAAACCTTTGGAATTTCCTAAGAATAGCTAGCAGAGATGTCTTTTGTTATGCTAATGAGTTGGTTTGGGGAAAACACTTAATGGGGTTTGGAGAACCAATGTGATTTAGAAAACTGGAATTTTCAGTACCACCCATCTCCCATCCGACCTACAAGGAAGGGAGAGAAACTGGACGTTGAATCAATTACGAATGGCCAATGACTTGCTCAGTCCTGCCCATGTAAGGAAACCTTTAAAATCCAAAAGGAGAGGTTTCTGAGCACTTCCGACTTGTTATACAAGTAGAGGTACCAGAAAAGTGGCACACGTGATGCATAGAAATTCCAAACTCCTTCCCCACACCATGCCTTTCCTGTCTGTCTCTGGGCTATATTCTTTCATAATAAACCAGTAACCCAGTACATGTTTGTCTGTGTTCTATGGATCACTCTATCAAATTAATCAAAACCCAGGAGGGGGTCATGTGAACCTTGTAAGACTGAACCCTTAACCTTCAATGTGAGGAGACAAACACAATTTCTCTCTCTCTCTCTCTCTCTCTCTCTCTCTCTCTCTCTCTCTCTCTCTCTCACACACACACACACACACACACACACACACACACACACACACACAGGAAATTGGGCCCAGGAAACTTTTCTGTGGCATTTTCTATTACAAAGTAGTAAATACATCATGTTAAACACTGTAAGAAAATATAAATTTACACAGAAAAATACTCATGTAATTCCTTCGATTTTCCTTGATTAAAAGGTTCAACTCTCTAGTAAGAGAAAATGACTGCTAATCACACAATCAGAAATATAAGAGAAGAATGCTAATGAATATATGACAAATCTCAGTCATTTTACAATGGAAATAACCATTCCATATTAAATTTTTATTTTTTAAAAAAGATTTATTTATAAAAAAAAACTGGGGTACAGGCCAGAGGCACGGCAGGATGAGAGGATTCACCAGAGACAGATGGGGGAGCAGAACAGGCAGACGGACCAAAAGCACTGCTGAGGTGAGCAGTGGGCAAGACAGGAGAGGTCTGCTGTGCCATGTGGGTATCTCCCTGGCTGGCCGGGAATTGAACCCATGCTGCAGAGGCTGTGGACAGCTCCGCAGCGCTGCGCTCAATCCACTGTGCCACGAGGGAGGCCCTCCATATTAAATTTTTAAAAGTCATACAGTGTGTGTGTGTTTGTACACACACATAGACTGACAGGCACGAAAGTACAATCCCAAATGGGTATAAGGATGACAAACAGAATTACAGGAGAGTGGAATTTTTTCCCCTAACTACAGTTTTTTATTCTTTTTTTTTTTAACTTATTTTTGTGTAGAAGAACTGGGGTGTAAACCAGAGGTGTGGGAGGTGAGATGGTTCACCAGAGACAGAGTAGGCACAGAACAGGCAGATTTACTGAAATATACTGCTAAGGGGAGCAGTGGACAGGACAGGAGAGGTCTGCTGCGCCATATATGGGTTAGCTCTCTGGCTAGGGATCAAACTCAGACCATAGCACTGACAGCTGGCTGAGACTTAACCCATAGGCCAACAGGGAGGCCCCATTTATTTATTCTTAAGATGTTTTAGTATACGTATTTATTACTTTGCAATACAAAAAATGTTATAAAAATGACTCTACAAACTACTGTATTATTTATCCTGTGTCTGGGAAGAAGCAACATTGCTAAAGCACATCATCTGCCTCCAGAAGACAACTTAATTATGCTTTATAACATAAAAGAAGCTGAATAAAGTATTCTTGAAAAGTACACAGATCAATATTCTTAACAGTATGATTCTGATTCCCTTCCACAAACTCCAATGTCAGGAGTAAAATTAGTCTCCAGGCAAGAAACTTTGATTACAACTACATGAACATTTAGTAGACTAAATGTTTGCTACCATTAGTAGACTAAAACGAAAAAACTGGTTGGCCCTTCAAATATACACTAATAAAGAACTTTGAAAAGTTGGTAATAGTCTTTGTCAAGATTTGATCTATATGTAAAATATGGCTGCCATGAAAATTCATTTCTTAGCCAGTGTCACCCAGTTTCTTTCAAGTTCAAAGTTCACGTAAACATAAAAGTTAGGTAGCAAATAACCTGAAATCAATAAATAGAAACTTCATTAGGCAATATAAATGTAATCTCTAGAATCAAGAGAACTCTCACTTAAGCAATACAGAGTTTACGGCCACGAACACAATAACAAAGAAACTGTAAAATCATCTTATGCTCTGACAAAGCACTAATAAGAATTTATGCCTATCCTTTAGCAATTCAGAAGTCACTATTTGACATTTGAAACAAGAGTATAATAGGACCTTTGAAATCAAAATGTCAAGCTGATACAACCAGCTACAGCAATTACTCTAAAAAACAGTGGCAAAAATGGAAGACAGTGGAAGTGATAAACTCCAAAGGACACACATACAATCTGTTTGCTCTAAAGTATGTTTTTATATTGTGAATCAGTTCACACATGATCATGATAAAGGACTATGATTACATCAAAGCTGCTCTGGTTCACAAGCAATTTTTCCTGCGCAAACAACAAAGGGCAGAAGTAGACAGCCTTCAACAGGAAAGGAAAATGCCCTCAGCCTGGCTGCTGCATAAACAGGAATCCTTTCAGCTCTATTTTTAGAAAGTTAAAGACAGCACCTGCAGCCAGCTTTCCCTTCCTGCAGGAGTACACCCCGAAGCACTTGAGGCTGTATTCAAAGTAGAACATACTTATTTATGCTCACTCTCAAAGATCCACTTCTATCTGCACTGTCTCAGCACTGCAAGCAAGCAAGCATTTCTACTCAATTATTTGTATTAGTTTTCAATATCTGCTGGAGCAGCCTACAGACACAATGACCTGCATTCCTGGAGTTATCCAAGCCATCTCTTGAGGTACTATTTATAATTTCTGTTACTGTTTTGGTTACAAAGTTGCACATATTTTGAGTAGTCTCCCCCAAATCCGAACTCTGCTATAGCAAAATTTTATAGAACCCAATGATCTCTAATATACTAGTGAATTTTCAAACTGATTTATTATAAAATGAACTGTAAAAACAATTTAAGTGGTTAATGACCAATTTTTGCAGTAAAATAAAATTGAAAATATCTAACCATACTGATCCCAAAAAGAAAATGTTTTACATGAATTTTATATTTTGATCATTTAAACATATATATCGTAGATAATATATAACGATATGTATGTGTATATATGAAATTTTTACAATGGGTTATAATAAAAAAGGCATAGAGTTTATGACAAATTATAGCATATGTCCCTAAAACAATTCAAAAGTTTAGATGTCACTAAATGGTTTAAGAAGAAATGTTAAAATAGCAAACTTTTTTTTTTTTTTTTTGCCTCCTTGGTGACACAAGGGGTTAAGTCTCAGCACTTTGAAGTTATCAGCAGCCACTGCAGTACAGTTCAATCCTGATCCCCAGCCAAGGAGCAACCCACATGGCACAGCAGACCTCTCCTAACTCACCCGCTGCTCCCCTCAGCAGTGTATTTCAGCAGATCTGCCTTTTCTGTTCCCCATTCTGTCTCTGGTGAATCCTCTCACTGCCCCCGCACCTCTGGTCTATACCCCAGCTTTTGTATGCACAAATAAAATAAATATTTTTTAAAAAAAAGAATCCTAGAAAAAAAAAAGAAATCCTAGTCTGAGGAGAAAAAAAAAAAAAAACAGGAAAAGAGTCTGGAAAGAAAGTAACAAACAGGTATGACAATAGTAATTAACAATAGTAATTACAGGAAATATGAGACATGACGAATGAATGAATGGATAGAAAAATGAATGAACGGATGTAGGGAGAGAAGGAGAAAGGACAAATTGAAGCTATACGCATATTTTCATTAATTAGTTCATACTTTCCAAGGTCATATACAAATCCTCACTTCAAAGAAAAATGAAGAAAACTCACAGAAACTTAGTAAGTTCAGGGAATTCTGGTAACAGCTCCAGAATTGTAAAAAGAAAAAAAAACAGAGACATGATTAATAATGCCCTTCTGAAGAAGACAGCACCAAGTCTGTCTCACAAAACTAACTTGGCTGGGGTTATCTATTCCAAAACACAGCATCTATTTAAAGCATAAAAAAAAAAAAAAGCTATGCAAGACTAAGCAAAAACTACCTTAACTGTTCTGGAATCAAGCTGCTGGTAATGAGAATGAATTCAGTTTTGTTGAAATGAATTACACCTATCAAAATTTTTTTCCTCTTGACCCATGTAATTGTGCAGGATGACATTATAATTAAGAAGAACAAGTTGCTTTAGAATTGAACAAACAATACAGTTATCCCTTCAGGTTCTGGAGTCACAACACTCAATTTTTTTTTTATAACATCATATACAGCAGCTTATCCTCTCCCCTCTTACTATTATTTAGCTTATTGTTCTAAGAACTATTCAATGAAACTAAACAGAAAAACATAGGGAGGGTAAAATGATTACATGAAGACTTCTTTTTAAAATATATATATTTTTTAATGTTTTTCTCATATTGAACATACAATCTAGATTGTACTTTTTTCTATACTCATTTTGCTTTGCTGCCTAAAAGACTGACCAAGCCAATTAAGAGAGCACAGTTGTTTCTGAAACTGGATTCCCCACAGCACCTAGAGGACCTTGAGCATGACTGGCTCTACACTGGGTCTGCCGCCTAAGTGGAGGGACATGTCAGCTTACAATCACCTAGAAAGAGTACCTTTGGTGTGTAAGCATCCATGCGGGCAGTCCCCCAACCCCACTCCCAAGCCCTAGCATGTGCAGCCTGCAGGATGGCAAAGGCCACTCTGAAATGGGGGGAAGGGAACCCCAACCCTCCTCCCCCAGTGCAAGCAGTTCCACTGGGGCTCCCACAGCCAGACTCAGAGTGCATGGCCTGCAGGCAGCATCCAGGTCACCCCAACCCGTGGGCGGCAGCAGTGGAGGTGCTCACCCTGCCCCACAGCAGGCCAGCCCAAGGGCTCCGGCAACAGAGGGACCCTTAGTTTGCGGCCACTGGGAAGAGCATTGGGCCCCACTGGGACACAAGTCCCAGTGCTGTTGCAGAGTCCCCAGCACTGTTATACCAGGTCCCACTAAGGGGTGCTAAGAGCAGTGTACCTCTTACTCCAGTGAGGCTGGCTCTGACCATGGCTCCCCAGAACCCACCAGTTCACAAGCATGTTCTGACCTCAGTGCAAGTGGAATCTGGGCAGGCACTAGGGCTTTCCCTTTTGAATCTGGTACCAGGATCATGACTGGATCAGTCAGACTCGAGCTCTTATGCTCATCAAAAATGAAATGAGCTGATTAGTGCTTAACCAGCAGCAATCAAACAGGATTGCAAAATGGTCCATCAGACCTGTAGGGTGAGGAGCCGGAAGAGAATATAATGCAGAACATTATAGAAGGAGTATCATAGGCCTGAGCCCAGTGTCTCTTAAAAAAAAAAACTGTTTGCCACTGGCTCATTCCAATAGCTCATATAGAGCTGTAACACTAGTGTCTCTAACCCTGACTCCTGGTGACAGGTGTTAACCAGCACTACTGAACAGTGTAAACCAGCACCGCTGATTGGTGTCCAGCACTGTGACCAGTCACCTTTGAGAGCTGGCCACCACTTCTGATTATTTGGCACCACCTCCTGGTGCTGCTGAGTCCAGCAATGTCTGTTCCAGCATCCAGTATTATCCAGCCCGGCTTTCAGACTATTGTTATTGTCTGCTGCAGCAGCCCCATCTGTGAGCACCTCCAGCTACCACCATGAGTTGGATCCTGGTCCACTACTTACCAGTGTGCCACGAGCAACAGGCCCTCAGTGACAGGACAGAGCTATCTTGTACAAGCAGCCTTTGTTTGGAACTACTGGACACTATCTAGGGTGAGAGGCAGGCACTTGTGGTCTTAGAGACTTTTCTTTTCACCAACTCTCCTGTTTGTTAACAAACCCCATTGCTGTTGCACCCTGTGCATGGTGGTCCTCTAACTGTGAGCACATGGGAGAGAATCCACAGTGAAGTATCTCTCACCTTTACACTATTTGACTCCTTCAAGATTACAGAAGTTTAACCTTAAGAGTACTGACCTCAAGCCCAGAAAAGTTGCCATGTTTTACTCCTTGTACTCAAAAGTGTGAAATAAGATACAACTATTATCACCAAAAAAGGGAATATTGATTCTTTTTATTTTTTTAAAGTATTTGAAATTTTTAAGATTTTATTTATTTTTCATTTTTGCATAGAATAACTGGGGTACAGGTGAGAGATGTAGGGAGGTGAGAGGATTTGCCAGAGACAGTGGAGAGCAGAGCTGGCAGATCTACTGAAATACACGGTTCAGGTGACAAAGGAGAGGTCTGCTGCACCACGTGGGTTAGCTTCCTGGCTGGGGGATAGAAGTCAGGCCTTGAGGTGGTAGCCCTGACACTTAACCCCTAGGCCCAGAATATTCTTAATTAATATTTCTTCACATATCATTAATATTTGCTAATTCTTGGTGATGGACATGAGTTTTTGTTTTACTATTTTCAAAGTTTTTGGGACACATACAGAGAAAATAAATCTAAATCCAATGTTCTCAGTTCCTAGCTTGCTTGACAAGATTAATACTTCTTCAAGCATGTTACCTAGATTAGCAATATAAAAAGCACCCGGAGGGCCTCCCCTGGTGGCACAGCAGTTGAGCGCTAGGTTGCAAAGCTGCCCGCAGCCTCTGCAGTGCCAGTTCGATCCCCGGCCACCAGTGAGGGTCCCACATGGCACGACAGACCTCTCCTGCTGCGCCCACTACTCCCCTCAGCAGTGTATTTCGTCAGTCTGCCTGTTCTGCCGCCCACTCTGGCTCTGGTGACTGAGCCACCCTCCCGCGCTTCTGACTGTACCCAGTGCTTGTATAAATAAATAAGTAAATATTTAAAAAAAAATCACCTGGAAATCTGTTAGAATTCAAGCCCTTAAGCTCCTCCCTCAGTTTATTCATAAAGTCTGAGGATGGGACCAGCAATTGTGTTTTAACAAACCCTCCTCGTAGTTCTGATGTATACTGAAGTTTAAGGGTCATCTGACTGGATAAAAGATCTTACCACTCACCAAGGATAGAAAATAAAAGCAGCAGACTGGGCCAGAGGAGATAATCAGGATAAATAAAGTTTTGGTGTTTTACCAATTCACCTTCTTCTCACTACTTCCAGCACACACCCTCTAGGGGGCCACAGTCTTCCTTATTTCAAATTCTACTTGCATAAAATCTTTTAGCATTCATTTGTGTCTATTTACATTGGATCTTTTAATCTCTAAATTTTCATGTCCATATCCTATCTCATATCAATTAAATCATAATTTCTTGAGGTAGGGATTGATCAAAAGTATCGTAAAAGCTCCCTACTGTACAACCAGAGCTAAAAACCACTCACTCAGTCTAAATGAAAGATTTCGTCTCATTTGATATATTTCCACATATGATGAGAAAATACTTGTATCAAAATCACGAGGGGCATAATTCTCAAAATAATATGATAATCTCTTGTGGTACATAGATGACCTTTGTTAAAATAGCTGTGTATGTACTTTCGCAGCTTTTTTTTTTATTGCAAATGATGTTTTCCATGAATGGCAGTGAGAGTTTCATTTTAAAATAAGAATACTTTAAGTAAATCAATTACTTTAAAAAACCTATATAAAGAATAGGACAAGGGATGTGACAAATATTGCAAAGCTAATAAGCAAAAAATATATAGTTTAGTTAACCATGACCAAAATGCTCATTAAAATAGATTTCTAAGGACTACCCTAGCAGTTCAAAACCATAAACTTTGAAAGTGGAGCCTGGAAATGTACATTTTTAACATATGCTCCCATACTTATTTACAAAAGCTTGAAAAATGCTCTAAAAAGAGGAATTTGAGCCTTCTGTCTCTAAACCAAGAACAAGATTAGCTATAAAAGGGAAGCCTCTCATTCCATTCATTTTTTTTTCTTACCACCACTTCCTCTCTTCCTACTGTCACAGACGGATGAGCCCCAGCTACACCTGCTGAGTGAAAAAAAAGTAGTTTCTGCTTGAAGATTTAGCTCTTACCCTAATTTCCCATTACATCTCTTTATTGCAAGCCTGAAGAATCAAGAACTCGTCCTCATTTTGCTCTCTTCTTTTCAGCCCTCTCCTCCTTCCTATCAAGGGCCCTATGCCTTGAGCATTCCTCCCATTCCAATCAGACCACTTCTTGTTCCATCCGCCTTTCCAGCTACCCTGTGAAGCTAATAATTTTGGCACAATCTAATCACCCTCAGGGTGTATTTCTATTCTCAAATTCCAGTGATAAACATTTTCTATCCATCTGAACTGCCCACTGTTTTAAGTTTTCATATATGATGGCATAATTATAAACCACTTTACTGGACAGAGGATGGAAAGTAGGTTTAGGTTCACATACCAACTTTTCTCCATTTGTAGTTGTCAATGGTTCTCAACCTTGACAGCATATTAGTTACTTGGGAAGCTCTTAAAAATCCCCTATGAAGGTAATAATTGAGAATCTCTGGAGGTGAGGGTGAGACCCAGGCATTTTTTAAAGTTTCTCAGTTTAGGTAAAGGCAATATGCAGCCGAGGTTGAGAACCGTCAGCTAGAAAGATTACCAAAACAAATTTAGAGGTTGCTGCCATGGTGGGCAACACTTCTGCCATTACTGTGCCTGCCTAACTAGGTCAAATACAGGATATTCTGACACAATAGGGACATCTGAGTACAGAAATTCCAAATTCCAACACTAATAAGCAAGTATTTGTTTATATTTATCTTGACTTATTTTGAGGAGGATCAAGAAATTCCCTGTACTTGTTTAATCTGATCTGGAAGGTATTTTTTAAAGCCAAACACCATACCTCCAAATAGGAACAGAGTTTTTATAGAATTAAATTGGCTCATATTTAGACTTATAATTTAGACTTATAAGTTTTTTCAGAACCTAAGATGGACAGATATGAAGCACTAGCAAGAAAGAAAATGGACAACACTATCACCCATATGTACCACTCTGCCTATTCAATTATAAGTTCAATATGATACATTACAGTTTCAATTGTTTCTCAATCTCTGCAATTTAAATCCCTTTCATTATTCATTATACTCAGAACAATTAGGTTTATTCATTCAGTATCTTATACAGACTACAGCCTAATATACTACAATCTGTGAGTTTATGAAATTCAGATTTTCAAACCCACTTTGTACTAAATTTCACAAAAAATAATTATAACATCAAGTGAAAAGATATTCTAAAAAAATAAAATTCACTTTATGAATTATTACAATGTTTAATTGTAGAAGGCTAAAATTCTTCTAATAAATGAACAATTGGCAGAGAATTACAGTTGTATTCACTTCCTGCCATAAATGCCAAGAGCAAGTACATCCAATTTTAAGTTCCTCATATGAAGCCAATGAGTGGGCAGAAGACAAACATGGCCAAAATGAAGAACACATGGTATTCATACTTTGGAAAAAAAAAAAAAAGTAGCAGTGGATTACAACCAGGAGGGGAAGCCATCTGTCACAAGAAAAGGAAGTGACTGTAAGCTGTCAAGGACTATAAACATGCCATCTCAACCTAAATGAGTCAAGTTTCAGATTTTAATTTTACTTAACTGTTGTAATGAGCATATATTTTCAAAATTATGTGTGTCAAATTATGAATGGAGTAGGTAAGAGGAAGAAAAAACATTAACGCTGTGGCTCTACCAACAAAGGAACTCCATTTTGTTATTAGGCAGAAAAACATAACAAATAAAAAACATATACATGCAAAAAAGTCAGAAATCAGTCAACAGTTGGAAAATTCAATTCCCTCTAGTTTATCTGCATTATTTTTCTAGCCTATGTTCATTTGCCCAAAATGAAAAAAGAAAGCAACTTCTCAAATATGAAGTAAAAGTGAGCCACAAGTCAAAAGAATTAACCTAGGCCTCCCAGGTGACAGCGGGTTGTGAGCAGCGCTGTGAAGCTGTCTGCAGCCTCTGCAGTGTGGGTTCGATTCCCTCGCTGGCCAGGGAGATACCCACATGGCGCGGCAGACCTCTTCTGTCTGGCCCGCTGCTCCCCTCAGCAGTGTTTTCGGTCCGTCTCCTGTTCTGCTCCCCGCTCTGGTGAATTCTCTCACCCTCCCGCGCCTCTGGCCTGTACCCCAGTTCTTGTATAAAAATAAATAAATCTTTTAAAAAATAAATAAATAAAGATGTCTTTAAAAAAAATTAACCTGGGCCTCCCCTAGTGGGGCAGGCGGTTGAGCGCTGCACTATGAAGCTGTCCAGACTCTTCAGCGTCCAGACTCTTCAATCCTGGCCAGGCGGCGAGGGTCCCACATAGTGAGGCAGACTTCTCGTCTCTTGCCCGCTGCTCCCCTCAGCAGTGTATTTCATCAGTCTGCCTGCTCTGTTCCCTCCTCTGTCTCTGGTGAATCCTCTCACCCCCACGTGTATCTGGCCTGTACCCCGGTTCTTGTATAAATAAATAAATCTTTAAAAAGAAAAATTTAACCTTACCCCTGTCCTTCCCTGCACCCAGCATCCCCTCCAACCACCCTGCTAAGAGCCATGGTCCCTTCTTGGGATTCACCCCCAATAAGGTAAAACCACTGGACAATTAGATTTTTTTTTTAAGAAATATTCTGTATTTTTTTAAAGATTTATTTATTTCTACAAGAACTGGGGTACTATCAGAGGTACGGGAGGGTGAGAGAATTTACCAGAACCAGAGCGGGCAGCAGAACAGCAAACTGATGAAATACACTGCTAAGGGGAGCAGTGGGTGTGGCAGGAGAGGTCTGTGCGCCATGCGGGACCCTCGCCGACAGCCAGGGATAGAACCGGCACTGCAGAGGCTGCGGGCAGCTTCGCAGCCCAGCGCTCAGCCACTGTACCACCAGGGGAGGCCCAAATTAAGCTTCAGTTTTCTCATCAGTAAAAGAAAAATAATAGTACCGACCCCATAAGATTGTTTAAATGAGTAATAATATAGGCAGAGGACATAAAATATGGTCTGCTTCTCAGTAAACATGACACAAGTGTTATTCTGTTGTGCTGATCATGTGCTACTGTGACTTTCAAGCTACTAATAGAGAAAAGAATGCTCATGGAGGTCATGGTGCCTCGCAGCCAGTGTAAAACTAAAGACACAGGGTTATTTTTAGAAATAAAGTAAAATAAAATAGGTATCGACCAAATTCTTCAGTAAAGGACCAGAGAACAAATATTTCAGGCTTAAAGGGTTCATATGGATTCTATCATATCTACTCAACTATCCTGTTTTAGTGGGAAAACAGTCATAGATATGTAAATATGCAAGGTATGTGTCCCCATAATACTTTATAAACACTGTATTTCAGATTGTATATGTTTCACATGTCACCAAATCTTATTTTTTTAAAAATCAATTAAATGGGGTAAAAACCACTCTTAGATTGTGGGGATATACAAACCCTGTGGGTAGGCCCTGGCCCACACTATAACCACCTGTGCTGTGAACCAGTGCTTCTTGAATGCCAGTCCATGACAAAGATTCCACCCATCTTCAGTAAAATTGTCACAAAAAGTTAAAAGTTACAATTGCTTTGGAAGAACAGATGTTTACCTGAAATTAAGCCATTCCAATTCCTCTGGTGTAGCAATGTTTTCCCTATTTCAAAATGATAAGTATATACAGCCAATTACCTTTTTTTAAAACTATCTTTACTTAACAATTCTATTTCTGCCCTCTCCCCCAATATTTTTGGGGGGTTGGGGTATTCTTTTTTTAAAACTGGTGTGTGAAATCCAAGTCTAGGAATCATTAATCTAAAGTTTTCTGCCTCATCAAAACAAAGAAGTACTGGTATGTGTCATTTACACCTGCTGATGGAGACTGATTTTTTAATCAAATTATATCTTCAACATCTGCGCGAAACAACATCTGCGCAACATCTCTTTCTCTGTCCATCCTCTTACCCAAATGTCAACTCCCTCCCAGAAGTCTTTGGATTCTATGATACTTCCATTCTTGTATTTTCTCCTCCAGCTGAAACAGGAATTTTTTTTTAAATTTTCTTTTTATTTATATATTTTTTACATCTTGTCCATTTTTAAACAATGCTTGCTTCCTCTCCCCCTCAGGTGTAGTTCCCACAGAATTTCCTCCACCAAGGCACCCATACACCATCACCACAGTCCCTTATGCTCCTCCCTCCCTCCCTCTGATCCCTCTCCCTCTTCCTCCCCTGTAGGATGTCTCTGGTTTGTAACTGTTTTTGTTTTGTGAAACAGGAATTTTAATGTAATGTTGTTCTGAACAGGTTATTCTTTTTAGTTTCTTCACTTACCTACATATGAAGACAAAATCAGTTATCTATATGGTTGTCATGAGGGTTAGAAGCAATATATGAAAGAAGCTAGTATGGTATCTGTAAATGTTCCATAAAAGTAGTTATTACTTTTACTGGGTCTCTATAAGTGATAATCAGAGACATATCTGACAAGAGTATTACCGTAAGATGTCATTTTCATGGACAAATCTATTACAGTATTTTTTTTTTAATAGAGGCATGCTTTTATTTATTTGTTTGCTGGTTTGTTTTGTTTTGTTTTGTTTATACATGCACTGGGTACAGTCAGAAGCGCGGGAGGGTGAGAGAATTCACCAGAGCCAGAGCGGGGAGCAGAGCAGGCAGAAGGACCGAAGTACACTGCTGAGGGGAGCAGTGGGCGGCAGGAGAGGTCTGCGCGCCATGTGGGACCCTCCTCCGGTGGCCGGGGAGCAGCCGGGGATCGAACCGGCGCCGCAGAGGCCGCGGGCAGCTTCGCAACCCAGCGCTCAACCGCTGCGCCACCGGGGAGGCCCTATTACAGTATTTTAAAGTGTACAATAACAGATAATATATAAGAACCAAAGAGAATACCAAATGTAATTCTAAATGTTTATTGTCAGTGGAGTAAGTAGTAGAGAATGGACACAAAGATCACTTTTTTAGTGACATACACTTGAGTAAAATTTCAGCTAAAAAAAAAAGTAACAAAGCACAGAAAATAAGTTTAAAATATACAGAATGAGTAATATAAGCATTGTATATTGCCCATCCTCAAAAAAGTCCTCATTGCCTTGTGAAAGTTAAATCTTCGTCATATAAAGGCACATAGTTTAAATTATTTGTGGAGAGATTTGTTTCTAACAAGCTAGAAACTCCTCACCACAGAAGGAAAATAGAGCAGTACAAAAATCAGTTCCAGCAATATTACATTCCTTTTGGGAAAGCACTCTATAATTCATGGGTGACTCATTGTGGAAATAAAAATGTTAAATAACGGCTATGATTGTAACTAAAAATCCTGAGAGTTAATTAAACTACTCAAAGTTCCTGGTAACTCCTTCAGGAATATTAAGGATAGTGCTGAGTTGTACAAATGAAACTTATTACCCAATGTGACCCACTTTCTAGAAAAACTGTAAGTCCTATGCAACTATGTCCTTTCTCATACCAGATTGTAAGGTACATTTCATACTTCATAAAAATATATACACTGTTATTTGTATTTATGAAATAGCTGTCTTGATTCTAGTTTAATTAACATTTATTGTATTGCATACTTACTATGTCAGTTAGTGATGTAGATAATTTTATATATATTCTTGTCCTTAATCTTATATACTATCACAACCACCGTAAAAGCATTTTATCCATTAGACAATCCACAAAACTCACATGAAGGCTCTTTGCTCTTCATATGCAAGCACTGATCTTCTGCAGCCTAACTTAAAAAGAACATCAGTGGTCAAGTATTCCTCAATCTCAGAAGCGACTAACTTGTTTGCATGTATTAGTCTTGAATTAGAGCATTACAATCAATATAAAGAGAATCTTAAGGAGAACTCCATTAGGATAAATGCCAAAAAAAAATTAATCAGAAAATTTTAGAAAAAAGCATATACAGAGATAATTTGCCTAACTCCCTCCAAAAGATTACACAATGTGGTCACATACCTAGTTACTGACTGGCAAAGCGAAGGTTAAAATAAGAATGAGTCCCCTCTTTTAAAATTCAGTGACTTGTTCACAATACTAGTTATTCCCAAAGCTATGCCACCCCCTCCTTTTAATAACAAGTATTTTGTAATGTGCCCTTTACTATCCTAAAATAAAATTCAGATAAACCCACCCTTGCATGCAGTCAAAAAAAAATATTTAACATAACGCTCTATGAATGAAAAATAATTTTATAATAAAATAATGTTAATATGTAAATGCTGGGGCACAGCTACACAGTACTTGACACATGTACTTGAGAACAGAAGCTGAAAGTGTGGCTGCACTGGCCAACAATGCAATGCTGCTGTTGATGTGATTCTTTTTTTTTTTTTCATCATAACTTGCCAATGTCTTATTCATCAAAGTCAAGTCTCACATGGCCAAGCCTAGAATGGGAAAGCACTGTGAAGTGTTTTTCTAAAATGATAAAAACTCTAGGTAAAATCCAAACAAAACAATACACAATCTTCTAACAACGTACACAGTAGTACCAAGGCTAGAAAATTGAGTGTACGGTAAAGTCACTCAAAAAATGCCAAAGTACATTTATATATTATGTACATTTATATAGTTAGGGGCTGGGCTCAGATCATTAAAACAGATCTTTTCACTTAAACAAATTTCTGGCAAGACATATGAAAATCACATGAAATGAGGGAAACTTTTCAATATGCAGGGTTATCCTGTTAAATGCCTTCTGCCTACAAGTTATCCTAGCAGCCAATGTTCCCAAAAGTTTCCAACAAATGAAAATGAATACGCTGCATCTTGAAAATAAGTACCCATCATCAGAAATACGAAGAGGAATTCAGAAATTTACCCAAGGTGATATGTTTTCATAGAGCAGTAAGAAACAGACCACGTCATAGATAGGAAAGGCTGGAAATACTCACTAAAGCAGGCTGCTCTCCTAAGAACATGACACCCAATCTAAGTTCTTATGCCTTTGAAAAAGAGTTATGTGGAAAGAATAAGTTACTATTTCAGATTATCAAATCTATAAAAGATAATCCAAAGAGTATTTTCTGTATATGTTTTTCCAATTTCTCAGTACCTTTTATATTCTATACAAGTTTCTACTTAGCAACTAAAAATGCTATTCTTTGAAAAAGAATGAATACTACAGGAAGTTTAAAATGTAAATAAAATTATGTGAAAATAAATTTAAATACCACACATGAACAAATTTTTATCTGTGAGCAGCCTAGTCAAGCAGTTTTGCTTTCATTTTAATACCATTAGCTCAGAACAACAGTAATGATACTGGTGTAGAGAAATGTGTATATATAAAAATAACTGTCCAAAACGCTTTACCCAAACAGGTAATCTACAACATACCATCAATTCTATTTTGACAATGAAAATATCTCAATTACAGTCACATCTCTTCCTACACTCATAAAACATGGAGGAAAATTTCAATATAAACAATGAAGAAACTTCATCTGAAAAAATAATTCCTTCAGCTACACTCTTAAAAGGTACTAGAAAATGAAAGAAAGAGTTTCCTCAATGCAAAACTTCACAGCATTAGGGAAAACTAAAAGATTAACTTGTCCAAATGTTTACTTCAGGCCAAAAACATTGTCTGATAGCTAAGTGACATCTCATTAAATTCCATGCTAGCAGTTACCTGAAAAAAACACATCAGTTCGCTTTTTCACCATACAGAGAATTTAAAAGCCAAATCAGAATCAAACATACAAAATAATAGGCCCAAAGAGACACAACATAACTACAGCAGAAGCAGCACATATCATTGGCTCAACACTCAAAAATCAGCCCTTATTTTAAACTTATTCCTAATACATCACACAGAGATACATGATCATCAATGCGTGTGTTAATTTAAATAAATACCTCTGTCAGCAGAAATTTATTACAGCAATAAACACCACTATTAGCCTTTTTTAATAAATCATAATTTTGTGGAAGAGAATCACTCATATGCCTACCTTCAAAGTAAAATACCATAAGAAAGACAAAAAAACAAAGCACAAAAACAGCTGGATGAGAAAGTACATAAAAGTCATGTACTATTTAATGAGTTGTCCTGCCCTTTTCTCCACTCCTTACTCCCACAAGCAGAGACATGCAGCTTGTAGTGCTGAATAAACCACATAAATAAATGCCCCACCACATTACACAAGTATACCTAGAACAACATCCATGTACATGTACCTAAGATAGCAGTCACTAGTCTCTGAGTACCAAGTGCTTATGAAAAACTTCCACTCAAATAATTAAAACGAGGTTTGTCCTTTTTTTATCAAATTCACCATTTCTTACTCTAAATCTAGTTCCACTTTCTAATCTCTATTTAATTCATCAGTAGCAGAAGCATTCCCCCAAACTCAATACCAAGCTTCACTTAGTCGTCTCTCTCACCATCATAATCTGTATCCAATTACTTCTTTAAAATTATCTCACAGATGTACACCTATAACCCAAGTTAAACCATTAGCTTCCCCTGCCTTCCTTCAATCCACTCTACAGATAACAATAAAAGTTGCTTCTAAATAGTATTTTCTGCTATGCCATTCATTTCCTTGTTTAAGAAGTCCCTAGGGCAACTTCCCATTTATTACTTTTTTCAAATGCTTCTTCAAATAAGTCAGATTAAGAAAGAAAAAAATTATACCTTTTAAAAGATAAGTTGAATTATATCTTAATAAAGCTGTCATGGAGGATGAAAGAGAGGGATAAAAGGGGGTGAGGATGGAGGGAAAGTTTGTAAGTGGTTCTCCATGAAGTTCCACATTTCTCCACCCTGTTTCAGGCACTCTGACGAGGTAAAAGACGCAGACACCCACACAGCTGTCAGAGACAATCTAGCCAACTCTGGTAACTGGCAAACATCATTTTGTGAAACTAATTCTTCTATCAAATGGACATAGTGTTGTTAAAAATATCTCCTTCTCTGGAGTCAAATCTGAAGCCCTAATATTCACACTCGTTTTTCCAGTGTTGAGCTTCCCAAGAAAACAGCAAAAAAGGAAAAACTTCTATATGGCTACACATCAAAAAACACAGAGTATAACTAAAATGTCACAAGTCTTCTCTTACTTCCTTCAACTACAGGGTCCCCAGACCCCTCAAATACTCAGGGCAAAGAGAGAGCCAATAATATGATCTCAAGTTCCAGGGGCGGAATGATTTTAAAAGCAAAATGAACTATAGCTTCCCTTACTCAAAACTAATGGAAACTAAAAACTAAGTTCATTATCTGGTTTATTTTCACAAGAGAATAAAGTGTTTCCTAACTCATATTTAAGCTACTACCTGCAGTTATTGTAAATTAGCAAATCTTTAAGAACAATTTTTTCATTGAAGAGAAAGCATACAATAGACTGCACTGTGAAATGCAAGAAGAGAGAGGAGCAAAACAGAGACCACAAATCTCTGGCAAATTCTGCTCCTATGTCCTCACAAATAAGCTCCATCAGATATTTGCACAACAATATTTCATTCATTGAATCATTTTTTCATAATACTCCATTACATTCTATGTAAGCAAACTTACAACTCTATTAAAAAAAAATCAATGTCCAATTCTCATTTATATATCTTCATACATAACAAGATCCAATACATGGGTAGTTTAAGCTTTATAAGCCACATACAAATTTTGCTTCTTTGCAAAAGGAACTTATCTATTTTATATTTGATTTAATTTTCTCAGGATACTCTGCTAAGTGCTTTTATCACATCTCATTTTTGTAATACCAAAAAAGGATCAAATCTATGTAGAAAATAAACTACAGTACTGATTTATCCACAATATTCTGAATAATCATTCTATATTAAAATGGAATCATCAAGAATTAAACAGATAGTCCAAGACTTATATTCTAGATTTAAAATCAAATTTTAAACGACAGTGGAACAAAGCAACCTCAAAAAGAAGTTTAAGTTGAAATTAATGGTTTTTACCATGTGACAAATCAAAGAAAATTATAAAAATGTTAATAGTCACGAGGGTCCAAACAGTGAGAATAAATTATAAGACAAAGATTTTACACAGGGTAAGTTTATCTTTTTGTATTTCAGACTTAATTTTGTCTTGATCCCTCAGTAAATAAAATCAAAATCCAAAAATCAGAATCCTGAAGAAAATCAGATTCCAAAAATGGAAAAAAAAGATACTTCAAAAAGAAAATTAAATTCCCTTGCACCCCTATAACATTAAATGAACATACTCAAAAAAGAAAAAACAAACATACCCTGATCACACAAAATTTCAATGAAATTTATGAAATTTCAATAATTTTAAAATAATTCTTGTTAAAGTGTGTCCATGAATTTCATGATATAGAAATTTATGAGGCGTCATAAATACCTCGTTACATGTTGGATACAATAAAATTAAAAATATAAATCTTTAAAGCCTTAGCTTTGCAATTCAACCAAGCTCACAACTGGATTTTTATTTTTCAGAAAGCAAACACACAGTAAAGTCTTCCTCATTCTTAATTTTAAAAAGAGTAAGTAAAGGCCTTTTCTGATAAACATATTTTATTCAGCTCCTCCAACCATCAGTACTTGAAAGTTTAGTAACAAAAGGAGTATGAGACATAAAAACAGCTGGGTATTTATTTTAGAAACTTCTATAAGGACTCCATAATAATGAACCATACACATCAGGCAATTCTGAGCAAATGTGTTTTCACATCTGATAGGATTCTATACTAAGATCTCTGTGGCCCAATCAGATCAAATATTTAGAATGTGTCTAAATCCCCAATCTCAAACTGAAATGGGGAAATTTGTTTAATTACTGTAAATCCTATTAAACCAATCTTCTTTGTAAAGTGGAAAATGTCCGACCTCTGAGGGCTATGGCGGGTATAATGAATGCAGAGTTTAATTAGGGCCCACTGCTGGCTCACTATAATCTATTAATTAGCATTCTCAGTTCCCATATCTCATTGCAGTGTTTCACTTTACTTTAAAATTGCACCCTTCGTTTTTTGGACCAAAGTTATACAATTTTGGGATTGTGTAGTAATTATAGGGGATGCTGAAAGAATATATTCCTGCCAGCATTGGGGTTTAATTAGGGCAAGGGGCGGAATCTAGATAAGGCAGTGTTCACCCTTCCTCAGCACATATGGTTTTTTTGGCATCATCATCCTGCGGACTGCTTCGCTTCCAGTGCACTGAAGTGCTGACTTCTCACCATAATTGTTTCAGAAGATTCAATATTTTGCCTTTTAAATGTAGCCGAATAATTAGAGGATATTATCTTTGTTTCTCATCACGTGGCTTTTAAAGTACAGGCAAAATTAACTGCCTCAATTATTTGGAAATAAAGAAATATGACCAAATTATTTTCCTTGTTAAAATGGACATTTCCAACTTGCTTGATAATAAAAGTTATCATAATGATATTTTTCAAGACACCGCCAAAGTATACTGGAGGCTTGCTAATTCAAAAATAAATCTAAAAACCTTAATTTAACTTCTACCAAAGCCACTTTAAATTACACACACGCTCACACTTACATTTATATACACACACTGAGCCAATCTTTTCTTGGAAGGTAGAACCTTTCAAGGGAAGTGTTAATTCACATGCAATTCTTACACACTATTTATTATAATAAAAAGTTTTATATTAGCCACTTCTCAAGTGAATGAAAGTAAACTGTTATTGTTATTAACAATACATGTGAAATTGGATAAGATTCAAATACAATGCACTATATATTAACTACCTAAATACAAAAAAAGTACCTCATATCTGAGCACTGACATACATCAGTACATACTCTAAATTTATCAATCACAATTTTACGAAATTACTAAAACCTAATACCCACTCTAGAGATAGTTTCTAAGTTCTCTACTACTATAGTTTTACTTTGCCACAAGACTAACTAAAGCAAACTTATTTTTTTCTCTCCTGATACTTAGTTTGACACATGAAATTATAAAAGCATTCAAAATGTCCTATTACTTTATTTTTAAGAATTACAGATTTTTACTGTTGAACTTCATTTTCTGACAACTTAAACATTAACCCAAGAAAAGGTATTTTTCCATTGTGTTGCCATTTATCATCTGATTGTTTCACCTTCTGCATCAATGATTCCCGAGATAAAGAGACATCAAAATCTCCTGGATGGCTTTTTTCAACTAAACATATCTAAGATATTAAACACTTTTTTTCTGGATACTCGTTCCGTCTACTGTTAGTGATCATCATACAAAGGGGTCTATCAGGAGTCTGTCACAATCATGAGCCACAATATGGCAAAAAAAAAAGGATGAGCTGCACTGTAAGAGTGGTCCTGTGTTTCTTTTGCTTTCTTTCACAAGTGAGCTCAAAGTAGACCAGAGGATCACCACAAATTCCTTCTGGCAAATGAGCAACAGAATAGTTTAAGAATCACATGCACTAAATTCTAAAGATCCCAAATTGATTTATCATCTGGCCTACTAGAGAAGCTTGCTGCAAGTAAAAGTTCCTAAAATTATCTCCAGAGATATTTACTTACTGGGTTGAAGGACACAGAATACACATTTTAAACAAATACACCTGTAGATATTGATGTATCTGTGCAGCATTCAGGAATCCTGCCCTCACTTAAAAATCCAACACTGCAGTCTATTTAGTTCTTTTCCTTCATTTTTTTTAAAGATTTATTTATTTATTTATACAGGTACTGTGTACAGTCAGAAGTGCGGGAGGGTGAGAGAATTCACCAGAGCCAGAGCAGGGAGCAGAGCAGGCAGAAGGACCGAAGTACACTGCTGAGGGGAGCAGCGGGCGGCAGGAGAGTTCTGCGCGCCATGCGGGACCCTCCTCCAGTGGCCAAGGAACAGCCGGGGATCGAACCAGCGCCATGGAGGCTTCGGGCAGCTTTGCAACCCAGTGCTCAACTGCTGAGCCACCAGGGAGGCCCTCCTTCATTTTGTTTTTAAAGTCTTGGTGACTAAAACTCAGAGAACACTTCAAGGAATACTTATTAAAGGATATTTCCTCATTTTTAAAAGGACTAGATCTTTAAAAGATTTAGAGACTTAAGTACATTAATAAAACATTCAGATTTTATGTAGTCAAAAATTGATTAAATTACTGGTTAAAAAATAAAAGCAAAATAGTATGAGGCTATAATGTATCTGAGAAAATAAAAGCATCATAATTTCTACTCTAATTCTAAATCTCTAATTCAAAGAAATTCAAGGCTTAGTTCTTAATTTACATTGGATTATCAAATAAACTTGAAAAAAAATTAACTAAGATCATTAAATTAACTAGTAGATACACAACATAAATAGACAACAGAAATAAAGATTTAGCTTCATACCATCTCACACCAGTGAGAATGGCACATATTAAAAAAACTAGCAACAACAAATGTTGGCGAGGGTGTGGAGAAAAAGGAACTCTCCTGCACTGCTGGTGGGAGTGCAAACTGGTCCAACCACTGTGGAGAGCTGTGTGGAGATTTCTGGACCTACTAAACATAGAGCTTCCATATGATCCAGCAATTCCACTCCTAGGTATTTACCCAAAGGACACAGAAACATCCATTCCAAAGAGCACCTGCACCCCTATGTTTATAGCAGCACTATTTACAATAGCTAAGCTTTGGAAACAACCCAAATGCCCAAAAATAGATGACTGGATCAAGAAGATGTGGTACATATATACCATGGAATATTACTCAGCATTCAAAAAAGATAAACACATGCAATTTGCAGCAACATGGATGGCGCTGGAAGGGATCATGCTCAGCGAAATAAGCCAGAAAGAAAAAGAAAAATACCGGATGGTCTCACTCATAGCAGGAATCTAGAAAACTTAAACAAGGGACCAGGAAAATGAATAACTATAAGAAAGTGAAAATCAAAATCAACAAAAAACTATGAACCAGAGACACTCTATGGGGGGTAGAGGGCGGGAGGGGAGGGATTGGGGTCAAAATAAGGGGGTTGCAATTGTATGGGGAATATAAAAATAAAATTTATTATTAAAAAAAATGAAAAAAAAAGATTTAGCTTCATACACAATAGAAATTTTGGCTTAAGAAGCATAACACCTATGATATTGCACTTGTATAAAATTTGTACTGTGCATGCAGACAGTTCATTGGGCCCCACCCCCTGCACCTCTTATCTACATCCCAGTACTTCTATGCAAAATATTTATATATATCCGAAGTGAGCACTATACAGATATATATACACACATATAGTAGAGATTTTTATGGCGGCAACAATTCAAACTTGCCCTTTTTAAAAAGTCTTAAAAGTCTTTTAAACAAAAAGCATGATTAAGATATTAATTACTAGAGCTTGAATATGATTTGTCCACATTTTGGATTGATGTCACTGAATGTGACATGGCTATCACCAAAACATTAACTATAAACCTGGAAGAGTGCAGAAAGATAATAATGAATGTTTCATATGTCTAATAAGATAGCATTTAGCTTTTGAAATGCAAAAATTATAATGCCTAATTAACTTATTTTCTGTAAGGAGCCGATCACACCAAGCTGCCTTTCTTCCACCTTAAATATGAATTAAAGGACTAAAATAAAATCTATAGAAGCATCCTGAAGTTAGATTTTTGTGAATGTCAACAGACTGTCACTTAATTGCTGGTACCAAACAAATATTTGCATCATCAATAGTGGCTTTTTCAAAGTCATTTCCATTCCAAGTTGCTGTTAACAGTAACTTGCCTGATGGCAGTTCTTATTTTTTTTTAAAAAAAAAAGGACTCTTTTTTTTCAATGATTTTCAATGATTTTTTTGGACATATGCTGAGTCTTAATGCTACCCATCTCACACTTAAGACATACAGATCTTAGAACATGTGGCAAATCTATACACTCACAAGAATTCAAAAAAGATAACACGATGGAAGACAAGACAGGATGAGCGAGAAAAGCTAGAGAAGGAAACAAGCAGACATGCAATCAGAAAAAAATTAAAGCATGAGAATCAGAGGAGAGAAAAATACTAAAATAAAAATGAAAAAGAAAGATAAATAAACCAAGAAGGGAAAAACCTAAAAAGAAAAGAAAAGAAATGGCTCATTTCATTTCTACATGCAAATCCAGGCAATGAAGGTAAACATGCATAGAAAACGAACCTGGTTTTCCTCCTGCACAACTCTGTACTGCTCCTTCCAAACAGTAATTTTGGAAGCTTCATCTTTTCTCAGGGCTCGTTCTTTCTTCAGCTCTGGGCTCCAGAAGGTCTTGATGCTATTCATTGAAGAACTCAGTTTGCTTTCCTTTACTTCCACATCCTTCCGCAAAAGATCGTTTTCCCTCAACACTTCCTTCAGTTGTGTCTGCAGATCCATGATTGTGTTATCTCTGGCCTGACGAAGAGAGTGAGGTACAGTGGATGCCATACTCACAGGAGGGAGGTGATGCTCTCCAAATGCTATGGTGTCACTAGCAACCCCACTACTAGCTATATTGGGGCTACTGCCCATAGCAGTCATCCTAACACTATAAGGCAAACGTCCCCCAGAACGGCCAAGTGTCATGGTGCTTTTAGGGGTTTCTGAGCCCACGTTTTCATGATCACTTAGATACATAGGGCCAGATGTGGCATAGGCAGCATTTAAGGATTGGATATTCTCCATTGAAAGGGTTTTCCCACTGCCACCTCCAACAGTGCTTCCAGAACTCCCTCCTGTACTATTGGTGCGTCGATGACCCAGGCGAGGAGAACGTGGAAGCCTTGGTGAACGCCCAGGGCTCTGGTTGCTTGGTTCCACCTTCCCAACTGAGCGAGCACTTCCATACATGGTTGCAAGATGGATTTAGGTGCCAGGAAAGATGTAAAGCAGAAAGCAAAATATGAAACTCCGTGACGTTTCTCTATGGCTATAAGTCTGCTTAAGGCTAATCAGAAATAACAGGTCCTCAGCTGTCCAGCCTTGAAGAAATGTCTTACACCATATCTGCAATGAGAAGGTCATATATTAAACCCTCTAATAATAAACATTTCCCTTCTCAAAAACTTCTCACTACCCCCTCACTTAAGGAGGAGTTCCCCTTCTACCATCTATTTATTCATGCATTCAAAGTTTAATACAGCACAATTTACTTCACTGTAAATATTCTTTAGACATTCTTATCTTAAAAGTGAATACTGAGGACCTCCCCTGGTGGCGCAGGCTGTTGAGAGCAGCGCTGTGAAGCTGTCCGCAGCCTCTGCAGTGCTGGTTCGATCCCAGCCAGCCAGTGAGGGTCCCACATGGCACATCAGACCTCTCCTGTCTCGCCCGCTGCTCCCCTCAGCAGTGTATTTCGTCAATCTGCCTGTTCTGTTCCCTGCTCTGTCTCTGGTGGATCCACTCACCCTCCCACGAATCTGGTCTGTACCCTGATTCTTGTATAAATAAATCTTTAAAAAAAAAAAAAGTGAATTCTGAAACCAAACCATGTATATGGAAAAGATAAAGATGTAAGAGATGTATAAAGAGTAGCAAGGAAAAGATGAAACTTTTGAATATATGATTTTCTAACTGGAAAACCCAAGATCATCATCTGACAAGTTATTAGAACAAAAAAAAAAAAAATCAAATTGGTCAGGCACAAGATCAATATATAAATATCAATACTTTCCTGAACATCATTAATTAAGAATTACAATGTGCAATTTCTTAAAAATCCCATTCACGATAGCAACAAAACCATAAATTCTTAGTTATACATCTAACAAAAATCTACATTTTTGGAGAAGGACTACAAAACTTTTCTGAAAGAGCCCCAATCAAAAGAGAAGTTATCCATGGGCATGAAAGGAAAGACAAACACTGCAAAGGCGTCAGTTCTTCCCCAATGGAAAGCTACAGGCTTCTTCATATTAACTCACAAGTTGACTCTAAAATTCAAAAGGGGGGCCTCCCTGGTGGCGCAAGGGTTAAGCACCGCACTATGAAGCAATCCACAGCCTCTGCAGCACGAGTTCGATCCCCAGCCGGCCAGAGAGCTCCCCACATGGCCCAGCAGACCTCTCCTGACTTGCCCGCTGCTCCCCTCAGCAGTGTATTTCAGTCAGTCTGCCTGTTCTGTTCCCCACTCTGTGTCTGGTGAATCCTCTCACCCCCTGTATCTCTGGCCTGTACCTCAGCTCTTGTATGCATAAATAAATAAATCTTTTAAAAAAAAATAAAATTCAAAAGGAAGAGTAAAGGTACAAGAAAAACCAAACAGTATGAAACAGAAGAACAAAGAAGGAAGATGTTCCCTAAATAGCAAGACAAATTATAGATACATGGTCCTTTATTTGCAATGTAAAAATTCAAAATATATGCTTTTTCTTTTTAACTCACTTAACAGCAAGACTTTACCTGATCTGTAAGAAGTCACTTTATGTCACATGTATTTCACTTAGTGGGATTATTTGCTCACTTCATTAAGAAAACAATGTATATGATTACAGGATACTGCATAATGCCCACTAGTTATTACAAGAAAAAAATCCGGACTCCAAAACCACAGCTAACTGCCGTATTTCTCACAAGGACTGGTAGTCTTATAAAGCTATTCGCTGTCTTTTAAAACTGTAGTACTAGCCCAGGCATAGAGTCTAAATTAATATGTATGAGTATATGCTAAAAGTAAGAATTCCAAACAGTGAGGAAAGGGCAAATCATTCAGTCAATGGGGTTTGAACAACTCTTGGGAAAAAAATTACAACCCCACTTCACACAGTACACAGAAATAAATTTCATGACATCAAAGATATAAATGTTAAAATTATTAAAAAGGACTAGAACAAAAATTTAGAATATCTTTGTGAAGTCAAGATAAGATACGGTTTGTTACGTAAGAAACTAAAAGGTAGATGACAAGTAAAAATTTATATACTACTGGCTTCCCTGGTGGAACAGGAGGTTGAGTACTGTGCTGTGAAGCTGTCTGCAGCCTCTGTAGCGTGGGTTCAATTCCCAGCTCCCAGGGAAGATACCCACATGGCACGGCAGACCTCTTCTGCCTCGCCCGCTGCTACCCTCAGCAGTGTATTTCAGTCAATCTGCCTGTTCTGCTCCCCACTCTGTCTCTAGTGAATCCTCTCACCCTCCCACACCTCTGGCCTGTACCCCAGTTCTTGTGTAAATAAATAAATCTTTTTTAAAAAATTTACATACTACTGTTCAAGTTAATTCTATTTTAAGACCAAAGAGGAAAAAAGTAATCTGAATACTGCTTAAAATAAGTGAGCTACTCATTATCCAAAATCCTTTGAGTGGTAACAAAGGCTAACATTTCTTGAGTGTTTACCATATGCCAGGCATTTTGCTGAGAATTTTATAAGATTTAATTCCGTATTTACAAGTCCCATATAACATATGTACCCTCATTATCTCCATTTTACAGATGAGAGAAGTGAGGCATTAAGTGACTTACCTGAAGTCACACAGTTATTAAGTGCCAGGTCAAGGAACCTAGTCCAGAGCTTCTATTTCTATGTCTTACAAAGCACCTAAAATCATACCCCACACTGAACTCTAGGACATCTAGGTCTCCTCATCCCCTAACCGGATCTGCTCCTACAACATAAAAAAGAACATGTTGGGAATACTTCATCTATTCAAATGAATGACACCAGCTCTTAAGCCATAAACCTGGGAGTCCTACCTAAACACTAATACTAACAGCTTCAGGCATGCATATGTGCCCATGTGAATACTGGGTCACAATTTCAAAAATATTTCTTTAGGTTCTAAACAGTTTTCAACACCATTGCCAGATGATTCTAATATGACTCTCCAAGTGGGTCAGAAAACCCCAGGAGTCCTCAAGATCCATATAGGAAGTTCATGACAACAAAACTAATTTTATAACATTATGACATTATATGCCTTTCTTCACTGTCACTTTCTCACAAATGTACAGTTTTCCAAAGGTTATGTAACATGTGATATGATACCCCTGACAATTAATGGAATGTGTTTGCATACTCCTGTGTTTTAAAACATTGTTTTAATTTCTAACATAGTAAATAGTAATAGATCTAGCCTACACACAAAAAAAGCTAATTATGGTCCTCATTAATTTTTCAGAGTACATAACACTAAAGTGAACATTATCAAGAACTGTGAAGGGTCTAGAGTTTCATTTTACTCATGTACAAGTGTATAAGTTAGTTTGTACAAATACATTAGTTTGTAACTGTTTTGTGGACACTGATAGAACTCGAGTCTACTGGGTCAAAGACAGAATTTTCGGGCAACACAGTAAGCAGTATGAGATTCCTATGTGCACTGGCTCTCTGTAACCCCCAACTGCCAGTGAGTGACACAGAGGGGCCCAAATGGATACTGCCCAACAGTGAATTGCATTAACAGTTAAAGCCACAGAGCTTAGGGAACCCACCACCTTTATAGTAAGTAAGCATGCCCTTTCATAATGGGAGACATTAAATTCTCATTCATCAAGGTAGCCTGTTGCAAACACAATCCTGAGAAACAGCCCAGGTTAAGAACAACTGAGGTCTTTCATTCTTGGCACAACCATCAAAGTGCAGAGGAAAGAAAAGACCCTTGGAGGACTCTCTTCCAAACATTATTTGTGGTTGTTTTAATGTATCTCCATAAATCCTTTGATATACCTCCCTTCTGCATGGGGACTAAACTTAAGTGATTTGCTTCTGATGTATCGTTTGCAAGACTGACCCCAAAAGACACCTCAGCTTCTTTGTTCATCACTCTCTTGGATAACTCACGCACTACCTACAGCAGAAAGAGCCACGCAGTGAGGAAGAGAGGGCTTCTGCCAACAGGCATATGAAATAGCTTAGAAAAGATCCTCCAGCCTGAGTCACACCTTTAGATGACTGCAACCTCATGAAATGCCTTGAGGCAGAACCACCCTTCAACGCTCTTCATAAAAACTGAGATGATGTCCTTTTTTTAACCCAGAAAAGTTTGAGGTGAAATTTTTTTTTAATTTGCCTTTATTTATTTATGCATACAAGAGCTAGGGTACAGGCCAGAGGTGAGGGAGGTGAGAGGATTCACCAGAGACAAAGTGGGGAACAAAACAGGCAAATCTACTGAAATACACTGTTGAGGGGAGCATCAGAGGAGTTTTCTTACTTTATTCCGCAGAGGATCATTTAGGTTAACCTATGGAATACAGCAACAAGAGAATGCCATGACTTGAGATGAAACTGACACACCTCTTGGACATCAGACACCAGGTGGACTGCACCATAAGAAACAAGAGATGGGTGGAGAGACACCTGTAGGCTATGGTCTGGGGCAGGAAGCTGCAGTACAAACTTTGGAGCAATCACTAGGAAAGGCACTCATCCAGTGTCCCCGATAAAGGGAAAGCTGAACAGAGTGGAGGCACACAGACCTCAGGACTGGTACTGACCTTGTTAAGTGCATGGACAGCACACAATGACAGCACTGTTCAGAATACATGCACACATAGATTTTATATTATTCTCCATAACCCTGCTATCATTTATATTAAAGCATATTAGCAATATTATACTCAAGTAAAAACCAAAAATGTGACCCAAAATTTTCCTACAAAGTGAAAAGATATGTACTAACAAAAGCACAAAACACTGACCTTTAATACATTTCATCCTAACAAGGCACCCTGTGAAATAATTCTAACTGTGCTCCTCAGACTTAGTCATGTGGTGACTAGCAGGAAAGGCTGGGATGATTCAGCTCCACTAATTAAATGTATAGTTTTCAACAAACAAGTGAATCTTTCAGAGGCTTGGTATCTTCATCAATGAAGTGGACATAATATTTTCCTTAAAGAATGGCTAAGAAGATCAAGTGAGGGAGTAAAAATAAACTCTCAGGTTCTTGGCAGGTTTTCAGTAACTGTTAGTCATTACATTTCTAGGAATTTATCCTACACATATTTTCACACAAGTGGGAAGACTGTTTATGAACTATGAAAACTGAAAATACAAGACTCCAGTAACAGCCTATCTAATTATGGGAATACTGTGCAACTACTAAAAAGGTAAATCTGTCCATACCAGTAAGAAAAGATACAAGATATATTTTAAACTTATAAAAAGCAATACAAGAATTCAAGGGGAAAGGTAGGTTTTTACATTTTTCTTTTCTACAGCGATTGAAGTTTTAACTTACACCATTTAAAATATGATAGACCTAAAAATATATGGACAGCTCACTTTTGAAAAAGGTGCAAAGACAGTAAAATTAAGAAGGTAAGTCAGTTATGCTCCCCCGCAACAGATCTAAATAGTCCATTTTCATGGTCACCACAGTCCACCTCTTACACGACATAATTACTTCTCCACCCAGGGACAGAACAGCTCCTCCATGATTCTCAAGGACTCTTGAAAAACATAGAAGAGGAAGTTTGCTGTAATACTCTACAGCTGCTGTTTGTCTCAAGAGCACATGGTACTCTTCTCCCTACTATTCTAAATTGTACTCAATCATTCTTAGTTTTCACCTCAACAGGTCTCAGATGCTTATCTCACCCAATGGTTCAGCCTTTGGCTGGTTGCTGCACGTGGGCATTCAGTAATTTGGAACAAGGGACACAAAAGGTGCCTAACTGGCTGACCTAGGGTATACCACTATGTTCATAATAGTAAGAATTTACAAAGGAAAAGTCCAACAATGGAGCACATAACATAGCTGCATTAATTAAGACACAACTATAAAATGGGTTGCTATCTGTCATGGGTTCAACAGCATCCCCTCAGCAAATTTATGTTTGCAAAGAACCTCAGAATATGGCCTTATCTGGAAACAGGTTCTTTGAGACGTAAGCGGTATAGATTCATACTGAGTTATGACAGGCCCTAAATTCAAAGACTGGTATCTTGATGAGAAAAAGAAAAGGAGATTCGACCATAAACACACATAAGAAAGGTCGTGTAAAGATAGAGACATATTGGGTGATGTAGCTCCCAGTCAGGAAACACTAAGGACTCAGGAGACATAGGAAGTAAAGAAGAAGAGAATGGGCCTCCCCTGGTGGTGCAGCGGTTGAGCGCTGGGCTGTGAAGCTGCCCGCAGCCTCTGCAGCGCCAGTTCGATCCCCAGCCACCAGCGAGGGTCCCACATGGTGCACAGACCTCTCCTGCCGCGCCCACTGCTCCCCTCAGCAGTGTGCTTTGGTCCTTCTGCCTGTTCTGTTCCCTGCTCTGGCTCTGGTGAATTCTCTCACCCTCCCGCACTTCTGACTGTACCCAGTGCTTGTATAAATAAATAAATCTTTAAAAAATAAAGAAAGAAGAGGAGAAGAGGAATTCTTTCTAAAGCCTTCGGGAGGAGTAAGACCCTGTCTCTACCGATTTTGGACTCGAAGCCTTCAGAACTGAGAAAACAGATTTCTGTTGTGTTATGTGGTTATTACAGCAACCTCAGAAAACTAATAAGCCATCTCACTACAAATGATGATTTGGCCCTACATTTAATGACAGTGGAGGACAACTGAAATCTTCTGTCACACCAAAAAGGAAAAAAAAAGAAACAGATTTTATCTCAGTATTGTTTTAACAGTTACAGCAGTATATACAACTATGGGTAGTAAGATTTCTGGTGGTGATCTCACTTTCCAGATCATAATTTGTTCTATGAACACACACTGTATTTATAATCAAAGCAAAACAATAAAAAAAAAAAACTATTTGGGGGATGGGTTGTATAAAAAAAAAATCAACAGAAATGGTATATTAACCTAAAATAAGGATCTAGGTAGTTTAAATTCCCACTACCACTTTTCTTTTAAAAAAAATTTATAGAGGGCCTCCCCGGTGGCGCAGTGGATGAGCGCTGGGTTGCGAAGCTGCCCGCAGCCTCTGCAGCGCCGGGTCGATCCCCGGCCACTGGGCGAGGGTCCCACATGGCGCGCAGACCTCTCCTGCTGCCCGCTGCTCCCCTCAGCAGTGTGCTTCGGTCCTTCTGCCTGCTCTGCTCTCCCCTCTGGCTCTGGTGAATTCTCTCACCCTCCTGCGCTTCTGACTGTACCCAGTGCTTGTATAAATAAATAAAATAAATCTTTAAAAATAAATAAATAAAAATGCTTAAAAACTAAAAAAAAAAATTTATAGAGGTAACATTGGTTTACAACACTTTATACCTGTTTTAGGGGCGTAATGTCATACTTCTTCAAATACATGTTACTATACCACACCCACCGCCAAAGCGCCACTAAGCTTCCACCGCAGTCCACTGGGCCCCTCACACACACCCCCTTACTTCCCCCTCTCCTCCTCTGGTAGTCTCAGTTCTGCAGTCAGATTTCTAGGGTTTGTTCTGGTTTAGTTTGTCTCTCTGCTTCGTTTCTTTATAGACCACATGAATGAGATCATCAGCCACTATCATTTTTAGAATAAAGCCAGAATGATTTCCATATAATCAAATGCAGTGGATTTGCTTTACTTCTACTGCATTTGACACTACTGACACTTCTGTCTTGAAACTTACCTGGGCTCTCTGACAGTACTCACTGGTTCTCTACTATCTCTCCAAGACAATTTCTTTGTCATATCTTTTATCCTTGTCCTCTACCTACCTTTAAAACACTGAATGCGCAAACTTATTCTTTAGAATACACAAACTTCTACCTACCTTTAGTATACTCAAACTTATTCTTGTCTCCTGCTACATTATTTCCCTAGGCAATCTCATTCACAGCCGCTGTTTCAACTGGCTTCAACTACTGCCTACCTTAGGCAGATATTTATTTTAGTTTAGGTTTTCTCAATCAATATTCCCATCTCTGGGGTCTCCATGGTGGGACAGGGGTTAAGGACTCAGTGCTATCAAGCTATTGATAGCTGCTGTGGCATGAGTTCAATCGCCGGCCAGGGAGCTGACCCACATGGCACAGCAGACCTCTCCTGTCTCACCCGCTGCTGCCCTCAGCAGTGTATTTCAGTAGATCCACCTGTTGTGCTCCCCACTCTGTCTCTGGTGAATCTTCTCTCTCTCTCTCTCTCTCTCTCTCTCTCTCTTTCTCTCTCTCTCTCTCTCTCTCTTTCCCTCTCTCTCTCTCACACACACACACACACAAACACACCATACACACACCCCGCACCTCTGGCCTACACACCAGTTCTTGTATTCATAAATAAATAAAATTTTAAAAAACACAAATAAGCCAATTAACAAAGGGGTAGCAGATATGAACAGATAATTTACCAAAGAGGATATCCAGAAGGCCAAGAGGGTATCCAAGGCCAAAGAGGATAGCCAGAAGACATATGAAAAAAGGTCCATTGTCACTTCTAATAAAAGAGATGCAGATTAAAGCCACAATGAGGTAACACCGCTCATCCATGAGAATGACACTCATTACAAAAGCTCCCAACAAGTGCTGGAGAAGATGCACCAAAAAAGGAACCCTATTACATTTTTGGTGGGAATGTGAACTGGTGAAACCATTATGGAAAGCAATCTGGATTTATCTTTAATAATTAAAAAAATGGAAGTACCATACAACCTGGAAATCCCATTCTTGGCCATATACCCACCAAATATGAAGCCATCAACAAAAAAAACCCATATGTTCCACAATATTCACATCAATGTTATTTATAATAGTTAGGACAAGGAAGTCACCGAAATCTTCAACGCACAAACAGGTCAAGAAGATGTGCTACATACACATCGTGGAATACTATATTATCATTAAAAATGATGAAATGCAGCCATTTTTAACAAAGTAGAGGGAATTTGTGATTAAGCGCAGCAAAGAAAGTCAGACAATTTGGCCTTGTAAAACATTTTCAGAAACCATTGGACCTCAATAAATATTCTGAAGGCTCTGAGGTTAAGAGGGAGGAGGGAGGCAAACAAGAAGATACAAGGGACAGTGGTGAGAAGAAAAAACAAAAAAAAAGACATACTGATTATGAACACCACCATTAAATGTGTCAGCCTAATATATGCTGAATTTTTAAAAAAATCAATGGCATTTAAATAAAAATAAAACCCAAACAGGCCTTGAGTTCTCTATTTTTTGCAACCAATAGGGGCTGCCAGAGTTTCCTTTCCACAGGTATTAAGACTGGTCCCTTTTATGCAGTGGGACCCTACTGAGAATTACATAAGGGAAATGAGGTCATGGATTCAATATTTTGAGAGTCAACAAAAAAACAGTAGAACTCTATCACAGATCTAGGAATAAACAGGTTAAATCCTGCCCCTCCCACCCAAAAAAATAAAGGGACCAAATCTGGGACTAGATGGGGAGGGAGGGGAACCCGTCCCTTCCCCCCAGGCTCTCACCTCAGCCACTGCATTTAAGACTGAGCACTCTACCTGCTCTTGGCCAACCCGAAATTTCTCATCCTCTACCTAGCTGTGGGGTGTGGGACCAGTGGGACCTGTGAGTCACTGGACTCGGGACAGCAGACAAGGCGCAGGACCTTCTCCCCTATGAGTCAGGCTCCAACCTCCATAATTTTATGTCCCATCTGTTTTTGAGTTTGAAGGCAGCTGCATTATTCAGATAAATATGGGTTTCCAACAGATGGATACAGACATGACACACCGGTTTCCACAGACTTATCTTTCTTCTTGAATGATAAGGAAGGTGCTTCCCTGTGTGTTCACGTCAGTGTGCACTCATGTGGGTAGGCATACGCAAGAACATACTCCGGACTACCCATAAATTGGACTCCACGGGAGGGCTCTGCTCTTTCAGAGTATGATCACAACACGAGGACTGGCCCAACTTTAATTCTGAATTTCCCTCCCACATTTTCTCTCACAATAATATGAATGACTAGTAATGACAAGAGATTTGGAGAGAAATGTTTATATGATCCATGATGAAGGGGAAAAAATGAGGATGTATAAGGGCTGCTTATTTCCTATAACCCAACCCTTTCAGGCCCTGTACAATAAAAAGCATTCTAGACAAAATGGTCCATGTACAAAGAGTTATTTGTCTCTCTCTCACATATTTCTATATGAAAGTCTAACAGTAATTTAGAAAAGTCTGCTTCAGTTTTCTTTACAAAGTTGAATTATGTCTTCTCTATTTCCTAATATTACTCAAAAATTATTATAATTTTCTAATATTACTCTAATATTCTAACAATACTTTCCTAAGTTAGAAAAAAAATTTTGAGCAATTATCTTGATTAAAGAAGGTGGAGATGTGCCTACAATTTTTCAAGTGTATGTTGTTGTTGTTTTTTTCTTTAATAGAGGCATGTTTTTATTTGTTTGTTTGTTTGTTTGTTTGTTTATACATGCACTGGGTACAGTCAGAAGTGCGGGAGGGTGAGAGAATTCACCAGAGCCAGAGCGGGGAGCACAGCAGGCAGAAGGACCGAAGTACACTGCTGAGGGGAGCAGCGGGCGGCAGGAGAGGTCTGCGCGCCATGTGGGACCCTCCTCCGGTGGCCAGGGAGCAGCTGGGGATCGAACCGGCGCCACAGAGGCAGAGGGCAGCTTAGCAACCCAGCGCTTAACCGCTGCGCCACCGGGGAGGCCCATATGTTGTTTTTTAAAGCACATGATTCCAAGATTTACTTTCTTTCCAGGCAGGTCAATAGGACAGTACTGTCTAGTGAGGGGGTTCAGAATTGGGGCAGAATGAAAATAAAGGGGACAGAATGTAAGAAGAACAGAAAGAAGGAAAGCTGTTTATATTGGTCTTATGCTAAAACCAACTCAGAAAATAACCTTGAAGTAAAAGACACAAAACTTCGAAGCTAACTGTCATTAAGAACTGAAGAGTGGGGCCTCCCCTGGTGGCACAGGCGGTTGAGCGCAGCGCTGTGAAGCTGTCCGCAGCCTCTGCAGCACCGGTTCAATCCCAGCCGGCCCGCAAGGGTCCCACATGGCATGGCAGACCTCTCCTGTCTCGCCCACTGATCCCCTCAGCAGTGTATTTCAGTCAGTCTGCCTGTTCTGTTCCCCACTCTGTCTCTGGGGAATCTTCTCACCCTCTCGCACATCTGGCCTGTACCCCAGCTCTTGTATGCATAAATAAATAAAAATCTTTAAAAAAGAACTGAAAAGTATTGCCATCCTGTTTCAGTATTAAGCAAACAAGTTTCCGACAGTAAAAAAAAAAAAGAAGGACCCAAAAACAGAACAGGAAAATATCTTTACTCCTGCTGAAGAAAAAAAAAGTGTATGCTTACAGACCGATGGATAGTTTTGAGGAAGGGAAGAGGAGAAAAAAAAAAGAAGGAACGTCAGGCTGTTAAGGATGTCAAAGCCATTCTACTTAAGATATGAAGTGTCTGCATATAAATCCACTTCTCCAGTATCAACCTGAGATAGAGTTAAGGTAGAAGGAAACAAATCTACATATCCTATAAGCTCTAACAGTCCAGCAAGTGTCAACTAACAGTTGTCACATTAAGAAAGTAGTGTCCTGTTTCTGTAATTTTTAAATCTTACAACAAACACTTAGCACTTTTAATAATCTATCAATTTTAAAATCTTTCTATAAATGTGGGGAAAAGAGAGATTTGAGGATTTCCTTCCTTGTTCCCTTAATTTTTCTTTTTGAAAAACTCCAATTTTAATTCCTAATAAGGGAAGTGATTTTTCTGAACACCCTAAATCCTACTTCCCATATTCATTACCAAACCTCCAAGTCTTGGGGTTGTTGTTTTAACAACAGAACTGAGTTCAGACCTGGCCACAATTACATATTTATACCACAAAGCTCGTCAGCTAGATCAAGAGAAAACATGAAGAGAAAAATACTAAAAAATTCTGGAATCTTTTTTCTTTACAAGAAAAGCATTGGTCCCAATAAATATGTACATACTGAGAGAAAAATAACAGTTCCCACAAGCCTGACACCTATATATACTCACTCAGAATCCAGTAGTATAAAAATATAAATACTTCTTTACACAAGGAGTGTACATTAGCCTCTAATTCTCACTCCCACAAATAGCTACAAGCATAACATGCAACTGCAGGCAGCAGTCTCTCACTCTTTCCTTAAAAATTAGAGGTATAATAACAGCTCTTTACAACCTGAGTCTCCAAAGGAATACCAAATATTCACAAGTGAAACTAAAGCAGAAAATCCTTTAATAGGAACATAATTATCTGCTTCAAAATAATTACAAATGAATAGGCTGACATAGATGTACTGTTTATAAGGTAAACTAGAAAATATAATACATCACCCATGAGTTCTTTAAAGCCATATATGTGAAAGTCTGCCCTAACTCTCAAAATTACTAGTCCAAACTACTGTGATGGCTTGTAGTCATCACTAATTACCATTTACTCAGAAAATGAGTTGAATATTTTAGAACACTGTATTTCAACATCTGTTAAGATATAGTTCACAGGTTCGAGGATTTATGTGAGTGATGCTCAGTTACTGTATTATCTGTACCAACAAAGAGAATTTAAAATTCTACCAAAAAGAGATAGGTTAAAAAAATTCTATCTCCAAATTATAAAATACAATATTGCTGTTAAAGAAAAAGTTAAGTAAATTTCTGTATCTGACATGAAAAACCATCTATGATATATTATGAAACAGAAAAAGCAAATTATAGGAGAATCATATAATACAATTCTATCAGTATACAAGAGTGTACACAAAGAAATTATCTGGACAGTACCAAGCTTTGAAAGGTCAGATGGAGCCACTTTTGGGCCTAATTTGATTATGTCAAAGAACAACTACAGAACAGTGTACTAACGCAATGTTTTCCGAACCACCTATCTGAAAGAACTCTGCTAGGGGCAACAATGACACTAATACTTGTGACAGCAACCATTTCATTCTCTTTTACTGAAAGGGTGAGTAAGTTGAGTAACTCAGTTACAATCAAGTTAACTATAGTTCTCAGTAATTATCAATCAGTTCAAGTTAATTTTAAGGTCTACTAAAGTCAAACAGGTACTTAGAAGCACACCAAAGATTATTAATCATAGTCATTTTCTACTTACATCAGAAATCTGTGCCACCCAGTTAAAAGTCAAGTTCTAAGTCATATCACCTTCCCCAATGACTCCAGTCCTCACTGATAGCCTAATTTCTTAAATTATAAAATATTAAAGTGGTTGGAGTGTAGTTACCTTTCATTTTTTTTAAGAATTATTTATTTATGCATACAAGAGCTGGGGTACAGGCCAGAGGTGCGGGGGGTGAGAGGATTCACCAGAGACAGAGTGGGGAGCAGAACAGGCAGACTAACCGAAGCACACTCCTGAGGGGAGCAGCGGGCAAGTCAGGAGAGGTCTGCTGCGCCATGTGGGTTGCTCCCTGGCCGGCTAGGGATAGAACTCACACTGCAGTGGCTGTGGACAGCTTCATAGGTTGCGTCTTAACCCCTTGCGCTACCAGGGAGACCCTTTTTTTCATTTTATACCACAAATCATAGCACAATATGATCAGTTTAACACAAAGTTCAACAAAATCTACCAGACAGATTAAACTGAACAGTGAACTGAACAACCCCTTAGCCACAAAACTTCTGAAAACCCAAAAATTTTATAACTAATTTGATAGTTAATCCACACCTAAACTGATGCAGAAATACCAGCAGTGTCTGATGAAAAAATTGGGGCACACCCCCAACCTTGCTTAGAAAGTTAAATTAATATATAGTATATGCATACTATCACTTTTCTAAAATCTGAAAAATTCTGAATTGTGGCTCCAAAGATTTAGAGAAAGACCTGTATTATTGGCTAAATTTAAACATCCACATCACTGTTGGTAAGTAAACAGTTACTATCAAGGAGCACTACAAAGAGTTTTTAACCCTACAATATTTTATTTCTTAAGCTAGGTGTTGGGTATACAGGTATTAATTATATAATTCTAGCTTTTTTGCATGGCTGAATCATTTCATAAACTAAAAAAGTTTAAGCAAAAATTATAGGTACCCAGTGTTTTCCTTCCATAAAAAATAAAACAAAAAGCAGTCATATTCAAAACAATTGTCTCCCTTAAACTAGTAAGAGAATTTGGGGAGCATCAAGTCTGAAAATAGTTTTGCTAAGAATCTGAAAAACATTCATATTGTATCTTTGGGTCTAATAATTCTATAAACAGGAAATCAATCTACATAAATGATCCAAAACGCAGGGAAAACCAGTTACATTATGAATTACAATATGCGGCTTTATCAGTACGTTCAATTGGAAATGTTTCCATGAATGCTTTATGATATAACCTGCTTCCTACAAAAAATGTATTTGTCAGCAATGCCAGACATAAAAAGTGTTTATAATACAATAAATGAAAATGGAAATACATTTCCTACAGTATACTCTCAATTATGCAAATACACATTTAAGCAAAGTAAAAAGAATGGGAGGAAATCTGCTTACTTTCTTAGTAATTGTCAATTTTATGTTACTTTTTGAAAAGGAAAATGTTTAAAAGATTTAAACAGAAACATAAGGAAAAAGCTACTGTAATTTAAGGTGAGCATTTCTTCCTTTTGGACCTATACTCAAAAACCTTTCCAACACAGCACTTCCAGCTGCCACCACCAAATGTAGCTGGCACATAATATCAAGCCATTCTGTTAGCATCATAAAAAAATCTTCACTATTGCCAATAATACAGACGCAAGATATCTGATATTATTTCAGACATGAATCAGTAAATGGGAAATACTGCAAAGAAGACAGCAACATTTCCTAGTACACACTAAGTATACAATGCACAGGGTGATAAAGCATTATAAAATGTTTCCTGTCTTCTCCAATACACTTGAAGAATGGCACACTGTCAAAAATAACGGGCAGGATGTAACTTGAAGAAACAACGTTGGAAAAAGAAATTTGCCGAGCCCTTAAAAATCATCATTCCTTTCTCTTTGAACTGAAAGAGTTCTTTTTCTCCTATTGCAATTCTTCTCTGAATAAACTCAACCCAGGTTTTATATTTAATCATAATTCTTTGTATGTATATGCCCAAATGTAGAATTATACTCATCAATTTACATACAAATTCTATAGATTAGCTCAGAATACTGTGAAATCATAAATTTCCTGAGTATCCAAAAAGATTCAAGCAGAATTCCTAT
Source organism: Talpa europaea (assembly GCF_964194135.1). Taxonomy (NCBI): domain Eukaryota; kingdom Metazoa; phylum Chordata; class Mammalia; order Eulipotyphla; family Talpidae; genus Talpa; species Talpa europaea. The sequence goes on along the minus strand of NC_140083.1, from coordinate 74,220,132 downwards.
TAAGAAAAAGAAGTAGATCATATTTCAAAGTTTCAGAATATAAATTTCCAATTACAAGTTACTTAAAGTTTACAACAGAAATGTTTTATTACACATTTTTAAAAAAACATTTTGATCACTATAGAAAGCATTAACACAGTATCTGGATGATAGAACATACTCATCAATATGCGTAGCAAGTATATGTCCTCTATGTTAAGAAGTACTTTTTTTCGTAATTTAAAGTCTTATAACATTACAGTTGACATTTCTCCTTAAAAAAAATTATCTGATTAATGGTACACTTCACAAGAAAGAAATGGCAACTTAGAAATGATGAGACATACCTGGTAAATACTTGCCATGAATACTTTACTTAATCCTTCCAGCAAACCTTTCAGATGAGGAAACTAAGGCTTAGAAAGGCTTAGTACTCTCCCCAAGATGAGACATCTGACTCTAAATTCAGACTCTTAACCACTACAATATGCTGCATACTCGACTACTTTACCCTCGTCAGGAGCATTTACAGGTTTTAATGGTGCACAGGAGTTAACATTGTTTTATAAAATCAACAACCTTTTTATCTCCATGTTCCTCAGACCCTGCTATCTACTTCTCTGTTTCTACACCTGTTTCCTACATTTCAGATCTGAATTTCCACATATCAAGTGAATGCAGTTATTCCAGAGCTGCGCTGTCCAATATGGTAGCCAATGTAGCTTCTGAATTCTTCAAATGTGGCTAGAGAGACAGACAAACTGAATTTTCAATTTTACTCACTATAATTAAAAGTTAGATTTAGAAACAGGTGCTCAATTCACTTACTGGAACCTTTTAAGCATGTCTGGAACAAGTGGGGCATATAAATCTACTTTTTCAATGTAAATTGAAAAAAGAATGTAAAATTGCTCATTAGCCATTTCTTAAACATGGTATGTTCCAACATGGTGAAAATGTTAATATTTTGGATGTGCTAGGTTTAATACATAAAATTTATACAATCTAATAGCTTCTTTTTATTTTATAATCTGGCGACAAAAATTTTAATTGTATGTGGCTCACATTTTATTTCTATTGTACAATACTTTCTAGAGTGCTTTTGCCCCCACAGCAGTTATCAATAGTGTAATGAATGGCATCACCACCCCTCTAGAAGGTTACTGTCAACAAAACCTTCTAGGACTATGGAACTCTGTCCTTGCTGACTAGATGGTGGTGGTGATGGTGATGATTCATTGAATCCGTTAGGATACTGTGGAGTCAGAGTTCTTAGGAGACTGGAGAATACCACCTGCTAATTTTGACCTTCTCCAGGGAAAAAGGTAGTAGTGCAGACCAATGCTGTCCAACAGAACTTCCCGTAATAATGGAAATGTTCTATATTTGCACCATCCAATACAGAAGCCACTAGTCCCATTTGGTTATTGAGCACCTGAAATGTGGCTAGTGTAATTGTAGAACTGAACTTTAAATCTTATTTCACTTAAATTCATTTGAACTTAAGTAGCCATTTAAGCTAGTGGTCACTGTATTGAACAGCACTGCTTCTAGCCTCTGTTCTATCTAAAAGTGTGTCAATGACCTTACTCTTTTCCTTCTCCATTAACTGTCCTTCCCTCCACAAAAGTACAAGTGCAGGGCCTCCCTGGTGGTGCAAGGGGTTAAGACGCAACCTATGAAGCTGTCCACAGCCACTGCAGCATAAGTTTGATCCCCGCACTGGCCAGGGTGCAACCCACATGGTGCAGCAGACCTCTCCTGACTCCCCCACTGCTCCCTCAGCAGTGTATTTCAGTCAATCTGCCTGTTCTGCTCCCCGCTCTGTCTCTGGTGAATCCTCTCACCCCCCACACCTCTGGCCTGTACCCCAGCTCTTGTATGCATAAATAAATCTTTTAAAAAAAAAGTATAACCGCAACTATATATAGACACACACACACACACACACACAGTTACCCAGTCCTGTGCTCTTTTATACTTTCAATTCTGTATGCATCTCTATAGTCACTGTCATCATTATTTTCAGACTTTAGCAATACTGACAAGGGTTCCCAATTGGTGTCCTCACTTAGCTTCCTCCTACCTACATTTTATAAAATGTAAATACAGACAGAGTGGGGAACAGAACAGGCAGAATGCCTGAAATACATTGCTGAGGGGAGAAGCGGGCGAGTCAGGAGAGGTCTGCTGCACCATGTGGGTATCTCCCTGGCCGGGAATCGAACTTGTGCTGCAGTGGCTGCAGATAGCTTCATAGGTTGCATCTTAACCCCCTGCGCCACCAAGGAGGCCCTAGACTTACTTTACTCAAAAGTTTCCAAACTTTTACCACTGCCCCAAGGTAAAATTCCAGGCTCCAACATGACTTACAAAGTCCTTCAGATTCAAACCCAATCTCCAGTCTCATCTTTCACCACTCCCTCCTACCTTTCAGTTCTTGTCCATATCATTAACACTTATCACACCCTATTAAAACTGCCTGTTAACCTGTCTCCCTTCCCATCCCAGTCACCAGCATCCTGAGGGCAGTGACACCATCTCAAATTCTATATAGCTAAAATGGGAGAGTCATACACATGAAGGAAGTGTATCAGGTTTTTCTTATTTTTGAATGAGGGGAGGACAGGGAGAGAAAATAGACTCTACTCTCAAACAACTTTCTAAAAGAATTTTAATATAACTAAGCTAAAAATCAACCACTAATTTTGAACAAGAAAACCTGACTGATGTTTTAAAAAAATACATATATATATACCAGCTTTGCAAATTATTGTATTATATTCATGCATTACCTGCACTTGTAAATTTAAATCTAAAGAACAATTTATAGGGCCTTAGAAAAGCCACCTGTGTGGCATCTGAAAGGATGTTTCTTAAGCTATCTGAAGATATGTACTCAAAAAGATAAAATATATAGATACTTCCTATTTGAAAGGACAGCCTCCAAGATTTTCTTAGATCTTTAATAACTTATCGATTAATCCTAGATTCAAATTAGTCTTTCTCCCTTGAAAAGGTCAGCAACAGTAAATTCTATATGAACAAGGAGGAAAAAAACCTCTCTCTCTCTCTCTCTCACACACACACACACACACACACACACACACGGTGGGGGGGGGGGTTGTGCACGGGCAAGGAAGCCTGCAGAGAGAAGGAAATCATCTGTGAATTTTTTTCATATAAATGAAAGCTTTTTTAGGGATACAAGAACGCTTTCTAAACCTAATAAATGATATGTACAAAAGCAAGTATGTATCTGTAGGGAATGGCTCTGCTGTTCTATATTTGACAATCTGCAGCTATTTGAGTGTTGGCAGAATGCCTTGGTATCCTCCCAGAGCAGGAGAGGATGGGAGGCCTCTAAGGAGGCACTATCAGGCCATCTCCTGTAAGAAGCAGTTATCAGGCTATCTCCCCCTGCAACCCTGTCTCTCTAGGAGGCTAACATAACACAGTGTCTCTAGATTCTGATGAGGCATGGGCCTTTAAGCTCTGCCCATCTCAGAAAAGAGCAACTGAATAGGAAGCCACTTATCAACAAATTAGAATCAGCTGTACATAAACAGGCTTTTCCACAGCTCACACTGTAGTCATCAGCAATGTTTTTATTTCAGCGTCATCCTTTTTGGTGTGCAGGACATGGAGCTGGCACCTTTGGCTTGTTCATCTTTCCATTGTTCATATAAGTAATAAATTGCCTAAATTTAAAGGGCTCATTGTATCCATGTATCCAATAAATCCACAAGATACAGACCTTGGTCTTGCCTGATCGTGTGTATGTGTGCCTGACAATGTCATTTTAATGTAGATAATAACTGAACAATTTCCTTTTGAGATGGGAAAATAACAAAGATATCTCTTATCACCATTCTATTCAAACACATACCAGAGATTCTATCTAAAAGGCAAGAAAAAGCTGTAAGAATTGCAAGACACAAAACAATATTCACAAATGATATGATTATATAAGTAGGAAATTCAAAAGAATCTACAGCTAAAATTACTAAGATTTGGCAAAAATTATCATCAAAATATAACTGATATCCAAATTCAATTTCATTTCCATATACAAGAAACAGAAAATAAAATCTGTTTTTAAATCCCACTTATAATACCATTATACCTAATACTAAATCTACAAAAGACATGTAGGAATACTGCAAAGAAAACTAGAAAACATTACTGAGAACTGAAAAACAAAAATAGGAATACCATATTCAATGATTCAAAGGCTCCATATTGCAAAGAAGTAATTCTACCCAAATTAATCTGTAAATGCAATGTAATTTCAATCAAGATCCCAACACAATTTCTTTTTAACATGACAAACTGATTCTAAACTATATCAAAATGCAGTAGGCCAAGAATAACCAAAACATTTTTTTTAAACAGCTTCATTAAGTCACACTTTATATAGTATAAGTCATCTATTTTAAGTGTACAGTTTGGTGAATTTGGGTAAATTTATGCAGTTGTGCAACCATCACCACAATCCAGTCTTCACCACCTTAAAAGTTCCCTTACGTACATTTCCCACTCCTACCCTGGCAAGCACTGATTTACCTTTTCTAGAAATTTCATATAAATAAAATTATTAACTGGCACTTTTTTCACTTATGTTGCTAAATTTATCTGTAGCCTGTTCCTTTTTAGTGCTGAGTAGTATTCCATTACTACTTAGAAAACAGTAGTATTCTGTTTATCAACTAACATATGATGGACATTTGGGTTGCTTCCAGTTCTGCTATTATTAATAGTGCTGCTATAAATACCTGTGCTCAAGTCTTTATATGAATATATGTTCTCATTTCTCTTGGGGAGATACCTAAGAGTGGCTGAGGACTTACATTAAATTTATGTTTAACTTAGAAACATTTTCCAAAATGGCTGTTACATCTAACTATCCCACCAACAAAGTACAAGAATTTCAGTCTCTCCACATCCTTGCTAACAGATTTCAATCCACAGACTTCAGTCATTCTAGTGAGTGTGTAGCAATATCACATTGTACGACAGTTTCAACTTGCATTTCCCTAATGACATGAGGGTGAGCATTTTTCTGAAGTATTTATTACCACCAGTATAAATATACTTCTTTGTGAAAAGTCCATTCAAATCTTCCGCACATTTTGGGAGAATTATCATCTTATTTCACTGAACAGATGACAATGGCAGGATTTCACTTTCTATAGTTGTATAGTATGCCATGGTGTTATAATTTTCTTAATGGAGTCCTTTTTTTAAGATTGATTTATTTATGCATACAAGAACTGGGGTACAGGTCAGAGGTGTGGAGGGTGAGAGGATTCACCAGAGACAGAGTGGGGAGCAGAACAGGCAGATCAGCTGAAAATACTGCTGAGCGGAGCAGCGGGTGAGTCAGAAGAGGTCTGCTGAGCCATGAGGGGAGATCCCTGGCCAGCCGGGCATCAAACTCATGCCGCAGAGGCTGCGATAGCTTCTCAGCGCTGCACCCAACCGCTTGCACCACAAGGGAGGCCCTTAATGGAGTCTTTTGAAAAACAAAATTTTTAATTTTGAAAAAGGTTTACTTAGCAATATTTTTCTTTTATGAGTTACACTTTTGGTGTATATCTAAGAAATTCTCTCTTTCAAAGGTTTTCTCCTATGAGAAAAGGTCTGAAATGGTTTTTTGCATATTGATACCCAATTGTTGTACCTTTTATTGAAAAGACTATCCTTCCCTCCCCTGAATTACCTTGGCACTTTTGTTGAAAATCAGTTAATCATAAATGTATGGGTTTATTTCTAATTTGCTATTTTGTTCCGTTATTGTATAGACCCCTATGCTGATGCCACGCTGTCTTTATTACTGACTGTGACACTGAATGACAGACCATGATTGTCAAGAAGACATTCTCAAAAAAAAAAAAAAAAAAAAAGGCAGGCACACTGAAGCACTTATTCTATGAGGGATTAAGACTTAGAATAAAGATAGTCGCAGGCCTCCCCTGGTGGCGCAGTGGTTGAACACTGGGCTGCAAAGCTGCCTGCAGCCTCAGCAGCACCAGTTACCAGTTCGATCCCGTGCCACAGGCGAGGGTCCCACATGGCACGACAGACCTCTCCTGCCGCGCCCGCTGCTCCCCTCAGCAGTGTATTTCGTCAGTCTGCCTGTTCTGTTCCCTGCTATGGCTCTGGTGAATTCTCTCACCCTCCCGTGCTTCTGACTGTACCCAGTGCTTGTATAAATAAATAAACAAATCTTTAAAAAAAAAAAAAAGTCTCATACTAGACCAAGAGAGAGAAACCAGTGGACACAACAGAGTCTTGATTTATTACAAAGTAGTTGAAAAAGAGGCATTATCAATAAATGGTACTGAGAAAATTCACTAAGAATATTAAAAAAAAAATAAACCTTAACTCCTACCTTATGGCATACACAAAAAATCAATTATTGGCAAATCATAGTGCTGTCTGAGAAATGTTTACCAATGACACTTGCAAAAAATAATAAAATATATTAACTTCATTATCTTAAGGCAAGAAAAGCATTCTTAAATGTAATATAAAATGCATTAACCATAAAGAAAACATAATACTATATTAAAATTAAGAATCTTACTCATCAAAAGACCCCATTAAGAGAGCAAAATGGCAAGTCACAGAGTAGGAATATGTGCAACACAAATAACCAATGAAGGACTAATATTCAAAATATACAAATAACTCCAATAAATTAATTAGAACAAGAAAGATAATCAAACAGAAAACTGAATAAGATATTTACCTGAATACTTCACAAAAGGTTTCCAAATGATCTGATCAAAAGATATTCAACTCATTAATAATCAGAAAATGTAAATTAAAACCATGAGATACTACTGTAAGTCCACTGAAATGGCTAAAATTAGTTAACACTGAAAATACCAAGTATAGGTAAGGATATAGAACAAAAAGAAATTCTCAAATACTGCTTTGGGGCATGTAAGTTTATACAGCCACACAGGAATATTGTTTGCAATTATCTACTAAATTGCACATATATAGCAGGAATGAAGGTGCTGGGTCATAGGATCTATATATGAAAGCAATGAAAGCAATGCAAGATTTATACAAGGATGGTTATAATTCATAATGCCCCAAAACTGGAAACAATTCAAGCATCATGAATAATATAATGAATAGACTGGTGTATTTATGCAATGGAATACTATTTAGTAATGAAAATTAACTACAGCACAGCGCAACAAATCTAAATTTCACAAGCAAAATGTTGAGTCAAAGAAGTCAGACATAAAAGAATATGTACAATATATTCTTCATCCCCAACTCTACCAGGGGATATTGATAGCAGGGGAGGCTATGTATGCATAGAAGTTCTATGGGAAATCTCTGTACCTTCCACTCAATTTTGCAGTGAAGCTAAAATTGTTCTTAAAAAATAAAGTCTAATCTTTAAAAGATATATAAAAGATATGTAAGAGTTGCTACACCTCTACAACACACTTTATATCATGTGTCTCCTACTCAAAATCTTCAACAGCTACCAACACAGTATCTCAAGATTGAAGGAAATGTAAAAATCATCTAGCTAGATTCATTCAAAGCTGAATCCCAACAAGGGATGCCCTTCCTCATAAACATTCACATCGAGACAGCAATGACTTTTACAAAGACCAAAAGAATACTAAAATGCAAGTTAGAGGAGACAGAGAATTCAAGAACAGTTCACATATTTCTGGATTGAGCAACTAGGTGTGTGTTGCGCCAGCAAGGCACTGGGCAGGTCTTCTATGGATCCAGGTAGATGGGTAAAGGAGAAGTCCTGGAGCCCTCAGTTGCTTTTTCAGGCTTTTTTTTTTTTTTAAAGATTTATTTATGCATACAAGAACTGGGGCACAGACCAGAGATGCGGGGGGTGAGAGGATTCACCAGAGACAGAGTGGAAAATAGAACAAGCAGATTGACTGAAATACACTGCTGAGGGGAGCAGCAGGTGAGTCAGGAGAGATCTGCTGTGCCATGTGGGTAGGTCCCTGGCTAAGGATCAAACTTGTGCTGCAGAGGTTGTGGGTTGCTTCATAGGCTGTGTCTTAACCCCTTGTGCCACAAGGGAGGCCCTTTTTCAGGCTTTAAATGATCTTTCTACACCATTTGTAGTGAGGCAACCAGGTCATCAACTCTCTATTTTCTGGGTACAGGAGTCCACAACCAGTTGTGAATTCAATTCATTCAACATCAAATATTTCGTAAGTATTTGTTATTTGCTCAGTAGAAAACATGACAGTCTCTGTCCTCATGAAATCTAGGATATATTTTTCATATTTTACACAAAGACAGCATGCAAAGATCTAGCTGAATTCTAGATACAATACAGTTACCACATTTTCTTTATGCACCTAAGAAACACTAAGAAACTAGAATAGTGTGTGATGAGACTTGGTAAATCCATACTACTCAATGATCACTTGTTCTGAAAGGCTTCTAAAACTACCTTATAAACAATCTATTCTAAAATACTTCCAGAGGGCCTCCCTGATGGCACAAGGGGATAAGCTCAGCACTATGAAGCTATCCACAGCCACTGCAGCAGGAGTTCGATACCTTGCCGACCAGGGAGCAACCCACACGGCACAGCAGACCTCTCCTGTCTCACCAGCTGCTCCCCTCAGCAGTGTATTTCAGTCAGTCTGCCTGTTTTGTTCCCCACTCTACTCTGGTGACTACAAACGCAAACACAGAGAGAGAGAGAGACAGAAAGACAGACAGACACCCCTCTGGCCTATACCCCAGTTCTTGTATGCATAAATAAACAAATCTTTAAACAAAAAAAAATCTGCCAGAATCCAACATTAGATTCATCTGTCTATAAGTGTGTAACTAACTGTGCTGCCCAATGCAGTGCCCACTAGTCACAAGTGGCTACTTAAATTAACTTTCATAAGATGAACAATTCGGTTTGTCAGTAACACTACCAACATTTCAAATGTTTTAAAAAGGCACACGCGACTAGTGGCTACAGCAGTGGATGAGACAGACCATTTTTACCGCCACAGAAAGTACTTTGGACAGTACTGGTCTAAAGCTTTTGGTATTCACTTCCTTCCTCCCAGGAAAAAAGTTAAAATGACAGATGTTATTTTCCAGTCTCCTGAGAATTATCTGGGGCTTGACAACGCTAAGAGGGTCCATAAACTAGGCACCGTCAGCATCGCAAACACCACCACCACCACCACCACCCCAGCATCATTATCAGATCAGCTGATTTTTATTGTGTAATTACTATTCAAAGCACTTTATTGAAAGTTTTATAAGTAACATCTCATTTATCTTTCACAATAATCACGAGGTAGGATTGTTATTCGCATTTTACATGAGATGAGAAAATTAAGTTTGAGACAAAAACACTAATTCCTCCAAAGTTAAACAGGAAGTAATAGCAATCTGTGGAGTTTAAGCAAATTAATAATGTAACTATTTTTATCTTTAAGACAGCACAGCTAAGAAAAAGGAGGAGTTTTACCAGCACCTTACTTTAGCACTCAACCAGCCAGATGCAACTATTTTCAGATCCTTCTTGCCTTTGGGTTCTGCATATGCTACTCCTCTTCCCTCTGTTTGCATCCTTTTTATTTGGCCATATCCTACTTATCTTTAGGACCTCATCCTAGATCTTCCCACAACTCAGTTTAGTGTCATCCTATGAGCTGAGGTATGGAATCACTGAAGAACTTATCACAGCACACTACAAACTCCTGTTAACTTTTCTTCCTCTTCCACTAAAATGACACTCCCTAACAATAAGCAACCCTGTACCTTATTTATCATGGAATCCATCTGGCTTAACCCAGGACTTGAAACACAAAAGGTATGCAATAAACGTTTGATAAATGAAGGAATAATGAGAACAAGATGCTTAAATAAAAAAATCATTTCACAAACATTCATACAACCAAATAAAAACATTATTTAACTTCACTTTTATGAAAATCTATTAAAAGCACAAATTAAAGGCTACACCGTCATCTAGTTGGTAACAAACAAAAAAATCAGTAATACATACTTAAATAATACTTAAAAACCAAAGTCAATGGAATGAGTACTCATGGGTCTGGGACTTGTTTTGGGGATAGTAAAAATATTCTAAAGTTGATGGCGGTAAGGATGGTTGCACAACTTTGTGAATATAACTTTAAAAATTGAATTATATACTTTAAATGGAGGGATTGTAAAATACGCGATATAGCTACATTAAGCTATTAAAACTATGTCTGCAGGTAGTTAAATTAAGACAAATATTTAGCCTGTTTTAAAAAAAAAAAGCCTAAAAGATAAAATTCTTGCTATATTAATGAAATTTTAAAAGTTAAATGCCATATTATTGCACAAAATTTCACTTGTTAGGAGAAACAAGACATCGGAAACAAGAGATGGCCTTCAGGAATAACTTGCCGGAACAGGGGAACAGCTATTTTCCCTCTGTACTTTTTTATACCTTCTGATTTGGGACATGTATTACCTATTTTTAAAAAAATAAGTATAAATAAGAGTAATAACCATCCTTACGACAAATATACACCCCCAGCTTGTCTACTTTGTTCTGAAAAGAATAATGAAATACATTTTTAAAAAATCAATCCAGAGGGCCTCCCGGGTGGCGCAAGGGGTTAAGCACAGCACTATGAAGCTATCGCAGTCTCAGCAGCACAAGTTCCATCCCTGGCCAGCCAGGGAGCTCCCCACATAGCTCAGCAGACCTCTCTTGTCTCACCCACTGCTCCCCTTTGCAGTGTTTTCACTCAATCTGCCTGTTCTGCTCCCCACTCTGGTGAATCCTCTCACCCTCCACACCTCTGACCTGTACCCCAGTTCTTGTATGCATAAATAAATAATCTTTTAAAAAAAAAAAAAAGAATCAATCCAGAGAATCAGTTAAAAACTGATTCTTGTATCTCACATTAAAAAGCAGTTAGTCATTTCTCTGCTGTTAGACATCATAATAGAGCAATTTTTTCTCTTACCCAACAGGATGACACATCTTTAAACAAAGACATAGCTGATTATTCCCTCCTCCCTGAAAACTTCCTTTCATTCACGTCTAGTACCTCGCGCTCCCCTCGTTTTCCTAAACCAAACACTTCTGATCAGTCTCCTGTGCTGGATTCCTGTTCATTTCCCTAGTGTATCAAGAAGGTAAATTCCATGAAGATAAAGATTTTTTTGTCAGCTTTAGTCACGGCTGTATCCCCTGTAGCTAAAAAAGTATCCAGAACCATACTCAATAAATAACTGTTGAATGAATAATTGAATGAATTAGTGTCCCAAGGCTCAGATGTTGAAGAGCCAGAGAATTAAATTATATTTTATGTAACCCATATGACAAATTTACTTCATTAGGTTTCTCTGAAATTTGAGAAACATTTTACTGATTATTATTATTTGATTAACCAAAATACTTCATTTCCTGACCTTTCTCCATGAATGTTCTTGACACAAATATGAGATACACACATGACAGCTCTTCAAACTACTTCCAAAAGCATAATGGTAGAGAAAGAGCAGTCATTACTATGAGAACCTTCACTATTGTTTCCAGTATTAATGTTGAATTAACAGACTGACATATTTATCAATGATTTTCAGTAATGAATTAAAAAAAAAACCTGAGAGATTCAACAAGAATATCACTGTAAAGGCTAGTAAAAATCATTTCTTGAAATAAAAAAAGGACTATTTCTTCATACATAAGAAATTCTAAACAGAGGTAGATGATTTCTCATACTTTCCTTCAAATCATCTGATTTCACTCCTACAATACAAAGACTCAGGTCCCACTGTCATATAAATGTCATTTTAGCAATATATAGATTCACTCAGTTATCTTAGTTCACCTCTGTCCCCATGTTACCCAACTAAATCAAAGTGTAATTTAAAGACCAAGGTGAATGTGAATTTTAATTTTTTCTTCTACATAACTAATCCCAAATCACAACTATTCATTGTACCAGTTTATAATCTGATCTGAGTGATTAAATCTTCCTTATAATTACAAATTGGACCACACCCTTTCTTGCTTAGGAGCTATTATAGCATCTGTTCCTTTAAGTTTCTTCAAGCAGAAATATTTGCTACAAGGTAATATCCTGCTCATTAAGTAGGCACGTGAAAAAAAGTCTAGGATCTGAAACTGACACACATGTATATTTCTCTCTTGGGTTACAGGAAAGCACTTCTCTGGCCATGCTCCCAAATACACTGAGTAAGTCCTGGGATCCCAAGTCACTGCTTAAATTCCATTTCATGACGGTTTCTCTTCCTCCATAAATGAATTATTGAGAACCATCCCTACTCCCATCCATTACATAATGCATGTCCATCACAGGACCTGTTTTCAGATCAAGAAATAGTTTAAATGACACTGATCAGTAAGGTCAAGATAAACTGTAACCTAATAGGGAGCAGGAATCCAGAAAAGATTTTGATTGAATGTGCTAAGTAGTGAAACATTAATGAGAACATTAAACACTGTTTAGTCTTACTAACATCTCGCTATGAAGTGAGACACGTGCCCCAAAATTTTATTAAAGAGCATTTTTAAAGCTTGACTCCGAGAATATAGCTCAGAAATTGGGGCGCCTACTGAAAAATAAACACGTATATAGTTCACTTCATTTTTAAAGTGTCTAATAAAGGCATCTGCCACTGAAAAGCGATCTCTAACAACTGAGCACAAAATGTGCAAATGTCAAGGTCTAATGAAAAACAAACTGTAAGACACCTGTGCAACAGACATTTAAGTCTTTTTCATTTAATCAGCTACCAAAGAACTGTTAAAATTGTTCGTTTCATCCATCCAAAGCCGTCAACCACAACCACCTGCAACCATCCCTTAGAAAAGTGTCTTCCAAAGCAACCACCTGATTGTCAGGCCTTCTCTTAAGGGGCCAGGATAAGGCTGGTAATGCTCTAAAGGGATCTTTTAGGCACAGAAATAAAACGGGAAGATAACACCTTTAAGGACCTAAATGTAACGAGACCTGCTCGCCGAAGTAGTGGTGCCACAATGAAGTTGTCTTCACCCAAGATTTCACTCTTCTTGGGGATGAGACTCCAAATCCATCCACGCTCACAATCTCACCCAGCCGGAGCCAAAGACAGAGATGTCCTCTTTCCTTCCCGACCTCTCCCCACGCCGCCAGTTAGGGGGAAAAAAAAAAAAGAAAATAGCCAAAGCCCTCGAGTGGAAAGGTGCGATCTGGTGCAACAGCTTCTCCAAATGGCTCCAAGGCAGCGGCCCCAGCTCGTCTCCTGGGAAATGCAACCCCAAGCCTGCACCCCCACTCACCATTTTACAGAAGGGAAAAAATCCTCATGTCGTGAAATATTTTCTATCAGCCACCTACACCCGCGGATCCACCGCGGCCGCACCCCAACCTCCTCGTGGCTCCCCGAGGTCTCCCTCTCGCCACCACCTCGCCCGCAACATCGCGCCCCGAGAACCTCCCGCCCCCCGCGCGCCCCGCGCCACCCCCCGCGCGGACCCCGCACCTACCCCTCGCCTCCCGCCCAACCCCGGGGGGGCTGGGTGGAGCCCGCCGGGGGCAGCGGGGGACAGGGTGGGGTCGCCCCTCCCCGGACCGCCCATCCCCCCGGCGGGCGCGGAGGGGGAGGGGTCCCGAGCCTCACCTACCGCTCCGCCTCCCCGGGGGCGCCTGCCCTGCCCGCGCCCGGGCCGAGGGCGAGATCGGGCTGGAAAGGGCGAGCGCCGCAGCCTCCGCGGCCGGCGGGAAGCGCTGGATCCCGCGCGGCTTCCGAGCTGCCGCCTCCAGGGCCGGCTCACCCGCCTCGGGGCTGCCGCTGCCGCCTGGGCGCCGCCACCACTACCGCCGCCACGGCCCGGCCCGGGCGCCCGCCGACGTCACCGCGCCCCGCCCCTGCGCGGGCCGCCGGCCCCGCCCCCGGCCCGAGTCGCCGCGAGCTCCGCCCCGCCGACGTCATCCCGCCCCGCCCCTGAGAGAGCCACCCAGCCCCGCCCCCGGCCCCTGGCCCGAGTCGCCGCGAGCTCCGCCCCGCCGACGTCAGCGCGCCCCGCCCCCGGCCCCTAGCCCGAGTCGCCGCGAGCTCCGCCCCGCTGACGTCACCTCGCCCCGCCCCCGGCCCCTGGCCCGAGACGCCGCGGCCCCGCCCCCCGACCCCGCTCGCTCTCCCGCAGGCCTCTGGCGGCGCGGGCGGCGGCGCCTTCCCGGGGAGGCTGAGTTAGGGCCGGGAGCGGGAACGCCTCGGCCGCCGGGCGTACCTCGGCGCCGCCGCGGAGTAACGGGCGCCGGCGTGCACACGTACACACACTCGCACACACGCACACGCGCGCGGCCCCGGAGCGGGGGCCCGGCCGGCTCGGGCAGGCGGCGGGGCGGCGTCTGTCCCCGCCCGCTCGCGTAGGGCGCGGACGGCCGGGCGCCGGCAGCGGGGCGCCGGGGAGCGGAGCCGCGGCTCCCCCAGGCCTGGCCCCCTCCTGCGCGGAGCCCCGCTGCACCCGCCCCGGCGCCGAGAGCGCCGCTCGAGAGTGGTCGGGGCTCTCGCGCGCCCGCGGCCGCAGTGGGCGGCCCCTGCGCGGGGAGGTGGGATGCGCGCCCCGACCCTGAGCCTTTGCCCGGCGCGGCCGCGGAGGGGGAAGGGGTGTAGGCCTGGGGCTGGCCCCGACTGAGGGGGGCCGGGGGACCCGCGCCTGTGCAGTTGGTGCTTGGGGGGTTCCCGGGGATGACGGCGTGGGCGGAAACGCAGGTTCGCAGTCGGTGCCTGCGACGCCCAGATTCTGTGCGGCGTTAACTCCCCCTCGGCCCTGCTCCTGCCCGGCGCGGCCACCGGTACCTTCTTTCAGGCGCCCCAGTTTTCTAGCCCTGAGCCGCAGGCGACTTTGGTGGGAGCTATGCGAGGAGGGTAACTGCATCCAGTGACTTCAGCGGGTCAGCAAGCTGGTCCTAGACCCAGAAGGAAGAGGGGTAGGAATCCTATTTATTCCCAGCTTTGACTTAGTCTTCCTTAAAATGATGTTAAATACCCTGCACTGGGAGTGGAGTCATTTTACCCCCCTCCACCACCACAATGACCCAGCGCACATTCCCTCCTAAGTCTACTAACACTTCACCGTCTCTGCTCAGTATTCATATCCATTCATTCACCAAATTCTGTGAAATTGAAATTAGCATCCTGCCCCAGCTCTCTGTTCCCTCCTACATCACGATCTTTGGATCACTGCAGTTCCCGGTCCTGCTGTACAGTCGCCCCCTTCAGTACATTCACCATATGGCTACCAATTGTTAGACTGTGCTGCCTGAGAGCTAGATAGCTGCCAAACAGGCACCCTAAAACAGTTCAGTTTTTTGGACATCTCGGTATGTCCAAAGTCATCCTTTGTTCACTGTTTCTCAAGCTCTTTCCCGTCTAACTACTGATAGACTCATCCTGTTAGTCCCCAGCAGTGTAGTGAAGAACAAGTACCCTGGGAGTTATATTTTTATAACCTCCATTCTGCCACTCTGTTTGTGTGACCTTGAATACACCACGTTATTTTCAGGTCCCATTTGTTGAACTGTAAAACAGAATATGAACTGGATGTTTGAGTTTCATCGTGTCCCTAAAAGGTGTGGAACTGGAGAGGTAATTAATACACAAGGTACTAAATTATACATACCAGGAATACTAACATCACAGATACTGATTTTTTTTTCTTTTGCCATCCTACTGGTTTGTTTTTTCCTATTTTCTCTACCCAGATGCCATTTTTAAAACCTGCATTTAGGATTTTTGTTTATTAAAACTGGGTAACTGAACACATGCATTTTTTGCCTCTTCTTTGTAAGTTCACATGAAAAATAGAAATGGAAAGGAGGCTAGCAAAAGTTTTTTTTTAATTTTACACCCAGAAAGTGAGTGCAGTCTGATTGAAAAAGAGAAAATTATAATGTGGAATAAGGTGCATGGGGTGCTGCACCTTATTCTGCACCTACCTGCCAGAAGTGATTTAAAGAGACTGAAATTTACAGGGCCTGCCCTGGTGGCCCAGGCAGTTCTGCGCTGCACTGTGAAGCTGTCCGCAGCCTCTGCAGCGCCGGTTCTATCCCTGCCTGCTGGTGAGGGTCCCACATGGCATGGCAGACCTCTCCTGCCTCGCCTGCTGCTCCCCTCAGCAGTGTATTTCATCAGTCTACCTGTTCTGTTTCCCTCTCTGTCTCTGGTGAATCCTCTCACACACCCCCACCTCTGGCCTGTACCCTGGTTCTTGTATAAATAAATAAATAAATCTTTTTTAAAAAAAGAGAGACTGCAATTTACAGAGTGAGTGAAAAGCACAGCAGAAAACCTGTAGACTAAATATAGACCTGTATATGGAACAGCAGAACAATTGCTATATGTCAAGTACAATAGCTAGGCAGTTATTGCACACTAAAAATCAAAAGTTCCCAATCTCTGGGGAGAGCTTGGGAAGCTAACTGAGATTTTAATGAGTAAGAAAAAACCGTTCTTCATTCTGGCACAATAGCAGGTTTCCTACCCATTCATACTAGAGCTAAACAAGTTAGCCAGAGCCTCCAGTTCAAAAGATTTCTAATCAGCATTCCAACTGCCTCATCTTAAATACTAATGGGCCACCAAGGATTACTAGATATGTAAAGGAGGTCTCCAACATGAGGGCGGGAGTGGAGAGAAATTAATAGAAAATGTGACCATAGAGGAAACAGAAACTTCATAGAACTAGGAAAAAACACCTAATTCATATGCAAATTATATATCTAATAATGGCTTAATAGCCAAAAATATATAAAGAACCCCTACAACTCAACAGCAAAAAATAAACAACCATTAAAAAATGGACAGAGAAACTAGACATTTTGCCAAAGTAGTCATACAGATAGATGGTCAAGAAGTATAGTCAGCCACTGTAGTCATGCTCTAGATGCAAGACAATTCACGTCAGAGCCATAGGTCTCCCATTCAAGGACGCAGACTAAAGGCACAGTAGTTACCTGGGCTATATTTTTCTCGTGGTTGGAGGCCAGCACCCAAGCTCAGCCACAAAAACGTTTGAGACTTCTGCTCAGATGTGTCACATGTCCTGTGTACCCACATTTCATTAACCAAAGCAAGTCATATGGAAAGAGCGACTATTGTGGTGTGAGGAAGGACACTCTTCCTGGAGCAGAGGAAAGTAGAAAAAAAAAGAGGGGGGATTGATATGTCCTTACCTTTAACAATCTTCCTTAAGGGCCTCCCTGGTGGCGCATGGAGTTAAGACACAACCTATGAAGCTATCCACAGCCACTGCAGTACCAGTTCCATCCCAGTCAGGGAGGTACCCGGATGGAGCAGCAGACCTCTCCTGACTTGCCCGCTGATCCCCTCAGCAGTGTATTTCAGTCTGCCTGTTCTGTTCCCTACTCTGTCTCTGGTGGATCCTCACACCCCCCACACACACACCTCTAGCCTGTACCCCAGTTCTTGTACGCATAAATAAATCTTTTTTTAAAAAAAATAAAGAAACTTCCTTAAAATTGTTCATACCACTTCTGCCTATATCCCTAAGTAAAAGCTTAGTAGGTGGTCATTCTTGCTGAAGGGTAAATTGGATTGGAGATAGCCTTTATTCTGGATGGTCATTTACCCAGTTAAAATTATGAAATTCAATTACTAAAGGGGAAAATGGCTGTTGAGATCAATCTCTGCCACAAGCTCTTTTTAAAAATTATCAAAATTTAAAAACAGAAATATTGGATGCTTCTAAAGAGCAAGTGCAGTATAAGATAGCGCTGAAAAAACTACCTAAAATGCAGCACAGAAAGAGGAGATGAAAATATGACAGAAGTTACCAGAGTTAAGTTTGTTAACCTAATTTAAATCTATTGAGTCCCAGAAAGAGAATTGAGAGAATGCAGATGAGTCTATATTCATACAATCAATGAGGACTTCCCAATCAGTAAAAGATCCACAGATCAGAAATCACTAAGAATACGAAGCAAGAGAAAAAGAAATCCAACCCAGAGACGTGCTAGTGAAACTGAGGACATAAAGAATGAATAACACGCCTTAAAATCAGTTGTACGAATTTTCTACAACTATTGTAATAAAGTGTCACAAACTAGGTGCCTTAAAATAGCAAACATTTTTCTTTTTTTGGCCTCCTTTGTGGCACAACGGGTTAAGTCTCAGCCTATGAAGTAATCAGCAGCCACCACCGCAGTACAGTTCAATCCCCATCCCCAGCCGGGGAGCTACTCGCAAGGCGCAGCAGACCTCTCCTGTCACCCGCTGCTCCCCTCAGCAGTGTATTTCAGTAGGTCTGCCTGTTCTGCTCCCCACTCTCTCTCTGGTGAATCCTCTCACTCGCCCCCTCCCCTGCACCTCTGGCTGACACACCCCAGCTCTTATATGCACAAATAAATAAAATAAAAAACCTTAAAAAAATAAGAAAAAGCAAAAACTTTTTGTCCCACAGTTCTGGAGGCTAGAGGCCCAAATCAAATTATCAGCATGGCCTTGTTCCCTCTGAAACCTACAGAGGAGAATCCTTCCTTGTCTCTTCCTGGTTCCCACAGTTTGCCAGCAATTCTTGTCATTCCTTGGCTTGCAGCTAGAGCACTTCAATCTCTGCCGCCACCATCATATGACTTTTCCTCTCCTGTGTCTTTATAAGGACACCAATCATCTTGGACTAAGAATCCACCCTCCTCAAATATGACCTTATTGATTCTGCCTGCAATTACCCTATTTCAAAATAAGGCCACATGCTGAGTTGCTGAGAATCAGGACTTCAACGTATCTTTTTGAGGAATACATTTCTACCCATAACATCAATTGGCTTACTTATAGATAGACACAGTAATTAGACTGCTTGCAGACTTATTAATACACAAGGGAAACTAGAATACAGTAGACTAATAACTAAGAAAAAATAAGTACTGAGAAAAAATAAGTACTATTTTAGAATTGTATTTATATTCTTTTTGTGTGTGTGTACATAGAACTAGGGTACAGGCCAGAGGGGCAGAGGGTGAGAGGATTCACCAGAGACAGAGTGGGGAGCAGAACAGGAGGATTCACTGTAATACGCTACTAAGGGGAGCAGTGGGGGAGACAGGAGAGGTCTGCTGCACCATATGTGGGTCAGTTCCCTGGCTGGGGATAGCACTCAGGCCACAGTGGTGATAGTGCTGAGACTTAATCCTGAGGCCACCAGAGAGGCCCCTATTTTAGGTTTGTGTACCTGTAACACTATTTTATAGGATTGAGGACAAAATAGAGACATTTTTAATAAAGAGAAGCATAGTTTATTACCAATTAATCTTCATTAAAGGAAAATTTAAATGATATTGCAGAAGAAAAATAATCCTAGAAAAAGTTCTAAAAGACAGGGAGATGGTGATCAAAGAAGTGAGGGAATGTATGGTAAATCTAAGTACAGTATTCCCCCACCTTACCCATGGGAGATACATGTCCAGATACCCAGTAGACATTAGATACCTCAAACCATGGATGGTGCCAAACCCTATATAATATTTTTCCTATATGTATATATGTACCTTTGATAAAGTTTCATTTGTACATTAGGCACAAGAGAGACTAATAATAACTAATAATAAAATAGCATAATTAGGGCCTCCCTGGTGGTGCAGTGGTTGAGCACTGGGTTGCAAAGCTGCCTGCGGCCTCTGCAGCACCGGTTCGATCCCCTGCAGCTCCCTGGCCACCGGAGGAGGGTCCCACATGGCGCGCAGACCTCTCCTGCTGCCCGCTGCTCCCCTCAGCAGTGTACCTCGGTCCTTCTGCCTGCTCTGCTCACCGCTCTGGCTCTGGTGAATTCTCTCACCCTCCCGTGCTTCTGACTGTACCCAGTGCATGTATAAACAAAACAAACAAACAAACAAACAAACAAATAAATAAATAAATAACATGCCTCTATTTAAAAATAAAATAAAATAAATACTGATACCAAAGTCAGACACAAATAATATAAAACAATAAATTATAAAGCAATCATACTCATGAAGAAAGGTGCAAAACAAACCAAATACAGCAATGTATTTAAAAAATAGTGGGTTCATTCAGGTGCACAAATGTGATTTAATATTAGGAGAACAAAATCATTGTCATTCACTACCTTAACAGACGATGGGTAACAACAATCATATCAATAGATGCAGAAAAAAAAATTGATGAAATTTGATGAAAATTGATGAATTATCATGAAAATACTTAGCAAAACAATTATGGAGGAAAACATCTTTAGTCTAAGACAAAGCTATTTTTAACGCATATAGTAAACATAATCCTTAGAGGAAAAACATTAAAAAACATTCTCTTTAATGTCAGAAACAAGACAAAACTACTATTGTCTACCCCGCTGAACAGGCTCTATTGTCCTAACCGGCGTACTAATACAGGAAAAGAAATTTGTAAGGATCAAAATGGAAGAGACAAAACTGTGATTCTTCACAAATTATATAATTATCTCCTCTAGACTTTCTACATAAAAGAATCAACAGACTAAACATTAGACTTAAAAAAGTAATTTAGTGATGTATCTAGATACAAGATAAATATAGAAAAATCAAATAGATGCTATACCCTGGTGAGAAAATATAATTTTAAAATGACAACCAAAGAAAAAGATATATAAATGACCCATAAACATATGAAAACATGCTCAGCATCACTTATGATAAAAGAAATGTAAATTAAGAGTACAGTGAAATTTCATTTCTCATCAGATTGGCAAAATTCAAAAGCTCAACAACACACTGTTGATTTGGCAGTGAGGTAAAAGGCAGAAGACCAGGTACAGTTCTATGGACTGATACAAAGTGATTTATAGCATATAATGTTAAAGGGAAAGGAAAAAATATAATCTTAAATGTTAAAAAGTATAACGCATGTGCCTTTTTGTGTAAGAAGTTAAGGAAGTATTTGCTTATTTCCTCAAAACAAAACCCAGAAAGAATAAACCATACATTAAGTGATTCATATACTAATCTACTAGGGCTTCCAAAAAACACCACAGCCTGGGCAACTTAAATAACAGATATTATATCTCATAGTTCTGCAGGCTAGAAGTTCAAGATCAAGGTGACTTTTTCCCACTGTACATGAGCAAGGCAAGGTGGGGAAATACTCTGGTGTCCCTCCTTCTACTTATAAGTCTTTTTTTTTTTTAAGATTTATTTTATCTATACAAGAGCTGGGGTACAGGCCAGAGGCACGGGATGGTGAGAGGATTCACCAGAGACAGAGAAGGAAGCAGAACAGGCAGATGGATCGAAAACACTGCTGAGGGGAGCAGCACACAAGAC
Organism: Talpa europaea; assembly: GCF_964194135.1. Taxonomy (NCBI): domain Eukaryota; kingdom Metazoa; phylum Chordata; class Mammalia; order Eulipotyphla; family Talpidae; genus Talpa; species Talpa europaea. Next base: position 74,198,845 of record NC_140083.1, on the reverse strand, counting down.
AGGAGAGGTCTGCCGTGCCATGTGGGTATCTCCCTGGCCAGCGGGAATTGAACCCATGCGGAAAGCTTCACAGTGCTGCGCTCAACCGGCTGCACCACCAGATATTCTGGTTTCTCTTCAGATTGTATAAATCTTTCACCTTTTATTTATAAGGTCTCAGTCTGATCATCTCATTTAACTTAATCACCTTTCTAAAATCCCAGTCTCTGCACGGAGTCACATGGGAGGTTAGGACTTCCACATATGAAATTTGGGGAAGCACAATCCAATCCATTGCCATTCCCTCTGGGGACTGTATGGATAGGGATGTTCTTGAGATTTCTCCAAGCATATCTTTTTATCAAGTTTTAGTTACATATGTTTTCAGTAGTTTTAGATGCAATTCAAAAACAATGAAGTCAATGAGCCCAGTGGTATGAAATTGATAACATGACCACCGTGAACAGAATTTAATTCAAGTCACTTTTCAACATAGCATTCTGACTGTACATCCTTAGTGGTAGATAGTCGAAAAACAACAAAGAAATTTTGAAAGCTACTTAGATTTGTTGGTTGTAACATCATGAAATAGGATTTAACTCAGATGGAATAAAAAGAAACAAAGCAAATGAATACACAAAACAATAAAAAAAATCAGATCCTTAGACTGTGACAACAGATGGTGGATACCACAGAGGGTGGACTTGGGAGGGGGTCAGTTGCATAGTGGGGAATGGTATTAGACCTTTGGTGGTAGGTCTGGTGTAGTATACACATTTATCAATGTGTGAAGTTGTACTGTTACAGTATTATAGTATACTAAAACCGTTACAGTATTATAAACCCATAGTACTTACATTAAAAAAAAAAAAAGGTAAGCATCTAAATATTCAGTTTCCTTGCCCTCTAAATGGCATTGCTCAAGTTTTACATTAATTCCCTGTGTTCTCCAACAGTATCAAGCTGTTTAGTGGTAACTGACTTGATAACACATCCTTCATGGTCTGCTTTCATTCCTGTCTCACATTCCTATTACTCTACTGGTTTTCTGGGATCACTCCCCAAATAAGTTGCTTGTTCTGTCTCAGAGTGTTTCTGGTAAAACCCAAAATGAATCTAGGTCCAAATGGAAATGTCAGATATGCAGTTAGGTGTGAATTTTGGGATTCAGAGGAAAGATTCAGGTAATTTGTGAGTCAGCAGCAAAAAATAATTATAATAATAATTGTTCTGGTTATCTATTGTAGCAAGATAGATTTCCCTAAAATTTAGTGGCTGAAAACCACTACTCTTTTTTTGTAGCTCTCAATTTTGTGTATCAGAAGCTGGAGCCTGTCTCAACTGGGCAAGTCTTGTGTTCCACATGGTGTCACCTCATGTCGCTCACCCCATGGTATTCAGTTGCCAGATAAGCTTTAATCCCACACAGCATGCAAAGTTTTGAGCCAAGATGAGAGCACTAAAGGTGTGAATGGGGGTGAATCCAGCAATGGAACACTCAGTGTTTGGAAAACAGTGAGATGAGTAAGAAGGAGCAACAGAAACCCAGGACTGTCATGTGCTTTTGATAAAAAGATGAAAATTAAATATTGACATTGAATTTAGTGATGCAAACATCATTGGGGGCCTTGAAAAGAGCATATTTTCAGAGAGTTGAGCTGCAAGTTGGATTGATTGGTTCAAGAGAAATGAGATAGGTGAAAATATAGACTCTGAATATTGACAGTTCTTCAGAGAATTTCTGTTATAAGTAGGAGTGGTGAGATGCAGAGGGAGCTGAGGGAATATGAAATTGACTTATATTGCCGTGTACCTTTTTCCTATTTCCAAATTTCATTTGACATCATCCACTTGTGGTCATGTCTGGTTTTACACATGAAGTGAAGAAGACATACTGATCTGTATAATGGTTTTAGATTTGCCTTTATCACCCATTTTATTTACATAAAAATAAACTGACTTTATTTCTTATAGCTTTTTTTTAAGATTTATGTATTTATTTATTTATACATACAAGAACTGGGGTGTAAGCCAGAGGTGTGGGGTGGGGGTGAAAGGATTCACCAGAGAGAGTGGGGAGCAGAACAGGCAGACTGAGTGAAGTACACTGCTGAGGGGAGCAGGTGGGCAAAAGAGGAGAGGTCTGCTGTGCCTTGTAGGTTAGCTCTCTGGCAGGCTGGGGATCAAACTTGTGCTGCAGTGGCTGGTGATACTTGGTAGTACTGTGTCTTTAACCACTGCATCACCAGGGAAGCTCCTTTTAAAGCATTTTAAATGTAAAAATCATAGAAAGGAATATAAGAATGGTTCTTGGTCAGTGTTTAGTCAAACACAATGCCCTTTTGTATTTGAAGTTTTTCATGCCTGATAAATGTCCATATTGTGTAGGTGAAAAAGAATTTGCCACAGTAAGTTTTACAGTTGCTTTATGTCAAATTACAGAACCACAAATACTGGAAGGCAGATAGCAAACTAATGATAGGTAAGGACTCTGAAGTTAGACTGCCTGGATCATAGAATGACTTCACCTCTCCATGCTTCAATTTCCTCATGTAAAGTGGAGATAATAATAGTAAACTACCTCATAACATTATTATAAGGATTCAATGGGAAAATGCATGTGATGTGCTTACACCAGTAAGTACTGACTTAGCATGTAGTAAGTACTTGGTAAGATTAGCTACTATTATGACAGGCCAGTGAATCAGGAATGTTTTCCACTGTGAGAGAAGACCTGACTCTCAGTGGTTTGAAAAGAAGGGTTTGTTTCTCCCCCCTGGCAGGCACCCCAGAGGTAGGTGGTTGCTATAATTGGTTCATTTCTACAATGCCAGGGCTTGGCTCCTCTTCCGTTCCCTCAGACTTTCCCCAGTTGTTGCAATTACCACCACCATCACATTCTCCAACAGGCATTCAAGGGCAGAAAGTAGGGGCTAGGAGGGGCACCCTTTTTTCCTCCTGTGTCTATTATTAGAAAGGAAACCACCTCCCCATTCTCTCTTCCCAGGTTTTGTTGTTTCCTGAGATTGTCTTAGTGTGAGAAAGCCCCCTGGCCAAGAAATGGAGGTGCAGACAGTTGGGGGTTGTGTCTTTCTAAGCAGCTGGTGTCGGGGCAGGGGTGCAGTGAGGCCACAGCTGGCTGCCACAGCTGTAGGGAAGGGATCTGTAATATGCCTACCCCTAAATCTGCTCTTCCCACATCTTCCCCAACTCAGCCAATGGTTCCTTAATCCTCCCAGTCACTCAGATCAAAAATTAAGAGTCCTTAATTCCTCTTTCTTGCACCTCACATTTAACTAGTTAATAAATCATCAGATTTACCTTCAGATTATGTCCAGAATCCAAGCACTCTTATCATCCCATTACTGCCATGCTGCCCCACTCCACCGTTGTTTCTTAATAGGTTATTTCAATGCTTTCTTCACTGTCTCGGTTTTCTCCTCCACCCCCTTCCTATTGAAAGCTACATCATGTCACCTGTGTGCTCAAAACCCTCAACAACTTCTAATCTCACTCAGAGTAAAATCCGAATTCCTATAATAGCCTGCAAGATTTGGTCTCCTCCTTGACTTTTTGACCTCATGTGCTACTCTCTTTCTGCTCCATTTGCACTGAGTTTCCTCTTCCTCGGAACTGCCAGGCTTGCTCCCATTAGAAAACCTGCCCTTCCTCCAGATAGCCTCGAGGCTTGCTCCCTTTATTTCTTAAGGCTTTAGGTGTCACTATCTCTAAAGCTTTCCCTGAGCTCCAATACAGAACAGCCATCTCCCCATGTACTTCCTGCCCTGCTTACCTTGTATTATTTTTCTCCACCCGGTATACTACATGTGTGTATTTATTGATATATATATGTGTATGCTTGTTTATTTTAAATCTCCCCTTCTGTAAGTTCTATGAAGGCAGAAACTACCCCCCCACACACACACACACTCAATGTTACCCCTAATACTTGTAACACAGTAGGCACTTGGAAAAAATATCTTGAATGAATAAATGAATAAACAAACACTAGAGGACATTGCGTTGCTTCAAACTTGCTGTGTACAAAGCTTTGTACAAATTCCTTACATATTAATGATTAATTTCTTTGTATGTATCCCCAAAATGAGATTATTGAATATGAAGGTAAAGACACTTCTTTGATTTATCATAAAAACTATCAAATTATTTTCCAAAGCAATGAAATAGAGGGTATGCTTTTCCACAAATTTGCTAGGAGAGACTAGCAAAATTGATTATTTTTCCATATTTATTTTTAACTTATCAATGTACTTTTAAATAATTTGTAGTATAATAGAAATAGTGGTCTAACATAAAACTGTACTTTAAAAAATTAAAATCCAGGGTTCTCCCTGGTGGCGCAGGGGTTAAAGACACAGCACTATCAAGTTATCTCCAGCCAATGGACATGAGTTTGTTCCCCAGTCAAGGAGTTGACCACATGGCGCAGCAGACCTCTCTTGTCTGGCCCACTGCTCCCCTCAGGAGTGTATTTCAGTACATCCGCCTGTTCTGCTCCCCACTCTGTCTCTGATGAATCCTCTCACCCTCCCACCTCTGGCCTGTACCCCAGTACTTGTATGTATAAATAAATAAATCTTTTTTTTTTTTTTTTTTTTGTGGGACCCTTGCCAGTGGCCGGGGAATGAACCTGCGCTGCAGAGGCTGCGGGCAGCCTCGCAGCCCAGCGCTCAACTGCTGCGCCACCAGGGGAGGCCCATAAATAAACCTTTTTTAAAAAATTAAAATCCAGTTGCATTGAATTTTGTTTATCCTCTGACCTATCCTTTACTTACCATAATTAAAGATGAAGTTATTAACTACTCTACACACTGCTTCTGCTTCTCCTTCATTAAATATCATACTGGCCTCCCAAGTTCAGGATTCTAATCCTGTTAGCTTTTATCTGTTTTATAGAATTCTCATACTACAGGGAAAGGCAGTTTTTTTTTTCTTCCTCAATGATTAATCTTTGTGAAAAAGACCAGGTGAGTCCTCATGATGTTTTTTTGTATTGAATTAAAACAAATTATTGATTTTATTTAATATAAATTGCTTACTTCACAGTCATTACAAAAGAGTATTAGTGTCCAATGAAAGTAAAAGCTTATAGTTTGGTTTTTTTTTTAAAAGCATATAGTTTTTTTTTTCCTTAGCCAAAAGGGTTTGCTGCTCAGATTCCAGAATCTGGATTTTGCACAAGTAAAAATAAGTCGATGGAAAAAAAATTATAAATGCACATCAACCCACTTCTGTATAAATATGCTTTGAATTTTAGAGCTAGCTACACAAATAGATATGAATTTATTATATACGTGAATAAATATATATGTATATACATGTATATATATAATTTATATATCCATTTGGGTATAATCCATACAATTATATTTTCATAGAATGAAAGTAAATATATAGAGAGAATATGCCTGACTCTGGTTGTTGTTGATGAGAAAAGAGGTTAATAAAAGATTCAAATTGCTACGATTACCCATCCAAAATAGTTCAGTTGTTAGCTCACTTTCTTGGGATACCAACTTGTCTCATGAGCCACCTACTCCCAAATGTTACTCTGAATAACCACTTGCAACCACTTCCTCCCACTGCCCACTGTCAGCTGCCTTTCTAAATCAGTGTTTCACAGCCCGACTTTGCTACTGTTCTAACCAATTGTCATTTTAACCTAAGGGCTAATCTCCTTTGTCAACTACCATTCTTAAGTCTGAACTTTGAAACCGCAAGAAATTGAGAAAGTATTTTCGCTAAAAGCAACATTCCCTCATTTTTAGCTATAAATATCTTTGTTTTTATTTTAAACTATGGAGAGCTACATGACTTTATTAGATTATGCTAAATAAGAATCCAATTACAGAGCCTCCCTGGTGGTGCAAGGGGTTAAGACGCAACCTATGAAGCTATCTGCAGCCATTGCAGCACGTGTTCAATCCCCAGGCAGGGAGCTACCCACATGGCGCAGCAGACCTCTCCTGACTCACCCACTGTGCCCCTCAGCAGTGTATTTCAGTCAACCTGCCTGTTCTGCTCCCCACTCTGTCTCTGTTATATCCTCTCATCCCCACACTGCTGGCCTGTACCCCAGTTCTTGTATGCATAAATGAATAAATCTAGTAAATAAAGATCTATTATTTAATAAATAATAAATCTGTGTAGCACGCCATTGCTATGATTAATACTGTAGTGTATATTTGAAAGTTTCTCACCACACATGCAAAAGGTAACTGTTGGAAGTCATGGATAGGGTACCTAACCTTATTGTGGTAACTGCTCTGCAGCATATGTCTATCAAGTCATCACGTTGTACACCTCCAACTTACACAATGTCATAAAGGGAAAAGAAGAGAAAGAAAAAATATGTTGGTCTTTGTCACTAGATCCGGTGGCAGAGTTTCTAAAACCCTTGTGTATCCTGAGTGATAAGACTGTTAGGAGCAACTTTTATTTAATGTTTGGTCTTTGGCCCTAGTTCCTGGCATAGACACACACAGATAAGGGTTTTCTACACATCAAGCAGTTTGCTACACCAACCAGATGTAAAAGTCACAGTCACAGGCACAGAGATTTAGAATCCTTTGGAATTTCTTGGGTGATAGAATACTCGTCTTTTGTTCTTGGTGGGCTCCTGAATTTCTTCAGGATGGGATTGATGACAGACAGACCATGCCATGATTAGAAACTTGGAATTTTCAGTTCCACCCTTCATGTCCTGGGAAGGGGAAGAAGCTAGAGACTGAGTTACTGATCCATCGTCCCTGCATGATGAAACCTTCAAAAAGATCCCAAAAGTATGGGGTTTGTAGAGCTTCTGCATTGGTGGGCACAACCTTGTATTGGGAAGGGGGTGCCCCAACTCCATGGGTGCAGAAGCTCCTCCACACAAGACTCTTTCATGTTTCATCCAGTGTATCTCCTTATCTCACTGCTAATCTGCAGCTTTTATCACATCCTTTATAAACTGGTAAATGTAAATATTTGCCTGAGTACTGTGAATTGTTCCAGCAAATGATTGAAATTAAGGATTGGGTTATGGGTAACCTGTGATTTGTAGCCAAATTGGACAGAAGTTCTGGATGACCTGGGGACTTGGAAATGTCGTTTGAAATGGAGGGGTGTGTGGGGGGGGTGGAACCTTGCGGTACTGAGCACCTGCAGAGTCTGCTTAACTCCAGTAAGTGTCTCAATTGAATTGATTTGACTTTTAGGACATCTAGTTGGTGTAGCAAACCGCTTGATGTGTAGAAAACCCTCATCTGGTACTAGAAGTGTTGTGAATGTGATAATATATGAGAGTAAAGAGAAACACACAAGAAAGAGTGTGTGGTTTTTTTTCCCTTGTATTTTCTCACTCATTTCACTTAGTTCTTTGCAAATATTGCAAATGTCACCATATCAGAGAAGTGTTCTCTTTCTAATCCTAAAATAGTATCACTTCTCTCATGATTCTCAAGCTGTTGCCTCATTTTTCTTCATTGCAACTCCTTTTATCAGCCATGCTATATATTTATTTGTTTACCTTTTTATCATGTCTCTGCCTTCTAGAACACAAGCACATGAAAGTCTGGACTTTGTATCTTTTTATTTTTTTGCTCTATCCTTAGTGCCTTTGAGTTAGAAGCAGCTTAATAAATATTTATTTAGTGAAAGAAGAATAAATAAATGAATGTGAAACATTAACACTCTTTATACTACGTGAGTCCTTGGTTGGCCTCATGTGATACTTGGAACTGATAGTCAAACATTGCCTTATGGAAAACAAAAGGAATCCACACATTTAAAATAGAAGCATGAGGGCCTCCCTGGTGGCACAAGGGGTTAAGTGGCAGCGGTACAAAACTAATATACCCTATTGACCTGGGAGCTGACCCACCTGGCTCAGCAGACCTCTCCTGCCTCACCTGCTGCTCCCCTTACCAGTGTATTTCAGTCAATCGGCCTGTTTGTTGCCCACTCTGTCTCTGGTGAATCTTCTCAACCCTGCACCTCTGGCCTGTACCCAGCTCTTGTGTACATAAATAAATAAATCTTGGGCCTCCCTGGTGGTGCAGGGGTTAAGCACCGCACTATGAAGCAATCCACAGCCTCTGCAGTACAAGTTCGATCCCCGACCAGCCAGGGAGAAACCCATCTGGCTCAGCAGACCTCTCCTGCCTCACTTGCTGCTCCCCTCAGCAGTGTACTTCAGTCAGTCTACCTGTTTTGTTCCCCGCTCTGTCTCTGGTGACTCCTCTCACCCCCCACACCTCTGGCCTGTATCCCAGCTCTTGTATGCATAAATAAATAAATTTTAAAAAAATCTTAAATAAATAGGGCCTCCCCAGTGGCACAGCGGTTGAGCGCTGGGTTGCGAAGCTGCCCGCAGCCTCTGCAGTGCGGGTTCGATCCCCAGCTGCTCCCCGGCACCAGAGGAGGGTCCCACATGGCGCGCAGACCTCTCCTGCCGCCCGCTGCTCCCCTCAGCAGTGTACTTCGGTCCTTCTGCCTGCTCTGCTCCCCGCTCTGGCTCTGGTGAATTCTCTCACCCTCCCGCGCTTCTGACTATGCCCAGTGCATGTATAAACAAATAAATAAATCTTTTAAAAAAAAATCTTAAATAAATAAATAAAACAGAAGCATGAAATAATTTAAGCTAAAAAATGAAAATTTTTCTTTAAGTTAACTTGTTCTTTTCTTTTCGAGCCAGTCTCTCACTCACACTCTCTAGTAAGAATGAGCCCATGCAAACATGTTCAAATAACAGTCTTTTTTTTTTTTATAGAGGCATGTTTATTTATTTATTTGTTTTTTTTTTTTGTTTGTTTGTTTATACATGCACTGGGTACAGTCAGAAGCGCGGGAGGGTGAGAGAATTCACCAGAGCCAGAGTGGGGAGCAGAACAGGCAGAAGGACCGAAGTACACTGCTGAGGGGAGCAGCGGGCGGCAGGAGAGGTCTGCGCGCCATGTGGGACCCTCCTCTGGTGGCCGGGGAGCAGCAGGTTCGCAACCCAGCGCTCAACCGCTGCGCCACCGGGGAGGCCCTCAAATAACAGTCTTAAACAGTCTTTTTTCACTCCACATGTCCCACCATCTTCCACTGTGCGGAAGCGGTCACAGACACATTGCACAAATCTGCTAGCTTCTTTCCAACTTCACTAACCTGTTCCCTCGCATCCAAACTCGTTCTCCTACAGTCCATCCTCCATGCAACAACCAGCATGATGTTTCAACCCAGGTCAGATCGTTTCTGTGCTTAAAATCTCCAAGTGCTTCCAGTAACACTCTACAACTTAAGACCTCATCCTGCTTATAAAGTCGATAGGGTCTGATCTCTCTGCCCTCCCTCCTTACGTCTTATACACATCTCCCTCTGGCTTATCACCCAAGTTCGTCCCACCTCTGGGTTTTTGAACTTGCTGTTTCTGGTTAGAATTGTCCTTCCCCAAAGCTTAGACTTCATTGCTTTTTTGTCACAGAGATATTGACATCACCCTAATAAGTTATCCCCCAAGCACTACATGTAACCTCCGTGATGGTGTAGATTTTATCTGCTGTTGATAGGTGTGTTCTTCCTGCCTAGAATAATGTTAAGTCACAATAGGGCCTATAAATGCATTAAATGAATAAAATTAGATATTTAGATATCTAAATAGAGAGTCAAAGTAGATTTGAGGCTCTGGACTCAGACTTGAGTTTGAGTTCCTACATGGATGCTCCCCCACTTAACCAATTGCTTCATCTCTCTAAAATTCAGTTTCTTTAAATTGTATACCTAAAACTTATAAAGTATTATAAAACAATGAAAGAAAAAGAAAAGGCAGCTTCCTTAACTTTGCAGTAGCAATGACAAGAGTATCTAGTTGTTAGAAGTTTTGAAAATTAAATGAGATAATGATATCGAACACTCAACATGCTATCAAATAAACAATATTAATATTTCTTTTATTTATTTTTTTAAAAGAGTCATCCTTTATTGTAAGATTGTTATTTATTTTGCGTAGAAGAACTGGGGTGTAGGCCAGAGGTGTGGGGGTGAGAGGATTCACCAGAGACAGAGTGGGGAGTAGAACAGGCAGATTGACTGAAATACACTGCTGAGGGGAGCAGCGGGTGAGACAGGAGAGGTCTGCTGCTCCATGTGTGAGTTAACTCCCTAGCTAAGGATCGAACTCAGCCCACTGCAGTGGCTCATGGGGTGGCCTTTTGCAGTGGTAGCGCTGAGAACCCCTAAGCCACCAGGGAGGCCCTGTTTTTTATTTCTTTAGAATTTCTCTGTGAACGTATTAAATCATGTGCCTAAATACATCTTCCTCTGCCTTCTAGAGAGGCAGGGACTTGTAAGCAGTACAGCCATCATCATACAATAGGCAAGGACAGGAAACAAGAAGAATACTAGATCCCCTGGGGATCGTGGGCAAAATCAAAAAAACAGAACGCTACGACTAACTTTGGAACCTGGCCAAGTTACTATTCCAAGTGATGCTTGAGGAAAATGCCACCTAACCCTCTGAAGCCAGATTCTATCCTATCGCTGAAGCACCCCACTCAACTCCATTTTTTTCCTATTTAAATTTACATATGTACTGCTTAATTCCATTTTATGTAAAATAAAACGTCCTCTGATCCCCAAGTCAATTCCATACCACCTAGACCTTCCCAATTTCAGCCTGTGTTAAATATGAAGCACATAATAATCAGCTACTTAATGCCCTGGCCACCCAAATCATTAGTATTCTGTGGCAGGTAGTATTTGCCAAAAATGGTCGTCACAGTATCTCACATATTTCACATATTCTTATTCTGTGATGTTTCCACTCTCCCAGTGAGAGGCTTTGCTTTCTCCCCTTGAATCTGGGTATGCTTCTGGCAAAGATGTACGTTATATGACTTCTAAAGCGAGGTCATAGGAGGCAATATGAATTTCTGCTGTTCTGGAATGTTTTCTCTTGATCCCAGTCATGTGCCATGAGAAACCCTAAGCCGTCTGTGGAGAGACCCAGATGGAGAGGAACCGAGGCTGCCAGTTCCTATTCCCTACTGAAATTTGAGCTGAGAGCCAGAATTTACTTGTCAATCATGTGAGTGAGACATCTTGAACAGCAGACCCTACAGTCACTCACTCTAACCCCACTGATACCACAGGAGCAGAAACAAATTTGCCTTGCAATGTTGGCTAAAATAATCTCTGCTGTGAAGCAAATTCAAAGCCTAATAAAAGAGACATTTATTTAAAAGGTTATTCAGAGCCAAACTGAGGAACTCAGGCTGAGGAGACCATCCTCAGATTTCTCTGATTGACTGCCCCCTACCCCCATCAGAGGTCTGGTCTCAGTTCATATAGGTTAAGTCACATGCACAAAAAATATGCATAATTGTATTTTAACAAACAAAAGAAGATATTTCTTAATTTCTAACATTTTCAATTAACCACAGGAGATTGGTTTCTCTATTGTTAATTGATAAAGGAGAAGCACTGTTCATAGCTTCAGAGCAATCCCTTGATTTTACAAAGTCAATTCAGAGTCATCTGTGTTTGGCACCATGTAAGGATTAAAGATTATTTGAACCTCTTACCCTAAAAATAACCTATAGTCATGAGGGACAGCCAAGCTGTTATCTCTTTCTCCTTCTTCCTGCAACTTGTAAACATGACAAGGGAAGACTCAGACTGTAAACTTTCTACATGTTTTCTTTGCTTCTCACTATGGGGCTTCTTCACATCTAAGTTACTGCTGCTGACTTCAGCCTCTCAGATGGCTCTACAAGGAGGGAGGAGACATTGCTAGAACAAAATGTAGAATTCTCTTTTCCATTCTTTTAGACCACACAGAGCACTGCCAAACTGGGATATATGAGCAAAGTAAATGATATTTCCCTCTTCAAGCAAATATTATTTATAGCCAAGGAGAAGATGAATATGGATAAAATCCTTTGGCTAAAGTCCACACTAAAATGGTGATTCTTAATAAATAAAAAATGTATTTCCTTCTTCATCCTTTTTATTTTTCAACTTTAACAATGTTATCACTTCAGTAAACTCTGATTTTTTTTTACAAAGATCTGACGATAGATTGCCTGAAGAAAGACTTGTGTGTGCATGAAATAAAATAAAGGTGAAGAAGTGAAAACAAATGCAACAAATATTTTATTGGGGCATCTATTAAATATTCTATGTTGAGCTCTATGCTTTATACATTAACTTATTTAATCTTACTGAACCTCTGACTAGTAAGTATTATTTATTCCCATGTTAAGAATAAGAAGACAAAGGGGCCTCCCCTGATGGCGCAGCAGTTGAGTGCTGGGTTGTGAGGCTGCCCACAGCCTCTGCAGCGCCAGTTCAATCCCCAGCCACTGGTGAGGGTCCCACAAAAAAAAAAAAAAATAAGAAGACAGAGTTTCAAAAGCTAAAATCAAAATGCTTAAGTTGAACAGCTGCCTGAATTCAACATTCATTTTTTTTTACACAATTTCAATCTTTCTCTCTTAGGTGAGAATCCAGTGATTTTTTTTTAAAATAAATTTTATTTTTATATTCCCCATACAATTGCAATCCCCTTATTTTGACCCCAATCCCTCCCCTCCCCACCTCCCACCCCCATAGAGTATCATAGTTGTTTTTTGATTTTGATATTTTCTTTCTTATAGTTATTCTTTTTCCTGTTCCCTTATTTAAGTTTTCTAGAGAGAATCCAGTGATTTTTATAGGAAACTTTGTTGTAGGTGAATCTGGCCTCATGTTTAAATATGTACCTGAATGTGTTAGGCTACAGCTAACAAGGAACCCAACCAACAGAGTTCTCCTTCTTGAAGACATTTATTGTTATCTAGGGGGTTGAAAACAGGAGATTCAGGGACTTTTTTGCACTGTCGGTCTAATAAGAATTTACTACACAATTCGTGAGGCCCAGTGCAAAATGATGAGGCAAGGCCCCTGGTGAAAAATTGTTAATAGCTTCGGAACAGTGATAGCTGAATGTTAAACCAAATTCAGGTCTCCTAAGTACTGAGGCCTGCCTGTGCAAATGGGCTCATTTCTGCTCATTTCTAAAAGAAGTTGAACCAATAGTTAAAACTTTACCAGGAAGGGGCCTCCCTGGGTGGCTCAAGGTGTTAAGAACAGCACTGTGAAGCTATCAGCAGCCTCTGCAGCAGGAGTTCAATTCCCTGCCGGCTAGGAAGCTACCCACATGGTGAAGCAGACCTCTCCTGTCTCGCCTGCTGCTCCCCTCAGCAGTGTATTTCAGTAGATCCACCTGTTCTGCTCCCCATTCTGTCTCTGGTGAATACACACACACACACACACACACACACGTATCTCTGAGTCTGCCTTCAATATAATTTCCCTATCCCATCAAAATAATAATTCATATATATGTATGTGACTTTCACATATATTATAACAATCTGTCAACACAGATGTTCAAATGTGGGCTGCCTACCAGTCAGTGAGTTTATCCTTTGTCCAGAGCCTTCACGTTGTCCTGCAGAGCTGCTTCAAGGCCCAGAGGGCGGGGCTCCAGGTTTCCATCCCTGTTTCACTAGGACAGACCACTGCATTTTCTCTGTTGGGGGTTCTGTCATCAACTTTATTTTTACAAAAATTTTTCTGCTTCTAAGATTTTGAAAAACATTCAATGAGATGATCTTTAAGCTTATTTCACCTAGCCTGAATGAAAGAACAGGTAAGTGGAGACAGAGATCTATACCTTGTTAAGCAAAAGGAAAAAAAAAATAGCTAAAATTACTCCAGAAAAAGCAATTAAAAAAAATCAATAAACTTCAAATTACTGTTCCTAGGTACTGCATTAGATATAGTATCTATTATTCTACAGCCTGACTTCTAATATCAATCTGGACAGATAGACACTAAATTCCCCCTCATCTGCTGTGTTCTCCATATAGTCTTCTGCCGAGTCTTTCACAATAATATTTTCATGCATCTAAGTTCCAGTATTGGGACTTCTCCTCATTTACTTTTTCTAGTTTGTGTTTTACTTATTTATTTCTGCTTACTTCTTACTTTTTTTTTAATTTGTATTAGAAGTTCCTTAAGGGTAAGCACAGTATTTTATCCTCTTTTTGTTCTCTCTAGTCTCCTACACAGTAATTTGTACATAGTAACTGATTAATAAATACTTGTTGAGGGGCCTCCCTGGTGGCTCAAGGGGTTAAGCACTGTACTGTGAAGCAGTCCTCAGCCTCTGCAGCATGAGTTCGAATCCTGGCCAGAGAGTAACCCACAAGGCGCAGCAGACCTCTTCTGGCTCGCCCTCTGCTCCCCTAAGCAGTGTATTTCAGTTGATCCACCTGTTCTTCTCCTCACTCTGTCTCTGGTGGGTCCTGTTGCTCCCCGCATCTCTGGCCTGTGCCCCAGCTCTTGTATGAATGAATGATAAATCTTAAAATAAATAAATACTTGTTGAACAAATGCAATATAACTATTCCCCACATCATTTGGGGGAATAATACCAAACACTGTCATATGAGATATTCAGCTTCTTCTGTGTGGTCCCACAGGACGGATCAAGAAGTATAAAATTTTGATAGAGAAGCACTGCCTTCCAATTAGTTGTCCAAAAATAGATTTGCTGAATTGTGAGGTAAGGTTTCCTGTCTTGACTGTCTTTTTCCCCCCAAAGGTGGGGATGATTAGTGAAGATGCACAGAGAAGAATCTTACTCACTTCTGAAGACCTCTTAGTGGCATAGCATTAATTCTGAAGCCAGACCAACCGAGTTCAAAATCTGGCTATGCCACTTACTATCTGGGTGGCTTCAGGCACACCACTAAATCTCTGTGCCACAGTCTTTGTATATGGAAAATGGGAATATTTTCTTTGATTTGACCATACAATTATCTTAACATTTCTTATTTTGAAAAGATTTATTTATTTATGCATACAAGAACTGGGGTGCAAACCAGAGGTGCAGGGGGTGAGAGGATGCACCAGAGAGAGTGGGGAGCAGAAAAGGCAGACTGACTGAAATACACTGCCTTGGGGAGCAGTGGGCGAGGCAGGAGAGGTCTGCTGCTCCATGTGGGTTGCTCCCTGGCCAGCCGGGAATCGAACTTGTGCTGCAGTGGCCAGCCATAGCTTGATAGTGCTGGCTTTAATCCCTGCACCACCAGGGAGGCCCCTATTTTAACATTTCTGAAGTCAGGATGCTTATTAGGACATGTAAGTACAATTGTCATATTTTTATATATTTAGTTGCCATTAATTTCAACAATTGCACCCTATAATCTGGATTTCATAAGTCCTAAGGGTAAGGTGATTGTGAAAAGAAACTAGGGGTTTCTCCCAGATGAAAATACAGCCTTGGAAATAAAGAATCTGTTTCGCTAAAGTAGGGGAAGCCGAGGAGAATACAGTAAGTTTTGAATAACTAGACTTTAAACTTATCAGTGTAACTGAAATGCAAATGAAATAACAATATTAAAGTTGTAGTGGCAGCACAGGCCTTCTCTCTCTTACTTTCAGTGGTTTCTGTGCTGACTCACATTTCCACTCTGCCCCTTCACTGACTGGGAGGAGTTCACCATTTTGAAGACAAGTCACCTGAAAAAGATTCTACATTCTAAATACCAAACAATTCTGCAGTAACAGGAAGAGAGCTGCTGCTTCTCCAAACCTCCTGCCTGCCACTGCCTCCAGTTCAGTTATAGTAACTTTTCCCAGGGAGTAGATTAACTGTTGAATGATGTTTAGCACTGGAGCAAGGTAGATCTGACCTCAGTCCGCTCCATCTCAGAACCACAATGTTTGAATATTCAGCTCAGGGTAGACTTGGTGGAATGATAATTATTGAAAGAATGCGATATGGAGATTTCCACTTGACAATCACTACTTTGAATTCTCAAAGCCTCTTATTTCCTCTTAAAGAAATAGTAGAATGGGGCCTCCCCTAGTGGCGCAGCGGTTGAGCGCTGCTGCAGCACAGGTTCGATCCCGGGCCACTCATGAGGGTCCCACATGGCGCCACAGACCTGTCCTGTCTCGCCTGCTGCTCCCCTCAGCAGTGTATTTCGTCAGTCTGCCTGTTCTGTTCCCCACTCTGGCTCTGGTGAATTCTCTCACCCTCCCGCGCTTCTGACTGTACCCAGTTTGTATAAATAAATAAATAAATCTTTAAAAAAAAAAAGAAATAGTAGAATGTTTAGGAAACTAAGAGTTATTGGGTGGACTGCTTCAGCTGAGAATCACACATCTGTGTGAAAAGTCTCTAGTATGTTAGTTCTTGCTTTTTAAGAAACAATAGTGAGCCCTAACTATCTGTTAAAATTGTAAAACTCTTTTCCAAACTTTAAGTTCACTTCTGCAATGCACTGTGGTAAGCGCAGGGAAAAGTGGGAGGAGGAGAGGAAGGAGCAAAGGGGACATTCTGTAATCTCTTTCACTAGGATACCAATGTCCTGGAGAAAGGAAACAGCACAATATTCTGAAAATATTTTAGATTGTTGCCCTGTCTTCTACACATTCATGCGTCTGACTGGTTAAAAAGCAAATTTAAGTTGAGTAGCTTTTAAAGATCTTATTGTTTTTATTCAGTTTACTCAGTGGGCAGCATCCAATCTAGCAGATAGAAAGGATCTCCAAAGAACTGTACAAAGGGAAAGTTTTTTTTTTTAAGATTTATTATTATTTTTTTTAACACATGCAAGAACTGGGTGTAGGCCAGAGATGTGGTGTATGTGGGGTGAGAGGATTCACCAGAGACAGAGTGGGGAGCAGAACAGGCAGATGTACTGAAATATACTGCTGAGGGGAGCAGCGGGTGAGACAGGTGAGGTCTGCTGAGCCATGTGGGTTAGCCTCCTGGGGGGGGCGGTGATTGAACACAGGCCACAGTGGCTGAAGATAGCTTGATAGCGCTGAGAGTTTAACCCCTGTACCACCAGGGAGGCCCCAAAGTGAGAGATTTTTATAGGCAGAAAGGAGCTGGAAAAAGGAAGTTATTCTAGGAAAAACTGGATTGATTAGGCAAGATTCCTTTCCCTGTAGGGAATGGTGGGGTTTATCAGGAAGATTAAATGACTGATACTCATCAACTAGTTCCTGACTGACTGGCTTAAGATTCCATTTCTTGGTAATCAAAAACCTCCCCAAAAACAAAAGCCCAGGACCTGATGGATTTACAAATGAATTCTACCAAACATTCAGAGACGAATTAGTGCCTATCCTTCACAAACTCTTCCAAAAAATTGAGAAGGAAGGGACAATACCAAACACGTTTTATGAAGCCAACATTACACTAATACCAAAACCGAACAAGGACAACACAAAAAAGGAAAACTACAGGCCAATCTCCCTAATGAACACTGATGCAAAAATCCTCAATAAAATTTTAGCTATCAGAATCCAACAATGTATCCCATAAGATAATTCACCACGACCAAGTTGGATTCATTCCAGGGGCACAAGGATGGTTTAACATCCGAAAATCAATCAACGTTATCCAACACATCAACAAAAAGAAATATAAAAACCATATGATAATATCAATAGATGCTGAGAAAGCTTTCGACAAAGTGCAACACCCATTCATGATAAAAGCCCTTGAAATTCTTGGGATACAAGGAACATACCTCAACATCATAAAGGCCATCTATGACAAGCCAACAGCCAGTATCATTCTCAATGGTGAAAAGCTGAAAGCAATTCCATTAAGATCTGGAACAAGACAAGGATGTCCACTCTCACCATTGCTTTTCAATATAATACTGGAAGTCCTAGCCAGGGCAATAAGACAAGAGAAAGACATCCAAGGAATCCAAATAGGAAAAGAAGAAGTCAAACTATCACTATTTGCAGACGATATGATATTATACATAGAGAACCCCAAAAACTCCACAGAAAAGCTAATTCAACTCATCAATCAGTTCAGTAAAGTGGCAGGATACAAAATCAACACGCAAAAGTCAGTAGCCTTCCTATACACAAACAATAAATCTGAAGATGAAGAAATCAAAAAGACCATCCCTTTTGTTATTGAAACAAAAAAAATCAAATATTTGGGAATAAATCTAACAAAAGAGGTAAAGGACCTATACAAAGAAAACTATAAAACACTGTTAAAAGAAATAGAAGAAGACACAAAGAAATGGAGAGACATCCCCTGCTCATGGATTGGAAGAATAAACATTATTAAAATGGCCATCCTTCCAAAAGCAATATACAGATTCAATGCTATTCCAATCAAAATTTCAATGTCATTCTTCAAAGAAATAGAACAATTATTGATGAAATTCATATGGAATCACAAAAAACCCCGAATAGCCAAAGCTCTCCTGAAAAAAAAAGAAGGGAATGGAGGCATCAGACTCCCAGACTTCAAACTATACTACAAAGCCATAATCATCAAAACTGCATGGTATTGGAACAAGAACAGACATACAGACCAATGGAATTGAATAGAAAATCCAGAAATAAACCCACAGATTTATGGTCAACTAATCTTTGACAAAGGAGCAAAGAATATGCATTGGAGCAAAGAAAGTTTGTTCAATAAATGGTGCTGGGAAAACTGGGTCGCTACATGCAAAAGAATGAAGCTTGACCACCACCTCACACCATACACAAAAATCAACTCAAAATGGATTAAAGAACTAGACATAAGACCTGAAACCATAAAATATATAGAAGGAAATATAGGCGAAACACTACGTGATTTGCACATCAAAGACATCTTTACAGACACATCACCCAAAGCAGTGATAGTGAAGGCAAAGATAAACAGCTGGGACTACATCAAATTAAAGAGCTTTTGCACAGCAAAAGAGACAATAACAAAAACAAAGAGAAACCCCACCAACTGGGAGAACATTTTTGCACCCAACACTAATGATAAAGGACTGATCACAAAAATCTGCAAAGAGCTGATGAGACTCAACAACAACAAAGAAAATAATCCAGTCAAAAAATGGGCAGAAGAGCTTAAAAGAAACTTCTCTGAAGACGAAATGCAAATGGCCAACAGGCATATGAAAAAATGTTCAACATCACTTGTCATCAGGGAAATGCAAATCAAAACTACCATGAGATACCATCTCACACCAGTGAGAATGGCACATATTAAAAAAACTAGCAACAACAAATGCTGGCGAGGGTGTGGAGAAAAAGGAACTCTTCTGCACTGTTGGTGGGAGTGCAAACTGGTCCAACCACTGTGGAAAGCTGTGTGGAGATTTCTGGACCTACTAAACATAGAGCTTCCATATGATCCAGCAATTCCACTCCTAGGTATTTACCCAAAGGACACAGAAACATCAATTCCAAAGAACACCTGCACCCCTATGTTTATAGCAGCACTGTTTACAATAGCTAAGCTTTGGAAACAACCCAAATGCCCAAAAATAGATGACTGGATCAAGAAGATGTGGTACATATATACCATGGAATATTACTCAGCATTCAAAAAAGATAAACACATGCAATTTGCTGCAACATGGATGGCGCTGGAAGGGATCATGCTCAGCGAAATAAGCCAAAAAGAAAAAGAAAAATACCGGATGGTCTCACTCATAGCAGGAATCTAGAAAACTTAAATAAGGGACCAGGAAAATGAATAACTATAAGAAAGTGAAAATCAAAATCAACAAAAAACTATGAACCAGTGACACTTTTAGGGGGTCAGGGGCGGGAGGGGAGGGATTGGGGTCAGAATGGGGGGCTGCAATTGTATGGGGAATATAACAATAAAATTTATTAAAAAAAAAAAAAAGATTCCATTTCTGGGAGAGTCAGAGTAAGTCTCAGTTCTGTGAAATGGGGTTTGTATAAGTGACTCTGATGGAGTTTTGTGGTGTTGCGGGGTCCTTGGGTTCACTCTGGGAAAGGTTTCACCAGACCTCTGGTTTCAACACACGGCGAGTTCCCTAGACGCGTTTCTCCATGAGACAGAGAGGTTAGTTATATTTAAAGGGCAGGTTTATTAGAGAAAGGGACAGGGACAGGGGCAGGTTTTGCTAAGAGAGGCCTGCATAGTTGCAGGTGGGGGCCTTGAGGAGAGCTGCCTCCGCTGAGGGAGGTCAGTGAAGTCCTGGCAGGTCATGGCCAGGCAAGAGGCTGCTGCCCTGCAGGGGGAGAGAGTTGGTTAAGAGGCACCTGCATAGTCACAGGTGGGCAGTGGGAGTTCTGCCCGGTACCTGTGCAGAGACTGCACTGATACAGTCCCCTTCTGTTTGGGAGGGGTCACTCCTCTGTGAAGTGGCCCATTTGTTGATAACTGTGCAAAACCAGGAAGGGACCAGAGATTCCAGGGTGGGCCCAATCTCCATATCTTTACCCTCAGGTCTGTGCTCCACACCCTGCAGCATCTGATCCTGCTCGGGTCTCCTGCCTGGTGGTAAGGCACTGGTGCCTGCGGGTCACGACCCCTACTGATGGGTTAATGGTCCTGTTATTCTCTCCACCTCCACCTCCTTGTGAGTCAGGTTCTGGTCTTGGGGCACCTCCTTTCCAGTCTTTCTATTTTTTTTTAAAGATTTATTTATTTATACAAGCACTGGGTACAGTCAGAAGCGCGGGAGGGTGAGAGAATTCACCAGAGCCAGAGCCAGAGCTGGAGCAGGAAACAGTACAGGCAGACTGACGATACACTACTGAGGGGAGCAGCGGTCGGCAGGGGAGATCTGTTGCGCCATGTGGGACCCTCACCCAGTGGCCGAACCGGCGCTGCAGAGGCTGCGGGCAGCTTCGCAATCCAGCGCTTAACTGCTGAGCCATCGGGGAGGTCCCCGGTCTTTCCATTCTTGTCTTCCATGAACTCCATTTTTGGTTTGTTTTGTTTTTAACAGGTTCTGAGAGAATAAAGATAAATTCCTCATAACGTGGGTGACAACCAGGTAGAAAAGATGGGCTTTCAATATGACTGTGGGTAGTTACATCTTTGACTTATTTACCAGCTTTTATTTTTAGAAAGCCCTTCACCATTCTGAGATATGTTGACCTCAAATAAAAGCAATTAGTTATTTAGACAACAAACAGGGCTTATTTGGAAACAAAACAGAGGACAGACTGGAGTGTGTGTGTGTGTGTGGGGGGGGGTTAGCCAGGTGGCCATCCTCCATCCAGCTGAGACTAGCTCCCTATGTTAGTGTGTGTGTGTGTGTGTGTGTGTGTGTGTGTGTGTGTGTGTGTGTGGTTAGCCAGGTGGCCATCCTCCATCCAGCTGAGACTAGCTCCCTATGTTACCTCTTCAGTTTCTACCAGACGGGGTAACAGTGGGGGATGCAAGGCATTTTGAATTTTATAGTTTGCTGATCTGCACAAGGCTGAGTGCTCTTTCCCTACCTCATTTAAATAGGGGTCTGAATGTCAATGTTCACAGATCAGATATTCATCTATAATATTTTGTATTGTTTTATGTTAGATTTACTTAACACTCCACCCTTAAATTCCAATCATACTTTATTTTAGTGTATGTTTTATTAAGGAATCTAACCAAAATTGCTAACTGTTCCAATATCATTTTAAAAATAAAGTTTTACCTTGATTTGAAATGTCCCTTTTATCGAATAATAAATTATGCATTGAATCTGATTCTAGCCCTTTTACTCAGCTTCCGATGGTTTTTCTGGGGAGTAGTCATGCAGGAAATGACCTGCCCTGGAGTGTTACTGCCCAGCTGATGAATTGTTTGGTTAAAAGGGTTTTATTGCAACAATCAGTTTGAAAACATAAGAGAACGATGTTGTTGGCCTTCTTAATACAATTTGGGGTTGCGATGACCAATCTTTTAATCATTTTTTTAAGCATTACTAACGGGATGTGCAAACCCCACCCAGTGCAAGGCTTTGTTCTAAGTGACATTCTGCAGAACTCCCACAGGTCGCCGCTGGCCCTCCGAGTGGCAAGTCCCAGGGGTCCCAGCTAATTTAAGCCACGAAGATGTGCGAGGCAGAGGCAGGAGAGGAAGGAGGCTTCGAGAAGAAATATGTCCACACTGCCTCCGTTTGTGTGCGAGGCGGCATGTGTGAAGGGCTCTGCTAATCACGCTCAGTAAGACTTACTTACAGCATGATTCTTCCCACCCCTACCCGCCTCAGTCTCCCAGGAGTGCAGGTACTGAGGTCCTCCCCGCCCCATCGCCGCATTCTAACCGGGGATGCGAGAGTTAAATATATTTCTCATTTTTTAAAAAAAGATTTATTCATTTATTTATACAAGCACTGGGTACAGTCAGAAACGCGGGAGGGCGAGAGAATTCACCAGAGCCAGAGCGGGGAGCAGAGCAGGCAGAAGGACCGAAGTACACTGCTGAGGGGAGCAGCGGGCGGCAGGAGAGGTCTGCGCGCCATGTGGGACCCTCCTCTGGTGGCCGGGGAGCAGCCGGGGATTAAACCGGCGCTGCAGAGGCTGCAGGCAGCTTCGCAACCCAGCGCTCAACCCCTGCGCCACCAGGGGAGGCCCCCTATATTTTTCACAGTGCGGACTGGGTTGCCAAAGAAGCGTGGGAAGAGCGGACCTAGGAGACCGCAGGCCCAGGGGGTTCTCGGCCCGCCGGGGGACAGCACATCGCATAACAGGAAGCGGGGAGACTCGAACGTCTCCTAACTTTGAGGTCAGCATCGCGCCTGCGGCCTGCTTTACGGCTTTCGGCACGTAGCTTTGCGGCACTTCTCCCCTTGAAACCTGACTTACGGCTCTTCCTCCTGGGCCCTCCGCCCCGCCTCCGGGCGCGCTCTCGAGTCGGACCTTCTTCCCATGATGCTCGAGCATCGCCTTCCCAGCGTCCTTTGCGCGCGGGCTGACACTGGCAGCCGCCGGCGCTCGCCCTCCATCGGCGCTCCCTGTGCACGGCGCGCGGCCCAGGCGCGTGAGTGGGGTGGGCGGACGCTCGGCTGCGGTGGCTCCGGCCGGGACTTGTGGAGCGTGGGGCGGCCTATTCTGGATGGAACGCGGGGGGCGGCCACTGATCTCGTCTGGCGGCTCCCGGCTTGATGCTGAGCCCGGGGCCTGCACTCGGGAGCTCGCACCGTGGGGGGCCTGGGCTGGGCTGGGCTGGGCAGGGTAGGGGGACTGGACCCTCGCCCGGGACTCGGGGGACCCTCCCCGGGCCCCGCGGAGGGGAGGGCGGTGTATTGTTACCTGCTCCTGCGCGAGCCGGCTGCTGCTCTTTGATAGGGGTAAAGGGTGTTGACATTTGCTTCAGGAGCGAATGGGGTGGGAGGGTGTGGCTGAGGCTGGGACGGGCTTGCCCGCGTGAAAAGGAATTTGAGTGTCCACCCGTTCCAGACCTTTCAAAAGTAAGGTGCATTGCTTGTATAAATAAATACATCTTAAAAAAAAAAGAATAGAAAAGACGCAACAGAGTGAAATAGCAACCCACAAAATATTAAAAAAACCAAAAACTAAAAGTAAGGTGCAGCCCATACACGATTACATTCACCCTTTCACATGGTGCAACAAAATCATTTTTAGTATGTTCACAAGGTTGTGCGACCATCAGCAGGATCTAATAATCCCGGGATATTTTTTATCACCTAAACAAACAAAACCAACCCTAACTCATTGGAAGACACTTAGCATTTACCCTTACGCCCAGCTCGCCTCATCTTTGTGTCTTTATGAATTTGCTTAGTCTAGATCTCTCACATTAGTGGAATCAAACTATATTTTTCCTTTTGTCTGGCTTAGCACAGTGTTTTCAAGGTTCATGCCTGTATCTGTGGGAGCAATTGGAAATGACGCCCCCACCCACTCGTCTCAGATGGCGAAGTGTGGATTACAGAGTGATGTGTGTTTTGACATATGACTAAAACTTTCTGGGAATATAGGATTACTACTGCTTAGAGTGTAGTGAGGTGTGTAAAATTTTGAAGAGATGACATTTTGAGATCTATCTAGTTCTTTTTACTTAAGATAGATTTTTTCCTATCGTAATTTTTTCCTTTTTGTAATCGTGTAGGGGCAGTAAATAAATTTTTTTTCAAAGGATTACAAATATTATGGCAGCATGTACATGAATGAAAATAACAGAACCTTGCTATCTTACACTAATCATCCTTTCAGGCTATTCTTGAGCCTTACTTTAGAACCTCGCCTGTCACTGGGTCGTCCACTCTCAGTTGCCTCCTGTAATACCTGGCCAGAGTCCATCCTTTTCCTACATTTTCATTGTCTTAATTGAGCCTTTATCATTATTGATTCCTACTTGATTTCTCCATCAGTTATTTCCTGCTGAGAGAAACTTTCTGATTGCTTATTTACTTTTTAGAGTTATTTTTGATAAGCAAAGTTACATTTTGTTTTTTGAGTTCGGTCTAAGAAGTCTAGGTTGCCTCTAGGTTGGAAGAATTTATTTCTATATGTGTTCTAGAAATTGTATAGCTTTTTTTTTTTTTTAAAGATTCATTTATTTATGCATATAAGAATGGGGGTATAGGCCAGAGGTGCGGGGGTGGGGGTGGCTGGGTGAGAGGATTTACCAGAGACAGAGTGGGAACAGAACAGGCAGATTGACTGAAATACACTGCTGAGGGGAGCAGCGGGCTAGAAAGAAGAGGTCTACTGTGCCATGCGGGTAGCTCCCTGCCTGGGGATAGAAATCTGTTCTGCAGTGGCTGCAGATAGCTTCATAGTGCTGTGCCTTAACCCCTTGTGCTCCAGGGAGGCCCAGTGTTAGCTTCTTTTTAAAGAACTTTGAGTCCTTTCTAGTTTTTGTGAATAGTATGAAAAATATTTTGTGAAAAATAGTAATTTTTTTCCCCATAGAGGTTTCCAGTTCCAGCATTATTGCTTGAAAATGTCATTATATTGCATTAGTCAATCTTTGTAATTCATATGACTATATGTGTACATATAAACAAATAGTAATAACTGGTGATTAACTTCACTGCTCTTTTCTGTTCTGTTGATCACAGAACATTAAAACTTTCACAGTTTTAATCACTGTAGCTTTATAGTAAGTCTTGAGTCACATAGTGTTTGTTCTTAACTTTGTTGCTTTTCAAGATTGATTTGCAAAAGAGTCCAAATCTTTTGCATTTCCAGATAAATATTAGAATGATCTGATACGTTTCTACAAAAATGTCTAATAGCATTATGATTGGGATGCACTGAATCTTTAATTTGGGAAGAATTAACATTATAACAGTATTGTATCTTCACATATATGAACATGGTAAATTTCCTTCTTTATTTCACGCTTTAATTTGTTTTTAGTACTGTGCAGAGGTCTTACGTACCTTTTATTAAATTTATTTCTAAGCATTTTTAAAAGCATTTTAAGATGGAAACATTTGAATTCTTCATGTATAATGTGTATTTTTTCTTTTTTTTGTTTTTGTACGTTTGGTATTTCTAAATGTGATTTTCTTTGTATTTATCTGCTTGCAGTTGGCTGCATGCTTTCATCTATAACTTTATTTCATTCAATTTAGGGAATTTGGAGCCATTATTAAAATTTTTCTTTTTCTTTGTATTCTCTTTCTTTTGGGACTACAGTTATATATGTGTTAGTCATTTTGATATCCCACAGTACCCTGTGGTTCTTATATTATTTTCAATCTCCTTTCTACCCTTCTTCAGATTATATAAATTCTGTTATACTATCTTTAAATCATCTTGTTCAACTGATATTCCCAGTTCAAGAGAATTTTCTGTTCTTTTGTGTGTGTAGTGAGTAAGGTTTCCTGACTAGGGGTATTTTTTTGGGGTGAAATGGTTGTATGTATTTAGACTTTAAACATTTCTCTTATCGTACAGCATCCTAAATTTGCCCTCTTTGCCCTTTACAGCACAGCCTTCTCTCTCTCCCTCTTCTCCCAGAAAGATTGACCTTCCAAGACTGCTTCATTGAGTTGTGCATACACTTGTCTTTCATTTTTCCTGAAATAATCTGACCTGTTAGAACTCTTTGTCAGTATCTTAATACTTAGTGTGATTTTTTTTTTTTTTAAGTAGAGGCTCTTACCTTTCACCTTTAGCATTCTTTGAGATCTTTTGAAATTTTTTTTTTTTTTTGTGGTGTTCACCAGAATCAACATGTCGGGGACTGAAGAAGCAATTCTTGGAGGCCGTGACAGTCATTCTTCTGCGGGTGGCAGCCCTGTAGTATGCTTTGGACAGGTAATTGTGAGTGTGTTTTAATACCTGTAAGCAAAAAAAAAAAAAAAAAAAAAAAAAAAAGTATGAGGAGGCAACTTATAAAGCACCATTTTATATATATATATATATATATATAAGCTATTCTTATTGATTTTTCCTTTTTTTTTAAAAGATTGATTTATTTATGCATATAAGAAGTGGGGTGCAGGCCACAGGTGTGGGGGGTGAGACTATTCACCAAAGACAGAGCAGGGAACAAAACAGGCAGACTGACTGAAATACACTGCTGAGGGGAGCAGCAGGTGAGTCAGGAGAGGTCTGCTGCACCGTGTGGGTAGCTCCCTGGCTGGGGGTCAAATATGTGCTGCAGAGGCTGCGGATAGCTTCATAGTGCTGCGCCTTAACCCCTTGCGCCACCAGGGAGGGCCTCACCCAGTTCTTTTTTGGAGGCATCTAAGGCTTCTGGTGTCGTATTTGTGGCGATACATAGTCTGAGCATATACAAGAGATTCTTGCTTTGTCTGCTCAAACTGTTATCTTTTCTTTGCCAGAAATCTGTTAGTATCTATTTCACTTAAACTAGGGTGAGGGGAAAATTACCAAAGGGACAAAAATCAAAACATGGGGTAGTGTACTCGGGTGTCGTATGGGAAATTGTTGAACTGGAGAAGTGGAGTAAAACATTGAAGAAACAAATGGAGATAAAAATTCTTCTCATGTTTTCTCTTCCTCTGCCCCCTCGCCTGTATAAACGTATACAGTCTCACCGAGAAGTTTTCCTTTTCTGATTCTGACTTGCGAAAGCTTTGTCAGGATGGTAGTAACATTTAAAACAGTGGTTCTCAAGATGCGGACCAGTGATCTGTTGGGGCCACAACACCTTTCCAGGCTCCATGAGGTCAAAATTATTGTACAGTAATCCTAAATTACTGTTTGCCTTTTCACTCTTTCCTGAGTGATGGTGGTTTTCCACAGACTGCACAGTAGGTGGTGATACCAGCACGATGACTAGGGCAATGTGTGCCAGTTTTAATTCTTAACATTGATAGATATAACCTAAATAGACAAAAGCTCTTGGGGTCCTCAGCGTAAAGGGGTTCGGAGATCAAAAAGTTGGAGATTTGCCACTGTAAAGAATGGTGAAATGTCACTTTAACTTTCCCTTTCTGGATTGTAGCACCATTACACCGGAGAAGAGTACCAGACCATCCAGAGCGCTCTGAGGCAGAGACTGGGCCCAGAATACATAAGTAGCCGCACGGTTGGAGGACAGAAGGTAGATTGTTGCCTGATAATTGGTGCCCATACAATTGACTACTCATGTGTCCTTGCCTTTCCATGGAGTCAGGTCTCCTATTACTGTGTCCTGTCTTTGGGAGGCCTGGGCTTCAGCCTCCATTGTCATGTTATGTCACCCAAGCATTCTGTTGAGACTGATATACCTGCCATCCTATAATTTTTATACTATCATCTTTTAATTTTAATTTCTCTATATGTTTTTGGTCTTCTATAAAATAGGTCAACCTGAGGTTTGTGCTTTTTTCGAAACTGGTAGGTGAATGAATATCTTTCCCAGTTGAGTGTAGTGCCACCCCCCAACAGAATATAAGTTCTGATTCCTTCTGGAAGATCTTTGGGATGAGTTTACAGAGAATTTCCCTGAAATGTTTAAGGGCAGTTTTGCCCCAAAAGCTGGAAAGGAGTAAATCGAGTAAATTTTCACCCACATTTAAATATGGCAAGAAATTTTAACAGATTTTTTTTCTTTAATTTTTTTCTCTAGGTGTGTTACATTGAGGGTCACAGAGTAATTAATCTGGCCAATGAAATGTTTGGTTACAATGGCTGGGCACACTCTATCACACAGCAGAATGTGGGTGAGTATCCCTCCTGGCAGTGGTGACTTCTTTAAATCTCTCACTTTGACATTGTCTGATTTCTGATATGAATATTCGGTGGCCTAGGATGTAGGGTAGGTATATTTGATTGTATGGGTTAGCACAGGAATCAGTATCCTCTTCTCTTTCCCACTTCTAGATTTTGTTGACCTTAACAATGGCAAGTTCTACGTGGGAGTCTGTGCATTTGTGAGAGTCCAATTAAAGGTGAGGGTGTTGGTGTAGACCTACTGCCTACATGGATGGGGTGGGCGGTAAGAGGCAGGAACAGGTGTTGCCAAGCTAGAGCACAACCCTCCCTTTCCTTGAGCTGGGTCTTGGTGTTCCTCAAGATGGTGGTTTTGAAATATTCCAACTCATGCGCCCCCAAAGTTATTTTGAAAAATTGTACCCTTGAGTATTTTTAAATTGACACCTAAAAATTTTCACTAAAACTTATTACAAGGGCATTTTTTTTTTTTGGCATATTGTAAAATTTGACATTTTAAAATAAATCTGTTAGTTTTTTTTAAAGATTTATTTATGCATACAAGAACTGGGGTACAGGCCAGAGGTGCAGTGGGTGACAGGATTCACCAGAGACAGAGTGGGGAACAGAACAGGCAGATCGATGGAAATACACTGTTGAGGGGCACAGTGGGCAAGGCAGGAGAGGTCTGCTGTGCCATGTAGGTTGCTTCCTGGCCGGGTGGGGATCGAACTCATGCTGCAGTGGCTGCAGCTACCTTCATGGGTTGTGTCTTAACCCCTTGTGCTACCAGGGAGGTCCTAAATCTGTTATATTTTTTCAAAATGTACCATGGATTCTAATACCATAGGAGATAAATACTATCCATTTAAAAGAAATCAAGCAAAGTATTCTTTTAATTTTTTAACAAACTGTTCTCTAATTGTCAGTCATTGTACATTGTTTCCTCTGGAGCACATATTTCCATCTTATTTCTCCATTGGCTTTTATCCTAGGATAATATATACCTGTGACTGGTAATTTTTTTAATCAATAATCTATTTACTATACTTCTCTACCTCTGTGTATAAGTAAGGATGTGTGTGTATGTAGAAATTAAATTTTTTAGTAAATTTTCAGTGACCTTAGGCTCTAGATTAAAAAATTTCTAGATTGAGTTAGTTACAGGTATTATTAACATACAGTTGTTTAGTCAGTTGTGTTTAAGTTGAAGAGACAATAAGACTACATTAAAATTTTTCTACTTAATAAAAATAAAATTTTACAGGAAATGCTTTTCTTAATGATATGAAATATGATTTTTTTCAGTTAGTTTACATATCCAGAGTTTACCATTACTTCCTCTTAAACTGAATATTCTGCATTAATTATGACTTCTTGTTTTTATAAATAGTACTGAAAAATCTTACACATATAAGTTGGGAATGGCTATAATGTCATTATATCTTTGTTATTGTGTCATTATTTCTTTGAGTGCTTTCTGTTACATTTCAAATCTCAGTGCTGTCATCAAAAATTGTATTTAATTCTCTAACAGCTAACAACTCAATCAGGTCCACCTTCACTTCTGGTGAAACCCAAGATATGGACAGCACCTGGTGTGTGAAAAGACTTGCTGTCCACTCATTAGAGTCTATTACATAAAGTTTTTCATATTTTCCTTTTATTTGATGCCCCAGGGGTTTTTACACCTTGGGGTACCGCACGTTAGTAAAACTTGGAGTGGGTTAGCTATGTGCCTTTTTTTATGTAAAAGAGGAAGCAGGAAAGGACAATTGTCTGGATGCAGGTAGGTCAGATCTAGGAAATAGTGCTGGAAATTGTGTCAGAGAGTCCATGTGCCCTTCAGCAAGGCCTTGGGGTACCCACAGTAGTCCCCCCTTACCCAATTTCACCATCTGCACTTTCAGATACCTGTGTTCAGCTGCAGTCTGAAAATAGTATGTGCAATAAGATGTTCACAAAACTTTTATAATAGTATATTGTTATAATTATTCTGTTTTACTAGTAGTTATTGTTGTTCATCTCTTACTGTGCCTAATTTATAAATTAAACTTTATCATAAATATGTAAACAGAGGAAAAAAAAAAGTGTAAGTAGGGTTCATTATTGTCCATGGTCTTAGGCATCCATGGGGGCCTTGGAATATATTCCCCCAGATAGAGGGGGACCAGCATATGTCATTTGAGCACTGCAGCTTGGGGAGGCAGAAAGCTTGGGGCCAGCAACATGATGTGGAACTGCTTTTCTACTCCCAGGATGGTTCGTATCATGAAGATGTGGGCTATGGCGTTAGTGAGGGCCTCAAGTCAAAAGCCTTGTCTTTGGAGAAGGCAAGGAAGGAGGCCGTGACAGATGGGCTAAAACGAGCACTGAGGTAAGCAAAAAAGGGCTGGCATCTGACTTGCTTCGTTTTGGAGCACTGTAATACATTCACTTTGTTCACTCAGAATAGCTTAAGTCTTACTTCCACCCTGTGCTCATCTGCCTTTTTTTCCTCTCCTCTTCCTCCTGTGCTGCTGTATGCTTAGCAGTAGTGGTAGAGTACTATAGTCTCTGCTCTATACTAGTTTTACATTCCCCCTTCCTCTGCTGCAGACCTGGGCACATGAGAACACAGATAGCTTTTTCATTCTCTTTACAGTTTTACCTAAGCAGCTCTACAATTATGTATAGTGACACAGTTAACTTCATGACATAGAACAGGGTTTTTAACTCTTTTTTGGGTCATAGATACATTGAGAATTTAAGTGAAATGCATATAAGATGTACTACAAGTTTGCAATACTATGATCTCTGGGGGAGGCCGTATATCCCAAGTAAAGAACTTTTAGTCATGGAGGCTTGTGCCCCTAAGTGTGTATAGCCCACCTTTAGTGGGGAATTGGAGCCATCCTCGAGGAAGAAAACAGGCGGTGCTCTGGATGTTGTGCTCTTCTCCAGGAGGCAGCTAATGGAGTTTTGTCAGTTGTCTCTTAGTCTTTTCATACTTACTGCTGCTCCTTGAGGGCAGGGATTTGTAACTTACCCTCGTTGCTATATTCTCAGAACTTAATACAGTGCCAAAATAGGGCAGACATTTAGTAAACATTTTTGAATGCCTTTTAGGGTCCATTTCTTTTGTGCAATTGAGAAACAACTTGCTCTCAAAGGTTGTAACTGTTCTCTGACATTTATATGTAATAATTCTTAACGCTCTTTCACTTTTTTTTCTCTTACCCTCAGAAGTTTTGGGAATGCACTTGGAAATTGTATTCTGGACAAAGACTATCTGAGGTCACTAAGTAAACTTCCCCGCCAGGTATGTAAGAAGTGGGTGAATGGAATGCGTTGCTGTAAAAATAGTGTAACATTCCTTTGTGAGTATTTGGGGATGAAGGAAAAGCAGTGAAGAGTTGGCTACGGACAGGGTTTGGAGTATGTGGTTCAGACCTTTGAATGTGAGTGCTACAGGAACCTGTCACTTTATTTTACAATGAAAAAATTGAAGCCCAGATAGCTTACATTACTTGTCTCCCACATGGAGAGAATTGTGGCTGGTGATGGTCTATAAAACTTCAAAGGCGCACAGAGCCCTCTGGAGCACCACTGTCACTTCTCACAACACTCTGCACTCACCTGTTCAGCCTTGCTTTTCCTTAGCTCTCCTGTCTTTAAGGTTTAGCTCCCCCTTGCTTTCGTCAATGCCAGTCATGTGATCTGAACATTTGTCTTTGGAGTCACACCTGACCGGGGCTGAGGCAAGCTCTGGAGTGTTTCTGTTGCCTGGTGGAGTGTGGCTGCTTCATTTGTGGCATCATCTGAGGTCCCTGCAGTGCCACCACCAGGGCAAAGTTCTTTGTCTTGTCCTTGAGGGGTTCTTTTTCTTGTAAAGCCCTTATAGAGGTATGTGTCAGTTGGCATCTGTCAAAACTCCATTATGTTTTTGTTCTTCAATCTTTTTATATACATTTTTGGACTCAGTTTACTAATATTTTGTTAAAGTTTTATGAGGGATGCTAGTAGCTGTCTCTTTCTTTTACTGTGGTACCAAAATATAGCAAAATTTGCTATTTTACTCATTTTTTTTTAAAAGATTGATTTATTTATACAAGTACTGGGTACAGTCAGAAGCTCGGAAAGGTGAGAGAATTCACCAGAGCCAGAGTGAGGAGCAGAACAGGCAGAAGGACCGAAGTACACTGCTGAGGGGAGCAGCGGGCACGGCTGCACGCCATGTGCAGAGAGGAGGTCTGCACGCCATGTGGGACCTTCGCTGGTGGCTGGGGATTGAACCAGTGCTGCAGAGGCTGTGGGCAGCTTTGGATCCCAGCGCTCAACCGCTGAGCCACAGAATAAAATTCAGTAGTGAAATACAGCTCCAGAACTTTTTATTTATTTATTTATTTATTTGTTTGTTTGTTTTGTTTATACATGCACTGGGTACAGTCAGAAGCGCGGGAGGGTGAGAGAATTCACCAGAGCCAGAGCGGGGAGCAGAGCAGGCAGAAGGACCGAAGTACACTGCTGAGGGGAGCAGCGGGCGGCAGGAGAGGTCTGCGCGCCATGTGGGACCCTCCTCCGGTGGCTGGGAAGCAGCCGGGGATTGAACCGGCGCCACAGAGGCCGCGGGCAGCTTTGCAACCCAGCGCTCAACCGCTCCGCCACCGGGGAGGCCCTCCAGAACTTTTTTATCCTGTAATACTCAATGCCCATAAAATAACCACCTCCTTATTTGAGCCTATCTTTTTGTGACTAGCTTATTTCACTTAGCAAAGGATGATGTAGATTCATCCATATTGTAGCATGTATCAGACTTCCCTTCCTTTTTAAGGCTGAATTATATTCCATTGTTTGTATATCACATTTTCTTTTTCCTTTCATCTGTTGAGGGACACTGGGTTGGTTCCATATCTTGGCTGTTGTGACTAGTGCTGTTATGAACATGGGTGTGCAGATACCTCTTCAAGACTCTGCTTTCCGTTATTTTCAATACTTATCTAGAAGTGGGGTTCCTGAATCATATGGTAGTTATAGTTTAGTTTTTGAGGAATCGCCATACTGTTTCTATAATGGTTATACCATTTTGCAGCCCAGCTGTCAGTGCAAAAGCTTTCTGATTTCACCATATCCTTGCCAATACTTGTTACCGGTTTTTTTTTTCATTGAAGTATAATCGACACATAACATTATTTTAGTTTCATATACAACGTAATAATTTGACATTTGTATACATTGTGAAATGTATACAATGATCATCACAATAAGTCTAATTACCATCTTAGCAGCTTTCAAATTTGTAATAACATATTATTCCATATATATTTACTTATTTTTAAAGATTTATTTACTTATGTATATAAGAACTGGGGTATAGGCCAGAGGTGCAGGGCGGGGAGAGGATTCACCAGAGACAGAGTGGGGAACAGAACAGACAGATTGACTGAAATACAGTGCTGAGGGGAGCAGCGGGCAAGACAGGAGAGGTCTGCTGTGCCATGTGTGTCAACTTCCTGGCCAGCCAGCGATCGAATTCATGCTACAGAGGCTGCAGATAGCTTCACAGTGCTGTGCTTAATCCCTGCCACTAGGGAGGCCCATCCATATTTATTTTGTAATTGGAACTTTGTACCTCTTGGTCTCCATCAGTTTTGCTCATCCCCAACTTTCCATTCTTGTAACCGTTAATCTCTCTTCTGCTTGTTTATGATTTTAGTTTAGCTTTGTTTAGATTCCACATATAAATGAAATCATGTGGTATATGTCTTTCTCTGATTTATGTCACTTAGCATTATATACTCTAGGTGCATTGATGTTGCAAAAGATTTCATCTTTTTTTAAATAGCTGAGTTTTATGTTTTTATATATATCACTTATATATACACTTACTTATATTTTCATATACCATATCTGTTGATGGGTGCTTAGGTTGTTTCCAAATACTGGCTATTGTGAATAATGCTGCAGTGAACATAGGGGTGCATATATCACTTCAGATTCATATTTCCTTACCCCTCAGGATACTCAGAAGTAGAATATTTAGATCATATGGTATTTGTATTCTTAATTTTTTGAGGAATCTCCATGTTTTCCAGTAGGAGGGGAGGTCCTGGCATAAAGGGCAGAGAAGATATAAGCCTTTGAAAAGACCACATGTGATCATTTCCATAAAAAACAAAGTATCCATCATCAGACAGACCCAGTTGCCAAGGAAGGATTCAAATTAGATGTTATAGAGCGTATGTTCTAAGTCAAAACTTAAGTTAGATTCCTTTTTATCAAAATTTCATTAACACAGAATGGTATATAGTAGACAATGAAACTGTTCTATTTCTCATATAGTTTAAATACCCTTCTTGTCTCAGTTTGTCAGGACCTAGAAGGAATGATAGATCAGATTGTCTAATGCCATTTCTCTAGAAATTTAGATTTTGAAGGCAGGAAAAAGAAGGGAAGGTCACTGAAGAAGTCACTTCACCTCTTTTTCCCCTTATTAGTTGCCCCTTGAAGTGGATTTAACTAATGCAAAGAGACACGATTTTGAACCAGCTGTGGAACAAGCGAGATACAGTAGCTGCCAACAGAACATGGCTCTGAGACCCCAAAAGCCACAAGAGGTGATGTCCTCTTGCAGACCAAGCCACTCGGATGATCCCCAGATTGTGATACAGCGGGATAAGGACAGCAGCTCCAGGTATAGGGTCTACATTACCTCTTTTTCCTCTTCTGCTCCTTCCTTCTTCTGTGGTCTGTTACCTCCGTATCTAATTTTAGAGCCAGCAAGTTGATTTGTGTGCTCCACATGAATGGACTATTCTTGTTAATTCAGTTAAATCAGGAACTCACTCTCTTTTGTTACTATCTGATGCAGATGCCTCACCTCTTCTGATGTGCAGAGTGATGCCACCTACCAGCGGAAGCTCCGGCAAAAACAGTTGCAGCAGCAGTTCCGGGAGCAAATGGAAAAACAGCAGCAAGTTCAGCTCTCTGATCCGCCTGTGGAGATGAAGGGTCCTGGTATGAGAAGAATGGGAGCAGAGGCCCTAGGGAGGTGTGCTCTGAAGGAGGCCAGCTAGGCCGCCGAGCAGTCTGATTCCCTGCCAGTTCCAGTATGGCTGGTCCAAACCACACCCGAGGAGGACTTCTCTTGTTAAAACACAGGATACACGAGACCAAGAAATTAGGATAATGAAATCCCACCAAACAGTTCCCATTTCTAAAGACACTGATCATTTGTGGGGGAAGAAAAAAGGCTTTAATACAAAGGTGCAGAAACTTTTTTTTTTTGCGTTATTTTGGCTATCTTGGCATTAGAAAGCCTCCTGATGTTTATGATTGGGGTCTGAATATAAGGCCAAACTGGGTTTGAAGATAATGGGAAGTTTTGCCAGTTGGTTTATTCATGGTCTTTATTTCAGAGTCCTGATTCAGAGGGACATTTAGATAACAGTTTTTTTTGGGAGTCTTTCCCAAAGTGTAGAAATGAGGAAAGGGCTTAAGCATTGGGAAATGGCAGAGGTCTCGGATTATGTCTGTACAAAGGACTTGTTTCCTAATCATTTGAAATTAATGTAGGGCCTCTCCCCAAGCCCCTCAGTTTACTGCAGGGGATGTCCTTAGTAATAATTATTGTAGGTGTTTAGCTTTCAAACCACTGCAGGAGCCCCAGGGGTAAAGGGTGGAGAATATCTTCAGGGCTTTCCCTCAACCCTTATCTGTCAGCCAGAGTCATTGTTTACTAAGTTTTTGCTTACCTTTTGTTTGAACAAAATTGTAGGGTTATAGCTTTAAAAAAAAGCAAAAACTGGACAGATCTGTTGCCATAGGAGAAACAAATTTGTTTTCCCCTCAATTTGGTGAGAAGAAAAAAGAATATAGTCTTTTAACCTCATATAGGTCTCTAGGTAGACCTGGGACTCAAGAAACTGGAGTTCTATGGGCTGTGTAGGGAACCTGTGCGATCTCAGGCAGCTCTGTGTTTCTGAGGTGACTCCTAGCAGTTGACTTAATGATCCAATGTCCTTTGTCTCCTGGTAACTGCAGCAGAGCCGCCCTTGCCTCCTGTGAAGCACAGCACTCCTGTGACTGCTGTTTCAGAACCACCCACTGAGAATGACTTTGCAGGTCAGTAGGGCAAAGGAATGACTAAGTATTCATCGGGAAATACCTATGGAGTGCTTGTAAATTTATGGATACGTCTTAAAAAAAGCCTAACAATCCTTTTTTTCTATCCATTTTTCAATCCCATGCATTTTCAGAAAAAGAACCCAAAATAGATTGATAGAAGTTCTGTTAGCACATATTCCGCTTCTCTGTTGTCCTAGGAGAAGCTTCAGTGTACTTTTGGTTCCCAAAACTGTCATGGGACGCTCATGAAGTGGGATTTCTAGGGTCAATTTTCCCAGTGCTTAATGTGACAGCACTCTTTGTTGATGCTGTCTTTTTCTGTGATCTCTCTTTGAAGATAGTCTTGAAATATGGGATATGACTCAAGATACTTGGGACAGTGTTGCCAAGCTCATGTCAAGACTGGAACCCCCCACGGACCCTGCCAGTCCAGACCTGAAGAACCAGATGGTGTCCCGAAACAGGACCCCAAAAAGCTTTTGTCACCAGAATCGACAAGAAAAATCTGAACCCTGGCACCCTCAAATTCACAGTGTTAACCAAAACCTAACAGGTAGTGAAGTGTTTAGGAACAAAAATTGAAGGGAGAACCTGGGCTTAATTCTGTGAATTCTAAAGGAAGAATGACATTCCATTGTAAGAAGCTGGACAGAATCACACTAGTGTAAACACAGGTGTGAGAAAATGGAAAAGAATTGGTTTAGGAGTCAGAAACTTTCCTATGGGGATCTGACTTGAGATGTAACCCTCTTTGGTGCTTCATCATAGTCGTAGAAAGCTTAGGCACAATTGCATTTCAGAGCTTTTCCTGTGAAAAGTGTTGTACTCAACGTATTATTGCAACTTGCTGTAGAGTTAACTGAGGGAATGTCTTCCTCATGACTGTTCATTTCTGGATGCTCAAAATAAATTAGGATTGTTAAATAATCCAATTCAGAGATTACTAGGTATCATTACATCCCTTATTTTAAAAAAACATTGCAGTTAAACTGAAATGATTTTATCTTCCATAGGAAACTGTGATTCCTACAGGAAAAACCAGGACATGAAGAAAAGGAAACTGGATCCATCTTAGCTGACATTCAAGCCACATTAATTTGTCAGAGACTTTGAAAACTATTTTTTTGTTGTGAAATTTTTTATCATTCCTAGAGAATGATCTCTGTTTCCAAGGACTTGCCTTGCTTCATTCATTTAAACAGAATTTGACTATTGGAACCTACTGCCGAGAAAACCATGCCACTAGAAAACAAGCATTTATATTTTAAAAGGCTTGTCACACACTGCTATGGGGAGAGTAAATACCCTTCTTTGGCTCTTGAGGCTTTTCACTATTTATTCCTAAGCTATTACATTAATAAAGATAGAAATTTTAGGAATCACTAGTGGCTACTTTCCCTTAATCAGTATAAGCCAGACTTTTAAGTTGTTCATTATTAAACTATTGTAATCTCCACCTTCTTCGCTTTAGGGCACCATGTTTTCAATGTTGCCCATACAAATACAGGTATAACTTGTCTTGTTGCACTTCACAGATACTGTTGGCTTCCTTTTTTTTTTTTTTACAAATTAAAGGTTGGCAGCCCCACATTAAGATGCGAGTCTGTCAGCACCATTTTTCCAACAGCGTATGCTTACTTTGGGTCTATTACATTTGGTGATTCTCACAATATTTCAGACTTCATTATTTTTTTTTAAGGATTTGTTTTTATGTATGTATGTATGTATGTATACAAGAACGGGGGTACAGGCCAGAGGTACATGGGATAACAGGACTCACCAGAGAGAGTGGGGAGCAGAACAGGTAGATCCACTGAAATACACTGCTGAGGGGAAGAGTGGGTGAGACAGGAGAGGTCTGCTGCACCATGTGGGCCAGCTCCCTGACCAGGTTGCACTCAGTCCGTAGTGGCTGGTGAGAGCTTGATAGCTCTGAGAGTTTAACCCTTGCGCCACCAGGGATGCCCAGAATTTTCATTCTCTCTACTACGGACATAGCAGATCAGTGAGCTTCGATGTTACTAATTGTTTTGGGGAATCATAAACTGCCCATGCAAGGTGGTTTCATTGATAAATGTGTTCTTATATGTCCATTCTCCCATCTCTCCCTCTGCTGGGGCCTCCCTATTTCCTAAGACACTACAGTATTGAAATTGGGCCAATTAGCTAGCCCTACAGTGGGCTCCAAGGGTTCTAGTGAAGAGCTAAACGTTTTTC
Source organism: Talpa europaea (assembly GCF_964194135.1). Taxonomy (NCBI): domain Eukaryota; kingdom Metazoa; phylum Chordata; class Mammalia; order Eulipotyphla; family Talpidae; genus Talpa; species Talpa europaea. The sequence continues at coordinate 74,160,631 of NC_140083.1, read as the reverse complement.
ACTTTAAGTCAAAGCTTTTATAATTTTAGTTCTCAAGGCATGTTGAAAACCAAGAGGCCAAAAGTCAGGCCTCTTGGGCCAAACAGTTAACCACATTAGGAACGCATAGGAAAAATTCTTGAAGGAAATTGAAAGTGTTATTCCAGCCAACACACAAATCATAACAGCAAACCAGCTTTATTGCTGACGTGGTCAAAGTTTTAGTGGTCTGGATAGAAGATTAAACCAGCCACATTACCTTAAGCCAAAGCCAATCCAGAGCAACTCTTCTATGAAGGAAGCTGTAAAAGAAAAGTTAGAAGCTAGCTGAGGTTGGTTCATGAGACTTAAGAAGCCATTCAGTACTAAAAAAGTGCAAGGTGAAGCAGCAAGTGCTTAAGTAGAAGCTGCAACAAGTTAGTAAGAGCTACCTAAAATCACAGATGAGGGTGGCTGTAGTAACAGATTTTCAATGTAGATGAAACATCCTGCTACAGGAAGATGCCATGTAGGACTTTTTATAAAACTAGACAGAATCAGTACCTGAAGTTTCAGAGGGCAGGCTGACTATTCTCAGGGTCTAACATTACATGGTGATTTGAAGTTGAAGCCAGTGCTCATTTACCACTTTGCAAATCCTAAGGCCTGTAAGAATTAAGCTAAATCTGCTGTCTGTGCTTTACAAAAGGATCAAAACCTGGGTGACAGTTCGTCGCTTTACAATATGGCTTACTGATTAAGCCCACTGTTGAGACCTACTGCTCAGAAAGATAGCTTTCAAAATATTTCTCATTGACAACACACCTGTTACCCAAGTGCTTCTATCAAGATGTACAAGGTTAAGTGTTTTCATGCCTGCTAATGCAATATCCTTTTTGTGTAGCCCAGGCAGGGTCAAGAAGTAATTCCAACTTTCAAGTTTTATTTAAGAAATAGATTGTGAGGATATAGCTGTCAAACGGAAAACCTTTTGGAAAGTACTAACCATTCTATACACCATCAAGACTACTCATGACTCATGGGCCGTCAAAATATCAACATTAACAAGAGTTTGGAAGTTGATTCCAACGCTCCTGGATGACTTTGAGGGTCCCAAGAGGTCAGTGTGGATGTTACTGAATATGTGGTGGGAATAGTAAACTAGTATCAGAAGTGGAGCCTTAAACTCAAGTGCTACAATCTCATGAGAAAATAAATGGATAAGTTGCTTCTTACATATGAACAAATAACGTCGTTTCTGGAATCTATTGGCGACTGTTGTGAACACTGTTGAAATGACTATGAAGGATTTAGAAAATTCATAACTTAGTTGATAAAGCAGTGATAGGGTATGAGAGAAGTGACCCCGATTTTCAAGTAAGTTCTGTGGGTGAAATGCTACTATCCGTGCTACAGCATGCCATACTACAGAGAAACCTTTCATGAAGAGGCAATCGTGGCAAAACCTTCCACCAGCAAAAAGATTGCAACTGGCTGAAGATGAAGGTCAGAAATTTTTAGCTATACCTTCAAGGTATTTGCTTTTTAAGTCTTAATGCTATTGCATACTTAACACTATAAACAACTTTCACATGCACTGGGAAACAAATTTATGACTTTTTGGAGTGCTCTGGAATCTGCAGTATCTCTTAGGTGTGCTTGCACTGTGTATTACACTAAGAATAAAAGCTATAGTGATGTTTTACAACTTTGTTAACCCAGGCTATAATCTTCATCTATAAATCTTGTTTATAGGTTTCTGATGTCATTACCCTGCATTTTTTCCCAATCAAGTAAATAATTATCTCCAAGACCAAAGAAAAGGCATTTTGAGAAAGCAAAACAAATCCTTTACTCTGTAACAATAGAAAATACAAGTAGCTGTTTATACTTCCCCACTTCAGATGTGAGATATACCTAACATGGAGTCACTTTTCATAGTGTTTTTAGATATTCCATAACTCCATCAAATAATGAATATGAAATTTTACTGTTTTGGGTTATGCCTTTTATCTAATCTTGAATGCTAACTTACGACATTTTGGATTAGTGACCCTTTTGTAGAAAACTATGAACCTGGGATAAGGAATTCTTAAAGTACAGGAAGGCAGTCAATCATTTCAATTCCTCTGGAAGATTGACAGGTAGTGGCTTACCTGGATTTCCCTTGTTTGTCACACAGATTTGCTCATACATTCATCTTTTGATTTTTGATTCCTTACCATTTTCTTTGGTAAAGTTGCACCATAATCTTAGTTCAAGTCATAACTAGGGCTAAGAAATAGTTGCTGGGTTAAGAATCCAGTCATAAATTATATACAACTCAAAATAGAGCTAATGAGAACATGAAAGGAATTTACTGGAAATGAAACCCCACAGCTCAACAAAAGCCAAGTTTGGTTTATTTGAATGGTTTCATTAAATAAGTCTACAAAGGTAACAAACTGAAGCACAAAGCTCAATCTTACAAGAAGCGCAACACCCAGAGTTAGTGCAAAATGTACAATTAACGGCTGCTGAGAAACCCCCAAGGTTTGAATTCAGTTTATTTTTTTTTAAACAGTGTACATTGTTAAATAATGTAAGGAAAACATTTATAATTCAGAAAGATTTTTTTAATGTGGAAAAAGATACTCAAAGTGTACTATTAACACAAATAATTTAAACAGTTCAGTAGCACTAGTTCATTCCTCTAGGCTTCAATTATTTCATTCACAGGAGGGAAAAAAAAACCAACAGTAAATAAAACCAGTTCTTTCTGTGTGTGAGTGAAGACCCCGCAAAATTATCAAACCAAAATAACAAAATGATAAATGTGCTGCATTTGGCTCGCTCGTTCCTCTGGTAAAAAGCGCTGTATAGTTCGTCTTAGGTGGTCTGTTTCTCAATTACTTGGCACCTTCTTTGTGCTATCCTTATGTCTCCCCAAAAATGGTAAGCAGAGAATGAATAAGTAAACAACTTTGAAGCAGGGCCTGGAGCCCCTACCCTTTTCATTTTTACTTCCTAAAACCTTCAGCTTTCATTTGCATCATTGTGACCGAGGCTAACTTAAAGGAACAACATAGAGACAGGATAGCCAACCAGGCTCTTCCTAATGTGGTGAATCCTGGGATGAGCTGTTGAGGTGGGTAAGAGGTTGGAAATGTCAATTTCCCAACTCAAGAGTCAAGAGAAGAAGCACCCAAAGTTAAGTCTTTTCCAATCTTCAGAGATAATAGAGATCCCAATCTCAGCCAATTAGGAGAGTATATCCTGAAAGCTCTGAAAATAACAGAACTGCCCATTACAAGTAGTCACTGTTCTACATAATACTGGTTGGTTGCAGTTATTACTTAATGGGAATAGTTGATACGAAAATATGCAATTCTAGAAATTGAGGTGGCACAAGAAATTATGATCCTGCAACCTTTGGATATCATAGGAAATGGGTAGAATAAGCATTTTTTTTTATAATGCTTAGTTCAGATGTGAGTCCACTTTCCACAAAATAGATACCCCAAGCTGAGAAATGCATGGTACATGTTCAACAAGAGGAAATGAATCCAGTTTTTTCTTAGAGCAACTTTCTCCATCTATGACTTTTCACTATCACATTTCCCATCTTAAATACTAGCCCCCACCCCTTCCCCTTTATATTCATTCAGTCATTCCTTCTAGGTCTTACCTGTTTTAAAGCCCAGTTGAACTAAGTAAGATTTATGGCAGCCATTGGCCAGGCATCATATATCTTTAAAACAAGTCTGTTAACCCATTCCTTAGTCTTTTTCTTTCACTTATCACACACCGCCCTTAATCTTTTATTAAACCGGCCAATTTTGTTACCACACCCCTCTCAACTGTTCTGGAATAGAACTTTCTGCTTTCAACCACTGATGTCAACTTAACTTCTCACTCTACACATCTTACACCTGCTCTAGACAAAATTATTGTATGACTTAAAAAAAAAAAAAACAAAAACAACTTTCAATTTCCCTTTGGTTAATCCACTGCTGGGGTCACATGGACCACATGCCCTTTGCTGATCTGGGGTCTGATGAGAATTTGATGCTAATGGCAGAAGCAATAGAAGTCCAAGGCACTAAAATATCCAGCAAGCAATACTGGGAGAACAGAGTATTCAAGTACAGTAATTTATACAATTTTACATTCACATTTATTTATCTAATACAATGGAATACAAAGGAAAAAGTTAAAGTGTCTCAATAAGTAAAGGACAGAGCTAGGTTCTTTTTTTCAACGTTTTAAACCTTTCATATTTTACTCTTAAAACTACTGTTGTCCAACAACATTTATATATCACAGTGTTTCCACATCAAAACTGATGGCAAAGTTACATGTCCGCAGGGAACTTAGTTTTTTTTCTAATTGCTAATGCTGCAGTCAAAGCTGCTAATGTTGTTTGCTTAAAGCACTAATGACCTATCATAAGAAAGGGTTGAAACCTCAGTCCTCTCCGTGTTCTTCATTGGGTTCTAAAGAAAAAAAAAAAAGGAAAGAGGAAAAAAGGGGGAGGAAGGGGGAGTTTTGTAGGAAAAAGCCCAATAGTTTTTGTCTTGTGGTTTAGATTCTTGAGGGAATAAGGGATTTGGGGTGGGTACCAGAAACTCAGAGCTCCACCCGCTGGAAAATGTAGAGGGGTGTGGTTTTCCACTGAGCTCTCTAGTAGCTTTCTAATAAACACAATTGTCTTTCCCAGCCTTTGATGTTGGGTATAGATAAATAGAAAAGCATAGTTTGAAGCTGCCCCATCACAAGAAAGCTGCTCTTTCGTGTCCCACTCCAATAAATGGTGATGGGAGGGAGGTTCTCCATTCTGAGGGTTCTAAGCGGTATTAAAAACATTCCTTCCTGGCAAGAAATAACCAGTTAAATGCAGCACTAGTAGTTAGTATATAGGCTACTTTCCCGTCCCCTGTCCCCCTCCCCCACCCCCCACCATTCCATCTCCTGCCCCCAAATCTACTCAGTTAATGTCTCTAGGTCTAAGTGGTCCTCAGGTTGGAACCTGGGGGGTTGCTGATGGATTTCTGCAAATTGCTGATGTTGAAATTCTGTAAGGAGGCAGTTCCCACAGGTTGGAACTGACCAAGTGGCTGCGGTGCTGGGCCACCTGTTCCGCTCCACTGAGTGCTAAAGGGGGGAGCTGGAAAACCGTACTGCTGTGGGGGGCACATAGACTTGGTGAAGTGACCTAGAGAGGTAGCTGATGCTGCAGAGATGGGGGCAGAGCCACCCAGATTTGAGGTCATGGAGGTACACAGCTGACCAGGTGCAGAAAACTTCCTTGCCATTCCAGGGCCCTGAAAACAAAACAATTGCATGTAAAATATGGTATGGTTATAACACCCATGTTATATGTGAAATGGGTGATATTCAAATATAGTTCTACTCTTGCAGGGTATAGCAAAACCAAAACCAAACCTTCCATAATAATTATCAGCTCTTTACAGTATGTTTGTGTATGTGCAGGCAGTTCAGGGTGTTGGAGGAAAAGGGAAGAAGAAAAATTGAGATGACTGATAGGAATTCAGGAAAGGAAAAATGTAAGAGTATCTGGGTGATGCTGTGTTAGGATCAAATATTATGTGCTTAGGTAGGTAATTTTATCAGCTCTGATTCAGGTATGTTGCTAAATGATATTCTGATACATTAGGAAAATGGCAAAAAAGGGGAGACTTACCTCATAATTCATGTGTCCTTTGCTTCCTCTCCTGCCTGAAAGGTTCATGGCATCTCGGGCCCAATTGTCTACCAACTTGTGCAGGTCATCTGTGAATGTGCCTTTCCTGCTGGATGTCATGGCAGGAGGCTGAGCTTGGGCAGCCTGGCTGTTCACTGTTCCCCCAACAGTGTTCGTGCTGCTTGTCCCTAGAGTTCAAAGAAGGAATAGAATACAATCATTAAAGGAAGCGTGGGTTATAATTTCAGGAAGAGGAAAACTTCACAATACGATGGATGGCAAGCCACAGAATGGGGAGAGGACAAACTGGGAAGCCATGCAAGAAAGGAAGGTTCCAAGGTCTTATTTAACCAACTATTTTGGCATAATAGCATAATGAAAACAGATTCTCTTCAGGAGCTGCAGGTAATGCTAAACAACTCAGGATGATGGTAGGCACAAAGGGTAGGTACCTCTTTCTGCCTATTTGTACACATTTTACGAGTACTGAAATTTACTGCAGTATTCTAGCCCCAGCATCGTATCGATGAGGGAGGTATGGTATGGTTAATGAGGATAGGTGCTTTATATTGCAGGACAAAGAAGATTTCTTGTATATTGGGGCAGGATCAAAGTTGGAATTTAAGGAACACAAAGACAGGTGCTTGGCCCAGGAAAAGATGGGGTTCCCAAATCATGTGGATACTGCTACAGTCTTTAGCCATTTTTTAATACAAAGTGGTAAGAGAAGTAGCAGGCTCTGTTCAAAAAAACCTTTTCACCTGGACCCAAAACCATAAATTTGTTAACAAACTTTAGGCATTAAACCTCTCCCAGCTTCCTATGAATAAAGAACCATAATTACTCATGAGGAAGATTCCTTATGGTGTACCTGGATCTTTCAACTCCAGGAAGACATGGTTTTCCTGAAGATGACCTTGTTTCAATTGGTTCAAGGGTTCTCACCCACTCCCTCCTCCTCTTTCCAAAAGAGCAAGCACTCTCATGTGGAAGCAACAGGAACATTCAGCTGAGGTGGGGGTGCAAAGGGGAGGGGGAAGCTTTGAGCTTATGATGAATTATATTTCTATAGTTTGATAAGAAAGAAAAGGAATCTGTGTCCTGCCTGATTTCGGCTCTGCTGGAGGGCACACTGAAGGGTATTCGAAGAGGCAAGATTTAGGGAAGAGGAAAAGAAGAGTCATGGTCTTGTTTTTTTTAATCCCTCACCCCCCACTTTCTTACCAGATCTCACATTTGCTGCACGATAAATAAAAGCTACCAAAGTAAGTTGTGAGCCCTTTAGGTCTAAAGATACCGAAGTAATACTGGGGCTAAATAAATGCATACAATTTCCTGCTTTCAAGATCAAAGCAGCACCACAGCACAGCAGCAAATCTGAAGCAACTCTGCCGTTTAAAAGTTCTTTATAACCCATTACTGTTCTCAAGTTTATACCCTACCACCCATGAACAGCATATACCAACACATCTGTCCTAGAGTAGCGGCTAATTCTGAGATGACGCTGCGGAGGAAGGTCACATGCTTCTTATCACCTAAGCAAGACCTGGAACTATTGCAGTGTGTGTTATCAGCTCACTTGGTGCTGCTGGAACCACAAGGGGATTGTTACTGCACATACAGTGTAAAGGGAGAGTAAGTTCCTGTAAGGTACAGGAAACCCAAGTGGTAAAGTCAGCACAGGGAACAGCCTTCCTAGAATAGCAAGAGTTAGACAGTGGTGGAGTGAGAAGCACAGGCAATGAGGATGAGCCGTCATGATAATGATAAAATCCAGAAAGCAAGCATTTTACATGCATGAGGACTATCATCCAGCTTGAATGATTATTGCTTGGTAAGCTTGATAATGAAACAATCAAAACAAACAAATCACAAATGAGCAGAGCTGAATCAGAAGCATAACACAGTAAGCTGAGTAGAGGTAAACACTGATAGTATACAAAGAGCTCATGCTGGAAGTCACACCTTTCTAGTCTCATGCTAGTTGCCTTTGATGACATGAGGCCCCTTTATTACCAAATTTCATGTGTATCTACATTACACAATACTGAATTCTGAAAGTAGAGTTTATGCCATCTGGGGGAGTCAATCATAAAGTAAACCTTATTCTGGCTTCTGAAAAGAGGTTTTCCCACTAAAGAGGGAAAATAAACATCTCTTTGAGATCAGCAATCAATTCCTGGGATAAACAGATTTGTCTATAAAAACTAGGGGAATGGCTAGTCCATTTAGTCCATTTTAGTAGTAAAGTTGAAGAACACAATGATACAGATATTTCTGAGAATGCTGCTTGCCTTCCATGCTTTTTTATTTTTTACCATAAAAAATCTATTAAAAAAATTTCCCCTGCCATATATAACATTTCTCTACCCTATGCCACCAGCCCCTAGTAACAATGACCTATTATGAGACACAACTCACTGATAAGTATCCTAAATAGAGTTTTCTTGATATTCTAGGTAGCCGGCTGGGTTGTCAACTGTCTGCACTTTAATGAGAAGTCACTAGTTTAAGAAACTGAACAAGATAGTGTTTCTCTCTTTACCAACCCAGCAGACATCTCCCACAGTGATGTGAAGATAGGGACTTTCTGTATGTTTTGATCACTGATGATTTTCCAGTTGGCAGAACAGTGGCTGGCACAAATGACTCTTTTTCCCAAAGGAGTTAAGCATTCGGATCTTTCTATACATATCCAATGGCTTTATCAACCCATAACCAGCTCTGTGCTAGGTTCAGAAGGGATTATCACTGAGAGCATTGACTATAAAATGATTTCTTAATCTGGAAGGATAGCAAGTACTAACTAAGCAGGTTAAAGAATATATTAGAAAAGGGTGCAAACTAGACAGATGGAAGTTGGAACTAGGGCATTATGAAGCTTCAAAGTATGTAGAATTCATGGATAAAAGGCTTTGTGATCAAGGGTCAAGTAAGAGAAAGAAAAGATAATTACTACAGAGCTGGTTGCAAGGACAGACTTTTTTCACCATCTTCCCTGAAGCACAAAGAAGAGAGCAATGTGTTAAAGATAAAGAAACATCAGTGTAAAATACTTAGAATCTTTAAACGGCACACAAAAGCCCAGCAAGAGAAAGCAGGAGGGGAGACAGACTGGTAGGGCCTGAGAGCTCTTGTCATAGATAGTTAGATATAGGTATATCTAACTGGTTGTTACCTTTAACATGACTATCTGATAACCTGGTATCTGGCTGACATAGTTTCTACACCAATCATTATATCTAAAAGAATAATACCCTGCAAATAGGTTCGGGCATGGGGGAGGAACTCCAGTCTCTCAGGTACTCACTGCTTGAGTTTCAAATACCCAAGCAGTCTTTCCATTGACCCTGTCTCACTTTCTGTTTCTCCTGCTGGGTGTTAAAAAGCACTCAATTAAATGCATTAGCATTATGATAGATAAGTACTCTCATTATAGTTCCAAGTTAATGTGGCTATCACATTTCCACATCCTAAACATACATACTAACCCTTGGCCCTCTACAAAAATATTTACAAGTACGTGGAAAACAAGCAACTTTTGAACATAAATAAAGCATTAAGCCAAGCCGTGCTTTCAGACCATTATATAATTTGAGAGCATAGAATAACGCATCTGAAACTAGTAAGCCTCCCCATCTCCTACCTCCTCCTGTTTTTCCCCCATATTTGCTTCAAATCTACCTTTAGGGATTTATTCACCATGGCTTAAATGATGTATTTTGAATCACCTTCAACAGATGTAGGCTCTCTTATCTTAGACCCAAAAAGAAGTAGTAAGATTTATTATTTATAACTTCTTTCATTTGAACGGCAGTGTATTACCACCTACCTTTAAGAATTTATTGATTATTCTGAAGTCATACTTGTCACACCGTATTTCACAAAAATGGCCCGGTTTTCTTCCTTTCCTTAGACATTTAGAGCTATCTAACATAGAGCTGACATGCTGCATTCATCTCTAAAGCACTTGTCCCCACCATTGTCTTTTTTATCTTTCTAGCTGGACAAAATGAATGCTGTATAAGTGCCAAGGTTCTAAAATGCGTAGTCCAGTCTAATCTAACCAGAAAAGTTATGGATTCGAGTGCTCCAAAATCAAACATGCTTGGAAAACTACCAACTGGGTAATGCCATTCTTCTTTGTTAATTAATAGCCCTGGACTAGAGATAATTGTGGCCTAAGGACCTCTGAATCACACTGAGAAACAGTGATGGTGTTAGCACATGCATTAAAAAAGCGCTTCATAACCACATCAGAAGTTTGAGGTCTTAACAGAGAAGATCTTTATCCAAACGCTAACAAAGGTTTTCTACTTAGTTTTGCTTTTAAATTTTTATTTCAATATACATTTATTGCCTACCTGCTATGTGCTGGGTAAGCACTGGCTAATCGGAGAGAAACAATGTGTGCTTCCCAAGTGCTATTAACTTTTCTGTACAAGATCTTATTTGATTTTGCAACCTTAGAAAATGGACATCATGTTAATTTTACATATGTGGAAGACAGGCTAGAGGCTGGGTGAGTTACTACTGTGTATTTTTTTTCAAAGAAGAAAGCTGGGAAATCCCAATAATTATGTTTAAAACACCATTTTTTCACTTGCATAACTTTGGGTCTTTAAGAGAATGAAAGCTTTATCAGAATAACTACATCAGAACTACTTTTGAAACTACTGATCTTATGGAGTTAAAGGATAATGGTAATAGGGCCTCCCCGGTGGCGCAGCAGTTGAGCGCTGGGTTGCGAAGCTGCCCGCGGCCTCTGCGGTGCCGGTTCGATCCCCGGCTGCTCCCCGGCCACCGGAGGAGGATCCCACATGGCGCGCAGCCCTCTCCTGTCGCCTGCTGCTCCCCTCAGCAGTGTACTTCAGTCCTTCTGCCTGCTCTGCTCCCCACTCTGGCTCTGGTGAATTCTCTCACCCTCCTGCGCTTCTGACTGTACCCAGTGCATGTATAAACAAAACAAACAAACAAATTAAATAAATAAAAAACATGCCTCTATTTAAAAAAAAAAAAAAAGATGAAAGGATATTTCCATCTATTTAAAAAAAAAAAGGATAATGGTAATAAAGGATCTAATGATGACATTCTAGCATCTTTTCAACTTATGGTTTAGTTTAAACTGAGAAGAAAAAGAGATTCTCAACTACTCTGAAAAAGAACAGAAACAGGATATAATTTTTACCTATATAATAATTTTTACCTATATTATAATTTTACCTATAAAATAATTTTTACCTATTATTATTAAAATATAATTTTATTGCCGGGATCTAAGTGCATGATGGCCAAGATGCTGTCACTTCTAATACTAGAGCGAAGGGATTACTGAGCAGGACTATCTCTAACTGGTTTAGCCGTCAGCATTCTAATGCCACAGCACGTCCGTATAGCCTTGATATCAAATCTACCCTCTGGCGGGTATTAAGGGATGAAGAAGCAATTCTATCAGAAAGTTAGTATGAAGTTTCTAAAAATCTATTATTTCTATTATTTTTATTCTAAAAATCTATTATTTCTACATCTTTTATAATAACAGAGACCCAAACTTCTGAGGGTAACAGTAGTTCAGCCAAGCCTCTAAGTAGATGATATACAAAGAGACAAATGAAAATGAACTGCGTGAACATCAGATCCAAGCAGCAGAAAAACAAGGACGAGGAAGGAGTAAAGGTGTTACACACAAAGAGCCAAGCAGGGCGTACTCAGAAATCGGGTCCTCCTGCCACCAGGTTTGAATGTCACCTGCTCAGATGCACAGTTAAACTTCGCACAGCCTGTGAGAGGGGAAAAACAGGGAAGAACAGAGAGAAGAGACAGAACACAACTACAAGATGTTAGAAACTTGAGGCTGGAGTGGTGAAATGCACTAAGATGGCACACAGAAGAACAAGCTTTTAGGGAAAGGTCAGCTATGTAGCACAGGAAATATTAGGCCTCAGTTCCCTCCATCTGCAAAATGAAGCTTTTCTTACTGGGAATAATACTACCTTAGTTTGCACCCCTACCAAGCAAGTACCTTCATCTTGTGAAGAGATAATGTAATCTCTAATTTGTATGATACTGTGGCAAAAGCACCTAAGCTAGTTATCTGTATTTTGTTCCATTTTTTTTCCTACCCAGACACCCAACTCTTTTCAATTTTTGTTATAATGTTACTAGAAGTCTTCTCCTCAACAGTAAAGTTTTGAGAGATCATTAGGAAACCAAACTACATTTGGAAAATAGATTATGGATAGAAAATTGAACTGTAGGGCTATTCAATTTTATTATGTTATTCCCATACTTGAAGGTCAAAAAGGTACAAAAATTGGCCAAGTAAATTCGTTACCTTTCAGAAACTGCTAAAACTTCTCAGAATTTGGTTGCAGAAATCTCAGTATAGTATTAAAACGTTAAGCTCCAAATCCCAAATCTCATGTATGTCACAGGTGTGACTTTTTGCTGCAATCTCTTGAAAAAAGGTATTTCACCTGATGGGAGCAATAAACCCACCCAACTTTCCCTTTTTAGCCCCAAAGATTCATAACCATAAAATACACAGGATGTGTTCTAGTAAGCTGGTCTTCCAACCCACCTTAAACAATAGGTTACTTTTCAGGCTTTTGTCACAGACATGGCAATATCTCCATTTAAATGTTTTTGGGTGATGGTTGCTTACCTTGACCTGGAGCAGAAAGGCTTGGTACTGAAATGGCACCATCGCTGGTAAAGGCTGAATAGAGGTTGTCACTGGAGGGAGATGGCTTAAGGGGCTGTAACAGTTGATTCTGCCCAGTTTCTGGGATGTTCCCAGGTGGGTGGAGGGTCTGTTGAGGATGCAAGACTGAAGATGCACTCTGACCAGTAATGTTACCTGACAAAGATAAAGTGGCATGAGGAAACACATACAGCTTCCCAATGTCCCACTGAATAAATAACGTTGGTCACGAGTTATAGATGATTAAAGATCAAAGGCCTCACTGACAGGAGAAATGAGGAAAAACATGAGAATCAATAGGTAACAGGACTATAGGAAACGATCCCAAAAGAAGATTTTTTTATTTTAGATAACCTAGGTGGTTCTTAAGTCTGATGAGCTGAGTGAACATGCAGCAGATAGAAGAGAATTTCATTTTGTAATTTCAAGATTCCTTTAGTTAAATCCTATTATAAACCAGTTGGATCATGATATGAAGAGGTTTCTTAGGCTGCCTCTGCTTACTTAGTCTTTCTTGCAAGTATGCATCAGATTAAGTACAAAAAAGATGTCAGAAATTATGTGACTACAAAGTAACTTATCTTTTTCTCTTTTTCATTGTATTTTTTTTTAATGACGTAACAATTGTTTGACATATATTTTGAGGGTACAGGTTCATTTTTCTTGGTAGATGGCTTTCAAACACTAGTTAAGTGTCTGGAAATTGATTTCTCTATAATTTAGTAACTAGTCAAACAGTCTTTTCAAAAAGTATGTCAAAGTTGGGATCAAAATCTAAATTAGTTGATATTCCTTATAATCACCTCTCTATGAAGGAATGGGTCCTATTGTGCTAGAAGAAAAGATGTCAGTCTTTGAAAGTTTACAAAGAACGGAGACCTGCTAAAGGTTTGTAATTTCTCTCCACCATATTTACACTGAACCTGGAGAGCAAATGAGGTATAAACTTATTTCACCCTATTCTACTTTTTCAACTAGCTATCTGTTAACATTACCATAACTTCACCAGAGTAAAAACATTCAGTGCAATTAAAATAGGCAAACAATTATTTATTACAAGAGATTATGATTTAACTATTTCTCTGATTACAAACACTAGCAAGTCTTTTATTTGATACTAATAAATAAAGAACAATCTATCTTTTCTACCTGCCCATGAGTTTGGTGAATATGAGTTATACGAGGTGCCAGGCACAGCTGACTGTTTTATACTTCAGAACAACTATAAACAAAGACTATCAGTAAATAGTAATATGGACCACAGTGGAATCAGTCATTATACTTACCCTGTCTACTTCCATAAACTCAAAAAGAGGTAAATACAGGAATAGTCAAGGAAGCAAGAATATTAGGAAAGTTACATTCCTTTGAAAAATAGCAAATATTATATAAATTATAAAGTTGAAAACAGAAACAAAAGATGGGATTTCATGGCTGACTCAGTCCAGGAGGCTTTACCTGAAAGCTGAGGGCTTTTATTCCCCAAAGAACTGCTGCGACTAGATTTGCTGCCTTTGCTTTTAGTGGGCCGCCTTCTTCTCCCTGCAAGGGGAGCCGCTGGGGGAATGATGACAGCAGGGGGAACCTTGCCCAGTTTGGTATACAAAGATTCAATTTCATGTTTCTGGCGACTCTGTAGGTCTTGAATCTCTTTAAGGTGTCTATAAAGATAACCAAACATATTAAAAAATATTACAACCATCTTTGTTCAAATAAGAATCAACAACAAATCCTTTAACCTCTATTCAAGTATTATTTACTCATAAATCTCTTCCACAAATGTATCAGAAATCTAACTTCTAATACACTAAAATTCTAATTTGTGAACTCATCTTCTCTCCATTACCCAAGTCAAATTCTTTTTTTTTCTCTCTCCCTCATGTCAAATTCTAATAAGCAAAGCCAACAACATGTGGTTGATGTGTCATGGGAAAAAGATTTCCTGATTTTTTTTTAAAGATTTATTTATTTATTTGTACAAGCACTGGGTACAGTCAGAAGCATGGGGCGGCAGGAGATTTCTGTGCGCCATGTGGGACCCTCGCCCGGTGGCCGGGGATTGAACTGGTGCTACAGAGGCTGCGGGCAGCTTCGCAACCCAGGTCTCAACCGCTGTGCCACTGGGGAGGCCCAAGATTTCCTGATTTTTGAGGCTATATGCAGGAGTACTGAATTCGCTACTTTGATCTAATCTGTAAAATATGACCAACAAAATCTGCTAAAAGTATCTCCATAGTTGTGCCATCAATGGATTCATTTGGCAGACTAGTCAGTAGCTAAGATTAGGTCAACAATGATAAAAAGTGCTACTTTATTAGTAACAATAATACTTAAAAAATTTATAGAATTAAAAATGTGCTGAAGAAGTTCTGTGAGTAGAAATGCTATGGGTGCTTATGAGCGCAAGAGAACCACATTCTGGTAATTAGCTTTTTCATATCACCTTCTATCATGGAAATGAGATGTAAGCATAGTGCAGTGAACACAATACTAATCTAGGCACCAGGAGTTAGACCTTAATATCCACCATTATTCTCTCATAGAACAAAGTATACTTACTTTTCTCGTAGTCGTCGCAGCTCTAACTTTAAGTCTTCATCTTCAATATCTGACTCATTGTCGCTACTCATGTAAGAGGAGTTGAATGAATTACTAAGGCTTTGACTTAGATTCTGGATAGGAAGGCTCTTTGAGCACAGTTGTTGGGGGGAGTGTGGACTACCTGAACCATCATCCACATCCCTACTTAGGAAGGCAGCCTCCAGGTCAGAAGATGGCCCATTCAGATGTGAAGGTTCAGACAGTTCAGGCTTTTCTTTCTTTGGTATCACAGCAGGAAGAACAGTTTGTTCCAAATCCATTAAAGGAGGAGTTGCCACTGGTCCCTCTTTCTTAGCCTCAGCCATCTTGTCTTCAGTTCTTGATACAGAGAAACGACCAACTTTATTTGTTGTAGTTGTCACCTGAAAACGTCCAACCTTGGTAGGCTGATCAGTTTCTGAGGCAGGAATTTTGTGGGCACTATCTGGCATATCTGAAGAAATGCCATGGACTGTTATCCCATTAGGCTCTGGCTTCACCAGGGTACTCTCTGGACTACTACTTGATAGCACAGAGGACTCTGAAGTGCTGGATTCAAAATGAACAGACTTTGCATCTTCTGACTTATTTTTACCCTCTCTCTGAGCATCATCCATTGTTACTGAAACCTGATAGAAAGAGGCAAAGGTGAGATTAAAAAACAAAGTTCCCAGTATTTAATTTTTAGCATGGCTCATAAAAAAAATGGAATCACTATTTCTTAGTCATTGAGTAGGCTAGATTAAAAAGTCCCTCCATCTTTGACTATGAAAATAAATTGAATACCACTACAAAGAACAACATCTGTACTGAGATGCAGATACTGCATGGCTGGCTAAGTATATGATTTACTATCATTTCTTATATTATGAGAAGGACTCTGATTCTTGTCTAGTGCAAATATAAATAATAGGTCATGGAATCTTGAAGGTTACTTATGTATAAGAAAAACTACCAAGATTAAATATAATATAAATGTTAATTGACAGCTAAGCTTCAAGAATCAACACAACTAAGTGGCACTAAAAGGAGGATCCAGATCCTTGTTAGCGCATCTATATATAAACACAAACCCAGGCCAGCTACAAACTCATAAAATAACAATTTGCAAGCCAAAAAAACATCACCTACCACCCCCAAATCCAAGATTATCATGAGAATAAACGAAAAGTAGTTGAGGAAGCAGTTAAAATATTTATATTTTTTTCAAAGCTTTTTTGGTATGATGTACTAAGAGCCAGAAAATGCTCTCTTGTTGAAACAGCTAGAAAAATGATATGGTATCATTTAACGTTGACCCAATATTTCCACTTCAGAAATTAATCCTAAAAAAATTCCTAAACATTGAAAAATTGTTATATATAAAAATGTTTACTGTTGGGCCTCCCCTGGTGGTGCAGCGGTTGAGCGCTGGGCTGCAAAGCTGCCCACAGCCTCAGCAGCGCCGGTACGATCCCTGGCCACCAGCGAGGGTCTCCTCCACGCCCACTGCCCCCCTCAGCAGTGTATTTCGTCACTCTGCCTGTTCTGTTCCCCACTCTGGCTCTGGTGAATTCTCTCACCCTCCCACGCTTCTGACTGTAGCCAGTGCTTGTATGAATATATAAATACATCTTTTAAAAAAAAAAGTTTACTGTTACTTCATTTATTATGTTGAAAAAATTAGAAATAGGAGAATGGTTAGGTAAACTACTAGATAGGGAAAAAAGCTACAAAGTATCATTCAAAGGATAATCAGGGTCAATTTTAGATAATACACATGTATACAAGGGAAAAAAATATACTCCAAAGAGTAATCATGGAGTGGGAGTGGGGGGAGGTAGAAAGGGAGGATTGGTATGATAATTCACTGTTTCTCTACTGTTCTAAGTATCTATATTTTAATTAGCATCTATTATTTGTAAGAGGGAAAATGATAAAAAGCTTTAGAAGTGCTATGTAAAAGAAATATATTACTGTATTGGAAATTATGTCCCAATAGGTAGGAAATATTTTTATTATATAGACTCTCCCTTCTGGCAAAAGAGGGTATCAATCGTCTTACTTGAAATCTCCCCATCTTAAAAACACCAGCTCCTGAACTAGTTGTGAGGACAGGGCCTTCTGTGACTTGAGGAACTGAAACAAAGAAAAGGAAGAAAACAACTTAAATTAGCATCTTTTTAGTTAGCTTCTTTTCCCTTTGGCCAGAAATATAGCAAAATGAAAGCACATATCAGACAAAAAATATTAGAGGTAAAAAAAATTTCCTTACCTTTGCCTCCCTCCCTTTCCCTGTAGGCTTTGTCCAGCAAGGACAAAGTGCTATTATTTGCTGTCCTACTAGATTTATTTTTAGTCTGCAAATTTATTATCAATATTCTACCTTTCCTTGTATATATGCACAGAGGATATGACATCATTTGAAGGAATAAAAGTTGTATATAAGTAAAGCAGATTCCCAGGTTAACTACAACATTAAGAGATACTATAAAAAATAGGGAAACAGCAGTAAGAATTCAGTTAATATTTCTTTATTTAAAAGATAAATGGTATGATTTTTACCTAGAATATTAAGGATCCATTTTAAAATGAAAACCAGCTATGAGAAACTAGTTTATGCAAAATCTTAAAACAGGGCAGTATAAGTGTCAGACTCATTGATAGGTATGTTTGAGCAACTTTAAACTACTTCCTCCTCTTTCTTCCTTTCTAGGGACAGTCATTTGAGTTTAATTCTAACAATATTATAACTACGAACCAAAATTTTCTTTATTTTATACAACTGGTAGATTACTGACTTTGATATTTCCATTTCAGGGATCTATCTCAGGTCATTATATATAAATGTCTCCATTTTTTTAATTGGCTGTGTAGTGTTACACTATAAATGCATCATATATGTGTGTGTAAATATAATTTTTAAAAAATTACCATATTTGAACAGGGCTTCCTACTGATGGATATTTAAGTTACTCAGAACTTGTTGGTATAATAAAAGTTCTCTAATAAATATTCTCGTTAGAACTGTGGAATAAATACCTAAATATGAAAGTACTGTATCATCTCCACTGAATACTTTGATAGACATTACTAAACTGATCTCTAAAGAGGTTGTAAACTTCTGAATTTACCAATGAGAGATGAGAAATCTATCACTTGTAGAATTACTTTACATTTCTGTTATCATGAAGGGAGTTAAATATTTTCAAATTTTTTTGAAAATATTTCTTTTTCTAGAAACATACTGGATGGTCTCACTCATAGCAGGAATCTAGAAAACTTAAATAAGGGATCAGGAAAATGAATAACTATAAGAAAGTGAAAATCAAAATCAACAAAAAACTATGAACCAGAGACACTTTTTGGGGGGCCGGGAGGGGAGGGATTGGGGTCAGAATGGGGCATGTGCAGTTGTATGGGGGAATATAAAAATAAAATTTATTATTTAAAAAAAAAAATTTCTTTTTCTGATTTGTTGGATTATATTTTGGTCCATGCTGAACTTATAGAAACTTTTCATTTGCAAAACTAGTCCTTCTTGTGATATGAATATACACACATACACAGCACAGTTTTATAGTTATGTTTGGGCCAAATTATTTTATTTTGAATGCAGATTTGAAATTTATTACTGTTTCTAGGTTGAATATTACACTAAACATCTTCCTTTATATCAGGGATCAGCACACTATGATCCATGAACCAAATATAGCCCACTGCATGTTTCTGTAAATACATTTTTTTGGAACACAGTGAACATAATCATTTATATATTGTCTACTGTTGCCTTTGGGCTACCGTAGGGGATTTGAGTAGTTCTGGGAAAACCTATATGGTCAGCAAAGCCTAAAATATTTACTGTTTGTCCTCTTACAGAGAAAATTTGTTGACTCTGCTCTAAACAATTTAAAAAACAAAAGAAAAATAATCCTTTTGTTTTCTTACAGTATTATTTTCTGGTATCACTTTTCAACTTTGATACATTTGGCATTTATTTTGTTGTACACTAGTGTTCTACCTTTGTTTTTTTCCAGGTGGCTGTTTGGTTGTTCTGAACCATCCTTTCCTCACTGAATTAGAAAGTTACCTTGCCGCGGACCAGCCCAGCAGTGGCGGGAGATTGAGACAATCTCAGGGTTGAATGTGAATGAGCAAAAGGTGATCGAAGGAATTAGGGCGAGGGACAAGAAAGAATGACACACAGACACACTCAAGGGAGAGTGAAAATCTGAGTGCAATTTATTGAAAGCAATTTTCTCTTTTTATACATTTTTACAGTAATTACTTCATTGTGTTTTGCACAGTGTCTGGTTAATCATTTACCAAGGCATAAGTGCATATTGTGTCATATATCATTACATCTTGTTTATTATCTATCAAGAAATCAAGTGCAAATCAAGAACATTTCTTACTCTAATCTCCATACTGGAGGTTCACTCTAGCACATTTGCATTATGATTACATTGTTATTATTATTTTAGTATTATATTTTTCATATACTATTATTTATTCTTATACCTTTGTTTGGCTATATTATTTACTAAGTAATAGAATCAGTTTCCATGGCTGCATTCCTTTACTATGATCCTTGTTACTGGCAATGAGTAACAACATATTTTGGTGGTGCCTTAACAACGCCCAGGCCTAATTGTTCCAGTTATTCGTCATGGCTGAAAAGGTGGGAACCAAATTCCCCTCGGGGACTGCGTCTGTCTTAGGTTGTCAGAATTCACTTCCTGATCTTACCCGTCATTGACTGTCCAGTCCAGCGCACAGGGGCAGGGGGCTTATTATGCCACACTAGCACAGCCACCCAATTAATGCGAGATTGTGGCAATTGTCACATTGCTCTCAGGAGCCGCCACAGTTCCCCCTTTCTTTTTAAATTGAAGCTGCAAAATGCATATCACGACGAAGAATCTTCAGATTTTTGTTAAGTAGCTTTAAAAACACAGGCATTAAAAGGCAACCAACCAAAACAATGAGTGTAATCACTCCAAATGAAATTAAAAAATGCAGCCAATTTGAGGGAGCCAGAGAACGCAGAGAATCAGAAAATGTAGAAGCAAAATCAGACAATGCTGGTTCAGACAAATGCGCCTGGCTCATCGCAGAGATTTCTGCCTGAAGAGATGACATATCATGACTAGAGTCACTTTCACGCCAAACACCAAGCAGATGATTTTTAACAAAATTCCAATCAAGAGAAGAATTATAAGGTTTAGGTGTAACACAAATAAATTTAAATTGTGCATGACAACGAGTGGAGAGAAGTTTTTTGATTTGCTGTACTTCCTCTCCCAGTGCCAATACAGTTTTTTTAAGAGCATTAAGCTTTTGTTTCATTTTTTATCTATGGAATGTTGCAAAGCAAGTGCCAAAGTTACATTTTGTGTAAGATCATTAACAAAATGTGCTGTATGTGTTTCCTGTACCAAGGCAACAGATGATGCTGCAAGAGAAGTAACAATTGCAATCAGGGCAGTAATATGTAAAATAAGCGTAGCAACAAAATGTTTAGAATGAATTAAAGCATTGATTTTACTGAATAATTTGTAAAGCAATATTGTCAAACCATGGGGTATTTTGTAAATCCACAGGTAATATAACATAAGAAGGTCTATTTAACATAACCATAGTAGAAAAATTATGAACAATATTAGGAGTTAGGCAATTAGACAACACACATTTAGAACAGGTGACAGAATAGGAATTCCCATGGCAGGAAATGTTCATTGTGTTGGCAGATCCAAAAAGCAATGTATAGGGGTATTCAATGCAGGCACGAAGATTGAAATTTCATACGGCGTAGATATTTTGTCTGGTGCTAAAAAGTTTGATAGTATTCACAGCAGCAAAAAGACGAAAAAGTTCAAGTAAGCACGAGTTCCATTGGAAGTGGTGAAGAAGTAGGTGATCTGTGACTTTTCAGGTTTCAGTCAGTGCAGAGGAGGAACCAAGGTGTTGGTTTAATTTAGCAGGGACCAGATGGGTGAATTAGCATCATTAAACAAGTATTAGATAAATTAATAAAAAGGAACAAAAAAATTAGAGTACCATATAGATACTTTGTACATTTTTTACATAGAGGTGACTCAATATTTTTTTTTTTTTAATAAACACATTTAAACAAAGTAAATTATTAATATTTAACATAATTTTAAGGCATATATGCCTTGAATTATATTATAAAATTTGAACTAGTTTTTTTTTTCCAAAAATTAAAAAAAATTTTTGATAGTGATTGTAAGATTTGTTTTTATGAGAATTTATATAGGCGCCATTTATAATTAGTCCTCTAGAGGTCAAAAACAAAACAAAATAAAACAACACAAAACAAAACACAAAGACAGACAAACAGATACAGAGATCTCTTGATATATATATTTAAAATTTTGGCCATATGTATATAATTTAAGAGATAGTTATTTTATTAATTTTTGTGACGTCACTGAGGTTTTTTAATGAGTTAAAAGCTAAAAACTGTGCAGAAAATAAGTATTTAATTTTAATTATTATTAAAGACCTTGGGCTCGAGACCACAACAATCAGGCAGTTTTATTAACTTTTTTAGATAAGAGAATATTTTTTGAGTTTATATTTTTAAGAAGTGATTATTTGGCTTTAGGTTGTCAATGTTTTATTATACTGAGAGCAAGTATATATTAAAACAAAAAAGAATACTGTTATTTTGACAACAGAAGAAGAGGGAAATTTTTACAGTTTGTTTGTTTTTAGGCTTTTATTAAAATTTGAGGTTTGAATTTAGCTCAAATATGTTTGTATTATTATTTAATTTTTTTTTTTGTTTAATTAATTTTAACAAGAAATTTAACCTTTTACAGGTCCAATAAGTAAATCTAAAAACTTTTATTCAACCAATAAGCATTTTGTATAGCTTGTTAGCAAATTTAAAATAACTCAGTATTTTTTTTTACTTAGACAATTTAGACTTTAAAATTTAAAAAAAAAAAAAAACATAGGGAAATAAAACCTTTTTCCTAGAATGAACCAAAACAGTTTAGTCCCCCACAGCAGGAAGGCAGTAGAGACTTGCCAGTGATCCCAACACTGGAGAAAAAGTCCAGGCAGCTGCTTGTTGAGATCAGGGGCAGCCCCCACCCATTCGTTGCAGTGGGTTTAGAATATCATTATAAAAACCTTTAGTTATATTATATAGTTATATTTAACCATTTTTTATTACCTTAGCAATAGTAAATGAACTTTAAATATTATTATTTAGAAATATTTTATTTATTTATTTTAAAAGAATAAATGGCCTAACCACATACTTAGAATCAGAAAACAAAGTTAAAGGCTGAGCAAAATGCTCAAGTGTCATAATGACTAATTATTTCAGCCTGCTGAGCAGAGACATTTTTAGAGACTTTTTGCAAAGGTTTATGTCTAAGACTATAAACTGCAAAGACTCCAGATGAAGAGCCATCAGTGAAAATGACCTTTGTATTGGGTACAGGTTTAGAATTAATAATTTTTGGAAAAATAAGTTTAGTTTTTTCTGTAAATTTCAATAATGGATGTTGACGCAAATGAGATTTAACTTGTCCTGAAAAATTTTGTATGGCAACTCCCCAATCATTATTATTTTGCAATAAAAATTTAAATTGTGTTTTGTTATATGGAATTATTATATTATTTGGATCTCTGCCAAATAATTCTCGAGACCTCAGGATACCTTTTATGATTAACCAGGCACACATTAATGGATATGCAGTGACCACACGTGTTTGTACATGTGACAAGTGCAGCCATTTCAGGATGCCGTCTTGCCATAAGCAAGCTGTTGGAGTATAAACAGTCTGAATAATTAATAAGTCCCAAGTTTTTGAATAATTCACTTGAATAACTTTTGCTTTAGATAATTTTTGTTTAACCAATTTAATACTCTGCAATGCTTCCTGAGTTAATTTACGAGGAGATTTAGGGTTTGAATCTCCCTGTAAAATTGCAAAAAGTGGATGTAAATTTCTAGTAGTAATTTTTAAGTAAGGTCTTATCCAATTAATATTTCCCAATAATTTTTGGAAATCATTCAAAGTCTGTAGTTTATCAACACGAATCTGTAAATTTTGTGACATAATGCAATTATTATATATGACTTTTCCTAAATAATTTAAAGGTCTATCTTTTTGAATTTTATCAGGGGCCACTACTAGGCCATATGTAGTCAATTGTCCTATGAGATGTTTCAATATTAGATCCGCAATTTTTTTCATAGGATGACTTAGGAGAATATCATTCATATAATGAACAATGTAGGCCTCTGGAAATTTTAACCTTGTCTTTTGTAAAGCTTGATCTACAAACTTTTGACATAAAGTAGGAGAATTTTTCATACCTTGTGGCAAAACCTTCCATTGATAACGTTGCCACGGTTTCTGAAAATTACTAGATGGAATACTAAAGGCAAATTTTTTACAATCATCTGGATGTAATTTAATTGTAAAAAAGCAGTCTTGAAGGTCAATAATAATAACATAGCTGTTTTTTGGAACTGCTACAGGAGAGGGCAACCCTGGTTGTAGGGCCCCCATGTCTTGCATTGTGGCATTTACCGCTCTCAGATCCTGCAATAATCGCCATTTGCCAGATTTTTTCTTTATACAGAAAACAGGAGTATTCCAAGGACTCGTAGACAGTTCCAAATGACCTTTAGCTAATTGCTGAAAGCACAAGAATTTGCGCAATACGCTGATTTTTATGAATTTGTATTGTTTCCTTTAAAGGTCTGATCATAACTTTAATTTTTCCAGTAAAATCAGAGTCTACAATGCCCGGAAGTACTTCAAAATTCTTTTTATAATTTGAACTACGGCCAATTATCAGCCCCACTGTTCCTTGGGGTAGTGGTCCCTTTAAGCAGGTTTCAATAGGTGTAACTCCATCGATGGCTGAAAGAATAACATCAGCAACCGATGCAAGATCAAGTCCGGCACTTCCTGGAGTGCCTCTAGGTAATTCATGTATGGTTACAGTAGAGTCAGGCGCTTCAGTCGGTGTGATGTTGTTAGGCGCCGAGTCAGACCCTCTTTCGTTTACGGGGCTGAGGGCTTGCCCCTCTGAGAGGAGAGTTTTGTTTTTGATTCTTTTTTATTTGTTTTAATTTATGTCCATCCTTATGTCACTTACTGTTCCTGGAGGAGGGGTGTGCAGCCTCTTTGGTTTAGAGCATTTACATTGTTTTTTCTTGTTAAAATAATTTGGAGCCATAAGAGTATTTTGTGGCACGGGGTTTTGTTTTGGTTCTGTTGTCCTACAAAGATCAGCAAATGCTTCTTGAAAGTCACTATTATCCTCATCACCCATAACTTCTGCATATTCAGGATCTCCAGGGTGACAATCTACAAGTTTTCCTTCTGCAATAGGTGCAGTAGGGAACTCAGCACCCGAATATGTTTTAGATTTATTGGCAAAAGGAACAGCTTCCTGATCACTACTTTTTTTTGAGATTTCTCCTTTCCATAGATCTGCTTCTGTAGTATCAACTAATAAATTTCTAATTTGTACCCATAGAGGAAAAGCCTGAACGGGCACCTGTGTAGGGCCGTTTTGAATATAAAATTTTTGAATTTTTTTTTTTCTACACGTATCCAATTTGTCAAAGACAAACTGCCCTCTTCAGGAAACCAGGGGCAGATTCTTAAAATAAACTCATAAAATTTACTGAGGGATCTGTTACTTATTGTCATCCCTCGGCTTTTCAACATGTGACTTAAAACTGAAAGGAAAAGTCCTCTATTTCTAGAGTAAGAGTGTCCCATAGTTATGGATTACTCGCCTTCTTTAACTGGTCAGCCTTTACCAGCGGGCCCGCGGCGCCCCGACGAGACTCCCTATCCTTCGATAATAAAGGAAAATATAAAAGTGAAGAGATAGCTTACCTAGAGCTCATTCCTCGCGAACACGTCTTCTTCTTAAGGAAAACCCTAGAGAGTGGATCGCTTAGAAAGCGAAACTAAAAACACTCAGCGATGCTCGCCTGACCGTACTCCTCGCGGAGTATTAGAAAGCCTTGGTATAGGGGTGACCGTATAAGCCCCGGTCTCGGACTCCCAAGGGAGACCCCACTAAACCGTGACGGCTTTCGCGGAACTGCAGGTACGAGCCCACACAGGCTCCGCGGCTCAAAAGAGCCTTGGAGCGCAAACACAAGCACTCACACTAACATACACGCAGGCACACAAAGCAGAGAAGGCCAAATCGTCCAGCTTCACAGAGCTCCCACAGTTTGGGACTCGGGCCCCACGTTTGGGCGCCAGCTGCCGCGGACCAGCCCAGCAGTGGCGGGAGATTGAGACAATCTCAGGGTTGAATGTGAATGAGCAAAAGGTGATCGAAGGAATTAGGGCGAGGGACAAGAAAGAATGACACACAGACACACTCAAGGGAGAGTGAAAATCTGAGTGCAATTTATTGAAAGCAATCTTCTCTTTTTATACATTTTTACAGTAATTACTTCATTGTGTTTTGCACAGTGTCTGGTTAATCATTTACCAAGGCATAAGTGCATATTGTGTCATATATCATTACATCTTGTTTATTATCTATCAAGAAATCAAGTGCAAATCAAGAACATTTCTTACTCTAATCTCCATACTGGAGGTTCACTCTAGCACATTTGCATTATGATTACATTGTTATTATTATTTTAGTATTATATTTTTCATATACTATTATTTATTCTTATACCTTTGTTTGGCTATATTATTTACTAAGTAATAGAATCAGTTTCCATGGCTGCATTCCTTTACTATGATCCTTGTTACTGGCAATGAGTAACAACATATTTTGGTGGTGCCTTAACAACGCCCAGGCCTAATTGTTCCAGTTATTCGTCATGGCTGAAAAGGTGGGAACCAAATTCCCCTCGGGGACTGCGTCTGTCTTAGGTTGTCAGAATTCACTTCCTGATCTTACCCGTCATTGACTGTCCAGTCCAGCGCACAGGGGCAGGGGGCTTATTATGCCACACTAGCACAGCCACCCAATTAATGCGAGATTGTGGCAATTGTCACATTGCTCTCAGGAGCCGCCACATTACCTTTTCATACTTTACATTCCCCTTCGGTCAGTCCATTTCTAGAATTTTCTAGTCTAGTTCATTAATTTTAAGTGACTTATTTTAAAGTGAGAGTCAATTCAGAATGTAATTGCCTTGAAAATTTAGAGGTCTCCAAGTGAAATTCAGTATTTAAAGAAGACAGGAAGAAGTAAGAGCATGCAGGTAATCTTATTTTTATATTAGGAAAGTACATTTATGTCTGATGGTGTTGAGGATGAATATATCAATACTATAAAGAGAATTAACATTAAGCAAGTGCTATAGAAAATTACACTGAATAATTACAGCCTACATTTAATTATTTTCATTTATGAATATAAATAATTTGGAAAGAAAACATGACTAAAATAGAAACTAAATCTCACGTGTTCTGTGGGACTGATGAACTGGTAAAAACCAATTCAATGACGTAAGCTGATTTGAACTTACGGCTAAGCACATGGTGATAAAAGTTCTTATACATTTTTGTTGGTATGGGTAATTTTTACAAAATAAAGTTGGAAATATGGCCGTCAAAAGAGATTTATTTATGAACATGCCAATTCTAAAGACTCCAAAATAGATAAAGTAATGCTTTCAATTAAGATTAATGGAAATCTTAAGATGTATGTTTCTATCACCCATGCTGTTTAGGTTTATCTCTTATTTCTATAATATTTGGTGTCACAAAAGTCAAGAGTAAATTAACTTTTATAAATATACTTGCATTTCCTAATCTTTCATAGCAAGGATGTGACCTACTTAGTAACAAAGAGCCTTATGCTAAGAAACTATCATTACTCCTTGCATGTCTCCCTTGAAAAAAATAAACAACTGTAAAAGATCTATTCCTTTACTAATATTTCATGCTCTTAATAATAGTATCAATGTTTCTTGGTCATGAAATATGTAAAAGTGTTCCTTAAAATAGTCTCAAGTACACCTACATTCTCAAGAGATGTGTCTCTGAAACAGTTAACCTCTATAATCAATTCACACGGAAGGGCTGGGAGTGGTAATTAACTAAGAAGGATGCATCTTACCATCCTTCTGAAGCTGTGCTCCTGCTTCTGTAACTGCTGTTGGAGCCACCATGGACACAGGCTGCAAAATATACACAGAGACACCACAAAATCTTTAGTTTCAGTCATTCTTAAACTTTTATCCTGCTACTTTTACTCTGGTCTTTATAAATGGCAGAAAAGGAAAAAAAAGGGGGAAGAAAGATAGTATATATGTAAAGAAACACATGTCTGAGGGAATTTCCTATTATATTTTTAAAGCAGGCTAAAAGTAAGTGATACAAAATAAGACAAATTTTTAAAGTTTTTAGTCTTAAACTCTTCTACTTTGCTGAATTTTTTTCACAGAATACATGGATATTCACAGAAAAGTAGTTTTAATCAGAACATTAATTACTGTGTCACAAGAATAAATGAAGAATTTAAAACTGAAAAGTATAATCTCCTCCAAAGCTTAAATACAAAATCATAGGCTTGATCTGTGGTATACAATTCAGATATAAGACAAGAAAGCAGCTTTCAAATCAAGTATTTCCCATAGCTACACTACTGGATCAGTGCTACTCTTTTGTTAGTCTATCTCATTCTATTGACTGGAATAAGCAAAGACTCTGAGTAGGTGCTAAAGAGACTGATAATGGTTTGAGGTTACAGCTTAGTATGTTCTAGGAACATACTACATTAGGGTTATGAGAAGATTTTATTAAGATTTTCAGCACTTACACCAACTGTAGATGTCACCGCAATAGTTTCTGGACTAAGTGTTCTTCGCAACTGAGCATCAAGATCTTCTAGAGGCTGCTGGGACTGCATGAAAACCACCACAGCAAGATTAAATTTTGACATATTCAGAGATGCTATATATAGCCAAATTATAGGAGACATACTGTTTTACGCTTTAGATGACCTCAATATAACATCTATCTATTCTCTGAACACAAATCTCAACATCCTAAATCCAATTTAGTTAAACTGCTTGGATGAGTCTCAAAAATTAAGTCAATCTCTCAAAGTCTTAGAGAGAAACTTAACTATGTTTATGTTTCTAGAGTTTCAAAGTCTTTTTTTGCCATCTATATATGATATTACTCAAAGTGATACAAAAATTGTCAGTCTTCTCTTTAAAAATACATTCTGCAAAATTGATCAGGATTTATTAATATACTTAGAATATTATATGTTTCCTATTTTTCAGTTTTGTCCATCTTTCTGAGAATATGTCCTTATGACCAAAAGATGGCATTATCTTATATGTCACTATCAACCAACGTTACTTTTTCAAGTGTTAACAATTTAAGTTTTTATATACTATAGATGGCAGCAAGGAGGAACTGAAGTCTGGGCATTCATTCCATCCTAGAGACCAGGCCTCAAATCACCCACCCACAACCATAACCTTTTACCCTTTGCCACAGTCTTTTAACCCTATATCTATCTGGGCTTCTATCAACTTGTTCTCTTACAGCCTTATCCCTCTGTAGGTAGATGCTATCACTGACCAGAACCCCTCCACATATCTTATTTACTATTTTTTCATACCTTGAGCTCTCGTCTCTTAGCTCAAACACCAAGTTTTTATATGAGAGATTTAAAACTCCTAATTTATACACTTTCACAATGCAACTTTTTCAAAATCCAGTGGCTGATAAAGTGGTTCTCTTGGAGTAAATACTCTATTATGGCAAATTATTTAAACCATGTCCTATTATATATATATCTGGGATGGAAGAAGTAGGGATAATTCAGACTTCCCAAGTTGGTAATTTACCATGGTGTTTTTTTTTTTTAGCCTATGATACTAAAATAAATTCCTAATTCACTTTCAATGCTTATTAGTTTGTCCCATTTCTAGAGTTTTCCCAAGTACTATGAATACAATGGATTTGTAATGAGTATTTTCCTTATGGAAATTTAACTAAATGGGCTGGATGGTGGGGTGGGAAAGGGAAATAATTTAAATATTGTAGGCAATTCTGACCACCATTTCATCAAATGAGCACAAGTGAGTATAAGAGGGAAATCTCACATTCATGTTGCTGGTTTCAGTTCCTCTATGAGTAATCTTATGTTAGCTGAGCTATGTAGTTTTGATATTTAAAGACATAATACATTTTTCATGAACACGACCCTTTATTCACCTATATGTAAGTCTCCTACATCATCACTGAAACAAATGTAAAATATTCAAATAAAAACTTTGCTGCATTGAACTCATAAAAAAGGGAATTATCAATGTAGTAACATTTCCTAGGGAGCTGTCAAAATCAATTTTCATTACATATAATATTTTCCTTTTATAATGGTACAGAACCTAATCTCATACGAAGATACAATTTCACTATTCCACAAAGTGTGAATGATTGGAGTTATTTAGCCAGTGTCAATTTTTGCTATTTTCTTCCTTCATGAGATATGAAAAAATATTAAGAGTTTTCTAGATAACTTTAAGCAACATTACAAACAAAAGAACTGTAAAGTTCTTTTAAGTAAGGTCTGAGTCATTTACCATACTGATTTAAAAGAAAGTTGTTACTAATGAAAATTAAATAGGAGTGAGAAGCCGAGATCATGCAATGGAGAATTTAAATAAGCTTTGTGAAAGAAAGCCAGGGCACAAAAAGATAACTGCCAAGTCTTGGGGCACCTGAGTTAGTGAAGGTCCTGGAAAAGGTGGCAGCTGCTCGCTGGGTGGAGTACCAGCTGGAGGTTCAGTACCTACTGGCAGCACCTATAGACAATGAAGGGAAATTCAAGTTCATGAGACACTAAGAGTAAAGAATGTACAATGAAGAGCAAACCAACTAATCTGAATGCAGAAGCCTAAGAATAAACTATCTAAGTAAGGCATGTTTGTCACCTGGGTTACACTCTGGGATCTATCTTGAAAGAAGGAATTATATCAGTGATACTACTATAAGATACCAATAAAGTTAATAGTAAAATTTAGTAAAAAGTTATTCCCTAAGGAAAATAGAGAAAAAAGGGTATAGGACATGACAGGCACAGTCCAGATATTCTTGAACCACTTATTTGGTACAGTATTACCTATCAGGCTTTTCCTAAAATCAAGAAGACTTTTCTGAGAATTTAAAACAATTCAGAAATAGGGGGCCTCCTTGGTGGTGCAAGGGGCTAAGTCTCAGCACCATGAAGCTATCAACAGCCACTGCATCAAGAGTTTGATCCCTGGTCAGGGAGCTAACCCACATGGTGCAACAGACCTCTCCTGTCCCGCCCGCTGCTCCCCTCAGCAGTGTTATTTCAATCTGCCTGATCTGCTCTCCATGCTGTCTCTGGTGAATCCTCTCACCCCATCCCCACACCTCTAGCCTACACCCCAGCTCTTGTATGCATGAATAAAACAAATCTTAAAAAAAAAAAAAATTCAGAAATAAGCAAGGGGCAGGTCTGATTAAAAAGAAAAAAGCACCAAAAATCTAATGCTATAAAGCAATTTGTATTTTATCTTAGTGGACGCCTCTATATTATAAAAAAAAAGACTTTCATATGAATGGCAAAGCAGAAAGATAAGTGAAGCATACAATACAGTAGAAAAAAATACAGTGTTGTTATTTGGAGAAGACCAGAGGTTAAAGAAGCAGAATGAGAGGAAATCTACCACAGCAGAACTAGAAAACATTTTAGTTATTTTATTCCTAGGATTAGATTCTCTTTTCTTCCTCTTATCTATGTCATTACCCACTTCCAATTTTTTTTATAAACCCCAACTTGATCATGTGCAGTTTAAGGAAAACAGAAAATCTGCTTTATCTTCACTGAAACAGATTGTGAACTGATGTTACTATGAATAATCTGACAGCAGGTACATTTATTTCCCTTTTGGGATATAAAATTCCTTCAGTTTGGAGCAATTGGGAAGAAGTACCTGTATTTTACCTGATTAATATAGTCTGAGAAAATTGTAAGATATAATTAATATCATATTTCAAAAGAAAAAAAATCCCATGATCAATGTACACATATCCTCAATCACTTGCAATATATTTAATCAAGTGCCACAATAGGCCAGGCAGCATTATAACTACATTAATAATTTGCAATTACTGGTGGAAAGCGTGATCACAGTTATCAAATTATGTCTAAACAAGAATCTTACAGGAGTCTTAGTTAAAGGTGGCTTTGCTGGAGCAGTTACAGGCTTCACTCCTGGTGCAGTGCTGACTGAGGCTGAAACGTAACTCACTGGTGTAGAAACTTGCCCAGGTGTAACCACTGGCATTGCTGGCAAACCAGTTGTTCCTATTGGTAAACTGGTTGGTGGTAAGCAAGTACTTGTGGTGGAAGTCATGAGTTTACTTGGGGCAACAGCAGTGGTTGGGATGCCTGGCGTGACAGTGGTCTCTACTACTAGTGATGTTTCCAGTGAGACAGGGGCATGCTGAGCTCCAGATGAACTGTGTTCACTAAAGAGAGATCGCAGTTTTTCCTCTAGAGTCTTTATATCATCTATCCCAGCTTTGGGCTGTGTATCAGCATCTATTTCAGGACAATGCATATGGGGCTGGTTGGGAAGCAAAGCTGGTTGAGGCTGACTATGAATTAGTGTCTGCTGTACAGCAGGCACATTGGCAACAGGTTGTGCCAAGGGTGGGATACTAGGTACTTGGGGTAATAATGGTGTAGCAGTAGGTCCTACTGCTTGTGGAAGGACAGGAGTAGAACCTATAGTTGGTGGGATGACCAAGGGATGCAATCCACCAGGCTGAGAAATAGAACTAGATACTCCTGCTCCAGGGGAAGAAGAGGAAGATGATGTTGAGAGGGTCAAAGCCAATCCAGTTGTACTGCTATGAGATGTTTTATCTAGTGAGTGTGCACTAACCACCACTGTTTCAGCTAGAGTAGGCGCAGAGGTGCTGCAGCTAAGCTGAAGGGATGGAAATGAAGTGGTAGTAGAAACTGATGTTAATGTGGCTCCCCCAGTAGTACTGCCTGCTGTTTGCTGAGATAATACAGGTGGAGGCTTAGCACCTGGGACAGCAGCATTGCCCACTGCAGAGGCTGAAGGTGTTGAAAGTGGTACAGACGGGTAAGTGCCTATACTAGAAACAATGGTCCCAGATATGGGAGCCTGAACTGACTGGGATGTTGATATCGAGACAATGGCAGGTATGGTGATGCTTGTTACCACATTGGAAAGTACTGGTGATTCAGAGGCAGGTGGTATAGGGAGACCACTTGAAGTTATTACACATGAGCTGGTGGCAGCCCCAACAACCCCTTTTTCAGTGGGTACTGTAATATCAGATTGAATTACTGATGTGGAGATGGCATTAAGAGGGCTGCTAGTTGCAGGGACTAATACTGAAGATGTGGCTGCTGTTGGGGTTGGAACTCCAGCAATATTACTCATTGCTGGAGGAGGTACTACTGGAAATGTTGGTCCTGTCTGACTAAAATTGGGAGGTGCTGTATTGGGTCCTTCTGTCATTTGGCCATGCCTAAGTTCAGAAAAAGCCTGCTGTAGACTAAGGGATGAAGCAGAGTGAGACAAGTTCATTCCAGATGTTGAAGCAGCAACTGAAAGGAAAAACAGTATGTTTAGAATCAGTTCATTTAAAAAGGAGAATATTCAAAAGACTGTCCTAAAAATCTATTTTTGGTTTAAAACAATGCCACATACCAACAAAGCTAAAAACCTCTCCAAGGAAATGAAGAGGCTCTAACTCAAAGTTAAATAGCAATTTGATCAAAATAAGCTTGTATGAGGAACAATACAGAGTAATCTCAAAGTGCATACAATAGTATTAAATGGAGAAACCAAACATACTATTGTATCTACACAGTGTCTTCTAGTGTATCTAGTATGGCCATTCTTTTGGGCTATTTTTCTCTTACCCTCTCTATTCATCATCTATTCCTATCCTTCATATAGTTTATCTGCTAGTCATAATCTCAATTTTTCTACTCTTTATTGTCTATGTCATCACTTGAACTACTGCTTGATGACCACACTTGCAATATAGCAGAGAAACTATAGAATTTACACAAGTATGTGGTAAAAAATTCCCTTACCTGTATCTGATATTTCATTGCTGAAAATTTTTGATTCTCGTAAACGACTTTCTGGCACAGGACTCACTATAAACCGTCTTCCAGCAGAATGCACAACTTGAGTTAACGAACTAGTAGTAATGCCTGGTTAAAAAGAAGAAGACCATTTACAATGTTTTACTTACACAAACACACACGACCACCAATATGCAGCTTCACGATTTCATCATGGTTTAAACCATCTTTGGTAAAAGAAAACAAAGATATGAAAGAAATTCACCTATTTGCTGTGGTGGGGAAGATGCAGGAAGTGGTTGTTTGAATTCTCCTTCCAGTTTCTGTAACAAATAAAGGAATTAAATTGATTCTCAAATGCAATCTCAACAATTAGGCAAAACAAAATGACCACATGTAAAGAGGCTATCAATGGTTGATAATTTCCGTTGTAGTTGTAATGTGGTATCATGGGACATTTTTGCATGGCAAATTCTGCATTATAGAAATATTTCAAGTAAACAAAGTTTCACAATGGGAATGGTAAACCTACCTGAGAACCTGAAAAGCCATAGTCATCTTTTCCCTGTAGACTCTCTAATCCCTGGTCACCCTCTGGCTCCACACTGACATCCTCACTGAGCATTTCATCAGCTTTTTCAATAATTTCCCGCACTTGATCCACAAATGAATCTCTCTCAATTGCTAAAATGAAGTCATTGTTCACCTGTAACAAAAATATGATGTCAGTTTAATAAAGTTTCTCAAGTTTTACGTTTTTCAATTACCACTTTCATGACTTCTGCTCTATCTGCGTAACACCTGCTTTTATTTGCTACGTGAGTTTTGCAATGCCTATTTAGACACGTCTGAGACAAAAACATTTCTAAATCACAGGTTTAGTACATTATTTATAGTCAGAATGAAAGAAGTGCTTAATGCCAAAACAGATTACAAAATACTGCATATTTATGTAGGGCAGTGGATATTAAGATCAAGTACTAATACCAAATGTGGAATTCAAAATGCAGACATACCATAATTGTTGCTATCTCCTCAGGGTTGTCACCATCTAAATCAAATTTGAATGTAACCATTTTCCGATTGTGGGTCTCTAACTGACATTCTACTACCCGGTCACCTTTATTTGAAACCTAGAAAGAAAAAAGCAAAAAGCACTACATATTTCAGAGGATACATTCACAGCTTTGTTACTGATTTTGAGAAAGTAACGCAGATTACCACATGAACTTAATCCTGATGTCACTACTCCCTGGATCACCGGCACTTTGCCTCCATACTAAGAATAAGGAAACCTTTGACGATGATTAGCCTTTGTGTAACTAACTGATCTTCAATGCAATGAAGACTGCAATAAAGACTATGGAAGGAATATGAAGTCTTTCTTCTACAAAGTAAACTTCTTCCTCTTGTTTTTTTTTTTTGTTTTTGTTTTGTGGGTCCCACGCCAGTGGCCGGGGAACGAACCGGCGCTGCAGAGGCTGTGGGCAGCCTCGCAGCCCAGTGCTGAACCGCTGTGCCACCAGGGGAGGCCTACAAAGTAAACTTCTTTATTCTTTTCCTATATTTAAAAAAGATATAATTAAATGAAACATTTAAGCAAGAAATAATTTTAAAAAAACCCTGAAATAAATTGGTTTACAACAATGCATAGGATTCAGAGATAAAGGATCACCTTTCAGAGCACGTCACCACACCATACCCACAACCAACGGAACTATAGTCTTCTACCACAGTCCATTGGCCCCTACATATTTTGCTCTCACACTCTCTCTTCCTTTCTGCTAGCCTCTACAGTCAGATTTCTAGGGTTTGCTATTGGTTTGGTTTTATCTTTTTTTTTTTTTAAAGAATTATTTATTTATTTATACTAGCATTGGGTACAGTCAGAAGCATGGGAGGGTGAGAGAATTCACCAGAGCCAGAACGGGGAACAGAACAGGCAGACAGACTGAAGTACACTGCTGAGGGGAGCAGCAGGAGTGGCAGGAGAGGTCAGTCGCATCATGTGGGACCCTCACCCTTTGGCTGGGGATTGAATTGGCGCTGCAGAGGCTGCAGGCAGCTTCGCACCACAGCGCTCAACTGCTGCGCCACCAGGGGAGGCCCTGGTTTTATCTTTGAATTGTTTCTCTATATTCCACATGTAAGTGAAACCATCTGATCTTTTTCCTTCTGACTTACTTCATTAGCATTATCCCTGCCAATTCTATCCATGTTGTTGCAGATGGAAATATTTCATTTTTTTTTTAATAGTGGAGTAGTACTGTGTTTATATACCACATCTTTTTTTTTTCTTTTTAAAGATTTATTTATTTATACAAGAACAGGGGTACAGGCCAGATGTGCAGGAGGGTAAGAAGATTCACCGGAGACAGAGCAGGGAACAAAACAGGCAGACTGACTGAAATACACTGCTGAGGGGAGCAGCGGGCGAGTCAAGAGAGGTCTGCCATGCCATGTGGGTTGCTCTGCAGCTGGTGGGGTTCGAACTGGCACTGCAGAAGCTCTAGACAGTTTCACAGCACTGCACTCAATCGCTTGCACCACCAGGAAGGCCCTATACCACATCTTCTTAATCTACTCATCTGTCCTTAGGGACTTAAAGATTGTTTCCATAACTTGGCTAACATAAATAGTGCAGCAATGAACATAGTACACACATTCCTTCCAATTCATGTTTTTTGCTTTCTTAAGGTAGCTATCCGGGAGTGGGATTGCTGGGTCATATGGCAGACCTATGTTTAATGTTTTGAGAAACCTCCAAACTATAGAGGTTTTCTCTATAGAGGCTGGACCAGTCTACATGTCCACTAACAGTGTATGACAATTGTTCTTCCTCTGCATCCTTGCCAACACTTGTTGTTTCTGTTCTTCTTGATATGGGTCTCTTTTTCTGAAATGTAACTAGAGCCTTATCACAGAAATATGGAAAGTAACAATAGATTCAGGTGTTCAGAACACACTAACCTTTCCTCAATACACCTGAGCCTTAAGAAATATTTAAATGACATCAACTAACTATATGAAAACCACAAACCAGCAATACTTACATTCAAAATTCTCAATTTTGGACGTGAAGTCTTTTCATGACGAGAGCGACTTCTTACAGATTTTCGATAATGTCGTTTAGTAGTTCTGCCTTCATGTCTTCCACTGGATGATGGGACATTGTCATTGCCATCACTCATACCTGAAGCAACATCTGAATGTGCACTTCAAAAAAAAAGTTAATGAGATATAAGTGTATGATATTTATAAGTTTTATGCCATCCTACCTACCAGTCAAGGAGGGAGAATTTTACTTTTACATACCTGTCTATAGAAGAGACCAAAGTGGTAGGCTGGGTAGGCTGTGGCTGTGCTATTGGAATTGGCTCTGAAGGAGTAACCTGAGAGACTCCCTGAGTACTCTGTGAATAGAAAGGATAATTCAAATCTTAGCAGTGACAGATTTTATTATTCACCATCCCCAATAACTATTCCCTTTTTTTAATTATCCCTCCCCTATGTCTGAGAAGCACTATATGTACAAGTAATTCTCAATATTCGGCATCTAGAGACAGTGGTCTTAAAATTCCAAAGTAAATTTCTAAAGCTAATCTCTGGTAGAGACTGCATGGTGTGACATCAGCCAACATAGCTGCCAGGTAGTGAGAAACTACAACTTGCCATGCAGACAGCATCTTACCAGAAGTGTGCAATAGGGCAGGCAAAAGAAAGTGCAAAGATGATTCAGACCTTTCTCCTAGTAGGGCAAAAATGATTATTGGGAGCGCAGCAGGATAAGATATTCTTATGACTGCCAATGGCAAGAATTTGTGAAAGGATAACAGTAATGGCTAAAGTACTAGCTAGAGAAGTGAAGTGCTAATAGGGTTATTCTCCAAGGCACACTCACTTCCCAACAGAACCGCCAGTGGCAACAAGGCCCCCACATTGGCATTTCATTCTGCTGTAAGAAAAAGTCATTCAGAAGTTAGTTTGAAATAGTTTCCAAATGAGTTCTAAATCAGGGGAACCTGTGTTACTCTTTTTTCATTTTTATACATTATATATGTGTTTTATATATAAACATGCAAGGAATTCAATTTACCTCCAGAGCAGCTTGCTGGGAGGATGTTGTGGGGGCTTG
Organism: Talpa europaea; assembly: GCF_964194135.1. Taxonomy (NCBI): domain Eukaryota; kingdom Metazoa; phylum Chordata; class Mammalia; order Eulipotyphla; family Talpidae; genus Talpa; species Talpa europaea. The sequence goes on along the minus strand of NC_140083.1, from coordinate 74,123,476 downwards.
TTGTGCTAAACTCACTGCTGGCTGGGACACTTGAACCTGTCCTCCTATACTGCCCATAGGAACCAAAAGATTTGATTCAACATAAGGCTGCACCACTGTAGGAAAGTAACCTGGTGTAGCCAAAGCTTCTGTTGGCATGGGAGGGGATAAAAGCGTAGAAGGGTTGCAAACAGAAACCACGCTGGAAGAGGGAGCAATGTTTGAATCTCCTGGGTATTGTGGTGGTAGTCGAGATGGGAAGCCCTGTGATAGAAATGAGGAAGGCAAGTTAGTGCAGGTTGGATAATCAAATTAGCAAAACAGCAAGACATGGAAAAAAAAAAAAAGAGAGAGAGAAAAGCATACAGCAAAGAATAGCAGCTCATCTATAATAATTTAAAGATTTAAAGATGATTCTTGAAATGGCTGTCCAATTTCAATTTAGGGGATAGTCTCTACAATTATACTTTAAATAGCTGGGTTTTCTCCCCCTTTGGGAGACTATTTAAATAGGAACAATACTTAGTTACCTCTTAAAAAAACAAACAAATTACTTTTAGCAAATCTCAAATGGAAGAATGTGAAAACTCTCCAAGGTTTCAGTCATTCCTGTGATAACATGCTAACCTAAATCCAAACCCTGCTGCTTTTTATTGATGCCATGTTGGCTAACTCTTTTTACCCATTAAAAAAATTAGACCGATGTATGTTACTATTAGCCATATCTAGAATTTAATCAGATTATAGTGACTATAGAGACAACCATTCTCTCCCAAGAGATGTCTTAAGAAAAAACAGAAATGAAATCATCAGCTATCATCATCCTATCCTTTCTTAGAATTTTACTATTTAAGAGATCAACAACTTTTGTTATTGCTAGGTACTCTGATTAGATTTTCACGTCCTGGACGGTGTACTATTAGAACCAGACCCTCTGGTGCCCTTATTTGTCAGTCAACACAATACCTGGTACAGAACATCTCCAGAGGGTAGTGGAACCTCAGCAGCTTGTCCAAGGTTAGCTGGTATTCCCATGGACTGAACTGCTGGTTGCAGAAGCTGTGGGTGAACCTGACTTGGGAGCTGAGTCACAGGCTGCAGAAGGGTTGGAAGCTGACTAGGAACCATAGTTGATCCCCCTGGGATTGCAGCTGTTGTAGCAGATGAAGCCAAGGTAAGCAGAGGCTGATTCATGCCAGCTGCCATTGTGATGGGCAGGGATGAGAAACCTGTCTGAGCTGCAGACACATGAGGAGCTGATATGGGAATTTGAGAGACAGGGTATTGAGGGAGTAAGGAAGGAGGGAGTGGCTGTCCCACAGGGAGGAAATGAGCACCAGTGTGGACTGGAACGACTGAGGGTTGTGTTGCAACTGGGATCTGAGGTTCGCCTTGAATAGTTGGTACTGGCTGGGAAACTGGAAGCTGAGAAGGTAGAGAAAAACAAAACAGACTTTAAAAAAAAAAAAAAAAAGCAAGGCTGCCAAAAGCAAGTTATATTAGCCAAAAAGAAGGAAAATGAAAAAATAAAATAAAATAAAAACAATCAACCCTGCATACATTAGTGTACGTTAATATGCCACATAAGAATAGGGAAAGGATAGCAGGACACAGAGGCTGATAGACTGACTATTGTCCCATTATCTTTGATTGCAGAAAATTTTGCAAAGCTTTCATTGTTTAACAATAAAAAGAGGATCCTTTCATAGGAGGTTTTTTTTTTAACAACAGTTTTAATGAGATATATTTCACATACCATAATGCACTGGCATATTTGCTATCACTAAGTCTATACTGCTATTACACCAGTAGTGAAATTCAAGTGAAATTCCTTCCCAATGAAATTAATTTTACCCAAATTGCTTCTATAATTCTTAAGTCTAACAAAAGCCTATAAAATTTGGTGTAATTATCTTATTCTACTGATTCTAGGATGCAAGCATCCCTTTCTACCACTTCATCATTTAAATATTTGTCAAACTGAGATAACTCTCACAATTGCATAAAATCGTACATTTCATAATTCACAGCACTTCAGATACAATAATATATGCCAGAAACACCACACTATGCCAAAAGACAAGCACAATAATCCCCAATGAAGAAAGATTGTAAAAGGTCTTTGAAAAAAGCATAGCTTCCCAAAGAGTACTTTGCAAGTAATTAGAAAGAAACCATTTGATATAAGGGGTTTTTATGACCTACTGTCAGTAGGCAATGAAGGAGGAAATAATATAAAGTTCTACATGAAAATACAGCATAGTTGCAAATCCAGAATATTAAATGTAGCTGATAAAATTCTAGAAAATGTCACAGGTTCAGTTACCAAAGCACCTTCATTTAACCCATCAATTTTAATACCTATCAAAATGATTTTAGACTGATAAACCCTTTTGGATTGTCACTGCTGTCAGTATATACCTATTTACCAACTACCATGGTATGGACTATGGTATGTACCATTCACCAATGCATAAGGACAAAAGGAACAATTTTTGTCACGAAACTAACCAATTTCATTACTTTACTATTAGAAGAAAAGGTAGAAGCCTATCCACACAAAAGGACAAGTTACATACAGATCCTTTTTAGCTTTCTTTCTTTAAGCTTTCTTTTAGAAATCAAGTAGTTTACCTGTTTTCCAGCTGATACTTGAGGCAAGACCTGTGGAGCCTGAGGTTGACTCACTGGCTGTGTAGTAGTGGCCTCACTAGAGGTTGATGTCTGTGGAAGTGAATACTGCACTGCCTGTTGAGGAGGGACTGTTTGCTGTATTCCCTGCTGTTGAGAATAAGATTTTATTACTCAGTTTTAAGTTGTCAATAGCACGTTTCCAAGGAAGTATTTGCCTAAGATTTTCACTGTCTATGTAATGGCAATTTCAGTAATCAAAACATGAACAAACCCAATGAATCAATTCCCCTTTACATTTTTCATGTTCCACTGATGTTTTTTTGTTGATAAACCACCAAGAACAAATAACCAATGTTCCAAAACTTGAGTCACCACTAGTTCCTCACCCAACATCCTCCTTTATCCCCACAGCAGGTTATTTGCAAACATTTTTAGATACAATATCCAACATCCAAGTAATCCTCTCTTGTACGCCACCCCCCCTTTTTTACTATTTCTGGTATTAGCTCTCATATTTGTCCTATATTAAATTAATCCAATCTCTTCCTTTAATTTTTCCCCTTAAACTATTTTATCTACTGTATAATTAATTTGCTTGAAAAACTGCTTAATCAAAATAATTAAATTGTGAATTTACCATTTACTTATTTTACTGCCAAACTGAGGTTTTCTTCTTTGAAATAAAGGGCACTATCACTCATAGTAGGACAAAGAGAAAGATATCTGGAATCAGCCATGTGGTAGGGGCTCTGGTACAATATTAAACTTAATAACACAAGACATATAATTGTATCCAAATATTAAATTTTGTAATAAATCAAGCAAACAAACATAAGACCATCATCCCAAAATTAATGGCCCATTCCTGCATAACAAAAATGGAACTTTATATAGTTGACTATCAAAACTCTTTAATAACTAAAATTAAAATTTTAAATAAAAAATTAATAAACACCTGTAATAAGAATTCTAATTATATCACACTATAAAATTAAGTGAAAATACACCTAGACCCTAATTCTCCAGAAGCAATTGCTATTGGTGGGTTGGCATACCACCTTTATGGGTTTTTGTCTAAGCATAAGTGGTGATTTACTCATAGGCACATTTTTCTTTTTCTTTTTGTTAAAACAAAACAAAAACATTCCCTTTCTATTAATACTGGTCTATGACATGTCATTTTTATTTCAGTTATCATTGACTTCAATATCCTAATGGTCAACACTTGATTTTTTTTTTTTTGCTACTTAAAATAATGCTACAACCAATAGCCTTTCAAATGTTGTCCCTATCCAAACAACTAATGAGTTACTCTGCTGGTATAAAATAAGCTGTTTGTTTCACATAGATATATATGTGTGTGTGTGTGTGTGTGTGTGTGTGTGTGTGTGTATAGATATATATATATGTGAAACATCTATTTTAGATATAATCAATAAATATTAGCTTAAGATGTAAACTATGATTTGATATATGTATATATTGCAAAATGATCACCACAATAAATCTAGTTAACAACCATTACTACAGTTAAAATTTTTTTCCCTATGACAAGAACTTTTAAGAACTACTCTCGGGCCTCCCTGGTGGCGCAGCAGTTGAGTGCTGGGTTGCGAAGCTGCCTGAAGCCTCTGAAGCGCCAGTTCGATCCCTGGCTGCTCCCCGGCCACTGGAGGAGGGTCCCGCATGGTACGCAAACCTCTCCTGCCGCCCACTGCTCCCCTCAGCAGTGTACTTCGGTCCTTCTGCCTGCTCTGCTCCCCACTCTGGCTCTGGTGAATTCTCTCACCCTCCCACGCTACTGACTGTACCCAGTGCTTGTATAAATAAATAAATGAATGAATGAATAAATAATAAAAAAAGAACTACTCTCTTAGCAATTTTCAAATATACAGTAAGTATTATTAGTGATAATTGCCATGCTCTACATTAAATCTCCAGAACTTTATTTTTCTTTGTATATTTATTATATATCTAGCCACCTTAATGAATATCCTATATTTTGCTAGTTGATACTCTGCAATATCTCCTCTCCTGATACTTATTTCTTACTTGTTTCTTATATAAATTAAAATCACTATAAGAACATGGAATATATTGGTGAAAGGAGTCACGTTTGTTTTATTCTTATTTATTTATTTCTGATAATCTCTTCTTATTTTAACTTAAAAAATATGAACAAATGGCTGTTGAATTAGAAAAAGTTTATCTTTAGGAACTAAAATATATCATATATCCAACTATAAAGCAACTCTGGATGAAGACAGTTTCCCCATTCTCCCACTGAGAAAGGAGAACGAAAGAGAAAGCCCTTTTTGGTTAAACTGAATATATTTAAACTTTAAGGAATTCATATTTAAATAACTACAGTTATTTATGTCATTAATTTACATATCTAAAATTGCATATTACACAAGTATACTAATTTAGAAACATTGTACCTTCTGTCATTCAAGCTCTTCACATGCAAGTATCTTGATCTTAACTACAGCTATACTATGAATGCACTAGTTTTTAAGAGCATAATATTTTCTCTTTAAGTTGGGTCTTAGGTAGAATCTGTGGTGACAAACACCTGTTTAAATAATATTTGGAGAGCAAGGTTCTTTTTTTTACATTTGTCTTATAGGTTTACACTCACACAGTGTTTGTATTGACTTCGTAAAGTTATACATGTTGTGTACAATAACATACAGAATCTGGGAATAGTGAAATTGTTCCCCTAAGAGTAAGAAGTAAATCTATGCTTAATTTCCATCTTTTATTTTAAAACCAGTTTTGTAAATGTTGTCTGTAAACATTTTCAATCATATACTTATTCAAGGTCCTTATAAACACACTTGTTCTCATCAGTTTTATTTTATTCCATTAACAGTTTTTGGTTATTGTTCAAAATAAAGGGCAGTGAGAACACTGTAATATGAGAGTATGATAAAGGTTTGAATGTATGCTAATTCTCTTCTTTTTGCTAAATTTGAGGAAAAATCCCCACCATATGCTGAGCACACGATTACCTCTCTTCCCCAGCCCCATTAGTGTGGAACCATGTTTACATTACGATTTGGACTTAGCAGCTGTTTCCTGAACCTGTACCTTCATTAATCTGTGTTTTTAGCAGAAATGAACTAGGGGTTGATTTCTCTTTCTCTCTCTCTCTCTCTCTTTTTTTAAAAGATTTATTTATGCATACAAGAACTGGGGTACAGGCCAGAGGTGTGGGGGTGAGAGGATTCATCAGAGACAGAGTGGGGAACAGAACAGGCAGATCTACTAAAATACACTGCTGAGGGGAGCAGCGGGCGAGATAGGAGAAGTCTGCTGCGCCATGTGGGATGCTCACTGGCCTGGCCAGGGATTGAACTACTGCTGCAGTGGCTGTGGACAGCTTCATAGGTTGCATCTTAACCCCTTGCACCACCAGGGAGGCCCTGATATCTCTCTCTCTCTCCCTCTCACATTTTTCTACCTTTGTGCCTTCTATTTTGCTAATACTGACTTTTCCCCCTCTCTTTTGGCCTAGAATATTCTTTATTCTGCATTTGGAGTTCAAATACTTCTCAGAAAACCTCATTCATATGGGAGAGATGTAAATCTCTCATGACATAATTGCATAGTAGCTAAATGGAAAGTTGTGGAGTCAGACTACTTGGATTTGAATTCTGTTTCTACTTTCTATAAACACCATGAGCTTGGGAAAATTACTCATTTTCTTCAGATCTCAGGCCACCTATAGTATATAAACAAGAATAACTTACAGGGCTTACATAAGGATTATAAAAACACAAGTAAGATGCTCTGCAAATTACATATAATGTTATTTGCTTATTTGGTTTGTAGGCGCTCACATATGATTACTGGATTAAATAGGCTCCTTCAAAGTAGTCATATCTGATCCACAACAGTAGACCCTCAGTGCTTAGAGTACATGGCCCTTCAGAGCACGAAAATTAGTAAAAAAAAAAAAAAAACCTGTTTAATTAGTCAGGGATGGGAGCTGTCGAAAATGAGCAGTTTTATATACATATACCCTCATACTTTGCTTAGAATAACTGAGAGGCCTATGTGTCAGTTATACCTTAAGTGCATTTAGGAAGAAATGATACCTCTGGAAAGGTCAAAGTATATGGTAATTTTTTTATGCCCAATCACAGTAGATAATAGTCAACACTTCAGCTGAACAGGTACTATTTAGCATAGCAGTTTGGCATCATGCTTTGTATAAACTTGCCTCATGAAACCAGTTAAAACAACCTACACTGTGTACTATCAGTTATAGTCATGTCAGTATTGTACTAACGTGAATGCTTGATGAAAACACCTGTTCACAACCCTCAGTTGAACAGAAAGTAAAAAATACCCGATGACTCTACATGTGCCCCCTGGACATGACCTTGCTTGTGGCAATTACTAAGTTTTCCAGTAGGAAGAAGCTATTTTTGGTACTTAAGAGAAACCACAAGCTAGAAGGAACCCTTAAAAAACATGAAAAAAAGGGGAATTCTTTATTCACTACATTCTAGAATCCCATGAAATAAAGTAAATTTAAGCTAAAGTATACATTTCCCTTCTAAAAAAATGAGACAGATGATTTTCTAAGGTTGGGCTGGAACCTGAGAGTAAGTGAAAAACAGATTCCTGGGCCTCCCCGGTGGCGCAGCAGGTTGAGCGCTGTGCTGTGAAGTGGTCCGCAGCCTCTGCAGCGCAGGTTCGATTCCCAGCCGGCCAGGGAGAAACCTGCATGGCGTGGCGGACCTCTCCTGCCTTGCCTGCTGCTCCCCTCAGCAGTGTCTCGGTCCGTCTGCCTGTTCTGCTCCCGCTCTCTCTGGTGAGTTCTCTCACCCTCCCACGCCTCTGACCTGTACCCCAGTTCTTGTATAAATGGATAAATCTTAAAAAGAAACAAACTAAAAAACAAAAAAACAGATTCCCAAAGTGGGGAGGGAACACAAGGGACTAGGTGGTGGGCCACAGGTGCTCTGGCGGTAGGTGCACTATGGCAGTAACACCTGAAGGGAGAGGTGCTATACTCCCCAAATACAAACAACAATGTAAACCAAAATTAGCTCAAAATTTTAAAAAATGAAAGAATGAAATATATTTAAGATATAAAAAAGAAATTATTAATAAGAGACTAATAAAATACATGAAAATGGGAAAACTAAAAAAAAAAAAAAAAACAAAACTACACGTGTTACAGATTTATAACCTTTCTTTTTTTACAAAAGGAACTCCAGTAGCTAAAACAAATAAATGCAGTTTCCTGGGTGCCTTTGTAGAATCCTAAACCCTTATAGAAGATTACTTAGTACAAAAAATAACACTATTCTAGAAATTTTAAATGCTCTCTTATAAATTTCAGTTCTGTCCATTTATTGTATAAGTGACCCTGGGAAAGTTCTAGGCTGCATACATTTCTTATAAATTGAGGGCTCAATTTTATGATTCTACTTAATTTAAATATCTAGCTATAATTTAAAAATAAGTCACAAAATAAAAGTTCTTAATAAAAAGTATCACTAAGGGCCTCCCCTGGTGGCGCAGGCGGTTGAGCGCCGCACTGTGAAGCTGCCCGCAGCCTCTGCAGCACTGGTTCAATCCCGGCCAGCCAGTGAGGGTCCCACAAGGCGTGGCAGACCTCTCCTGTCTCGCCCGCTGCTCTCCTCAGCAGTGTATTTCATCAGTTTGCTTGTTCTGTTCCCCCTCTGGCTCTGGTGAATCCTCTCACCCTCCCGTGCATCTGGTCTGTACCCCCATTCTTGTATAAATAAATAAATCTTAAAAAAAAAAAAGCATCACTGAAACAATTAATTCTTGTCTCTACTGAGGCGATATGCATTTCGCCACATTTCCCCACAGAAAAGTCAACTACCTAATTCTTTTAACTTTACATTTATGGGATTGCCATTTACTACCTTTGCATACTTCTCTCATCACTGAAAATACTTTGTTTCACTATCTTCTTAGTTTGGTACTAAATATACTTATAATATATAATAATATATCATATATATAATATACTTATAATTGTATATAATTGTATATGTCCAAATACAAGATATATAACAAATTCCTTTGGAAAAGGAAAAAGAGAGTTTATTCTTAATTTTGCTCAGTTTGTTAGTGTTGGCCTATTCCCGAAGACACTGGCACAGTAACAGTGCCTCTGTCCTCAACCAGCTTTATGTAACTTTTACTGTGTATTCCTATAAGGGGTTGTTAATATAATCAAAGTAGAATTTGTTACAGGGTAGCAAAAATGTGACTCTTTGAGCTTAATTATAATCATAAATGGATTCAGATGCTTGTCTAGAAAAAAAGGACAGAAACATGACAAAGCAGATAGTAACTCCAAGCCCTTTAACTATAAAAGACAAGTAGCTGATTGATGAACCGTAATGTATCTATAACTAAACTAACCTTGTACCAGGAATACTAGCCTTAAATCTTAGTATCAGATAACTACATGATCACATGTCAGACCTAGTAGTAGCCTTTTGTACTAAGAATTAAAGGTTTTATTTCAAAAACTGACAGAAACGGTGGCCAATTTGTAGTCACAAAAACAAACTTCTTAGCGAACTATCAATGAAATACTAAAAGATCATAGGAAAATTTTAGTGACATATGTAGTGTTACAAATTTTATAGCCTAATAAATATAATGATTTTATAGGTGATACATATCCAACTGTGTCCCAGAGCATTATTCCCATGCAAATAATTACTATTCATTAATATCAGTGATGAACTAGATACATAATTTTAGAATTACCATTTTTACTATGGATACATTAGCATTGCAGTAATCTCCAGTCCCTTGAAGCTTCTGGAATAAACCCCCAAATCAGAAGTTAAAAAAAAAATTCCTAAAGTCATTGTTCTTCGGCTTTCATTCAGTGCCTCCTAACATAAAATCTGATACCCCATCCTGCAGAATAGAAATTATTAAAAAGGCACATAGTACATTGAAGTCAAGTACATAGAGTCAAGTACATTGACAAGCAATGACAAAATGCTCAAAAAGGGCCTCCCCAGTGGCGCAGCGGTTGAGCGCTGGCTTGTGAAGCTGCCCGCAGCCTCTGCAGTGCTGGTTCGATCCCCGGACACCGGGTGAGGGTCCCACATGGTGTGCAGACCTCTCCTGCCACCCGCTGCTCCCCTCAGCAGTGAACTTCATCAGTCTGCCTGCTCTGCTCTCACCCTCCCGCGCTTCTGACTGTACCCAGCACTTGTATAAAAAAATAAATAAATAAATCTTAAAAAAAAAAGCTCAAAAAAGGACAAGTCATAAACATAAATAGAAACAAAACTGATTTTCTGTATTGTTAATTTCTATATAGCCATTTGTTGAAAGTAGATAAATTATATCAGTAACAACGATTTTTTTGAATTTCAATTTGTCTAATTTAGTAGATTATTCAAAAATACAGATTATCTAAAAGATTACTAAACACAAATGCTATGCCTCTTGATTTTCAAGAATTTAGCAAAACATTTAAATCAGGAATCTAACTCACAAAAGATGTTTTGACCATCTATCACTAACCCATAAAAAAGCAATGAGTTTTTCTCACCTGATGAGAATGTTGAATGGGCTGGGAAGTTGGAACCCCTGTTAAGCTACTTGAGGATGGCTGACCCTGGCTCTGCCCCTGTGCCTGAAGGAAATAAATGAATAAAACAAATTAAATAAGTTCTAAGGTACATAGAGGAAAAAGTGGCCAGGTTTTTGCAATAAACATTTCAGCTACTGGGAGTTTGCTTCAGAGCAAAATGAATACGTAGTTTGATTAAGTATGTATGGGAGAGACTGCTGGGGCATCTTTTTCTAAGAATAGGTTGGAGAAGGACCATATCACAGAACATATTTTGATCCCATATAAAAACTACTGATGATTAAAACCTAATTTACCACTCACTGCTTGGTCAGGCTTTAATTTTAACAGATCAAAATAATAACATTCATAATAAAATTATTACTGAAAATATAATTAAGAAAAAGGTAAGTGTAAAAAACTTTGTATCTGAAGAGACAGATGATAATACTAATTTGGTTCCTTTTGCTGTTTCTTGTAGTAATATGGTGACTTTTATTAAAAATGTAAAAAAAAATCTATTATCAAATGCTAAGTACCTAGAGTGGTAGTTTATCATGGGCAATTCTGTTCCCCCACCACCACCAGGAAAATTTTTGGTTGTCACAACCGAGGGAGGTGGCTGCTTAAGGCCAAGGATGCTGCTAAACATCCTATAATGCACAGAGCAGTCACCCATGACAAAGAATTATCCAATTCAAAATGTTAATAGCGTTGAATTTGAGAAAACCTGACTTAGAATATTCCAACTTTCAGGAAGTCTAAATGAGAAAGTGAGAAATGAATGCACAATTTAGAAAGGGTAGTTAAGGAAATAAAAAGGCTACGACTTTTGAGGTTTCATTTCAGTTTAGTGGGATTTCTTTGAAGTTTACTTGGGTATAACATCACATTCCACTGCACCTGTAAGTATTCATTTTTTTTCTGCACTGTAGCTGTAAATTAACTACCTGATATTTGAAATTTTACTTTGGAAAGTTTAAAGGACAATGGCTGGTAGTACATTAGGATTTACAGTAAGGAGTAAGGAGTATACTGCATGCCAGGCAGTGTAATTTTCAAATTTCTGGATCTTTTTGCTTCTTAGTACTATTCTAAGTAACTGATACTTTATATACATTTGCAGGGTTGGTTATGCTCCTAGTGGGGGAAGAAAGTAGGAAGAACATAGAGTACATTATGAAAGAGTGGACTATCTAAAAGATCCAAATCATGTCTTAAAAATGTAATTACATATAGATTTCATGACATTTATACATTTGCTAAAATGTATCAGTTTCTGATTTCACTTCTTGAATTCTATTATGTCCATTACTTTTTATTTGCATGATAGTGTATACGCTCATACTGATGAATAGCAAAATTTAAATTTGTTGAGAAAAAAGTAAGATCACGAGGTCATCTAATGTTCCTTAACTTGCAACATATCACCAATTCTTAAAACAACAAAAACCCCACCACTTACACTAGTTTCTTAGTTGCTAAAAATTAAAATCAGTCTATTTTATGGATTAATATTTTACTTAGTCATATAGCACACAGTTACTTGTTTGATGTCATTTGAAAAAGGCACCTTCATTTGTTAAGGCAATTTCCTAGGATACTCCCTTTCTCTTTTATATCTTCCACACTAATGAAAATTCAGTGCATTTTTAATACTTCAAAAAAGTATTCATTATTTACAGGAAAAAAGTTATTGTTTATTATTCTTAAACTAGTCATGTTTGTTTCTAGGAAGAAATACTTCACATTACTATTTTTAAGTAATCAATGCTGAGTTAACTGCACATTATAGATATTCGTATTTTTTTCCCACTATTAATTGAAAACATACTACAAATAGATAAAATTGTTTTTCAGGAATAACTAAGACTCTAACTTTTGTACTTTTCCAAGGATTTGCACATATTACACATAAATTACGCAGTTTCTCTCTCATATTTCTTAAATACAAGTAGTTTGTAATCCGCCAATGTGGAAAATACATATAAAATTAAACAATATTCCTCATCAATGGAAATGAGGGATAGAAAACTTAAATGTAATGGTACAGAGTAGGGTAGTTTAAAAGGATTGTGGAAGTTTTCCTATAACCTGTGGATGGAGTGTAGATCCTCCTGAAGATAATGAAGCAGATAAGACCTGCTGAGAGGTGGTTCCTTGGGGGAAACAGAAGAAAAGTGGGGATTCTTGCAACACTGTCTGAGGCAGACGGATAAAGGGTAATGAGACGTCAGAGCCAAAAGGTGCTGCTGCACCCCCTGTAGGGGGAGGTGATTGAAAATCACTGGGATCTGAAGAAGTAATTTGTGAGGAATCACTGGAATATTCTGGGCTTCCTATTGGCCAGTTCTGTCCGATAGGCTCTACCACAGAAACAGTCAATTCTGGGGCATGGTAATTATGCTGTTCTTCAGTCACAGGCTGCAGGCGGCCATGTAATCCAACTGATTGAGGAGGCGTTTCTTCCTGACTTAAGTCCACTGTAACCTGTTGATTTCGGTAAACACGCTGTGGTAAAACTCCTCCTCCTTCTCCTGAAGAGGAGCTTGGCGTGTGAACATGAAACTCAAATACACAATTGCTTCTGCTCTCATTGTTATGAGTTAACACAGCAGGCGCAGAATGAGGAACAAAGACAGGGTGAAATTTCAAACGTGCAGCATCTGTACTGATAGGTGCAGAAACACTAGAGAGGGGAGATCCTGGACTCAATCCAGAATCTAATCTTAAATTCTGAAGGTGTCCTACCAGGAAAGCCTGTCCAGATGGAAATTCAAAGACAGAAGTTGAAGTAGGGCCCCCTTGGACTGGCTTCTGTTCAGGTATCTGTTTCATAGGGCTTGAGAGTACTGGTGAGTTGTACGGAATACCCTCATACTGTTCTGCCACCTGGGTCTGGTAATGTACCCCAGCTAGATACACTGCTTCCTGAGGAATAAAATAGTGAGCTTCTTCTGGAAGTACTAGTCCAGGTCTATAGTCACTGTAAATTTGAGCTGGTTCAAACACAGGATGGACCTGTATCTCACATGGCTCTCCAGTTATTTTACTGGTTGTAGTACCCAACATAACTACGGCCTCTGGTGTCCAGTTAGTTGGGTTGCCACCAGGTGGAAGAAGATTTTGGCCAACAGTCCTCAGCAGGGGCTGGAAGTGGCGTGTTTGGGCTTCCAGGAAGGAGGTGCTCTTACGCCGCTGGGAAACTGCCACCTTCGGTGGGCAGGTGGGAGGTGGTGAAAAAGAAACTGGACGTTCATGAATAGTTGGGAAAAATATCTGTGATTCTGGGTATGTTGGGGTCCCCCCACACGGATGCGCCATGGACTGAGGCTGTATCAACATGAATAAGACAAGTAATTCATACATTCATATGTGAAATTACATCAGACATGCACAACTGGGTAGCTCTGTGTAACCCGATGAAATGGTTACACTATATTTATAATTAATAAAGAAATAACAATGCTTTTGGAAATTATGGGCTTAGTAAAACTCCATTAAATACATCCAGGGTTAATAAAATTATTCTGTGAGACTCTTTGCTTTGGATAAAAACTGCTTTTCCATAACTTTTCTGAAAGCAAACAGAAGATCTTAACTTTCTTAGTGAGTATTCTGACTGTACCATAATTAATATACTCACTTTGAAAACAACATACATCATAGCAGGAAGAACAAGGCTTAACAGAAGACAAGCCCAACGATTTTTATTAGAAACATTCTTCAACCTAAACTATTGCATAAGTCTTCCTATATTCTTACTGTTCTGTGTGGAGTTAGAGATTTCAGTGTTATTATTGTCTTTATCAACCAATTTAGTCTCCTAAGCAGAAATCAGAAGAGATTTTTTGGTGGCTTGTAAAAAACACACCACTTGACTAGTGACAGTAATGTTTTTCCTGTGTAACCCAAACTACAGGCAGTTAATTTTACTACATGAAACATGTTATAGATATCAAATCATTGAATGTCCGCTTTTTTGACCTTAGTTAATGGTTGAATAATTTGGTGTTCAAATCAGATGAAAAGAATATAATTAACAGTCAACCTGATTTGATAGCACTTTTTGTTCACATATGTTCTAGATTTAAGATTCCAAATTTAGAATCATACCGTGCCAAATGCACAGTGTGCATTATAATAATCCACTTCCATCATTTCTATAGAGGAGACCCCTCTCAATTTAGCAAAATGGCTTAATTATTATTTCTTCACAACACCTAAAGAGGATTTCTATTTTGAATCAGAATGCGCCATCTAAATGTTGTTATTCAAGAAATACCCCCAAGTCATAAAGAACTACATAATTATTCTCCTAAACAAAAATCTGAATATTTGGGAGCTGTTAGATCAGAATGTAAACAATATATATTTTCTATATGGAAAAGCAGCAGCAAGGTCCCACAGTGTTTAAAATAACTTTGAAAGATAGATCACTCACATACATAAAGGGGGCCAAAGAAAATCATATGTACTATATATGGATAGATGTATTCATTAGATACAAAGTCCCATGTTCTTCAATTTCAGAAAAAAAATTTCCATGAGGGAATATCATATGGCTTTTTGTTTCTTGACACGTTTTAAATTTATAACAAATTAAAACCAACTTTTTACTCTATTCTTTAAAGATAATGAGAAAAATTGGACTCATCCAGTATCATTAGTGTCTCTTCAGAAAAAAGGAGAAAAATATTTAAGTTATGTTAAAGAGAAAATTTCCTTTTTCGCCAACAATGAATTTTAAATTAAATACACATATTCTTTACTAGGATTTGAGAATGCAAGGGTTTATATATGTTCGTAGGGCACAGGAGGATATAACAAAAGCTAAGTTTTATTGCAGACACAATATACGTTATACATGCCAATAGTATTCTCTCTCATTATACCTCCTTGTCTTTTCCCCCCCTTTAAAGTCTTGTAACAAAAAACATTCCTAGGAAGAACTGGTATCCTCAAAGCATAATGTATTATTACATTCAGTTCTGTCCAACTATTGATAATGTTTATTAAAATTCTTGATGCCTGGATGTATTCATTGGTAATAAATTTTCGTTTGTCAGGAAGTTATGGTTACATACAGTACTGACAAAGAGGGAAGGCAGGCTGGAGCGTCGGTGCTTGCGCTGAGAGGCAGAGTGCATAGGCAGGACACTCTCCAATGCTTTAGAAAGCTTTTCGGCAAAAGTTTCCTCAGGGGCAGTCCGAAGGAGGGAAGGAGAAAGAGGTGCAGACAGCACTGGTGGTGGGGTAGAAGGAGCACTGGGAGAGATGCGGGACAAAAAGGGAACAGCAGAAAGATGGGGAACACAAACCGACATGCTACGGCCACGACGAGGCTAAACAGAAAACAAACACACATGAAAACACAGTACTTTGAAAATAAAATAACCAAATGTACAATGATAATATGGCATAGTTGACATAAGGAAATGTTCCATTATCCTCCAATTTCACAAAGCCAATTTTTGGAGGAGAGATATAATTCCATAAAGCACATTAAACAGATCACAATATGCTCTCTATACTGTTGGTCAAGTACAGGTTTATGAAATTAATGACCAATTATCTTCCTAAAGAGTCTGAAATAACATCAATTATTATAAGTTTAAGAATAAGAATGACCAATTTATTGAGATAACAGAACAGACAGGGGAAAACAATGTATACTGGCCTGTAGTTTGTACAAATTTATTAAGATTAAACAAGAATGAATTTTATTAGTTTAATGTACATTGTAAGATGTAGGAGAATTGAAAGATCGGATTACTTTGCAGGAGAGCTCTGCTAACTTTAGAAAAGGTTTCTGCATTCTCTTTTAGAAGGTATCAAATTTAAAAAGTTGTTGATTCATAGTATTTTATTTATTACACTCGCCTATCTTTATCTGTAAGGGGAAAATGTCAATTTTCTACTAGGAAAAGTATTAGCTTTCTAGCAATAATTCACAAGATATAGAAAATATTGTGTATTTCTACAAAAGTAGTTAATGAAAAATATCTTATGTTTGAATAAAGAGGAACAGAACTTTTCAGATATATCAAAAATTGACTGAGGTTTACAAAGTTTGAGGTACTTTAACATAAAAGTTTGAATACAGCTACAAAGTACTA
Source organism: Talpa europaea (assembly GCF_964194135.1). Taxonomy (NCBI): domain Eukaryota; kingdom Metazoa; phylum Chordata; class Mammalia; order Eulipotyphla; family Talpidae; genus Talpa; species Talpa europaea. The sequence continues at coordinate 74,107,150 of NC_140083.1, read as the reverse complement.
TGTCTAATACTGTAAGGTGGTCCCGAGCAAATCGTGAATTTCTTTTAGATATTGTGAACTGTGTAACTAATTGCATTTTCTTTTCTAAAATTGGCTGAATAGAATGCTTTGAGCCAAATTCGTGGCCCATGAGTGTATACAAGTATCATCATTTGATTACCTTGTTAATTCTGGTTCTATTTTTCTCTTTTTCTAATTTTTAAATTCTACTTCTAAATAACAAATTATAGCCACCGCAAATTCCTTTGGTGATAATATAATTATGAAACTGAAAAAAATCTTCAATATTTATTACCTTTCAAAGATAACTCCATAGAATATTGTCAGTAAAAGGCAAGAAATAATCTGCTCTATAGTATCAACAAATACAGCGATGTTTGTGGCTCAATTATTTAAAATCTCATGTCCAATTCTAAAATAGAGATGTGATGATCTGCACCCTATGATGAGGAAAGTCAAGAGACTGAAAATAATCTAGAAAAAATCTAGTTATGATAATCTTGGGAAAAAATCAATTAGACCAAGAATAGAAACTGATAAAAAATGTTGACAAATAATATTCATCAGAAAAAAGGAATACATTTTCTATAGCATGTTCATTAAGTTTTTCTACCCTACCAATTTATTATTAAGGTTAAAAATTAGTTGTTAAAACATTAGTACGGTAGTAGTTTTGTGTTACTGTGGCCATTCATCTTAAGACCTAGCCAATGCAGGACTAATGAATGGATTTTAAAACAAACAAACATCTTTTATTCCAAGCTGTGGGATAAAAGACCAGAGCAAGCAGAAGTATTTTCTTAAGAGAGAAAGATAATCTTTCAATATAGAATGAGAGCTCCTCAAAATTTGTATTAAAAACTTCTAAGGGGGGGGAAAAATCTGTGTACCTAAACAGCTCACTAAGCGAATGGTATACAGTGACCAGTTATTCTCTACACTCCAATTCCTTTCTAAAGAGTTTACAGAAGGTCAACGAAAGAATTATCTGGTGACTTACTTTAACATCTATATGAGAAGAGTGGCTAATGTAAAACATGGGCTCATAATGTGTGTGTGTATAAATGCATACAATATTTCAGGAAATAATCTCCATATTTGAATCTGTAAGTAAATCAGTAACAAAACAGATACCAAATAAAGGGAAAAAGCAAATGAACATGTACTAGGGAAGGAACCTGTGTCCAACAGACTTTAAGGCAGGAACAGCATAGCAACTGATGATTAAACATAAGCGCTAAATTAAACAGTCATACAAATAAAGGACTCCTTTACTCTATAGTACTCACATGCAGCATTCTATAATGGTTTGAAGATCTTACCTGTGTTTTATATAATAAGAAATCTTACAGAAAATACTTAGCAATTTTTGTAGTAAGTTTTTGAAAAATTCTCCTCATTCCCACACCTCAACCATTTGAATGTCCATTCATGATGCTTTGTGAAGATTCAACACTAATGTGCTAAAGAGAGCATTACTTTTAACCAAATGCAGATTAGTCTAAATCTTATACATAGCTACTTCACATAGGAAGTTCAGCTAATTCCCACATATCAATGTATGTATCCTACCCTGCCTGAACTACTCCCGTAATACTGTATAATAAACCTTTTCTTTAAAAATACACCACCTATATTTTCCATTTCAAATTGGTGTTACTACTTAGATTTTAGAAAGAATGTGAACTAACACATTATCTATTGCTCTGACTATAATTTAACTCTCTCTCATGCATTTACTTACCATACTTGAGGGTGGATACACCCCATGGGGCTGAGATTGTGCTTGGACAACAGAAGCTGTATGCCCTGGGATTGTGCCAGTAGAATGTGCCTGTTCATGCTGGGATCCATATGAAACTGTCTGCTGGCTGCTCACTCGAGATTCTGTAAAGACAGATGATCCCTGACCACTGTCAACTGTCCCATCAGCTGAAAGAGAAAGGAATTGCCAAAAAACAGAGAGGAGAGAGACAAATCACAAAAAGAAGGTCCACATTTCCCCAACACAAGCTCATGACTGTAGTGTTAGCCAGTTTTTCCTTTGTACAGAATTAAACTAAATAAAAATGAATACTATTTTATTAAGTATATTTCTATGTTTAAATGAAAGATCCACATGGGAAAAAGTTTTAATGTTTTAAAAATATTCCCTGGCTATCACAGAATCTTATTACCTGAAGAATAAGGGGAATAAAATAGAATAAAATAGAATAAGGGGAATAAAATATGTCTGCCTTAAGTTCAACATAGCTTTCAAAGCCTAATTTTGGAAACTAGTAGATTCTTACTGTTAATAGTCAATCAATCAATATCATAATTATAATAGATTTTAATCTATGTTATTCAGCTGAACCATACTAATGGGTTCAGTTATAAGTAGTTAAGATAAACTTGTTATTTATTATTATTAATTATATCTGATTTTAAGGAACTGTGAAAAGTAAAACCTATAAATTGGAACTTGCAACATGTTATAATCTGTAACATTATACCCTAATCGCATTTCTTCACTGCCCCACCCTTCTATTAGTCATGGATGTAAGAAGAAAAAGAAAAGCCAGATGGCATCCATTTCAAATTTCTTGTATTTAGATCCACAATTCAAAGCCAAGAGGCTGATGCAAAATAACTAAGATAAAAAGCTAATTGGAATTATCATTAGTGTAGGGCCTCCCCGGTGGCACAGCGGGTTAAGCGCAGCCCTGTGAAGCTGTCCGAAGCCTCTGCTGCGCTGGCCAGGGAGATTCCCACATGGCCAGCAGAGCCAGGGAGATTCCCACATGGCGCAGCTGGCCAGGGAGATTCCCACATGGTGCAGCAGACCTCTCCTGTGCCTGCTGGTCCCCTCAGCAGTGTATTTCGGTCCTTCTGCCTGCTCTGCTCCCCGCTCTGGCTCTGGTGAATCCTCTCATCCTTCTGCGTCTCTGGCCTGTACCCCAGCTCTTGTATAAAAATAAATAAATCTTAAAAAAAAAAAGTATTATGGGACTCCCCTGGTGGCACAGCAGTTGAGCACTGGGCTGCAAAGCTGCCCACAGCCTTGGCAGCGCTGGTTCGATCTCCGGCCGCCGGGCGAGGGTCCCACATGTTGCACAGACCTCTCCTGCCGCCCGCTGCTCTTCTCAGCAGTGTACTTCAGTCCTTCTGCCTGTTCTGCTCCCTGCTCTGGCTCTGGTGAATTCTCTCACCCTCCTGCGCTCTGACTGTACCCAGTGCTTGTATAAATAAATAAATAAAATCTTTTTTTTTTTTTTGAAAGAAGTATTATTAGTGTAACTGTCCACTTCCCAAAATACTTACATAACACAGATATACTAGGTTGTTGGTATTGTAGTTGTTGATGTTGATCTGCCTCAGGTTCTTCAGGTTCTACTTGTGTAGAAACAGAAGCTGAAGTGGTAGAGGCAGTAGGTATGCTAGTGCTAGCAGAGGGGAGTTGCTTAATTGCAGTCTGGCCAGCACTTGATTGTTGCTCTGCTTGCTGTTTGAGACTGATCTCTTCCTGCTTTCTTTTTTCTTGCTCCTCCCGGACCAGCTGTCGTTGCTCTCGTTTTCTCTTAATTAATGACACTCTATCTTTGATGGCTTTTGCCATAGTCTTATGATCACCTTCACAGACATACCCAGATTCTACCTACAGGATAAAATGGTGTATTAGGAAACAGTAGGATATCAAAGGAAAACAAATCAAATAAAACCCAAAAAAAGGTACTTCTGGGGGGCCTCCCTGGTGGCACAGGGATTAAGTCTCAGCACTATCAAACTAATATCAGCCACTGTGGCAGAGTTCGACCCCCTGGCCAGCAAGCTACCCACATTGCAAAACAGACCTCTCCTGTCTCATCTGCTCTTTGCAGCAGTGTAGTTCAGTAGATTTGCTTGTTCATGCTCCCCACTCTGTCTCTGGTGAATCCTCTCACCCCCTGGCACCTCTGGCCTACACCCCAGCTCTTGTATGCATAAATAAATAGAATAAATCTTTTTAAAAAAGGTACATTGGCAAAGAAAAAGCAGAGAAGAAAATAATCTCTTGGTACTGGTTCTAACCAAACTCTGAAATTACTGGTCTGTTTTATGCATTTCCTCACCATTTTTATAGATATTCATGGGGCAGGTGGTATCATTTTTGAAGAAAACATGCAAGATGGGCATACAATCCCATCTTTACCACAATAAAACAATGATGAACCTAAAAAACGTTTTTATACCAAGAAGGCTTCATTCTATTCTATTTACTCTTATTTGCTGTTTACATGTATCCATTAATATTAACCCATGTTGCTTTTACTTTCTTTCACTAGACAACCACTAAACAGAATATATGAAGATTAAAAAAAATAAAATCAACCTCAAACAGCATAAAACACTAACAATTAAAACTGGGCCTCCTTGGTGGTGCAAGGGGTTTAAGTCTCAACAATATGAAGCTACCTGCAGCCACTGCAGGATGTGTTCGATCCCCGGCCAGGGAGCTGACCCACATGGGTCAGCAGACCTCTCCTGTCTTGCCCGCTGCTCCCCTCAGCAGTGTATCTCAGTAGATCCACCTGTTCTGCTCCCCACTGTTTCTGGTAAATCCTCTCACCCCCAGCACCTGTGGCCTGAACCCCAGCTCTTGTATGTATAAGTAAAACAAATCTTTAAAAAAATGTATCTCTTTCATACCTGACACCTTCTCAGAGGCAGCTACTATTGAATGGTTCCTAAAAATTCTAGTAGAGATACTCTGAATATCTTTCCATAAATAAATGGATAGCTTAGGTACTATGACAAGCTTAAAATTGGTGAAATGTTCCCTTTTTGATGGTGCTCTTTCAGACATACTTAAAAAATAATTCACCAAAGGCTGACTACTACTAATTGATAATGAAAACTTTTAAAATAAAAATAATTTGATGTATTTATAGAATTTATCCAGATGATTGTTCAAATGCTAACATAACAGTGTTCAGAAAACATAATTTGTCATTCTGACTAAATAGGCTTAAGCAATTTAGAAGTCATTCAACTTACAGACTTTCAAAATAACTTCAGAGCATTCTAACTCCATATACTTAATGATCTAGTCACCATTTATTCATACCTACAGATATCTACATCTAAATATCTTTGAAAGGTCATTAATCAACACAATTGTATACCACTGGGATGTGTCATATACACTGCTTTTTTCGCTTAACAGTAGAAATGTACATGAATTTACATCAATTTTCAAGAGCTTCTAAGTATTAACTTACCATTTCTTGAGCAACATCCTCTGGCACATCTCTCTCCAAGTCAAAAGAAAACTCAATAGCTTCATTGTCTTTGTATTTTCCCTTTAGTTTCTTAATATCTTCTATACGTAGCCATAATTTAATGGCTATTTTTTCTCCATCATCTTCTTCTGCTAATTCTACCCGTACCCCTGTTTCCTCCTGGAAGAAGGCATGGTTCAAAAGGTCTTTGATAGAATATCTACCAAAAGAAGAAAAACAAAAACAAAACACCATTAGATTGAAATTGGTAATTTTCAAGTGTGGTGCGGTTGATTATTATTATACTTGCAATAATGAAAAAGGACCAGTGAAAAGAAAACAAAGGACATTTTATAATTCATTTTTATATTTGTTCCATTTGAACAGTGATTGTAGAGTTTTACTCTCAAGTTATGGAACATCACAACAATCTCATCTATGAGTAACAGCTGAAAGAAACCTTTTTAAAAAATCTAATGATCTAATCCTACATTATTTAGCTGTATACTAAAAACAGCAATTAGAAATAGCTTACAATAAAATAAAATTAAAAATAGCCCAAAATACCATGGCTTCAATTACCAAAATTATTTGCATAGCATTTATAAGTTAACAAAAGAACCTCACATACACGATGTCATCTAATCCTTGACCCATTTCCAATGAGGTATGATTTCCTGAGGCTGAGAGAATGAAAATCTTGCTTATAGTTATCAAAATCATATATGGTGAAATCAAAACCCAAAACTAAATCTTTTGATTTCTAGTTCAGATCTTTTACTGCAACAACCTTTATTTACCTGAATAAATTCTTCAAATTCATTGTTCAACAACTTTTGTATTAGGCAAGCAGAAGTCTGATTATAGAACAATTTTTACTAGATAAATGGTCTCAAAATACCAGTGTAAACTGTTCCATCCAGGGAAGAAACAGTAATATTTTCTAAGATGGGGAACAAATGTTCTTTTGTTTATAGTAAAATAAGTTCTTAAAGAGATTAAGGACTCTCATTTCCAACCTGTGTATAAAAATAGAAACCCAAACTGCCTTTCTACTAAAAAGCCTGGGGGAGCATAATGTTTTAAGCTCTTCCAAACAACAAACTTTTGAAGAGAGTAGAAAACTGGAGAAGTAAAGATATGGAGTTCTTTAATTTGGTTGATATACCAGATTGTCCACATTCTTCAGAAGGCAGATTATGCTCACCTTACAATTTATATTTATACTGGCTGGTCTACTTTTTCTTTTTGGAGGGTGAGGTGGATGGTAAGGTAGACTATTTTTCAAAAAACAGACAATGGATCTTTGCCATGCCTAACAGGTGATGAATCAGCTATATGGCAGATCAGATATTTGCCACACCTCTGAGAAAACTCCTCTGTTAGTAAATGACTAAGTTAATCTCCTCCTAAACTTTGGGTAAGTTGCCTCATTTTACTAAAGGAATTTTGATGTTTTGCTCGTCTTCAATTCTGGCATGACAGCATATCAAAAACTGAATAGCTGAGTTGATTTTAAAGAGCCAAGATTTTATTTCACCTTTCAGAATTAATGGATAAAGGACTAACAAACACATCTGCTGTGTCAGAGACTGAACCCTACTGAACTTTATAAATTTATGAAGCTGATGTTCTAAATAAGTAGTTTTCACTGAATGTAATAACTGTGTGTAAGGTGGTTCTGGTTTACTTAAAATCTATCAAACCACATTTTTACAACATTCTAAGCATATCAAATATGAATACCCTCAATGAATAGAACTCTAGTTTAAAGGTTATTACATGACATAAATGGAAAACTAATCACTAGCTAAATATTAACTATATCTTAGATTGACTTTTTGTTTAAGCAAAATACAAGATCAAAAGAGGCAACTTACCTTTCATCTTTGTTTTGTCTAATGCATCCTTCAATAATTTCCTTCACTTCAGGAATTGCTACTTTGTCAAAACTGGCTGGCTTCACCCCCTGAAAACCATAAAAATTGTAACAGAAACACATTACCCTGGGCAGAATGTTTGGATTTGATTTTTAATTGACTTGGTAAGGGTGCTACTAGGTTGCCTTCTTACATCCTGACTCTTTTCTGATTTGCCTGAAATAGCTGTTCTTTGCAGGATCAAGAGTTGGGTAGTGGCAATTCAGCACTCACAAGAAAAGAAGTAATAGATAGTGGAGTCACTTACTCCTATGGACTCTATATGAAGCTAAAGAAAATTTTTGGTCAATGACAACATCTTCTGCTGTGTTTCTGGTAAAGGAAGTTATTAGATGAAAGGGAGGTCAAATGTTCTAACTGGTAGAGCTTTTGTTCAACCTTATTCCCTAACACATTAATCAACATAAGATTTCACTATCTTGAATTCTGAACAGTGATGAATTCATGTATTTATTTGGCGGGTATTATATTATTATAGTACTCTAACAAATTCAAGTATACAAGGAATTAAGGATTTGGATAGTCTGACAACTGAAGAGTAAATTACCTTGTATATATAAAACAAAATGAAAAGTGATCATAGAGCCATACTGAAATATAAGCTTTCTAATTAATTTCAGAAGAAAACTCCATGCCATCATTACATATAAAACTAACTAGCATCATGGTGATATTTTAGATTCTTCATAGGTGTATTTTTTTTTGGCAAATAAAATTTTCATTGTGTGGAAAATACACATAACAAAATGCTACTATCTGAGAGGTAGTGTGGAGAATAACATCTCTATCTATTCCTCATCAAAGTAATCACATGGGTTGAGCTGAAGTAGCTATACTGATATACCATCCAAGTGGTACTCTGAAAATCGATAAACCCATAAACACATGGAATGGGAGTTAGGGGAGAGGAACCAGAAATGTTACTGATTAAATATAAATTCTAATCATCTATTATCTCAGTGTCAAGATATAGCAAAACAAAATTAGTAATAATAATTAGATAAATCACAGAAATACACTTAGTCTATCTGACTGAAATGAAATACATTAAATGGTTAGCTCAAAAATGTCTTTAAATACCTGAACTGTGTGGGGTAATTCTCATTAATTACTTACTGCATTATTCAAAAGTCCTGACTGGAGGATTTTACCTCTAGGGCAAACTTTCCACAGCAAAGAACTATGTAGTAGGGCTGATCCTAAAGTTAAATCCATTTACTAATAAGGTTCTTTTCTGAGTAAGACTGCAAAGATTACCATTTGCATTTTTCTCAGTCTTCTCATTTTTCAAACCCAGCTAAATTTTCCTAAACTGTCTTTGTCTTTACATATAATTTCAATAGAAACAAGAACATAATGCTACTCAAGCAAAAGACTGCTTTAATTGAGCAAGTTGATATATTTCAAACTAAGGCTTAAGAAAATGGGGATTGTTTTAAGGGGGAAAAAAAAGACGCTAGGGCCTCCCTGGTGGTACAAGGGGCTAAGATGCAGCCTATGAAGCTATCCACAGCCACTGAAGCACGAGTTTGATCCCTGGCAAGGAAGGAGACCCACGTGGTGCAGCAGACCTCTCCTGACTTACCCACTGCTCCCCTCAGCAGTGTATTTCAGTCAATCTGCCTGTTCTGTTCCTCACTCTGTCTCTGGTGAATCCTCTCACTCCCCATACCTCTGACCTGTACCCCAGTTCTTGTATGCATAAATAAATAAACCTTAAAAAAAAAAAAGAGGATAATGTACACTAAAAGTTCTTTGGTAGTTCTAATTTTTTTTTAATATATTTTTAAAAGATTTATTTATTTATTTATACAAGCACTGGGTACAGTCAGAAGCACGGGAGGGTGAGAGAATTCACCAGAGCCAGAGCGGGGAGCAGAGCAGGCAGAAGGACTGAAGTACACTGCTAAGGGGAGCAGCGGGCAGCAGGAGAGGTCCGAGTGCCATGTGGGCCCCTCCTCCGGAGGCTGGGGAGCAGCCAGGGATCGAACCTGTGCTGCAGAGGCTGCGGGCAGCTTCGCAACCCAGCGCTCAACCACTGCGCCACGGGGGAGGCCCCGGTAGTTCTAATTTTTTTAAAAGAGTCTTCTGTTTCATTCTAGCATAGGCATATTGGAAACTACTTGAATTCAGTGTAAACTGGACAAGTAGACGTAGTTCTCAACTTCTCATTCTCTGCCCAGCAAATGGGGATAATCCCTGCCTAGCTTACCTAACCTATATTTATGGCAGCTAGAATTAAATATGATATCTAGGTTGAAAGATCTTTGAATAATTAAAATTTGCTGATCTAAGGTCACCTTTGAGTTCAAAGGCAATCACCAAAAAGAAGGCTTTGCATTAAAAGGAAGTGAAGAATTCTCTTGAAAAATAATCACCAAGATCCATAGTGAACCTGCTTTTATCCTTGATTATCCTTAATAATAATCCCCTCCAAGCAAGCACATAACATTGACTACTTTACAAACAATTCCTATTTATAAACAGAAATAATAATTGAACAAATTAGGCACAAGATCACAAGAGCAAAACCAGAAACTACTGTCACCATGAAATTAACTGGTTATGCTTTCTCTAACAAAGGCCAAGATTTAGGTAAGGAAAATTTCATATCATTGCTATATTCAGTGACATTACTGCCTTTACGAACGTACAGCAGGTGTCAAGCTAGCCAATAAAATTGAGACAACCCTTACTGGACTAGCAATTGGCCTTAAAAGATGAATGCTGCTTACTATTACCCACTTAGATAATGAAAAAGTAAGAAGAAATTTCAGTAGTCAGCTATCATTAACAAACTAGAATTATTAACATATATAGCAGAGGTATTCTGAATCATTTCAGAAGAAGCAAGAATGTATTTACAGGGATCACAGCATATTAAAAATAACCCAAAAATGTAAAAAATGAAAATGAAACCTCACTGACCCTGACAGTGGTCCACAGAAAAGTTGGGCTATGTAACAGACACCCACTTAAATAAAAATTACAGTTTTTAATATACTCATCATTACTCATTGGCTTCTTGTTCTTGAGAGATAAGAGAATTTAATACACATTTTATAACTGATATTTTAATTAAAAAACAACTGGTCTACATTACTTGCTACTCTAAAACATGGTTTTAAGCACCCAAGAAAACAAGGTAATGATTAAGAAGTTGTTTTAAAGGTAAAAGATAGCATCTTAATTCCTTTACTTCACATATACTTCAACAAAGACAATCAAGTTAGAGCCTAAAAAATCTTCTAAATGTCATACCTTTACTTTATGGATTTAGATACACTCAGATCCTATTCTAGTCCTGTTCTGACCACTAAAAGCAAAGTTTGCTCACTTATTCAGCATAAGGCTCCAAAACACAAAACATAGAGAGTACAAAGGTAGGTATATAGGGTTATTATCTTACAGGTAAGAAAAATTAAGTTTTAAGCATTAACGTCCTCTCCATTCTTCAGAGCCAGCAACCAACTGGCTCTAGAAATATGCTTCCTTACTTCTGTAGTTCACAGGATCTTTCTAGGCAACAGTGCCATGTCATACTTTTTTTGCTTTTGTTGGTATGGGATAGTAACATGTTTCTCTGCATTAAGCAAAAGTACTTCTTGAACATCTAATGTACATCAATTCAAGATACTTTTGGAGTTATATAAAATTATGTAGTCTCTTGAACAAACAAAAAAGGGTCATTTTGTGTAATCTTAAATAGAGTACTTAAATAGAGTACTAAATAGAAATAATTTTGAGTCTCCTAGGGCACATCAAGTCACAAGAGAAATATTGTTTTATTTGAATTAAGAAGAACCAAAACCTATGCACATTTCAGAGTATGTTTTTCTTTGAATTCTACATACATAAGATTGAACAACTAATGTGCTGAGAAAATTAAAGTAAGTCATAAGATAGCAATCTCTGGTTCAAAATCCAGCTCTTAAAAACTGTTAGCACTTGTAAGATTAAGTTTCAAATGTGTTAGGGTAACATTTCATAAAAGCAAAACTTTTCCTAACCATTCAGAGTTGAGAAAAGCCTCCCTTCTCTTCACAAGAAATGTAACATAAGTTAATTAAATTACAGAAATTTAAATAGTTTTAAAAGCATTCTGCAATAACAAATTCAATATTTTACCTGAAACTTTCTATACATATCACCAAGTGACAAGGCATTTTTTGTATATATTGGAAATTCTCACCCACCTCATTTACACAGTCCTTCTGTGGGCAACAGCAGCAGTGAGAATTTACGATGACAAACACTGAGCAAAAATCTTTTCTTGTAAAATCCATCAGAAAGGACAGCAAAATAGATGTTACAGTTATAGGAAAACGATGGGGGAAATGGATGAGATGTAAATTAACAAAGTAAATTAGCCTACAGCATAAATCAGGCAGACATCAAAGTCAGACTGCAGTATAATTTCTTGTTTAACACCAGTCATCCTTCCCCAACTGTTAGACATGAGTTTACCCTGCTTAGTCAATAATCTAATTATTAAAGATCAAACCTTTAAATAAAACTACATGCTGAATAGCAGGAAAACTGTTTTGCTGCTATTCGTCCTGCTTCTCCTCAACAGCAACAGATTCCTGGGCAAGCAAATGAGATTTTTTTTTACTTGATCAAAGCTCCGCCCATCATAGTCAAAGGTCCTGCCTCTGAGTTCAAAACCCAATTAGAAATCTATCTATAAATACTCTTTCTTCCCCTAATCATGTTCAAACTGTGCTTTTAAAATAAAATGAGGATTGAGTTCAATGACCAAAATGTAAATTCAGAGTATGTAGCCAAAAGAACACTGGACAAGGAAATCACAATACTGGGGCTGGGGTCTCAGTTCAGCCTCTCATAATACCAAGTCTGTGTGACCTGAACCATATGCTTTCAACTCACTTGAAAGGTAGGGCAACAGATCCTCTGTTTACTTAATTTAAGGTAAACTGTTTTAGCACTGTCTTGTGGTACATTAAAACAAACGGAATAGCTGTGGATTAGGTACACAGAGGTGGTAAGAATTTCTTCTCCTTTCCCATCTACAAAAGGCTGCAATATACATGTATCTGTCTAGAGATACTTCCATTCGCCAAGAAGATCTCATTGACCCAAATCAAACTCTACTTTGATTTGAGTGATTAAAGAAAGGTTTTCCTTCAGGGCATTAATAAAGACAGTAGCAAAAGCACTGCTCATTGCACTGTTATGACAGGAAACAGAATAGAGTTCTATCCATTTAATTCGGTAAGCTTGAACCCCATCAAGACAGTGGGCACTAAAGCTTCAATTATTCAACAATGTGGCGCAGCGCCTGAGCGCTGGGTTGCGAAGCTGCCTGCAGCCTCTGCAGCGCCGGTTCGATCCCTGGCTGCTCCCCGGCCACCGGAGGAGGGTCCCACATGGCGCGCAGACCCCTTCTGCCGCCCGCTGCTCCCCTCAGCAGTGTACTTCGGTCCTTCTGCCTGCTCTGCTCCCCGCTCTGGCTCTGGTGAATTCTCTCACTCTCCCGTGCTTCTGACTGTACCCAGTGCTTGCATAAATAAATAAATAAATAAATAAATCTTTTAAAAGGGGGGGGGGCATGGAAGTTATTTGTTATAAAATAAGAATTTTCAATATAGACAAAAAAACACCATTCACATCCAGATAACAATTTATACACCTAAACTATTACCTCTTCCTCTCAGTTAGTGTTTTTTAGGGATTTCTTTCTTATTTCAGTGGTATTATCATTATTTCCATGATCCAGAATAGAAACCTTAGTAACTCTTGGATGCTTCTTCTCTCACAATATTTAAGTACTATTATTCTCTATGGGTTTTTTTTTTTTAAAGAGGCATGCATTATTTATTTGTTTGTTTGTTTGTTTATACATGCACTGGGTACAGTCAGAAGCTGGGGGTGGGTGGTGAGAGAATTCACCAGAGCCAGAGCGGGGAGCAGAGCAGGCAGAAGGACCGAAGGACACTGCTGAGGGGAGCAGCGGGCGGCAGGAGAGGTCTGCGCGCCTTGTGGGACTCTCCTCTGGTGGCTGGCGAGCAGCCGGGGATCGAACCGGCGCTGCAGAGGCTGCGGGCAGCTTTGCAACCCAGCGCTCAACCGCTGCGCCACCGGGGCGGCCCTCTCTATGGGTTTTTTAAACTAAAATATATGTTTATAACAGCTGGCAAACAGTTCTACTACTAGTACTCCTACTGTCCCCCCAATAGCCATTGCTTTTGGGGCATCCCTGGTGGCGCAAAAGGTTAAGATGCAGGACTATGAAGCTATTCGCAGCCACTGCAGCATGAGTTCAATCCCTGACCAAGGAGGTGACCCGCATGGCACAGTAGACTTCTCCGGTCTCACCCACCGCTCCCCTCAGCAGTGTATTTCAGTCAACCTGCCTGTTCTGTTTCCCAATCTATCTCTGGTGAGTCCTCTCACCCCCCCACACCTCTGGCCTATACCCCAGTTCTAGTATGCATAAATAAAAATAAATCTCTTTTAAAAAATTGCTTTTTGGGGGCCTCCCCAGTGGCAAAGCAGGTTGAGCACCACTCTGAAGATGTCCGCAGCCTCTGCAGTGCCAGTTCGATCCCCGCCAGCTGGCAAGAATCCTACATAGTGTGGCAGACCTCTCCTGTTGCGCCTGCTGCTCCCCTCAGCAATATATTTCGGTCATCTGTCTGTTCTGCTCCCCACTCTGTCTCTGGTGAATCCTCTTACCCTCCCACGCCTCTGGCCTATACCCCAGCTCTTGTACAAAAATTAAAAAAATGTTTAAAAAAATTGCTTTTTTGGGGGGGTCAACAATTGGGACTACCAAAGTCCAGATTATCAACACCATACCACCTATTTAAGCATAGAACAATTTAAGATGGGCCTCACTCTTGGTATTCTCCCCATCTCTAATCTGTATTTTACCTTGTGGCCAGGCCATTTCCAACTATCTTATATCATTTAACTCACATCACACACTGTTCAAAATTGGTTATTAATTCTCCACATCTACAAGATGGCCATAGGATCACAAATCTAGAAAGCATCTGCATGACAGTTATGTCAAAGTCAGAATACATTAATTCAACTGGCATCTATAGTGTGTCACCTAGAAATGCAAGATCTACTGCATTATCTTTAACATGTAGAATAAGAGCAGGTATAATCCAGAGGTTAAGGACCTAGTCAGTGGTAAAGCAAAAACAAGAATCCAGATTCCACAAACACTAGTTCAATATTACTTCTAGTCTATGTTACTATGCTTTTAATTTCCTTAATCTGATGTGAAAAGCCCTCACAATCCAACTTACACCTATTTCTCTATTTCATCTCTCCAAAATAAGTCCAAGCGGGCTATCCACTGAATACCTCATGTACATTTTCACTGACAAGAATACTCTATCACCCCCCCCACCTTTTTTAGCCAACCAAGTCCTACATTTCTTTTAAGATATACTTCAAATCATATATGAGAAGGCAGCAATTACAAAGTATTTCTAATGAATCTTTAGTCATATGTTATTTACAAGAAAGAAATGCAACACTGTTATAATGCACTTAAAAATGGAAGTCCTATTTCTATATCCTTCCAATTTTTATTCTATTATTTAATGCCCTGTGAAATTATATTAATAGATCAATATGCAATGTGGGTAAATAAAATCAGCTTTTCTGACAAACTGTAAAATAAGAATTTCACAATTGTTCTTTAGCACCTAGAACACTGGGAATGACACCCAGAACTTTTTGGTTTAAGATTAATGATCTAAGAGGTTTTAATCTTAATCAAATCATAGCAGAGTAATGAAATGACTTTCTCAAGATAAAGCCCCTGATATACAGTTTCTTTTTTCATATGTATATTCCAAGTTTGTTGGATGGAAAATAGAGGAAAAAATTATAAAGAAACCATACCAGCTAATTTCAATAGATTTAGATCTCTCGGACAGCAGACAAAATTCCAACTGCTAAAGGAAAAAAATACAAAATTTTATCAACTTTCAAACCCTATCTAATCAGTAATCAGTCTTACTTGTTTCTGTAAAAAAAAAGTAGGGTGAATTGCAATCTGTTACATAAAAACTGAAAGGAATTTCACCCTAACTGCTTCAATTCTGTTTTCCCAGACAGAATGTTCAAACCTTACAACCCAAAGGCTAATGGAATCAGTGACAAAATCAAATTACACAAACAAAGTAATTAAAAATCCCCATTATTTCTAACTTGGTTGTTACAAGGCTGGATTCAGCCAGATTCTTAGTGGTATGAACCATTAGTTTACAGGAATTTGAACATACCTTATGATCCCACTGGAAAACAAGTCTCTTCAAACACCCTACCAAATCCAGCTAGCTCTATCAAAGGAAATTAGTCTACCTCATGATTCCCCAAGGTCCATTACTCTCTGAATGTATACTGGACTGTGAACTGCTCCAACCTCAAATGCACTATCATTTATATAAAAAATGATGCTATTGCTTACTAGTTCCTATTCTCTCAATAGTAGACAAAAGTTGTGCTAAGCTTAACATTACTACTCTCACTTGGATCTTCTCATTACCAATGGCAGAGATTTTTAAAACAGCTGAAGTTTTTCCTTGTTTGAACAGGGATCCTCAACTTTTCATACACGACTCCAATCTGCAATACTAATATTTATTCTACTCATGTACTCTAACTGTTTTACTATCAGATTTTTCCCCCTTTAGGTTTAGCGGGGAAAAGTTAAAAAAAAAAAAAAAAAGGAAATAGAAGTCTAAAGGGATAGAAGTGAAGTATTTGTGTACTAAGAATGTTTTAGATAAAGTGGGCAAGGAGGGCTTCTCTGAACAAGTAACATGTAGAGACCTGAATAAACTGCATGTGTAGAAATGTCATACAACAACTTAATATCAGTGACAATATAATTATTAAATCATAATTTATATTATCCCCTTCACATTGGCCTCTACACACAGGTTAAAATGTCCTCAGGTCACAGATGGGCACTGTAATATTTATGGATTCAGCACATTTTGATATGAACAGGGGATCAGAACTGATTTGGGATCAGAACTGTTATTTTCTGTATATATAATCTTGGGCTTGTCGTCTGGGCTTCAGACTATTTATATAACTGTTGATATTAACAGTACTACCGACCCCTCTACTTCCCATTGTTGGGAGAATTATATATTACATAACACATGCAAAGTGTTTAATGCAATGTCTGGCACACAGGATGCATATTTATTTAATATTTACACTGCTATCATCTACTGTCTACATGGCAATATACCACTGTAAAGTCAGACATACAGTGGTGAATTTCCTCTGCAGTGAAGAAAAAAGAAATCTGTCCCTGAGACGCTTAGTACTAGTAGAGGAGGAACAGTTATATAAACAAATATTTCTGGTAAAGAGTGTTGGTGGCAATAATGTTCTTAGTGTATATACAATTTCTCAAAAATACTGTCTTTGATTGTTTCAAGTAGGTTAAAAACATGCTAGTTCATCATATCTAATAAAATCTATCTGTTTTTATATAATTGTTAGTTCCTTGTTTACTTTCCCTATTAGAAGGCAGGAGAAAAGTGAAAGATATTATCTTGTTTATGGCTGTATTTCTAAACCAGTTTTATTTATTTTATACACACACACACACACACACACACACAAAATTGGCTATTAAATGAATAGTAAAATTTAAAAGAAAATGAGAACTTAAGATTCAATGGACTAGAGTTTTGTAGTTTTCACATCTTAAAAAGGTACTCTTGAGTTGTTAAAAATATTCTTCTTTGTATCCCTTTTCTAAGTTAGTGTCAAAGCTATAGAATACCCTGTAATGTCTGGGCAGTGTTATTGATTACTAATAGCCAGATATACATAGTAGATCTGGGATAGAAACCAGAAATCAGGCATGGTGGTAGTGGTGGATAAGGTAGCCATGGGGAATCCTCATTAGGGAACCCCATGATCTCATTCAATGGATAACAAAGCATATTTCCTTAATAAATGTGTCATTGGTAAACTGATGCTAACGTATACTTACTAAAATTCCTAAAATTTACATTTGAAGCAGACTTAAGCATAAGTACAGTACTTCAAGGTTTATCTCAGCATAGTATCATCACTATTGCTTATGATTATAAAAATCATTGCATGAATTAGGCACTTAGTTAAGCTCCCATATTTATCTCATTACCCGAAACATGAGAAAATTTTCAAAAATCAAATGATGACATATCCTTCTTCATTCTTTATTGAAACTTAGAAGATGGGAATGGATGCTGGCAAAATCAAAACAGCATTCCCAGTAAAAAAAAAAATATAACTGACAGTACACAATAAGGGACTGTAGATACCAGAACACATAACAGACAATAGATAATATATCACAGCTGAGAGAAATAAAGCACAAGTGAATGCCACCTGTAGTATTCTTAGAAAACTAAGGATTCTAACACAGTTCTCACTGCCTTAAAGAACTTCTTGCATTCTATATTCCATCTTTTCTACGATTTGAGTTATTATTTGCTTTTTTATACAAAAGACTCACTTCTGTATAAGACAGGAAAAAGTGCAATTATATGTAAGGTTAAAGTTTCTAACTCAATATGATGACGTCCATAAATGATGGGATTGCAATTTATTCAAATAACATTTTGGTATAACATTATTTAGCATACTTTTTGTTCATTTAACCAAAAATAAGGTATACAGAACAAGAAGGGATCTCAGTTGATCACTAATTCAGTTCATACTTCTCAAACTTTAACATAGATCTGAATCACCTCTGAGTCTAATAAAATGCAGGGCTTGATTTAATTGCTCTAGGATGGGGGAAAATTTCCACATTTTTAGCAAGTGCTCCAGGATGCTAATTCTGCTAGTCTGAGGACTGCATTGTGTACAGCAAAGATCTAAATAGTGATTCTCAAAACCATGGTATGAAGACCCCAGACCTTTTCAGGGAGCTTGCAAGATACTTTCTTTCATATGGACCTATCTGTGTGAAGCCAGATTTTCTTCATATACTTCAGCTAAAACAATACACTGCAACACACACTGAATGTAGAAACAAATGTATAAAATTTGGTGTTAATTTCTAGTAAGGTAAAAATAGATATAATGCAAATAAACAAAACCTTTCAGGGGGGTACTCACTAACTTTTATGAGTATACAGAAGAGTTTGAGAGTCACTGGGCTGGATCACTCAAGTCTAGTAGCTGCTACCTTGATATTGTCTCAAAAGACTGCAATGGACAGAAAGAACCTCAAATCTCTATCAGCAGGCCTTTGCAATATCTTATAAACCTCACGAAGTTTTTTACGCCCAATTATGATTTTTAGGTTCCTCTTAGTCTCCTCTAGGTCAAGAAAACAAAGGCTGAGCAATTCCCTCTTAAAATTATGCTTATCAGTCCCTTCCCTCTAGAAATCACAACAGTTCTAATAATTGAAAATCATTAGTCTCAACCAGAAAGGACTCATGACATCAAGAACTGCTTGAAACATTAGTGGGGCTACAAAGAAGTGAAATTATGATTAGCTTTCCATATGAAATCTCAGAAAACAAAGTGAAAGTAACTATAAGGTAAAAATTATGGGGAAATACATAATTATGATGAGATTTGAGAATCTATGGAAGAGAGCATGTGAATAGATGGCTTTTTCAGCTGTGTTCCTAGATCTAAAATTTTGACTCAATTTTTGCTTCATTTGTACTAAATAGTTTCTCCCATCCTATAAAACATATTGTTTTTATACGTATTTCAGTTTCTACTGTTACTATTCAATTTCACTTAAGTAGGATAATTTTGTTAATATTTCAAAAGTCACTCTGAGTTTCATTCCTCTTTTGCACAGTAAATTTAACTCTTCCAAACTCTGACTATATACTTGGAATTCCTTTAATTCAATCATTTACTCTTCAAAATATTACTGAGTGTTTACAATGTGTCATGTGCTATGAATACAACACACATAAACATTTAATAAATCAGGCTTATAAAATAAATTCTTTGTAAAAAAATCCACAATTCTCAGTAGTATTTATGAAAAATAACAGGTAATATGGGTCACGATATTAAAACAAAGTATTACATGGATTTTGCTTCATTTTTTATATCTAGCACTAAGCATATTGTTGAGCAGTGTTCTCAGTGTTTGTACAGTTAATATTTACAATGTTATAGATGATACATACAACTTCTAACAGCTGTGTTAGAAGTTAAAAATGGTTTGCAAAGGAGGCACTTACTACCCATATTGTCATAGTAGATATTTACACAAAACAAAGCAGCTCCATAATGTACCAGTTTTCAAAGCAGTTTCACGTATACAACCTACTTCATTCCTCACAGCAACAATGAATATATTCCCATCCAATTTTGTAGATGGGGAAACTAAAACTTCAGAGAGACTGACCAGTGAAATACTTTCAAAACTGAAGCATTCTTTAAATGACTTTCTTCATTCAGTCCAAGCCACCTTAAGCGCTCGTGACAGGCTGGGTGGTGAGTTTTCTCTACCTCTTCCTTAAATCAGCTCCAACTCCCTAGATTAAACCAGCCAGTGCCTGATTTCCATTTTGACCTCTCCAAGTTTGGCTCATTTGAGCAATGTAGCAGTAGATGTGATCCACTGAATTCCCTTCTTTTTTTGAAAGCATGAGTTACTTAGCTTTACTATTCCCTGCATTTAATTTGAGGGTATTTGTTCAATTTGAGTATGTTTTTGACCTGCCAGGTATCTGTGAAACAAAATAATTACTGGTAGGTTCTTATCAAGAGTAAATTAAACCATCCATCATCTACTGTGGAATATCAAAATAAAGGCTGAGAGAGAAAAAGTTTCAAGGACAATATTTTTTAAGATGATATATATCACAACCTTCCTGTTCCCAGTGAGGTGGCTATAAGGTTCAAAGAGTTTAACAAAAACAGTTTCTTTGAGAAAACAAAGAAGAAACTATCGAATTAAAGGGAAGCAAAATCTGTCAAACATAATAATAAATGTGGTAAAGCCACACAATAGAATATTATTCAGCTATAAAAAAAAGTAGAGATTCATCCCTTGACATGGATAAACCTTGAAAATATCAGGCATTAGTGGTGATAGCTGCAGGACACTGTGAATATACCCAAACACACTGATTTATATACTTCAGAATGACTAAAATTATGAATTTTATCTTAATTTAAAAAACCCATTGAACAATTCCTGAAAACAGTTTGAACACTATACTAAGAATATGGAAACAGTGACCTTGGTCTTTCAGTAAATTAACACCAAAGATTTTTTTCTTTAAAACAAGGGGATTTTTCTTCTTAACTGAACTTGAGTTTGCATTTGCAAATAATGATGCATTTACTTACTAGAATTTCAAGTGCCTTTTCTTAAAAATCAAACTAATTTATTTATTTTTATTTTATTTTTTTTTAAAGATTATTTATTTATTTATACAAGCACTGGGTACAGTCAGAAGCGTGGGAAGGCGAGAGAATTCACCGGAGCCAGAGCGGGGAGCATAACAGGCAGAATGATGAAGTACACTGCTAAGGGGAGCAGCGGGCGTGGCAGGAGAGGTCTGCGCGCCATGTGGGACTCTCACCAGCGGCCAGGGATAGAACCAGCGCTACAGAGGCTGCAGGCAGCTTCGCAGCCCAGCGCTCAACTGCTGCGCCACCAGGGGAGGCCCACTAATTTATTTTTTAAAAACCTTTTTTAAAGATTTATTTTTCTTTCTTTATGTAGACAATAACTGGGGAGTAGGCCAGAGGGGGGTGTGTGTGTGTGTGTGTGTGTGTGTGTGTGTGTGTGTGTGTGTGTGTGTGTGTGTGTGTGTGTGTGTGGATTCACCAGGACAGAGTGGGGAGCAGCAGGTTGAGACAGGAGAGATCTGCTGTGCCATGTGGATTAGCCTCCTGGCTGGGGATCAAACTCACAAACTCGCTATCAATAATAAAGATTATTTATTTATTTATACAAGCACTGGGTACAGTCAGAAGCGCGGGAGGGCGAGGGAATTCACCAGAGCCAGAGCAGGGAGCAGAGCAGGCAGAAGGACCGAAGTACACTGCTGAGGGGAGCAGCGGGCGGCAGGAGAGGTCTGCGCGCCATGTGGGACCCTCCTCTGGTGGCTGGGGAGCAGCCGGAGATCGAACCGGCGCCACAGAGGCCGCGGGCAGCTTCGCAACCCAGCGCTCAACTGCTGCGCCACCGGGGAGGCCCGTATATAACTTTTAATTTGATTTCTTAAACAGAAAGGAAACTTTGATACTTCATCTTATATAAAGAAACTTAAAACTCCATGATCCCCTGACACATTTAAAGTACCAAATTTTATTTCTGTATAAAAGTAATCAGCTGTTAACTTCACCAGATTAATGAGAAACACTTACCAATAAATAATGAAGATAGGCTAGTCAATGTCTCTAAGACCAGAGCTAATTGTCTGCTGTACCTGACAAAATCTACTTCAGTTTCAAATTAGAAATAATGCAAGAACAACAAAGAAAGCTGGTGGCTGAGAGAATTTAAATATATGGCTATCTTATATATATTTCATGTCCCTAGTCTATTTGGTATCAAAACATTGTCACGCTGGAAGGTAAATAAAAGTTATTGGTTTATAAAATCTTGTATTTAAAATCCAGAATGGGGTCTCCCCTGGTGGTGCAGTGGTTGAGCGCTGGGCTGCGAAGCTACCCGAAGTTTCTGCGGCACCGGTTCGATCCCCGGCCACCGGCGAGGGTCCCACATGGCGTGACGGACCTCTCCTGCCGCGCCTGCTGCTCCCCTCAGCAGTGTATTTCTTCATCAGTCTGCCTGTTCTGTTCCCCGCCCTGGCTCTGGTGAATTCTCTCACCCTCCTGTGCTTCTGACTGTACCCAGTGCTTGTGTAAATAAATAAATAAATAAATCTTATTTTAAAAAATTAAAAAATAAAAAATAAAATCCAGAATGATTATCTCAAGCAGTAACACTGAGTTTCTTTAAAGTGTTATTTATTCTTAGGCTAATAACAAGAATAAATATGTCCAGTTTACATTAAAACCTTATGTTCTCATCACAGAGAAAAAAGACTGCCCACAAATTTTCAGAGCTAATAATTTAATAATTAGTAACTTAAGTACTACTTGTTTGCACAGAGATTCTAGTGTCTACTCTGTACAGAAGGAAACTAATAGTACTATAATAGAACATTATCACCACTTTTGTAGTTTAGTAAATAGGATTCTCTTTAGAGAAAATTTTTTTTTATAAGTTTTGGTGACATGTTTAGAATAAGAGTTAACAATTTTTTTTTTTTCAGAAGTGGACAGTACATATTTTAGGCTTTTTGAATACTTGCAGTCTGTTGCAATTGTTTCAACAATTCTGCCACTGTAAAGCATGGTTTACAGTACTGTATGTGATTCAGTGTATAGGTTCACACCTCTTCAAAAGTATGTTATCAAGGAACATACTTTTATACAACATGATAACTGTGCAGTTTATTTATTTATTTCCTTTCCCCTAGTATGCCCTAATAACAACAATGATATTCATATACCTAGAATCTGAAAAAAAGGGCATGGCAGAATTTGTTTGATGAAACCATAACTGTTATAAGTTATGAATTGTGTCCTCCAAAAAGGTATGTTAAAGTTCTAACCATTAATACCTCAGAATGTGACCTTATTTGGAAAAAGAGTCACTGCAGAAGTAATTAATTAAGATGAAGTCATCCTTGAACAGGATGGGCCTTTCACCCAATGAAACTGGTATCCTTGCAAAAGGAGACACAGAGATAGACAGGTGAGTGGAGAACATCATCTGTTAACAGAGACAGACAAAGAAGTGTTGCAGATGCAAGCCAAGGAATGCCAAGGACTGCCAACAAACTATTGGAAAATAAAAAGGCAAGGAAGGAGTCTCACCCTGCTGAAGCCTTAATTTTGGACTTCTGGTCTCAGAATTGTGAGATCAGCTGATAAATTTCTATTTGGTCAAAACACCCAGTTTGGGGTACTTTGTTATGGCAGTACTAGGAAACATAGATCTGGTGCTTAAATATTTTGTGAACCAATTTAAATTCCAGGTATATGTAACTTCCTGTGTCCCTCCTTTCCTCCAATCTCAAATCTTTAAGATTAAGGAAAAATCAATTAATATGAGCTGGTTTGATAAGTTTGTTGTAATCTGATGTGATAGAAAAAATGTTAAGATCCACATATTTGGATCTGTTTAAGATCTATCAAAGACAATGGGGTAGTTCTTGTTTTAATTCAATCTTAATTATCAACCATTCTGTCACTTCTAGCAAAATGATGATAATGAAAGGAAATAAAATCCTAACCAATTTAGAAAAAAGGGGCAAATTACCTTTAGGAAAAGTAAAACCATAAAAGTAAAGTACTTAAGAAATTTAATTACTCCAACAGCTAATTTTTTCAAATAAGAAAACTCATAGTTTTTCACTAAAAAGTTGAGAATTGTGTGTTCATCTCCTCTCACATACACAGATTATATAATTACAATGGAACTGGAATATAACATATCAAAAATGACTTTTTTTAAATCAGAAGTTAACTACTTCCCAGTCTTAGTTTTTTAACTGTTAATTTGGCTAAGCGTTGATCTTTTTTTTCTCTACTTTTTCTCATAGGTAAAGCATGTATCAACTACCAAGTCTTATTTTTCAAAGAACTATTTGCATATGAAATGATCTTATAAAATCCTAGAAAATCTACTAAAATCAAACAATAAGTTATTTCAGTAAGGCAGCTAAATTTCAGCTCAATATACAAATCAATATACAAAAAAAAAGTATTCAAATATTGAAAATAAAAAAACAGCATTACAAAAAATATATTACTTAGGAACAAATTTAATAAAATTACAAGACTTACACCCTGAAAACTATAAAATAGTGTTGAATGAAATAACAAAAGATCTAAGTAAGTAAAAAAGCAATGCAGGTTCATGAAACAGAAGACTTACTATAGTTATATTGCAATACTGCCCAAATTGATCGACAGATGCAACATGTCTGCAGGATCACAGCTAACATGTTTGCAGAAATTGACAAGCTAATTCTAAAATTTATATGCAATCTCAAAGAACCTAGAATAGCCAAAACTTGAAGAATAAAGAGGCTTCACATTTCCCAATCCAAAACTTATTATAAAGCAATGGTAATCCAGAAATACAGATCAATGTAACAGAGTTGAAAGGCAAGACATAAACTCATGTACCTATACTCAACTGCTTTTCAACAAAGGTGCCAAGACCATTCACAGGGGAAAGAATAGTTTTTCTTAACAGTTGGTACTGGGACAATTGGAGTACCAAGGAAAGAATGAAGTTGGATACACACCTCATGCCACACAAAAAAATTAACTCAAAATGAATCCTCTCACCTCCCACACCTTTGGCTTCTTTGCTTAAATGAAGGCAAAGAGAGTCCATGATAAACTAGTGCTTTTTTATCTTTCTCTTTGCTTTCACTATATCACGAGCAATAAAATACCTCAACTCTCTCTTGCCTGATAACCTCAATATGCTTTCTACTTTTGTTCTCTTTTGCATAGCTGATGTTATCCAGCTTTGGATTCTTTGCCAGATGTGACCCAAGCTAACCAATCAGTAAGGGGGAGACTTACACTAGTCACGCGACGGTAGATCTGCGCAGCATTTTGGCATTCTGAGTAAGGGTATTCAGACGTAGCCATCTCAAGCATGCACATCCCAAAAGCATAAACATCAACAGATTCATCATATTTCTCCTCATACATCTCAGGGGCCATGAACTCTGGGGTACCTAAATTAAAAGAACAATTGAACTCAATGTGAGAGGAAGTTGCAGTCATTACTGTATAAGGGACACACAGAGGGGTTGACCTGTGAGAGAAAGAGAGACAAAGGGCTGAGGTATGGTGGGGGAGAGGAAGGAAATCTTTTTAGTCAGGCTGCTCCATCAAATACCTTACAGATCTTCCACTGCAAGGTCTTTATAAGAAACTGATACAGTCAAGTGTCTATTTATTTATGAAAATTCAAATAAATTCCTGGATAAAGGATAAACTGATATAATTCATACTGAAAACAGAAGGAAAAGGTAAAAGACTAGTAAGGAATAAAGAATATAAAATGGCAACTATTTGTAAGATAGACTGACAGGTGAAAAAAGATCAAAATACTTGTCTGCCCCCTACAGGATGGTAGTTGTTAGTTTTTTATTTAAAGCTAGTCTCTTGCCATTGACACTATGATCAGTTTCACTTTTACAGAGTCCTGGCAATGAAATACCCATATTTAATGTTTTTTAAATTAATAAAGTGTGATTGTCTATAAAGGCCACTCACCAGAGCCCTTTTCTTCACATACTTATCATCCCACCTGCAGAACATAAATAAGCCTACTATACACATAAGGAAGATAGTGAAGGACATCCTACAGGCAAAAAAACAAGCTCATATTCACAAATAAGAGTCAACTACAGACTGAGTTACAGGTACAAAGTGGATGTTCCCACAGACCAGGTTTTTTAATGTTTGCAAAGAAAGTGAGTCTGATAACTCAAAATGAAGGACATTTCCAACAACAGTTTTGTATTCTATGACTTAATAAAGAAACAAAAAGCTCTTGAGCCAGAGATTTTTAAGATGTTAATGACAATCAAAGAAATGTTTCCTCTAAGGAAGGGAAAAAGGAAATTCTGCTTGAAAGAACTCCTTTCCCATTCTTCTTGTTAACCTATGTAAGAAGATGTAAAAACAGCATTCCAAATTCAAGTTATACAATAGTCCAGTGATCCACTACTTTATGAGATGTGTAAATTACTGGTGTACTATTCTTTTTTTATTAATTGACAGGATTCTTGGTTACTTAAAAACTAATGGGTTTCTTTTATTATTATCACTTTTGGGGGAGAGTAAAGTAAAATTTCAAGTTTTCAAATTTTTATATCCTCTTCAAGGTATGGTAACTTACCAAAACAAGCATTAATTATTTTCCCAGCTTCAACACTCTAATATATAGTTAAAAGTCTGAAAGGACAGCATTGTCGTTTACAGATTGGTGACTCTCGATGGGGCAATTTTGCGATGCAGGTGACGTTCACTAATATCCAGAGACATTTCTGGATGTAAAAATATGGGGCTGCTTCTGGCATCTAGTGATTAGAGGCCAGGAATGCAAACAAATAATTTTACAATGCACAAGACAGCTGTTATTCTTGACAGAATTTTTAATTCAAATTATTAATAGTACTGAGGTTGAAAAATCCTGTTTTATGTATCATAACTTCTGAAGGGCAACAAGAAAAACACTGATAAAAATCAAGCTTTCAGAATGAACTATGACATTTCCACATTCTACAATAAAGTTTTAACAAACATTTTTAAATATACATATATATCTAACATACTTATTTTGGAAGTGAGTGACTGCTCCTAAACTCCATATAAATATGTGAAAGTGTAACTGCTATTAAACTCCATATAAATCTAATTTCTTTTATGGAGAAAGTAACACATTCTATTATGTAAATATGTATATAATGCTAAGCATCAACAGAATAGTCCACTAAGATTGATAGTTATATAAGATTCTGTCAACAAAGTTCACCTTCTCTTCATTTAACTTTACAGAGCATCATTAGTCTTCAAGATGAGTCTAGAAACAGAAAGCCACATCTCATAAACAGAACTGATCATTTTCTGGGTTTAAGCTGTGGATTTCTGAAGGTTTATTTCATATAATAAATGCTCTACAAGAACTAGGTTCTAAATAAAAGGAATGTCAGAAAGCCTTAAGGCTACAAGGTACATCTGAAACATACCGATCACACTCTTGGCAAAAGAAGCCCGCTTCAGGGTTGCCAGACCTAGGTCTCCAATCTTGACTGAGCCGGTAGGGCCAGTGATAAAAATGTTGTCACATTTAAGATCTCGGTGAATAATAGGTGGAGTTCGAGTATGAAGAAACTGAAGTCCTTTAAGGATCTGACGGCACCAGCTTCTTAGAACTTTGATCTTCATCACCTTAAACCTTTTCAGGTACCTAGAAAAAGGCAAGGTATACCAAACAGGTTATCAGTGATATGAGTTTACTGCTTTGAAGAATTTCATTAAATTCTAGCATAACTGAGATGGGAATATCAAATTTAGAATACTAAGATTCAGTAACCTTAAACGTTACTTTTAGTGAAGTTAAAGGTGACAGAATAATAATATTATTGAGTCATTGACATATGACCATGGCTAAAATTTCTATTTTTCTTTTTTCCTTTTTCTTTTTTAAAGATTTATTTATTTATACAAGTACCGGGGCACAGGCCAGATGTGGGGGAGGGTGAGAGGATTCACCAGAGATAGAGTGGGGGAACAGAACAGGCAGACTAACTGAAACACACTGCTGAGGGGAGCAGCGGGCAAGACAGGAGAGGTCTGCCCCATCATGTAGGTTGCTCCTCAGCCAGCGGGGATGGAACTGGCACTGCAGAAGCTGAGGACAGCTTCACAGAGCAGCACTCAACCACCTGCGCCACCTGGCAGGCCCTAAAATTTCTATTTTTCATAGGGAATTCTCCTTTTGAGTCCAAAGTCCAGGGCAAAGGGGCAAAACTCCTCATAGCTTTCACTGGTTGAGGTGCAGTTTTCCCTCTTCACATATAACTTAGTTTTTTCACACAGGTTAAATTCCAATTCCCCTTTCTAATGAGTTTTAAGTTCTTTTGTCTCTGCATGGACAATTCTTACCCTGTATCTGATGTGAAATCCCAATATATTGTTTTTACCTCAAGTTACTTTTATGCTTTTTATCTAGGGGGTACCTTTTCTTTGAAGCTTGGCTAATAAATATTGAAAAAAGACTAATCATATTCCACATTTTAAACTGTTGGACTGTTGGTCAGAGGAGGCCCTTTCAGAGGGGGTTAGCCCACTTTTACCCAAAGCCTTTCAATGTAACTTTTAAAATTAGGATACTCTTGTAGGGTGTGTAAGTGACAAGACTTTTGACAAACCAATGAAAACCCAAACCACTGAAAAGAGTCTGAAGATGCAGATATACACAGAACTACTAACACACAATTTATTCAAACACTTTTCAAATTTTAGGCTAGTGTTAGGGATCACAATCTTGTGAAAGAAACAGATCTGTGAATAACAAGAAGCCCAGATGACTATGAAAATAACATTGGCATAAATATAATTAGAGAAGTTGGATAAGAAAAATGAAAATTTTTAAGGGGGAAATAATATATTGTCTTTTCACTGTGTTAATCTTGAGCATCCAACGGCACACACAAGTGACTACATCCAGGAGATAGAAAGCTATTTTTCAAGAATCTGAGACTAAAAGGCTCAGTAGTATTAACTACAGAAATTAATAAAGAATAAATACCACAGAGATAATTCATATACATAATTTACAGTAGTTTTCTCTCTGAGTAAAAAACAGCTACTCGAAGAGACATGAAATCCAGAGGCATAGTCTAGCTCTTAACTAATACTCTTAATAATAGGGAACTGGGAATTTCTGTATTTAAGCTATCTGTATTCCTGAAAGGTAAGATAGATCTAGCTGTTTTGGCTTCAACTTATGATGCTGTGGGAATGGAATTACAAGTATTTCTTATGAAACTGAAATTTCATATAATTGACATTGAATTTTCTCCATAAACTTCAACCTCATTTTAACCACTAGAGGGCTACCTTGTCATCTGATTTTTGATCCCCTACCCACTCAATTTCAGAAAGACCAATCACTGCGAGATAAAGCAACTAGGGTTAGTTTACAATAACTTTTCATTTGAATACTTACCAATAAATAGTTATCAGGTCACTTTATATGCTACAGGACTTTGTGGACAGGAAAATGTGCTAATATACTAACAGAGGGATTGTTCCCAGTTTAATATACTAGGCAAAAAAGTGGGATTGATAAAGCCTGAAATAAGTAAAATCAAGTTATCTCATACTCCTGGGTCAGCTTTATAGCATTGAGGGTCTTACGTTTTAAGTGTTCCAGATGTCATAAGTTCAGTCACCAAAACGATACACTTCTTTCCTTTTACTGTAGATTCCCAGGAATCATAGAATCGAACAATGTTGGGATGTTGAAGACCCTTCAACATTTCAGCTTCTTCTTTAAATCTTTGCCGCTCAGATTTTGTTAACTTTCGATCCTAAAAAAAAAAAAAAAAAAACAGAATGTGATTTAAATGATTAAAAAAAACTTGCCAAATCACACAGTTACATTTGGCTGCTAAACATACTGTAGAAACAAGAACAATGTAACACTAAATTACTACTAACAGCTAAGTAGTCTGTCACTATGGGAACAGGCCAATGTGTATTTAAAAAAATCTCTGGGTTACAAGGCCATACCTGAGATTATCTCTGTATTTTTACTGCTAATATATGCCTCAGATACAATACAGTTTTGTAGGGACAGTTAACTTACCACATCCAAATAAGTCATCTATTGCTAAAGACATGCAATTTAACATGGATCAGTATGGGTTTAGGAGGAAGAAAGATTTAAAGGTAAATTCCAGTTCTGTCTGTGCTTGGATTAGAATTTCCTTTATGAGTATATACCTTTACCTCAAAGGATTGTAGTAAGATTTAAATAACCTACCAGGTTTATCTGAGATGAAATGTGGAAAAGTACTTAGAATTTGTTGTTCTTCCCTTGGTAATGTCCTATATATATGTATGCCTATGTATTTTTTAAATTGTCCTACAGATTAAAAAGGAAACGATCTCTACCATATTTATATTGCTAAAGCAAGAAATACATATTTGAATGAAATATTTCAGGCATACAATAAAGTAATGTGCTCCTCATACAGTTAAATAATAATATAATCTAAAACTATCGAAGTAACTAATTGTCCCTCCCATCTGATAATACCATTTGCTCTTAGGAGAGTAAATAGGTAGAGTCCCTTTGAAGAGCCATTTGTTGATACCTATGAGAATCAAAGATGCCTTTATTCTATGACCCACCAATACTACTATCAGCCATTGTCTCTTATTAAGTGTTCTTAAAATATTTTTTGTCTCTTCTGAATGTTAGTAAAGGCTAGAGTAATTAAGTCCATAATAAAATACACAGGATTACAAAAGAAAGTAATTACAATGAAAGTTATCAAAATTTTTAAATTGTGATAAATAATTGATATAATATGCATTACTAGGGCATCCTACTAACAACTGGAAGATCATCTAGCTATCATAATTCAAAGTAATGAATAGTATAAATGATGGTGTGAGATATCTGCAAATACTGTATGTGATACAGAAATAGCCAGTTCTGCTAGTGATAAAAATCACAGGTATGCTGAATGCTATTATGTGTATACATTCATTTTTCAACTTAAAGTTAATAAAAAATAAAGATTTATTTTCACACTAGCTCACAAACCTTAC